>NC_082715.1:67096056-68308858 GCF_030144855.1 Hypanus sabinus | reverse complement strand
CGTCACAGGATCTCAGGCTTTGGCCTCCTCTTCTGGCCACAGCAATTATGTGGCTGTTTGAGTTCAGTTCTGATCAGTGATAACCACCAGGATGTTAACATTGTTGACAGCAGAGAGAGGTTTAATATAACCATCCAACATCTCTCCAACCAAGTCCACACATTCTCTGTGCTTAAGAAGACAAACTATTCCAGATCTCTTTACTCAGTATGGGTGGCGTGGTAAGATAAGACCATAAGACTTAGAAGCAGAATCAGGCCTTTTGACCCACTGAGTCTGCTCCACCATTCTATCACGGTTAATCTATTATCCCTCTCAACCCCATTATCCTGTCATCTCCCTGTAACCTTTGATGCGCTGACTAATCAAGAACCTATCAACCGCCACTTTAAATATACACATTGACTTTGCCTCCACTGTCATTTGTGGCAATGAATCCTACAGATTTGCCACTCTCTGGCTAAAGAAATTCCTCCTCATCTCTGTTTTAAATGGACGCCCCTCTATTCTAGACTTCTCTGCTCCTAGACTTCTCCACTATAAGAAACATTTTCTCCACATCCACTCTAGCAAGACCTTTCAATATTCAATAGGATTCAGTGAGATCTCCCCACCCCCCCCCATTCTTCTAAACTCCAGTGAGAAGCTGAGCATGCGTGTTCTGAAGCTAAGATCCAGATGTATGATGAGTATCAGATTTCAATGTACTTTTCTACCTTTATTTTGTAAAGCAACAGCTGAAAATTTGCAGTTCAGCTGGCAGTGCTTGTGTCCATTCAAGCTTGTACATTTTTAGCCATCTGCTAAATTGGACAATGTTCCATGCTTGGACAAGGTGAACCGACTCAAACAGTTTGTGACAACAGGTTTCATGTAATATGGATGAAAGCTGATGTGACAAACTGTCCGATTTGCTCACTTTCGGCATGTCCAGGCATGGTACACTGTCCAATTCAACACAATTGGACAGTCTGATCTGCTTACTGTCGGAATGTCCAGGCATGGTACACTGTCCAATTCAACACAAACTATCTGATCTGCTTACTGTCGGAATGTCCAGGCATGGTACACTGTCCAATTCAACACAAACTATCTGATCTGCTTACTGTCGGAATGTCCAGGCATGGTACACTGTCCAATTCAACACAAACTATCTGATCTGCTTACTGTCGGAATGTCCAGGCATGGTACACTGTCCAATTCAACACAAACTATCTGATCTGCTTACTGTTGGAATGTCCAGGCATGGTACACTGTCTGAGTCAGAACAAACTATCTGATCTGCTTACTGTCAGAATGTCCAGGCATGGTACACTGTCTGAGTCAGCACAAACTATCTGATCTGCTTACTGTCAGAATGTCCAGGCATGGTACACTGTCTGAGTCAGCACAAACTATCTGATCTGCTTACTGTCAGAATGTCCAGGCATGGTACACTGTCTGAGTCAGCACAAACTATCTGATCTGCTTACTGTCGGAATGTCCAGGCTTGGAGCATTATCTGATTCAGATGGTTCAAGATGTACAAGCTTGATTTGTGCAGTGAACAAGAAGCAGATCAATAAACATTGTGTTAAAACGTTAGCACAGTGAACCCAACTTATCCACCCTATCCCCACCTTTAGAAACCTGCTCATTCATTGAGAACCTCAGATTCACCGATCTTCAGATGCATTATCTGAAAAATGCGTCAGTTATTGAGATTAGGAAGAGAAAATAAATTCTTCACTGTCAACATCTGTGGGGTTATTTGACATAAAATATGGCTATGAGCTCATATATATCAAATAAATATCATAGAATCAGGATTTGCTGAAGCTAAGTCAAATTTTATCGAGGCTGATCCAAACAGTGTTTCAAAAACATAAGAAATTCTGCAGATGCTAGAAATCCAGAGCAACATACACAACATGCCGGAGGAACTCAACAGGCCAGGTAGCATTCATGGAAATAAGCAAGCAGTTGATGTTTCAGGCCAAGACTCTCCATCAGGACAGGAACAATGAGTGGAGAGGCCAAGAAGGAAGACTAGAGGAGGGGAAGGAGGACAATCTAGTGTTTAGTTGACTCCACTGCACCAAGTCATTGTTAGCTAAACCATTTCAGAATCGGCTCCTCAAGTTGTAAAGTGGTGCCAATATGATGTTAATTTTACAGCTAGAAACAAACCATTTTATGGTTGGTGTGGAGACTCATTTCTTTTCCAAGAAACGGAGCTGAAGATGGGCTTTAAACACACAACCCTGTGCTCACACAAGGTCCTCGGACACTGGTTTTGTGAGCGATGGAGATATTTTGGAATTGAGCACCACGAGTCACTCTCTCATCAGTTCCTTGGCCAGCATCACTTCACAGGTGGCTGATCTGGAACCAATTCCACTTCAACATAGGGCAAGCACAGGGTAAGGTTGTGTTGACTGTAAAGCTCAACAATTCTAATGAACGATTAACGTGTGTTTCAGGCTCATGGGCATCCTTTTCAGAAAGACAGGCTGTGCAGACAGTCAAAATGTTAATCATGAGATTAAAATAAAACTAATTGATGAGAAGTCAGCTTTGCAGCTGCTGAAATCAGTTAAACATTCTGCTAAGCAATACTCTGACATGACGTACTGCACAATACAATGCTGTTAAAACAGGCTTCAACATAAGGAGCACTATTTGTGGCATATTGGAATGAATTAACAATGCACTTATATGATTTGTCTGGATATTACATCAAATGGAAGTGAGCTTCTCAAACAGACTAAGCTTTTCCATTAACCACTTTACCAAAATATTACTTTAAAAAAAAAGCAGGCACAAATAGATTCAGTGGAGTGATACAGGGAATATTTCTCATAAGCGTTCCTGAGCTTGTACAGTGACACAAGACCCCACAGATGCTGGAATCTGCAGCAAAAAAAAACAATCTGCTCGAGATACTCAGTGGGTCAGGCAGCATCCGTGGAAGGGAATGGACAGTCCACATTTTGGGTCCAGGTCCTTCATCTGGACCAGACCCTGCTCCTGATAAGTGAAGCCTACCAACAAATCGTGAGAGCTTCTTCTTGTAACCTCTTACTCCAAACTCCAGTTCTTTTTCAGTGAAACCTTGCTTAGTACAGCATGGAACAGGCCCGACAGTTGATGATTTTGTGCTGAGCTAGCTGAAGCAAGGACACTGAATTAAACTGAATCCCTTCTGCTTGCACATGGCCCATATCCCTCCATTCCCTCCTGTTTCTCTCTAAAACCCTCTTAAGCATCAGTATCAGATCTGCCTCTATCACCACCCTGAGTGTTCCAGGCAGCCGCCACTCTCTGTGTAAAAGAACTTGCCTCACACATCCCCTTTGAACTTTTCATCTCTCAACTTCAGTGCGTGCCCTCTATTATTAGACATTTCAAACCTGGGGTAAGAAGATACTGGTTGTTCACCCCATTTATGCCTCTCGATATCCCATAAGCTTCTATTAGATTTCTCCTCAGAGTATGGTGCTCCATTCTACACAGGCACATCTCGAGGATGTGTGCTTAGCCCATGCTCTACTTTCTCTACACTCATGACTGTGTCTAGGCACAGGTCAAATGCACCTATAAATTCACCAATGACATCATTGTTATTGGCAGAATCTCAAATGGTGATAAGGAGGTTTTTAGGAATAAAGCAGATTGCCTGGTTGAGTGGTGTCACATCAGCAGCCTTGCTAAGAGCATGCATGGACTTGATCACCCATCTCCTTGCAATGAAACACAACTGGACAAATGTGCAGAAGGGACTCAGTTCAGGTCCAGTACAAGGAAAGGAAAGAGAAAAAAAAATAAGGAATTTCAGTCAGAGGTTACAAAGGGAGAAATTCTCTCAGTGAGGGAGTGAGATAACTTAATGACCGTCAGCTCTGAAATGTACACTAGCAGAACAGAGAAAGCATCACACTGTCAATGGCAATGTAAGTGACTTTGGTGGCAGCAAACGTTTCTGCAGCTGGCACCATCCTTGGGCCTGAAGGGGCTTGCAAATTTTAGGTTTGGTTTTGGTCACATTGTTATCAGAAAGTTGTCATTTAACTGGAAGGAGCATGAAGAATACCCAACAGAATAATGTTGGGACTCCAGGGTCTGAGTTATGAGCAGTGGCAGGACAGACTTTATCCCTTGGAGCGTGAGATACTAAGGGATGCCTGTATAATGCTGTATAAAAATAAGACTAGCATAAATAAAGGGTTGAGGAACCAAAAACTAGAGGGCATAGTTTCAAGGTGAGTGAGGAGAAATTTAGAAAGGACTTAAGGTGCAACATCTTCATGCAGGAGAAACATGGAATGAGCTGCCAGAGAAAATGGCTGAGGCAGGTATATTAACAACATTTGGACAGGTACATGGATCAGAAAGTTTGAGGGATATGGCCAAACAGGGGCAAATGGGACTAGTTTAATCCATACCTTAGAGGGCTCGGATAACCAGTGAGCAATCGATGGGCTGAAGAGCCTGTTTCCATTCTGTTTGACTCTATGTCTCAGAAACTAACCTCCTGGATGGGGAAGGGAAGCAAGCTGCAGTATTGCTGCAGGGAGAATTTATTACACAGTAATTCATGTTCCTAGATCAGACTCGTATGTTGAGGGATCCAGTCCTCCAACAAAGTAGTTGGCTCTGAAGGTCAGCTTTATCAAATGTGAGTGATACCCAACGCTGGTCTCCTGATAGTGTTCCAACCATAGAGCAGCACAAAAATGACTGGCTGCTTGGTGAGTTATTGTACTGAGCAGGCAATACAAAGCTGGCAGGTTGCCTACATTGGAATCACCAGGCAAAGGTTAATCACAACTAAGTCAAATCCATAAATAATTGGTTGTGTTGCTTTTTAAATTAGTTCTTGAGAAGGCAGCAAGAAAAATGAGCCTTCCTGAATGCATATTCCTAAGAGAAGATTGGACACACTGGCTGAGATTCTGTGGGCACACATCTGATGTTTGCCATTAACTTTCAAATCAGATTTCCAAGAGATTTCAAAATAGCCTAACGAAAGGATCTTACCCAAAGAAAGTGAACAGAGTGCGAAGCTTGCTTTAATATCTGCTTTGCTGAATTCATTGATGTGTGGGGAGCCCACAAGTGGCAAGGAACATTTTTCATTTTCCTACTTCCACATCTTGGAATACATTGTGTCTGGCCTGAATTTTCTGCCTGTGTAAGTAATTTCAACCTCTGGAGCTTCTGCTAAAATAGATGGTATTGTAGATAGTGAGATAGGTTATCAAGAATTATCAAGAATTACAGAAAGTTCTTGATCAGTTGAGTTAGTTGTCCAAAGAGTTGAAAAGGGAGCCTAATTCAGATAAGTGCTAGTTGTTTCATTTTGGGAATTCAAACTGGACTAGGACTCTCACAGTGAGCAGTAGGGCTCTGGATAAAGTTTCAGGATTGAGGAATACTGGCACAAAATTCCCTTTAAGTGGTGTTATAGCTCGACAGGTTGGTGAAGGCAAGTTTTGGAATGCCAGCCTTCATCATTCAGGGGATTGAATATGTTATGCTGTCATTGTATAAGAAATTGGCAAGGCCACACCTGGAGAATTGTGTACAGTTTTGGTTATTGTGATATCGGAATATGAAGCACTTAAAAGACACTTGCAGAAGTACATGGATAATAAAAGTCTAGAGAGTCCTGGGTTAAACAAGGACAAATGGGATGATCTTAGATAGAATCTTGTTTGGTATGGATTAGTTGAGCTAAAGGACTAGATTTTTTTTCTCCCTCTCCCCCTCTCTGTCTTACTCCAGCTATCAATTAGCAGTTATCAATTGCATCTTCTTTTTAATGCAGGGTCCAAAATGTAAATGATCTCCGGGGATGGTGAGCTCCTTCAATTTTGGCATCCTGCACACTCTAAGCTTTAATAGTTCCACCATTGGAGGTTTTGCCTTCCTCTTATTGGGACACTCCCCCAATCTCCCACATGACCACCCCTCTACCTGCTGCCATCTGCCCTCTGAACCACCTTTTTTTGTTTCTATACTCCTCTCCTCTCAAATCCCTCTGTAAACTCTACAGCAAACTGAGTTCAAGCTGGAAGATGAGGGGAGACCAGGTGAGGGGGAGATGAGTGGGTTGGAGAAATTGATATTCATGCCACCAGGTTGTATGCTGCCGAGATGGAATTGAAGGTGTTGCTACTCCAAACTCAGAATGCCCTCATTGTGGCAGTAGAAGAGATGGTGGATAGACATCCCAGAATGCGAATGGGAAATTGAATTTAAATGGATGGCCACCTTTCGTGGTGAATAGAGCAAAGGTGCTTGAGAAAGTGGGCCTCCAATATGTGTTGGTCTCACTAATTTAAGGGAGACCACACCAGGAACACTAGATACAGTACACATATGACCCCCAACAGACTTGCAGGTGAAGGTCAAGATTTGTGGAATCCTCTTTAAATTAAGCCCATTATTTTGATATTGCAGTTGAAATAGTACATCCCTAGTTTGCTTTCCATCTGACTTATGGTAGTGTAACAGTTAGCCTAATGCTTTACATTACCAAAAATCTGAGATCATGGTTTAGTTCCTACACTGTTTCTAATGAATTTGTACATTCTCCATGTGACCACATGGATCACCTTTGGGTGCTCCGATTTCCTCCCGCATTCCTAAAACATTTGGGTTATGGTTAGTTAGATGTGGGCATGCTAATACCAATGGCTGCCTCAACACTTTCTCAGATTCTGTTGGTCATTATGGCAAATGGGACATTTCGCTGTATGTTTCAATGTTTCAATCTACATGTGACAAATAAAGCTAATCTTTGTTCACTCCTCAGCAGTGCTAATGTTCCCTACCATCCATTCTGCTGGCAAACAGTCTCACAAAAATAAAATCAAAGACATCACAGCAAAATTGCTGCACCAGAGGGACATCAGATACTGTTGTGTTTTTTATTTCATGAAGTTTTGGCTATCCCCTACCATTTTGGACACAGCAATAAAACTTGCTGGCTTCATGATTCACCAGCAAAACAGGATTGCTGATACATTCAAAGACAGAGGTGGTGGAGTATGCTCTATGATTAACTCCTCATGGTGCACAAATGTGGCTGTTCCCCCAGTCCTGCTGACCTGACCTGCAACATGTAGTGATCAAGCTTTGTCCATTTTATCTGCTGTGCAAATTTTTAGCCATTATCTCGGTAGTGTATATTTCACCTCAGGCTATGTCAAGCAGGCTCTACAGAGTGATGTAATCAATAAGCATGGAACAGCTCAATTTGATGCCTTTCCCATTATTTTGGGGCATTTTACCCAAGCCAGCATAAAAAGAGATAATTATCACCAACATATCATATGTGGAACCAGAGGAGCCAACACAATGGAACACTGCTATACTACCACCAAGAACGCATACCATGCCATCCCACACCCACACTTTGGAAAATTGATCACCTGGCTGTACTTCTACTCTGAGTATAGGCAGAGACTAAAGACGACAGCACCAGTAGAGAGGACCAAGGAGGAAGGGACAGGGAAGGTGGAGGAGTGCTTGCAGGACTGCTTTGTGTTGTGGACTGGACAGTATTCAGGAATTCATCTTCAAGTCTGAATGAACTGTCACCGATTTCATTAATATATGCATGGATGAGGGGGTGGCCATGAGCATTTACTGTACATACCCAAATAATAAGCTATGGATGAACCAGGAGATTCATGGTCTACTGAGGGCTAGATCAGTGGCATTCAAGTCTGGTGACCTAGGACAATACATGAAGGCCATTTGTGACTTAGAGGGCTATCTCAAGAGCAAAAGAAAAATGCCAATTGAAGTTAGAGGCAGAATTAGATGCACCTTAAATCTGGCAGTGTTTGCTGACCATTACTTCCTACAAAATGAAACCTAACATAATGAATGGCAGTGATGTTTGACTATCAGATGGGTTCAATGCATTTTATACTCTTATTGAAGGGGAAAATAAAACTACAACTATGAGAATACCTGCAGCATGCAGTGACTCTGTGACCTCTGTCTCACAGGCGACATCAGAACATCTTTCAAGATGGTAAACAGACCTTGATGGAGTACCTGGTAGGGCTCTGAAAACCTGGGCCAACCAAATGGCGAGTGTGTTCAAAGACAGTTTCAATCTCTCACTGCTACGGTTGGACGTTCCAACTGCTTCTAAAGGACAACAGTCATACCAGTGCCTAAGAAGGGTAGGGTGAGCTGCCGTAACAAATATCATCCAAGCACTCACATCAACAGTGCTGAAGTGCTTGGTTATGGCTAAAATCAAGTTCTGCCTCAGCAAGGACCTGGACTCACTGCAATTTGCTTATCGCTACAACAGGTTGAAAATGGATACTGTCCGTCTGGCTCTCATGCAGCGTTTGATCACCTGGACAATACAAATATTTACATCAAGCTGCTGTTTATTGACTGCAGCTCAGCATTTAACACAATCATTTCTGCAGTTCTGATCAAAAAGCTCCAAAACCTGGACCTAATATTCTTTTAGGAATTTTAGGAAATTTGCTTGCTCCGTCACCTAAGAGACTCACATCTTTCTATGTGGAGAGCATTCTAACTTGCTGCATTATCAGCTGGTATGGTGTGGGGAGGGTGGGGGGGGGATGCAATACACAGGATAGAAGTAAGCTGCAGAAAGCTCAGTCATTTCCATCATGGACACTAACCGGACAGCATCTAGGACATCTTCAAGGAGTAATGCCTCAAAAGGTGTTATCCATCATTAACGACCATCACTACCCAGGAGATGCTCTCCTCTCATTGCTACCATCAGGGAGGTTATACTGGAGCCCGAATGCACACAGTCAATGATTCAGAAATTGCTTCTTCCCCTGAATGGCCTTTGAACCCATGAACACGACTTCACTAATTTTTCTTCTCTATTTGCACTACTTATTTGATTTAACATTTTAACATACAGTGGCACTAGAAAGTTTGTGAACCCTGCAGATTTTTTTTCTATTTCTGCATAGAACTGTGATCAGATCTTCACATGTCCCAAAACTAGATACCCAATGAAATAACACAAAATACATTATACTTGTTCATTTATTTTTTGAGAAAAATGTTCCAATATTACATATATTTGTTAGAAAAAGTATGTGAACTTTTGCTTTCAGTAACTGGTGTGACCCCCTTGTTTCAGAACTGCAATAACTTCAACTGAATGTTTCTGGTAAGTGCTGAGCAGTCCTGTACATCGGCTTGGAGGAATTTTAGGCCATTCCTCCTTACAAAACTGCTTCAACTCTGGGATGTTGGTGGACTTCCTTGAACAAACTGTTTGCTTTGGGTCCTTCCACAACATTTCCATAGGATTAAGGTCAAGGCTTTGACTCAGCTATTCAAAAACACCAATTTTCTTCTTTTTAAATGATTCTGTTGTTGATTTATTCTCATCTTTTGGATCATTGTCTTGTTGTATTGTCCAACTTCTATTAAGCTTCAGGTAATGGACTGATACCCTGACGTTCTTCTCTAAAATGTCTTGATACAATTTTGAATTCATTGTCCCCTCAATGATTACACGCTGTCCAGGCCCAGAGGCAGCAGAGTGGCCTCAAACAATGATGCTTCTTCCACTATGCTTCACAGTTGGGATAAGGTTTTGGTGTTGGTGTGCCATGCCCTGTTTCCTTCAAACATAGCAATGTGCAATTCTGCCAGTAAGTTCAACTTTGTCTCATCTGTCCACAGAACATTGTCCCAGAAACATTGTAGAACATTCAAGTGGTCTTTTGCAAACTTGAGATGTACAGCAATTTTTTTTTTTGGGAGAGCAGTGGTTTCCTCCATGGTGTCCTTCCATGAACACCATTCTTGTTCAGTATTTTCCTTATAGTAGACAAATGAACAGAGACTTTAGCAAGTTCTAGAGATGCCTGCAGGTCTTTTGCTGACACCCTTAGGTTCTTTTTCACCTCCTTCAGCATTGCACATTGTGCTCTTGGTGTGATCTTTGTAGGATGCCCACGCCCAGGGAGAGTAGCAACAGTACTGAATTTCCTCCATTTGTAAACAATTTCCCTGGCTGTGGACAGATCAACACTCGTCTTTAGGAATCCTTTTGTAGACTTTTCCAGCCTCATGCATCTCTACAATTCTTTTAAAGTCTTCCAAAAGTAGTTTTGATCCCGGCATGGTGCAAATAAATAGATCTTCCTTGAGAAGAGCAGGCTCTGTCAGTAACCTGACTTGGTGTGTCTTTTTTATAGGACAAGGCATCTCCACAATCCACACCTCCAATCTCATCTCATTGACCGGAACACCTGACTCCAAATAACTTTTGGAGAAGGCATTACCCCTTAGGTTCACATACTTTTTCCAACAAATACATGTAATATTGGATTCATTTTTTTTCACAAAATAAATGAAAAAGTATTATTTTTTTGTGTTATTTATGTTACGTATTCAGGCAACAATAAATATATGAGTTAGGCAAGGGTTTATATAACAAATAACACATTTATTAAACACTGAAGACAACCCCCCAAAAGTAAACAAACACTAATGTAACCAGAAACCAGCTGCTGTGCGGCAGCTTAAACAGTTCTTAAAGCGATGCAGCTCAAACAGTTCTTAAAGCGATGTTGCAAAAACAGTTCTTTAAAGTAGTATTGCCACAAGTTCGAAATGCTCACAGTCCATTTAAGGGAGAGACTTTTTAAGATGATTTAAATTCTCTTTCATGTCGCTTTGCTTCAGTCCCCGAAGTCGAACTTTTTCCCACGAAGAATTTACGAAACGTAATGGCTTAAAGGCACTGACCTTTCCTTTATCACTGTCCTCAATCTTTTCTGCTATCCCACAGAGATTAACACGAGGACAGTCAACGAATTCCTTCCGAATAAGGATCAAACAAGGTTGAACCCGTTTCACCGTCGAAAATCGATTCTCCTCGATCTTTAACTCCTGAACTCCGATCTTCACTCTCCACTGATTCTCAACTAGCAGTATTGTAAAGAAACTGCTGGCAATGACCTTTTAAACTTTAGGCATTAGATAAAACTTCATCTTTCAACTAAACTGCATCATCACATTAAATCACGCAGTGGCATGAAGTCAACTTGGCAAGTCCAGCCACAAACTGCCCCCCCTCACAGGGTGGGGTCTTCCTTTTATAACCTGTAAAAAAACCTGTCACATGATCTCTACTGGCGGGAAAATGACATCACTGCACCATCACAAGACCATTACCTCAAGTCCAGTATAGCTTCAACCCCAGTCACGTGACAAGGGTACCACTGTCATGTGTCACGAGTACATATCATTTATTTAATTGGGTTCCCTTAATCTGGTTTAAGGGCTTACATAAAGATCTGATCACATTTTAGGTCATATTTATGTAGAAACAGAGAAAGTTCAACAGGGTTCACAAACTTTCTATCATCACTCTTTTAACTCAGTTATTCCTTCAGTGGCTTGAACAGGGCATGACTGCACAGGCACGTGGATGTCAGCCAGTGAGAACAGTGAGGACAGCTTAAAAGTGAGAAGAGTTCAAAATGTGACGGTTGTTTCTTCAGCAGTTTGAATGGGGCACAAATGTGCAAGCACATGGATGTCAACCAGCGAGAACAGCAAGAATAGTTGAAAAAGAAGACAGATTTATATAGTGGGCGTTGGAGAAGCGGGTGTCAAAGTAGAGGGAGACAGAGTAGGAAGGCTTTTGCTGAACAGGGCTTCAGCGATAACAGCTCAAGGCGAGATAGGTTATCTGCATAGAATACAGACAGAAAGTACGTATGTGAGGCTAGTTTTCTGTGCTCGGTGTCAGATGTGAGAGATCCAGGAGTCTCCCAGCATCCCAGACGGCCATATCTGCACCTGGTGTGTCAAGCTCCAGCTCCTTAGGGACCGTGTTAGGGAACTGGAGATGCAGCTCAATGATCTTCGTCTGGTCAGGGAGAGTGAGGAGGTTATAGAGAGGAGCTATAGGCAGGTAGTCACTCTGGGGCCTTGGGAGACAGATAGGTGGGTAACAGTCAGGAGAGGGAAGGGGAAGAGACAGATACCAAAGAGAACCCCTGTGGTTGTCCCCCTTAACAAGAAGAACTCCTGTTTGAGTACTGTTGGCTATCTCTCCCAAACTGGGGCAAGCAACAGTGGCTGTGCCTCTGGCACAGAGTCCTGCCTAGTGACTCAGAAGGGTAGGGAAAGGAAGAAGATGGCTGCGGTGATAGGGGACTCTAAAGTTAGGGGGTCAGATAGGTAATTCTCTGGACTCAGGTAAGAAACGCGAATGGTAGTTTGCCTCCCAGGTGCCAGGGTCCAGGATGTTTCTGATTGTGTCCACAATATCTCGAAGTGGGAACGAGAACAGTCAGTGGTCATGGTACATATTGGTACCAACAACGTAGGTAGGAAAAGGGAGGAGATCCTGAAAACAGACAATAAGGAGTTAGGAAGGGAGTTGAGAAGCAGGACCTCAAAGGTAGTAATCTCTGGATTACTGCTTGTGCCACATGACAGTGAGTATAGGAATACAATGAGGTGGAGGATAAATGTGTGGCTGAGGGATTGGAGCAGGGGACAGGTATTCAGATTTTTGGATTATTGGGACCTCTTTTGGGGCAGGTGTGACCTGTACAAAAAGGATGGGTTGCACTTGAATCTCAGGGGGACCTGCTGTTATATATTTCTGACCCTGATAGGTCTATTCCCGTTATTTTATCCTTGTTGGTTCAATTTGGTATTTTTTCTGGTTATAAACTAAATTTAGATAAGAGTGAATTATTTCCTTTAAATGCACAAACTTTATTGAGTGATAGAATACCATTTAAAGTTGTTACTGATAACTTTACCTATTTAGGTATAAAAATTACCAAGAAATATAAAGATTTATTTAGACTGAATTTTTTACCTATGCTTCATCAAATTCATCAACTTACTACAAAATGGTCTCCTTTATTTTTATCATTAATTGGTCGGATTAATGCTATTAAAATGATGATTTTACCGAAATTTTTATACTTATTTCAAGCCTTACCAATTTTTATTTCTAAATCTTTTTTTGATAACATTGATTCAAAAATTTCCTCATTTGTGTGGCAAAATAAAAACCCTAGGTTAAGTAAAAAGCAATTACAAAAATCTAAAAAAGATGGTGGTTTAGCTTTACCTAACTTTAGATTTTATTATTGGGCAAATAATATTCGTAATTTAATGTATTGGAAACTAGATTTGGATTCACCATTGTGCCCACAGTGGGTAAATTTGGAATGTAATGAGGTAAAGGGATATTCTCTATTCTCTGTTCTCGGTTCTTGTCTTCCTGCTGATTTAGTTAAATTTAATAAACAAATATCTAATCCTGTTATTAAACATACATTACGAATTTGGTTTCAATTTCGTAAGTTTTTTACTTTGAAAAACTTTGTTCTTGATAGCCCTATCTTACTTAATTTCTTTTTCAAACCCTCTTGGACAGATCAAGCTTTTAACATATGGAAAAGGAAAAGTATAAAATGTTTTCGTGATCTTTTCTTTGAAGATACTTTGATGTCATTTAACCAACTTTCCAACAAATTTGAATTACCTAAATCTAATTTTTTCAGATATTTACAAATTAGAAATCTCTTATATAAAGTTTTACCATCTTTTCCTAATTCAACTTTAGTGGATTTTACAGATTTGATTTTTACCTTAAACCCTTGTCAGAAGGGATTAGTAGCTTTTATTTATAATATGATTATGAAGATACAACCAGAAATATCAGTTAGAATTAAACAAGAATGGGAAAAAGAACTTCGATATAATATATCAACAGATAAATGGGAAAAAATTTTCAAATGGTTAATTCCTCTTCTATATGTGCTAAACATGCTTTAATACAATTTAAAATTGTACATAGAGCTCATATGTCTAAAGATAAACTTGCTCGTTTCTACTCTCATATTAACCCTCAATGTGACAGATGTCATTCAGAAGTGGCCTCATTGACCCATATGTTTTGGTCATGTCCCACTTTACATAACTATTGGAAGGACATATTTACTACTATTTCCTCAATTTGGAATATAGATTTACAACCTCATTTTATTACTGCAATTTTTGGCATACCAAATGAAGATGGTAATCAGTTTTCCCCTTCAATCAGACGAATGATTGCTTTTGTAACATTAATGGCCAGAAGGTCTATATTACAAAATTGGAAAGAAGTAAATCCTCCTACCACGTTTCAGTGGCTTTCTCAAACTATTTCTTATCTGAGCCTGGAAAAAATTAGAAGCACTATTTTTGACTCATCAATTAAATTTGAAGAAACTTGGAGACCGTTTATTCGACATTTTTATATGAATTAATCTGACCTTTTCCAGACCTTCTTTCTGCTTATTCATGTTCAGGTATGGAGTTCTGGAGTTTTTTTGACACTATCATATACTTGTAAGCTATTACTATTGCCCATGTTAGTTTAGTTTAGTGTTTTATTTTTCTTAATATATACTTTTTTTCACATATTTTCGAATTTTTTCTTCTTTTAATGGTTATTTTTGTTTTTTTCATATATAATCATATGGACTTGATTGATTAAGGTATTTTTTTCTGCTGATGTTTAATAGGATATTGTTATCTTATTATCAACGTGACTTCAAGTCTATTGTATTCATAATTTACTGATTATTATGTTATGTTTTTTTATATGTATATATGAAAATCAATAAAAAAATTGAAAAAGAAAAAAGAATCTCAGGGGGACCAATATCCTGATGGAGAGGTTTGCCAAGGCTATTGGGGAGAGTTTAAACTAGAATTACAGGGGGGTGGGAACCAAACTGATATGATGGAGGAAAGGGAGGTTGGTTCACAAATAGAGAAAGCTTGGAGACAGTGCAAAAGGGTGGATAGGCAGGTGATAGAGAAGGTATGCCCTCAGACCGATGGCTTGAGATGTGTCTATTTTAATGTGAGGAGTATTATGAACAAAGCTGATGAGCTTAGATTGTGGATCAGCACTTGGAGCTATGAGGTTGTGGCCATTACAGAGATTTGGGTGGTGCAGGGAAGGAATGGCTACTTCAAGTGCCAGGCTTTAGATGTTTCAGAAAGGACAGGGAGGGAGGCAAAAGGGGTGGGGGCTTGGCACTCTTGATCCGGGGTAGTGTTACGGCTGCAGAAAAGCAGGAAGTCATGGAAGGGTTGTCTACGTGGTCTGTGGTTGGAAGCTAGAAACAGGAAGGGGTCAATAACTCTACTGGGTGTTTTTTTTTATACACCATTCAATTGTAACAGGGACATGGAGAAGCAGATAGAGAGACAGATTTTGGAAAGGTGTAATATAACAGGGTTGTTGTGGTGGAAGATTTTAATTTCCAAAATATTGATTGGCTTCATCCCCAGAGTGAGGGGTTTAGATGGAGTGGAGTTTGTTAGCTGTGTTCAGGAAGGTTTCTTAACACAACATATAGATAAACTTGCAAGAGGAGAGGCTGTACTTGATCTGGTATTGGGAAATGAACCTGGTCAGGTGTCAGGTCTCTCAGTGGGAGAGCATTTTGGAGAGTGATCACAATTCTATCTCATTTACCATAGCATTAGAGAGGATAGGAACACACAAGTTAGGGAAACATTTAATTGGAGTAAGGGAAAATATAAGGCTATCAGGCAGGAACTTGGAAGCATAAATTGGAAACAGATGTTCTCAAGGAAATGTACAGAAGAAATGTGGCAAATGTTGAGGGGATATTTGTGTGGGGTTCTGCATACGTACATTCCAATGAGAATGGGAAAGGATGGTAGGATACACGAACCATGGTGCACAAAGGCTGTTGAAAATCTAGTCAAGAGGAAAAGAAGATCTTACGAAAGGTTCAAAAAACTAGGTAATGATAGAGATCTAGATTGTAAGGCTAGCATGAAGTAACTTAAGAATATAATTAGGAGAGCCAGAAGGGATCATGAGAAGGCCTTGGCGAGCAGAATCAAGGAAAACCCCAAGTCATTCTACAAATATGTGAAGAGCAAGAGGATAAGACATGAGAGAATAGGACCAATCAAGTGTGATAGTGGAAAAGTGTGTACGGAACCAGAGGAGATAGCAGAGGTACTTAATGAATACTTTGCTTCAGTATTCACTACGGAAAAGGATCTTGGTGATTGTAGGGATGACTTGCAGCAGATTGAAAAGCTTGAGCATGTAGATAGTAAGAAAGAGGATGTGCGGGAGCTTTTGGAAAGCATCATGTTGGATAAGTCACCGGGACCGGACAGGATGTATCCCAGACTGCTGTGGGAAGCAAGGGAGGAGATTGCTGAGCTTCTGGCAATGATCTTTGCATCATCAATGAAGACAGGAGAGATTGCAGATATTGTAACCTTATTCAAGAAGGGGAGTAGAGATAGCCCAGGAAATTATAGACCAGTGAATCTTACTTCAGTGGTTGGAAAGTTGATGGAGAAGATCCTGAGAGGCAAGATTTATGAATATTTGGAGAGGCATAATATGATTAGTGATAGTCAGCATCAGCTTTGTCAAAGGCAGGTTGTGCCTTACGAGCCTGATTGAATTTTTTGAGGATGTGACTAAACACATTGATGAAGGTAGAGCCGTAGATGTAGTGTACAGTATATGGATTCCAGCAAGGCATTTGATGAAGCACCCCATGTAAGGCTTATTGAGAAA
This sequence comes from Hypanus sabinus, assembly GCF_030144855.1. Lineage (NCBI taxonomy): Eukaryota > Metazoa > Chordata > Chondrichthyes > Myliobatiformes > Dasyatidae > Hypanus > Hypanus sabinus. The sequence goes on along the minus strand of NC_082715.1, from coordinate 68,292,240 downwards.
TAAGAAGGCATGGGATCCAAGGGGAAATTGTTTTGTGGATCCAGAACTGGCTTGTCCACCAAAGGCAAAAAGTGGTTGTAGACGGGTCATATTCTGCATGGAGGTCGCTGACCAGTGGGGTGCCTCAGGGATCTGTTCTGGGACACCGACTCTTTGTGATTTTTATAAATGATCTCGATGAGGACGTGGAGGGATGGGTTAGTAAATTTGCTGATGACACAAAGGTTGGGGGTGTTGTGGATAATGTGGAGGGCTGTCAGAGGTTACAGCGGGACAATGATAGAATGCAAAACTGAGCTGAGAAGTGGCAGATGGAGTTCAACCCAGATAAGTGTGAGGTGGTTCATTTTGGTAGGTCAAATATGATGGCAGAATATAACATTAATGGTAAGACTCTTGGCAGTGTGGAGGATCAGAGGGATCTTGGGGTCCGAGTCCATAGAACACTCAAAGCTGCAATGCAGAATGACTCTATAGTTAGGAATGCATTGGCTTTCATCAACCCTGGTTTGAGTTTAAGAGCTGAGTAGTAATGTTGCAGCTATATAGGACCCTGGTCAAGCCCCACTTGGAGTACTGTGCTCATTTCTGGTTGCCTTACTGCAGGGAGGATGGGGAAACCATGGAAAGGGTGCAGAGGAGAATTAGAAGGATTTTGCCTGGATTGGGGAACATGCCTTATGAGAATAGGCTGAGTGAACTTGGTCTTTTCTCCTTGGAGCGACAGAAGATGAGAGGCAACCTGATAGAGGTGTATAAGATAATGAGAGGTATTGATGGTGTGCTCAGTCAGAGGCTTTTTCCCAGGGCTGAAATAACTAGCATGAGATGGCATAGTTTTAAGGTGCTTGGAAGTAGGTACAGAGGAGATGTCAGGGGTAAGTTTTTTTAAAATAAACACAGAGTGGTGGATGCATTGAATGGGCTACCAGTGGTGGTGGGGAAGTGGAAACAATAGGGTCTTTTAAGAAACTCTTGGATAGATACATGGAGCTTAGAAAAATAGAGGGCTATGTGTAAGCCTAGGTAGTTCTCGGTTAAGGGCATATTCGGCACAGCTTTGTGGGCTGAGGGGCCTGTATTGTGCTGTAGGTTTTCTATGTCTCTATATTTCCATGTGTGTGTATATGCACACACAAAGACACACATCTGACTGTAATTTACAGTTTTATAATGTATTGCAATGTCCTGTTGCTAGATGACAACAAACTTCACGACACACACCAATGATCTTCAATCCAATCCTTATTCATGGCTATGAGCTCCAGCTGGGAGTATTCACATGAAAACTGGAGTAGTCAATGGGTGTAACCAAGCCATTAGACTTTGACATATGGCACAGCACCCTGCAATTCTGCTATTTCTTTGCAAATGAGAACCAGCATTTGCAGGAGATAATCATGTTCTTTCACATTAATATTTTGGAAAATAAAACACAGCGTGAAAGATTTTTCCCTGCTTATTGCCCTTCAGTTTACCACATTCACTAATACTATTTGGATGTGTATAAGGGAACTGGAGCTGCAGCTCGATGACCTTCGGCTTGGTAGGGTAAGTGAAGATGTGATAGTCAGAAGATACTCACCCCAAGGGTTCAGGAGGCAGATAAATAGGTGATTGTCAGGAGAAGGAAGGGACAACAACAGATAGTGGAGAGCACCCCTGTGGGCATCTCCCTCAATAATAAGTACTCCATTTTTGAGTACTTTTGGGTGGAGGGGGAGGCGACCTACCTGAGGGAAGCAGTAGCGACCATGCCTCAGGCACTGAGTTTGGCTATATAGCTAACAAGGGTAGGGAACTCAAGAGGATGGCTGCAGTGACAGGCGGCTCTACAGACAGGCGATTCTGTGGACACAACGAAGAAACACAGATGATAGCTTGTCTGCCAGGTGGCAGGATCCACAACATTTCTGAACACATCCACAATATCCTGAAAAGGGAGGGTGATCAGCCAGAAGTCATGGTACCAATTATTGGTACCAACGACATAGGCAGAAAAAGTGAGGAGTTCCTGAAAACAGAATGCAGCAAGTTGGGAGAAGCATGGGCAGTAATCTCAGCATTGCTGCCTGTGCTTCATGATAATGATGACAGAAGTAGAATGAGGTGGCAGACAAATGCATGGCTGAGAAATGGAGCAGGGGCCATTGATACAGATTTCTGGATAATTGGGATCTCTTCTGGGGCAGGTGTGACCTGTAGGAAAGAAATGGGTTGCACCTGAACCCAAGAGGGACAAATATGCTTGTGGGCAGGTTTACTAGTGCTGTGGGAAGTGCTTTAAACTAATATAACAGAGGATGTGAACCAGAATGACAGAGCAGATGATGAACCAGAGGATTTACAAGCAGATGATGGGTATAACATGAATGTAAGGAAGGAAGTGCAGACAGAGCAAAGAGTTACCTTGTACCACAGAGGCAAAATTCAAAAGGGCAAAGAATGCAGGACTGAAGATGTTGTATTTAATTGCACGTAGGATTTGGAATAAGGTGGATGAACTTGGGGTGCAATTACAGATTGGTCGGTATGATGTTGCGGGCATCACTGAGCTGTGGCTGAAAGAAGGCCATAACTGGCAGCTCAATGTCATAAGATGTCCTTTGTATCAGAGGGACAAACAGGAAGGCATAGTCAGTGGTGTGGATCTGTTGTTAAGAAATGGAATTACATCTTTAGAAAGAGGTGACATAGGGTAGAGAATGTTGAATCTTTGTGGGTGGAGTTAAGAAGTTAAGAAACTACAAGGGTAAAAAGAACATTATGGGAATCATACATAGGCTCCAAGATGTGGAGTTGAGATTGCAGAGGGAGATAGAAAGGGCATGCAGTAAGGTTAATATCACAATTGTAATGAAGGACTTCAATATGCAAGGGGATTGGGAAAACTAGGCTGGTGTCAGATTGCAAGAGAGGGAATTTGTTGAATGCCTATGAGATGGCTTTTTAGAGCAACTTGTGCTTGAGCCTACTCGTGGAAAAGCTATCTTAAATTGGGTGTTGTGTGATAATTCAGATCTTATCAGGCAGCTTAATGTAAAGGAACCCTTGGGAGGCAGTGATCATAATATGATTGAATTCATACTGGAACTTCAGTGGGAGAAGCATAACTCACATGCATCAGTATTGCAATGGAATAACTGGAATTACAGAGGCATGAGAGAGAAGCTTGTCCAGGTGGATAGTGGTGGGGGTGAATGCAGAGCTGAGATGGCTGAAGTTTCTGGGAATAGTTCACGAGGGCACAGGATAGATCTGTCCCACAGAATTAATATTTTTGAAAATAAAAACAGTGTTAACAAATTTTCTCTGCTTGATGGCCTTTATTTTGACACATTCACTAATACTATTTGGATGTGTGTTAGGGAACTGGAGCTGCAGGCAACCATGGCCGACAAGGGAAGTTAAGCACTGCATAAAAGCCAAGGAAAGGATGTATAAGGTAGCAAATGTGAGTGAGAGGTTGGATCATTGGGAAGCTTTTAAAATCCAACAAAAAGCAACTAAAAAAGCTACAAGAAGGGAAAAAATATGAGGGCAAACTAGCCAATAGTAAAAAATCACGATACCAAAGGTTTTTTCAGTTATACAAATAAAAGGGAGGCGAGAGTTGATATTGGGCCATTGGAAGGTGATGCAGGTGAGGGAGTAATGGGGACAAAGAAATAGCAGATGAACTTAATGAGTACTTTGTATCAGTCTTAACTGAGGAAGAAACTAGCAGTGTGCCAGAGTGTCAGGGAGCAGGAGTGAGTGTCCTTCATAATAGCAATGGCAAAGAGCTAGGCAAACTCCAAGTCTTAAGGTGGATAAGTCAACTGGACCAGATGGGCTATATTCCACAGTCTTGAGACAGATTGCTGGAAAGATAATGGATGCATTGGTTATGATCTTTCAAGAATCACTTGATTCTGGCATTTTGCCGGAGGACTGGAAGATTGCAAATGTCATTCCATTCTTTGAGAAGGGAGGAAAGCAAAAGAAAGGAAATTATAGGCCAGTTAGCTTAACCTCAGTGATTGGGAAGTGTTGGAGTCTATTATTAAGAATGACATTTTGGGGCACTTGGAGACTAATGATAAGATAAATCTAAGTCAGCATGGCTTCTGTGAAGGGAAATTTTGCCTGACAATTCTGTTAGAGTTTTTCAAGGAAGTAACAAGCAGGGTGGACAAAAGAGAGGCAGTAGGTGTCATTTATTTGGATTTTCAGGAGACATCTGATAAGGTGCCATGAGGGTGCTTAACAAGATAAAATCCTATGATATTACAGGAAAGATACTGATGTGGGTAGAGGAATGGCTGACAGGCAGGAGGCAGTGAATGTGAATAAAGAGGGCCTTTTCTGGTTGATTGCTGTGTCTAGTGGTGCTCATCTGGGGTCATTGCTGGGACCGCTACTTTTCACAATATTTGGTAAAGATTTAGATAATGAAATTGATGGCTTTGTGGCAAAGTTTGCAGATGATACACAGATAGGTAGTGCTGAGGAAGCAACATGATTGCAGCAGGACTTAGGCAAATTGGAAGAATCGATAACAATGTGGCAGATGGAATACAATGTTAGGAATGTATGATAATGCATTTTGGTAAAAGGACCAGTAATATGGACTATTATCAAAATGGGAGAAAGTTCAAACAGAGGTGCAAAGGGACTTAGAAGATCTTATGCAAGACTACCAGAAGGTTAATTTACATGTTCAGTCTGTGGTAAAGAAAGCAAATGCAATGCTGGCATTTATTTCAAGGGGAATCGAATATAAAAGCAAGATGATAATGCTGAGACTTTATAAGACAATAGTCAGGCCTCACATGGAGTACTGTTAATAGTTTTAGGCTTCATATTTCATCAAGGATGCATTGTCATTGGAAAGAGTCCAGAGGAATCTCACCAGGATGATTCTGGGAATGAAGTGGTTCACATATGAGGAGCCTTTGGGCCGGTACTCACTGGAATGTAGAAGAATGCATGGGAAACTCATTGAAACTTACCAAACATTGAAAGGACTAGACTAGGTGGATGTGGAGAGGATATTTCTTACGACGGGGAACTGCAGAACTAGAGGACACAACCTCAAAATTAAGGGGTGACCTTTTAGAACAGAAGTATGGAGGAATTTTTTTAGCCAGAGGGTAATGAATCTGTAGAATTCTCTGCCACAGACTGTGCATGTCCTTAAGGCAGAAGTTGATAATTTCTTGATTGGTTAGGGCATCAATGGATATGCTGAGAAGTCAGGTGCATGGAGTTGTGTGGAATGCGGGATCGGCTATGACGGAATGTTGGAGCAGACTCGAAGGGCTGATGGCCTAATTCTGCTCCCAAGTCTTATGTCTTGTGGTCTAATAAATGCATAGCACATTCTTGGAACACTTTATGAACCGTTTAGGCTGGGACATACTTCTTTAATGTTTCCCCTGTTTGTTCATGAGAAATCTTTCCCAGGGTTGGGAAATTAAGAATTAGAGGGCATAGGTTTAATGAGGGAGAAGAGAGATTTAATAGGGCTACTTTTTGCACGCAGGGATGTGGATGCATGGAACCAGCTGCCAGAGGAAGTGGTTAACACAGGTAGGTTAACAGCATTCAAAAGGATCTTAGACAAGAAGATGAATAGGAAGTGCTCAGAAGGATATGGGTCAAGTGTGCAAAAATGTTCAGTTTGATTGGGGATCTGAGCCCTCACAGGACCACTTCAGTCGACAGGCCTGTTTCTATGCAACACTGATGGGTGACTCTAAGCTAGAAAAGAGAAAAAGCACAGTGCATTTCCTAATAAGTTCACTACCATTTGAACTGAGGACTTGTAATGTTGTGGGGATTACATTGCTAAACTCAGCTGCACTCAGAAGGTCTCAGGAGTTTAAAAACATCGTTCAATGCAGCTGTATCAAATATTCTTTTACATCACTTCCCCCACCTACATTGTACTTAAATTGAGAATCACTGCAATCATCAGTTCCAAGTCATCATGTACTGGCATTAAAATGTCCCCGTCTTCCTCAATCTTTGCTGCCTCCTCCAAATTACAGGTTATTAAAACACAAGTTTTGAGAAATTAATCGTCACTTCTTTATTTACTTTAGCTTCCTTTTGCAGCCATGTGTCACACAGCATAACACACGTAATCCAGTTTGCCACACTTGGCAATCCCCCAGGTTGCTAAATGTTAACTCACTAATGCCTATTTTTCAGAATCCAATTACATACATGACTGGCTGGAAACCTCCCAGAAACATCTGCCGGCATTCATCCAGCCATCGTTCCTGCTGAATCTATGGACGGGTGTGACAAGTTTAAGTCTAGCAGCAACTCTGATTATCCCGAGAAAACAACAGCCTTTGGCTGAGCTGGGAAGTCCTGAATATCCTGGCATCATTGAAAATTCACTCTGCATCCCATCTTATAGCAAAGTACATTGTGAAAGGATGAAAGCAGCTGGTTTGTGGAATTTACCAGCAAGGCATGCTCACCAATCCAGGCAACATCCTTGTAAATCCCCTCTGTACCTTTTCACTGCCTCCTGCACACATGCTGAGCTCATTGACTTCATTAACTTTGCCTCCAACTTTCACCCTGCCCTCAAATTTACCAGGTCCGTTTCCGACACCTCCCTCCCCTTTCCTGATCTTTCTGTCTCCATCTCTGGAGATGGCTTATCTACTGATATCTACTATAAGCCCTTGGACTATTCCGCTTCCCACCCTGTCTCTTGCAAAAATGCTATCCCCTTCTCACAATTCCTTCGTCTCCGCCACATCTGCTCTCAGGATGAGACTTTTCATTCCAGGATGAAGGAGATGTCTTCCTTTTTTAAACAAAGAGGCTTCCCTTCTTCCACCATCAACTCTGCTCTCAAGCGCATCTCTCCCATTTCACACACATCTGCTCTCCCTACTAGGGATAGGGTTCCCCTTGTCCTCACCTAACACTCCACCAGCCTCCGGGTCCAACATATAATTCTATGTAACTTCTGCCACCTCCAACGGGATCCCACTACCAAGCGCATCTTTCTCTCCCCCCCCCCTTCTGCTTTCCACAGGGATCGCTTCCTATGTGAATCCCTTGTCCATTCATCCCCCCCCCCCATCCCTTCCCACTGATCTCCCTCCTGGCACTAATCCTTGAAAGCGGAACAAGTGCTACACCTGCCCTTACACTTCCTCCCTCACCACCATTCAGGGCCCCAGACAGTCCCTCCAGGTGAGGCGACACTTCACCTGTGAGTCGGCTGGTGTGGTATACTGTATCCGGTGCTCCTGGTGTGGCCTTTTATATATTGGTGAGACCCAACACAGACTGGGAGACCGTTTCGCTGAACACCTACGCTCTGTCTGCCAGAAAAAGCAGAATCTCCCAGTGGCCACACATTTTAATTCCACGTCCTATTTCCATTCTGATATGTCTATCCATGGCCTCCTCTACTGTCAAGATGAAGCCACACTCAGGCTGGAGGAACAATACCTTATATTCCGTCTGGGTATCCTCCAACCTGATGGCATAAACATTGACTTCTCTAACTTCTGTTAATGCCCCTCCTCCCCTTCTTACCCCATCCTTATTTATTTATTCCCCTCTCTTTTTTTGCTCTCTCTCTGCCCATCTCACAATCACTCCTTGCCTGTTCTCCATCTCCCTCTGGTGCTCCCCTCCCCCTTTCTTTATCCCGAGGCCTCCCATCCCATGATCCTTTCCCTTCTCCAGCTCTGTATCCCTTTTGCCAATCACCTTTCCAGCTCTTAGCTTCACCCCTCCCCCTCCTGTCTTCTCCTATCATTTCGGATTTCCCCCTCCCTCTCCCATTTTCAAATCTCTTACTATCTTTTCTTTCAGTTAGACCTGATGAAGGGTCTCGGCCCGAAACTTCGACTGTACTTCTTCCTTTCGATGCTGCCAGGCCTGCTGCGTTCCACCAGCATTTTGTGTGTGTTGCACCCTTTCTATGGCTTCCACATCCTTCCTGTAGTGAGGCGACCAGAACTAAGCACTGTACTCCAAGTGGGGTCTGACCAGGGTCCTATATAGCTGCCATATTACCTCTTGGCTCCTAAATTCAACTCCATGATTGATGAAAACCAATACACCATATGCCTTCTTAACCACAGAGTCAACCTATGCAGCTACTTTGAGCGTCCTATGGACTCGGACCTCAAGATCCCTCTGATCGTTCACACTCCCAAGAGTCTTACCATTAATACTATATTCTGCCATCATATTTGACCTACCAAAGTGAAGCACTTCACACTTATCTGGGTTGAACTCCACCTGCCACTTACTTGGTAAGAGGTAAGCCTTCAAAAGTGAAGTTTTGAGAATACAAAGCTTGTATGTGCCTGTCAGAATAAAAGGCAAGGGTAAGAGGTTTAGGGGACTTTGGGTTTCAAGCGATTGAGGCCCTGGTTAAGGGAAAAATAGGAGGCGCATCGCAGATATATGCAGATTGGAACAAATGAGGTTACTTGAGGAGCATAAGAAATGCAAGAGTAAACTCAAGAAAGAAAACCAGAGGGCTAAAGGAAGGCATCAAGTTGCTCCAGCAGACAAGGTGAAGGAGAATTGCAAGAGATTCTACCATTACACTGAGAGCAAAAGGATTGTAAGGGACCAGATTGGTCGTCTGGAAGAGCAGAATGATAATCTATGTATGGAATCAAAAGACCCGGCAGAGATCTTAAATGGATTTTTGGCATCTGTATTTACTCAGGAAACTGACAGAGTGTCTATTGAAGTGAGGCAAAGCAGTAGCAAGGTGATGGACCCTATACAGATGACAGAAGAGAGGTAATTGCTTTCTTGAGGCAAATTAAGGTGGACAAATTCACAGGGCCTGACAAGATCTTCCCTTGGACCCTGTGGGAAGCAAGTGCAGAAATTGCATAAGCCCTAGTAGAGATATTTAACTTACCCTTGGCGACAGGTGAGGTACTGGAGGATTGGAGGGCAGCTAATTTTATTCTGCTGTTTAAGAAAAGCTCTACGAATAAAGCAGAAATTGAATGTCGGTGAGCCTGACATCAGTAGCAGAAAAGTTATTGGAAGGTATTCTAAGGGATTGGACAGATAAATATTTGGATAGACATGGACTGATTAGGGATAGTCAGAATACGTTCATACATGGTCAATTGTGTCTGACCAACCTAGAAATTTTCAAAAAGTTGCCAGGAAATTTGAAGAAGGCAAGGCAGTGGACATTGTCTACATGGATGTCAGCAAGACATTTCACAAGGTCCCACAGCTCTGGTCAAAAAGATTCAGTCAATCAGCATTCAATATGAGTTAGTATATTGGATTAGACACTGGTTTTGTGGGAGAAGCCAGAGAGTGGCAGTAGGTGGTTGCCCCTCTGACGGAAGGCCTGTGACTAATGGAGCACCACAGGGATTGGTGCTGGGTCCGTTGTTGTGTCTTCCTTGAATCATTTTGGTGATCTATATACAGTCCATGCAGCATCTTTGCCAGAGCAAGATCAATTTTCAAAATGAAATTGGTCAGTGGCCAATAATGAAGCACACTGCAGCAGGCAACATGGCCAGTGAGAAGAATGTGGTATAACAGAACACAAAGATAATTGCATACAATCTCTTAACTGAACAGTTCACCATTGCAAAGCAAGGGAAAAGAACCCAATCCTTTATGTAGGTTGAAGATTATGATACAAGCTCTTCCACAATCATGCAACAGATTACTACCCATTGCAATCTGAATCAAAAGGCAGGCTCAATCCCAAATAGTCAGTGTCTTAAGGTGGATTGAATAGGAAGTAAATTTGAAGGCAATGCTTTTGTTTGAGACCTTATAATCTCTTGTTTTTCCCCTAGCTTGCATTATGGAAGACTGATTGTTGCTTTCCTGCATCAAGAGAGTGACTGAAGCCACTCCTGCAGTTCAGCTGAGCACAGGCAGTGGAACACCAACGTGCACTCTGCTCAAGCCAACTGATTGGATTGCAGTGATTAATGGGCAAGAAATTTATTAAAGTTATTGATCAAATTGCATAGTGCAGGGGAAGAAAATGAATAAATGGGAGATAATTGTAAACAAAACCTCAGCAAAAGTGCAGTGTAATCATACTTGTTGGTTCGAGTTTATTTGTGTAGGCAATCCAACAGCACCACCCATCAGGGAAATAAACTGAATTTACTAGAAATAAATACTTCTCTTTTCACTTTATTGCATTTTAAGTCCTTGGGAAAAATAACCCATATAAAAACACCAAGATATTGTACACTGTTTGTATGAGCTACAGGGAAAGATCCATTTTTATATGTTTGCAATTATGGTTAGAAATTATTGTTATAATAATTAAATACTTACCTGAATGACCACATGCTGTAACTGAATATAAAGGAATTCAGAGGAATAGCAGCACGGCTTTCTTCTGATTCAATATTAAAATTTTATTTAAAACAGCTTATTAATTTTCTTCAGTAGCTTCAGATTGTTTCATGTGATTTATGTCAGTGGGAACACCACAGATTGAGTCGATAAGTGCAGAGATGTATTCATTACCCAACTAAAGAACTGGTTAATAATGTGAACCTGTGTGTGAAATATGACTATTGCAATGAATCTGATTAATTAGAAAACGTTTAACATTCTAATACAATTCATTAACAAAATCTATCATTCTAAGAAATGCTATGCTGAAATGCACCAATCTTTGACAGATTCCACTGTTCCACAGCACCACACACAAAATGCAGGATAAACTCAGCAGTTCAGGTAGCATCTATGGAAAAGAGTACACAGTCAATGTTTCAGGCCAAGACTCTTCATCAGGACTAAATAGAGAGAGGAGAAGTCAGAGTAAGAATGTGGGGTAAAGCAGAGGAAGACGTACAAGGTGGCCAGTGATAGGTGAAACCAGGAGAGGGGGAGGGGTGAAGTGAAGAGCTGGGAAGTTGATTGATTAAAGAGATAAAGTGCTTGGGAAGAGGGAGTCTGATTGGAAGGGAAGAGCACCAGAGGGAGGCGATGACCAGGTAAGGAGATAGGCGAGAGATGGAAACAGGAATAATGGGAATGATGAAGGGTGGGGGGGTGGGGGAGTGGTTAATTACTGGCAGTTTGAGAAATCGATGTTCATGCCATCAGGTTGGAGACCACCCATACAGAATATAAAGTGTTGCTCTTCCAACCTGAGTGTGGCCTCATGGAAGTAGTAGAAGAGGCCATGGACTAACATGTTGGAATGGGAACAGGAAGTAGAATTGAAATAAGTGGCTATCGGGAGATAGCACTTTTTCTGGCAAATTGAAATGGGAATCAATCCATTGTTCCATGTTTGGTATATAGAGGTCCAGAACCATAGCTGTTTGAAAGCGGCTGCACAGGTTGATGGAGTGCCTTTATCACTCAGGGTATTGAGCACAAGAGGTTGTGTTGTAATTGCATAGAACTTTGAAAAGACCACATCAAACTGCATAAAACTTTGATTCAGAGTGCTGTTTCCAGCTTTTGGTACCCTTTAGAGAAAGGATGTGGAGGCTTTCAAGTGATAGATGTTTATAAAATTATGAGAGGTGTAGATAAAATAGACAGCTGGAATCTTTCTCCCAAGTCTAATATGAGGGGGACAGCTTTCAGATGAGGGGGGGGGGAATTTAAAGCAGATTTGAGGCATGTTTATTTTATTTTATGTAGAGTGGTAGTTGTCTGGAATGCTCTGCCAGGCATAATGATGGAAGCAGATATGGCAGTAGTACTTCAAAGATGTTTAGATAAACATGTGAGTGTGTAGGGAATTGAGGGATATCCGTCATGTGTTGGCAGGTAGGATTAGATCTTGGAAAAAAAAATCAATGAAGTTGACAAGATACGACTTATCCTGCATAAACCCATGCAGGCTGTCTCTAATTAGGCTGTGGCTTTCCAATTGCTCATAAATCATATTGCTAAGATCCTCTTCAATAGTTTTCCACCATTAGTGTGAAACTCACTGGTCTATTGTTTCTAGGATTAACCCCATTTCCTTTCTTGACCAACAGAAGAACATTAACTAGTTCTCTGGGACCATACCTGTGATTAGAATGGACAATAAAAATATTGGTGAAAACCCCAGCCACCTCAACTCTTGCCTCTCACTGAATCCTGAGTATATTCCATTCAGCTCTGGAAACTTATCCACCAGCACTACCACCTAACACAAAATAACCCAACATGTTAGCATGCTCCACCCCAATCACAGCATTCTGCACATCCCTTTCCTTCATAAATATAAGCGTAAAGCATCATTCAAGACCTTGGCCACATCCTCCTCTTCCAAATATATATTCCTTCCTTCATATCTGTGTGGTCTTCAAGTTATCTTGCTCTTGATAGAATGTTTTTGGATTCTCTTTAATCCTCAGTGCCAAGGACCCTTCAAGGCAAGTTGGATTAAAGAGCCGCTTGGGTCTCCTAAAAAATGCTGGAGAAACACAGCAGGTCTGGCCGCATTTATGGAGATGAATTAGCCGTCAATTGTTTTGAGTCAAGATCCTTCACCAATCCTGATGCAGTGTCGTGGCCTGTAACTTCAACTGTTTATTCCTCTCCACAGATGATACCTGACCTGCTATTTTCCTCCAGTATTTTGTGTGTTGCTCTAGATTGCCATCATCTGCAGAACCTCGTCCTCCTAGTTCACCTAATTCCCTTGCAGTTTTTTTTTTAAAGCTTCTTTATATTCTGTAAGGGCTCTGCTTGACTTTAGCTTCCTAAACTTACATTTTTCCCCTCTTACACAATTTTTTCTCTTCTTGACTAAATTGATCGCCTCTTGCCTAGTCCAAGGATCTCTTACCCTGCCCTTCCTGTTTTTCCTTCTTTCTGGAACACACCTGTCATGTATTCACTAATTGCACAGAATACATAATGGGTAAATATACTCCTTGCTGTTTGCTTCTTTCAGATGAGAAATGCATTCATGCAGAAAGTCTACTTCAACTGTACTTATTTATTTAACCTTAGAAGCTTAACAAACATCTTGTCTTTGTTTTCATGTTTATTTATATTTTTAAAATTTTATTTTCATGTTTGTGTATTTATTCTATTGGAAAGCACTTTGAATTGCATCATCTGTATGAAAAGTGCTCTATAAATAAAGTTACTATTAATATTGTTACATCTTTATTTTCCTTCAACTCAAGATGGTAAAACCTGAAGTATGGGCATAGACATGCACACTCATTTCTTTCTTGCTCAATAATTTTGGACTATTCTAGTGGTGTTTAGTATGGAGGCATTCTGGAGATTTGCAGAAATATTGCTGTGTAGCCCCAATAGTTTAATGCTATTCTTTAGTGACTTTTGGATAATACCAGTTATAGATATTACTTCAGGGATGATGTGTATCCTGTTCATGTTTCATAGTCTTTCAACTTTTACTCAAAAAATGCTTGTTGCTGCCAGTTATTCCCTCCTGTAGCCAATAATCAACTCTTTGGTTCTGCAGACATTGAGTGAGAGGCTGTTCAGCAGATTTTCAATCTCCCTCATTTATGCTGATTCATCACTACCTTTGATTCTGCCAATGACAGTATTGTCATCAGCAAATTAAATATGGCATTAGAGCTGTGCTTAGCCCCTCAGTCATAAGTATAAAGTGTGTAGAGCAGAGGGCTAAGCACAGAGCCTTGTGGTGTATATCTGAGGAGATGATTGTATTGAATGCCAAGCTGTAGTCAATGAAGAACAACCTGATGTATGCATCTTCAATTTCCAGATGTTCCACCTCTAAGTGAAGAGCCAATGAAATGCCATCTGCTGTTGATCAGTTGTGATGGTGCACAAATTGGAGTGGATCGAAGTAATTGCTCAGGCAAGATTTGATTTATTTATATGTACACATATACACACACCAACCTCTCAAAGCACTTCTACTGGACATTAGTCATTAAGCAACACACACAAAATGCTGGAGGAACTCAGCAGGCCAGGTGGCATCTATGGAAAAGAATTTAGTTGACATTTCAGGCATAGAACATTCATCAGGTCCTGCTGAAGGGTCTCGGCCCAAAAAGTTGACTGCACTCTTTTCCACAGATGCTGCCTGGCCTGCTGAGTTCCTCCAGCCATTTGCATATGTTGCTTGGATTTCCAGTATCTACAGATTTTCTCTTGTTTGTGATTAATCACTGAGGCAAGTTACCACATTCTTTTAATTGCATCGGTTTAACTGAAGTTTGCTTAAAGCGAGTGGGTACCTCAGAATGCCGAAGTGAGAGGTTAAAGATATCAGTGAACAGTCCAGCCAGTTGATCAGCACAGGCCTTCTGTACTTGGCCAGGTATCCCTCCTGGATCAGATGCTTTATGTGGGTTTATCCCACCTCAGCAGCAGAGACTGAAATCACAGGGTAGTTGGGGTTTGTGGGAGCCCGTGAAGGTGCCTCCATGTTTTGTTGGTCAAAGCGAGCATAAAAGGAATTGCACTCATCGGGAACAAAACCTTGTTGTCAGACATGTCACTTGGCTTTACATTGTAGGATGTGATCGCATTCAAGCTCTGCCACACCTGTTTAGCATCCTTCTATGATACCTCTTTGGTTGAGAATTGCCATTTCACATGTAAGGTGGCTTTCTGGAGACTGTACCTCTTGTATTTTAGTTGTTCATCATACCTGAATGCAACTGATCAAGCCCTTAGCAGATTGCTGATCCCTTAGTTCATCGAGGGTTTCTGGTTGGGGAAGACGCCAAATGATTTTGTGGGGACAAACTCATCCTGGACTGACTTTATGAAGTCTCTGAAAAAAGGCATGGCACGTTTGTTCAGATCCCTTGATGTAAGTACATGATGACACAGAGACAATTCACTAAGGTCATCATTTCCTCATGTAAGTGGGCCAAGTAGAGCGACCCCTTTTAAAGGTGCACAGACTAGGATATTACTATGTGAGTAATCATGGAGTTTAATCTTGTTAATGGATTCTATTTTTGCATGTACAATTGAAGACAAATGGCTCTGCTGTTGCCAGTGTTTTCTTCATCATCCTTTTTGAAAATGTTGTCCATCTTCTTGCTAATCAGCTAATATCTAGTGACTTCCACAAAATACCTCCCAAATTCAACCCAGGAACAAATTTGAATTGAGACCTTCAGTACATGTGAGACTTTCAGATCATTTATCATCTTGGTACTTTGTGTAATGAAGATTCATTCCTTCCCTTGTGGCTAATTGAAAAAGTAATCATTCAGAGTATATACATAGAACAGTGCACTGCCAGAACAGGCCCTTCAGCCCATGATATTGTGCTGGACCAATGAAACTAATGATGTCAAATTAACTCATTCCTTCTGCCTGTACATGTCCAGATCCCTCCATTCTGTGAGAAAAAGAATGGAGGAATGTGGGCTGTGTAGGAGGAAATGGTTAGATTGGTGGAGTAGGTTTAAACAGGTTATTGTGAGCCATTGTGTTTCTTCTCTACACAGGAATGTGCCTATCCTAAGAGCCCTTAAAAATCCTAGAAAATAAAGCACAGAACAGAGTACAACACAGGAACAGGCCCTTCAGTTCACAATCTTGTACCAAACCAATTAAATAAATAATCAAATGGCTAACTAATCTCTTCTGTCCACACAATGTCCATATTCTTCCATTTCTCTCACATTCATGTGTTTCTGTAAATGTCTCTTACAAGTCTCTAACGAATAGTCTGTTTTAACCCGTTTGTCAGAGCTCAATTTAACTCTATACCACATCCTGCTATTGCAGACCACCCGTGCAATATGGTGGAATGCTACCATCCTATTGGTGTGAATTTGCAAATTGCCATCTTTGACTTTTAAATCTTGTACACCTTATTTTTAAGGTAACTGTTTTTATTCTTTTTTACTCTCTTCTAATATCTGTGCACTTGTAAAGCTACTGTAACACCAATTTCCTTTGGGATTAATAAAGTCTCTATCTAATGTTTCTGCCTCTACCACCACTCCAGGCAGTGCATTCCAACCATCCACCAATGTCAAAAAAACCTTTCCTTTTACAACTCCTTTGAAATAACCCACTCTCATCATAAATGCATGCCTTCTGTTGTTGGATATTTCAACACTTGGAAAAAGATATTGTCTGTCTACTCTATCAATGCCTCACATAATTTTATAAGCCTTTATCAGTTTTCCCTTCACCCACTCCAAAGAAAACAAGCCAAGTTTGTCCAATCTCTCATTATAGCATGTTCTCTAATCCAGGCAGCATCCTGGTAAACTACTTCTGCACCCTCTCCAAAGCCTAGATATACTTCCTATAATGGGGTAACCTTAACTGTTTGCAATACTCCAGATGTGGCCTAACTGGAGTCCTATAAAGCTGCAACATAACTTTGTGACTTTTGAATTCAATGTCTTGACTAATAAATGCCTTGTTAACGACTCGATAAACCAGAGTAGCTACTTATAGAGAGTAATGAACTTAGAATCAACATCCCACTGCTCTTCAACACTGTTCAGGATCTTGCCATTAACAGTGTTGATGACCATCAACAATTTCTTTACATTTGGCCTACCTAGTTGCTACACTTCTCATTTGGCCAGGTTAAAATCCACCTACCTTTTCTCTGTCCACATCTGCAAATGCTCTATTTCCTATTGTATTCTTTGCCAGTCCTCTACACCATCCACAAGACCACCAATCTTCATTATATCTACAAATCTTACTAACACTTCCATCTACATTTCCATACAGGTCATTGGTATACATGACAAATAGCAGAGGTTGTGGTACAGATCCTTATGGAATACCACTAATCACAGACCATGAGCTAAAATAAGTCCTACCCTCTGCCTTCTAGGGGAAAAACAGTTTTGAATGCAAACAGCCAATTCACTATTGATTGCATGTATCCTAATCTTCTGGATGAACCTCCCATGAGGGATCTTGTCAAATGCCGTACTAAAATCCATGTAGACAACATCCACAGCTTTACCTGCATCAATCACCCTTACTACCTCATCAAAAACTCAATGAAGTTAGTAAGATGTGACTTGCCCTGCACAAAGCCATGGTATATGCTCGTTAATTAGGTTATTGTTTTCCAAATGCTCATACATCCTATACCTTGAATTCTCTCCGGTAACTTCCCTACCACCGACATGAGACTCACCAGTCTATAGTTTCCAGGATTAACTCTGGTTCCCTTTTTGAATAACAGAACAACATCAGCTATTTTCCAGTCCTCTGGGACCTTGCCTGTGGCAAGAGAGGGTACAAGGATACTGGTTAAGATCCTAGCAATCTCTTCTCTTGCCTCTCTCAAGGATCTGGGGTATATCCTATCATCCCCTGGGGACCTGTCCATCTTAATTCTCTTTAAGAAATCCAGTGCCTCCTTCTCCTTTACCTTGAAATGCACTAGCATATCAACACACTCGGTACAGATATTCCTACCCTTCATTCCCTTCTCCTTCGTAAATATTGTTGTAAATCACTTACCCACATCCTCTGCAGATTTTCCCTCCTTTATTCTTGAGTTGTCCTGAACTCTCCCTAGTTATCCTCTTGCTCTCGATTCATGTAAAGGATGCCTTGGGATTCTCTTTAATCCTACTTGACAAGGACTCTTCATGGCCCCTCATGGTTTTTGCCCAATTCCTTGAGTTACTTTCTGACTTCTTTATATCCTCTCTTGTATCTGCCTCCACCACACATGCACCCTTACAATCTGTGCAAAATTTTTAAAAATGGCCCCACGATCCCTTTTGGACTTGAACCCTCTCAGCTTAAAAGCATGCTTTCTACTATTAGACCATTTTACTCTAGGAAATAATCGCTCAGCATTTTGTGTGTGTTGCCCTGAATTCTTGCCTTGAGCTTCTAAGAACTCTTTTGCCACTGTGATGCTGATATATCATTTTACCATTATATTTGCAGCTATCCTCGACTGT
This sequence comes from Hypanus sabinus, assembly GCF_030144855.1. Taxonomy (NCBI): domain Eukaryota; kingdom Metazoa; phylum Chordata; class Chondrichthyes; order Myliobatiformes; family Dasyatidae; genus Hypanus; species Hypanus sabinus. The sequence continues at coordinate 68,274,370 of NC_082715.1, read as the reverse complement.
TCCCACCAATTTTCCACAAAGTTGCAATGTTGCACATTTTCTCATGAAATCCTCTGTTGCATGCAAGACTACAAGGCCATAAAACATAGGAGCAGAATTAGTCCATTCACCCCATTGAGTCTGCTCCGCCAAACCATCATTTATTATCCCTCTCACCCCCATTCTCCTGTCTTCTCCCTGTAATCTTTAATGCCCTGAATAATCAAGAACCTATCAACCACTGTTTTAAATATACTCAATGACTTGGCTTCCACAGCCACCTGTGGCAATGAATTTCACAGATTCACCACCATCTGGCTTAAGAAATTCCTTCTCATTTCTCTTCTAAACAGGCGTCCCTCTGTTCTGAGGCTGTGCCCTCTGGTTCTAGATTCACCCATAAAAGGAAACATCTCCACATCAACTCCAATAGACCTTTAATATTCGACAGATTTCAATGGGATCCACCCTCACTCTTCTAAACTCCAGCAGGTACAGACCCAGAGCCATCAAATGCTCTTCATAAGTTAACCCTTTCAATTCCAGAATAATTCTCGTCAAACTCCTCTGGACCCTCTCCAATGCCACACATCCATTCTTAGATAAGGGGCTCAGAATTGCTTACAATATTCCAAGTGAAATCTGAACAATATCTTAAAAAAGCCTCAGCATTACATTTCTGCTCTGACATTCTAGTCCTCTTGAAATGATTGCAAACGTTGCATCTGCTTTCCTTACAACAGAGTCGACCTGCAGATTAACCTTTTTAGAATCCTGCTAAAGGACTTACAAGACTTTTGCAGCTCTGGTTTCTGAATTGTTCTCTCCATTTAGAAAATGGTCTACACATTTATTTCTTTTACCAAAGTGCATGGCCACATGCTTCCCTACATTATATGTGCAAGATTTGTAGTGGTCACCCTTATGTTATTTTTGTTCATTCACTCTTCTCCCTTCCATTTGTTTTGTTTATTCATTCAGCATCATTCTCACTCAGTGAGGTTGCTGCTCTTGGGTATTTATCTACCACATGTGCTGAGAATCATCTTTTGGAATAATTCCTTTGAACTGTTGAACAATCCTCCCTCAATGTTATTTGCTCTACTTTCTGCTCCATTTCTCTGAATTCATCCTTCCTTCGGTCTGCTCTTAGTTCTGAGTTTGCATTTCACTTAACTTACTATATTAAACCACAGCTATTTCAATGCGGAGTGAACCTCACAGTATCTTCCAGTCAAGATGGCAACTGCAGAGCACGCTTTTTCGATCGACATCTTCTGGATAAATCAGAAAACCAGATATTTTACTTAATTTATGTCTTTTACATTTGTTTCACATCTGGAATGTGATTCTGGAACTGTTGGAGCCTGTGATTTGCAAATTGGAGATGGTTTGAATGTTCCAGCGCTCCACAGTATCGGAGAGAATTCCAGGAGACAGAGGCAGCTTGAGCAAACCTCATAGTGAGAAGACTGTAAGATGATATTTGACTCCATATTGCCGATTAAAGCGACGATGGAGATTGAAACATTGAGGTGAATGTGGAAGGGCAGCGCCGGATGCCTGCCTTTTTAAAATTTCCAGGGGATTCTTCTGCTATTAAAGAGGGGTGATGGCCATTTTAAATTGCTGGTGAGATCACTCTGCTACTGAGAGGGGAAATATTACCCAGGTTTCAGTGTTTTGGATATGGACTTAAACTGTAGACTTTTTTCAGTCTGATAGTTTTAAAAAAAGTATACTGTGTTTTTCGCTTGATCTTTCTTGTTTTATGTGCGTGTGTGAAGGGGCAATGTGCTTGTTCCATTTTTGTTTGATTTTTGTGTGGGGAGAAGGGATTTGGGGGTTGATGATTGTGCTGTCATTCTTTTCTTTCTTGGTTTTATGGCCATCTGCAGAAGAATTTCAAAGTTGTATACTTTGACAATAAATAAAGCTTTGAGCCTCAATGACATTTCATCTTTCATTTCTTCTGCCTGTATTACTTAGGTTAAAATAATGTCATAAGTTATAATGTGATGCAATTTCTATCTGTGAACCCTTTGAATTTTCCCAGTTTATATTGCACATTAAATTGATGTTCTTGTTCTCACATATTGCTATCACCTCCTCTGCCAGCCTTCCCCTGTGGCCTGACACTTTGAATGTTAGCTTGGATTTTTTTTAAAACCAGAATTTTCAGATAGATCATTTACTTGTACATCTTGGCTTTTTCCTCCCTAGAAATCATTTAAATTATCTCTTAATTACATCAGTACAAGATTTTTTAATTTCATTCCCTTTTTCGAACACATCCCAGATTTCACATCTCCCCCTCCCCCCACCCCATGGTTTCAGCCATGTCTTTGTTGTGCTCACAACAGTTGGTCTTTGGATATAGAGGAGAGATAGTGTTGTGGACTCAGTAGATCCAAATGCCTCTTTTTATGACACATACAAAGAAACTGGTCTAAGGATGCATCCTTTTCAAACACTTCGGAAATTTCATTGTCTTAACTCTAAACTTTTTCTCCATATATACCTTCATTTAGGTCATATCTTACTAACTTGACTGAGATTTTCCAAGTATGTGACAAAGGTGATTGATAAAGGTAGAGCAGTGGCTGCTGTTTACATGGATTTTAATAAACCATATGATAAGGTCCCTCACAGGAGACTCCTGCAGAAGATTAAGGTGCATGAGATTCACATTTGAATTCAGCATTGGCTTGCCCATAGAAGACAAAAGGTTGTGGTCTTACTTGGCTAAGATTGTGACTAGTAGCATTCTCTGGGGCTCTGCACTGAGACTTCAGCTCATTTATTGAGATATACCAATAACTTGGATAGAAATGTGGATTGGTGGATTAGTATCTTTGCAGGGGACACAAAGATTGGTGGTTTGGTGATTTTGTGGATAATGTAGAAGACTGACAAAGCATAGTATAGATCATCTGAAGAAATGGGCAGAGAAATGACATATGGAGTTTAATATAGTCAAGTGCTGCAATTTGGGAATTCAAATGTAAAGCAACAGTGTACTGTTAAATCACAGGATCCTCACTTGCATTGATATGGACCATGTGCAGGAGGAATTAATTTAAATCGCTTGACACATCATGGGATGAAGGGCCTGTTTCTATACTGTGTTCTGTGTACATGATGGTTTGTTTTGCTCATTCCCATGTGTAAATGTTACCAAAGATCCACATAGAGACTTCCTCTTGACCACCATGCCCATTGGTGAGAAGAGTACAGTTGCTGGATCAACAGTATTCAAGTTATAGTATGCACAACATGAACTCCCCCATATTCCCTTCCAAACAATCCAGGCACAGGAAACAAGGGAGAGGAAAGAGTTTGACTTAGTGATTCTACCTCAGCATAAAACCCATTTAACAGTACGTCCACAAGGACTAGTGGATTAACATCACTCATTGTCAGTTGGTTCTTTTGATCTTAGCATCCATTCTTTTTAACCAAAACAGTTGCATTACAGCTTCTGTTGAGATAATGTAATCGGAACATTTTTACATGATGAAATATTAAATATTTGAGCATAAAATCTAGTATCAGCAGCTGAGAAGGAAAGTGCTATTAGATTTTTCCCCAAAAAGGTTTGGGAGAAAAAGATCAAAGTGATCACTTCAAAGCTTTTGCTTAAGTAGGTCAATCTTATTGGAATACTGAAGGCACTTTACATTATAATAATACGATGCAACTCACTTTGTCTTAACTCATTAGGGCAAGTCTATTTTACATAAATAAAAGAAATGGAAAGGCAAGTGTCTTGCCTTTAGTTCATTACATTTCTATTATATTCTACAATTCCCTAGAACCTCCTCTTTATAAATATAGTGGAGCAGGGTATTTTCAAATCAAAAATCCCCTCCAGTTTATAAACTGCAGCAGTTCCAGAAGCCAAAGCCTTTGGCTTATTAGGGAAAATAACAAAGTCTTGCACAGATTTAGAAGCTTAATCTTAGAAGTCTGTTTATCAACTATGAAACACCAGAGCTTAAAAAAAACAAATGGCTTTTCTTCCACACACTGGCATCAAATCCTCCCAAATCCAAATCAGACATACTATTCACTGTAAAACTGATTAATCATGGTCAGAGATCAGTTGACATTAGTACCAATGTTGCTGCAAGTGGATTAAGGCTGCTGAATGTTGAATTTGAACTTGAACATTCTTCATTCCCATCTACCATTTGTAGAAACTTGATTGGAGAATGAAACATTGTCCACATCACTGCCAACCACACACACTCAAATAGTTTGACTTGGCATACAGCTCTCTCAAACACCGAGGTGACAAAAAAAGCTGAGGAAATCTCCACTGAAGTAATTTTAAGGGTCAAATTTAGCTGGAGTTCAATAGCTGTCCAAGGAGCACTTCAACAGCAATTAATGTTTCAGAGCCAAGTATAATCACAGCTCTGATGTCCGCTTGATTTTCAAGTCTTGCGCAAATCCACAACAACACCAACTGATCTGACAGTCAAAGCCAATTACAGAATAAGAGACCACTGTTTAATTTCATGCCTTGTTATTGAATTATAACATATTAATCAAATGCTTCTTGAAACACTGCAAATATGATGTCAAAATATTGCAGAAATTGTTTTGACATGACAGTGACGTGCACATCGCAGACAGCTGTTTACACTGATGGTGCTTCTTGCATTAAATGTGATTAGCTGAATCAATTCATCTAATTTTAATTGCATATTCTGATGCCCAGTCACTTTATTATGCTTTGATTCCGAGATAGAATTTTACACATCAAATCAAAATGTACTACAGCTGCAGTACAAATTAATCATATTAATCTCAGTGTCATGTTAATACATATCAACGCAGTGTTAGTTACAGCACTCCTAAGTTAAAAGAAATACACTGCATATTCAATGAATGTCCAATGAGTAGAAAGATACAACGACCTCTGGAGCTCCAGACAAGATGGGTTGTTTTCTCACACTTTACTGCACTGTAATTTTCATTTGGACTTTGTAATTGACCTTCTCTTTAACAAAGAAAATAAAACAGGTTGTTTTTCACTGTTATGATGACAAGGTTGTACAGACCAGGTGATGTCCAGCATTTGATATGGAAGCAGATATCCATACGTGTGCTGTGAAATGTGGAGGACCAGGACTTGTTGACACTCACTAATCGTGCACCAAGTTCAAGACCAGTGGAGTTTATTGTTGTGTGCACAAGCTACAGTAAGGTTCAGGTACGGTGAAACCCTTGCAGCAGAATCATAGGCAACACAGAAGATGAATTACATAAGACTGAAGAATGACTGTGCAAAATAAGACCTTAGAGCAAAAAGAAAGACCATGCTAGTGCAAGAAGTGATCTGCAATGTCCCACTGGTGAAATAGGGTTAGGATTGGACAGCTTAGCTCCAGCAGTTATAATGAGGAGAACAGGACAAAATAAAATCTTAGGAACAATTTTCATCTTGGAGTATTGGATTCACAGTCATACAATACAGAAAAAGACCCTTTAGCTCAACTCAAAGATGCTTGTCTCAGCTAATCTCACCTAACCACATTTGGCCTATGTCCCCGCCCAAGCACCTTTTGAATTTTGTCATTGTTCCTGCCTCAACCATTTCCTCTGGCAGCACATTCCATATACAGACCATCCTCTTAGTTTAAATGTTGGCTCTCAGGTTTCTATTAAATATTTATCTCCTCACCTTAAATTTATCCTGACTTGTTCTTGATTCCCCAATACTGGTAAAAATACTGTGTGTACTCTCCCTACCTATGCACGTCATGTCTTTATATCATCACAGCTCAGTCTCTTATGCTCTAATGAATAATGCCCTAGGCTGCCACCTCTTCAACGTAATCCCCTGAGTCCTGGTAACATCTCTATTCATCTCCTTGGTGCCTTTTCCAGTTGAATGGAATCTTTTCTGTAGCAGACTGACCAAAACTGAACACAATGTTCCAAATGTAATCTCCATATGCCTTGTTCAACTGCAACACAACTTCAATGCCTATTCTCTCTCCTTTAAAGATCAGCTTTATTTGTTACATGTACATTAAAATATACAATAAAATGTGTTGTTTGCATCAAATCAGAGTGGAATATGCTGAGCAGTAATGCTTCCTGCACCAACGTAGCATGCCCATAATTCAGTAATGCTAACCCATAGATCTTTAGAATATGGGCAGCAACTGGAGCACCAAGAGGAGATCTGCACAGTCACAGGAAGACCATAAAATATTTTGCAGACAGTGGTGGGAATCAAGCTCTGATCTTATAGCTTGTACATGATCTGATCTTACAGCTTGTACTCCTGACTGTTAAAAGCCAGTGTATCAAAAGCCTTGTTCACCACCCTGAATACTTGTGACATCACTTTCAGGAGGCCATGCACTTTAATCCAAGGTGTTGCTCTTCTTAAGTAATATGAGAGTGCTTGCTTCCACCTGCTCCACCATTGCCTTTTAATAATTTTTGTTTTAATCAGCCTTGCTTTGATTTAAAAAAAAAATTCTTGTCACTTTTGTATTATTTTTTTAAACATCTTTTACATTCTCCCAGGTAGTTTAAAAAGTCGTTGACAATTTCCGTAGTTGGCAAAGCCAGTCTTTCTTTTGCCTTCGCTCAGGATGGGGCATCTGCAATGAACCACTAGAGGCCTATAAGCTGCGCAGGCCACAGCGGTGGACTCCAGTGTGGAAGACTGGATAGACAAATACTCTGCATCTGGTGAGTGAATGCTTTGGCAGGTCCAAGTGAAGGTAGCAAGCCTGAAAACCCAACGCAGTATGAAAGGTCTTGTCCCAAAATATTGATTGTTCACCCTTTTTCATATATGCTGCTTGGCCTGACACGATCCTCTAGCATGTTATGTGTGTTGCCCAGCCCAATATACCCTCCTAATACATCCAAATTCAAGTTCTCCTCATGTTGATCTTTTGAAGGTTTAATCCATTATCACCTCAATGTTGGCCTTTTAGTGCCTTCAATTCTCTTTAGCAGTTGACTTAATGCTTTAGTTGTTTGCTCCTTACTATTGGTTTTGTCCTTCAAGACTTTCCACTTTATCTGCTGAGGACAGTCTGCTCCTTCAGGACAGTAACCGCAGGGACAACTCTTCTGACACTGCTAATAACAGATTACATCAACTGCACTCTTGTGGGCTTGGATAAAACGTGCAAAAGTAAATGCATCAGGAGAGATCATCATTGTGGAGACCTGCAGAAGAATTAAAATGAGGAAAGCTACTCTGAAAGATAAAGGGGAAATAACATGAAGCTGTGAGAGGGTTGGGCAAAAACTGGCAGGTGATAGGTGGATCCAGGTGAGGAGGGGTAATCAGCAGATGGAGGAGGGGAGAAATAGTGGCAGAGTCTGGGAGCTGATAGGTGGAGGAGACAGAAGGTCAGACCTGATAGGAGAGGAAGGTGGAGCAGAAACCAGAAGGGAGGGGTGTCTGGGTGATGGGCAGCTGGAGTGGATATGCGAGGAACTAGGGAGATCAGGAGGAGAGAGAAAGCAACAGAAAGGGAGTTATTTCCTCTCCACTGTCTACTATTTGTTCCCCATTTCCATCTATTTTTCCACAGGAACATCAGCAATAACATTCAGTATCATTGATTAAGTCACTTGTTTGTGGGCTTTATTTAACCTCTGTCAGTCTATCACTTCCATCACCACATACTCATCACCTATATCTAGTTCCTTTTGCTTCACACACAGTATATTACAAAGAGCAGACCCAAACGCTACACTGACAATTTTGGAAGCTCTCTGCAAGGAAATCAGTAGGAGTCCTTCTGCAGCTGCCTCTGTAATGATGGCACCAGCTAACAAGAGTCGACCTCCGCTGTTACATTACATCAGAGGCCTGTGTTACTGAACAGGACATACGTTTCTCAGGAAATAGTATATTTAGACTTAAGTTATCTGACTGCAGATTCAACTTTCACAGAGAAACACAGAGGAGCACAGCACAGGTACAGCCCCTTCAGCCCACGATATCTGCACCAAACAAAACTAATCCACTCTTCCTGCCTCTATTCCCGAATGCGTCTGTCTAAATGTCCCTTATAGTTAGAAGGCTGAGGATATCCGACGTGTTCCCAATGGCCGAAAACCATTTGTTGCTGCTGCTGCGATGTTCTCACTAGCAGGAGAGTTATGAACAATGGAGTATTATTACAGAATAAGCTGCTTTTTAAAACCATGGAGCAGAGAAAGTTTGTACTCTCAGTGAGTGATGCATCTCTGAGGTTCTCTATCCCTCAGCATTGTGGAGGACAGTCCAACAGGTGCATTCTAAATGAAGAGAAGTAACATTCTGAAAGAACTTAGAGTGTTGGGGAACTGGCATCGAAGAGGTATTGAGGTTGTTGGAGACTAGCAATGATCATATTGAATGGTGGAGAAGTCTTAATTGTCCTGGTCATAGAATCAGAGTAGCACAGCATAGAAACAGGCTCTTTGGCCTAATTGGTCCAAGGTAACCAAGATGCTTATCCAAACTAATCCCATCTGCCTGCATTTGGCCCATAACCCTCTAAACCTTTCCCATCCACGTACCTGTCCAAGTGCCTTTTAAATGTTATCATACCTGCCACAACCACTTCCTCTGACAGCTCATTCTATATACAAACTACCCACTGGGTGGAAAAAGGTTCCTATCAAATCTCTCCCCTCACCTTAAGCCTGTGTCCTCTAGGTCTTGATTCCCCAACCATGAGAAAAATACGGCACATTCACCCTGTTTCTGGGCTGGTGGCCTACTTCAGCCAGTTAATCAAACAACACATGTTTGGCATGTGAAAGACACCAGAGTATCATTGTTTTATTTTGTTGTCACATGTACTGAGATACAGTGAAAAACTTGGTTTTGACGTCCATACAGTTCATTCCAAGCATCGAGGTAGCAGAAGGAAAAAGCAATAAGAGAATGCAGAATAGTGTTTCTGTGACAGAGAAAGTGTAGTGCATGAAGAGAGTAAAGTGCAAGGCCCACAGTAAGGTAGATTGTGATCAAATTATCTCTCGTACCAGAGATCCATTCAAGAATTTTTTAACAGCAGGATAGAAGATGTCCTTGACACTGGTAGAACATTCATTCAGACTTTTGTACATTCTTTCCAATGGAATGGAGCAAAGAGAAAGCGTCAAGAGTGGGTGGGGTCTTTGATTATTTTGGCTGATTTCATGAGGCAGAAGGAAGTATAAATGAAATCAGAGGAGCTGAGGTTGTGATTGACTGGGCCTGCTTGCTACTCTCTCCTATTTCTTGTGGCCTTGGGCAGGCTGATGGTATACCAAGCTGTGATGGTGTCTATAAAAACTGGTGAGGACCAATACAGAATTGGAATTTCTCCCTGTGAATGAATGTATAGCAGTCACAGGGAAAATTTCCAATTCCATATAGCCAACAGCCGAGTATAAATTCAGTGCCATGGCAAATCTGACCTCCTGCTGGTTTTCAGATTCGGAAACTTACTCACTGCTGTTAATGATCTCTGGTTTGCTGCTGTCCAGGTGTTTGTTGACTGCTCACAACCACAGTCCCCAGAGATCCTCCATTCCCTTCCACCAGTTTGAGCTTCCCAAGCAGCTCAGTTCCTTTGAATCCTGTGCCTTTCTCATTTTCCTTGGCCTCTCCCTCAAGCAGAACCCTCACTGATTAGTTTTGCAGCAGTTGCAGGCTTTCAGCTTTACTGCTTTTTTCACTATTCCTGCTACGTACTTCTCTGCACATTTAGACCAGAACCACTTGCATTGGCAATGGTCGGCCTATCCACTAAACTCCAAGCTAAACCTCTGCTGGAACACGGTCAAGTTTCCACTGCAGATACAGTAGTCACCCTTTTCCCCACATATACAATCTCCTTCATTACATCCATGATGTTCTGGCACTCTCAGTTAGCCTCTGGCTTCATCACCCTTCCACCTTTAAGTCATTCTTGTAACTTTATGTTCAATCTTCCTGCATCCAACCATTTTCCATGTTACTTCCTCAACAGCCAAAGACTCAAAAGTAAAAGATATCCAACTGGTTCAGTTTCTTATTGAATTGGATGAATGATGGCAAATAGTACTTGCAAATAAACAAAAAATGGAAATACTATATTTTTTCCTGGAGACACCAGGAGGGCAGATGCTGGGATCTGGAGCAACAAACAATCTGCTGGAGAAGCTCAATGATTTGAACAGTTTCTGTGGGCTGTAATGAAATTTCAGCATTTCAGGTTGAAACCCTGCATCAGCACTCTGCAGCCCTGCTTTTCACCTGAAACATTGACAATTCCTTTCCTCCCACAGATAATGTTTGACACAATGTTCCTCCTGCAAATTGTTTATTGTAAAGATCTGATTTGCTGAACTGCCATATGAGGTTGTTTCGTTCCACGAGGTCAGTTTAAAAAAAACATTATTCAGAAGCATCGACAGTGCAAGTCCAGTGAGTGGGGAGATCAACAACATGAAACACCCAGCTCATTTGCACCAAAAAGGACAGAAGAATACCAGTGCCTCTCTATTGTACAGCAAGGAGTGTATCACACACAAACAGATGTTTATTACTGTGTGAGCTGTTAACAGAACACAAAATAGCACTCAATAAAAAGCAAGGAAGGGAAGGAAGGTCAGTCACCATCTCAAAGAACATAGTAGACGAGCCGTTCCCGGCCACTTCTCCCCCCATTAGGGCTCTACGGCTTGGTCTCATTGCAGTCTTATTCTTCTGCCCACTATTTTCCTTCAGAGGGTTAGATTTAAATATCTGAATTGCAACTATTGTGATTTTCAGCTTTAGTTTTGTCCTGGAGTTTCAACAGCATAGAGGTGTGAAGAATTAACTGGTTGTTCTTTATGAAAGTGCTTTGCACCACAAGTGCAAGACCCTGTGTAAATAGTAAATAGACCCTGTGGATTAGTGGCTTAGTGCAAAACCATTCTAACTTTGAGAACACAACATGTTCGCTCGGCTGGGCACTTTAACCTGCAAGGCTATTCCCCACTGCAGTGTAAGCAAAAGCATGGCCATTGAGCAAATCAGAGCCCTAAGCTCATTCAACACAAATGTACCTACAAATGCATAGACCTGTTTACAGACGAAAATGAGAAATCCTCTCCCACATAGCAAATATTAACAATGATTTAAAAATAACATGCTACCTTGTGCTTAATAAAACTGTGACTGGCATTGAAGCTGTTTATCAGAGAAGCATGTCTCTATTTATACCACTATCAGCATTAATTGTGCAATTCTGACATTGCACATTATCTCCAGAGATTTCACAGGAAAACAGGGTGCTGACAATCGAGTGAACAGCAGGTGTTGGAAGAGGGTTTGGACAAAATGTTGGGAAACAGTTAACATGCAAAGAAATTCATGAGGATACAAACAGGGGTAGCATGTCAGTAATAGTCAGGATAAAATTGAGAAGCAGGTTTACAGTGACTGAACACTGATTGATTTAATGTCGCTGGGCTGTAGCTAGCAATGGGACAATGTTAAAGTTGATGAATAAGCAAAGCTATGGAGAGAATTTGTAAAATTAATCATCTGTGTCTAATCTAACATAGTATCCACAGTTCACAATAAATAGAAACATAGAAAACCTACAGCACAATACAGGCCCTTCGACCCACAAAGCTGTGCTGAACATGTCCTTACCTTAGAACTACCAAGGGTTATCCGTTGCCCTCTATTTTACTAAGCTCCACGTACCTATCCAGGAGTCTCTTAAAAGACCCTGTTGTATCCGCCTCCACCACCACCACCACCGGCAGCCCATTCCACATACTCACCTCTCTCTGCGAAAGAAACTATAAAACAGAATTTTCTTCAAGATATTCCTCACCTAGCCTTGATGTTCCAGGGTTCATTTCTCATCATCTGGAATATCTGGACAACAAAGAGGTGCCTACGTCAGCCACCTACCTATTCGACCACAGAAAAAGGTCTCCAGTGGACACTAGCTCCCTGGCCCGACACTCACCTCTGGAACATTTGGGTAACAAAAACACCTACATCAGATTCCTATTTATTGACTACAGTTCTGTGTCCAATGCTATAATTCCAAACAAACATCACCAAACTGCAAGACCTGGAAGTCAATGCCTCCCTCCACATCTGGATCCTTGACTTACTGACCAACAGAGCACCGTCAGTCAGGACAGGCAACAACACTTCCACCATACTTTTCCTCAACATTAGTGCCCAACAAGGTTGTGTCCTCAGCCCTTACACTTACACCTGTGTGGACAGATTCAACTCTCACTCCACAGACAAGTTTGCAGATGACACCAGCAACGTGGGCCGAAGTAAAAAGACAGTGCATAGGATAGTGTACCTGATGGCATTGTATCATGGCAACAACATTTCCCTCAATATCAGCAAACAAAAGAGCTGGTCTCTGATTTCAGAGAGATGCGGGGGTTGGGGGGGTGGAAGTGGAGTACACACCCCTGTCTGTGTTAATAATTCTGAGGTAGAGATGGTTGAAAGCTGCGTGCTCGTAGGTGTGCATATCACGAATAACTTGTCCTTGTCCATGTCCAATATGTAGATGCAATGTTCAAGAAAGCACATAAGCACCTCAGGAGACTAATGAAATCTGACATTGACTTTCACTTTCTATTGATGGACCATAAACTTCCATCTTTTAAGTAGATTTATTATCGAAGTACATACATGTTATTTTATGCTACCTTGAGATTCATTTTCTAGCAGGCATTTACAGGAGAAAGAGAAATACATTAGAATTTTATGAAAATACACAAGGGAAGACAAAGAGTGTAAATAAATAAAATAATACTGAGAACATGAGTTGTAAACAGCACTTGATCAGAGCAATACTAAACTCAGATTTTTCTTATTTCTTCTCCCTTTCTACCATGTCAGTGCTCTAATATGATGAAATAGTCTGTCTGGATGACAAACAAAACAAATCTTTTCACCGTACCTTGGTACACGTGACAATAATAAACCGGATACTAATCACTATCTTAACACCACTGATGCAGATAGGGGTGTGTAATCCACCTTACCTTCTGAAGTCTCCAAGGAAGGAACAACAGGTTCATTTTCAACTGCTCATGTGGGCTTAAGCTGTCAAGCCCACATTCAATTAGTAATGATTGTTTCCCACTGGACCTACAATATATTAAGGTTTCCTTTGCTCCTATCACTGAGCTGAAAATTACTCCGTTCATTTTCAAAGTGGCTGTTCACTTGAAGTCACCGGAAAAAGAGACCCGAGAGAAATAGAAGAGTTTGATTCAAAAGTCACCTAAAATGTTAAATCAGATTTAAATCCTACTAACTTGGCCTTTTCTCCTTGGAGCGGCGGAGGATGAGAGATGACCTCAGAGGTGTGTTGGATGATGAGAGGCATTGATTGTGTGGACAGTCCGAGGCTTCTTATCAGGGTTGAAATGGCTAACATGAGAGGGCAGAGTTTTAAGGTGTTTGGAAGTAAATACAGAGGGGATATCATGGCGTAGGTTTTTTTTATGCAAAGGATGGTGAGTGCATGGAATGGGCTGCCGGCAACGGTGATGTAGGCAGACACAATAGGGTCTTTTAAGAGTCTCTTGGATAGATACATGGAGCTTAGAAAAATAGAGGGCTATGGGTAACCCTTGGTAATTTCTAAAGCAAGTACATGTTCGGCACAGCTTTGTGGGCCAAAGGGCCTGTATTCTGCTGTAGGTTTTCTATGTTTCTATGTTTTATGTTTAATAAAGTATACCCACATTTATTACCTTCTATTTTACAGGAAATTGCAATTAATCATGTCATTATCGGAAGGGCAATTGAACTTTTACATTAGTTCAAAGCCAGGAGATAACTTTGTTGCACAAGGAAATGTTAGTTAATATTTCAGACCGATTATTATGTACTGCTGAGGGAAGGTAGGTCATATCACAGCACTCAATACATCTGAGTACAATGGTCCATTGTTGAGTGCTTGCATTCTTTTGGTGAGGCATGAATCCAGGAAGGATTCTCCAAGGAAAAGAATGTTGATTGTGGCAAAAGACTGCTAGGGGGTAAACTCTTCTTGGCTGCCAGTACTGTATTCCTCTGTGTGACAAACAAATGCTTGAGAAACAGAGGAACAGGAACAGGGGATCTGGAGTCTAAGATCAGTGTACAGAGGGAGGAAATATGGTGCAAGTTTGTGAAATCAGATGCGATGGGTGGACAGTGCTCAGGAAATGACAAGACTTGAGTGATGCAATTCTGGATGAGTAGCCTATCAACTTAATGTGTGATATGTACATACACTAGGGAGATCTAGTCTGCTGGTGAAAATGACATAAGTTTGGGTTTGCAGAATTACAAGAGAAGGCAATGTTACAGAGGTGGAATTGGAAAAATTCACAATTAGTTGGACTTAGAAATAAAATTATGTTTCAGCATCAAAATGTCAGAGCCAGGAAAAGCAAGGCTGCATCTGGCTGGAGTCAAGCTGGATTTTATCATTAGAAATAATAATGAGGACAAGGAGATGGCAGATGAACTAAATGAGTATTTTGCATCAGTCTTCACTGTGGAAGACACTAGCAGTGTTCCTGATGTTGAAGGATGTGAGGGAAGAGGACTGAGTGCAGTTACGATTACAAGCGAGAAGGTGTTCAAAAAGCTGAAAGACCCAAGGGTACTTAAGTCATCTGGACCAGAAGAACTGCACCCCAGGGTTACAAAAGAGGTAGAGGTACAGAACATGGAGGCATTAGTAATAATATTTCAAAAATCACTGGACTCTGGCCTGGTGCCAGAGGACGGGAAAATTGCAAATGTCACTCCACTCTTTAAGGAGTAAGGCAGCAGAAAGGAAATTATAGACCAGTTAGTCTGACCTCAGTGGTTGGGAAGATGTTGAAGTCAATTGTTAAGGATGATGTTATGGAATACTTGGTGATGCGGAACTAGATAGACAAAGTCAGCATGTTTTTCTCCAGGGAGAATCTTGCTTGATGAACTTGTTGGAATTCTTTGAGATTACAAGTAGGATAGAGAAAGAGGATGCAGTGGATGTTGTATATTTAGACTTTCAGAAGGCCTTTGACAAGGTGCCACACATGAGGCAGCTTACCAAGTTATAAGCCCATGGTATTACAGGAAAGTTACTGGCATGGCTAGACCACTGGCTGATTGGTAGGAGGCATTGTGGGAGTAAAAAGACCCTTTTCTGATTGGTTGCCAGTGACTAGGAGTGATCTGCAGAGGTCAGTGTTGGGACTGCTTTTTATGCTGTACGTCAATGATTTAGATGATGGAATAGATGGCTTTGTTGCCAAGTTTGCAGATGATGCGAAGGTTGGTGGAGGGGCAGTAGTGTTGAGGAAACAAGAATGCTGCAGAACGACTTAGACAGATTATGGGAATGGGCAAGAAAGCGCAGAATGAAATACAATGTTGGAAAATGCATAGTCATGCACTTCGGTAGTAAAAATAAATGTGCAGACTATTTTCTAAACAGGGAGAAAAATCTAAAAATCTGAGATGAAAAGGGATTTGAGAGTCCTTGTGCAGAACACCCTAAAGGTTAACCTGCAGATCAAGTTGGTGGTGAGGAAGGCAATTGCAATGCTAGCATTCATTTCAAGAAGTCTAGAATACAAGAGCAGGGATGTGATGCTGAGGCTTTATAAGGCACTGGGGAGGCCTCACCTTGAGTACTGTGAACAGTTTTGGGCTCCTCATCTAAGAAAAGATGTGCTGCCATTGGGGAGGGTTCAGAAGAGGCTCACAATGATTATTCCAGGAATTAAAGGGTTATCATACGAGGAACATTTGATAGCTCTTGAACTGCACACTCTGGTATTTAGAAGGATGAGGGCGAAATCTCATTGAAGCCTTTTGAATATTGAAAGGCCTCCAGACAGAGTAGATGTGGAAAGGCTGTTCCCCATGGTTGGGGAGTCTAGGGCAAGAGGGCACAACCAAAGGATAAGTGTCCATTTGAAACAGGATGCGGAGAAATTTCTTTAACCAAAGTATGGTGAACTTGTGGACTTTATCACAGGTAGCTGTGGAAGTCAGGTCATTGGGTGTATTTAAGGCAGAGCTAGTTAGTTTCTTGATTGTGTACAGCATCAGAGGTTACAGCAAGAAGTCTGGGGAATGGGGCCGAGGAGGGGATTAAAAAAAGATCACACATGATTGATTAGTGGAGCAAAATCGATGGGCCAAATGGCCTAATTCTGCTTCTATGTCTTATCTGTGTCACACTTCTCTGCCAGGTATCTGAGTGATCTATCTTGTAGCTATAAGTGGTGAAATAACAATCAGTTTGCAAAAAGATACCAGCTAATCCACAAAATACAATGGTCATTAAACCAGCACTGACTCCATGTATACTAACTGCGCCATCTGATTATTGGAACAAACACAAATCTCAACAGCAAGTGCCCTATACTCAAAATTAAGGTCATTCTGATATAACTGAATAGAAATGATTCTCTGGAATAGTTAAATAAATGCCAGCATGTCATATTGATACATTAAAACTTCTTTCCAAGATTGTTGCTACTTTTGTGTTCTCTTGTTTAAATGGATTTGTGAAATCTTGCCAAAATAAGTGCATAAACTTTGTCAGCACAAGCAATTGATCTGTCATTTGAATCATTCAAGATCTAACAGTATGAATTATCATCTAATTTAATCAGAGCTTTCCTAAGCTACGATGATTAAATGGTTTCCAATTATAGTCCAAGACTAAATTAAAGCATTAAGCATCTTCAACCTCCATAACCAAAAATATAAATTCCGCTCTTGCTCGTAACATTGGACTTCAACAAACATCATTTGGTTCCTTTGTGAAAAGACAACATTAGGCAGAACCTTGCCCAAAACACACCTTTGCCCCTAATGTTGAAAATTTCTGATGTCAATAAATATTGAAAAGAACATTTCAACGAGACTCAAATTTAATATAGATTCACTCAAAGATGAAAGATAAAACTGCTATTTTCAATACTATATTAGAATCTCTTCACAACCTACCAAATAATAAACACTCCAGTTTTATGACAAACACCACAGAGGAAACAGGAACAGTGTTACTCACCTTCTGGTTCACCACACAAGGTACACTGGGATTCTAAAACAAAAGAAACAAAAATTAGTCCTTCAGTCTTTCAGATTTTGAATGAGAGAAACACAACATGTACAAACTATGGGGAGCAAATCAACTTCATTTATTATTCATCCACAAAGCACACAGAGTGTTACAACTCCATTTAACTGCAGTTTATCTGCAGTTTGTGTGATCTGTTCCTTTCCCATTTATTGCTGAACCCAAATGGATGATTTCATTACATTTATACATTTCTGGGATGTGCTCTGGCTCCTATTAGCCACGTATATTGCCAACATGAATTCACATCCTAGCTTTTATTAAGACACCCACATCTTAATTTTAACTCTTGCAAACTTTATTGCAATGCTTAAAGGAAAGAAGGCACCCTCTTCAGAAATGTACAGCTGACACAGTTATAGATCTGGCTCTGTTAAACATTGCATAGAGACATCCCTAATGTTTGGACATTTGAGATGACTTTGCTCCAATATTTAGCAATACCAACACTGATGGGCTTTGGAAGAGTGGCCAAGCTTCCTTAATGCCTTTCAAGCAGTCAAGTCCCAGTAGCGTACCTGGTGCGAACGAAAGCCTAGTTTAATTTGTGGACCAAATTTAAGTTACCCGACATCATGCTACAATGTATAAAACTTTAGTCAGACTGGATTTGGAGTTTTTGCATGCCCCCATGATGGGAAGGATATGGAAGCCGTGGAGGAGATTTACTGGGATGTTGCCTGGATTACAAGGAGAGGCTGGATAAAGCTTGGCTGTCTTCTCTGGTGTATCAGAGGCTGAGGGGAGGGACAAAGATAGGGTAAACAGTCAGAATCTTTTTCACAGGATAGAAATGTCAGACACCGGAGTCCATGCTTTTAAGGTTAGAGGAGGGAAATTTAAAGGTAACATGAGGGGCAAGTTGTTTTTTTTTAATTAACATGGAGTGGTAGGAGCCTGCAATAAGTTAACAGTAGTACTAATGGTGGAGTTTAAGAGGCTTTTATGCAGACACACCGGTAGGAAGGGAACAGAGGGATATGGATGACACACAGCAGGAGAATATTTAGTATAAGCTATCAAGATCGGCACAACATTGTGAGCAAGGTAACCTGTCCGGCGCTTTACTATACTGTGGTGTTCCACTTAGAAGCATGACTCTCTGACTCCAAGATGGAAACATGTAGATATTTGCAATCTGCTCCAATTTATGAAACTTTTGCCATTTATGATTAATGTAAATGGACAGGACCAGTACACTTGAAGAAAGTGAGATGGTTAAAGTATACAAGTTCTCGCATTCCTCATGTTCCTGAGTAATTCACTGCACACAGAAGAGGTTATTAAGGCACCCACATTCATGCCATCCTTTATGCCCGACCATACCCATTTCACCTGTCTGCATTGGAAACATATCCTTCTCCACCTTCTCAGTTTAAATGTCTCTTAAATGTCCCAACCATATTTGATTCCACTATCTCCTCTGGCAATGAGTTCCAGATATCAGCTCCACTCTGTGTGAAAAAATCTTACCCCTCAGATCCTCTTTCAAACTCATTCTTCTCACCTTAAACCCCTAACTCTGTTGTTACTAATATCATAGGAAAAATAATTTGACCTTCTACCTTTCTTATGTCTCTCATAATCTTACCAGGTAACCCCTCAATCTCCTTCCCTCTGGGAAAAACAAGCCCAGCTGATCCACTCACTCATAAACTCATGCGCTGTTCTGCTGCTGCAAGACAATATATTTTACTCCATACAATGTAGTGATAATAAACGATTCTGATTACAATACAATGCAGAAAGAATGGGGGGGGGGAAGGGGGTGGGGGAGAGGAGGATTTCATTGAAACATGTTGAATATTGAAAGGCCTAGATTTCTGTGTGGAGAGAATGTTTCCAATAGCTGGGGAGTCTCGCACCAGAGAGCACAGCCTGAGAATAAAAGAGCACCCCTCTTTAGAACAGAGATGATAACAAATTTCTTTAACCTGAGGGTGGTAACTCTATGGAATTCATGGCTACATGCAGCTGTGGAGGCGAAGTCATTGAGTATATTTAAGGTGGAAGTCGACAGGTTCTTTATTAGTCAGGGCATCAAAGGTTTTGGGGAGAAGGCAGGAGAATGGGGTTGAGAGGGAAAACAATTCAGCCATGATGGAATAGCAGAGCAGACTCAATGGGCTGAATGATCTAATTCTGCTCCTAAGTTTTATGGTCCAGTGATCTAATAGAAGTGGTTTCACTTGGCCCAGTCAGAGTAAGTCAGAGGGTGCTGCCACTCAAAAGGAGGTACAGGAGCCTGAAGCCACACACTCAGTGTTTCAGGAACACCATCATAGGATTTCTGAATAAACAATGAACCCATGGGCACACTCAGTGTTTTCCGTCTCTTTTTACACTGCTTATTTAATTTTTATGTACTTCTTGTAATTTATAGTTTTTATTATGTATTGCAATGTACTGCTGCAGCAAAGCAACAAACTTTGTGACATATGCCAGTGATATTAAACCTGATATGACGGAGATGAAGACAGAGTCTGGTCCTCAGCCTTGGCCCAAGAAAGATCTCTTCCCAGAGTTTTCTTTATTGGCAACTTGTTATTCTGCAACTCATTGCTATGGCTTTCTTGTTTGTTTTAAAAAAAAGTTGTACTTGTGCCTGGAAACCTCCATCAGAGTTTCTCCTCAAAACTGGATGTGCTCCATTGAAAAATAAAGTAACTGTGTCTAATCTGCTTTGTTAGCTGGAAGTACCTCCTCCTTGTTTGGGAGTGGACACTATGAGAACCAACACCTACATCTGATGGGTTCAGGCAGAGGCATCTTCTGATGCACGTCTCAGAAAAGATTTAACTGATATAAATGTTTTAGTTGGGAAATGGCATGTTCTTTACATTCAGCTGGAGGAAGATAAATTATAAGGAAAGCAGAAGGCAGCAGGAAAAGGGGAACTGTTTTTTTTAAATACTGAGACTTAAAAGTCACTTGGAGAATTGTGAACAGTTTTAGGCCACGTATCTATATCTAAAAAGGACGTACTGGCATCAAAGAGGGTCCAGCAGAGGTTTACAGAAATGACCCTGGGAATGAAATGGTTAACACATCAGGTGTGTTTGATGGCTTTGGAGTTGAGAAGAATGAGGGGGAAATCCCATTGAAACCTATCAAATTTTGTAAGGCCCAGACAGAGTGGATAAGGAGAGGATATTTCCTATAATGGGGTAAGTGTCAGATCATATGGCTCAGTCTTAGAATACGAGGACATCCGTTTAGAAGAGAGATGAGGAAGAATTTCTTTAGCCAGATGGTGGTGGAATTCATTGCCACAAATGGCTGTTGAAGCAAAGTCATTAGGTACATTTAAAGTGATGGTTGACAGGTTTTTGATTAATTAGGGCAAAGGTTATGTGCAGAAGACAGGAGAATGGGATTGAGTGAGTTAATAAATCAGCCATGATAGAATCAGCAGGCTTGATTGGCTGAATGGCCTAATACTGCTCGTAGGTCTTATAGACTAAAGTATCTTGCTGGCCACAGGCACAAAGACAGACACACACATTCAACATGCTGTTAACAAGCAAGAGCCCTACCAAATGATCATTGTGCGAACATGGTAACATTGATAGAGCATCAACAAGCGGATGAGAATCTAGCTGGGAACAATTGAAGGGGCATTGGGAATTATAGCCATAAAGGAAAATGTTACCTGTAAACAGGTCAAAGATCATAAAATTGAAATATTAACTAAAAATGAACATGTTCAAGAAATAATGTTGAACAGAAGATTGTCCGAGGAATTTTACAGTGTAGCTTGGAGTATAATGTCAACAGGTTTTAATAACGTGGAGAATGAATAAGAACGTGAGGCTGTGGATGGAGCCAAAAGGAACAGTGTATTATTGTAGTTATTTGGCCATAAATATTTCAGCTCGGCACTGTTTTTCTGCTAAATAGTCACAGAGGACACATATATAACAGCCACCAGCTGTTCATCTGATTTGGTCTGTTAACATTTTACATTCCTGTATTCTGTGTCAGCTTTGAGAGTTTAGAAAGTTGGTTTATTGTTACCATATGTACTGAGATGCAGTGGAGACCCTTTGTTTTGCGGACCACCCAGACCTTTCATTCCCTATGCAAGCTCATGAAGACAGGACAAAAGGAAAAGTGAATGTAGAATAGGACCATAGAGCAATACAACACACATATGGGCATTCCGACCAACCAGTGCATGCCAACCCTGGTGACCGACCATCTTAACCCAACTTTCTGCATTTGGTTTATACACCTCCAATCGCTGCCTCTCTAGTTCCTATTCAAGTGATTCTTAAATGATACTATTGTATCTGCCTCATTCACTTCCTCTGACAGGTAGTTCGATATACATTATCCACCATCCTCTGTATGAAAAAGATTCCTCTCAAGTCCATTTGAAATCTTTTACCCTCCCACCCTAAATATATGCCGCGTTATGCCATGATACTCCCCTATCATGGGACAAGGACTGCTAGCATGAATTTATCTATACCTCATAATTTTAAACATTTTATATGATCAATAAGATTTCTATAAGGTTTAAATACACTCAGTGGCCACTTTATTTGATACCTCCCGTACCTAATGAAGTGGCCACTGTCTCTTGCTGCTACAGTCATCCACTTCAAGGTCTGCTGTGCTGTGAGTTCACAGAAGCTCTTTTGCACACCATTGTTGTAAGTGAACTTGAGCAACTGTGTAAATCTGAGTTACTGTTGCCTTCCTGACAACTTGAACTCGTCTGGTCATTCTCCTCTGACCTCTCTTATAAACAAGGCACTTTCACTCAAAAAAAATGCTCCTTGCTGGATGTTTTTTTCTGTTTCTCCCACCCTTCTCTGTACACTACAGAGAGCATTATGCATGAAAATCCCAGCTTCAGAGATACTCAAACCATCCCATCTAGCATCAATAATTATTCCACAGTCAAAGTCATTTAGACTATGTTTCCTCACTCCGATGTTTGGTCTGAACAACAACTGAACCACTTGACCATATCTGCATGTTTAATGCAATAGGTTGCTGGCAAATAGTTGACTTATTAGGTATTTGCATGAAAGTGCAGGTGTACAGGTGTACCTAATAAAGTGGCCACTGTGTGCAAGATCCTGAATACATCCCTCTTAGGAAACTTTTCTGGACACTCACGGTAGTCAATACTGGGAAGCTAAAGTTTCCCACTAATACAGCCCTGCTATTCTTAAACTATGAGTAATTTCTTTAAACACATAGTCCTCAGTTTGTTATTGTCTATCTGGGGGGGGGGGGCAAACCTATAATACACGTGAGTAACCCTCCCCTGCTATCTTTTAAATTCTACCCATATGACCTCATTCCCCAAGAATGTTATCCAAGTAATACTGTTATCATAAAGGTTACACCCCTTCCTCACCTACATATACCATCACACATGTAAAATCTGTGTCCTGGAATATCAACCTGCCAGTCCTGCCCTTTTCTCTGCCATGTTTCTGTTACGGCTATAAGCTCGCAGTCCTCAGAGCTAACCCACACTCAGAGTTAATGGTGGTGGTTTATGATAGAGAAGGTGCAATGCAGGCAAACAAATAACATGCACAGGCCAAGACAAAGTGGACTGAGAGATCTAGAGTTCACCTTTAGTGTATGAAAGGTCCATTCAAGAGTCTGGTAAAAATGAAATAAATGCCATCCTAGAGACTGGCGGTGTGCTATTTAAGCTTTTGAATCTTCTGTCTGATGAAATAGGGAGAATGAGGAATAACTGGGATGAGAAGAGTCCTTGATCATGTCAGTTGCCTTCCTGAGGCAGGAGGAAGCTTAGGCAGAGTCTGCAAAAAGGGAGGCCATTTTGTGTGATGGACTGGGAACATGATGGACATGTTCACTGCCCTCTACAATCTCCTGCGGTCTTGGGCAAAGCAAATGCCAGATCAAGGTATCATGCATCTGTATCGGATGCTTTCTATAGCGCATCTGCCACTTTCAGGGAACAATATATACTCTTTGGTCCCTCTGTTGTACAAAATTCCCTTAAGCACTGCAGTTCACTGTAAAAGTCTGACTGCTTTGTTTTCCTAAAATGCAGCAGTTTGCACTTATCTGAATGAAACTTCATTTGCCACTCCTTGGCCCACTTACCCAGCTGATCAAGATCTCTGTCATTCCTGATAACTAACTTTGCTGTCTACACCACCACCTTTCTAGTGCCATCTGCTGACTTGCTAACTAAATCATCTCATCCAAATCATTGATTATAGCAATGAGCCTTGCACCAACCAATGACATACTTTCCTAATCACAAGCATCCAGTTCAGAAAAAGTAGCAACCTTCCACCACTACCTTCTGCTTCTAATCATCAATTTAACTGTATATCCAATTGGCTAGCACTCCCTGGATCCCATGTGATTTAACTTTCATACAGCCTCCCTCAATTGTTGAATGCAATCAAAAGCCTTACTGGTCCCTGTAGTCTGTATATATCTTCCTACGCTCTTTGTTACTCCTCAAATAATTCAATCAAGTTCATGGTTTCCCATGAACTATTTCTAATCAGTCCATCTTTCCAAGTGCTTGAGTACCTTATCTTTCAGAATCCCCTCCAGTAACTTACTTATCACAGTTGTTAGCCTTACTCATCTACTGTTCCCAGATTTGTCATCGCAGCCATTCTTAAACAAAGGCACATTGAAGAAAATGAGGTATGACATTGAAGAAATCCCCTTTCAGTTAGCTGAACAGTTATGAAGACAAAATTTTAACTGAGATGCTAACAGACCCAGGCAGCAAATCATTGCAGGCATGTCCAAGGGAAAGCAAACCTTCATCCTGTGAACATCACAGGACCTTCGAGTTCATGGATAACCACTTTGGTCTTCTGAAGGATTCAAAGAACTGCCACCACTAATCACATTCACCAAGAAACCAAATACCTTTGCCTCCATAGTTTTCATACAACAATAAAATAAGTGGTACTGTTGACAATGAAGAAAGTTGTCAAAAATTACAGGGAAAGCTTGATCAGCTGATCGAGTAGGCTGAGGAGTGGCAAATGGAGTTTAACTCAGATAAGTTGTTGCATTTTGGAAAGTCAGACTCAGGTAAGACTTTCATAGTGAATGACAGTGTATGAAATCAGAAAGTGGACTGTGAGGGGAAAGGGGCACTTGGCACATCAGCATTCATCAGTCAGGGCACGGAGCATAGATGTTGACAGGTCTCACACAATGTTACTCAGGCCACAAATGGAGTATCGTGTTCACTTTTGATCACCCTGCTACAGGAACGATCTTTTTAAACATCTTTGTTCACAACATAACTCAGGCAATTACAGGTTAGAGAGCCTCATGGCAGTGGTAGGAAACCTATTGCAAGAAGATACTAAGGGATAGGATTTATGCGTATTTGGAAAAGCAGTGCCTACTTAAGTACAGTCAGCATGACTTTGTGCAAGTCCACTAACTTGATGGAGTTTTCTGAAGAGGCAATAAAGGAGCTTGATGAGGGCAAGGCAGTGGATGTTATCTAAGTGGACTTCAGTAAGGTGTTTGATAAGGTCTCTCAAGGTAAGGTGATTCAGAAGATAATGTGGCATGGGTCCAGGTTGAATTGTATGTCTGCATTCAGAACTGGCTTGTCCACAGAAGACGGAGAGAAAGGGTGGACAGCGTTATTCTGGCTAGAGGATCGTGACCAGAGGTATTCCACAAGGATTTAAAATTTCCGCATACTGATTGGGACTCCCATACTGTTAAAGATCTAGATGGGTTAGAGTTTGTAAAATGTGTTCAGGAAAGTTTTCTAAATCAATATATAGAGGTCTCGACTAGAGAGGATGCCACATTAGATCTCCTATTAGGAAACGAGTTAGGACAGGTGACGGAACTGTACGTATGGGAATACTTTGGGTCCAGTGATCATAACACCATTAGTTTCAACTTGATGATGGATAAAGATAGATCTGGTCCTTGGGTTGATGTTCTAAACTGGAAAAAGGCCACATCTGAGGAAATGAGGAAGGATCTAAAAAAGGTTGTTCTCTGGCAAGGATGTTGTTAGTAAGTGGGAGGCCTTCAAAGGAGAAATTTTAAGAGTGCAGAGTTTGTACGTTCTGGTCAGGATTAAAGGCAAAGTGAATAAGAATAAGGAACCTTGGTTCTCCAGAGATACTGGAACTCTGATAAAGAAGAAGAAAGAGATGTATGACATGTATATGAAACAGGGAGCAAATAAGGTACTTGAGGAGTATAAAAAGTGTAAAAAAAACTTAAGAAAGAGATCAGGGGGACTAAAATAAAACAAGAGGTAGCTTTGGCAGTCAAGGTGAAGGATAATCCAAAGAGCTTCTACAGGCATATTAAGAGCAAAACGATAGTAAGGGATAAAATTGGTCCTCTTGAAGATCAGAGTGGTTGGCTATATATGGAACCAAAAGAAATGAGGAAGATCTTAAATGTTTTTTTTTTGCATTGATATTTACTAAGGAAACTGGCATGGAGTCAATGGAAATAAGGCAAACAAGTAGTGAGGTGATGGAACATATACAGATTGAAGAGGAGGAGGTGCTTGCTATCTTGAGGAAAATCAGAGTAGATAAATCCCCAGGACCTGACAGGGTATTCCCTCGGACCTTGAAGGAGACTAGTGTTGAAATTGCAGGGGCCTGGCAGATATATTGAAAATGTCAGTATCTACGGATGAGATGCCGGAGGATTGGAAGGTAGCTCATGAAGTTCTGTTGTTTAAAAAAGGCTCTAAAAGTAATCTGGGAAATTATAGGGCAGTAAGTTTAACGTTGGAAATAGGTAAATTATTGGAAGGAGTACTAAGAGATAGAATTTACAAGTATTTAGATAGACAGAGACTTATTAGGGAGAGTCAACACGGCTTTGTGCATGGTAGGTCATGTTTAACAAATCTATTAGAGGTTTTTGAGGAGGTTACAAGGAAAGTGGATGAAGGTTGTCTACATGGACTTCAGTAAGACCTTTGAGAAGGTCCCGCATGGGAGGTTAGTTAGGAAGATTCAGTTGCTAGGTATACATGGTGAGGTAGTAACTTGGATTAGACATTGGCTCAATGGGAGAAGCCAGAGAGTGGTAGTGGAGGATTGCTTCTCTGAGTGGAGGCCCGTGACTAGGGGTGCCACAGGGATCAGTGCTGGGTCATCTATATCAATGATCTGGATGATAATATGGTAAATTGGATCAGCAAATTTGCTGATGATGTAAAGATTGGAGGTGTAGTGGACAGTGAGGAAAGTTTTCAAAGCTTGCAGAGGGATTTGGACCAGCTGGAAAAATGGGCTGAAAAATGGCAGATGGAGTTTTATACAGACAAGTGTGAGGTATTGCAATTCAGAAGGAAAAACCAAGGTAGAATATACAAGGTAAATGGTAGGGCACTGAGGAATGCAGTAGAACAGAGGAATCTGGCAATACAGATACATAATTCCCTAAAAGTGGTGTCACAGGTAGACAGGGCAGTAAAGAGAGCTTTTGGTACATTGGCATTTATAAATCAAAGTATTGAGTATAAGAGTTGGAATGTTATGGTGAGGTTGTATAAAGCATTGGTGAGGCCAAATTTGGAGTATTGTGTGCAGTTTTGGTCTCCAAATTACAGGAAGGATATTAATAAGGTTGAAAGAGTGCAGAGAACATTTACAAGGATGTTGCTGGGACTTGAGAAACTGAGTTACAGAGAAAGGTTGAATAGGTTAGGACTTTATTCCCTGGAGTGTAGGGAAATGAGGGGTGATTTGATAGAGGTGCATAAAATTATGATGGGTATAGATAGAGTGAATGCAAGCAGGCTTTTTCCACTGAGGCCAGGGGAGGAAAAAACCAGAGGACATGGGTTAAGGGTGAAGGGGGAAAAGTTTAAAGGGAACATTAGGGGGTCTTCACACAGAGAGTGGTGTGAGTGTGGAATGAGCTGTCAGATGAAATGGTAAATGTGGGCTCACTTTTAACATTTAAGAAAAACTTGGACAGGTACATGGATGAGAGGTGTATGGAGGGATATGGTCCAGTTGCAGGTCAGTGGGACTAGGCAGAAAAATGGTTCGGCACAGCCAAGAAGGGCCAAAAGGCCTGTTTCTGTGCTGTAATGTTCTATGGTTCTACGGTTATATGGATTACTGCTAGGACCTCCGTTGTTTGTGATTTATATCACATCTATCAGTGATCTGGTTGAAAATACAGATGGATGGATTAGCAAGATGACACCAAGATTGGTGGAGTTGTGGACAGTGTAAAGGATTATCAAAGAATATAGCAGGATGTAGATCAGTGACAGATATGGGCAGAAAACTGACAGATAGAGCTTAATCTGGAGAAATACAGGGTGTTAGACTTTTGGGAGATCAAATGATAGGAAAAAGCATACAGATAATGGTAGACTGATTAACAGCATTGAGGTACAGAGGGATCTTGAGTTCCAGGTCTGTAGCTGACTGCGAGTAGGAACGCAAGTGGATTAAGTGGTAAATAAAGCTCATAGTATGCTTTCCTTCTTTGGTAGGAGTGTTGAGTATACGAGGAAGGAATTCATGCTGCAGTTGTTCAAAACTTTAGTCACACCACACTTGGAGTATTGTGTGTAGTTCTGGTCACCCCATTATAGGAAAGATGTGGAGACTGTGAAGTGGGCAAGGAGAGTGGTAAGTGACTAGAATAGTTTACCAACAGGCAGTAGTAGATCAGGCAGATTGGTGGAGCTTAAGAGGTTTAAAGACATCAATGTGAAGGAAATGGAGGGATGTGAATAAGGTACTTTTCTATACCTTTTACAACTACAAGATAAGACATTAAGAACTTAAAGTACTATAGGTCTACCCCATCAGCGAGTTGCTCATTGGTGGAGAAACTGAAGAAGCAGGATTTCGTGTGGTTCATGCTGTTGCACGCATCAGAGGGGCATTGGAAGAGTCAGTGTGTAAAGGAGCTTTGCAGTCTAACAGCGACTTATCATCTTAGTTGCTTTTCTTATGATCATAAGATCCTGCTGGACATTGCTAACGTGGAATGCTGCAAGTCCAA
This sequence comes from Hypanus sabinus, assembly GCF_030144855.1. Lineage (NCBI taxonomy): Eukaryota > Metazoa > Chordata > Chondrichthyes > Myliobatiformes > Dasyatidae > Hypanus > Hypanus sabinus. The sequence goes on along the minus strand of NC_082715.1, from coordinate 68,246,261 downwards.
TTCACTGATTTATTGGTGGATGGCAGGGAAGTTGCATGGCCTCAGGCACAGTGTCACCTATTCACAGATGCCCAGGAAAGAGGAGTTGGAGTCAATGCGTTCCACCAGAATCGGTGCAGCTGATGCTGTCCCCAGTATTCACTCAGCAGAAGACAAGCAATATTGTGTTTGATAGCAGATTTTTTTTCCCCCCACAGTAAATATGGACTCAGTGCCTTGGACTATTTTTTTGTGTGACTATATTTTAAATGTTATCTTATATGTGCTATGTGTCTTGTGCTGTGAATGACTGTTGGTACTGTGTTTTGCACCTTGGCCCCGGAGTAATGCTGTTTTATTAATCTAGATTCATGTACAGTTGAATGACAATTAAACTGAACTTGAACTCACAGGAGAAGGACATTTAGTATAAATTGACATCAAGAGTGCAGCATCATGGGTTAAATAGTCTGTCCTGTGCAAGATCAAGTTTCAACCAATGTACATGTATATAGCCAAATGAAACAATGTTCCTCTGATCTAAGGAGCACAACACAGTACACATAATGTGCATATTATTACAAATAAATAAATAATAAAATGTATTCTGGAAGATTGACATTCTACATTCTCTAAATCGGAAAAAAAAATGCTAGGTCTTTTTCCCTTGGAGCATAGGAAGCTGCAAGGTGAGCTTTTAGGTGAATAATAGATATGGGTCAAATACTGGACAACGGGACTAACTTGAATAGGCACCTTAGTTGTGGTGGACCAGTTGGCCTGAAGGCCCTGTTCCCAGCTGTATTACCGTATAATTCTATGGAACACTTCAAAGCGTGCAAACATACTCATTGGTAGGGTGTGCAGTGGTGGTGAAGGGATATTCATCATGAGATAAAGGAAAATATGGTGGCAATTCTGAGAACAGAAACATCTTATTCCCCTCCACCATCAGAATTCTGAATGGTGCATAAACACTACCTCATTAATCCTTACATTTTTGCACTGCATATTTATTTTCTAATTTATATTAATTTTATGTCTTTACACTGTTCTGCTGTCACAAAGCAACGAATTCCATATCATAAACAGGTGATAATAAACCTAATTCTGATTTTAAAGTTGATCAGTAGAGAGACCTATGGATCCAATTCTATCCTTCCCTGAAAGTGGTGGCATGGGTAGATAAGGCGTTGCTTTCACGGGTCTGGCACAGATAATAGGAGTTGGGATGTTATGTTGAAACATTATAAAATGCTGGTTGGGCCACATTTGGATAGGAAGGCTGTCATTGTGCTTGAGAGAAGGCTCACCAGGATGTTGGACAGATTGTAGAACTGTAGTCGAGAGGGGAAATTAGACACGCTGGATTTATTTTCCTTGAGCAAAGGAGGCTGAATGGAGACCTCAATGCAGCATAAAGACTGTGAAGGATATAGATACTACAGAAACACAATATACAAGGGGACATGCATTTAAGGTGAGAGGCAGAAGATCAAAGAAGATCTGTACAGCAAGTGTATTTTACACAGATAGTGAGGGTCCCTGGAATACGCTATCACAGATAATTGGTGGTGTGCAAGAAGATGTTAGATAGACATATAATGTGCAGGGAATGGAGGGATATGGATCAGATACAGGCAGAAAGGAGTTAGTGTCAATTAGAGCTCTTAACACCAGAAATATTGAATAAGATCAAAAATAAATCCTTGATAAGCTGTTTGGTGATCTTGCAGTATGAATGTAATTTTGCTAGGAATTGCATCATAAATAATATAGTTCAATGCTTCATTGCTAAATACCTCTAAATACTTTTGGACTCTTAATACTCCAGCATATTGTGGCCCTGTATTAACTTGGATGTTCAATTGTATCAGTGCTGTATGTGGATCATTTTCCCTGCTGAAGACAGATATGATGGAATTAGTTAAACTGCAAACTTATGGATTAGGCAAGATTGAAGTGGACACTTGAAAAAGTAAAAGGTCAAATAAACAGAGCAACTTAGAAACATGGGACATAAATATCAGTGGTCAATACAGGACAGAAAGATATGATTTGGCCATTTTGAAGACCAATCCAATATAACACTGAACAGCTCAGATAACAGGACTTTTGAACCTCAATGGCTGTGCCGAACACAATGCTGAATTCCCTTCTGCCTGGACATGATCCATATTCCTACATTCCCTGGACATTCTTGTCTCTATCTAGGACCCTCTGAAATATCATAATTGTATCTGTTCCCACCACCACCTCCAGGGGCAGCACAATTGTGCAAAAGACCTTCCTCACAAATCTCTTTTGATTTTACCCCTTCCTACCTAAAATGCATGCCCACTGGCCATTAGATGCTCTGAACCTGTGAAAAACATGTGTCTTTCATTCAAGTTTATAAAGTTACATCAGGGCGCCCCTTCAGCCTCTGCTCTTCCAGAAAAAAAACACAACCAAAGTTTGCCCAGCTTCTTACAGCACATGTCCTCTAATCCAAACAGCATCCTGATGAACCTCTTCTGCACCCTCTCCAAAGCCTAAGATCCTTCCCATAAAGTGTCAACCAGAACTGTATCCGATACTCCAGATGCAGCCTAATCAGAGTTTTAAAAATGCTGTAACATAACTTCCTGACTCTTTAATTCATTGTCTTGATTAATAAAGGCACGAATGCCCTTGACTTCTTCACTTCCCTGTTGACTTATGCAGCCACTTTCTGCTAGCTAATCTTTATTAACCCCAACTTGTCCCTAAGATACTAGGGGTATTCTCTCTTCTACGTATTTAGGATCATAGAGCCATACAGCACTTCAGACCAATTAGCCCATTCCTTTGTGAAAGCTTCTCTTTGGATGCTCCATTCCCTACCCTTCAGTTCAGATCAAAATAACATGAACAGAAAACATTTTCCCTTCACGTCCCCCTTTTTTTTTTCAGCTGTTTGTCACAAGTTCTCTCTCTCAAACTTGGATTTTAGGTGACCTCCCTGCAATAACAGTTTACAGCAAACTGTGAAATAAGGCCGAGACTCCAAAGCTAAGAGAGTCCAAAACACTGACTTCAGTGGACAAGTAGTGCAGGCATACACCAAGCTATATTTGAAGTCACAGTAGTTCATGGATCATTGGCAATATGAATGCTGCCCTTTACAATGTAGCTTCAGAGGAAGCAGATTTAACAAAATCAGGCTGTTCTGCGGTAAGCATTTCAACTGAGGTCTAATCAGCGGTTTGTAGAGGCTTCGTATAATATCATTCCATTTTTTATATTATATCTCAATGTATGTGGCTAAAATACCTCTGGCTTTTTAAAAAATAATTGTCAAATTGCCCTCTCACTTGTAATTATATGTTTATGTGAACTTCAGCGCTTGCTGTTCCTGAAAGTCCTTTAATACTGAAGCTTTGAGTTTATATTATATCGACTTATTCTACTTTTCAAAATACAGTATTTCACGTCTTTCTGTGATAAATTTCATATCCATTTGTCTGGCCATCGCAACGATTTGTATGACTCTCTTACTAATCTCACTGCTAACTGCAGCTTAATGTTTGTGCCTAAGTGTCCTTTGAAATTTGGCTTCAGTCCCCAAGTTCAAGTCATTACAATATTTCAAAGGAGCAGTAATATTAATACCAACCCGCTGGGAAACATCACTGCATAATTTGCTCTGATCTTCACTCTTTGCTTTCTGTCTCTTAGCCAATTCTGCATCCATGCTGATGCTGTTTCTTTAATCCCATTGGTTCCAATTCGCCAGTAAGTTTTTCAGCATGAATTGTAATTACAACATCATAAACTTAACATTGAATGCAGCGTCTTCAATCCCTTCAATGAAATACTCAAACAAGCTTTTTAATATATAAAATTTACCTTTAAAATATCCATCTTGGCAGTCATTTAATAATGCATGTTCTTTAACTGACAATTTTCTCCTGAATTATGGCCTTAGGAGGTTTCCCCATCAGCAACATCAAGTGATCTGGTCTGTAGCCATGTGCATAGTTTATTCATAAACTTCCATCGTAGAGTCAGAGTACTACAGCACAGAAACAGGCCTTTCAGCCCATCTAGTCTGTGCTGAGCTACTATTCTGCATGATCCCATTGAGCTGCACCCAGAACATAGCCCCACCCCCCATGCCCCTTGCATCCATGTATTGTACATATCCAAATTTCTCTTAATCAAACCTGCATCCACCATTCCATTGCCAGCTCATTCCACATTCTCACCACCCGCTGAGTGTGGTCTCATTGAACCTCAGTGGAAAAAACCTGCTTGCATTTACCATGTCTATAATTTGGTATGCCTCTATCAAATCTCTTCTAATTCTCCTATGCTGCAGGAAAAAAAGTACTAATTAATTCAGCCTTTCCCTATAACTCAGGTCCTCAAGTCCTGGCAACATCTCTTCACTCTTTCAAGATTATTGGTATCTTTCCTGTAGGTAGATGACCAAAACTGCACATAATACTCCAAATTTACCTGCAGCAATGCCTCATACAAGTTCAACATAACATTCCAACTCTGATACTCAGTACTTTGGTTTATAAAGGCCAATGTGTCAAAAGCTTTCTTGGCAAGCCTATCCACCTGTGACTTGATCTCAAAGAATTGTGACTTGATTTCAAATTACACACCACAAATTAAACTGAATTAAATTCCATCTTTTTTTCAGGCAATTTTTCCAGTTGGTCCAGATACCACTGAAAACTTTGATAGCCTTCCTCACTGTCCAATACGCACCCAGTCTTAGTGTCATCTGCAAATCGGCTAATCCAATTTAAATTAAGTTTATTAACAAAGTACATATACTGTGCCTATAGGAAGTATTCACCACCACGCCTGGAAGTTTTCATGTTTTATTGTTTTACAACATTGAATCACAAAGGATTTAATTTAGCTTTTTTGACACTGAGCAACAGAGAAGACATTTTGTGTCAAACTGAAGACAAATTTCTACAAATTGGTCTAAATTTATTAGACACAAAATAATTGATTCCATAATTACTCACCTCCTTCAAGTCAGTATTTAGTAGATGCACCTTTGGCGGCAATTACAGCTGTTAGTCTGTGTGGATAGGTCTCAATCAGCTTTGCGCATCTGGACACTGCCATTTTTCCCCATTCTTCTTTACAAAACTGCTTAAGCTCTGTCATACTGCATGGGGATCGTGAGTGAACAGCCTTTTTCAAGTCCAGCCACAATTTCTCAATTGGATTGAGGTCTAGTCTCTGACTTGGCCACACCAGGACTAACTTTGTTGTTTTTAAGCTATTCCTGTGTAGTTTTGGCTTTATGCTTGGGGTTATTGTCTTACTGGAAAACAAATCTTCCAAGTTGCAGTTCTCTCGCAGACTGAATCGGGTTTTCCTCCAGGATTTCCCTGTATTTCATAGCATTCATTTTACCTTCTACCTTCACAGACCTTCCGGGGTCTGCTGCAGTGATGCAGCCACCACCATGCTTCACAGTTGGGATGGTATGTTCTTGATGATGTACTGTGTTTGGTTTTTGCCAAACATACAGGAGCATTTAGTTTAATGGCCAAAAAGCTCAATTTTGGTTTTATCAGACCACAGAACCTTCTTCCAACTGAAATCTGAGTCTCCTGCATGCCTTCTAGCAACCTCTAGTTGAAATTTCTATTTTTTTTTCCCAACAGTGGTTTTCTCTTTGCCATTTTCCCATAAAGCTGCAACTTGTGAAGTACCTGGGCAACAGTTGTTATATGCTCGGTCTCTCCCATTTCAACCACCAAAGCTTGTAGCTTCTACAGAGTTGTCATAGGTCTCTTGGTGGCCTCCCTCACTAGTCCCCTACTTGCATAATCACTCAGCCTGCTCCAGGTAGATTTGCTGCTGTGCCATATTCTTTTCATTTCTTGATGATTGACTTAACTGTACTCCAAGGGATATTCAGTGACTTGGAAATTTTCTTGTACCCATCTCCTGACTTGTGCTCTTCAATAACCCTTTCACTGAGTTGCTCACAGTGTTCTATTGTCTTCATGGTGTAGCTTTTGCCAGGATACTGACTTACCAGCAGATGAACCTTCTAACGACAGGTGCATTTTTACTAAAATTAATTGAAATACCTCGACTGCACACAGCTGATCTCAATTGAACTAATTATTTGACTTCTAAAACCAACTGGCTGCACCAGTGCTGATTTGGTGTGTCATATTAAAAGGAGTGAATACTTATGCAATTAATTAATTTGTTTTTTATATTTGTAATTAATTTAGATAACTTTGTAGAGGTGTATTTTCACTTTGACATGAAAGAGTCTTTTTCTGTTGATCAATGTCCAAAAAGCCAAATTAAATCCATTGCGATTCAATGTTGTAAAACAATAAAACATGAAAACTTCCAGGGGTCGGGGTAGGGGGGGGGGGGAGTTGGATGTTTTCATAAGCACTGTACGTCACTGTATACAACCCTGGGATTTATTTTCTTCTGGGCATACACAGTAAAAACAAAGAAACACAATTAAAATAAATGAAAGATCACACTCAGTAGAACAAGCAAACAACCAACGTGCAAAAGGCAACAAACTGTGCAAATATAAAATAAAATAGAAGTAATAATAACAAATAAATAAGCATTAAATATCAAGAACATGAGATGAAGAGTCTTTGAAATGCATCCAGATATTGAGGGAAGAGTTCAGTGATGGGATGATGCTTGAGGGGTAATAACCGTTCCTGAACTTGGTGATCAGCATAGGTGGTTGGGATGCTTCATGATGGATGATGCTTCTCAGTGACAGCACTCCCTGTAGATGTGCTCAGTGGTGGGGAGGGTATTACCCGTAATAGGGTGGACCATGTCCAATACTTTTTATTGGAGTTTCTATTCAAGGGCATTCATGTTTCCATATTGATGCAATGAGTCAATATAGTCTCTATCACAAATATATAGAAATTCATCAAATTTTTAGATGTCATGCCAAAACTTCACAAGCTTCAGAGGAAGCAGATGCACTGCCATGGTTTCTTCGTAATTGTACTTACAGTACGTGATGAGCCCAGGACAGATGCATTGATATGATAACATGACAAATTTAAAGTTACTGATTTGCTTCAACTCTGATTCCCCAATTAGGACTGGTTCATGGACTTCCAGTTTCATCTTCCTCCAGTTAATAATCAGCACCATGGTCTTGCTGACATTGAGCGAGAGGTTGTTCTTGTGGGTACAACTCAACCAGATTTTCAATCACCTTCCTATATGCTGATTCGTCACCACCTTTGTTTTGGCCAATAACGGTGGTGTTGTCAGCAAACCTAAATATGGCAGCTGTGCTTAGCTTCACAGTCATAAGTATAAAGTGAGTAGAGCAGGGACTCACACATTCTTGTGGTGCACCTGTGCACATTATCATCCAGATTGTTGATAAAGATGACAAACAACAATGGACCCAACACCAATTCCTGTATCGCACCACAGGTCACAGGCCTCCAGTAAGAGAGGCAACTGTCTATTATCAGTCTCTAGCTTCTCCATGAAGACAATGTTGAATACAGTTTCAGCATCTGAACGTTCTTGACCAACCTCCTATATAGATCCTTGTCAAAGTCCATGTGGACAAATAGATGTAGATATCACCAATATCTTGTCCTGGTCAAACCAGTTAGACACCAACACAAGAAGTTGATTAGTGAGAGTGTCAAAGGTCACAGGGGAAGGCAGAAGAAGAATGGGGTTGAGAGGGATGATGAATCAGCCATGGTTGAATGGTGGAGCAGGTTTGATAGTCAGAATGGACTAATTCTGCTCCTATGTCTTATGGTCCAATGATGAGGGACACGGATAGGGAGAACACATGCTGTCATTTTCTTCGAGCTGAGGAATCAAAAATGAGAGGGCACATGTTTAAGGTGAGAGGGAAGAGAATCAATAAGGATGGGCAATTTTTCATGGAGAGGCCAGTCCATATATGGAACGAGCTGCCAGAGGACAGGTATATTAACAACATTTTAAAAGCATTGGCAGTTATGTGGTTATGAAAGACTTAGAGCAATATGGGTCAAACTCATGCAAACTGGATTACGTTAGATGGGAACCTTGGTAGGTGTGGGTGAGATGGGCCAAAAGTCCCGTTTCTGTGCTGTATGCCCCTATGACTCTGTGATACTTGTTTAAGGTACTGAAGTTACGTTACATCTGTGGAACAACACTACAACATGAATTAACAAAATAAATCAAGGAAGGAAAAATTTCATCAAAATTTATTTATTCAACAAAGAATAGTGAAGCACTGTCTTAATTTATTATTCTCATTGCATGGTCAGTGTTGGTTCACACACTAGTACATTAAATTTTATCTCCCAAAACAGTCATTTTCTGGTGAAGGAAGACTGTGTGTGTACCTCTGCAGTTTCTGTGTAAGCATGAGCTAAAAATGTCTCACAAAAGACATTTAGAACAAAATAAAGGTTATGCCTTGAGTTGATTATAAATGATCACAAAGTCAAGCAACTTCGTGGCATATTTACATCAAGCAATAAGACCATAAGCCTTGAAGAACAGTCACAGTACAGATATAGGCCATTTAACTCACTGACCCCTAATGGCCTCATTTAAGAACAATCCAGCTTATCCTTTTCCTCGACTCTCTCTTCTGTCTTGGTTTCCTTTCCAGGTCCCCTTTTGTTTTGGAAAGTTCTCATTGTCTCTACTACCAACCCTGCTAGTGCAGTCAATGCTCTTTTTTAACCACTTCCTCAACCTGCCTACCCATTTCAACATATACTTCCAGATTTCTCTGCACTTGAAGCCTCCTTAAAATTATGGTTTTATTACCTCTTCTCACTCTTCTCAGTAAAACTGAACATCAGTTTTTCATGATTTCTTTTTCATCTTCTCACCTTGCTTAGCTTCTGTTCCAGTGGTCCTCAAGCCTCAGCTCCGAGCTGCTACAACACCACATCCCAAATCAATGGATTCTGACTTTAACGTGTGGTTCTCTTTACCACCAAATTCACTTGTTCCATTTCTTTCACACCAATATGTGGACCTTCTCCCTCAATTAAAGAATTCTGGTTCACTCAGGCTTCACTCTCGAGCTCCATTTAGAAATCTACTCATCTCTGATATTGATCACACTGCATTTATTCACTTGAACAACAGTACCCCTTCCATCATCCATCTCGAAACCTACAAATTTCTGCTTTTGACTGCACTTAGACTATAAAACCATAAGACAAAGGAGCTGAATCAAGCCATCCAGCCCATTGAGTCTGCTCCACCATTCCATCATGCTAACTTATTATCCTTCCTAATCACATTCTCCTGCCTTCTTCCCGTTACCTTTGACTCCCTGGCTATTCAAGAGACCATCAACCTCTGCTTTTATTCCCAGAAACATTAACATGAAATTGCTCTGGACCTGTCCAATGCCAACACATCTTTTCTTAAATAAGGTGCCCAAACTGCTCACAATACTCCAGTCTGGTCTGTCCAATGCCTTATAAAGCCTTGGCATTACATCCTTGCTCTTATATTCTAGTATTCCAGAAATGAAAGCTAACATTGCATTTGCCTTTATTACCACCAAATCAACCTGCAAGTTAATCTTCAGGGAATCTTAACAAAGACTCCTGCCTCCTTTTGCAAATCTGATTTTGGAATTTCCTTTCCATTTAGAAAATATTCTACACCATTATTCCTTCTACAAAAGTGCATGACTATACACTTCCCTACACTACATTGCATCTGCCACTGCTTTACCCATTCTCGCAATCTGTCTACAAGTCTTTCTGCAGACTCCATGATTCTTTAATACTACCTGCACCTCCACCTATTTTTGTATTGTCCACAAACTTGACCACAACACCATCAATAAGGCATCCAAATCATTGATCCACAATGTAAAAGGGAGCAGCCTCAAAACTAACCCCTGCAGAAAACAAATAGTCACCGGCAGCCAAAACAGAAAATGCCCCATTTATTCCCATTCTTTGCCTCCTGCCAGTACGCTAATTTTCTGTCCATGCTAGTATCTCTCTTGTAATATCTTGGGCTCTTATTTTGTTAAGCAATGGTGCATTGAGCACCTAGTCAAAGGCCTTCCGAAATCAAATAAGCAAAATCCACTGATTCTCCTTTTCTATCCTGCTTGTTATTTCCTCAAAGATTCCCAACACATTTGTCCGGCAAAATCTCCCCTTAAGGAAACCATGGTGACTTTGGCTTACTTTATCATGTCCTTCCAGCCTCATCCTCAATAATGGACTCCAACATCTTCCCAACCTCTGAAGTCACGTTAACTTGCCTATCGGTTCCTTTCTTCTGCCTCCCTTTCCATTCCTCTGGAACCATTCCAGAATCAATGATTCTTGAAATATTATTACTAATGCCTCCACAATCTCTTCAGCTACCTCTTTCAGAACTTACACGTGCTGATTAGGTGAGCCTGTTACATTTGGCAATAAACCTCTCAAAATGACACCCCATTTTCACCTCTCACTAGACCTCAAACCCATCATGAAATATCAGGACATGATCTTCCAGGCATTCATCAATCTAACAATCTCAGGAATTTCCCTCCATAGCCTTCTGTGTGTCTGTCCTCCAATCATACACCATCCATGCTCCTTCTTCCTTTCCTAGGTCACAGGCATGACCTATTGCTATAATCATCTTTAGTCCTCAAAGCAAAGCTTTTCTGCATTGACTTTATTCTTTCTGCCTTTGCCCAATCTCCTCCTTAAATCTGTGGCACTTCCGATGCATTCCATCACTTGAGAACTTCAGGTCCCCAGACCCAACCTACTCAGTTCCATGATGAACATCCAATTCCTCCACACCAAGTGGTCTGAAGATCCTTCAATGATTTCTGAAACTGAGTCAACCCAAATCCCTTCCACACCACCCTCAACGACTCAGTTGAACTCCACCATTAACTTCATGCTTGATCTGCACCTATAGAGCAGGGAGCACAGAAAGAAAAAACACAGGAACATGTCCTTGACGTGACAGCACCATTACAGTAAGGATGTGGAGGCTTTGGAGAGGGTGCAGAAGAGGTTCGCCAGGATACTGCATAGATTAGAGGATATGAACATCAAGGAGAGAACAGACAAATTTGGATTGTTTTGTCGGGAGTGCTGGAGGATGATGGGATATTGGATAGAAGCTTATAACTTATGAGACGCAACAAAAGACAGTCAGAATGTTTTTTCCAGGTTTGAAATGTCAAATATTAGTGGGCATGCATTTATGTTGAGAGGGGAACGTTTAAAGATGTGTGAGACAAAGCTATTTGTCCCTCAGGGAGTGTCAGTGCCTGGAATGAGCTGCCTTGTTGCTGGAGGCAGATATGGTGATGGCATTTAAAAAACTATTAAATAGACACATGAATATGCAGGGAATGCATAGAGAGGGTTCAGAGAAGATTCACTAGAATGATTCCGGGAACGAGAGGGTTAACATATGAGGAACGTTTGACCGCTCTTGGACTGTACTCCTTGGAGTTTAGAAGAATGAGGGGGAACCTCATAGAAACATTTCGAATGTTGAAAAGAATGTACAGAGTGGATGTGGCAAAGTTGGTTCCCATGGTGGGGGAGCCTAGTACGAGAAGACATGACTTGAGGATTGCAGGGTGCCCGTTCAGAACAGAGATGCAAAAAAATTTTTTTAGCCAAGAGGGTGGTGAATCTATGGAATTTGTTGCCACGGGCAGCAGTGGAGGCCAAGTCATTGGGTGTATTTAAGACAGAGATTGATAGGTATCTGAGTAGTCAGGGCATCAAAGGTTATGGTGAGAAGGCTGGGGAGTGGGACTAAAGGGGAGATTGGATCAGCTCATAATGAAATGGCAGAGCAGACTCGATGGGCCGAATGGCCGACTTCTGCTCATTTGTCTTATGGTCTATGCAGTGATAGGGATAATGGGCAGGCAGTAGAAATGTAGTTTAATTTGGCATCATGATCGATGCAAACATCAGAGGCTGAAAGGTCTGTCCCTGTGCTGTTCTCTGATGTAATAATCCTCTTCTGTGATATCACTGAATAGCGGGCACTCATTAAGCAATTATAACTAATGGCTCAGTAGGGGAAATTGCATTTTTGACTCAGGATGGGTCTCAGACAATAATCTATGACCCAATCTGCTCTTTCAGCTGGATGATTTGAAAAAACAGCAGAATTCTCCAATGCTCTGTTTAACAATTATCTCTAAATGACATCATTAAGACAAATTATCTGGTCATTTTTCTCTTGGCTTTTTGTGGGATGTTACTCTATGTATTTTGGCAGTTACTTCAGAAGTACTCGATTGGTTATAAGGAGAGTTAGAACTTGCAAAAAGCCATTAATCAACAAGATAATTTCACGTAATAATATATACTGAACTCTGTATCAAATACATAGATTTGCTGGCAATTAATGCCCTTGGTATTTCTAGAAGGTAGAGTCATTAAGGATCATTGTATTCACACAAGTTTAGCATATTCATAATTAAACAAAGAATTGTGCTTTAGCCAGATAGAAATTATTAACTATTATCAGGGCTTTATATATGCTTCCGGGACTGGAACAGCAACATCCGTGTTCACCAAGTGAGTTGGAAGGCAAATGTGTAATTTGGTCCAAGAGGATTTGAGCTCAGGAGTGAATATGTCTCACTACTGTTTTGGTGACACAGCATTTTGATTACTGAGTGCAGTTTTAGTCTAGATAATGTATCAGATACTTGCCATATCAACAAAGGTTCACCAGACTGGGACCAAGCATAGTGGAAAGATGATTCAATTGAACCAGTTTAATCTTAGTAAATAGTGAAATAGACTCAAAGGATTACACAGTACTATAGCATGTATAAGGCCCTTTAGCCCACTCATCTATGCTGACCATGATGGCTGCTCAGCTAGCCTTAGCTGCCTGCATTTGGGCAATATCCTTCGAAACCCCTCCAATCTGCATTTTAAATGTACCTGCCTCACCTTCTTTCTCTGGAAGGCCATTTTATACATATGCATAACCCTCCACATGAAGAAGTTGCCCATCAGGTCCCATTTAAATCTTCTCCCTTTCACTTTCAACCGATGCTCTATTGTTCTTGATTCCCCAACACTGGAAAAAAGACTGCGTGCATTCACCCTATATTTATCTCTCATAATTTTATACTCCTCTATAATGTCACCCCTCAGATTCCTGTGCTCCAAGGTATAAAGTCCAAGCCTGCTCAACCTCTCTCTGAAACTCAGGCCCATGTCCTGGCAACATCCTTGTATGAGACTCGTGGTGTTCCACAGGGATCAACATTGGGACCGCTGCTGTTTGTGATATAATTAACCTGGATTAAAACATAAAAGGGTGGATAAGTAAAGTTGCCGAGGATACAAAAATTGTTGATGTTATGAGAGCATTGAAGGTTGCCAAAGCATACAGTGAAATATTGAGCTGTTGCACATATGATTGGAGAAATGGTAGATGGAGTTTAATCAAGCAAGTATAGGACTTTTTTGGGGGGGGTGGTCATCAAATGTAAATTTAATAGCAGGTTCTTTAAGTGTTAACATCCATAGCTCCTTGCAAGTGGCTATACATCAAAAGGGTGATAAAGAAGGTTTATGGCTTACTTGCCTTCATTAATCGAGGGCTAAAGTTCAGAAATCAGGAAATCTTTATCTTTATAAAACTCAGGTAAGCTACATCCGGAGTATTACATTCAGTTCTGTTCACACCATTATAGGAAGGATGTGGATTTTATGGAGAGGGTGCAGAAGAGGCTTACCAGGATAGAATAGCCAAATGGTTTATCTTTTACCCACAATCAAAATGTCTAAAATGATATGACATGCGTTTAAGATAAAAGGGAGAAATTTCAAAGGGGATGTGTGGGCAAGCTTTTATTGATATATATACACAGAGTGTATCTGTAGTATAACCACTCAGGTTGAGTACGATGTTCTCCTAAGGGCTTGTCTGTTGGTGGGTCCTCGGGTGGCTGTAGAGGCTGATCCAAGATCCACATATTCTGGTGCAGTGTGGGCAAGAGGAAGTGGTGGCTGTGTTTAGTGTTTGGGTCTTTTGATTGTTCAGTGTCTTCTTTCGCAGATCGCTGTCATGTAGCACAGCTCCTTCTTGAACACGTTTCCTCCTGATGTATCATATTGAGTGCATTGCCTTCCCAGTTTTTAGACGTAATGTTGAAATTCTTCAGGCTTATCCTGATGTTGTGTTTGAAGTGTTTCCTTTCCCTACCAGGGGCCTGCTGACTTTCCTTCAACTGTGAGTCAAGAATTTGTTCAGGGAGACGTGAGTTAGGCTTTCAAGTACTGTGACGCAATCGTTGGAGTTGGTGTTTCTTTATCGTGGTGGAGATACTAGTCATGTTGGACTCCTCCACTAGGCTGGTGTTAGTGTGTCTGTTGTTCCAGATAATCTTCAAAATCTTTCAGAAGACTGTTTGATGGTATTGATCCAGGACTTTCAAGAGTCCACTATAAATGGCCCATGATTCAGCTCCATACAGTGGTGTGTGTGTGTGTGTCCTTAACTCCTGGTGGAGTCATCAGGGCGCCGTCATGACAAGCTTTTTGCACCGACCTTTTTGGTGATTGCTCATCATATGGCGAGTCTTGGGCATCTGAAACCTGGTGGTCACTACAAGGTCCGACGCTGATGCCACTATGCCGTCAGCCGGCCGACAGTGACGTAGGAAGTTCTATAGACAAGGAGATTTGCTTGGGCCATGTGGGTTGTAGTCTTTGAAGACTCTTTTCTTTAATCTTGCATAGGCTCCACGAGTAGTACTCAGGCGGTGGTTGATCTCTGAGTAGATTTGCTTTGCAGCAGCTGTACATTGCAATACACCTCTGAGTAGATGATTGCTTTTCAGGAGAGAACGCTCCCAAGGAAGGAAAAATGATCCATATTTTCAAGGCGATATTGTCAGCTTTTATGTCAAATTGAATAACTGGTTGCTGAAGAGTGGTGGGCGCCTGGAATATGTTGCAGTGGTGGTGGTGGAGGGAAATACAAGAGCTCTTTGACAGATTCATGAATGCGCAGAGAATATGGAATGCAGGCAGGAGCAACTAGTTTGGTTAGGCTTTGTGTACAAAGAACAGGCATAGGAACAGGCCCTTCAGATTACAATGTTGCACCAAATTTTCTACGTATTGCAGGGAAGCTTAGCAGCAATTGCAATCGCTTTACAGTACCAGCAATCACTGACCGGGGTCAATTCCCAGTGCTGTCTGTAAGTAGTTTGTACATACTCCCCATGACTGTGTCTGATTTAAGAGCAGAATTAGGCCATTTGACTCATCGAGTCTGTTCCACCATTCCATCATGGCCAGGATATTATTCCTTTCAACCCCATTCTCCTGCTGTCTCACCGTAACCTTTGACTGCCTGATTAATTTAGAACCTATCAACCTCTGCCTAATATATACTCAATGACTGGGCCTCCACAGTTATCTGTCACAAAGAATTCCACAGATTCACCTCCATCTGGCTACAGAAATATTTCCTCATCTCTTTTCTAAATTGATGTCCCTCAATTATGAGGCCATGTTCTCTTGTCTTAGGTTTCCCCACTGGAGGAAACATGCTTTCCACATCTACCCTATCCAGACTTTTCAATATTCGATAGGATTTAATGAGATTCCCCCTCATTCTTCTGAACTCCAGTAAGTACAAGTCCAGAGCCATCAAACACTCCTCATATGCTAACCCTTTCATTCCTGGGATCGTTTTCGTGAAACTCCTCTGGATTTTCTCCAAAAGCAGTACATCCTCTCTTAGATTAGGGGTCCAAGACTGCTCACAATACTCCAAATGTGGTCTGACCAATGCTTTATAAAGCTTCAGAATTACATTGTTACTTTTGTATTCTGGTCCTCTCACAATGAATGCTAACATTGCAATTGTCTTCCTTATCACCAACTCAACCTAAAAGTTTATCTTTTGGGAATCCTACATGAGGACTGCCAAGTCACTCTGCACCTCTGATTCTTGAATTTTCTTCCTGTTTAAAAAATAGTTCACTCCTTCTGCCAAAGTGCATGACCACGCAATTCCCTACATTATATTCCATCTGTCTCTTCTGTGCCTATTCCCCCATCTGTCTAGGTCATTCTGCAAGAGATCTGGCTTCCTCAACACTACCTGCCCCTCCACATTTCTTCATATCATCAGCAAACTTGGCCACAATGCCACCAACTCCATCATCCAAATTGTTAACACATAATGAAAAATGAAGCAGTTCCAACACTGGCCCCTGCAGAAAACAAATACTCATGGCAGCCAACCAGAAAATTCCCCCTTTACTCCCACACTTTGCCTCCTGCCAGTCAGCCAATTTTCTATCCATGATAGTATCTTTGCTGTAATACCACGGGCTCTTACCTTGTAAAGCAGCACCTTGCCAAAGGCCTTCTGAAAATCCAAGAAAGCAACATCCACTGACTTTCCTTTGTCTATGTTACATGTTACTTCCTCAAAGAATTCCAACCATTTTGTCAGGCAAGATTTCCCCTTAAGGAAACCAAGCTGACTTTGGTCTATTTTATCATACGCTCCCAAGTACCCCGAAACCTTGTCCTTAATAATAGACTCCAGCATCTTTCCACTCACTGAGACGAACTGGCCAATAATTTCCTTTCTTCTGCCTCCCTCCATTCTTAAAGAGCGGAGTGACATTTGTAATTTTCCAGTCCACAGGAATGATTCCAGAATCTAGTGATTCTTGAAATTTCATTATTAATGTCTCCACAATCTCTTCAGCTATCTCTTTTATAAGCCTTGGGTATAGTCCATCTGATCCAGGTGACCTTTCAGCTCCACAAGCACTTTCTCCTTTCTAATAGAAATGGCACTCACTTCTGCCCCCTGACAGTCTCGCATTTCTAGTATTCTGCTTGTGTATTGCACAGTGAAGACTGATATAATATAGTCCACCATTTCTTTGTTCCCTCCACTTTCGTCTCTTTTACTTATACATCTGAAAAAATCATTTTGTATCCTCTTTTATCTTATTGGCTAACTTTTTAAAATATTTTATCTTTTCTCTTTTTATGGCTTTTTTTGTTGCTTTCTGTTTTTTAAAGCTTTCCAATCCTCTACCTTCCCCCTATTTTTTGCCCTATCTTTTGCTTTTATGCTGTCTTTGAGTTCCCTTGTCAGCCATGATTGCATTATCCTTCCATTAGAATACTTCTTGATCTTTGGGAAGTATCTCTTCTGTGCTTTCTGAGCTCCCCAGAAACATCAGCTATTGCTGTTCTGCCATTGTCACTACTAGTGTCCACTTCCAAGCATCTTTGGCCAGCTCTTCTCTCATGCCTCTGTAAGTCTACTTATTCAGAATCAGAATTAGGTTTAATATCACTGGCATATGTCATGAAATTTGTTAACTTTGCAGCAGCAGTACATTGCAATACATAATAAGAGAGGAGAAACTGTGAATTACAGTATGAATATATATATTAAATAGTTTAAGTAGTGCAAAAAATAGAAATAAAAAAGTAATGAGTTTGTGTTCATGGGTTCATTGCCCATTCAGAAATCTGATGGCAGAGGGGAAGAAGCTGTTCCTGAATCGTTGAATGTGTGTCTTCAGACTTCTGTACCTCCTTCCTTATGGTAGCACTGAGTAGAAGTTATGTCCTGGGTGATGGGGGGCTTTATTGTTTGACTCTGCCTTTTTGAGGCACTGCACCTTGAAGACATCCTGAACACTACAAAGGCTAGTGATGGAGCTGACAGACTCTTACAGTTGTTCAGCTTACTGAAATCCTGTTCAGTAGCCCTCAACAACACCACAACAGGCAGTGAATGCAACCACTTAGAATGTTCTCCATGGCATCTGCAGATATTTGTGAGTGTTTTTGGTGACATACCCAATCTTCTCAAGCTCCTACTGAAATATAGCAGCTGCCTTGCCTTCTTTATAGCTGCATTAATATGTTGGTCACACTGCAATAATGATACTTCATATTTTATCTTCTCTTTCTCAATCATATCACTGTCTCTTAAGAAGTATTTTAACTTAAGCTTCCAAATTAAATATGGTTCATTACATAATACCCAATCTGGAATTGACATTACCATACTGGGCTCGACCACAAGCTGTTTGAAAAATCCATGTTGTAGGCATTCTAAAAATTCCTATCTTAGGATCCAGGACTAACTGGGTTTTCTGAATCTACCTGTATATTGAAATCCCCCATAATTATTGTAACATTGCCTTTTTTACATGCCTTTTCAATCTTCCATTGTAATTTGTAGCCTGTATTCTGGTTACTATTGGGACCTCTGTATACTGTACAACTGTCATAACACAGACTCTACTGCAGGGTCTATACACCAGGTTTGGCAATTATGCTCATGAGTATGCATGTTCCGGCTAATTACTGTTTCATTATTGAGGTATTGAACTCCCTTGTTTTTGTTCTAGTCTTGCCAAGACATGACCAAAAGTACAGCAACTTTTACATTCCCCGTTTACCCTTGCTCTTAACCATTTCAACTAATGCTGTAAAGGAGCAGTATTCATTTAGTATTTCATTGTTGCTTCCAGCCACAGTGTTAGCCTTTAACTTTCTGTTTGAGAGTTTTAGGTTAACAGCTCATTTATTGTTTTTCTTTTCCTTTAAATTCTGTAACAGTTCTCATTAAAGTCAGTGAACTGTTGACCCACTTTACTGTATCTGTCTCCACATTAGGGCCATACATGAACATTTTTGACAGCAAGTCTCAACAATGCAAATGGACCAAGCACAGAGAGAACAGATGGCCTTGGCCTTGAGATTCATTTGCCAAGTAGGGGAGAAATTATAGGCGATCAAATCTGTGTTGGGAGAAGTGACTGGAGCAATATGGCAGATAATCTCAGTTGACTAGCCCGGTCTCAGCCAAAGGAACAGGTGTCATTCCCTTGCAACAACAGTTGAGTAGCTCACTGCAGATAATCAGAACCAGGTGGCAGCGATCGTTGTTCTCAGAGCTGCAGTTTACGAGCTTACAGCAGACAGCCGGTGTCAGCCAACAGCCAGTAACATTCTCACAAATACTATTCAGCAAGCCTTTAGTCACATCAATCCCACTCCCAGCATCTCACAAATCTTCCTTCTCTGCTTCCCCAACAACCTCGGTCACAAATATCCCAACTCCCCTTCCTTGACCAGAATTGACTCCCATGTCCTTACAAGATCCAATTATTCCTCCACCAGGAAAGATAATCTGGTGACTCCATTGACTGCAGGAATTTCATTACCCAGTGTGAACTGACTTTACAGGCCCAGCTTGGTCAATTTGGAGATTATGTGCATAAACTGGTACATCTTCTGGATGGACCTCCACTCAGCATGGTCAATGCTTTATGGGAGCAAGATCCCCCCCACAGCCCAGTCGCTGTTGCTGAGTTAAGGAGTGTTTTTGACCTTCCAGTATGGGGTCAGGAGGCCGCCCACTGACTCCTGGAACTGTACCACTGTAGAAGGGTGGTGAGGGATTATGCAGTTAAATTCCACAAGCTTGTGTTGGAGACGGAATGGAACGAGAGATCCCCCTTCACTGTCTGGACTGAACACAAGTGTCTGGCATGAGATCGCTGTCTATGATGAGCACAACTGGATGACCTGATTAATCTGGCTATTCAGATTGATGACCAGGTAACTGAGTGGCTCAGGAAAAGAATGTCTTGAGCTTCTTACTGTTTGAATTACCTTACCTGCTCTCTCATCACCAGTACCCGGCCCATGGAGAAACCTGTACATGTGGGGCACATGTGCCTATCTCAGAGGGAATGAGATCAGCGTTGAACGGGCTCCTGCCTCTATTGTGGCAGTCCGGGTGTTAAGTCCCAGGATACTTTTAATGGGAGGCGACAGGAGTCCTGCTGGGTCCATTCTCCCTACAGTTGGTTTCCCCTAATAATGAAATCCTCCCAACTTCCTTGTAGTGGAGGTCTTGGACTCATGAATTTCAGGCATTTATTGGCTCTTGGGCAGCCGGGAAATTCATGGACATCTCTTTGGCTCAAAGATGGGGAGTAATGACTGTGAAATCGAGAGAAAAGATTGATGTCAAGGCCCTGGATAGTTGACTTCTTGGCACCGGCCTGATGCAACTTTCCACCGAACCCCTTCAACTTATGCTGGAAGGGAACCATAGGGAACAACTCTCCTTCTAGCTGGTTGATTTGCCTGAACTTCTACTGGTGCTTTGCCTACCCTGGTTATCCGGATTGATTGGTCCTTTAAAACACTCCAGGAAGGGAGACTGGTATGCCTGTCTACCTGTCTGCTTCTAGCTCAAGATCCGGCCCATGAATGTACTCCTGTGCTAACCATTGATGTGGACATCTGGCATTCCAGCTGAATATGCTGATCTTCTTGAGGTCTTTGGTAAAAAGAAGGCCACCTCCTGGCCTCCATGTTGGCAATATGACTGCACCATAGACCTCCTACCCAATACTGGTCCTCCCTGGGCCTGGCTTTTTTCTCTAACTTGTTCAGGTATCATGTCCTTGGAAGAGTACATCAAGGAGGTAGTGGCCTTGGTGTTTATCTATCTGTCAACCTCACCAACAGGGGCGGGCTTCTTTCTTGTGTGCCAAAAGAATAGTAAGCTCTGTCCCTGCATTGATTATCACCTCCTAAGCAATATCACCATAAAGAACCAGTATCCTCTTCCCCTGCTTGCCTCTGTGTTTGAACATCTCCATGGCATTAGCTGGAGGGGGCAGAGCATCCCTTTTGGTTTGGACAGATCACAAGAAGCTCTCCTAAAGTCATGATGTTAAGAAACTTAACTCCTGCTAAGCCTGTTTGGCTCTTTTCATCACCCAGTTTAATTTCATCCTTACCAATTATCCCAGCAGCTGTCTCCCAGCAGCTGAATGAGTCAATGCTAATGCCAATCCAGAGCCCATCTTTCCTCACTCATAATTGCTGCTCTGGTGATTTGGGAAATAGAGGCAGAAGTGAACACCACCCAACAGATGGGGGACCTCTCAAATGGCTGTCTGACTCTGCTACGGTGCATTCCAAAATGTCAGAATACGGTAACACCTCCTGTCTGGTTGACTGTCCTGGAAGTCAATGGACAGAGAGTTTTTCAAGAGATAATTTTGGTGGCCATCTTTGTCGCAAGATGTCCACGACTTCGTCTCTTCTTGTCCCACTTGTGCTCAGAATAAGCCATCATGCCAGCGCCCTGTGGGTATGCTATGTCTATTGGCTGTGCCCCACTGCCCCTGGTCCTATCTCATGGTGGATTTCATCACTGGTCTGCCTCTGTCTAATGGAAACACTACCATTCTGATCATCATGGAACGATTCTCTGAAGCTGCCCACCTCATTGCACTTCCTAAGCTCACATCAGCTTGTGAGAGTGCCATCCTCATGGTTCAACATATGTTCAGGCTGCACAATTTCCCTCAGGACATAGTGTTTGATCTAAGGCCACATTCTCATCCCATTTTTGGAAGGCTTTTTGCTCTCTTGTGGGAGTCACAGGTGGTCTCTCATCTGGTTTCCACCTCCAATCTAAGGCCAGATTGAAAGAGTGAATCAGGAGCTGGAGATAGTCCTCTTCCAATCCCACATCCTGGAGCTCCCAACTGGTTTTTTCAGAGATTGCCCACAATAACCTCCAGTCGTTCTCCATTGGCATGTTCCCCTTAAGGCATTCCAGGCACTGCTCTGACCAGGAGATGTGGCAGTTCCTGCTGCTGAACAGTTGATCCGAAGCTACAAGTGCATATGGAGATGAGTCAGGGCTTCTCTGTTGTACACTCAGAAACAACATGCCCAGCAGGTTGATCGGCTCCACCGATTGATGAAACCTCTCAAACCAGGAGAGAAAGTTTGGTTGGCATTGAGGAATCTTTTCCTGAAACTGAAGAGCCGCAAGCTGACCCCATGCTATAAGGACAATTTGTAGTGGAAAAGGCTGTCGCCAACGTGTCATACATTTTGCGTGTACCATGATCAATAAAGATCCATCCAGTGTTCCATGCTTTCCAGCTCAAGCCAGTTACTACCTTCCCCCCACCCCACCCCCGGCTCCAGTAACCCCACCTCCTCTTCCTCACTTCTTGGTGGATAGTTCCCTCATCTAAGCTGAGCAGCACCTCCTGACATCCTACCAATGCAGGGCAAGGTCCAGTACTTCATGGTTTGGGAGGGGTATGGTCCTGAGAGATGTTCTTGGACCCTGGCTGATGGCATCTTGGACAAATCTCTCATCTAGGACTTCCAGTGGGCACCTTGGGAACTGTGGCTAGGGAAGGGTCACTGTCACAATCATGGACCCTGCTGTGGGATCTACGCACCTGCACAGCTTTGCCAATCATGTTCGTGTGTATGCACATTCCAGCTAATTACTGTTTTATTATGGTGGTATTTAACTCCTCTCTTTTTATTCTAGTCTTGTCAAGACTGGACCAAAAGCACAGCAATATTTATGCTTCCTACTTACCCTTGTCTTGTCCAGGAAACTGACGCTATAAAGGAGCAGTATTCGTTTAGTATTTAGTTATTGCATCCATCCACAGTGTTGGTCTTTAACTTTCAGTTTGAGTGTTTTAGTTAACAGTCCTGTTTGGCCTAGTGTTTATTGTTTATCTTTGCCTTTAAATTCTGCAACAGTTCTCATTAAAGTCAGTGAACTGTTCACCTGCTTCAGTGTGTGTGTGTCTCTCACTCCACATTATCTGAATGTTTTTGACAATAACTCCCATCAGCGCCTTTTTAGCATTGCATTTCTTTAACTCTACCCAAAAGGATTCTACATCTTCCAATCCTATGTCACCACTTTCAAAGGGACTGATTTCATTTTTTACTTATACAGCCACTTCACCCCCTCTGCTTACCTGCCTGTTCTTTCAATACAATTTGTGTCCTTGGATGTTGAGCTCCCAACTATGACCTTCTTTCATCCATGACTCAGAGATGCCCACATCATACTTATCAGTCTCTAACTGCTCTATAAGATCATCTACCTAATTCCATATACTGTTTGCATTCAAATATAACATCTTCAGTCCTGTATTAATCACCCATTTTGATTTTGGCCCCTTGTTACACTTTAACTTATCTCACTGACTGCAATTCTGACTGCCCTATCATCTGCTCGTCTTCCCTCAGTCTCACTATGCACCGCACCTAATTGTATACTAACTGCCCCATCCTTAGCCCTATCACTCCAGTTCTCACCACTCAGCTTCCACATAAGTGCAAGTCCTCCTGAACAGCTCTTACAAAACTGCCAGCAAGCATATTGGTCTCTTTCGGATGCAGGTGTAACCTATCCTTTTTGTGCAGATCATACCTTCCCCAGAGAGTTCCCAATGATCCAGAAGTCTGAAACTCTGCCTCTAGCACCAATTTTTCAGTCACATTTTCATCTGCCAAATTATCCTATTCTTAACTTCATGGCACGTGGCATAGGCAGCAATCCAGAAATTACCACTCTGGAGGTCTTGCTTTTCAACTTTCTGCCTAACACCTTATATTTTCTCCTCAGCACCTCCTTCCTTTTCCTACCTATGTTGTTGGAACCAATATGTACCATGACTTGTGGCTGTTTACCCTCCACCTTCAGAATTTCACTGTATATCTCTATGTTTTGATATACTATCAGTAAGTATGCAGTATGTCCTTGGTCTTCTTCTGCTGTAGACCATCCACTACAAGGTTTGACATGTTTTGAGTTTTCAAGGATTCTACATCTTCCAATCCTATGTCACCGCTTTCTAAAGACCTGATTTAAACTTTTAATAGCAGAGCCGTTCCTTCTCCTCTGTCTGCTTGCCTGTCCTTTCAATACATTGTGTATCCTTGGATATTAAGCCCCCAGCTACAATTGTCTTTCAGTCATGATTCTGTGATGCCCAAAACGTCATACCTGCCAGTCTCTAACTGCACTTCAAGATCATCTACCTTATTTCATATACTGCATGCATTCAGATATAATACCTTCCGTCCTGTATTTGTCACCCTTTTCAATTTTGATTCAGCACTTTCTCTGAACCCCTAAATCCTTCCTATACTCTGCACACTACACATGTGGCCTGACAATTTTAAGGTTGCATTATGATTTTCCATAATAAAGTCTGGCTTTATGGACTTGTACCCCTACATATTTCTGTGCATCAATGCTCTTCTGGATCCTTGCTCAAACATTTGACCTCCCAAAGGGTAATATCTCACGCTGTCTGGAGTGAATTCCATCTGCTATTTCTCTGCACTAATCTCCAATTGATCAAAATCCTGCTCTACCATTTGACAGCCTTCCTCACTAGATACCTAACTGTTAAGATTTAAATCCCTGCTGCAGAGATGGTCTTTGCATTAATGTTCAAGGCCTCTGGAGAGAAGGCCATAATGCTACTCAACCCATCAGTAATTGCAAGAGAATGGGTCTAAGGAGCTAGACCAACATCGTCACTTGATAGTTTAGAATGGTAATTCTGTTAGGTTTTTTAAGCCATTTTTTCAAGTTTGAATAATCAATAAAGGAAAATGCATTATGATTGGAAATGCGCCAACTAGTAAATATTCTTTTCTTGTGAAACTCTCGCCTCCCCACCATAAAGAAAGTAATGAATGTGTTGCCCTGGATAAGCCAGGATTCTGTCATTTGCTTGATACTTTCATGTGCATCTGAGTGACTGATCTGGTTTATGTCACTCTCCTGCCTAGCAAGAAAAATATAATGCAGTAAATCTTGCATGCAGTGTCGTGGCCAAGGTGCAAAGTTCCTTCATAGACTGCCACAACAAGCAGAAATAGTGAAGGAAATTCTCTTACTGCCTGTAATTTAAAACCCTAAGAGAAAGGATAGGGAAACAGATGTAATTCTCTCTGACTGTCCCAATCTGACCTAAAAATAGAGGGATCCAGCACAGAAACAGAAATCAGCCCACCCAGACACAAGGGCCTGGCTTGAAGGGTAAGGTTCAGAAGGCTGGTTCTTTATTTATTGGAGTATAGGGGACTGTACAGTAGGACTGTACAGGGACTGTAGGAGGAATCATACAGAGGTGGATAAAATCATGGATGTCATAGATAGGGTGAATGTACAGTGTTTTTTCCCAGGGAAGGGGAACTTAAAACTAAAGGGCATAGTTTTAAGGTGTGAGAGGAGAAATTTAACAGCAATTTGAGGTGTAACTTTTCTTTTTAATATATATACAGAGAATGGTGAATATATAGAATGATTTGCTAGAGGAAATGGTTGGAAAAGGTACATTAACAACATTTAAAATACATTTGGGCAGGTACAGGGATTGGAAGTGTTTGGATAAATGTGTAAAACGTGAGCAAATGGCGCTACCTCAGTTTCCTCCTTGGTTGGCATAGACCAGATGTGCCAAATTCCATGGCTCTATGATTCAACATTGAAATTCTGATTGAAAACAGTAATGCTCAGATAAATAGATGTGCATTTCAGGTTAATTTCTATTATTGCACTGACTAGCAGAAAGTGAGCTTTGAGCTTTTATGCTTCTTATAAATCAGGACTCATTATCAATGGCATATTTATGTAAAATCAATGTCTCCTGGATTCTCTTTGTGAATTATAGATTAATTTAAAAGCATTGAGTTATTGGCTGCTGCTTGATTCAGCCTTGGGATTTTCAGTAATTTGGATGTAAAGTACATGGTTTGTGATCGGACACTATTTTAGATGATGCTCTATAGAATTCAGGGTTCGACTCATCAGTGACGATATCACAGTCTTGATTCTTTCAAGAATCACTTGATTCTGGCTTGGTCCTGGAGGACTGGAAGATTGCAGATGTCACTCCACTCTTTAAGAAGGGAGGAAGGCAAAAGAAAGGAAATTATAGGCCAGTTAGCCCAATGTTAGTGATCAGGAAAGTGTTGGAGTCTATTATTAAGAATGAGGTTTTGAGGTACTTGGAGATTAATGATAAATTAAGTCAAAGTCAGCATTGGTTTCTGCCAAGGGAAATCTTCCTGAACAAATCTGTTACAGTTCTTCATGGAACTAAAACACAGGGTGGACAAAGGAGAGGTAGTGGATGTCACTTACTTGGATTTTCAGAAGGCGTTTGATAAGGTGCCCCTCTTGAGGCTGCTTAACAAGATAAAATCCTATGGCATTACAGGAAAAATACCGGCATGGATAGAGGAATGGCTGACAGCCAGGAGGCAGTGAGTGGATGTAAAAAGAGCTTTTTCTAGTTGGCTGCTAGTGACTAGTGGTGTTCCTCAGGGGTCAGTATTGGGACTACTTCTTTTCACATTGTTTGTCAATCATTTGGATAATGGAATTGATGGCTCTATGGCAAAATCTGTGGATGATACGAAGATAGGTGGAGGGGTAGCTAGTGCTGAGGTAGCAATGCAATTACAGCAGGACTTAGACTAATTGTAAGAATGGACAAAAAAGTGGCAGATGGAATACAGTGTTGGGAAATGTATGATAACGCATTTTGGTAAAAGGAACAATAGTGTAGACTATTATTTAAATGGGGAGAATGTTCAAATTTCAGAGGTGCAGAGGGGCTTAGGAGTCCTCAAACAAGACTCCCAGCATGTTAATTTACAGGTTGAGTCTGTGGTAAAGAAAGCCAATGCACTGTTGGCATCTATTTTAGGGGTATTAGAATATAAAAGCAAGGAAATAATGCTGAGCTTTTTTAAGACACCAGTCAGGCTGCACTAGAAGTATTGTTCAAAGTTTTGAGTCCCATATCTCAGATTGGATGTGTTGTCATTGGAGAAAATCCAGAGGTTCACGAACATAATTCTGGAATGAAGGGGTTAACATGTGAGTAGCTTTTGGCAGCTTTAGGCCTGTCCTCACTGGAATTCAGAAGAACACTGGGGGATCCCATTGACAGCTACCAAATGTTGAAAGGACTAGATAGGGTGGATGTTGATAGGATGTTTCCTATGGTGGAGGGTCAAAATTGAGGAGTGACCTTTTTGAACAGAGGTAAGGAGGAATTTTTTTAGCCAGAGAGTAGTAAATCTGTAGAATGTTCTGTCAGTCTGTGGAGGCCAGTTCAGGCATACATTTAAAGCAGAAGTTGATCGTTTTTTGATCGGTCAGGGCATCAAAGGATATGGTGAGAAGGCAGGTGTAAAGGGTTGAGTGGGATCCGGGATCAGCCATGATGGAATGGTGGAGCAGATTAGATGGGCTGAATGGGCTAATTCTGCTCCTATGTCTTATGGCAGTGCATATTCATTATGATAATATTATCCTTTTACCCAATATTAACATTAATAAATAACATTTGCAGTACTACAGACCTTTCATGCCAAAAGGGTCATGCAATATTTTTGTAGTATGTGTCCTCCAATCTATCTCCATGATCCAATGAAAATACTTTGTTCCTTCCTCCCACTTTGTTCAGTAAAACTTAGCATTAAATTTATCTATACCATTTGCCGCATTTATTCCAAGTGACAAGAAGTTCCATGAGTTTCCCTGAGTGAAGTTTCTTCTGAGTATCTTGATGATATATCACTAGTAGTTTGATATTTTTGAGCTTTATTCATGGTGCTTCTTCAATTTTTTTGTGTAACCTTAAACAATTGTAGTAAGATTTTTCTAAAAGTCTCATCACCAAATACATACCAGGAAACAGGTAAGGGTCGTATGCTCTCTGGTACAGAAAATTAAAGGTTGGTCTTTCTGAACCATTTAAGATCAAGGATTTGCTATCAAAGGTAAGAAAGAAATTGTCTTCTCAGATGGGGCAGTTCAGAGGATTGGAATTTGGGAATATGAATTTAAAGCTAGAGCTTGAGTACTCAGAGGAGTTGACAAAAATTTCTTGACTCAAACTTGGAACTCACGTGCTGAAACACCAATAAAGAAGGTCAACAGAGATTAATTCCTCTAAGTTCTGTGAAGGTGTTTCAATGGAATTTAGATTCCAGTAAGCTACAATCAAATTAGGGTAGAATTTGGCTGCCCTAAGTAAAAGGCTTGAGCATTGCAATAATCTATGGAAAATAGTGCCTTCGGTAAGCACTTAAAATGCGCCCCTGTCCAAACATCTGATACCCATCTTTCAGATAACTTTACCATAATATCAGATCAAAAATACAAGTCAAGCTCGTTAATCTTTTAATTAACAAATTATGGCACTAAATGAAAATTATAACTGCACTTTTCTTGCTTTCACTGATACAAATTGGTCTACAATGTGATCAAAGTCAGTTTTTTCAGTTTCTTCTCTTTCTACACTCAGCAGAGCAAGATCACAGAGTCTGCCTTGACCTATGGAGGCACGCCGTTTTTGAGTTCTTCCCAGTGCTGTGTTGAATGAGAAAAAAACACGTAGAGAACTTTGGTGGTTCCAAAAAACGTGACCATCATTGTTCTTGGCTGCATGTACACCCACCAAGTTGAGTGAGTGATTGTCGCAATTCACAAACACTGCCAGGTTGTTTTTCTCACTTATTCTTTGATGAACACAACTTCTGTGTCCAGCCATCACAGCAGCTTTGTCATAGCACTGTGACCAACAATCTTGTAGCTCCATTTCATCCTTCTCTAGCTGTATCAAGGTGTCTTCAACTAAACTCTCAGCATCCTTCTGGCTTATCTGGATAAAACCAAGGAAGGACTCTCTATCACAGACTGTTTTCCTCTCAAAATCAACTTCCACATACCTCACTACTTCTGACATTAGCTCACGGTGTACCTGATTAGGAGCTGAGTCGAACATGAGACCATAGTACTTTGCTTTATGAATGCATCTCAGTAAACACTGGCGAACAGTGGTTGCCATCATGTGAATGAATTCATTCTGGACACCCGGTGAAAGATAAGACGTGGATCCAGGATGACTTTCCAAATGAGTGACGGGTTCTTTTATGACAGGGTCAAAGATGGCCAGTAGTTTCAGTAAGCCAAGGAAATTTCCCACATTGGAGTCATCGTTTAGCTGAAGTGGCTCCCTGTGTTCTCACAAAGCCGGGTTCTGAGTCACAAGGAATTTTATGCAATGAAGAATTCTTGTCAAGCTATCACACCACTTCTGCTTTTCCTTCTCAATCTGTGGCTGAAATACCACATCAATAACTCCTCGGTTTCCAAATAAATTTCTTTCCACTGTGTGAAGCATTCCCGATGATTCTTGGCATTTTCATGAACACTAATCCTTTCAGGTGCTTTCTACTGGTTGAATCCACTTTCCTGCTCCAATGAGGATTGATGGTCTGACTGGGAATAGAGAAGACAACAGATACAAAATGCAGACTTTTTAGAAGGTGAATAGACCA
Source organism: Hypanus sabinus (assembly GCF_030144855.1). Taxonomy (NCBI): domain Eukaryota; kingdom Metazoa; phylum Chordata; class Chondrichthyes; order Myliobatiformes; family Dasyatidae; genus Hypanus; species Hypanus sabinus. The sequence continues at coordinate 68,217,045 of NC_082715.1, read as the reverse complement.
GCCAGGAGTGAGTTACTTCCTCACCACAACCATTTCCCAATTTCCTCTTGAACCAAGTTTTGTACATTGAGCGGTTATTTGTTGGTAGGAAAGACCCCTCACTGTTCTGGAAATACTTCAAACCCAGCTTTATTATTTCTGTTCTCAACATGTCAGGCAGAATTGCTTTTCCAGTATCCTTATCGAACATCAGAAGTCCAAAGCCATGCTGTTCAATCACAGTTCGAGGCTCTTTGACACCATCCAGTTCACGAGGTTCAGTGTCATCAGGTTCAATCACGTCAGGTAAAATCTTGTCAATAAACTTAACATCACCACCACCACCAATGACTTCCCCTCCTGCCATGTCCACGTTCTCTGTGGCAGCCTCGCTCTTAATCTCGTCATACTCGGATTTACCTGACTTGACTTCCTCCTTGGCTTGTGACACATTTGTACTTGATCCACCTTCGGATTCTAACAAACTTGTAGCAGGTGCAGGCGACTCCATGGAACCTGTTGAACTACTTGTTCCGAGCTTTTCAAAAAAGGGCATGAAGAACTTGCTCGACTTCTTGGCTTCCTCCGCCTCCGACTTTCTTCTGTTCCGTCCTTCAGCTCCACTTTCTTTCTCCGTTGTGAAGAAACGTTTCATGGTCTTCTTACACAATGCTCTGAAATAAGGCCACCCTAGTGCTTCTCACCCATGATAATCAAAGACAGATCATGCATCTGAAGAAAATTCTTTTTTCACTATCCAAGGATGGCTTGTCTGACTTTAATAGAAACTGCTCAGTGGCGCCCCCCTTCAAGTGACACTCAGGGTACGTGCCATACCTGACATATGCCACTGCCTGCTACTCTGTATTCATAAGAATTAAAACTTGGCTGTCCTTTTTTCTGTGACTTCAGCAGTGACAAAAGCATACTTTAGAGCAAACTGGCACATGTTATCATGGCTGACCTCAGATTAGATAGTTCTAGAATCAATTACTGAATCATTTGAACATGCAAAAGTGGCCAAGAAATAGCACTAGCTGCTAATTGAAGGCATTCATTTGTGGTCACTTCATTACAAGTACAATGAGGAGGTTTGGACAGGGTACACCAGGATGCTGCCTGGATTGTAGAGCTTATGCTGTAAGGAAGGGTTGGACAAACCTGGTTGTTTTCTCTGGAAACACAAAGACTGAGGGAAGACCTGATAGAAGATTATATGATTGAGAAACATAGAGTAGTCAGCAGGCAGAAATGATTAAGTGCCATTAGCTTAATTACTTCAGCATAACATTCTGGGCCAAAGCACCTGCCCTTCCACTGTACTGTTAAACACTCGATTCCTGACTTCTGAATCAGAAACAGGTTTAATATCACTGGCATACAGTATGTCATTAAATTTGTTAACTTTATGGCAACAGTGCAATGACAGATGAATATAGAGGAAAAACACTGAACTGCAGTAAGTATATATACTTATTAAATTGTTAAGTTAAAATAAGTAGTGCAGAGAAAAAACAGAAATTAAAAAGTAGTGAGGTAGTGTTCATGGGTTCAATGTCTATTTAGACATTGGATGGCAGAGGGGAAGAAGCTGTTCCTGAATTGCTGAGCGTGTGTCTTTAGGCTTCTGTATGTCCTTACTGATGGTTACAATGAGAAGAAGGCATGTCCTGGGTGGTGAGGATCCTTAATGATGGATGCCGCCTTCCAAAGGCACGGCTCCTTGAAAATGTCTTGCATACTATGGAGGCTAGTACCCATGATGGAGCTGTTTAATTTTATAAGTTTCTGCAACATACTTTGAGTTCATTTTCTACCCATGTTTGGAGATGTATTTTACAGAAGATTCCTGAGTTAGCCCTGGAGGAAGGGCATGAGGAATTATTTCTAGTGACACATATTGGCGTAGCTTTCACATTGACCTGTGAATGACAGGGCCCTGGGGAGTGTTGTCGAACAGAGAGACCCTGAAGAACAAGCACATGATTCCCTGACAGTGGAGTCATAGGTAGACAGGGCAGTGAAGGAGGCTTTGACATGTTGGGTTTCATCATCCAGGTCACTGAATATAGAAGCTGGAAGGTCACAGTGCAGGATGCTGGTGAGGCTACACTTGGATTATCGTCACAGTTTTGAACATTCTGCGATAAGAAAGTCATTACTAAACTGGGAAGAGTGGACACTTAACAGAGGTGTATAAAATCAGGAGAGGCATAGACAAGGTGAAGGCTCAAGATCTTTTACCTGGGGTTGGAGAATCAAGAACTAAGGCTAAAAGTTTAAGTTGAGAAGGGAGAGATTTAATAACAAAAACTGAGGTACAACTTCTTTCCCCAGAAGTTCCCCAGAACTGACTTTCCCCAGAGGAAGGTCAGTATATGGAAAGAGCTGCCAAAGGAAGTGCTGGACATAGGTACAATAACTTCATTTAGAAGATACATGGACTGGTACATGGTAGGGAAGGTCCAGAGGGAAATGAGCCAAACACAGGCAAATGGGTCTAACTTAGATGAGAATTTTTCTTGGCATGGGACAATCGGGCTGAAATGGGAGATCCATAGATTTTTTTTGGGTTTCTTTTCAATCGGTGTACGTCGTAGCTAACTTTTCAGTAATAGATTATTTTTCAAAGGGTCTTTCTTTGATTGTTCAAAGGAATACAGGTGATACCAGTATAGTTTACTTTCTGGAAGAAATTCAGTCCGAAAAATGAATAAAAAGAACTTGGACCCTGCAAGAAAGGTGAGAAAGTTGGTTTCCCACTTAAACTGCAACTTCCTGATAAAGAGCAGGTAGATGTGATCTTTTTCTTAGTGGATGCCAATTCTCCTGGGTGTACATAAATACTTCTTCTGTTATGGATTTCAAAAGAAGCCTTGCACACTTTGGTTCAAACAGGGAACTTGCTACAAGTCACGATCGCAGATACAGCAAAGAAAAATTCTGATGAGCATAAGGAAGCACTTAGAGCCATGAGGCAATGTTACAGCTATATAAGACCTTGAAGTACTGTGTTCAGTTCTAGTCATCTCACTACAGGAAGCACGTGAATATTGTAGAAAGAGTGAATGGGAGATTTACAAGGACGTTGCCTGGATTGGAGAGCATGCCTTATGAGAATAGGTTGAGTGAACTTGTACTTGCTCTTTTCTCTTTGGAGTGACAGAGAATAAGAGGTGACCTGTTAGAAGTGTCTAAGATCTTCTGGTTTGCCAGAGGCTTTTTCCCAGAGCTGAAATGGCTAACATAACACAAAAAAGGCATACATAGTTTCAAGGTTCTTGGAAGTAGGTACAAGGGTGATGTCAGGGGTAAGCTTTTCACACAGACAGTGGTGGGTGCATGGACTGCACTGCTGGTGAAGGTGGAGGAGGCAGATTCAATAGGGTCTTTTAAGATAGATACATGGAGCTTAGAAAACTAGAAGGCTATGCGGTAGGGTAATTCTCGGCAGTTTCCAGAGTATGCTATATGATCAGCAGAACATTGTGGGCCAAAGTGCCTGTGATGTGCTGTAGATTTCTATGTTCTATGTGTTGTACTTTTTTAGTTAAATTTAAGTTCTTGTGTTCTATGCTCGATGAAGAAAGGATTGGGAAAACATAAGTCAGATGAAAAGGGATGCGTGGAGATCTTCTCTGAGTCTAAACATCAGAATTAGACAAAGGCTTGCTTCTGAACATTCCTTGCTAGTTACCAAGGTAAGTAATATGGGAACAATGTCAGGGAGGTGGGGATGGGATTGTGGGGCGGTACAGAGGAAGAAAGGCACCCCACCTGAATTGCACCTTCTTCGCCAGTCAATCACAGAGTGGCAGTGACAGCAGTCATGTAGAAGTCCCCGACCTAGGTCATCACATCCTCCAAGCTGAAAGAGGACGTGGGGTGGAGAGTGACCTGCGGTGAGAGAAGAAAACGGGAGGGGAGGAGCAGAAAATAAAAAAAAAGCTATTTGAATATAGAGCAAGCACCAAGACAAACACCAATGCAAAAAAAACAAACACAGCTCAGAGCAACAACCGCACAGGTTAATACCGTATTGAAGCAAAATCTGTGTACAACTCTGGTTAGCCACATCTGGAATGTGGCATTCATTTTTAGTTGCTCTGCAATATAACGGATGTGAAGACTTTAGAGGGGGTGCAGCAGAGGCTCACTAAGAAGTTGCTTGGATTAGAGAGCATGCACTCTCAAGGGAGGCTGCACAAACTTAGGTTTTCTTCTCGGGACCAGGTACAGGTTTATAAAATTATGAGAGGCAAGGTCAGCAGATATCATTCCCTCTAGGGTCAATGTGGCTGGTACTAGAGGATGTGCATGAGTGAAAGTTCAAAGAAGATGTGTGTGGCAATATCATTTTTGCTTTACACAGAGAGTGTTCGGTGTCTTGAATGTGCAGCCAGGAGTGTTGGTGAAGTCAGAGAATATAAAGGCATTTAAGACAAGCACATAGATGTGCAGAAAATGGAGAGATATGGACCATATGAAGACATAAAAGATCAGCTGTTATAAGCTTGAACAGCAGAGCAACGCCTTTTCCTATACTGTGCTGTTCTACATATTTATCAGGCAGAGAGATGTTATTACACAGGACCCAGAAACCGCACTAAATATTCTCAAAACAACGTCGAGCAATTTGAGTCAAAACCGCAGTGAAAATGGAATTTTGTCCAGAAGGGGCACACTTTCCCAAAGCTGACTTTATTTCACTTGCCCTAGTATTTTTACTGCAATGACTCACAAAATCTTGATAACTGATTGCTGCAATTTATCTTTTTTAAACAGTATCATGACAGTGATGGAACAATTTTAGAACAGTTTTGTTGTACTCGTATTGTAAAGGTTATCTTGAATTATAATTGGAAGTGGGCCTTCGAAGATTTACCCCAATATTTTTGTACCAAAAAGCTCCATACCATACTTCCATAAAGATGCTCACGTTCAAAATATAATGCATGTCACAACTTCATAAAGGTATGATTCTCTCTTACAAAGGGTATGCTGCATTTCATTGCTTTTTACCACACGTACAAAATTCCACACCACTTACTAATGCAAATGCAATACTATTAACTAGAATGCACATGTTGCAGCTTCTGGTGTTATCAGCAGGCAATTGAAACAAATCCTGCAAAGTTAGTTTAAGCTTTGTCTCAATGTTTCACAGAACAGATATAAGTACTGACTTGGGTTGGTTGTTTGGAGAGATGGTCATACGAAGAAGTTTATTCAAAATGAGAGATTTGAGGCTTTTGAAGAAGAGTTTTGGAGATCTCCTCAAAATGTGGGAATCTTTAGATGAAGAGCATAAAGTTTGCAAAGCATTGTATGTGAGTATTGAGACAACAGGAGAGAGACCACATGGGTCAGAGTGATAAGAAGATGTATTCATGTAGAACATGTGGCCATGAAAGAGACACCAGGATGGAGTATTGTCTCCCAGGTGCCAGGGTTAAGGGTGTCTCAGAACAGCTGTAGAAGATTCTCAAGAGGGAGAGTCAGCAGTCAGAGGTCGTGCTGTATATTGGCACCAATAACATAGGCAGAAAAGGGGAAAAGGTCCCTCTCTTAGCAGAGTGGCAAAGCAGATTCAATGGGTCAAATGGCATAATCATGTGCTATTGCCTTATGGTCTTATAAAGGCAAATACATAATGCTGAGGCCTTGTAAGGCATTGGTTAGACCACACTTGGAGTATTGAGAGCAGTTTTGGGCCCCTTATCCAAGAAAAGATGTACTGGAATTGCAAAGAGTCCAGAGGAGTTTCACAAGAATGATTCTGGAATGAAAGGGTTAACATATGAGAAGTGTTTGATGGCTCTGGGCCTGTCTCACTGGAGTTTGGAAGAAAGAGGATGGATCTCATTGAAAGCTCTCAAATATTGAAAGGCCTAGATAAAGTGGATTGTACAGGATTTTTCCTATAGTGATGGTGTCTAGAACCAGAGTGCACATCCTCAGAATAGAGGACAACCCTTTAGAGCAAAAAAGAGGAGGAATGTCTTTACCCTGAGGATTATTAATCTACGGAATTCATTGCTACATACCACTGGGAGGTCAAGTCATTAGGTATCACTGATTAGTTCCCAGAACCTATTGACTCACTTTAAAGGACTCTTTATCTCATGTTCTCTCTCTCTATCTATCTGTTTGTTTGCTTATTTATTGTTTGTTGTCTTTTGCACATTGGTTGTCCATCCTGTTGGTGCAGTCTTACATTGATTCCATTGTGATTATTGAGTACGCTTGCAGAAAAATGAATCTCAGACTTGTATATGGTGACATATGCATACTTAGATAATGAATTGCCTATGAACTTTGATGTTTAAAGCAGAGATTGATAGGTTCTTGATTAGTAACTGTGTCAAAGGTTATGGGGAGAATGCAGCAGAATGGTGTTGAGAGAGATAAAATAAATCAGCCAAGATAGAATGGCAAAGCAGACTTGAAGGACGAATAGCCTAATACCACTACTATGATTATGGTCTAAATAAGAACATCTTAAAAGCATCTATCATGTTTGCTCCACCACTAGTCCTGGCATCTTATTCAAGGCACCCATAACTCTGTGTAAATAAAAACTTCCCTGCACATTTACTTTAAACTTTCCCACCGACACCATAAAGATACTGTATGTCCTCTAGCATTTGGCATTGTATGCAAAAGATTCCGTTTGTCTACTTAACCTATGCCACTCAGAATCTAATAAACTTTTATCACATCTCCTCTCAGCTGTTGCTGTTCCAGAGAGAACAACCTTCGTTCATCCACCTTCTCCTTTTAGCTCGTACTCTCTAATCCAGGCATCATCCTGGTGAACCTCATCTGCTTCCTCTCTAAAGACTCCACACCCTTGCAGTAATGGGATGAACAGAACATCAGAAAGACAATATCAGGCCATTCAGCCCAACAAAGCTTGCCAAATTCCTTTTCATATAGTGTATTAAAATAACTATTGAGTTTAGGTTTGGAAATCTCCAGGGTACTACTCTCTACTACATAACTAGGTAGTTTGTTCTATGTGTCCACAACTCACTGTGTAAAGAAATGATTCCTGATGTTAGTCTGAAATCTCCCTTTAACCTGTTTCCACCTATGGTCCTGTTTCCTTGACAATGGGTTAATTTTGAAATTGCAGCTGGCATCCACTTCACTTACACCCTTAATGACTTTGAACACTTCAATCATGTCTCCTCTCATTCTACTTAGGCTAACGAGATTTAATTCTTCCCATTTTTCTTCATAGCTCATACCCTGCTGACCTGGAAAGAGTCTTGTCACCCTTCTTTGGACTCTCTCCAGTGCCTTCACATCCTTCACACAGTATTCAAGGTGTGGCCTCACAAGAGCATTATACAGCTTAAGGAGAATGTCTCTTTACTTGAACTCCACTGAGTGCATTATATAGCCCAAAATTCTATTTGCCTTCCTAATCACTTCTGTGCGTTGTCCAGATGTTGATAGTGATGAGTCTACCAGGACAGCCAAATCCTTCTCATACAGTGCACTTTTTACCTCAAGACCCCACCCAATTGTAGATTAATATTTAAAATTTCCACTTCCTATGTGCAATTCTTTACTTCAGCTTACAATAAATTTCATCTGCCAACATCAGAATTCTGTTTAGATCTAACTATTGATTCTGCTGCTTGAACATTATCAACCTGCCCCCTAATTTTGTGTCATCAGTAAACTTTACTAGTTTATTTTTTACATGCTTATCCAAGTAATTAATGTAAATGAAAAACAGCAGTGGCCCCAAAACCGATCACTGCAGAAGCCGACTTTTGAAATCTTCCAGGTATGGAAATGATCCCTCCACTATAACTCATTTGTTTTCTATTTTTGAGCTGATTCTGCATCCACTCACACACCTTACCCTGAATCCCTACCTACTGTAATTTTATAATTAACTTCTCATGGGGTACCTTGTCAAAAGCCTTCTGAAAGTCCAAGTAAATGATATCAAAATGTTATTATAAATTTTAGTTGCCTCTTCATAGAACTCCAGCAAATTAGTGCAACATGATTTCCCCTTTCTCAACCCATGCTGGCTTTCACCTAACGTGTCTGTTCTTATCATCTGCTTTTCCAATTCATTGTTAATTATTGTTTCCATTATCTTGCTTGCGATGCATGTTAAGCTTACTGGTCTATAGTTACCAGGGTCAGTGTGGACACCCTTCTTATATACTAGAACAGCATTAGCCCATTTCCAGGTCTTAGGGATTTCACCAATTGCAATTACTTTTGAAAAGTACATGTTAGGAGTTTGTATATATACTCACAGACGTCTTTAAGCACCCTTGGATGCATGTTGTCTGGCTCTGGAGGATTATAAACTTTCAGCCTTTCCAAGTGAAGCAGGACTTCACTTTATGAGATCTCTAAATCACTAAAAATAACCTTATTGCATTATTGCAAAGTGCTTTGAGAGACTGGTTCTATCACATCTGAAATCCTGTCTGCCCACTACCCTGGACCCCCATCAACTTGCCTATCGCACCAACAGGTCAACAGAGGATGCCAGCTCCACGGCACTTCACTCTGCCCTGACCCACCTGGACAGCCCCAACTCTTATGTCAGAATGCTGTTCATCGACTTTAGTTCAGCATTCAATACTGTGACCCCCTCCAAGCTGTTCGCCAAACTTCGCCAGCTTGGTATCAGCTCATCCCTCTGCAATTGAACCTTGGACTTTCTAACTAACAGACCCCAATCCGTTAAATTAGACAACCTCTCCTCCTCCACTCTCACCCTGAACACTGGCGTGCCTCAAGGCTGTGTGCTGAGCCCTCTTCTGTACTCCCTTTTCACCTGTGACTGTGTTCCTGTACATGGTTCTAACTCCATAATCAAATTCGCAGACGACACCACGGTGGTTGGCCTGATTAGAGGGGTTGATGAGATGACCTACAGGGACAGGGTTCAGCACCTGGCCACATACTGTGCCGACAACACCTAAAAGATCAAGGAGATCATTGTGGATCATCCATCTACATCAACGGAGCTGTAGTGGAGCATGTATCAAGCTTCAAATTCCTTGGTATCCACATTTCCGAGGATCTCACCTGGTCACTGAGCTCCTCCATCCTGATCAAAACAGTGCCTTTATTTCCTGCAGAGCATCAAGAAAGCTCACCTCTGTCCCAGGATACTGACGGACTTTTACCACTGTACCACTGAGAGCATACTCACCAACTGCATCTCAGTGTGGTGTGGCAATTGTCCCGTATCAGACTGCAAAACACTCCAGTGTGTGGTGAAAACTGCCCAGCGGATTATCGGCACCCAATTGTCCACCATTGAGAACATCTACCGTAAACACTGCCTGGGCAGGGGGAAAAACATTATCAAGGATGCATCTCACCCTAACCATGAAATTTTACTCTCCTCCCATCTGGTAGGCACTACAGGAACCTCCACTCCTGCAGCAGGAGGCACAGGAAGAGCTTCTTCCCTGAGGCTGTGACCCTGCTGAACCTCACATCACAGCGTTAAGCAGTATTGCACCCATATTGTACTGTCTCAGTACTTTTATATTTGTGTGCTGTAGCACTTACTTTTTATTCACAGTTATTTTGTAAATAGCACTATTCTTTGCATTTCTGGTTAGATGCTAACTGCATTTCATTTGGCTTTGTATCTGTACTCGACACAATGACAATAAAGTTGTATCTAATCTAATCTAATCTTATTTTTCTTTACATTTACTGGCATATTGCTAACATCTTCACATGTGAATACTTTAGCAAAATACGAGTTAATAGTATATGCTATGTCCTTCACTGCATAACTTACATCCCCAACCAGTATTCCTCATACACTTAACTTCCTCTTTAACTTTTCTTTAACTACTAAAATGTTGAAAAAAACCTCATCAATTTTAGCATTGTCGGCAATATCCTTCTCAGCCTGCCTTTTGGCAATCCGAATTTTCATCTTGACAATAGCTCTCTCATATTTTCATATGCCCTACAGTTAATATCATTAAAAGGCAACATGAGTGAATCTGCAGATGCTGGAAATAAATAAAAAAATAAAATGCTGGCAGAACTCAGCAGGCCAGACAGCATCTATGGGAGGAGGTAGTGACGACATTTCAGGCTGAAACCCTTCATCAAGAGTGAAGTAACATTGAGGGGTCGAGGGGGGATAAGAAGTGGATAAGAAGTGGGGGGAGGGATGAAATAGAGAGCTGGGAAGTGATAGGCTGAAGGGAAATGGGCTATGGGGAAGATGGAGAATTATGGGAAATAAAAGAGAAAGAAAGGTAGGGCTGGGAGGGATTATAGTGAGGGGGGAAAAAGAGGGAGAAAGAGAACCAGATGAAAATTATAGATAGGGATGGTGTAAGGGGAGGCAGGGGTATCAACAGAGGTCTGTGAGTTGAATGTTCATGCCGGCAGGTGGGAGGCTACCAAGGCAGGAGATAAGGTATTACTCCATCGACCTGCGTGTGGCCTCATCTTGACAGTAGAGGAGGCCATGGACAGACATATCGGAGTGGGAGTGGTCTGTGGAATTGAAGTGTGTGGCCACAGGGAGATCCCGCCACTGCTGGAGGACTGAGCGCCGGTGTTCGGCGAAACGGTCTCCCAGTCTGCGGCGGGTCTCCCCAATGTATAAATGGCCACATCGGGAGCACCGGACACAGTATATCACCCCAGTTGACTCGCAGGTGAAGTGGTGCCTCACCTGAAAGGACTGTCACCATCATCATTACTATTTTTTCTATATTCCTTATATATCTGTCTTTTCCTCAATAATTTTTATGTATATCCTTGTTCATCCATATAGTTGATCTAATGTTTTTATTGCTTTTCTCAACCTTGAGTATGAACATCTCCTGCACTGCATGTATTACCTCTTTAAATTGACACCATTGTTTGTCAACTGATCCAATGTCAAGCAGTTCCTTCTATTTTACCTTCTGAAGTCTTTGTCACATCCACACAAACTTTGTCTTTCTGAAATTCAATATAATGGCTTTGGTTTTTACTGATATACTCTCCCAAAAATCTTTGAGACTAATGATGTTATGATCTCTTGTTCCTAAAGTCCCAACAACTTCCATATTAAAAAATCCATCCTGATTGTTACAGAATATCAAATCTAGAGAGATGTCCCTTCTTGATGGTGCATTAACATACTGGGTCAAAAAGCAATCATTCAATAACTCAATGAATTCACTTTCCTGTAATCCTTTAGACACCGGATTCTCCCACTCAATATTTGAGAAATTAAAGTTACCCATAACTATAACATCAACCTCAGAACTTCCCTTTTTAATATTCTGATTAGAGTTGTTTATTAAAATCACTATCAGAATTAGGGGGTCTATAAAATACACCCAATGTTATATCTTTATCCTTATAGCTTTCAATTCTCACCCAGATATCTTTATTAAGTCTTGATTCATCTCCTATTTTAAGCAGCCTCACATTTAAATTCTCTCTTATGTATATGACTATTCCTCCACCTTTATTATCTTGCCTATTTTTTCTAAGTAAAGTATATCCTTTAATACTAAATTCATCACCATCATTTGAGGTCAGCCAAGTTTCAGTTATTCCTATTATATCACACTGGCATATAATTCCAGTTCATTTATTTTATTCTTAATACCTCTTGAATTTATACAGGCCATCCATAGTCTATTACTGATGTTTTTCATTCTATTCCGACCCATTTTTATATTTTTAAAGCCTATAATTGGACAAGCAAATGCAGATTGCAGTCCATATTACTGGAGTTTGGAAGGTTTCCATGAAAGTCACTGAAAGCAAGGGTAGTGACTTTGGCTATAGGGAGGAGAGCTGAACTCCAAAATCTAGGGGTGATGTAGAAGCCAGTTGATATTTTCATCCCTTCATACTTTTCCTTCAGAAAACAGGAGGGTCCTATAATCCAGGAGGATTTAGCATGTTCAGAAACAAAACAATACAATGGGGATTGGCACCCACATGTTCATGATGTCCAGAGTGAGATGCAGAGTCAATTTCTGACTGAGAAACAGGAATTCTAACACCAAGACAAATCACCACCTCAGTGTCACTTTACTGGGATATACATGCATAAAATCTGTGTGTTATGTATGGCAAATCAAGTTCAAACTGAGCACCTGTCTCAGGTTCAGTCTAAAGGAACTCCTGACAAGAAGGATGGATTGAATCAAATTGGCTGTTTTAGCTGGAAGCAGAAAACATGGCTTCAAGTCATAAGTATATAGAAAAGGATCATTTGCTTTGGCATGTTGAAAATGGCCCACAAAGCTCAGTGGTGTCTCTGCTTCCTCGGAAGGCGATGGAAGTTCAGCTTCCCCCCATTGACCCTTATCGGTTTTTACAGATGCACGATAGGAAACCTCCTATCCAGATGCATTAGCCAAGACAGCAGGAAATCACAGGGAGCAGTGAAGAACTATCATGGAAACTAATTTGCGCTCCATGAACACTGGCTGCACTTCCCACCTCCTTGGGAAAGCAACTAATATAATCAAGGACTCCTCCCACCCTGTCATTCTCTTTTCTCCCCCTTCCATCAGGCAAAACATACAAAAGCCTGTCAATGCACACCACTGTGCTCAAGGACAACATCTAACCCTCTATCTGACCCACGAATGGGCCACGTGTACAATAAAGGTGAACACTTCATTGATCTCTCTGTCCACCTTGTCATGGCCTACACTTTGTCTGCCTACACTGCACATCCTCTGTAACTGTAACTCTATTTCTGCATTGATGTTCCTTTGTAATATCTCAGTGTACTTATTCATGCATGGCATGATCTGTCTGGATGGCACACAAACAAAAGCTTTCCTCTGTATTTCAGTCCATTTGTTCTTTATGTGCCATGTTGTATGACATGGACGATCATGGTCTTTCCATAGCCATAACTGTTTTTGGCATTTTTTTTCAGCAGAAGTGGTTTGCCATTGCCTTCTTCTGGGCAGCACCTTTACAAAATGGGTGACCCCAGCCATTATCAATACTCTTCAGAGATTGTCTGACCTGCAAGCTAGGTGGGGAAAGGAACGCTTTACATCTCCACCCCATCACCCTGTATCTCTGTACATGTGGCAAAAACAATTGCCAATTTTCATCTATATAAACGTAGATTAGAAGTACAAAATGTTCATCCTTGGTTCCATAAGTTTCCCTGGCCACATCCTGCTCCAACTCTTCATTACCAATATCCGATTCAAACCTTGGTTATCAATGAATTTGGGATTCCCTTCTTTAGCTTTTTTTACTCCAAACTCCTTCCTCATTGGCAGAAGATATTAGTATCTGGCTCAGCTCCAGATTTTTAGCATCTACAGATGCAACTTGCTTTTGTTAATTTCACTGAGAGAATTCTGGCTGACGCACAGGTTGATGTTGGAGAAATAATCCAACAGGCAAGTGATAGCAAAATGAATCCTGGTCATCTGTTTTACATTTAAAATGAGCCCATGCTGTTGCTGGAGAGTGCCAATATATAAACAGGAAGTGGCAGGAATTATGACATATTCTATGGATTTCTTCCAAAGCTGCTTGTCTGGAGACTAAAGGAAAGGTCAATTCTGGAGATGAAATAGCCAAAACAGCACAGGTATCACACAGCAGGAAAGGCTAACATTAAACTACTAATCTTGACAAACACTCTAAAGAAGCCCAAAAGAATAAAGAGATAGCAGACTACGTTGTGGTTAACATATAAAAAACTTTGGAAGACAGTAAATAAGGTTAACTGTTTGACATAATTTCTAAACTTTACATTTTGTTGTTATTTCTTTATAGACCCTGCAACAGATAAATTTTAGAACATATTTGACATTTTTACTAGCCCATATCACTTCCATGGAAGTGAGAACTCATGAACTAAAGATAACAGTGAAATATATGAGAATTTCTACAAAAAAAGGTGGCGCATACCATCTTATTTTAACACTTAAATGTCATTTCAACACTAAAAAAAAGTTCAGGTACGAATCAGATGAGAAGCTTGACATGACTCGAGGGGTGATCTCCTCAAGCTCCTAACCTGTTTCTCCACATGCAAGGTAGGTGAAGATAAAGCTCTGCACCCATGCTGCTGACACACAAAACTCAACACTTCAACACCACAATCATCTGCTCTCACTTTGTCACAGACTGACAGAAATACAACGACACTTACATTCACCAAATAAGCCAACCATGGCATTACCCCAGTAAGTGACTTCATTTCCCTTTGGACCTTGAGTGTTTGGGGCCAGATATTGTCCACTTTGGTCTTCCAATAAGTACTTCAAAAGTGAGGTTTCTACAAAAAACCCCATGGATGGTTACACATGAATAACTTGAGGTAGCCACCTTAAATCAATCCTCATCCTCTATAAAGAAACAAGACCTTCTTGAAATTTAACCTCCCTCAAATGTTTATGATTCACATCATGATATCTTATGTCCCTTTTGCAGAACCCTTTAACAATATGCTTACTATGAGAAAAGTCTAATAATCAATTGTCACAGCTACTACTGCAATTATTTCCAGTGCCGTTGTATCACACATCATCTTGCTTAGAAAACCTTGATATCAGTGCCAGCAGCACATTCTCAACTATGGACCCACTGAGGTATCACCTTCAATAACACAGCCTTGTGCAAAAGGTTCTGCTTTCATTTCATTTTCATTCAGCCTTTTCTGGAGCCAGAAGTTCCAGTCTATTCAAGGGCAATGAGTTTTTACAGTTGCAAACTAGCAATATAATTGTAACAGTAAATCTGACCCTACTGCTCACCACTGATGAGCTCAGTTCATTTTTATCTGTAGCTTGTACTTAGTTCTGGAAACAGCATCCTTGACAGTTTTAAATCGGGGAAATAAAATTATTCTGAAACAAAACCATGAAGTATTCTGTAGCCTATTGTCATATATTATCTACATTTATGATGTCAAATTGATTAGTAAGTTTGTGATGACACCAAAATTGGTGGGAAAATGTCTAAGATTACAAAAGGATCTAATCAATTGGAGAAGTGAGTAAAGAAACGTCAGATGGAAATTAACTCAGGTAAATGGGAGGATATTGGTAGGACAAACAAATTGAGGTATTTGGTAGGACAAACCCGGGCAGGACATGCAGAGTAAACGGTAGAACCTTGAGGAATATGGTCAAACAAAAAGACTTAGAGGTACAGGTTTTTTTGTTCTCTGAAAGTGCTAATGCTGGTAGACAGGTTGCAAGGCATTCGGCAAGCTTGCCTTCATTTGTCAGGGCAGAGAGTACAGGAGTTTGGACATATGTTGCAAAAATACAACCCATTGGCCAGACTGCATTTGAAATACTGTTTACAGGATACCATAACACCAGAAGACCATAAACAGAATTAGGCCACTCAACCCATCGAACCTGCTCCACTATTCCATCAAGGCTGATTTATTGTCCTTCTTAAACCCATATTTCCGCTTTCCCCCCATAAGCTCTGATGCTCAGACTAATCAAGAACCTATCAACCTGTGGTTAAATAATCAGAATTGGAATCAGGTTTACTATTACTGGCATGTGTCATGAAATTTGTTAACGTAGCAGCAGCAGTTCAATGCAATGCATAATATAGAAGAACAACAAATAAATAAATTACAGTACTGTACATGCATTATTGAATAGATTAAAATTCATGCAAAAACAAAAAAAATATATATATTAAAAAAGTGAGTTAGTATTCGCAGGATCAATGTCCATGTAGGAATAGGATGGCAGAGGGGAAGAAGTTGTTCCTGAATTGCTGAGTATGTGCCTTCAGGCTTCTGTACCTCCTTCCCAACAGAACATAAGGAAAGGGCATGCCCAAGGTGCTGGGGGTCCTTAATAATGGATGCTGCCTTTCTGAGACACCTCTCCTTGAAGACATCCTGGGTACTTTGTAGGCTAGTACCCAAGATGGAGCCAACTAAATTTATAACCCTCTGCAGCTTCCTTTGGTCCTGTGCAGTAGCCCCTCCATACCAGACAGTGATGCAGCTTGTCAGAATGCTCTCCATGGTACATCTATGGAAGTTTTTGAGTGTATTTGTCGACATGCAAAATCTCTTCAAACTTTTAATGAAGTATAGCCACTGTCTTGCCTTCTTTATAAATGCATTGATATGTTGAGACCAGCTTAGATCCTCAGAGATCTTGACACCTTGGAAATTGAAACTGCTCACTCTCTCCACTTCTGATCCCTCTATGAGGATTGGTACATGTTCCTTCATCTTAACCTTCTGGAACTCCACAATCAGCTCTTTCACCTAGTTAACATACCTCACTCCTGTACATCCTCGTGTCACCACCTGAGATTCTACCAACACTGGCTGTATTGTCAGCAAATTTATAGATGATATTTGAGCTGTGCCTAGCCACTCAGTCATGGCTACACAGAGAGTAGAGCAACAGACTAAGCACACATCCCTTGAGGTGCACCAGTGATGATCATCAGCGAGGAGGAAATATTATCACCAATTCGCACAGATTGTGGTCTTACAGTTAGGAAGTCGAGGATTCAATTCAGAGAAAGGTACAGAGGCCCAGGTTCTATAGCTTATCAATCAGGATTGTGAAACGCAATGACTTGGCCTCCACAACAGTCTGTGGCAATGAATTGCACAGGTTCACTAAAGAACCTTTAATGAACCCTGTGGCTAAAGAAATTCCTCTTCATCTCTCTTTTAAATGGAGATCTCTCTATTCTGAGGCTGTGACATTGGTCCAAGGCTCTCTCACTATAGGAAACATCCTCTCCACATACACTCTATCCAGGCGTATCACGATTTGATAGGTATTAAGGAGATCTCCATCATTCTTCTAAACACCAGCGAGTACAAGTCCGGAGCCATCAGGCATTTCACATATGTTAACCCTTTCATTTCCACACTAATTTTTGTGAACCTCCTCTGGACTGTACAATGCCAGCAAACCTTTTCTCAGATAAGGAAACCAAAACTGCTCATAAGACACCAAATATTGTCAGACCAATGCTTTATAAAGCCTCAGTATTACATTCTTGCAATTATATTCTTGTCATCTTGAAATGAATGCTAACATTGCGTTTACCTTTATAATTTTTAATAACATTTTTTATTAAATTTTCAAATGGTTATAGAAGGGAAAAAAATTATCAACCTTCCCCCCCCCCCCAACATATCCCTGTAGAAAGAGAAAAAAAGGAGAAAAAAAAAAGAAAGAAAGAAAGAAAGAAAGAAAGAATGCCAGGATATCGGAAGATCCCCACATGCTCCAAAGAGTTCATAATAGCTTTACTATATATATATATATATATTTCTTTCCCCAAATAACCAATAATTTTATCTTCAGAGCACCTATATACTTAATCCTATCTTTTGTAAATTAGGGCGCCAAATTTTCAGAAATATTTTGTATTTATCTCTTAAATTATAAGTAATTTTTTCAAATGGAATGCAGCTAAAAGCTATATCTATTTTCATTTTCTTAATGTATGTTAAAATTCTTTTTCTTTTCATCGGTCCATTAAGCCCATTAACATTAAAACTTAAAAAATTCAGTAAATTAGTCATTATTTTTAACAGGGTTACTCCAGTCTATAGTAATACCTAACTTTTCAATTTTCGTATCTACTGGGATATCTACTGACTCTCCTTTGTCTATGGTGCCTGTTACTTCCTCAAAGAGTTCCAGCAGATTTGTCAGGCAAGATTTTCCCTTAAAGAAACCATGCTGACTTTGATCTGTTTTATTATGTGCCCCAATTACCAAAAATCTTCATGTTTAATAATAGCCTTCAACATCTTCCCAACCAGTGAAGTTGGGCTAACTTGCCTATTATTTCCTTTCTTTTGCCTCCCTCCCTTCTTAAAGTGGAGTGAAATTTGCAATTTTTCAGTCCTTCAGAACAATACCAGAATATAATAATTCTTGAAAGATCATTACTAATACCGCCACAATCTCTTCAGCTATATCTTTCAGAACCCTGGTTGTTGTTTCTCTCCACATCATGTGGTTCATATGCAGCAAGCTTGCCATTTTTTTAGGATATGTCTGTTTTTTACAATGTCAAGTTGCTAACTCGACACTCAACCAAGCACAATGGGAAGTGTGTAAAGAGCTTGCACCTATGATTTGGACCTGGGATAATTCGCTATGGATCCCAGTGCTGATGCCACTACACCAGTAGCCGGCTAGTTCAGGACCCTGGAGTGTAGTCCATCTGGTCTGCACGACTTGTCTTACTTCAGACCTTTCAGCTTCCCAAGCACCTTCTTCTTACTAACACACGCAAAGTGCTGGTGGAATTCAGAGGCCAAGCAGCATCAATGGAAAAAGCAGAGTTGATGTTTCAGGCTGAGACTAAGTCTTGCTGAAAGGTTTTGGCCCGAAAAATTGACTATGCTTTTTTCCAGAGATGCTGCCTGACCTGCTGAGTTCCTCCAGCACTTTGTGTGTGTTGCTCAGATCTTCAGCATCTGCAGATTTTCTCTTATTTGTGACCTTCTCCTGAGTAATTGCAACTTTACTTATTTCTGCCCCGGGCACACAAAATTTCTGGCATACTGCTAGTGTCTTCCACAGTGAAGACTGATGCAAAATGCTTATTAATTTCTTCCATCATTTTTTGTTCCCCATTACTACCATTCCAGCATTGTTTTCCAGCAGTCGGATAGACACTCTCACCCCTCTTATACTTTTTATATATCTGGTGAAACCTTTAGTATCCTCTTTGTATAATTAGTTTATCTTCATATTTCAACTTTTCTCTCCTTATGACTTTAGCTTTTCAAAGCTTCCCAAACCTTCAACTTTCCACTTATTTTATATTCTCTTTTCCTTTTATGCTGTGTTTAACTTCCTTTGTTAACCACAGTTAAATCATTCTCCCTTTAGAATACTTCTCCATCTTTAGAATGTATCTATCTGAGCCTTCCAAACTGTCCTCAGAAACTCCAGCCATTGCTGTTCTGCCATCATCCCTGCTAGTGTCCCCTTCCAATCAACACTGGCCAGTTCCACTCTCATGCTTGTGCAATTTATTTTACTCCACTGTAATACTGATACATTGGACTTCATCTTCTCCCTCTCAAACAGCAGGGCAAATTGTATCCTATTATGTTAACTACCTCCTAAAGGTTCCTTTACCTTAAGTTCCCTAATCAAATCTGGTTCATTGCACAACACCCAATCCAGAATAGTTGATCTCCCTAGAGGGCATAACTACAAGCTGTTCTAAAAAAGCCATCTCACAGACATTCTAGAAGTTCCCCCTCTGAGATCCTTAATCCCCCTATTTAAATTTGTTTCATTACACAACATCTATTCCTGAATTGCCTTTCCACTGGTATGCTTAACACAAGCTGCTCAAAAAGGTAATTTTGTAGGCATTCTAGAATTTCCGTCTCTTGCAATCAAGCACCAACCTAATTTTCCCAATCTACCTGAATATTGAAATCCCCCTGGATTATCAGAGCATTGCCCTTTTCACATGCCTTTTCTGTCTCCCATTGCAATTTGAAGCCCACATCCAGAGGACCTAAGTAACTCCCATCAGGGTCTTTTTACACTTGCAATTTCTTAACTCTATCCACAAGGTTTCTCCATCTTCCAATTCTATGTTACCTCTTTCTAAGGATTTGATCTCATATTTTACCAACAGAGCCAGCCCAGCCCCTCTGCCTACCTGCCTGGCATTTCACTACCATTTGTATCTTTGGACGTGGAGGAACCTTCACAAACTCCCACAGCCCTTGATGACCCTGTGATTTCAGAGCATCTCAGGCCTACTTGAGAGCATTCTTCAGGAGGGTAAAACCATGGAAAGCATCTGGCCCAGATGGGGTATCTGTGCAGATTAACTGGCTGAAGTGTTCACCAGCATCTTTAACCTTTTGCTTCTGCAGTCTGCGATACCCACCTGCTTCAAGCAGGATTCAAGTATACCAGTGCCTCAGAAAAACATGGTAGCCTGCCTCTATGACTATCATCCTGTAGCACTTATGTCCACTATGAAAATGTGTTATGAGAGGTTGGTGATGAAACTTATCAATTCCTGCCTGAGAAGCGATCTGGATCCACTCCAGTTTTCCTACCTGAACATCAGATCCGCAGCAGCTGCTATTTCATTGGCTTTTCACTGAACCCTGGAACATCTGGACAGCAAAGATGCATATGTCAGGATACAGTTTTTCGACTACAACTTGGTATTTAATACTATCATCCTCTCAAATTAAACCAATAAACTTCAAGCGCACTGCAGGAGTGTGTACTTAGCCCCCTGATTTACTCACTTTATACCTGCGACTGTGTGATGAAGCACAGCTCCAACGCCATATACAAATTTGCTGATGACACCACTGCTGTGGGCCATATCAAAGGTGGCGATGACTCAGCATACAGGAGGGAGATTGGACATTTGGCTGAGCTGTGTAAGTAACAACAACCTTTCTCTCAATGTCAATAAGACCAAGGGACTTCAGGAGAGGGAACCCAGAGCCAGTAATCATCAGAGGACCAGAGGTGGAGAGGGTCAACATCTTTAAATTCCTTCTATAGAACTGTAGAACCATAGGACACTACAGCACAGAACAGGCCCTTCAGACCTCCAAGTTGTGCTGACCCATATAATCCTTAAAAAAAGTACTAAACCCACACTACCCCATAACCCTCTATTTTTCTTTCATCCATGTGCCTGTCCAAGAGGCTTTTAAATACCCCTAATGTTTTAGCCTCTGCCATTATCCCTGGCAAGTCATTCCAGGCACTCACAACCCTCTGTGTAAAAACTTACCCCTGATGTCTCCCCTAAACTTCCCTCCCTTAATTTTGTATTTGTGCCCTCTGGTGTTTGCTATTGGTGCCCTGGGAAACAGGTACTGACTATCCACCCTATCTATGTCTCTCATAATCCTGTAGACCTCTATCAAGTCCCCTCTCATTCTTCTACGCTCCAAAAAGAAAAGTCCCAGCTCTGCTAACCTTGCTTCATACATAGGAAGAAGGTACTGGAGCCTCAGGAGTCATGCCACTAGCATCAGGAACAGCTATTACCTCTGAACCATTAGGTTCTTGAACTAGAGAGAATAACTTCACTTGCCCTATCACTGAACTGTTCCCAGAACATATGGACTCACTTTCAAGGACCCTTCATCTCAAGTTGCCAATATTTATTGTTTTTTTTTCTTTTTTCCTTTTGTACTTTATTTGCACAGTTTGTTGTATTTGGCACATTAGTTGATTGTCTGTCCTATTAGGTGAGATCTTTCATTGATTCTATTATGTTTCTTGGATTTACTAAGTATGCCCACTAAAACTGAACCTCATGGTTATTATGTATGGTGACCCTTATGTACTTTGATAATAAATTTACTTTGAAATTTGAAATTTGGATGTTAAGCTCCCAATTATGATCTTCTTTCAGCCTTGACTTAGTGATGCCCACAACATCATTCCTGTCGATCTCAAAACTGCACCTCAAAATCATCTACCTTATTCGTTATACTGTCTGAATTCAAATATAACACCAAACATGGAACCTTCAGTTCTGTATTCATCCCCCTTTTAAATCCCCCCCAAGTTACACTATAATTTTATAATTTTTATATAACTTTATAATGACTATAATGGTCACCACACATAACCATGAGGTTTGTTTTTAGTGGGCATACTTAGTAAATCCTACAATTTTATACTATAATTTTGCCGTATTATCTGCCTGTCCTTCCTCAGTCTCACTGCACTCTGTGTACAACAACTACTAAATCTTCAGCCCTATCGCTCTTTTCCCATTCCCTTGCCAAATTAGTTTAAACTCTCTTCAAAAGCTCCAGCAAACCTTACCACGAGGACATAGGTCCCCCTCAGGTGCAGGAGTAATTTGTCCTTTTCTCCAGAAGAGATTCCAATGATCCAGAAATGTAAATCCCACAGAGGTAATATAAAACCTTGAGAGGCATAGATAGAGCAAGTGGTCAGTTTGTTATCATGGACAGAGTTGACAAGAGAAGTATTCAGAAAGGGAGTATTTCTCACACAAGAAGACTTGTGCAAATAGAGTGAGCTGCGAGAACAAGTGTTAAAGTGGGTACAATAAATCTTTTAAAAGACATTTAGACTGCAGGCCCTGTTTCTCAGCTGTATAACTGACATTCAGTAGATTGCTCCTTGACTCTCATTAACTTTCTGGGCTCAGTTATTAGCAGCTTTTTTCTGGATCTGGGGACACATTTCTCGATTGGGAATGGCTTTATTACATTGAAGGCATCAGGGTGAAATATGGCACACAGGGTTCAGCCACAATGGTGCCAATACAAAACTGTGGCTCATTTAACCTCTGGACTCCTTGTCCATTCCCAGTGGAAGTGCCGTGGAGAGCAGTGGGAGTGGGCAGAAGGTCAGGCCTGCAGCTGCGGCTGAGGAGATTCAAGCTTACTGCTCACAGGGAAGAAAATCTGAGGGCAGCATGAATCCTCACTCCTCATTAAAGACGACAAATGGGAAATCAACCATACATCTGTTACTGCAAGCGTATCCAGGAGAAATTCAGTGATACGTTAAATGGAAATTTAAATGTGGAGATGAGCAGGGAAATTAATTTCTAACCTTATTTCCAATTCCTCAGATCTTTTTCATTGCTGCACAGTGCCATGTTGACATAAAGTTGACATAGGTGTGCATTGACGTGTACCTACAGTCACTGGAGAAAGATTCCAGTAGGTCTCACAGATCCAATTCCTCTCTATTAAACTCTATTAAATTCCCAAATCTCAGGTCAAGGATAGCACATGTAGAATATCAGATCCATGTCCTGGTGTTTAGTGACATAGCTCATGCTAGATTTAACAGCATCTTACACACAAAACAATGTGGGAACAGGCCATTTGGCCCACAATATCTACACTAAAAATGCCAATTTAAACGAATCTATCTTGCCTTCACATAATCCATTCCCTGCATATACCTATCTAAAAGCTTCTTTTTCATCATTATTGTATCTGCTTCTACCACTACCCCAAGCAGCCTGTCCCAGGCACCTATTAGTGCCTGTAAAAAAAAAATCACTACACACCTTTCCTTTAAACTTTCCCCTTCTCACCTTAAATGCCTGTCCTCTGTCACATAACATTTCTACTCTTGGGGGGGGGGGAGAGAAAAAGATTCTGGCTGTATACCCTATCTATGCCTCTCATAATCTTATAAACTTCCATCAGTTCAGTGATTGCCTCTGATAGTTCAGAGGAAAGAACCCAAGTTTGTCCAGGCTCTCCTTACAGCAGATGCACTCTAGTCCAGGCAACATCCTGGTGAACCTTGGGATAACGCCTGGATTAGAGGGTATGAGCTATAAGAACCAGCACACTCCACCTCCTTCCTGTAGTGGGGTGACCAGAACTGCAGATAATACTCTGAGTGTATCCTGACTGACATTAGATATGGCTTTTTTAATCAAAGGAAGGAATAGATGAAATCAGCAAGACCTGAGGTGAAGCTGAGCTGCATAAAGAATTGTCCTTTCTACATTGATCTGCATATCGATGTAACGACTTGAGGAAAAATACAGACAAGGTATAATGCTTGGTTACTGATTCTCATTTGTTTATCCAATGTCAGGACATTGGCTATTGCATATTCCCTATGGACAGCTTCATTACTGCAATCAATGAGGTACTATCTGTATCTGCATTTTATTCTCTCTTCAATAAAAGCACATGGATCAGCAGAGTGGTATCTTACTCCATAATAGAACATGGAACAGCACAGCACAGATATTCAAAAGCTATTCTCAAAGTGAGACCTGACACTAATTAAACCAAAAAGTCTTAATATACAAACAAATGGACAGAAAAACAAACAAGCTTTATGCCGTGTGGGTGATCTGTTGTATCTGGTTCTCGGCCCAGCAGGACAAGCTCAAATATAACCATATATTTGACAGAGAAATGTTAGAAGTGTTCAATGTTGACATTTATATACATTTTACAACCTGAATATAAAAAAAGTTGTCAGGGTTATAAAAAAATAAAATATAAATCATAATTATGATTTATGTAAAATCATAAATCATATAAATATAAATGATATATGAATATAAAAATGATTGTTTATATGGGGAAATTTAAAATCACTTTAAAAGTGATACACAAGAGATTTTGCAGATGATGGAAATCTGGAGCAACTCACACAAAACATTGGGGGAACTTCTGGAGCAGCATCTAAGGACAGAAATGAACAGTTGACACTTCATGCCAAGACCCCTCATCAGGATTGTTCAGAAAGAGGGCAGAAAACAGACTAAATGATTGAGGGGAAGGGAAGCAGCTGATGTGAATCTAGGTGAGGTGGGTAGGTGTGGGGGTAGGCGGGAGGGAATATGTGAAAAGCTGGGAGCTGACAGGCAGAAGAGGCAAAAGGCTGAATAAGGAATCTGTTAGGAGCGGACAAAACATCATAGAATAAAGGGAAGGAGGAGGGGGCCAAAAGGACGAAGATGTGGATGATGGGCAAGTCATGAGGGTGGGGAAGGGGAACGAGAAGGGGTAAGGGGACCTGATAGATATGGGGAAACAAAGTGGGTGAACAGAGGAGATGGCTACAGGAAGTTAGGAAAATCCAAACTTCTAACTAAAAGTTGTTGCTGTCAGGTTGGAGATTGCCAAGACAAAATATAAAGTGCTGTTCCTCTAATCTGCATCTGGCCTCAGGGTGGCAGTAGAGGAGGAAGCCACAGACAGATGCAGTTTGGGTGATCAAATGCAAGAGCAAAATATACACTTTATGACAGGAGCCATATATGTAGTGATGTGCAAAGGATCTTATGGTGAAAGTGTACAGTTTCCACAGGTAGATTGGATGGTAAAGAAGGCATACAACGTGTTTTTCTTCATCTGCTGGGGTAATGAGTACAAGAGTCAGGCAGTCATGTTGCTGCTGTGTAAACTTGGTTAACTTGTACTTGGAGTATTGGGTGCAGTTCTGGTTTCCTCATTACAGGAAGGATGTGCAGGCTTTTGAGAGGGTGCAGAAGAGCTTTACCTGGACTCTGCCTGCATTAGAAGGCATGTGAGTTTGGACCAGCTTGGGCTGTTTTTTTTCTGAAGTAAAGGAGCCTGAGAGGAGATCTGAAAGAAGCTTATAAAATATATGAGAAGCATTGATAGACTGACAGAAAATTTACCCCAGAATATAAATACCAAATACAAAAGATCATGCATTTAAGGTGAAATGGGAAAGTTAAAGGAAATGAGTGAGGCAAGTAGTTTCCTGGAATGGGCCACCAGGTGCAATTCTGGAAACAGATATAATGGTGGCATTTGAGATTGTCAGATAGACACATATATTTTCAGAGGTTGGAGAGAAATGACTACAGGTGCAGGCAGAAGAAAATTTTTTAATTCAGCAAAGTGGCATAGTTCTCATTGCACAAAGGCCCTGTTTCTCTGCTGTAGTGTTTTATGTTCCAAGGTGCACTGAAGATAATGATCAAGATACAAGTATTTTCACAACATTGACTATATCCAAACACAAGGGTCTGAGTCTTCTGGAGAACCACTGGATTCATAAAAAAAGATCGTAGCTCCTGGGAATACTTCGTGAGCACAGGGAATAAAGAGTGTGGACATGAAAAACAGATGTTGGAGCTCATGTAACTATATAAAAATTACAGAACAGAAACAGGCCATCTTGGCCCTTCTAGTCTGTGCAAAATGCTCACTCTCAACCTAATCCCACCTACCTGCACTCAGCCCATAACTCTCCATTCCTTTCCTGTCCATATACCTATCCAATTTTACTTTAAATGACAATATCGAATCTGCCTTTACCGAGGAAGCTCGTTCCACACAGCTACCACTCTCTGAGTAAAGAAATTCCCCCTCGTGTTACCCCTAAACTTTTGCTCCCTAACAAAGGGCAGTTACAGCTCTTAGGAGCTTTGTTGATGGGGAGCCTGGGTCAGAAGACTGAAACTGTCAGCCAGATGTCCTTGAAAGCAGCAATGAAAATCAAGCCGGAAAGCCAGAATCAGAGTCATTGTGATGCACAGCACAGAAACAGGCCTTCCACCCAACTCAGCTGTGTCTACCTGACCAAGTTGCCTGCATTTAGCCTATAACCATACAAACCTCTCTTGTCTGAGTTACTTTGAAATATTATTGTACCAATTCAGAGCGGCAACAACATCTCCTCCACAATCTCCATCAGCACAGGAGCACCACAATGCCATGTGCCTAGCCCCCTGTTCTACTCACCTTTACACATGACTGCAAAACTAAGCACAGCTTCAATGCCATATTTAAGTTTCCTGCAGACATCACTTTGGTAATTCACTCATGAACCTTCATGAGTTTATAACAGGGGGAATAAAAATTTCCATCTATCCAGCCTCTCTTTCTATCTCATGTTGTCTAGCCCCAGGAACATTCTCAAATCTTTTCTGCACTCCCTGCAGTTTAACAACTTCTGGCATATGGCAGGGCGACCCAAATTGCATGCAGTGCCCCAAGTTTGATCTAACCAATGACATCCCAACTACTGTACTTAATACCATAAACAAAGACTTTGGGGAAAATTTTAAAACGTTTACAGAAGGAATGTGTATTGGAAAGGTTGTGGAAGAGAATTAGAGCTGGGGAGATATTGAAAAGTGAAGGATATTGGGTAGCAGGTCTGGGAGATGTTTGCCTGACAGTGGACTGCTGGTGACACAACTATTGCCAGAATCAGGTTTTGTTATCACTGAAATATATTATGAACTTCGTTGTTTTGAGGCAGCAGTACAGCATAACAAAAGTGTTCTCCCCAGCAA
Organism: Hypanus sabinus; assembly: GCF_030144855.1. Taxonomy (NCBI): domain Eukaryota; kingdom Metazoa; phylum Chordata; class Chondrichthyes; order Myliobatiformes; family Dasyatidae; genus Hypanus; species Hypanus sabinus. Next base: position 68,190,288 of record NC_082715.1, on the reverse strand, counting down.
CACACACAAAATGCTGGTGGAACACAGCAGGCCAGGCAGCATTTATAAGGAGAAGGGTCTCGGCCTGAAACGTCGACAGTGCTTCTCCTTATAGATGCTGCCTGGCCTGTTGTGTTCCACCAGCATTTTGTGTGTGTTGTTTGAATTTCCAGCATCTGCAGATTTCCTCATCTTTGTGTTTTCCCCAGTCTCATTGGGTTCTATAAATCTAACACTACCTTAGACTGTACTTCAATCTCTCTCTCAACCAATGTCATTGTTTATTTTGTTGTGAAAGTTATATGTAATTTACGTTAATTTATTTTGGTGAACTAATGCTTGTCTTGTTTGTAATGTACTGTGCTGAGTCTGCAAAGAGAAACTAATTTTCATGGCATTTATACCCCAGGTATTGTCGGTTCTCATGACAATGAACTTCAACTTGAGAGGAAATAAATCATCCTTAATTGCTTCAGGAGGACTCTGCCTATACTTCCCATTAACTTACAAAAGCAGTCAACATAATCAGGAAACCCTCCCACTGCAGACATTTTCTCGACTCTTCCTTCAGATCAGACAGAAGATACAAAACCCTGAAACCATGCACCACCCGGCTCAAGGAAAGCTTCTATCCAGCTGTTATCAGACTTATTGCATGATAAAGTTGTAAAGATTGATCTCCCAGCCTGCATTGTTGTGGCCCTTACCACCTGCACAACACTTTCTCTGTAACTGGAATACAACATTCTGCATTCTGTAATTGTTTTTTCCTTTGTATTGTATTGATATACTTGTGACTTGAACTGATCTGTATGGAGGGTTGAGTGTACTTTGGTACCTGTCACAATAATAAGCCAATTACTAAATATCTGAATTATTATCTCCCTCTCCACCAGGAACATTAACAACTGTGGGATTGGAATAATAACCATTCAACGGCAGGAAAATGTAGAGATTTGGAGCAGAGGCATCATTCAGAAATCATTCTCTCTTGTTCAGCTGTCCAATTAAACCCACTACCACAAAAAAAACTATTAAATGATTAATCTGAACAAAAATAGAAAGATTAGGATTTATGAACACTTCTGAGTGATCGACATTGTGTGGTACATAACTTCCTTTAATTGCAGCAAATTAATGCTACATAGCTTCCATTTTCATACAAGTTGAAAATAATTAAATGTGCAATGTATTGCACAATGCAAACAAAAAGTGCTCATTCGAAGGAACAAATAATGAGAATATTTTCAAAACTTTTTCATTGCCACCAACAGCAGTCACAGTGTTGAAGTCGAACCCACTGATTCCACAGGTATAGAGGCCAAAGTGCAGTGTAGTGCCATCTATCCGTACAAATGATCTATTGCAGATACTCAAAGGGTTGAACAGGATTTCAGGGAGTAAAAGAACTGTCATCTTTTCAGGATGAAACCCTGGGTGAAGCTGAGAGGTGAGACTATCTGATGCAACATTGTTAATTCAACAAAAGCTTAACAAAACTCAGTTCTAAACACATGCCAAACCTTACCACTGATAGTCCTTTCTGTTCCTAGTTTCACTCTATACCAGTGTCTCCACTTTCACCCCCTTCCATCTTCCTCATTTCTTCTTGTCCATCTCTATCCACCATATCTCCAGGCACCAGCCCTCCCTTCACTGGCTGCACTTGCCTGTTATCCTTCTCTCTTCCCCAATCCACCAATCACTCTCCTCTTCATATTAGACATACCACCAATGTTCACAGAAGATAGAACAGAACAGTATGGAAAGAGGCTCTTTGACCCATAATGTTGTTCCAAACTAATTAAGGTAATGAAACCTAATCCCTTCTGATCACCTGCTCTATCTATGCTTTTCATCGTTTTATAAACCTGTATCAGATCTCCCCTCAGCTTCTGCCACTCTGAAGAGAACTATCCTAGTTTGTCAAACCTCTCCTCATGACTCATGCCCTCTTGTCTGGGCAGGATCTCTTTAGCACATTCTCCAAAGCCTTCACGTCCTTCCTAAAATGGAGAGGGCAGAACTGAGCACAATACTCCAAATGCAACCTTACCAGGAGTTTTATGAAGTTGCAACATAACTTAGTGACTTGAACTCAGTTCTTTACAACTATATCATATGCCTTCTTTACCACACTATTTAACTCTATGGTCACTTTCAGGGAGCTGTGGGCTTGGACTCCAAGATCCCTTTGTATATCAAACCTCTCTTCACATTAGACCTTTCAAAGTACAACATTATATTTGGCAGGGTTAAATTTCATCTGACATTTCTCTGCACATATCCGCAACTGATCTATATCTCACTGCATCTTTTACCAGTGATCTATACCATCAACACTACCAACCTTCATATCATCTGTGCCACTAGATATTAAACAACACCAGTTTTATATAGCTGCAATATAACTTCCTGACTTGACCTCATTGTCTTGAGCAATAAAAGCAAGCATGTCATGATACACACAAAATGATGGAGGAACTCAGCAAGCCAGGCAGCAACTATGAAAAAGAGTACAGTTGATACTCTGTGCTGAAACCCTTAGGCAGGACTGCAAAAAAAAACTAAGGAGTAGATTTAAAAGGTGTGGGGAGGGGAGAGAGAAACGCAAGGTGATAGGTGAAGGATGAAGTAAAGAGCTGGGAAGTTGATTGGTGAAAGAGACAGAAGGCCATGGAAGAAAGAAAAGTGGGGAGGAGTTCCAAAGGGAGGCGATAGGCAGGTAAGGAGATAAGGTGAGAGAGTATTATGTGCTAGACAGAGAGGCTGCTGGGGTGTAGGTGAGGACAAGAGAAACCCTATCCCTGGTAGTGTGACAGGAGGATGGGGAAAGAGCAGACGTGAATGAAATGGAAGAAATGAAGTTAAGGGCAGCATTGATGGTGGAGGAAGGGAAGACCCTTTCTTTGAAAAGGAGGACTTCTTCATTCTGGAATGAAAAGCATCATCCTGAGATACAACAGGATTTTCTAAGGAACTCTTAGGTAGTAGGTACATGGAGCTTAGAAAAATAGGGGGCAATGCAGTAGGGAAATTCTAGGCAGTTTCTAGAGTAGATTACATGGTTGTCACAACGTTGTGGGCTGAAGGGCCTATAAAGTTCTGTAGTTTTCTATGCTTGTTTCTATATTCTGAGAGAAGTGGATGGTTTTTACAAGTAACAGTGTGGGAAGAGGTATAGTCCAGGTAGCTGTGAGCATCCATGGCTTTATAATAGACATCAATGGATATGTTGTCTCCAGAGATAGGGACAGTGAGATCGAGAAAGGGGAAGGGGGGTGTTGGAAATGGACCAGGTAAATTTGAAGGCAAGGTGGAGGAAGTGGAGGCAAAGTGGATGAAGTTGATGAATTCAGCATGGATGTAAGAAGCAGCATCAATACAGTCATCAATGTAGCATAGGAAAAATGCGGGACGGTCACCAGTGTCAGCTGTTTCAAATAGCTGACAAACAGAAGGCATAGCTGAGACCCATGTGAGTGCCCATGGCTACACCTTTCATTTGAAGCAACTGGGAGAAGCCAAAGGAGAAATTATTTAGAATGAGGACAAGTTCTGATAGGCAGAGGAGAGTGGTGATGAAGGGGAACTGGTTAGGTCTGGTGTCCAGAAAAAAATGGAGAGGGCTTCCTGGTGGGGGATGGAGATGTATCCATAGTAAAAATAAGATGATGGGGACCAGGGAACCTGAAATCATTGAAAAGATCCAGGTCATGTGAAATGTCATAGCATGGGTAGGAAGGAACTGAATGGGGGTGGGGGGGGGGAGGATTGAAACAGATGTTAGGTATGTCAATATGAGTTTTGTGGAGGGGGTCAGGAATAAGCTGAAACAATGGGTCTACCTGGACAAACAAGTTTGTGGATCTTGGTTAGGATGGTTTAAAGTCCACCCCTGCATTCCTAGTGGCCAGCGCTATTTATTTTTCTTGTTTTAAAATGCTGTTGTGGAATTATGATGGGATGTTCAAGTTTATTTATTCTTACATTTTAGCTTGCATTATAAAGTTAATCGAATGTGTGTTTGTGGGCCACCCTGACTGTAACCGGGGTGAGTGATCAGCATCTCTCCATCTGTATGTGACTGGGTGGGATCTCTCCCTGGGTCATAGAACCCGGTCTTGTTTTGTGCTTGTCGTAAATAAAATGCTTGTTGTATTAAACAACCTTTCTCGTCTGTCATCATGGACCAGATACTTGCGACAATATCAATACTGTCAAAGATCCCACTAGTAGTTGTGTACTTTCCCTTTACATTTGAAGTCCCAAAATACAACACCCCACACTGGCCTGGGTTAAATTCCGTCTACCATTTCTCCACCCTGTTGTATCTGTTGGCATTCTGCTACACTCTCCTTAACTCCACCAATTTTTGGATCCTGCAGCTCGGTAACCATCTATCCCAGTGTTCTGTTTGAACATCAGCAATAAAATCAGAAGCAACAAAGACTGCAGACATTTCCTTTGACGTCCAAGTTACTTCTATTGGTGATGCACCATCAATAACTCACACTGAGACGTAAGGCGAGATATCGGCTTTTATTGACTGAAGAAGGAACCAGCAGTGAGTGACCATCATATTACATCCTGGAGAATGAGGCAGAGGATTAGACCTGAATCGCCTTTATACAGGGCCTGTGGGAGGAGCCACAGGAGCAGTCAGAAGGGGGCGTATCCAGACAGGCACATAGTTCACCGCAATTGGGAATTCCAAGCATGTGTGAAATTTGGCAGGTATCACTTACGTAGTTCTCTGTTAGTTACAGTGTTTGGGTATGACAGTTCAATATGGCCTTCAGTCACGGATTGGGCAGCCTGTTCTTTACTCAGCCTAGGTGAAACCCGCCACACAGTGAGCAGCAGATTAATTAAGGAGTGCGGGACAACTGCATATTGGTCAATAATTCAATTACAAGGAATGTTACAACTTGAACAGCCGTGCCACGAAAAAATAAGATGGTAGATGCTGGAATTCGGAATTAAAAATAGAAAATGCTGGAACCACTCAGCAGCCAAGCATCACCGTGGTGACGGAGAAACAAAATTAACTTTATAAGTGGATGGCACCTCAACAGAATGTGAAAAGACTCCGTGAGAGAGAGAGAAAATCAAGGAAGGATGGAAGGCAAGACAGATTAAATCACAAACAGGATGATGATCCATTACAAATTTGCATAGCAACCAAGCGTCTACAGAAATAACAATTGGACTGAGTTATAGGGAGAATCAGGTCTTTAGCAGCTGATGGGGAACCTAATCGGGGTGCATGAAATCATAAGCTGAATTCATGCAGGCTGTTTCCCCAAGGTTGGTGAATGAAGAACCAGAGGGCATTAGCTTAAGCCGAGAGAGGGATGTTTTAATAGGAAACAGATGGGCAATCTTTTCACCCAAAGGATGGTCAGTATGTAGAATGAGCTACCAGACTAAATGGTTGGGAAGGTACGTTAACATTTAAAAGACACTGGGGCGTTGGTCAGGCTGTATTTGGAGTACTGTGTTCATGATGATGTTTTCATCATCCTGCTATAGGAAAGATTACACTAATCAGGTGTTGGAGGAACTAAACAGATCAAGCACCATTTATAGAAATTAATAAACAGTCGATAAAGGGCTGGAGAGGAAAGACTCTGATAGGAGAAAACAGTGGACCATAGAAAAAAGACAAGAATGAGGAGACCCAGAGGGAGTTGATAGGGAGGTGGGAAGCATTAAAAGGACAGAACAAGGAATAGAAGAGATGAGGGGAAGAGAATTTTTTTAACTGGAAGGACAAATCAATATTCATGCCATGAGGTTGGAGGCTACCCAGATGAAATATAAGGTGTTACTCCTCCATCCTGAGGGTGGCCTCATCTTGACACAAGAGGAATGAGAATTGGAGTTAAAATGTTTGGTCACTGGGAAACTTCGCTTTTGGTGGATGGAGAAGAGGTGTTTGATGAAGCAGTCTGCCAACTTATGACAGGTCTCACCAGTGTAGAGGAGACCGCATCAGGAGCACAGGGCACAATCGATGACCCCCCAGCAGATTTTGCAGGTGAAATGATGCCTCTTCTACTAGGATTGTTTTGGGCCCTGAATGGAGGTGAGGGAGAAGGTGTATTGGCAAGTGTAGCACTTTGACCACCTGCAGGGATGTGCTGGGAGGGAAATCAGTGTGGATGAACAAATGGACAAGGGAATCATGGAGGGAGAAATCCCTGTGGAAAGCTGGGGGGTGGTGGAGGTAAAACTACACTTGATTGGAGGATCCACTTGGAGTTGGCAGAAGTTGCTGAGGGTGATATGTTGGATGTGGAGGCTCATGGGGTGGTAGGTAAGAACAAGAGGAACTCTATCCCTGTTAAGGCGGCAGGAAGATAGTGTGAGCAAAGATATACAGGAAATGGAGGAAATGGATGTGAGGGCTGCATCAACGCTAGAGGAAAGGAAATGCTGTTCTTTGAAAAAGGAAGATATCTCTGATATCCTCGAATAGAAAGCCACCATCTGGGAATATTGCAGCAGAAATGAAGGAACTGAGAAAAGGGAATGGCATTTTTACAAGAGACAGGGAGGGAAGAGGTATTGTTGAGATCGAGGAGGCAGAGACTTTGAGAAAGGAGAAGGGGGTGTCAAAAATGGACTAAGGACAGGGTGGAAATTAGAGGCAGAAGTGATGAAACTGATGACCTCAGCATGGGTGCATGAAGCAGCACCAATGCAGTTGTCAATCCAGCAGAGGAAGACTTGGGGGAGCAATAGCAGGAAGGGCTTGGAGTTCTACACAGTTAACAAAGAGGCAGGCATAGTTGAGGCCCATGCAGAAAGTAGGAGGATCCAAATGAAAATTTGTTGAGGGAGGGGACAAATTTTTCCAGACAGAGGAGGGTGGTGATGGAGGGAAACAGATTGGTTCTTTAATTGAGAAAGAAGAGGAGAGCTTTAAGCCCTTCATGATGGGGGATAGAAGGGGATAGGGACTGGACATCCATGGTAAAACTGAGGCGGTCAGGGTCAAGGAATTGAAAGTTCCTGAGGGAGTTGGGAGTAATGAGCAGAGTTGTGGATGTAGGTGGGAAAGGATTGAACCAAGCAACACACACAAAATGCTGAAGGAACTCAGCAGGCCAGGCAGCATCTACGGAAAAGAGTAAACAGTTGACTTTTTGGGCTGAGACTCTTTATCAGGACTGGAAAATAAAAGATGAGAAGTTAGAGCAAGAAGATGGGGGGGGGGCACAGGTGCAGAGTGGAGCAGGAAGTACAAGGTGGTAGGAGAAAGGTGAAACTGGGAGAAGGGGAGGGATGAAGTATAGAGCTGGGAAGTTGACAGGTGAAAGAGATTAAGGGCTGAAGAAGGAGGAACCTGGTAAGAGACCTAGAAGACCATGGAAGAAAGAGAAGGGAGAGGAGCATCAGAGAAAGGTAAAGGGCAGGTAAATAGACAATAGACAATAGGTGCAGAAGTAGACCATTCAGCCCCTCGAGTCTGCACCACCATTCTGAGATCATGGCTGATCATTCACTATCAATACCCAGTCCCTGCCTTGTCCCCATATCCCTTGATTCCCCTATCCATCAGATATCTATCTAGCTCCTTCTTGAAAGCATCCAGAGAATTGGCCTCCACCGTCTTCCGAGGCAGTGCATTCCACACCTCCACAACTCTCTGGGAGAAGAAGCTCTTCCTCAACTCTGTTTTAAATAACTGACCTCTTATTCTCAATCCATGACCTCTGGTACTGGACTCTCCCAACATCTGGAACATATTTCCTGTCTCAATCCTATCAAATCCTTTAATTATCTTAAACGTTTCAATCAGATGCCCTCTCAATCTCCTCAATTCCAGTGTGTACAAGCCGAATCTCTCCAATCTCTCTGCGTAAGACAGCCCTGCCATCCCAGGAATCAACCTAGTGAACCTACGCTGCACTTCCTCAATTGCCAGAATGTCCTTCCTTAAACCTGGAGACCAAAACTGTACACAATATTCCAGGTGTGGTCTCACCAGGGCCCTGTACAAATGCAAAAGGACATCCTTGCTCTTGTACTCAATTCCCCTTGTAATAAAGGCCAACATTCCATTTGCCTTCTACACTGCCTGTTGCACTTGCTCATTCACCTTCATTGACTGATGAACGAGGACTCCTAGGTCTCTTTGCATTTCTCCCTTACCTAACTCTACACCATTCAGACAATACTCTGCCCTCTTGTTCCTGCTTCCAAAGAGATAAGATGAGAGAAGAACTGGGAATGGTGAACGGGGCAATTAACTGAAGTTTGAAAAATCAATGTTCATGCCATCAGGTTGGAGGCTACCCTGATGGAATATAAGCTGTTGTTTCTCCAATCTGAGTGTTGCCTCATCATGGTGGTAGAGGAGGCCTTGGACTGACAGGTCAGAATGGGAATGGGTGGCCACCGGATGATTTGGCTTTTTCTGGCAGACAGAGTGTCGGTGCTCAGCGAAGCCGTCCCCCAATCTACATCAGGTCTCACCGATATGCAGGAGACCACACCAGGAACATCAGATACAGTAGATGACTCAAACCGGGTGAAGTGTCGCCTCACCTGGAAGGACGATTTAGGGACCTGAATGGTAGTGAGGGAGAAGGTGTAGGAGCAGGTATACCATTTGTTCAACTTGCAAGGATAAGTACTAGGAACGAGATCAGTAGGGATGTGCAAAATGACAAGGGAGTCACATCCCTGCAGAAAATGGTAAGTTGGGGTGTGAGAAAGATGTGCTTGGTTGTGGGATCATGTTAAAGATCTTGGAATTTACAGAGAATCCCACTGGAGATGGCAGAAGTTATAGAAAATCCCATTGGAGATGATGAACGTTAGGGAAGTTACGTAACTGAACCAAGGTGGATAAAATGGAGTCATGGTATGAGGACACAGGGTCAGTGGGGCAGGAAAATACAGAGCCAACAGGCCTACCCAGACAGTCAGGTATGTGGATCTTAAGTAGGAAGTAAAAGTGAGCAGTGTGGGGTAAAGGAACTAAGAGTTTGGTGGCTGTGGGTAGGTTCTCCAGAGTTGATAAGGACAGTAATGTTGTCGGAGACAGTCTTATGAAGGTCCAGAGTAGGGTCCTTTTCAATGGGAGGGTATGAGGAGGTGTTTGAGGGTTGCTGCCTGGCCTCAGGAAGGTAGAGGGCAGTCTATCGCTACAACATTACCCCCTTTGTCTCTAGGTTTGATTGTAAGGTTAGGATTGGTGCAGAAGGTATGAAGGGTAGTGCTTACAGAGGGGCAGAGGGGTAAGGTTTGGAGAGGAGAGAGGAGTGCTGAAGTCGATAGTTGATGTCTTGTCAGCAATTTGAGATGAAAGGATCCAGAGCAGGCAGGGAACCAGAGCTGAGTGTCTAAGAAGAGGAGGAAGGTTGGAGGCAGGAGAAGAAGCTATCAGTGCGGGCTGTGGAATTCTTGCCAAAGAAGTGGGCTTGAAGTTGGGGGAAGATGGAAGAAGAACTTGGTGTCATGGTGAGTGTGAAACTCACTGAAGTGTGGATGAAGACGGATAAAGGTAAGGTCTTGCTGAAGACAGAAGGTTCCATCTCAGAGAGGGGACGGGGACAGAATAGTGAAGACATGACAAGGATTAGAGCTGGGATCAGAAGAGAGAAGATAATTGGTGGTTCCAAAGAAGAGGAGAGGAGAGGAGAGGGTTGGGGTGATCAGTGAAAGTGGGGTGGAAGGACCCAAAAGGTGATGGTGGAGCCTGAGCGAACTGGGGTCATGAAGATGTTACCAGACTGGAGACTGTGTGTAGTTCTGGTCACACTGCTTTAGGAAGGATAACATTAATCAGGAGAGGGTTCATAAATGATTATGAAGATGTTACCAGGACTGGAGGACTTGAGTTATATGGTTAGGCAGAAGTTTATTCCCTCTGGAGCAAAGGAGGCCGAGGGGTGACCTTAGAGATACATAAAAACATGAGGGCAGAGACCAGGCGATTGCTGACAGTGTTTTACCCAGGGTAAGGGAGTCCAAAACTGGAGAGTGAGGGCTGAAAGATTTAATGAGAAAAAATTTCTTCATCTGAAGACTGACAAGTGTATGGAACAAGCTGTAACAGGAAGTGATTGAAATAGGTACAATAGTAGCATTTAAGAAGCACTTCAATAAGTACATGGAAAGTTGGGGCTAAGAGGTATATGAGCTAAATGCAGGAATTTAGAACCAGCTGGATGGGCACCATGGTCAGCATGAACTGCTTGGGCCAAAAGGCCTGTAGCTTGCTGCATGCTCCATGACTCTCTCCTCATTTCAGCCTAGTTTTAGTTGCAAGAAAATTGGCAAAATTATATATTCTTTTAAAAGAATCAGTGCATTAGCAATATGTTTGCAATGATTTTCTCCCTCTGATGATATAACTAGGGGGCATAAAGCATCAGTTAGGATACTCAGGTTGTCGTTGCAAAAGGTAACTTCTCTGGTTGCTTCCTTTTTAAATATGATAAGTGTTCTAACAGACACAGCACACTGATGTTACACTTTACCATTCAAGAACAAAATCTGCGCTGAAGAACCATCAGAAAGGATTTGTTATTAAAATGCCTGAGGACAGAATCTGAATTTGATGTGTTGGCAATACTTCCTGCTCTTAACCTAAGCAGACACACTGTAAAAGAGTACCAAGTACAAAGTTCTAACAAATAACTACCACAAAGGATATTTGTAAGAAAATGCTTTTCCACAGCAAGGCAGAAATTTATCATTGACCAAACGACAATACATACAGGACCTGCAAATGAGTTGTTCACTGATAAACGTTTTGATTACAGTTCACCTCATGCTACATTTAAATTAGCATTTTCAAGTTGTCTTTGAGATCTGTTATTCATCTGTTTCCTTTGGGTTCACCCTGAGTATTTTTTTTAGTGACGAGTAAGTGCATGAGGCCCCTTGGGATTTTTGGAATACACGCTTGCTTATCCCCTGAAATGTAAGAAGCATTGTATTTCAACAGCTTCGAAGAACAAGCACATGCTGAAAGGTCTGTAAATGTACTGTTGTCATTAGGATTTCAGTAAAGCAAAACTGTAGGCGTGTGAATTACTTATCATGATCAATTAAGCACAGCACAAGGCATCTTGCAGCAGGACTTTATGGATGTTTTTTCCTTCCCAACATTGCTGGAGAAAGCTTCTGAAGCTTCACATTATGAGGAGTAACCTACAGTATATCCAGCTTTGTGTATAGTAGTGGGAGTCAGATGTAGTGATGAATCAACAGGCACAGAAGACAGCTGATGCTGGAACCTGGAGCAACAAAGACAACACTGGAGGAACGCAATGGATCAGACATCTGTGGAGAACATGGATAGTTCCCCACTTTGGATCAAGACTCTTCATCTGGATTAAAAGTCAGAGGGTCAATGGAGTATAAGGAGGTGAGGAGGATAGGTAGGGAAAGAACTGACGGGTGATGGGGTTGATCCAAGTGATCAGGAGCGATGGGCAGTTGGAAGAGGGGAGACTTGGAATAGTGACAGAGGCTGGGAGGTGATAGGTAGATCGTGGTAAGGGCAGCTGATTGGCAAATGGAGTAGGGGAAAGTTGGAATATTAGTGACAGCACCCTTCACTTCCCAGACTCTTTCACAATTTCCGCTTTCCCTCACCATCTATATTTCCCTCCACAGATACTGCAAGATTAGTTCCTCCAATACTTTGTTTTTTTTTTGAGGTGATAGAAGAAAAAAAAGATTATGATAGGCTAAAGTGAATTCACCCAATAACAGTTTTGTAAGCTTGCAGTGAACAGTAAACAAAAAGAAGCTGTGATGGCAAATTGGATCCAAAACTGGCTTAGTAACTGGAGCAGAGAGTAGAGGCAGAAAATTTATTTCTGGCTAGAAGTCAGTATGATGCCTATCCATTGGTCGGTTGACATGGATGAAAGGCCAGTTTTGATGCTGTATAACTCTGACGCTGAATACCCATCTTATGTAACTACACAAAGACTGGAAAGAGAAAGAAAAAGCAGTGAATAGGGGGTACTAAGTTTGGAATGTAAACATTAAAAATTGTAGAAGGAAACAAAGGATACAAAGTTGGTTTGTAAATTGATGGAGAAGATCCTGAGAGGCAGGATTTATGAACATTTGGAGGGGCATAATGTGATTAGGAATAGTCAGCTTGGCTTTGTCAAAGGTAGGTCATGCCTTACGAGACTGATTGAATTTCTTGAGGATGTGACTAAACACATTGATGAAGGTAGAGCAGTAGATGTAGTGTATATGGATTTCAGCAAGGCTTTTGATAAGGTATATCATGCAAGGCTTATTGAGAAAGTAAGGAGGCATGGGATCCAAGGGGACATTGCTTTGTGGATCCAGATCTGGCTTGCCCACAGAAAGCAAAGAGTGGTTGTAGATGGTTGAGTTTAGGAGTCGAGAGGTAATATTGCAGCTATATAGGACCCTGGTCAGACCCCATTTGGAGTACTGTGCACAGTTCTGGTTGCCTCACTGCAGGAAGGATGTGGAAACCACAGAAAGGGTGTAGAGGAGATTTACAAGGATGTTGCCTAGATTGGGGAGCATGCCTTATGAGAATAGGTTGAGAGAACTCGGCCTTTTCTCCTTGGAGCGATGGAGGGTGAGAGGTGACCTGATAGAGGTGTATAAGGTGATGAGAAGCATTGATCATGTGAATAGTCAGAGGTTTTTTTCCCAGGGCTGAAATGGCTAGCATGAGAGGGCACAGTTTTAAAGTGCTTGGAATTTGGTACAGATGAGATGTCAGGTGTAAGTTTTTTTACACAGAGAGTGTTGAGTGCATGGAATGGGCTGCCGGCAGCGGTGGTGGAGGTGGATAGGGTCTTTAAAGAGACTCCTGGATAGGTACATGGAGTTTATAAAAATAGAGGGCAATGGGTAACCATAGGTAATTTCTAAGGTAAGGACATGTTTGGCACAGCTTTGTGGGCTGAAGGGCCTGTATTGTGCTGTAGGTTTTCTATGTTTCTAAGGAACTTGTCTTGAAAGATGTGGCCTCTTGGAGAATGATTTTGGAGTCCAAGTTTATAGCTCCTTGAAAGTGGGTGGACAGTTTGGCGGTGTGGCAAAGAAGGTGTATGGCATATCTGTCTTTATTAGTTGAGGAACCGGGTTCAAAAGTCAGAATTTATGTTGCAGCTTTATATTACAGGTTAGGCTGTGTCTGGAGTACTGTTGGTACAATTTGGTTGCTGTAGAAGCTTTGGAAAGAGTGTGTAAGAGTTTCACCAGGAAGCTGCCTGGATTTTAGGGCATGTGCTATGAAAAGGGGGGGGGGGACAAACTGGAAATATTTTTGCTGGAGTGTCAGATGCTGAGGGGAAACCTAATAGAAGATTATAAAATTATGAGAGTCATGGAGTAGAAAGACAGAAACACAAACAAAATGCTAAAGCAATTCAACAGGCCAGGCAACATCTATGAAAAAGAACATCGTCGATGTTTCAGGCCAAAACCCTTTGGCAGGTTGACTGTACTCTTTTCCATAGATGATCTATGGAAGAGTCTATGGCCTCCTGAACTTTCACGATGAGGCGTCCCTAAGGTTGGTGGAGCAACACCATGTTATGTTCCATTTGTGTAGCCTCCAACATGATGGCATGAACATTGACTCAATTAACTTCAGGTATTTTCTCCCCCTTCTCTCTTTTGATTTCTCCATTCTTGTTTTCCTCTTACTCCTTTTCTTTACTCAACTGCCTGTCACCCCCTCTTAGTGTTGCTCTTATCTCCCTTTCTCCCATGGTATACTCTCCTCTCCTATCAGATTCCTTCTTTTTCAGCCTTCTACCTTTTCCACCTATCATCTCTAAGATTCTTACTTCATGCCACCTGCTCTACCCACCCATCTTCCCCCCTTACCTGGTTTCATCTATCATCTGCTAGCTTGTACACCTTCCCCTCCCCCCTTCAACTTATTCTGGATTCTTCTCACTTCCCTTCCAGTCCTAATGAAAGGGCTTGGTCCAAACTGTTAATTGTTTATTCACCTCCATAGATTCTGTTTGACCTGCTAAATCCCTCCAGCACTTGATGTGGTTTCTCAAGATTTCCAGCATCTGCAGAATTACTTGTGTTTATTTTTTTCATCTTTATGATTAAGAGTTTTATTTTCTAAGAGTCAGCTTTGCTGAAACTAATTGCATGAGGTTAAATAAGTGGTGTCATTGACAGTGAAGATGGTTATCAGAATTTACAAAGGGAGCTTGATCTTCAGTCCTGTTGAATGATCTCAGCCCAAAATGTTGGTTGTTTATTTCCCTCCATAGATGCTGCCTGACTTGCTGAGTTCCTCCAGTATTCTGTGTGTTAATCAGTTTGGGAAGTGGACTGAGGAATAATCTCATCATTGTTTGAGATTCAGCTGGATCTTGACAAATTCAAACTCTTAAATCACCCTCCTCCCCCACTCACCAGGATTCACCATTCACCTTCTAGCCTCTACTGCTTCCCCTCTTACCACCTGCTTCTGGCTTCTCCCCCCTTCCTATCCAGTCCTAATGAAGGGTCACAGCCTGAAACGTCACTGTTTATTCTCCTCCATCGATGCTATCTGACCTGCTGTGTTCTTTCAGCATGTTGTGTTTGTGGCCCTGGTTCAATACTGTGGCACACAGTCATGAGTGTACAGTGAGTAAAGCAAGGCTGACGATGCAGTAATTTGCTGAAAACATCAAGATCTGTCTGTAGTTCTCAATAACTAGATTTGTTTTGAGAAAAACATTGTCTACCTTCAACACACTGGAAAATCCCAGAAAAGAGCAAAGTTTAATCTCAAGATGAACCAAAGTTACCAAAACCCATACAACATTGAAACTATCACCCTCCAAGCTGACATATCAGGACAGGCAACCAAAAGTTAGCTCAGTGTGCCAGAATTTAAGGTTTTCTTTTTAAAAGACAGGGCTTTTGGTGGGTGGTATCCACCAAAGGTGCAAAGATAAGGACAGAACTGACCAAAACACGAGAATTAGAAGCACACCAAAGCATTGATTCACTAAAAATGTTCTCGCTATTGCTGCAGGGAAGGAGATACAGGAGCCTTAGATCTCAAACCACCAGGTTCAGGAACAGCTATTACCCTTCAACCGTTAGGCTGCTGACTAGCATGGATAACTTCACTTACCTCAACACTGAACTTATTACTGAACTCACTTTGGACTCAAGGACCCCACGACACGTGTTCTTAGTATTATCTATTTACTTAATTAATTATTAATGTTAGAGCTTGCTGAAATAGCACTTCCTATCCTAAACAAGGATCAGTTCTCTCAGATGCAGCACAGGTAGGTTGATACAGCATTTTGATTGGAATACAGTTATCCAACAGCTCAGCGTTCCCGACAGCCAGCAATTTTTTTTTTCAAAAAGGTGGCAAAATTCTTAACAGTGTAATATGTAAGAGACATTTAAAAATGATTAAATTGCAAAAATAAATTAAAATTTACACATTAATATACAATTGATTAAAATGCATTAACGCACTAAAAAGATGATAAAAACTAAATTTAAAAGAAACATTTTTCTTTCTATTCGCTATTTGAGGGAACTGGGATTCTGATCCTATGCTACATATGGGGAACACACAGAGTAGTCAGTCTGCTGGGAATCTCTCAGATGCAGTACAGCACTTTATTTGGGATACAGTTATCCAACAGATCAAAGTTCCTGACTGCCAGCATTTTTCAGGCCACAGTATTTTTGCACTGGAGATAATGTGAACCCCAAGCTCAACAAAGAAAGGAACAATGCGAATTAGAATCTAGTTAGATCCAACCAGTGGAGGTGGACTTGGAAGTAAATACGGAAAGATGGAAACAAAAGAAAAATTAAGAAAGTGAGTATATCAATCCAGATGAATTTTGAAATAGTTCTGCTCTGAAGGCTGATGTGTTGACCAGTAGTAAACTTCTGGGTAATGTATATGAATATTGCTATTCATAAACTGAATGCCATCATTATTTACTGACAAAAATCTCTCTTCTTTGCACTTGTATCAAAACTCTTACGCCTTGAATATGGTTGCATTCCAAACACTAAATGGAACATGAAAGGCATGGTTGGTACAGGACTGTTGCAAAACATCTAGAGAAATTATCTTCAAACCCATTTAGAAATAAAATCCACTAGCTACAGAAGTGAGATTCCATATCTCAGTTATGCACCCTCTGGGTCTTCAAGGTTGGACTTTATGCTGTAATCATAAATCACATTGCTGCCAAGATCCTTGCAATGTGTATTACCTCCCCTCAAAGGGCCATTGGTCTTCCAACTCAACCCAGATAATTCAGGAGATGCAATTTACTTTAGTTTTATTAAGACTAATGTTGAGGCCAACATAATTATCAGGAAAGTTGAGGAGAATCAGAATTTATTGCACTTCCCTTCTTCAGTACAGATAGCTGGAGCTTCTAAAAATCAATACAGAAAGCCTTTATTAATTTGCCTGCATTTCTCGTGCAGCTTTTGAAGTCCAATAATGCAAACCTTGCTCCAATTACCAGTGTGCTGATCACACTGAACTCTCACCAATTAAAACCAGAATAAAGATGTTTAGAACTGTTCAACTTGTATGCCAACAAAGAAGTTACTTGCTGCACCTATGATTGAACATCTTTTTCTTCAGCATTTTGCATACATTAATGCAATGTCTAATGTGTGTGTTTATCGTCAGAGAGACACCAGTTCAGAAATTCATTCTTAGCTGAAAAATGGTAGGAACTTCTGATGTCTGCCTTTGTTCTAGACTTCTGACTGTAGCATGTAGCAAGGTCATTCACATCTTCTGGACCCAGCTCCATCTCAGGGTCCAGAGATGTATCGTGTGACTGTAGAACAATGGAGTAGGGCAATTGAGGGCATAGTTGACCCAAACAGTTCAATATGAACCAAGATATATTGAGTCAAGAACTTGAGAACAGAGGCTTAGGGGAGAGGGAAGAGACTGAGTAGGAACTCAAGGAACAACACACGCAGAGGGTGGTGCATATATGGAATGAGCTGCTAGAAGAAGTGGTTAAGGTAGGTACAATAAAAATGGTTAAAAGGCATGGATTGATATATGGGTAGGAAAGTTTTAGAAGGATATAGGCAAAATGGGACAATCTTAGATGGGCATTTGGTCAGCATGGATAAGTTGGGCTGAAGGGCCTGTTCCCATTTTCCAGTTTCCTGACCTTCTTGGGGCTGAGCGTTTCATATCCCAGGAGGTCCTGCATACTCACTTTTCACATGGATGGATGTGCCCTAACCAATACTTATTCCCCAGTGGAAACTTTCAATAAGCAGCTTGCCTGAATTTGCGAATTCTGAGTATTTTGTGATGCACGCATTGATCCAGCGAGGTTCCTAATGCGCCTCACAGGCTGTGACATACACAGGAGAGTTGTGAAAGGCATGTGAAGGATGGTGCAGCAATTCCTGCCTGATCAGGTTTGGTCATGATCCACCGAACCACTCAATACAGGAGGGCCTGGGCTCTAATCACTTGTCTGATTGTTAACTGACTTATCAATGGCACTGCAAGTGGCCTTATTATTCTAAAGACTGGAGAGACGTGAAACAGATGCTGCTGATCAGAATTATGTGACTGCAGGGAAAATGTGAGCAGGAATTCTGTGTAAGGTCAGCAACAATTTTACTGAGAACCCTCCAGTGTCACACAAAAGGTCTGGCTGTGCTTGTTATTCAAACTCACTGTGGTAGCTCCGGAGTACTGGAGAGGCTGGTCATCGCTGAGCATCCAAACTCCAGCACAAATCACTTACAGATGTGTATAAATTCCTGAATAATCAAAAGGGTGAAGATCAGGAATTTAAAGATCAGCTCCAGAGAGAAACCCAGTCTCTTAATAAAATTGCATACCATCTGTTCTCATACTTTGAGAGAGTTAAATTTCATCGAGAGATGTGAATCACTTCATGACACTTCATTGTCAAACCAATATCAATCACTACTCTTGGGTACACTTACCTGAAAGACAGGAAAGCTGGTCTGTTCACACCTCATCAAAGCCTGTCTGTACTAGTTAGTGACTCAAAATCAATGGAGCATTGGTGGAAATACAGAGGTGTCTTTTTTTAATGTACAAAGGCATGTCAACCTGGATACAACTGCTTGTACGCAGAACAAGTGGAATGAAGCCATTTGATAAAGGACAATGGAATAAAAATAACATTACCTAGTATAATAAAGACAGTCTAATAATTAGATCAATTTCCATCTCTTCATGCTTGACAATTACACATAGCATCCTTAAACGTACACCAATGCCTTAACTTTCTCAGCAGGCTAAGAAAATTTGGCATGAGCTAATGAGCCTCACTTTAAAAAAACAGATGTACCATCGAAAGCATCCTATCCTGATGCACCACAGCTTGGTACGGCAACTGCTCTGCCCAAGTCAGCAACAAACTATAGAGCTGTGATGCAGCCTAGCCCATAATGAAAACCAGCCTCTCCTCCTTTTTCTACACTTCCCACTGTCTTGGAAAAGCAGCTGACATATTCAATAACTACACTTACTCTTTTCTTCTCCCCTTCCCACATTGAGCAGAATATACAAAAGATTGAAAGTATATTTCAGCAGGCTTAAGGACGGCTGCTATGCTACTGCTATGTGACTCTTAAACACACCTCTTGTACAATAAATATGCACTCCTGATCTGTCAATCTACAGCACAGAAACAGGCACTTCGACTCAAGTAGGCCGTGCTGAACCATTAAACTGCCCAGTTCCATCAACTTACACCTGTACTATAACCTTCCATACCCCTCTCATCCATGCACCTAGCCAAATTTCTCTTAAGTATTGAAATCAAACCCATATCCACCACTTAAACTGGCAGCTCATTCCTCACCCTCCTTCCGCAGAGTGAAGGACTTTCTCCTCATGTTCCCATTAAACATTTCACTTTTCACCCTGTAACCCGTGAACTTTAGTTGTAGTTATACCCCACCTAAGCAGAAACAGCTTATTTACCTTATCTCTAACCCTCATCATTCTGTATACCTCTGTCAAATGTCCCCTCAATCTTCCATGTTTTGGAGAATAAAGTCAACCTTTCCCTCTGACTCAAACCTTCAAGTCTGGGCAACATTCTCGTAAATTTTCTCTGCATTCTTTCAATTGTATTTACATATTTTCTGTAGGTAGGTGACCAAGACAGGACACAATGCTTCAAAGTAGGCCTCACCAACGTATTATACAATTTTAATATGGCAGCCCAACTCCAGCACTCAATACATTGATTTTTGAAGGCCAACGTGCCAAAAACCTTCTTTATGATCCTATTTACCTGTGATGCCACTTTCAATGAATTATGGATCTGTAATCCCAGATCCCTCTGTTCTACCACAAATGTCAAGGCCCTAAAGACCATTGTGTATGACCTACCCTGGTTTGCCTTCCTAAAGCGGAACACCTCACATTTGCCTGCGTTGAATTCCATCTGCCATTTTTCAGCCTGGATCCCACTGCAAGCTTTTGTAGTCTTCTTCACTCAGTCTAACCCCACTAGAACATAGAACATAGAAATCTACAGCACAGTACAGGCCCTTCAGCCCACAATGTCGTGCCAACCATGTAATCTACTTGAGAAACTGCCTAGAATTTCCCTACCACAAAGCCTTCTATGACACTATTCTTGGTGTCATCTGCAAATTTGCCAATCCAGTTTACTACACCATGATCCAGATTGTTGAAATAAATGTCAAGCAGCAACAGACCAGCACCAATACCTATAGCACTCCACTAGTCACAGATCTCCAGCCAGAGAGACAACCATCTACTACTACTCTATTTACTTCCCTCAAATATCCAATGCAATTTACTACCTCATCTTGAATGCCAAGCAACTGAACCTTCTTGACCAATTTCCCTATGCGGGACCTTGTCAAAGGTTTTGTTAAAAGTCTATGTAGACAATATCCACTGTCTTGCCTTCATCCAATTTCCTGGTAACTTCCTTGAAAAAAACTTCAAGTTTGGTTGGACAGGACTTACCACACTCCATGTTGACTATCCCTAATCAATCCCCGTCTATCCAAATTCTTATATTGTATAGTCTGTCCCTTTCAATAACTTTCCACTACTGATATCAGGCTCACCAGCCTATAATTCCCTACCTTAGTTTTAAAGCCTTTTTGAAAAAGTGGAATATTAGCTACCCTCTAGTATTCCGGCACTTCAGCCATGGCTAACTATGTTTTAAATATCTCTGCACTAGCCTCCTGATGGGTCTGAGGGAACACCTTGTCAGGAACTGAGGATCAATCCACCCTAATCTACCTCAAGACAGCAAACACCTCCTCCTCTGTAATCTGACAGGGTCCATGAACTCACTTCTATAGACTCTGGTTCTGTTGCCTGAATAAACACAAATGCAAAAAATCCACTTAAAATCTTCTCTATCACTTTCAGCTCCACAAATAGATTACAATTCCAATTACAACTACAATTCCAGAGGACCAATTTTGTCCCTTGCTATCCTTTTGCTATTAATATATCTGTAGAAGCTATTAGGATATTCTTTCTGCTTGACTGCTCGAGAAACCTTCTTTTAGCCCTCCTGATTTTCTTCTTAAATGTTCTCTTGCATTTCTCGTACTTCTCAAGAGCCTCATTTGTTCCTACTTGCCTATACCTGCTATACACCTAATTTTTTCTCTTAACCAGAAGCTCAATATCTCTAGAAAACCAAGGGTCCCTAATCCTTGCCTTTTATTCTTATAGGAACATACAACCTCTTTACTCACAGAGTTTCACTTTTGAAGGCCGCCCACTTACCAAGTATAGCATTGTCAGAAAAAAAATCCTGTCCAAATTCACTCTTGCCAAATCCTTTCTGATGCCATCAAAATTAATCTCTCTCCAATTTAGAATCTTAACCTGATCTTAATCTTAACCTATCTTTCTTCGTAATTACCCTGAAACTAATGGCATTATGATCACTAGATGCAAAGTACACCCCCACATGAACTTTTGTCCCCTGCCCTGTCTCATTCCCTAATAGGAGATTCAATATCATCCAGTTATTACAATATATCTCTAATATATCTCTCTAGTTGGGACTTCTATATACTGATTAAGGAAACTTTAATCACTATATCTCTGTACATATGACCATAATAAACCAGTTACCAAACATAATTGAGGAGAGATTTAATGAAGGGATACAAAATTTTAAGGGTTATAAATAGAGTAAATGCAAGCAGGCTTTTTCCTCTGAGGTTGGATTTGACTACAACCAGAGGTCATGGGTTAAGGGTGAAATCTGAAATGTTTAAAGGGAACATGAAGGGAAACTTCTTCACTCAGAGGGTAGTGAGAGTGTGGAATGACTGCTAGCACGTGCAATCTCAATTCAATTTCGACTTTTAAGAGAAATTTGGATAGGTGCATGGATGGGAAGAGTATGGAGGGCTATTGTAAGGGTGCAGGTAAATGGGACTAGGCAGGTTAATGGACTGGATGGGCCAAAGGCCCTGTTTCTGTGCTATAGTGTTCTATGCTCTATAGTTTGGACTCAGTGGAAATGTTCATTCTTCAATCAAAATCAGCATAGTAAAGGTGGTGTTTTGAAAATATATATTTCTTTTTCAGTACATGAACAGAACATCTGTGGATGTTATGCAGCCTGCAGTTTGTACAAAGTTTAGTTTCACACTCAGACATATGTTACAAATCCAAAAGAGTGCCAGGCCATTCTACATTTCACAAAGGAGACATTTCAGCAGCATCCTAACACCTTCATTGAAATCCAGCCAGACAGATATTTTCTCCAGACATCGTCATATCAGTGTATTGAGAAATCAACTCAAAAATAAATGCCCTGGAGTGTGCACTGCATAAATAACTTGCAATACGTTTGAGCACAGTGTGCAAGAACAGGAGATAAAGAGTTAATAAAAGCCGTGCATTTATGTGCTGTGGTATGCGCAACCTGAAAGGATGATAGAAACATTAGATATATCCCTAAAAATAAAATATTTAAAGTGAGTAAGGCGCTGACACACACAAACTGCTGGAAGAACTCAGCAGGCAGGCAGCTTCTATGGAAAAGAGTACAGTCAATGTTTCGGGCTGAGACCCTTCATCAATCCTCATCAAGGGTCTCGGCCTGAAATGTCGAATACAATCCTTTCAACAGATGGTGCCTGTCCTGTTGAGTTCCTCCAGCAGTCTGTATATGTTGCGTAGTTCCTTTGTGTTTTGCTAAACAGTTATTTGATTCTTCCAGCTAAACAAGAAAAAGCATGAGGTGTACATATATTAAAAAAATGATAAAACAAAACATAATCTGTTGGAAGAACTCAGTATCTATGAAAGGAAATGACCAAGATCCTTCATCGGGACTGGAAAGAAAGAAGGAGAATGACCAGCATAAAGGAATGTAGGAGGAAAGAACAAGAGCTGGCAGGTGATATGTGGATTCAGATGATGGGGGGTGATGGATAGGTGGAGGATGGGGAAAGTGGGAATGATACAAATTGGAAGGCGATAGGTGGAAGTGACAAAAGCCTGAAAAAAGGTGATAGTGGACCATGGAATAAAGGGAAGGTGAGGAGGGAAACTGGAGGGAGGAATGTATGAGTGCCGAGCAGATCAAAAGTTCAGGGGAGAGATAAGTGAGGGTGTGACGGGACTGGTGGGTTAAATGGAAATAAAAGGGGCACAGAGGGGAGTGATTACTGGAAATTGGAGAAATTAGTATTGATTGGTATTGATTTATTATTATCACATGTTGCAATCTACCAAAGTGGAATACAAGATGTGGTCCTCTAATCTCTCTCTGACTTCAAAGTGGCAGTAGAGGCAGTAGGGAAGCAGTGGACAAACAAAGCAGGTTGGGAATGGGATGTGGAATTAAAATGGGTGGCCACTAGAAGATCATGGCTGTTGTGGTGGACGAGAGAAGGTGCTCATCTGTATTGGGTCTCACCAACGCAGAGTAGGCTGCACTGGATTCATTAAGTAACAATTATGGATTCAAATGTGAAGGACTATGTTATGCTAAAGGACTTGTTTGGGGCCCCAAATGCTGTTGAGAGAGTTGTAGTGGCAGATGTAACACTTAAGCACACCAGCCCCTAAAAAAGTGGAAGTTTTGGACACCAGTACATACTGTAGAACAGTAAAGCGCAGAAACATGTCCATAGTTTGTCCCGTACCTAGCACATTGATGCAATCATGAAGATATGCCAACTGCTTCACTTAATTAGGAATGTAAGGAAACTTGGTATGTCATGGAAGATCTTTGCAAATTTGTACAGATATAGCATGGGGAGAGTTTTAACTAGTTGCATCACAATTTGGTATTGAATCAGAATCAATTAGTTTTATTATCACCAGCATTTGATGTGAAATTTGTTAACTTAGCAGCAGCAGTTCAATGTAATACATAATTTAGCAGAGAAAAAAAGATAAATAAAATAAAAAAATAAACAAACAAGTAAATCAATTACATATATTGAATAGATCTAAAAATGTGCAAAAACAGAAATACTGTATATTAAAAAAAATGAAGTAGTGTCCTAAGATTCGATGTCCATTTAGGAATCGGATGGCAGAAGGGAAGAAGCTTTTCCTGAATTGCTGAGTGTTGCAGCTCTAATGCACCAATCACAAGAGGATGCAGAGAGCTGGAGACTCATCTAGTTTCATCTTGGGAATTATAAACACAAGAGATTCTGCAGATGCTGGGAATCTAGACCAGCACACACAAAATTCTAGAGGAACTTTGCAGGTTAGGCAGCATCAATAGAAATGAATAACCAGTCGACGTTTCAGGCTGAGACCCTTCTGCAGGATTGGAAAGGAAGGGCAAAGAAGCCTAAGTAAAAAGGTGTGGGGAGCAGAAGGACGATTAGCTAGAAGGTGATAGGTGAAGCCAGGTAAGTAGGAATGGTAAAGAGATGAAGAAGAAGGAATCTGATAGGAAAGGAGAGTGAACCATGGAAGAAAGGGATGAAGGTGGGGCACCGGGGGAGGTGATAGATGGGTGAGGAGAAGAGGTAGGAGGCCAAACTGGGCAATAGAAGAAGAGGGAAGAGGGTTGAAAAAAATTTCTGGAAGTAGAAACCAACATTCATGTCATCAGGTTGGAGGGTAACTAGACAGAAAATGAGATATTGCTCTTCTACCCTCAAAGTAGTCTCATCAAGCAAAAGAGGAGGCCATGGACTAACATGTTGAAACAGTAATGGTGATAGGAATTAAAATGGTCATCCACCAGGAAATTCTGCTTTTGATGGAAGGAGCGAAGGTGCTCACCAAAGTTGTGCTCCTATTTACAACAAGTTTCACCAATGCAGAGGAGGCCGTACCTGGAGCACTGGATACAAAATACAACTACAAAAGATTCACAGGTAAAGTTCATTATGAGAACAAGCTTGCCACGTGCTGTAGTGTACACTGGCAATATTGGAACCCAAGTTCGGAGGAAAAACAGATTCGAACATAGATGGCAACAAAAATATTCATAATAATTCCAAAAGAACATCAGTGGCTCAGCCAAGCAACACCACAAGAAGTAACATTCTCAAAACTAGGACCCTGCAATTAGCACTAATCGGGTGACTGTTTAAATAATACATTTAACATGGAATCCCTGAGCTAATCAAAATAAACTTAACAAGCTTAAGCAGAAAGCACCAGGAGACCGCATTACAAAGAGTGATTCACTCAGAAAAACACAAAGAACTCTAAATAGTTAATGACTATCTTTAAACAACAATTAACCAATTCAGGTGCTTGAAAATCTTCAGAACCCAGTGCTCTCTGGCACCCCACACTGGCCCGAAGAACTCATTACACCACTGTTATGTTTTGTTATTTTGAACCATAAAACTAATCAAAAGGCAAACAAGGGAGCCGAGAGTAACATGTCTAAATTCATTTTTATGAAGCACGCATATCTGACATGTTGGTGTGATGACGTATGCCATTCACTTACTTTTACATATTGTCTGCAATGTATTATGTAAACAAAAAGAATGCCTAATCAGTCAAAATATTTACAAAATTAATCTAATATCACTGAACTATTAAATACATAACACTCCTCTCTGCTTATATATAAACTCCAACTTAATCTAAAATGCATCTCAACTATATACACAGTATATAATACAACTATCATATACTGCAGTCATTCACAACCAAGTATATTTTAAATTGCCCCATTAAGGCCTAAAGATTTAATTGCTGTGGAGCATTATTTTTTCCTTTATAACCTGCCAAGGGGAATGAGGTTACTCTGCTTGGCAGGTTATACTTGTGGCTATGAAAGTTTCTCAGGCTCTGGAGCCTACTCCATTGTGATTCTAGGAGCTGACTCTGGATTTCTACTGAACATTCAGCTATTTTTAGTTGCCATGTAGACCTGATACAGTGAGAGGTCTTTTCTGCTTTCCTTTTTGACAGTCTCCACTGTAACAGTTATCACAACTAGAGAGAAGGTTCTGAAGTTAGCATAACTAGTGAGAAGGTTCTTGGGGGAACTGTTAGTTCTGAAGTGATAAGTCATCTGGACCATATGATGTACACCCTAGGGTTCTGAAAGAGTTGGCTGAAGAGATCATGGAGGCATTAATAATGACCTTTCAAGAATCATTAGATTCTGGAATGGTTCCAGAAGACTGGAAAATTGCAAATATCACTCCACGCTTTAAGAAGAGAGAGAGGCAGAAAACAGGAAACTATAGGCCAGTTAGTCTGACCTCAGTGGCTGGGAAGGTGGTGGAGTTGATTATTAACGATGAAGTCTCAGGGTACTTGGAGGCAGATGATAAAATAAGCTGTAGTCAGCATGGTTTCCTTAAGGGAAAACACTGCCTGACCAATCTGTTGGAATTATTTGAAGAAATAACGAGCAGAATAGAAAAATGCTTGATGCTGTGAACTTGGATTCTCAGGAGGCTTTGACAAGGTGCCACACATGAGACTGCTTAACAAGCTCCAAGCCCATGGTATTGCAGAAGAGATTCGAGCATGAGTAAAGCAGTGGCTGATTGGCAGGAGGCAAAATGAGGAAATAAAATGAGTCTTTTCTGATAGGCTGCCAATGATTAGTGGTGTTCAACAGGGGCTGTATTAGGACCAATTTTTTTACATTATATATCAATGATTTGGATGATGGAATTAATAGCTTTGTTGCAAAATTTGCAGACAATATGAAGATAGGTGGAGGGACAGGTAGTTTTGAGGAAGTGGAGAAGCTACAGAAGGACTTAGACAGATAAATAGAATGGGCAAAGAAATGGCAAATGGAATACAGTGTCAGAAAGTGTATGGTCATGTACTTTGGTAGAAGAAATAAAAGGATTGACTCTTTTCTAAGTGGAGAAAAAAAACAAAAAAAAAATACTGAGTGGCAAAGGGACTTGGAAGTGCTTGTGTAGAACTTGCAGGCTGAGCCTGTGGCGATGAAGGCAAATGCAACGTTAGCATTTCGTTCAAGGGGACTAGCATATAATAGAGATGCAATGTAATGATGCAGTTCTATAAAACTCTGGTTAGGCCACATTTGGAGTACTGTGTCCAGTTCTGGTCACCTCAGTATAGGAAGGATATGGAAACATTGGAAGGGGTACAGAGGAGATCTACTAGGATGCTGCCTGGTTTAGAGAGTATGGATTATGATCAGAGATTAAGGGATCTAGGGCTTTACTCTTTGGAGAGAAGGAGGATGAGAGGAGACATGATAGAGGTGTACAAGATATTAAGAGGAATAGACAGAGTGGACAACCAGCACCTCTTCCCCAGTGCACCACTGCTCGGTACAAGAGGACATGGCTTTAAGGTAAGGGGAGGGAAGTTCAAGGGGGATATTAGAGGAAGGTTTTCCACTCAGAGAGGTTGGTGCACGGAATGCACTGCCTGAGTCAGTGGTGGAGGCTGATACACTAGTGAAGTGTAAGAGACTACTAGACAGGTATATGGAGGAATTTAAGGTGGGGGGGGGGGTTATATGGGAGGCAGGGATTGAGGGTCAGCACTACATTGTGGGCTGAAGGGCCTGTAATGTGCTGTACAGTTCTATGTTCTATAATAGCAAAAATGTAATATTGAAACTTTATAAAGAACAGGTGAGGCCTCACTTGGAGTATTATGAGCAGGTCTGTGTCCTTTATCTTAGTAAGGATGTACTGAAACTGGAGAGGGTTCAAAGGAGGTTCATGAAAATTATTTCAGGTTTGAATGGCTTGTCATATGAAGAGCGTCTGATGACTCTGGGCCTGTATTCACTAGAATTCAGAAGAATGAGGGGTGACCTCATTGAAACCTATCGAATGGCAAAAATCCTTGATAGAGTGGATGGAGACAGGATGTTTTCAATGGCATTAAAGTCTAAGACTAGAGGACATGGCCTCAGAATTGGGGGCCTTTTAAAATGGAGATGAGGAGGAATTTCTTTAGCCAAGAGAATGGTGAATCTGTGGAACTCTTTGCCATGGGCAGCTGTGGAGGTAGTCTTTATGTATATTTATGGAAGATTTTGATAGATTCTTGATTGGTCAGTCCATGAAGGGATCCAGGGAGAAGGTAGGAGATTGTGGATAAAAGAAAAATTGGATCTGCCAGATGAAGTGGTGGAGTGGACTTGAAGGGCCATATGGCCTAATTCTGCTCCTATATCTTACAGTCTTATGGTCTAATAGGGAGACTTTCAATTTACATTAGGAAGACTTCAGTACGTCTAGTGAAGTGTCTTCTTTTGTAAATTTTTCAGTTATTTCCTTTTCCAAAGGAAGAAGAAACAATCCATCAGGATTTCCATGATTAGCTGTCTTCTTGAATTTGATCCTATAATTGTGTCCACCAAGAAATGGAGCCCATCTCTGCATTTATGCTGCTGCAGTAACTGAAACACCCTTCTGTGAAGTGAAAACAGAGAGCTGATGATCAGTAATGAGAGTAAACTCCCAGATAAGTAATGGTTGAAACGTTTTACATCCCAAACCAGAGTCAAGGCCTCTCTGTCAATCTGTGTGTAATATTCCTCTGTAGTGGTAAGGGAACATGATGCAAAGGCTATGGAGTGTTCATTTCCATCCTCATTACATGTGACATGACTGCACCTATAACACAAGGGGAGGCATCACAAGCAAGCTTCACTGGATGATGTGGATCACTATGTGTGAGTGTAGCATTGGACATAACCATTTCCTTGACAATTTGGAAAGTCACCTCAGACTGCTTTGTCCATTACCATTTCTTCCTGATCTGCAGTAACAGCACAGTAGCCATGTTTGGCAGGGACCTGTTATAGTAATTGACAAATCCTAAAAAGGACTACAACTGTGATATGTCCTTTGACCTTGGGGATCTGCCACTGCTTGTATTTTCTCAGTGAACTTGTGTAATCCTTAAGCATTAATAGTATGCCCATGGTAAGTGATGCTTGGTTTAAAGAATTCACAATTGTTGCACTGTGCTCTGAGCCCATAATCCTCTCGTCTTTTTAACGCTGTCTAGATTCGAGATGTTCCTTGCCATTCTTACCAGTAACAATTGTGACATCCAGGTAACAATGAGTGTCTGGACAGCCTTGTAGAATCTGGTCCATAGCTTCCTGCAGGTGCAGATGGACTCCTCTTCCATTTCCAGTTTTAGACGGGCCTTAGCTAATTCCACTTTGCTGAAGTGTTTTCCTCCAGAAAGGTTTGCAAAGATATCCTCTATCCTGGGTATTAATCTATTTCCAGTACTGGGATGATGGTGAACTTAAAATCACCACAGATCCTGACAGACCAATTCTTCCAGCTCCTGGGACCACTCGCATTACCCAAAAGCTCCACTCAAAATTGGAAAGAATTCCTTCAGCTTTCATGTGATCTGGCTTACTGGCTACTTTATCACAGATGGTATAGGGAACTGGAAGGGCTTTGAAACACTTGAGTGTGGATTGATCTCCAATCCAGCTGTTGTTTTCTTGGCCACTCACAACCCCACAATACTGACCCTCCTGATTTTACCACATACAAGCCCAACATGGCTTGTTGGATGTTGTATTACAGTGTTACAAATAGCATTCCTACAAAAGTTATCTTTTCTCCAGTATAAGGACTTGAATATCTGTAGGCTTCAGTTCTGTATCTTTAAAATGACATTCAAATTCATTTTGTTTAATGACTGAAACAGCTGAGCCGGTGTTCTATTCCACTTTAATTAATTTGCCATTCACTTCTGGTGTAAGCCATATTGCTTGTCTAATGTTAGTTTTCACATTGTAAATCTCAAGGCTATTCAATCCTGTGTCATTCTCATCATTATCAGATGTTTCAGCAACAGCATGTAGATTGGTACTCTTTTTGAAAATGCAACTTGACTTTTTATCTTTTTCCTCTCCCTGTCCACTCCATTTATACTGTATTTGTCTCCCAACATGCTCTATGTATGTGTCCTACTTCATTGCAATTTCTGCAAGTTTCACTTTAAATCTTCATTGGTCTGGTGTATATAAGGCCCTGCCACAACAGTAACACAATTTGTTTGGCTATATAGGTTTGTGTTTAGAAGTAACTATTCTGCTCATGCTCTCTTTCATTCCTGACTGCAACTCAGTTGCATCTCTGTCTGCTGATCTCAGTGATGCAGCTATTTCAACTGTTCTTATAAATGCAAGTTGTGCTTCAGTTAGGAACAATTCTGCAAGCTTTCTTGTAAGATTCCACAAGTTAAACAATCTCTCAGTGCATTATTAGCCCCAAAGCTGAACTGACAATACTCAGACAAATTCTTTAATCCAGCCATGTACAATGAAATGTACTCCCCTTACTTTTGATTCTGCTTATGAATCCTAAATCACTTTTCAATCAACAATAATTTCACTTCTAATTTTTCCTGCACTATTTTCATAATATCAGCAAAACTCATTTTGGTTGGTTTGGTTGGAGAAGGCAAACTTCAAAGCAAACTGTATTCTCTTCCACCTATTACACTTAGCAAAATTGGTACTCATTTCTCATTGACTATTTCATGTGTTTCAAAATATAGCTCAATTCACTCGGTATACATATTTCAGTTACCTTGTGTGCTATCAAATGCATCTATCTTTCCAATACAGCCAACCATTACTGCCTTCTTATGATTATTATCACTGGAGCTCACTATTTAGGAACCTATATATTTGTCCTTTTCTGTCTTTTTTAAATATAAATTAACCATGTCTGTCCCTTCCTAAAGAAGCTTGTTATTTATTATTAGCTCCAAAATCATGCAACACTTCAACAGCAATGCAGTCACTACAGGTTTGTTTAAAACTTTCTTGTCACCACTGCTATGTTTTGTAATTTCAAAATGTAAAACTAATTAAAAGGAAAACAAAGGAGTTAAGAATAATGTATATCTGAGGAAGAATGGACAATAATATGGAGGTATCAATGGAAGTGTACCAATTCACAGAAATGGAGGGAGTTTGGTTGGAAAAACTTGATAAGATATTTCATTACACCCTCTCAGAAATCCCATTATGATAGTAACCTCCCCGTTTGCTGGAGAAATTGTGGAAATCAAAATGCAAATCATTATCATATCTTTTGAGACTGCCCTGTTATCAAAAACTATTGGAGGGGGATACACAATGCCCTATAAGACATCCTTAAATGTGAAATACCCTTGGAGAATAAGACCATATATTTTGGATATATACCTCAAGAATGGTTGAAAAGAGATAAATATTTAATGAATATACTGTTGGTGGCTGGTAAAAAGACTCTTTACTAGGAAATGGTTATCACAGGAGAGCTCAACTTTAAATACATGGTTGAAAATTACAATGGACATTTACAAAATGGAGAAGATAACAGCATCTGTTAATCATAAGCTGGAACAATTTGATTCATACTGAGGAAAATGGTTTAACTACATAATGCCTCATAGGCCTGATTTTATTCTCACAAATCAATGAATCTGTTGTAAAAAAAAAGATCACTCCCTACTTGTACATAGTTCTTTCCATTTGCTTGTTTTTTCTTTCCACCCTTTTCTATAAGTGTATACCCCAGATAAATACTTTGTGGAGATTTTGTGATATATATGATTATATGATATATATGTACAATGTCTGAAATACATCTTATGGAAATGTTTGTTTGATGAACTTCAATAAAAAATAAATTACAAAAAAAAAGAATAATGTGTCTAACTCCATTTTTACTTTAAGCACTTATGATGTGGTGGTGTGATGACGTATGCCATTTCTGTACTTTTACTTATAACCCACAATAGATTATGTAAACAACAAAGAATGTTTAATCAAACAATATATTTACAA
This sequence comes from Hypanus sabinus, assembly GCF_030144855.1. Taxonomy (NCBI): domain Eukaryota; kingdom Metazoa; phylum Chordata; class Chondrichthyes; order Myliobatiformes; family Dasyatidae; genus Hypanus; species Hypanus sabinus. The sequence continues at coordinate 68,159,029 of NC_082715.1, read as the reverse complement.
TATTACTCAAATATTATTGAAATATTAAATACATAACACCTACCATTGAGGATATCTTTAAGAAGCAATGATTAAAGAAGACAGCATCCATCATTAAAGGCATATCCTCTTCTTTTTACTGCTATTGGGTGGAGGTAAAAGAATCTAAAGAAGTATACTCAATGTATTATAAACAGCTCCTTCCCCTCTGCCATCAGATTTCTGAAAGGTCCATAGCCACTACCTTGCTATCTTGTTTTGCACTACTTATTTTTGTAATTCATGTAAATTTTATGCCTTTGCACTGTATTGCTGTTGCAAAACAATTTTCATGTCATATAAGACAGTGATAATAAACTTGATTCTGAACTAATTAAGCCAATAGTGCCTAATTACACTAATCCCTTCTGTATATTCATGAGGTTATCTAAGATCCTCTGTCATATCTGTCCCTACCACCAAACCAGCAACATATTCGAGGTATACCTCACTGTAAAAATAAACTTGCCCACATACCTTTGAACTTTTCCCTTTCACCTTAATGCTCCTCCACATGCCCTTCAATATTAGATATTAATCAACTGGTTAACATCAGTAGTTACAGTAAGCACAATAAATCAGATTTGATTGGTTTAATTTGCTTCTAACTGCTTCTTTTTTTCCTTCTGTTGTCCCCAGTTAAGTGTCTGGAAGGTAATGAACAAATAACTAATCAGTACCTTTAAAAGGTGCACTAACAGAAAATGAAGTATCTGTGGAAGAATAAATAGTTAATATTTTAGGTCAGACTTCAAATGAAGAAATTTCAATCGAGGAATCTGTTTTCTAAATTATGTTCGTGAGTGCTTGGATTCTTGGAAGTAGAAGGCAATTCTACATCCACAGAGATGACTTGGTGAAGTGAAGACCCCGGGACAGAGAATGAAACTTTGGCTTCCAGAGCATGGTTCAAAAATACCTTGAATGAGGTCAATGAGTGCCAACACTGAAGGTCGTCTGTTAAAGATCATTTGCACAAGTCTGTCAGTGATAATTAGAACAAGTTATTAAAATTATGTTTAAGTAGGATTATACTAAGTACAATGTGTCCATTATTGCTTCAAGCAAACTGGAGCAAGTTAAAAATCATGTCAGTAGGGAATGAAAGTGAAAAATTCACAAGAATGATTTAGCACAAAATGTTTCACAAATGAATCTGAAAGGCAGAATAGAAATTTAACTCCCAACAGATAAGCTGACAAGATTCTGGTAAGGGAGATGTGCCATTCAGAAGTAGAATTGTAATAGAGCTATTTGAAATAAAGGACAACCCATACAGTGTATAAACAGGCCCTTTGTCCCAACTAAACCATGCCAACCAAGATTTCAATCTCACCTAGTCCCATTTGCCCATATCCCTTAAACCCTTCCTTTCCATGTACTTGCCCAATAATGCTTAATGGTCAATAATGCTAGGTGCAACCCCCAGAACGTGCATGCCCTCAAATCCTTTTGATCTGGAGTACCTGGTGTTGCTGTGTAGACCTTTCTGGCTGCCTAGGGAGTTCACAGCTGTTATTGTCACAACTGTGCAGATTCCACCACAGGCTGATATTGACCTGGCTCTTGAGGAACTGTATGAGACTATCAGCACCCTGGAGACTGCACACCCAGAGGCTGTCTTCATCATCGCGGGTGACTTTAATAGAGCATTGCTGACTAAAGTATCTCCAAAGTTTTGCCAACACATCCAGGTGAGCACATGAGAATATAGCATACTCAACCACTGCTACTCTCTCTTCCTCAATGCTTACAAAGTGCTCCTACGCCACCCCCCCCCCCCCCGCCATTTGGAAAATCAGATCACTCCTCTATTTTGCTGTTGCCAAAGTACAGGCAGAAACTGAAACAAGAGGCGGCATAATTAGTCTGACCAATCGGCCTCTATGCTGGAATGTCTTCCACGATGAGGACATCTCCAAGTTCACGGAAATGGTCACGAGTTTCACCCAGTAATGCATGGAGGATGTTGTCCCCCTGAAACTGGTCAGGGTCTTTCCAAACCAGAAACCCTGGATCAATAGTTCTGTGCATAGCAGCACTTACCCCACGACACAGAGCTTATGCTGCCAATAATCAGCAAGAGCTCAATAGATGCAACTATGATCTGTGCAAAGTCATCAAGGCAGCAAAAGAAAAGCACAAAGACAAGATTCAGACTCAACTCTCCACCAACAACACATGCAGCTTATGATAAAGTCTGCACACCATTGCAGATTTCGAAGCTAAATGCAGTGGAGTTTCTAACATTGATGCCTCTGTCCCAAAAGAGCTAAATCTTTGTTATGCTCAATTTGATGTTGCCAATATTGAGACCCTGAGGAGATCTGCAGATGATGCAACTGGTATCTTGGTCTTCTCTGAGGCCAAAGTGAGCAGGAATTTCCAACAGGTGGACAGTCGCAAGGCCGCAGGGCTGGATGATATCCCAGGGCAAGTACTCAGGATGTGCATGGCACAACTGGTAGGTGTGTTTACAGACATTTTAATCTCTCCCTTTCCCAGTGCAGAGTGTCTTCCTGCTTCAAAACATCCACTATTGTCCCTGTACCTAAAAAGACCACGTAACATGTCTGAACGACTGGTGTCCTGTCACATTCACCTCAATAATAAGCAAATGCTTTGAGAGGCTGGTCAAGGACTATATCAGCAGCATTCTACCACCCAAACTAGACCCCCTACCATTCATCTAGTGACACAACCGATCGACAGATGACACAATAGCCACAGCTCTACACACCATCCTTACACATCTGGAGAAGAGGGACGCTTATGTGAGAATGCTGTTAGAAACATAGAAACATAGAAAACCTACAGAAGAATCCAGGCCCTTTGGCCCACAAGGTGTGCCGAACATGCACTTAATTTAGAAATTACCTAGGGTTACCCATAGCCCTCTATTTTTCTAAGCTCCATGTACCTATCCAGGAATATAAAAGACCTTATTGTATCCACCTGGCAGCCCATACCTTGCACTCACCACTCTCTGCATAAAAAACTTACCCTGACATCTCTTCTGTACCTACTTCCAAGCACCTTAAAACTGTGCCATCTTGAGCTAGCCATTACCGCCCTGGGATAGCCTCTGACTATCCACACGATCAATGCCTCTCATCATCTTATACACCTCTGTCAGGTCACTTCTTATCCTCCGCTGCTCCAAGGAGAAAAGGCCAAGTTCACTCAACCTATTCTCATAAGACATGTGCACCAATCCAAGCCACATCCTTGTAAATCTCCTCTGCATCCTTTCTATAGTTTCCACATCCTTCCTGTAGTGAGGTGACCAGAACTGAGCACAGAACTCCTAGTGGGGTCTGACCAGGGTCCTACATAGCTGTATATTACCTCTCAGCACTTAAACTCAATCCTATGGTTGATGAAGGCCAATGCACCACATGTCTTCTTAACCATAGAGTTAAGCAGCTGTGAAGCAGCTTTGAGTGTCCTAAGGACTCGGACCCCAAGATCCCTCTGATCCTCCACACTGCCAAGAGATTTACCATTAATACTATATCCTGCCATCAATTTGACCTTCCAAAATGAACCACTGCACACTTATCTGGGTTGAACTCCATCTGCCACTTCTCAGCCCAGTTTTGCATCCTATTGATGTCCCTCTGTAAATTCTGACAGATCTCCACACTATCCACAACAACTCCAACCTTTGTGTCATCATCAAGTTTACTGATCCATCCCTCCACTTCCTCATCCAGGTCATTTATAAAAATCACCAGGAGAAGGAGTCCCAGAACACATCCCTAAGGCACACAACTGGTCACCGTCCTCCATGTAGAATATGAACCGTCCACAACCACTCTTTGCCTTCTGTGGATAAACCAATTCTGGATTCACAAAGCAAGGTCTCCTTGGATCCCATGCCTCCTTACTTTCTCAATAAGCTTTACATGGGTACCTTATGAAATGCCTTGCTGAAATCCATATACACTACAACTACCACTCTACCTTCATCAATTCATCATTTACCCAAAAGATTCAATCAGGCTCATAAGGCATGACTTGCCTTTGACAAAATCATGCTATTTCTAATCATATTATGCCTCTCCATAAACCTTGCCTCTCAGGATCTTTTCCATCAACTTACTAACCACTTGAGTAAGACTCACTGATCTATAATTTCCTGGGCAATCTCTACTCCCTTTCATGAATAAAGGAACAACATCTGCAAACCTCCAATACTCCAGAAGCTCTCCCTTCCCCATTGCTGATGCAAAGACCATTGCTAGAGGCTCAGCAATCTTGCCTCCCACAGTAGCCTGGGGTACATCTCATCCGGTCCCAGAGACTTATCCAACTTGTTGCTTTCCAAAAGCTCTGTCACAAACTCTGTCTTAATGTCTACATGCCCAAGCTTTTCAATCCGCTGTAAGTCATCCCTGCAATAGTCAATATCCTTTTCCGTAGTGGATACTAAAGCAAAGTATTCATTCAGTACCTGTGCTATCTCCCCCAGTTCCATACACACTTTTCTACTGTCACACGTGATTGGTCCTATTCTCTCATGTCTTATCCTCTTGCTCTACACATACTTGTAGAATGCTTGGGGTTTTCCTTAATCCTGCTCGCCAAGGCCTTCTCAGTTCTTGGACTACAGTTCAGCATTCAACACCATAATTCCCTCCAGGATTGACAAGAAGCTCAGAAGCCTTGCTGGATCGCCATCAGGTGGTAAGATTGGGCTCCCTCATCTCTGCCCCTCTGACCCTCACAGAGGTGATCCTCAGTGCTGTGTTCTAAGCCCCCTCCTTTACCCTCCACATACCCATGACTGTGTCACCACCCACAGCTCCAATCTACTAATTGAATTTGCTGATGACACTACACCAATTGGCCTAATCTCAAATAATAATGAGGAAGCCTACAGAGAGGAAGTCATCACCCTGACACAGTGGTGTCAAGAAAACAACCTCGCCCTCAAATGTTTCAAAAGCAAAGTAGCTGTTCATAGACTACAGGAAGAATGGAGACAGGCTCACCTCTATAGACATCAACAGATCTGGGGTTGAGAGGGTGAACAGCTTTAAGTTCCTCAGCATGAACATCACTGAAGATCTCACATGGTCTGTACATACCAGCCGTGTGGTGAAAAAGGTACAACAGCACCTCTTTCACCTCAGACGGTTGAAGAAGTTTGGTATGGGCCCCCAAATTCTGAGAACTTCCTGTAGGGGCACAATTGAATATGGGAATTGTAATTACCTCAGTTGCAGGACTCTTAGAGAATGGTGCAGACAGCCCAGCGCATCTGTAGTTGTGAACTTTCCTCTATTCAGAACACTTACAAAGACAAGTGTGGAAAAAGGGCCCAAAGGATCATTGGAGACTCGAGTCACCTCAACCTCAAACTGTTCCAGCTGCTACCATCTGGGAATCAGTACCGCAGCATAATAACCAGGACCAACAGCCTCCGGGACAGCTTCTTCCTCCAGGCCATCAGACTGCTTGATTCATGCTTATGCAACTGTATTTCTAAGTTATATTGTCTATCCTGTTGTACATAATACATAATATTTATTGTAAATGACTATAACTGCACATTGCACATTTAGATGGAGATGTAACGTAAAGATTTTTACTCCTCATTCAATTCAGTTTAAATGTTGTTAATGTACTTGTCTTAGCCACTTCCTGTGGCAGCTCATTCCACATATGGACCACCCTCTGGGTGAAAATGTTACCCCTCAGGTCCTGTTTTAATTCTCTCTCTTCTCACCTTAAACCTGTGCTCTCTAGATTTTTATTCCCCAACCCTGGGAAAAAGGCAGGGTGCATACACTTTATCCATGCCTCTCATGACTTTGTGCACTTTTAAAAGATGACCCCTCATTCTCCTATGCTTTAATGAATAAAATCCTATCCTTGAACACAGGACAGTGCTGGAACAGTACAGGAACAGGCCCACGACATTGTGCCAAAACAATTAAATTAGTAATCAAATGGCCAACAAAACTAATTACTTCTGCCTACACAATGTCCATATTCTTTCCTTTCCATTACATTTATGAGCATATCTAAACATCTCTGAAAAGTCTCCAGTGTATCTGCCTTTACTACCACCCCAGGCAGCATATTCCAAGCACCCACCACTCTGTAAAAAAAAACTTGCCCCTCACATCTCCTTTGATATTACCCCCTCTCGTATTAAGCGCATGCCCTTCAGCATTATTTGCAGATTACACCAAGACAGTGCACAATGAGGAAGACTACCATGGCTTACAGTGGAATCTGGACCAACTGGAAAACTAGCAGATGGAATTTAATGCAGAGAAGCGTCAGGTGTTAGGACCAACCAAGGTAGATACTACCAGTGAATGGTATGGCACTGAAGAGTGCAGTAGAACCAAGGAATCTGGGAATACGGGTCCATAATTCATTGCATCACAGTTTGATAAGGTCGTAAAGAAAGTTTTTGGCACATTGGTCTTCATACTGAGAGCAAGACATGCAATTTTATGTTGAAATTGTATAAGATGTTGATGAGGCCTAATTTGGAGTATTGTGTGCAGTTTTTGGTCACCTACCTACAGGAAAGATACAAATAAGGTTGAAAGACAACAGAGAAAATTTACAAGGATGTTGTCAGGACTGGAGGACCTGAGTTATAAGGAAGGTTTGAATAGGTTAGGACTTTATCCCTTGGAATGCAAAAGATTGAGAGGAGACTTGATTGAGAAAGGCAAAATTAAGAAGGGTAAATGCAAGCAGACTTTTTTTTCCACTGAAGTTGGGTGGAATTTCAACTAGAGGTCATGGGTTAGATAGGTAGGTAGATCGATACTTTATTGATCCCATAGGAAATTAGTGTTACAGTAGCTTTATAAGTGCGCAAATATACAAATATTAGGAGTGAAGTAAGAAAGAATTTTTAAAAAGTTACTTTAAATAATAACATGTATAAGATTTACAAGTCAAAGACTATAAGATTTACAAGATTTACCAGTTCACACTGTATTATATTATACAGTAATGAGTGCACATTCACACCATCCAGATAAAAAATGGTGGTTGTTTTACATAGGGTGTCCGCGATAGCAGAGTGTGGTAAACAGAGGTAAATAGCAGTCTAACAGAAGAAGGTCGTCACTTCCCTGGCTGTGGATGAACTCATTATGGAGTCTAATAGCTGAGGGTAAGAATGACCTCATGTCATGTTCTTTGGAGCAGCACAGTTGTCTTAGTCTATTTCTTAAAATGCTCCTCTGTTCAGCCAAGATGGCATACAGAGGGTGAAAAACTGTACAGATTTGTCCCATATACTGACAACCTTCCCTCTCACCTTAAATGTACGCATTCTAGATTTTAGTTCCCTTTCTCTCGGAAAAAGGCTGAGGCTATTTACCTTATCTAGGTCCTTCATGTAATATCCACCACTACGAAGTCACCCTTCAGTATCCAATGCTGCAGCAAATTCCTAGACTGCCGAACAATAGCCTATGATGCAGTCCCAAGTCCTAGCAATATTCTTGTAAACCTTCTCTACATCTCCTCCAACTGAATAACATGTTTACCATAACAGGGTGAACAGAGCTATCTACAATACTCCAAACACCACCTCACTAATATCCTATAGAGAGTAAGGTTACTCCCAGGATCTCTCTCACTTTTTCATTTCATGATTTACATTTCTATGATTTATAGACTTTCAGATCAAAAACTCATTTAACTAATCATTACCTCAGTTTGTTTGCCAGGGTAGTTGTTTGTAATAACTGTGTTCTGCAACTTACAGCTCCACTATTGCTCTTTCTTTTTTTTTTGCCCCTGTTTCTTTACTGGGCCACATACCACCTGCTACACTATGCATCTAAATGTGTCTCATTTTCACCTTAACAAAATCAAGAATTTGTGATATTTACTTTCTCTATCCAGGCCTCAACTTGCATGAACCAGTTTTCTCCTCATGTTTTGTAGAAAGGTCAGCAAACTGAAAGTTCATCTGTTTCTCTCTCCTTCAGGACAGTCTGACCTGCTTAGTATTTCTAGAAATTGCTGTTTTCAGTCACTCACTTTGTCTAGTGAATGTGAATTCCAAGGAAATCTTCAAGGAGAAAGCAAATTAAAGTGATAAAAATTATAAATGAGTCAATTATTAGTCTGTCGTCCCTTGAGCTAGAATAACAGCAGTAATAATGAACTAATTACTATGCACATGTGATTTACATGCATCTGCTGTACCTGCATTAATTTAAGCACTTGTTTAAAGGGAAACGCCTCTCACAGTAGACCAAATTTACCAACCCGGAGCAGCGTTGTCCCTTATATCACACAGCAAATTCAATCAATGGAAATTAACTTCAATCACCAAGTTATGCAAGAAATGGCAAGACCCTTTAGAGTATTTATATAGAGGGAGATCTTAACGTACAAGTCCATAGAGTCCTGAATATGAAGCAGGGCTTGACACCACCAGGTTCAAGAACAGCTACTTCCCTTCAACCATTTGGTTTTTGAATGATTGAGTATAGCAACACTGTCGCCATTTTGATCACTTTGTACTAAAATGAATTTATTTTGTTCTAATCATGTTCTTCCCTCTAAAAATAGATGTTAATTTTATGTTTTTCTTAAGAACACTGTGTCTCTGAAGCTCTGTGCCTGTGATACTGCTGCAAGTTTTCATTGAACCTGTAAAAAATGAACTCAACTTTAAACATTGTTCCTCAAGTTTAAATTTATTATTGCCATAGACACACACACTTAGGGTATAAATGCCATGAAACTGCTTTTCTTTCTGACGCAGCAGCACAGTATGAGATCGAACACATTTTAAGTTTGTTAACTTTACATTGTTACGCATAAATCGAACATACAAAACAAACATCGGTACAAGTAGTTCAAAAGTAATTCTAAGAAAAATTATACTTTGTTTTCTTAGCATTCATTAGACTTAACAGGCCAATACTCCCTCAAAATTCTAGTTATGATCAGTTTAGAAGAGGAATCTCTCCCTCCTTCAAGTATTGGGAACTGGTTTACATCAGAACACGTCTCCTGAGCATCATTTTGTAGAACACAATGCCTGGTGCCTTCTGCCACATAAATAGAAACCTCCTGAACATCACTCCAGGGCTAAAGCATTTGATTCTATTAACAACTCCACTCACTCTGTCAAATACCAGTTCTGACTCAAAATCCACCAATTTATGACATTGTAACATCTCGCTAAAAAGCAAAAGCTCTTCTGTTGCTAACATCTGCTGCACAGCTAAATATTTTGGCTGCAATAATTGATCATCTGATGGAGAGCTTTGAAGCATTACTCTGTCAGAGAGAGTCATAGACAGAGTACCTGCAGTTCTACCTGCTCTCTCTCTGGTGGAGAAATAATTGAGCAATAACAGGGAAAAAAAAACAGCAAGGAGTCTTGTCCAATATTTATCCCCCAAACAGTATTACAAAATCATTATGCACAATTCTGGTCACCTTATTACAGGGAGGTTGTGAAGAATGTGGAAGTGGTTCACCAGGTCACTGCCTGGATTAGAGGATAGACAAACTTGGGTTGTTTTTTCTGTGGTGGTGGGTGTTTGGGGTAGGTTGTTGGCTTGTAGCAAAAGCATATGATAATGGTGCTTTTGAGGCTGTTAGACACATGAATATTGAGGCAATTGAGTGAAATGGACCACATACAGGCTACAGAGATTTGACTGGCCTCATCATCAAATTCAGCATTTGCTCCAGTTTGAATGGTGAACCTGCTTGACATACTTAATCTTTCTGGGAGGTATCTGATGTTCCAGGTTAACAGCACATTGAGTTGCACAACTTTTAAAGCTGCACTTCTTTGCAAATACCTTCAATTTCTTAAGTAGCCTTGGACATCTGGTGTCACTGGCTGTAGTACATGCAAGAATTATAGAGTCTACATCATCATTAGTTCTATTTATTTTATTTTGAAATTTTATAAATTACAAAGAATAACGATTGGAGTCGTTAAATTAGTATGTGCATTTGCCACTTGTGCTAACTGATAATGTCATTAACATCTGCTCCTCCAGTGCAGCTCCCTCCTTCCTTTTACAAACTAACATTAAACAGGGGCACCTTCACACTTGGCCTTTACAAAAAGTCATTTGAGAAGGCAACACTTGAGAGGTTTTTTTATGTTCAAACTGAACCATAGTATATGACCAGGGAATATTGCAACATGGATACTAAGTGGTGAAATCGCATAAAAGATAGAGCTATTAGTATTAAATATCCCATTTATGGGCTTGGCTATGTATCACCAAATACATATAATGTGACTGATTAAAGATGACATTATTCAAGGCAAAGCAGAAATCCGAATTCTAAAAACAAAATCTAAGAATGATGTCACAATATGTAAAGTGAAGGAAAATTAAACTAAAAAAAATGAAGAAATAATATTTCAGAATTTCTCCAGTTTTATAGATGAGGAATGACTTAGAATGATAAATAGCTTTTAACAAGTTGAGTAGTTGAGTACATTAGAAAAGTGGGCTTAAAATCCAGAAGAAGCCTCCTTTTTCCTCGTGATCTTTAACATTTTTGAATGATCTAAACAATGGAAAGTTCAACACTTATTCTTATTTTAGTTAATCTGTGCATGCGTTGTGGAATATTGTAATAGTCATCATGATCTGCCCAATGAACAGTCTGTTGCCAGCTACATCTTGGAGATACAAAACAATCAAACAATTTCTAAATGAGCCTTGAGAAAGGCATCAAGGGGCTTTAATTAGGTGCATTGAAGCAAAACAGGTCATATTCTATATTCTAATCATCATATTCTATTTGCCAAGGGTGACTTCCTGCAGAGTCCTATGAGATCAAATGTAAAAGAGCTTTCACAATTCAGCAGCTTCTTTTGTTGTCTACCTTTCAGCCAAATTCATATTCAGCTCCATTAATTTATTATTTGTACATTGAAACATGCAGTGAAATGTGCTGTTTGTGTCAATAACTAACGTAACCTAATGATGTGCTGGAGTAATCCATAAGTATCACAACACATTCCAGCACCAACAGAGCATACCCACAACATTCAGCAGAACAGCAGCAACAGAACAAGGAACTTTTCTTCCTTCCATCCACTGACACCCTTCCCCCGCTGATGCACCATCAATAACTCACACTGAGACGTAAGGCGAGATATCGGCTTTTATTGACTGGAAGAAGGAACCAGCAGTGAGTGACCATCATACAATGTCCTGGAGACTGAGGCCGAGCGTCAGGCCTCAGATCGCCTTTATACAGGGGCCTGTGGGAGGAGCCACAGGAGCAGTCAGCAGGGGGCGTGTCCAGACAGGCACATAGTTCACCACACCCGCCCACTTTGACAGAGAGTCCTCCAACCCTAAGACAGTGCAGACTTCCATTAGACTCACAGACATTGGCCTAACTTCCCCAGTGAACTTGCAGATCCAACACTTTGGCCATTGGGACTCGACTTCTGGATGTTCAATCGACTTTTGTATTTCAGTCTTTGGTTTTGAACCCAGGACTCGCCAATGATGGGATATTGAACTGCAGGCCCTGAACTCAGGGCTCACAGGCTCATGTACCTAGGTGTTCAGCAGCCCTTGTACCTCCTGCTGGCACAGATCTCCAATCTTGATGATCCCATGGGTTACTCACTGATATGGCGGTAGGGACACCTGCTCTTGTAGTCACTGGTCTTTATCCACAGCACTTTCTGGCCTGATATCCATCCATGGATATCCTACATTTAGGTTATTACTAGTCTTCAAACACAGAATGCAGAGCAGAGGTCTAGACTCCAGCCTGATCTCCAACTCCCTTTATTGCCCTCCCTAAACCCTAATCTGACACCGAAGTCCCCACTCTCATCTCAAAACCATCCCCACAAACCTAAGAAAGACTAAGTCTGAGCCCCAACATCAATGCAAAATGCAGCTCTCTGCTATCTTGACCGCAAGCCTGGCGCCAATTTCATAGACATTAGGCAGGAGGTACAAGGTAATAAGCGGCATAAATCAAGTGGACAGCTGGAGACTTTTTCCCAGGGAGAAATACCTGATAGGAGCGGACATCAATTTACAGAGTTTGGTGAAAAGTTTAGTGGGGAATGCCTGAGGTAGTTCTTAAAAAGGAGTGCTAGAACACCCTGCCAGGGGTGGTGGTAGAGGCAGATACACCAGTAACTTTCAGAAACATTTAGATAGGCACCTAGATGATAGAAAAACAAAGGGTTATGAAGGTTGTAGGACTAGAATAATCTGAGAGTAGGTTAAAAAATTTGGCTCAACATTATGGGTTGAGTGGCCTATGTTCTAGGCTCTAGGTACAGGAGCCTGAAACCCACACCTCAAGGTCCAACAACAGTTTCAGATCCACTCTTGCCAGGTTCTTGAAGTCACCTGAAAAATCCAAATACTACCTTGGGCTATATTTAACTTTCTCTCTTAACTTGCTGTAGTGTAATTATATTTTGTTGTTAATTTTGCACATGTAATACATGTTAACAATATATTTAACACATTTGCTCTCATCTTATGTACTATTTCAATGAAAGCTAATTTTCATGGCATTTATACCCTATATGTGACTATGACAACAATAAACTTAATACTTATGCACACTTGAATTCCCAGAGCTATGCACTTAACTAATAGCCACTCATGTTTAACATTGTTAAATGCCTCCTGGAAATGCAAAACAGAGTGTTGTTGAACTTGGAAAATCATTTTATCAAAAAAATCAAAGAGGCTAGTCAGACACAATCCTCCCCAGATGAATTCATGCTCACCAGCTGTGGAACAAGTTATTATCTTAATGATGATCCTTGCTTAATAATCAACCTCATTATATGCAACCAAATCATCATTAATAGATTAACGATTAATGGTATCTGATTTGTCACATTAGAGTATTACACTAGTTTATTATCCAGATGTTCCAAGGAAGAACATTAAATGTTGCTCTCAAGTTAATCTTCCCTGCAGAAGCATCCTTAAAAGTTCAGAACATAAGATCAGGCCCTTTTGCACACAAATTAAGCGAGTGGTGACTAATTAAACAAATCTCTTCTGCCTGCAGATGGTCCTCATCTGTTCATTCCCTGCCTATTCATGTGCTTATCTGAGAGCCTCTTAAATGGCACTATCACGTCTGCTCCCTTCACTACCCTGGTAGCACATTCCAGGCATGCACCATTCTGTGTAAAGGGGAAAAAAGCAGGACCTGTACACCTCCTTTGAACTTTCCCCTTCTCACCTTAAATGCATTCCTTCTGCGGGAAAAAGATACCAGCTGTCTACTCTAACAGCCTCGCAAAATTTTATAGACTTCTATCAGGTCTCTTGCTCCAGAGAAAGCAACCCAAGTTTGCCCAAACTGTCCTTGTAGCACATGCCCTCTAATCCAGGCAGCATCCTGGTAAACCTCTTTTGCAATCTCTCCAAAGCCTCCACATCCTGACTGCAAAGAGGCGACCAGAACTGAATGCAATACTCCAGATACAGTTTGACCAGAGTCTTTCTTACTTACTTACTGCCTGTTACACCACTGGTGCTTAGGGCAGCAATGAAGGTGCCCATCTATTTGTTCAGATGTAGGAGGATTCTTCATTACTGTTTCTGTAATAATTTTGTTTTACCAGTTAGAGTTGTTAGCCCTGACCTAAAACACCTGCACCTGTGTGGCATGGGTGACCCTACAAGCATAACGCCTTGACTCCAGCCATCATAACTCACTGAGTCATTGAGGCACATATGCCTCCAAACTACAACAAGTTTGTGGTCCTCTTGGAGGCAAGAGTCTTATAAAGGTTAGTAATGTTCTAAATAAGAATGGAAATCAGCAGTAAATCTTCCATCAAGTAATGATCCAGTGTTCATGTATGAAGTCAGTTTGGTTCAAATTAAGGTGGCTTTATACTTCAGAATCAGCTCTCTGTGAAGCAATCTCATAACTTCATTCTTTGGGAAATTCTGAAGACTTTTTGATTTACATTATTGAAAAGAGCACCTGGTTTTCTAAAGTCGCATAACAACACAAGGCTCCCAAATCATGGTAGCATCACATTGTGTCAATTACAATGCCAGAATTTTTAAAGTGTTTAATCTGTTTACCAGAATGGAATTGGTTTACTATTGTCACATGTACTGAGGTACAGTGTCTTGCCTACTGTTCATACAGATCCAATCATTACACATTGCATCGAAGTAGAACAATAACAATGCAAGATAAAGCGCAACAGCTACGGAGAAAGTACAGTGTAGATAAATAATAAGTGCAAAGATAAAGAGAAAGGTAGATTGGGAGGTGAAGAGTCCAACTATTGTACAAGAAACCATTCAGTAGTCCTATAACTGTGGGGTAGGAGGTTGAGCCTGGTGTTGTGCTTTCAGGATTTTGTTTCTTCTGTCCGATGGGAGAGGGAAGAAGAGACAATGTTTATACTCTCTGCTTTATTGAAGTGGTGTTAAATGTAGACAGAATCCATGGAGGAGAGTTTGGTTACAATATGTGCTGATCTGTGTCCATATCTCTACACAGTTTCTTGGTGTTACAGGCAGAACAGTTGCCATACCAAGCTGTGATGCATCCACATAGGATAGAACATCTATAAAAACTACAAAGGATTGATGGGGACATGCAAAATTTCTTCAGCCTCTTGAAAAAGTAGAAGCCTTGGTGAACTTTCTTGGCTGCGGTGTATGTGGCCGATCCAGGTCAGCCTATTGGTGATGTTTATTTCTCAGAATTTCAAGCTCTCAACTGCAGCACTCTTGATGTAGACAGGAGCATGTGCAGTGCCCACCTTTCTGAAGTCAATAACTAGTACATGTTTTGCAGGCATTGAGGGAATAGTAGTTGTGATGACATCATGTCAATAATCTCTCTAAATCACTCCCATACTCTGACACAGAGCTATGTGAGTTAGAGCCCACTACCATTTGTAAACTTGTAGATACATTTAGAGCTGGTTCTGGCTAATTAAAAGCAAACACATACATGGAATAGAGTAGGAGACTGAGGACACAGACTTGTGGAGCAAGAGTGTTGAGCATAATCGTGGGTGAAGTGTTGTTGCCTTTCCTTACTGATTGCAGTCTGTTACTCAGGAAGCTGAGGACCCAGTTGCATGGGAAAGTGATGATTAGAATCAAAATTTTCCCCATGTCACTGAATATGTGACAATAATAAACCAATAATCAATTGACAACATGAATGCTCATCTTAAACCAGAGACTGATGGATGTTTGTTACCCACGTGTATCACAGCATTTTGCAGTAGATCATACATCAGCCATGAGCTCATTGCAAGGCAGAGAAAAAAAATAATTACCTTCTCCTGCTCATGTTCTCACTGGTCTATTCCCAAATGACATTGTCATAGCTTCAGATGCAAACATGAGTAGAAACTATCTCTGATTAAACAAATGACTAGTATGACAGTATTAATTTGGCAATATCCACCACAAATGTTGACAAGGAATTAATAATGGAAATAGTTGACAGAAGTATTTATAATAGAAAAGGTCATCAAGAATTAGATGCAGAATTAATCCTTTGAATATATTTTAGGTTTTGATCCAATACTAGAAGATGAAGAGGCAATCCTCTGGATGGATTTAAGATGATTAAAGGCTTTGACAGGTAGAGAGACACTTTCCCCTGGTAAGAGTCTGAAACAAAAGGGACATATGTTCAAAATTAAAGCTGGAACAATCCACTTATGATGTTAAGTTGCCTGTCTTCACACAAAGAAGACCTGTCCTTCAGAACACTCTCTCTTCAAAGTTTACAGCTTGAGCTTTAACATCAGAAATGAATGATCAATATTATTCATCAGACTGTTTGAAATTCCCTACTGTAAAGTGAAAATGTCTATTTAAAGCCAAGGTTGATGGATTTTTAGAGACTAAAGGAAACAAGGATTCTTAGGAACAAGAATCAAAGGGTTAGATCATCTGGAGAAGTGCGAGAGTGTATGACCTACCCCTCTTGAGGTTCTTGTTCCCATGCTCAGTGCAGTAAGGTGCAGCGATGGGGAGGGTAAAGGCATGAATGATACAGCTGTCGCAAGAGGCGGCCAGACTGCACTCTCACTGATGTCAAAGTAAGCTCTTGTTCAGAAAGCCACCAGTTGTTCTGGGAACCCTTAATGGAGATCTTTGAACACACATTTCAAACAAGGACTTACAGACAGTCAAAAATAATACAGCAACTCAGCCATGCCAACCAAGTTGCCCACTAAAGCTAGGCACAAGAGAATCGGTAAATGCTGGAAATCTTGAGCAATGCACAAAATGCTAGAGGAACTCCCCAAGTCAGGCAGCATCTATGAAGAGAAATAAACAGTCAACACTTTGAGCTGGGACTCTTCATCAGGATGACCATCATGAAGGTTCTCAGCCCAAGGTGCCAACTGCTTTTCCTCCTCCATAGCTCTTACCTGACATGCTGAGTTCTTCCATCAATTTGTGCATTATTCACCAAAACTGGTGCTATCTGCCTACCTTTTGCCCCTATCACTCTAAAACTTCCCTATTTATGTTCTTATCAATGATGTATTTTAAGTGTTATTTTACCCGACTTTCTGGCAGATTGCTCCGTATACTCACCACCCTCTCTCTGAAGGAGTTGTCTCTCATGCCACTTATTAAATCCTCTCTTTAATGTCATGCCTTCTCATTTTAGTGCAGCACTATCCTGGCTGATTTGATTTGGCGTAATCAACGCAATTCACTATATGTTTTGAAGTAGAAAATAGAACAGTACAGTACTGGAACAGACCCTTCAGCCAACATAGTTGTGCCGAACCACAAGTGGCAAATTGGCAGATTCATTAGGGACATGAAAGAAACTTTTAGATAGGCACATGGGTGAAAGGAAAAATTGAAGGGTAGGGTTGTATTGATTGTAGAGTAGGTTAAAAGGTCAACACAAGGTCAACACAACATCATGTTCTGAAGAACACAGAACTATGCTGTTCTATGCTCTATAACTAACACTAATCTTTATGTCTTTAGTTATTTTCGATCAATCATTCAGTTCTTGAAGCAACCTGCATGACTGTAATGGCTACTTCAGAATATTAAGACTATTATGACTACAGTGGACTTTATAATTTGCGGTTCTAATTGTGTTCTTTTTTGTAAAATGTTTCATTTGCATTCTTCTTGTGAATGTCACCTTTCTAATGGCATGTACCTGCGATACCACTGCAATATGCATATACTGGATGTACACAGCCCAAGATGCTGTTGTGAGCTTGATGCCAATTTATACTGAATGTCCTCATTACGTATCAACTGTATCTCTCCATGTCCATGAGTCTAACTGAAAGCCTCTTAAATTCTACAAAACTGCCTGGTTCCACTAATACCCCAGTGATCTTTTCCAGGCAACTGCTATATTTCCCATAAAACTTACTTGTACCTTACTTTGTCTTTAAACATCCTTTCTCTAATCTTAAAAGTTCACCTTTGGGGTTTGACATCAGTCCTTGTGGAAAAGAGTCTGAGTGTCCACCCTATCAACTCCTCTCAATTTTAAAAACTTCTATTAGTCAGTCTCCAATGCCCGGGAGAAACCAACTCCAGCCTTTGTCCAGCCTTTCCTGATAACACACATCCAGTAACACAGGCAGCCTGCTGGTAAAGCTCTTCTACACCTTTTCCACATCCTTCCTATCAAGGGGCAATGAGGTCCTTAATAATACTCCAAATGTGGTCTCAATAAAGTTTTATACAACTGCAGTATGACTTCCTTACTCTTATACTTAATGCCTGTAGCAATGAAAGCATACATATTTACTAGAATGTTACCTGGGTTTCAGCACCTAAGTTGCAGAGAAAGGTTGAACAAGTTAGGTTTTTATTCTTTGGAGCATAGAAGGTTGAGGGGGGACTTGATAGAGGTATTTAAAATTATGAGGGGGATAGATAGAGTTGACGTGGAGAGGCTTTTTCCATTGAGAGTAGGGGGGAGATTCAAACAAGAGGACATGAGTTGAGAGTTAGGGGGCAAAAGTTTAGGGGTAACACGAGGGGGAACTTCTTTACTCAGAGAGTGGTAGCTGTGTGGAACAAGCTTCCAGTAGAAGTGGTAGAGGCAGGTTCGATATTGTCATTAAAAAAAAAATTGGATAGGTATATGGACAGGAAAGGAATGGAGGGTTATGGGCTGAGTGCAGGTCAGTGGGACTAGGTGAGAGTGTTCGGCATGGATGAGAAGGGCCAAGATGGCCTGTTTCCGAGCTGTAATTGTTATATGGTTATATAATATACCTTCACCACCTGTGGATTTGGATGATATAGAAGGTTAGGGAACTCAACACTATGAAGAGATCTACCATTAACTGTATACTTTCTCCTTTAATTTGAATTTCCAAAGTGCAACACCTCACACTTAGAACATAGAACATAGAATAGTACAGCACAGTACAGGCCCTTCAGCACACAATGTTGTGCCAACCCTTAAACCCTGCCTCCCATAAACCCCCACCTTAAATTCCTCCATATACCTGTCTAGTCATCTCTTAAATTTCACTAGTGTATCTGCCTCCACCACTGACTCAGGCAGTGCACTCAACACACTAACCACTCTCTGAGTAAAAAACCTTCCTCTAATATCCCCCTTGAACTTGCCACTCCTTACCTTAAAGCCATGTCCTCTTTTATTGAGCAGTGGTGCCCTGGGGAAGAGGCGCTGGCTGTCCTCTTAATATTTTGTATACCTCTATCATGTCTCCTTTCATCCCCCTTCTCTCCAAAGAGTAAAGCCCTAGCTCCTTTAATCTCTGATCATAATGCATGCTCTCTAAACCAGGCAGCATCCTGGTAAATCTCCTCTGTACCCTTTCCAATGCTTCCACATCCTTCCTATAGTGAGGTGACTAGAACTGGACACAGTACTCCAAGTGTGGCCTAACCAGAGTTTTATAGAGCTGCATCATTACCTCACAACTCTTAAACTCTGTCCCTTGACTTATGAAAGCTAACACCCCATAAGCTTTCTTAACACCCCTATCTACACTTACCCAGATTAAATTCCATGTGCCATATCTCTGCCATATCTGTAACTACTCTATATCCTGCTTTTTTTTTGCTAGTCCTTTACATTATTTATAAATCCACCAGTCTTGGTGTCATCCACAAACCTGCTAATCCAGCTATCTATATTTACATCCAAATCATTTCTCTGTCATCTCAATGCCTTCTAGTTCCACAGGCCTGGGAAAGGACTGTTTGCACTTACCAAATCTATATGATTTTAGACACCTCTGTAAGGTCACCAGGGAGAATGGGGTGTCCAGGGAGGGTTAGCACCTCTGTTGAAGGAGCTTGTCATGCCCATTCTGGGGAAACTCACTTACCTTTGGTCTCCACTAGACACTTAGCACTCACCTGTTGCTCCAAGTAGCTGTTTGCATTTGACAGTGGCTACACTCTAGCACACTGCTCTGACTGGTGGTCTAAGCCAACTGAGGGTAGCCAAATTGTCTCATACCCTGATGAGTTGGAGTCATGCTTGTCCTAACATGCAAAGTCGGCTCCAGCTGACTGGGTGGATGACGTTAACAATGAGATCCAATGGCCAGGAAGGTGGTTCTGCAATGTTTTGTAGAAGATGAAGAGAATGGCAAGGCACAGAAGTCATGGGCATCCACAGCAGCCAAGGAAAATCCCAGTTCTGAACCCGGACTTCTGAAGTTGAGAGTCGTACTGCCTTAATACAAATGCTTTCCTCTTTAAAAACTCTCCCTCATAGGTTTCCTATCATCGTTGGATACAATGGACAACCAACATAAGGTCACTTCTCATAGTTCTACACTCCAAGGAAAAAAGTCCTGGCCTATCCAGCTTGCCCCTGTAATTCAGATCCTTTAGCCCAAGCAACATCCTTCAAAATCTTTTCTGTTCTCTCCGATTTAATGACATCTTTCCTATAGCAGAGTGACTAAACCTCAGTGATGCCTCATCAATGTTTTGTTCAAAAGCAACTTCCCAATTCTTAAACTCAATGCACTAACTGATGAAGGCTAGCATACCAAACATCTTCTTCACCACCTAATCTACCTGTAATGCCACTTTCAGAGCATTTGGATTCCTGGGTCCCTTTGTTTTAGAACGTTCCCCAGGGTTTTACTGGTCCAAAATGCAAACACCTCATACACAACTGAACTGAACTCTAAGTCCTCTGCGAAGCATAATTATACAGAAAAAAATCTGCAAAAAAAAAATCCTTTCCAGCTCTATAACACAATAAGGGAAATCTCCAGAAGTAAATATCTGGTCAAAATTTATCTCCATTCTAACAAATAAGCAAATAACCCTCAATGTGAGCTGATAATATCTTCAGTTATCAACAGCGGACAGAGTCATCCCCTGCTGAACCAGGTGAAAGGAAGGTCTATGGCTCTGAATTTGGAGTTCAAGTATTTTTTTACCTGTAATGTTGGCTTACATATGCAGAAAATACATAGAACTATATTTGAACAGACAGATAGTAACATGCAGCTATGCACAGGTGACACACAACTATTTGTCTGTGATAGATTACTTGCTGAAATGTAGAGCCAACATCTGTTGTGATACAACATCTGAAATCTATCTGTGTCTGACTCAGCCTTTTCAAACAGTATGACATCTGGTAAGAGACTACCTCATAACAACGTTCTTTGCTAAAGTTTCAAATGTTTACAAATTCCGAGTCCCCAATGAACAGAAGAATTGTATTGAAACTGTGGAAACAAGTCAGGATATGTTGTGCAAACCAATTGGTCCCTGTCCTGCACATCTACGAACTTCATCACTTCTGGAAGGATATATAATGGACAAAAATGGTGCATATCATTGCTAATCATCAAATATTACACCATTAAACATTTGAAAATGAATGAGCCCAATGTAAAAATATAAAGAACACAAAGTATAAAGCAATTATTGATGCTGTCAGCCTTGGATTTCTGTAGAAGTCTCACTTCTGATTCAACATCATGGTGCAGACCCCACTTCAAAATATCACCTTGTTTACAAATTGAAAAGATGTGAGACGTGCAAGATATGAGAAACTGCCGAACAGCCGATGTGGCCTAACTGAAAGAGCCATGACAAGGGAGCCAATGCATCAAATTAACCATCAATTTTCCTTGCCAGATGTCTTAGTACAAGTTGGCTCAAATATACAGTATATGACTTAAGATGGCTTATGTTCGGTCCTTGAACAGAAGTATGCAGGATCAGGAGTACACCAGATGAACCCTCATACCTTCCCTACCATGCAATGTGATCATGGCTGATTTATGCTGGACTCAAATCCTCTTCTATTCCAGTTTCCTGTTACACTCAATTCCCCAGCACTTCAAATATTTTTTTTCATCAATCTTTGACCGATATAAGGTGAGGAGGAGGATAATGGGACTTCATGTTCCTGTCCAAGTGCATACTAACAGACTTTCTGCCATGATTTTCAACATGGCAAAATATTACAAAAGATATGCAAAGAGCAGAAATGTTTCCTTGGATTTTAGAGAGCAGCCTTGTTCATTCTCCACTTCACTAAAAGCTCACAGCTTTACCATTACACCACAGAAATCTATAGTAACAGTTCTGCCCATGACCACAAGAAACTACAGAGAGTTATGGACACAACTCAGCACATTGCAGAAACTGGCCTCCTCCCCATGGATGCTGTCTATACTTCTCACTGCCCTGGTAAAATAGCCAGCAAAATCAAAAGCCCCACTCACTCCAGACATTCTCTCTCCTTCACTCTCTCACTGGGCAGAAGATAGAAAAGTCTGAAAGAACATACCACCTGGTTCACAGACAGCTTCTATCCCACTTGTTATAAAACTATTAAATAGTTCCCTAGTATGATAAATTGACATAAGGCCAGTTTTACAAGCAGAATTGGCCAGTTAGCCAATCGAGTCTCCACTGCTATTCCATCATGGCGGATTTATTGTCCTTTTCAACCCCATTCTCCCTGTAATCTTTGACACCCTGACTAATCAAGAACCTAGCAAACTCCACTTTAAATATACTCAACAACTTGGCCTCCACTGCCATCTGTGGCAATGAATTCCAGAGATTCCCACCCCTGGCTAAAGAATTTTTTTCCTCATCTCTCTTCTAAACAGATACCCTCGTATTCTAAGGCTGTGCCCTCTGACCCAAGACTCCTCCACTGTAGGAATCATCCTCTCTACATCCAATTTAGGTCTTTCAATATTTGATAGGTTTCAATAATCCCCTTTCATTCTTCTAAAATCCAGCAAGTGCAGATCTAGAGCCATCATATGCTCCTCATACATCAACCCTTTCATACAAAGTACAAAGTAAATTTTATTATCAAAGTAAAAATATGCCACCGTATGCAACCCTGAGATTCATTTTTCCTATGGGCATACTCAGCAAATCTCTAGAATAGCAATTATAAAAAGAATCAATGATCAATGCGTGCAGAAGACAAAAAACTGGAAATGCAAATATAAATAATTAGCAATAAGTAATAAGAACATGGGATAATAAGTCTTTGAAAGTGAAATCATTGGTTGTGGAAACATTTCAACGATGGGGCAAGTGAAGTTGAGTGTAGTTGTCATCGTTTGTTCAAGAGCCTAATGCAAGCTCCTGGGATCAATCTTATTCTCGTGATGTCTCTTGCTGTTTCTGTTCTATGTGAGTGAGAATCACAGAGCATAGCCCCATTAGAGAACTGTGTGGTACAATGAAATACAAAGACAAATGTGGAAAAGAACCTAGTGTCAATGTCATTGGAACTTCTAAGGGTAGTGGGCTACTGGTTAGAAGTGTCTAAAATTATGAAGCCTTATTAAATAGCAGAGAAACACAGAAACATACAATTATTAACATTTTTTAAGAACTAGAAGACAGATACAAGATTAACCACAGATTCTGGACACAGAGAAACAGTTTGAACACTAGGAAACATGTACATTGAAATTAGATTGTTATAAAATGTTGGTGTTTCAGTATCAAATTCCAATCATATATCACACGGAAGAGAAATAAACAGTGACCATGTCCCAGGTTTTTGATCAGGTTCCTTGAACTGCTAATACACATCACCCCTTCCCACCACTGTTCTTTATCAAGTTTTCCCAGTGACCACCATCAGAACCCTAACATTAAACCTCTTCCCTAACTAGCAGCCCCATCTTCACCAGTGCCCTCCCCTGCTGATCCTTGGCAACTGTCTGTCAGCCAGCCCTCTGCTGATCAGCTCATCCTGACTCTGAGGCCAATCCTCACCTCGCATACAGCACCTCGCCTCACTTGCCCAGTCTGTACTCTCTTTCCCATCGTCCCGATATGATCCTGAACCCAGATTTACCAGTTTCTTTGGGTACTCTGCAATTGTGGACTGTGGAAAGGAAGATTTTAAGTACATATGCCCCATTCACTAATGCACAGAGCTTTGGACCTTGTAAGTAACTGAATTTTTCATTTTTTGGTCGCCAAACAAAACTTCATTGGTCACTCAGAACTGATGCTGAAATACTCCTTCAGATTACTGATTATGTTTTAAATTTTTTTTGTATTGATTATACTGTAAAGGTACAATGATACTTCATTGGAGTAGCCACCATGAATAGAAAAGTGTTTACTATCTTCAGTGAATTATGTTCCATTGTTCTCTGCTACTGATCTTCTCCTCACAAATAACAAGACCATAGAACCTCCAGACATGATATATTGCAGCGTGGTTGTTGAGGGAAATGGAAATAAAATGCCATGGAGTTAGTAAGCTTTCAATAGCAAAATATTTTAAATGCTGGGAATTCCAAATAAAAACTTGATGTGTTAAGAAAGAGACAAAATTAATGTTTCAGTTTCGTTCAACAGTCAAGTTTTTGTTAATCAATTGGATTAATCAGATTGTTGGAATAAGACTCATTTCATAAATATCCAATAGAAGAACTATCAAATTTCTAACTAGTGAGAAGATGGATTAATTATTAAATAAATACTTAATTGATAATATTACTAAAACATTAAAGCGATAAAAATCATGTTGGATGGGAATAGACAAGTATTGTAACAGAACTTGTACAACTCTTTATGATTCTAATGTCACACTCCTGAAACATCTAAAAAAAAAGTAGAGTTTATTGCATACATACATGTAATTCCAGGAATTTACCTCAATTAGAGTCTAAGATTGTATCAGATGTGGATCAATCCCACACCTGAGTAAGGGGTTGAAAGTGCAGGTAGTATAGCAGTCTATTACAGAAACCCCTCCATAGAATTTGTCTGCAATTCCCCCAAATTGAGAAAACAGGCAACATAATCAAAGACACCTCTCACCCTGGACATTCTCTCTTTGCTGCCCTTCCATCGGGCGGAAGATACAAAGGATTGACAGCACTGACCACCAGGCTCAAAGACAGCTTCTATCCTGCTGTTTTAAGACCTTTGAATGATAAAGATGAGATAGATGGAGAGAGACAGAGAGATATAGAATTGTAGGGAGATAGAGCAGTGAATCAGTGGATGGGATTATTTTCATGGATTCATCTCTGCATCTGAATAAATATGGCACTGCATCACTGACTTCAGCAAGACCTGTCTGAATATGCATACATTTGAGAATGTACTAAGTCTACCCAAAGCAGAAGCTTTGGATGAACCTGAAGATTTACAGCTTGCTGAGAGGTGAATCTGTAGCATTTAAGACTGGCAATCCAAAACCTTGCAAGATGTCCAGTATGACATACAGAAGACCATCATGAGAGTGAAAAGGAAATTCCATATGAAATTAGAGACACAATCAGATGCACCACAGCTGTGATAGGGTTTGTATGCCATTATTTCCTATAAGGAGAAACTTACAGCATAAACAGTAGCGGTGTTCCCTCTCCTATGAGATAAATGTTTTTTACAAGTGCTCACCGCATCTGACAAGCCTATAATTTCTGTCTCAGTAGCCAAATTCAGAGCATCCTTCAAAAGGGTAAACACTTGCAAGGTATCAGGCTCTGATGGTGTATATAGCAGGCTGGAGTGTTTAAAGACATCTTCGACCCCTTACTGCTGCATTTGGAGGTTCCTACCTGCTTCAAAAGGAGCGTCAAACATAGTGGTTCCCAAGTAAAATTGACTGTGGACTCCAGGAAGGGGAAAACAGGAGAGTGCATAGTAGACTTCATTGAAGACTCTGCAGCTCAAAGGGTAAGCAGCTTCAATTTCTTGGGCATCAACATCTCAGAGGACTTATCTTGGGCACAACACATTGATGCAGTCACAAAGAAGGCAGGCCAGCAGTTATACTTCATTGGGAGCTTGAAGAGATTTGATATGCCACCAAAGATTCTAGCAAATTCATTCAGATGTATGACGGAGAGGATTCCGACTGGTTGCATCACTCTCCGGAATGGAAGCTCCAAAATGGAGGATTGCAAAAGGCCTGGATTATTGACTCAGCCAACTCCATCACAGGCACAACCCACCTCACCATCAAGGATATCTTCAAAAGGCAGCGCTTCACGAAGGTGGCATTCAACATTAAGGACCCTTATCATCTGGAACATGCCCTCTTCTTATTATTACCATCTGGGAAGAGGAATAGGAACCTGAAGGCCCACACGCAACATTTTAGGAACAGCTTCTTGCCCTCTGCCGTCAAATTTCAGAATTGTCCATGAACCCATTAATGTTACCTTGCTATTCCTCTTTTGCACTGTTTATATTTTTGTATCTTTTGTGTGTTATATTTACTGCTGTTACAAAGCAACCAATTTTACAAAGTATGTCAGTGATTCTGATTCTCATTCTGATTCTGAAGAGTAGGATGAGCTGCCTCAATAACTATCGCCTAGTAGCACTCATGTCTACTGTGATGAAGTGCTTCAAGATGTTGGTCATGGCTAGAGTTAATTCCTGCCTGAGCAAGGACAGCACCTGCTGTAATTTGCCTACCACTACAATAGGTCGTCAAAGGATGAAATCCCACTGGCTCTTCACTTGCACAACAGCAAAAAACTATGTCAGGCTGCTATCTACTGATCTCAGTAGATTCATCACCATCATGCTCTCAAAAAACTCAAAAATTTGGGCCTCTGTACTTCCTTTGGCAACTGGATCCTTAACATTCCCATTGGAAGACCACAGTCAGTGCAAATCAGTATTAACATCTCTCCACTGGCAATCTACATAGTCACACCACAAGGATACATGCTTAGACCAATACTCTACTCTCTCTATCCCCATGACTACGGCTAGATACAGCTCAAACACCATCGATAAACTTGCTGATGACACCACTATTATTGCCAGGATCTCAGATGGCGACGAAGAGGTGTACAGGTGTGAGATAGATTAGCCGGTTGAGTGGTGTTACAACATCAACTTCACACTGAATGTTAGCAAGACCAAGGAGTTGATTGTGGACTTCAGGAGGGGGAAGCTGGGAGAACGCACAGCAGTCCTCGTTGAGGGATCAGTGATGGTAAGTGTGAGCAGCTTTAAGTTCCTGGGTGTCAAGATCTCAGAGGATCAATTCTGGGCCAAAGGGCCTGCTTCAATGCTATATGAATTTCTAAATGAAAATTAGTGGCCTTAGAGTTGGAGAGAGCCAGAAAGCAAGAGTACAACAACAAGGGGAAAGGGCAGAACTAAATATAGATGAATCAAAAGATTTACAGGATGAGGAGGGATTAGTGGCACATAGAATACTACACTAAAATAAGCCACAAATCATCCTTTCCAGGGACATAATTAAAATACAATTGTGTAAAATCCTCATAGATTGTGAACTCATGTAGGGGAAGCTTAGAAAATTATTCCAGCTGGATTTGATGATTAAATGGCTCACTGAATGACAACCTCAAGCATCCATTGTTCATTTGCAGTGGAGAGGAGAAGAGAGGAAAAACAAGGTTCATCTTCCTTACATAATCTGCATTTCAGATAAAGGGCAATTTCCTGAATTACACTGAAAATCTTTGGTTAATATTAGAGTCATAGAGTCATACAGCACCAAAGTAGGCCCTTTGGCCTAACTGACCATGCTGACTGTGTTTCCCAGTGAACTGGTCCCAACTATCTATGATTGACTCAGAACCTTCTTAATCTCTCCATTCCATGTACTTATCTTAAATGTTGCTAATATGTCCACCTCATCCACTGTTTCTAGCAGCTCATTCCAAACACATATCATGCTTTGCATGGAGAAACTGTCCCTGGTGCCCCTTTTAAATCTCGTACCCTGATCCCTTTCCTGGAAAAATTATCATATACCTTCTCTCTGTCTATTGCCTTCGTTATCTTAGATACCTCTATTAGGTCACCTTCAAACTCCTACATTTCAAGAAATAAAGTCCTAGCCTACACAGATTACTGTAACTCAGGTCCTTAAGTCCAGGCAACATCCTGATAAGTCTTTTGTGCACTCTTTCTAGTTTAATAATATATTTCCACTAACAGTGACTAAAACTGTGCAATGTACTCCGCATGCAGAGTCACCATGGTCTTACATAACTACACCACACTGTATCTTCCCAACTCCTGCACTCAAGTCCCTGTTTGATGAAGGCCATTATGCCAAATGCTTTCTTCACCATCCTGCTTTCAGTGGACTATGCACTGGCACTCCTAGATCCCTCTGTTTCATTATATTGAAATGTAATCAAGAAAATCCGAGAATTCAACAGTGATCTTACTTGAGAAAAAAGTAAAAGTAAAGCATAATAAACATTTCTACATCCAAAGCATTGTGTATTGTGAATATTTAATGGAGATAATGGATATTTCATAGAAATCTCAGTAAATTCAAGGAAAGATCATTTTGCTGCACCTCAGAGTATTCTTTTTCTGTGGGCTTTCAATCTACTTTTCTGCAGAAGGAACAATACCTGCGGGACAACTAATTTACAATTAATTATCTGACCAATTTACTTGAATGACTATACAAAGTAACAAAAGAAATATTTTTCTGTGAAACATTGAATCCAAAGTTGATAGAAACAGGGAAAAAAGAGCCATGTGGATTGTAAAGCTAAATATCAGTCCATTTCAAGTAGCATTTATGTATCGTAATTATTGTATACAACAAAAACAAGGCATGCAACATTGCAACAATTCCCAATAGCGCAATGCAAAGGGACAATCAACAATTGGCCAGAGTTTGTTTTGAGGGATGCTGGATGCTGAACAAGCCCACAGATGGAGGGAAAAGTTCAGGCTCAAAGAGATGATTATTCAGAAATCATTTTTTTTTATTTCAAATTTTTGTTTAGAGATAGAGGATGATAATAAGCCTTTCCAGCCCAAGAAGCCCACACTGTCCAATTACCTCCCATACAACCAATTAACCTATTAACCCACATGTCTTTGGGTTGTGGAAGGAAACCCATATGGTCACAGAGAGAACATACAAACTCCTTACAGACAGCAGTGGAATTGAACCCAAGTTGCTGGCACTGTAATAGTTCTATACAAACTACTACACCATAGTACAGTTATAGGGGTGGAGAACATTATGAAATAGAATAGTACAGCACAGGAACAGGCTCTTCAGCAAACAATGATGTAAAATCATGCTAAATCTCTTGTGTCCACATGTAAGGCATATTATATGCCATGATAGTATTTTTCTCCATCACCACGTCTCCATACCAAAAGTATTCCAGGCACCCACTGCTCTCTGTGTTAAAACACTTCTCCTGAACATCTTCGTTGAACTTTCAACAAAACAATCTGCTGGAGGGACTGTGGTTACGCCTGACTCACTGAGCACCTGCAACAAATCGTTTGTTGCCATCGATTCTAGCAGCTGCTGCAGTTTCTTGTGTCTCTTTTATCTTGCTTATTTCACCTTAAATATATGTTCTCTAGTGTTTGACATTTCGAGTCTGAGTAAAATATTCTGACCATCTGCCCTATCTATGCTTCTTGTAATTTCCTAAAGTTGTCAGCTCTCCCTTAATCTTTATCACTCTGGAGAAAACAACCCTAATTTGTTTAATCTCTCCTTCTAAACACATGTCCTCAAACCAGACAGCTTTCTAGTGAGCCACTTCCATACCCTCCCAAAGCCTCCATATCCTTCCTGTAAAGGGCAACCAAACTACACAGAATGCTCCAAATGCAGCCTAACCGATGTTTTATACACTTGCCATACCAGCGGGCATGATTTTAAGGCAAGAGGGGTTAAGTTCAAAGGAAAAGTGTGTTTAAAAACTTTGATTGGTGTATGATTCTAATACATTCACTGATGGAATGTGATGGAAGTAACAGCAAGAGGCATTCAAAGGTTCAGGGAATGGAAGGATCTGGACACTGTGTAGGCAGAAGGGATTAGTTCAGTCAGGCATTTGATTAATAATTTAATTAGTTCAGCATAACACTGTGGGTCAGAGCAACACACACAAAATGCTGGAGGAACTCAGCTGATCAGGCAGGAGTAATGAAGACAAATATACTGTCAATGTTTTGAGTCAAGATCCTTTATCAGAACCGGAAGGGAAGGGGGCAAAAGGAGGATAAGGACTTCAGGGAGGGAAAGTAGTGCAACCTGGCAGCTGATAGATCAGACCAGCTTGTGGGGAATTAAAATGTTATCCCCTTCTGTTAGTCTCTCCGCCTTTGCTATATCTTCTCAGGATGAGGCTTTCAATTCTGGAATATCAAAGATAACATTTTCTTTTAAAAAATACAGGGTTTCTGTTTCAACACCATCAATGCTGCTCTCACCTGTATCACTTATATTTCCCAAAATGTCAACTGTTCATTCCCCTCCATAGGTGATGCTTGACCTGCTGAGATCCCCCAATAGTTTGAGTGTGTTGCTTAAAATTTACACCATCTGCAGAATGTCTTGTGTCTGATTGTGGGCCATAGGTCCTATTCCTGTGCTGTGTTGTTCATGTTCTATATTCTCTATGACTTAGAAACTTAGAAACACAGAAAAACTACAGTACAATACAGGCCCTTCAGCCCACAAGGTGTGCCGAACATGTACTTACTTCAGAAATTAACTTGGGTTACCCATAACCCTCTAATTTTCTAAGCTCCATGTACCTATCCAGGAGTCTCTTAAAAGACTCTGTTGTATCTGCTTCCACCACCATTGCAGGCAGTCCATTTCACACACTCACCACTCACTGCATAAAAAATTTACCCTGATATTTCCTCTGTACCTGCTTCCATGCACCTTAAAATTGTGCCCTCTCATGTTAGCCATTTCAGCCCCGGGAAAAAGCCTCTGACTATCCACAAGATCAATGCCTCTCATCATCTTATACACCTCTATCAGGTCACCTCTCATCCTTCGCTGCTCACCCTTTCTATAGTTTCCACGTCTTTCCTGTAGTGAAGTGACCAGAACTGAGCACAGTACTCCAAGTGGGAACCGAGCAGGGGCTTATGTAGCTCTAACATTACCTCTTAGCTCTTAAACTCAGTCCCACAGTTGATGAAGTCCAATGCACTGTATGCCTTCTTAACCACGGTGTCAACATGCACAGCAGTTTTGAGTGTCCAATGGACTTGGACCCCAAGATCCCTCTGATCCTCCACGCTGCCAAAAGTCTTACCATTAATACTATATTCTGTCATCATATTTGACCTTTCAAAATGAACCACCTTACACTTATCTGGGTTGAAACCTAACTGCCACTTCTCAGCCTAGTTTTGCATCTTATTGATGACCTGCTGTAATCTCTGACAGCCCTCCACACTATCCACAACACCCCCAACCTTTGTGTCATCAGCAAATTTACTAACACATCCCCCCACTTCCTCATCCAGGTCATTTATAAAAATCAGCAAGAGAAGGGGTCCCAAAGCAGATCACTGAGGCATACCACTGGTCACTGACCTCCATGCAGAATGTGACCTGTCTACAACCACTCTTTGTCTTCTGTGGGCAAGCCAATTCTGGATCCACAAAGCAAGGTCCCCTTGGACCCCATGCCTCCTTACTTTCTCAATAAGCTTTGTCTGGGGTACCTTATCAAATGCCTAGCTGAAATCCATACACGCTACATCTACTACTCTTCTTTCATCAATGTGTTTGGTCACATCCACACAAAATTCAATCAGGCTCGTAAGGTACGACCTGCCTTTGACAAAGCCATGCTGACTATTCCTAATCATATTATGCCTCTCCAAATGTTCATAAATCTTGCCTCTCAGGATCTTTTCCATCAACTTACCAACTACTGAAGTAAGACTCATTGGTCTTCAATTTCCTGGGCTATATCTACTCTTTGTCTTGAATAAGGGAACAACATCCGCAATCCTCCAATCCTCTGGAATCTGTCTCATCCCCAATGATGATGCAAAGATCATCGCCAGAGGCTCAGCCACTCCTCCCTTGTCTCCCACAGCAGCCAACACATCCGGTCACATTTTTCCACTGTCAAACTTGATTGCTCCTATTCTCTCACGTCTTATCCTCTTGTTCTTCACATACTTGTAGAATGCCTTAGGATTTTCCTTAATCTTGCTCACCAAGGCCTTCTCATGGCCCCTTCTGGCTCTCCTAATTTCATTCTTCAGCTCCTTCCTACTAGCCTTATAATCTTCTAGATCTCTATCATTACCTAGTTTCTTGAACCTTTCATAAGCTTTTCTTTACTTCTTGACAAAATTTTCAACTGCCTTTGTACAGCACGGTTCCTGTACCCTACCATCCTTTCCCTGTTTCAGTGGAATGTACCTATGCAGAACACCACACAAATATCCTCTGAACACTTGCCACATTTCTGCCGTACATTTCCCTGAAAACATCTGTTCCCAAGTTCCTGCCTGATAGCTTCATATTTCCCCTTATTCCATTTAAAAGCTTTCTTAACTTGTCTGTTCCTATCCCTCTCCAATGCTATGGTAAAGGAGATAGAATTGTGATCACTATCTCCAAAATGCTCTCCCACTGAGAGATCTGACAACTGACCAGGTTCCAGATCAAGTACAGCCTCTCCTCTTGTAGGCTTATCTACATATTGTGTCAGGAAACCTTCCTGAACACACGTAACAAACTCCACTCCATCTAAACGCCTTGCTCTAGGGAGATGCCAATCAATATTTGGGAAGTTAAAATCTCCCACCATGACAATCCTGTTATTATTACACCTTTCTGGAATCTATCTCCCTATCTGCTCCTCAACATCCCTGTAACTATTGGGTGGTCTATAAAATACACCCAGTTGAGTTATTGACGCCTTCACGTTTCTAACTTCCACCCACAGAGAGTCAGTAGACAATCCCTCCATGACTTCCTCGTTTTCTGCAGCCGTGACACCTCTCTAATCAACAGTGCCACGGCCCCACCTCTTTTGCCTCCCTCCCTGTCCTTTTTAGACATGATATTTCTTGCATTAAAAGACAGACAGACTTACTGACTGTTATACTTAATGTCCCAACAAAGAAAGCATGACATGGTTGTCCTAAGTTCAGGGATCTGTGGATTTGGTCCCTAAGATTCATTTGCACAGCAGTGCTGTAAAAGTTACTGTCAATAACTGTGTACTTTCCTCTTACATTAGATCTTCCAAAGTGCAAGACCTCATATATGCTTGCACGAACTCCAAACCTGCTCACATTAAATTCAGATGTTGTCAGAAGAGGCAGAGACAAAGCCATGAGGGCTTTAAATAAGAGGTTAAAGATTACACACTTAAAGTTCAAGTCAGGTGCCAGTGTAAGTCAGCAAACTAGGACCAGCGGGTCATGCATTGGTCATGGATGGTTAAGAGGGAGATGAGGCAAAGCAAGGTATTGTGTGGGCTTCCAAAGCAGATGAGGGCTACAGCAGGTGAAGAGGCATAATAACATTGCAGATGATTCAAAAACAAATAGTATCATTCACAGTGAAGAAGGTTACTGAAAATAACAGAGGATCTTGATCAGCTGGATAGTAGGTCTGCAAAAATGGTAAATGTAGATTAATTCAGAAAAGTGGGAGGTGTTGCATTTTAGATGTCAAATCAAGGTGGGACTTTCACGGTGAAACATTGGGCCCTGGGGAATTTTGTAGAACAAAGGCACCTTGGAGTTCATCTACATTGTTCTCTGAAAATGGAGGCTCAAGTAGAATTTAGTTTTTGTTACCCTGCTATAAGTAAGATGTTATTGAACTGGAAAGAGGAAAGAAGAAATTTACAATGAATTTGCCAAGATTTGAGGGACAGATTTATTTAGAGGTGATGTTCAGGAAGACAGCAGGAGAATGGGAGTGAAAGGGGTAATAAATAGAGGAAACTAGATGGGCTGAATGGCCTAATTCAGCTCCAATGTCTTATGGTGTTATGGTACGTAACAGATACTCTTAGAGTAACTTATATTGAAATTACCTTGGGAGAAGCCCTTTAACGGAAAGAAATAAATCAAACCAATAATTAAGATGGATAAGGTCAACAGATGTGAGATATTCTGAGAGGAAAGAATAGAAGGATTTTGTTTGGGAGAATGGGCTAAGAAGTAGCAGGTTATAGTGTAGGGAAGTGTATGGTCATGCACTTCAGTAGAAGGAATAAAGGTATAGACTTCTAAGTGGAGAGAGAATTCAGAAATTGAAGGTGCAGGAGATTTTCTAAAGTGGAGGATTTCCTGAAGGTTAACTTTTGGGTTGAGTAAGTAGAAAGGAAGGCAAATGCAATATTGACTTTCATGGAAGAGGATTAGAATATAAAAGCTACTATGTTCTGTTGAGGTTTTATAAGCTGCTATTCAGACCACATTTGGAGTACTGTGAGCAGTTGTTGCCCTATATCTTAAGGAAGGAGGTGCCGGCATTGGAAAGGGTCCCAAGGAGGTTCACAAGAATAATCCCAGGAATAAAAAGGTTTATTTATAAGAAACATTTGATGGCTCAGGGCCTGTGCTCGCTGGAGTTTAAAAGGTTAAGGGAAATTGAAACCTAACAAATATTGTAAGATCTGGATGAAGTGAATGTGCAGAGAATTCTTCCAATAGTGGGAGAAATTTGGAAGGACACAGCCTCAGAATAAAAAGACATCACTTTAAAGAAGAGATAAGGTGAATTTCTTTAGCCAGATGGTGGTGAATCTGTGGAATTCACTGCCATAAATGGCTGTAGAGTGTAAGTGATAGGGTATATTTTAATTAGAGGTCAATAAGTTTCTGATAAATAAGGATGTCAAAGGTAATCGGGAGAAGGCAGGAGAATGGAATTGAGAGGGATATTAAATCAGCCATAATCAAAGGGTAGAAAGGAGTTGATGGGCTGAGTGGTCTAGTTCTGCTCCTACATCTTATGTTCAATATGATGAGGAGCTATGGAGAAATGGTAGAGGCTGTTTAAAGGAACAGATGGCACCAGAGCTTGTGGAACCAGGTAATAACAAGCTTCAGCTTCTGTTGAACTTGGAGTGTAGTGAGTGCCAGACTGGCCAATGCAGCTACTTTTCAGCTCTATTGGCCCCAGCTCAATACCAATAGAGTCATAGATTCCTACACACTGACACAGGCCCTTCAGCCCAACTGGTCCCTGTTGACCAAGATTCCCATCTAAGCTCATCCCTTTTGCCCTTATTTGGCCCTTATCTCTCTAAACCTTTCCTATCCATGTACCTTTCCAAGTGCCTTTTAAATGTTGATCTCGTACCTGCTTCAACCACTATGTTCCATGTACATAGAGACCAACCTCTGGATGAAAATATTGGCCTCAGAACTTTTAATCTTTTTCCCTCTCACCTTAAAGCTGTGCCCTTTAGCTCTTGATTCCTCGACTCTGAGGAAAAAAACTCTCCCTATTGATGCCCTCATGATTTTCTGCATCTCTATAAGGTCATCCCTCAATCTCCTCTGTTCAATGGAATAAAACATTAGCCTGCTGAAACTTTCCTTGTAAATCAATCTCTCTTTATACATAAACTCCTTATAAATGTCTCAGATACCCATCCTCTTCCCTGATACTCCCACCTACCAACTACACTATGGGCAATTGACTGGTTTTGCAGCTGGTCAGCATGGGTTTGTGATGTGGGAGAAAATCAGTCACCAGGGAAAACCTAAGAAATTACATGGAAAATACAATTACCTCATTAATCTGATAACACAAAAATGGCAGAAGGTATCTAAAGAGTGCATTGAGAAGGTCACCATTAATGTCCCTCTCCCAGCCCTATGGGGAGGTGATACCTAATGAAGAACAGATAGATTCCAGGCTGAAAGGATTGGATCGTGCCTTACTGAAACTGGTGACAAATGGGCAATGGGTGAACCAAGAAAAAAAGGGTTATGAGGATTTGGTTTGTGATAGTGCTTTTAAGACTCCTGATAAGAAATCCAGAAGTTGATGGTAGATAATGAAAGAATTAAAATTTTGGCACAGATCTAACAGTAATGGCAACACAATGTCAACCCCTAAAGATAAAGGATGAGGAATTGATGCATGGCTGCTGTGCTCATAGAGTACTCGGCACCAAAACCATAGAGTAGAAAGCAGCATTCCCAGTATCTTTCAAAATTCATGTGATTATAAACAGGCTGATACATGGTGCTTTACTAAAGGTTACCCATAAATTCCCGACAAATATTATGCTCTTGGTCAGAGCTAAACAAAAGCAATGAACCACAGCTTTTTTGATAAATACAAACGTTTGAAATTTGGGTTTTCACAACTGACATCTGAGCACAAAATCCATAAATTTTACAAGCTGATGAAATCAGATTTTAAAAAGTCAATAAAACAATGCATTTATGAACACATCACAAAATTATTCATCTTCCAGAAACTTTTTTTCCTCCTATTGGTGAGAAGATTTGGTCTGAAATGAAATTGAATACAAAATGTTGGCAAGGTGTTCTCAATTGGGAGCAGATTATCAGGCTCAAAGAGAATTTCAGAAAGCCCAAGTTTTCATCAAAGAGAAGTGCAAC
This sequence comes from Hypanus sabinus, assembly GCF_030144855.1. Taxonomy (NCBI): domain Eukaryota; kingdom Metazoa; phylum Chordata; class Chondrichthyes; order Myliobatiformes; family Dasyatidae; genus Hypanus; species Hypanus sabinus. The sequence goes on along the minus strand of NC_082715.1, from coordinate 68,123,177 downwards.
GGTGAGCAGAATACAAAGTTTAATGAGTTTCCAGATGGAGAAGAGCCAGGCAGAAGATGAGTACAAGACAATATTATGCGCACAGTGGGGGCAAAGTAAGGAGGTCTTACTCCATGCTCAACTTGTGCCAAAATCAAACAGGTTTTTCTTCAATTATAGGCATTTTTATCCATTCCCACAACTTACAAGCCATAATAATCTCACTTTTAAGAAATAAAATCCTTCCCTTTATCATTCCTTTTGGATTTTCAGCAGTTTAAAGACAGAAAGAAATATAGTTACATGGCTGCTAGATACATCACAAAACCAATCACTGCTGGACTCACATGAATTTTCTTTGCACTTGTTCTTTGGAACACCCTTAAGCAGTTTTACAATATTCTGCCAACTGATGACAGATTGCATCTTCACCAACAGCCTGGTCAACATGAGCGTGGTAGCTGCAGCTCTGGATCCTTTAGATGATTGACTTTTTTCTGGACTTTCTTCGAATCCCCTTTGGAAAGCCTTTCTACCACAGCATCAGTAGTCATTTGTCCTTCCATTCTCCCTGCAGTCACACAAAGTACATTGAAAATCTCAGCTGTAGCCCTTCATCAAAACCAGTTTAAGGTTTCCCAGCACTCATCCATGCAATAAAGGCATCAAAACATGATTCATATTGTTACTAAAGAAGCAAGTCATTAAATTTGTACATTATACCCCTCCACAAACTTCCTGTTGGCGAAAGTTCTTGGCAGCTTTAAAATTAATTTGTTGCAATTTGTTTAATCTGACCATCTAAAGCTGCAGGGGAAACCATAGAATCATAGAGTGTACAACATAGAAACAGGCCCTTTGACCCATGCTGACCATTGTGCCCAGCAAGCACGTCCCATTTGCCTCATATTTGACTGATTTCCCTCTAAATCCCTCCTCTGCATGTGCTGATTGAAGTGATTAATTCTGCAAAATTGATCACTTAATCTGAACCTGTAGTTTTAACAAAGTCAGGCTTTAGCATATCCAGTTTTAACTACATTATAAAGATTGGCAGTATTGTGGATGGTGCAGAAGACTGCCCAAGACAATAGCAGGATCGGTGTCGATCAGACACAGATATGGATAGAGAAATGGCAGGTGGAATTTAATCCAGGGAAATGCACACAGTTAATGGCAGGATCTTTAACAGTATTGATGTACAGAGAGATATTGGGATCTAATTCCATTACCCCCTAAAAGTAACCACATATAAGGTAGCTTGATCACCTCTATCAGTCGAGACATTGTGTTCTAGCATCAGGAAATTCTGTAGCAGCTTTATAAAACTCTAGTAAAGCTGCATGTGGAGTATTGTGTATAGTTTTGGTCATCCCATAAGAGGAAGGACGTTTTGAGAAGGGTTCAGAAAAGATTCACCAAGATGCTGCTTGGATTAGAGGGTATTAGCTATAAAGAGAGGTTGGTCAAACATGGGTTGTTTTGTCTGGAGCGGCAGAGGCCAAGGGGAGACCTGTTAGGAGTTTATGAAATTATGACAGACATGGATAGAATAGACAGCTGATATCTTTTTCCCGAGAGTTGAATGTCGAATGCTAGAGGTCATGCATTCAAGGTGGGAGGGGCGAAGTTCTTAGGAGAAGTGCAGGGCAAGTGTTTTTACACAGAGAGTGGAGCCTGGAAGGTGCTGCCTGGGGTGCAGGCAGACTAGACAGAGGTGTTTAAGAGACTCACAAATGAGCACATGAATGTGCCGAGAATGGAGGGATATGGATGATGTGCAGACAGTAGGAGTCACTAATTTAATTAGTTCAGCACAACATCATGGGCTGCAGGACCTGTTTCTGCACTGTACTGTGCCTTGTTCTATCTGGAGTTTTCCAGAATGTTACATCAAATACCAAAATATTTTGAAATATGATCTATGTTCTCCACTTGTGCCTTCTGATATGAAGTCAATTACAGTACTGTTTAGCAAGATCCATTACAAACAGCAAATCAAAGCAGCTCTGCATTCTGCTTTTAACCTTGGAACAAGTGGTAGCTCCATATCATACTCAATGTTGCTCTGTGTTATGATATAAAATCACTGACATTTCAAAGCCAAATATTGCAGCATGATGCTGGAAATTTTATTAATCGTATGTTTCCACAGCAACTGTTTATTTCTACACGGTAAGGCAGAAGTGAAATAGGTGTATTTACTTCTGAGAAAAGCTCACACTTATATTGTATAAGCCAACATGTTAAAACAGTTCACAGTATTCTGGAGTGACCTGGATACATTGAGATTTTTGGGAGACGGGTCCTCTGCATGGACCAATGTTTACAATTTCAGAAAAGGCTTTCCTGAGCTTCCTGGTGTGTGTTCGTTAGCAGCTTTCAGTGATACAATCTACTCTGGACCATTTGATCTTTCCATCTCCTCAGTGCACAAAACAAGTCAGAAGCATTGAGAATACCAATACCTGTTTATCACAATATCCTGATTATTTTAAACAGAAGTTTTACAGAAGTGATAGAGTGAACAACTGGTAACAATATACCTGCAATGTTAATCATTTATTTAGAGATACAGTGAAGAACTGGCTCCTCCAGCCCTTCGAGCCATGCCGCCCCAGCAGCCCCTGATGAACGTGATTGAGCCTAACCCAATCATGGGACAATTTTACATTGTTGGACTGTGGAAGGATACTGGAGAACCTGGAGAAAACCTATGCATTCCCATGGGAAGGACGTATAGAGACTCCTTACAGAACGACACCGGAATTGAACTTCAAATTCTGGAATATCCTGGGCTGTAATAGTGTTGCATTAACCACTACATTACCATGTGATGACACAGCACAATAAATCATCAGACTTGGTGTGTTTAAGGGGTAATCAGTAAATTCTGGAATCATCAGTAATGCCTTACAATATATCCAATCTTAATAATTCCACAATCAGTCCTCAGCTTTCCATGACAAAAGCACTTTAATTCATTTGTGTAAAAACCATCGGATTAGGCTTGTCTGCACTACTTTTGACTTATATGACAAGTTGAAACATTTCATGTTTTATTAACCTTTAAAACACTTCTAAATATTTAAAATCTTTAATTTTCCAAGGAAAGGAAATATTAGCATTGTAAAATTAAAACACAATAGTTTTGGTGGCAAATACAAAGGTATCTAAGCAACTGAAATGATACCAGCCACTCATGAATACTAAACACATCTTGAGAATTGCAAAATGTGGTTCACAGTAAGCGGAATTTTTTTTATTGTCCCAGGTACTGAGTGTTGAGTTCTGTTCATTTGGACTACATAAGTATTTAGTATACATGCATTCTCTCCCTGTTACGCGTGTGCGCATGTGGAGATAGGAGCATTGTGGGATTTAAAGGTGGCAGACTTCAGGTATTGAAGGGAGGCTGTGGAAGGAAGGTTGTTTAAACTGAAGAAAAACATGTCCTTTTCCCAGAGAGTGGTGAACCTGTGGAATTCTCTGCCCAATGAAGCAGTGGAGGCTACATCAGTAAATATGCTTAAGACAAGTCTGGATACATTTCTGCATAGTAGGAGAATTATGGGGAAGAGGCAGACAGGTGGGGATGAGTCCATGGCCAGAGCAGCCATGAATGGAGGAGCAGGCTCAACGGGCCAGATGGCCTACTCCTGCTTCTATTTCTTATGGTCTTATGTCAAAACAAGACTTACAAAAGCAGGATCAATGAAATTGGAATATGCACTTGTGTTACAAAACTGGAAAAGGTGAAGCAAGCCTTGGTTGTTGTGCTGTTGCTTTCGGGAAGAGTGAGAGAGAACGATACTGGAATTTTGGTGGAAGACTTGAACAAAAATGACAGTATGAGTACGCTAATAAACACACTTGACTCTGTTTTGCTGAAGGTAGAAGAGGATCAGATTTATGAGGCATATTTGGAAATATTTATTGAGACCAATCTAAAAATATGGCTGATTATATCATTGATTTTGAACCAAAGTACACTTGGATGTATAAATACAAAATAGAACTTCCTGACACTGTATTAGCTTTTAAATTGTTGGATACTGCATGTCTGGACATAAAGGACAGACAGTTAGCATTAACCGCATGTACAGACCTTACATTTGCATCTATAAAATCAGCACTGAAGAGGATTGTTGGTGAAAAAGAAGCTAAGACTACAGTTATAATTAGGTTGAGTCAGAAAATGGCAAGCTGTACTTCACTGGGCAGAAACAGGAGTACAGCAAGCCTAGATCCCAGAGATACTAGACATTTATCTGTATCATTACCTGGAACAAATCCAATGAACAAGTACGGCAGGAGATCAAAATGTGTGGTATGTCAATGCATTTACCACTGATCAAGAAACTGTCCACACAGAACTGAACAAGGCATGCTAAGTGAAGAAAATAACAAATCTGAAGATGTAGAAGAGAGTGCCATATCACACTGTTTGTAAAGGAATCACTTTCTAATGCAGAGACATCTGAGGAAGAAATCTTGATGATACCATCTCTAAGATCTGCTGGTGTTGATACAGCATGCACACGCACAATGTGTGGAGAAAAATGGCTTGAAAGTTATGTAAGTGAACAAAATCAGAATGAAGTGCAGGAACTGACGAACTCAGAAATATGTAGTATCAAAGCATTCAAATTTGGAGAAGGAAGGATTGTACATTTCATCAAAAGAGTGAAAACTCCCACAAAAATAGGGCTGACAAAAGGTGGGTGAAACAGGGGTGGTCAGTGAAGATTCCATTAAATGAGTAAAACTTCCCTAAAGAAAGCAGGAGCAGCACTGGATATGGAGAATGACCAAGCAACAATGTTTTAACAGCCAGTGTCTTTCGAGCTCACCAGCTCTGGACATTACTCTGTGAACACTCTAGATAAAGACATCACTGAGAATCAATGTGAGAACTGTCACACAAAGCATGACCATAGATGAGAAATGCAAAGTGTTGCTCAAACTTCATAAGCGTTTTGGACACGCTTCAATCGATAAGACTTCAGAAACTGCTCAGGAATTCAGAAAACAAATATGCGGATTATTTTTCCATTCTGAAGCAGACAATTGACAGCTGTGTGACACACCAAAAGTCTGGACAGCCCAAGCCCAAGCCTGTGGTTAGTCTGCCACTAGCAACTGAATACTGTGAAACTGTAGCCATAGATCTACATAAACTGCAGCAAGAAGTGTGGTATCTCCACATCATTGCGAGTTCACACGTTACAGTGCTGATATCATCGTAAATACATAGGGACCCTCAGAGACAGTGAAAAACTTCATCCATTTTTGGATAAGTGTGCATAGCTCACTTGGTAAGGTATTCACTGATAATGGTGATGAATTTTAAAATGATGAATTCAGGGATATAACAGAGAACTTCAACACTGAATCTAAAACAACAGTGGCAGACAGTCCTTGGACTAATGGACTTCTGGAATGACACATGCTTTTGAAATAACACTGAAGGTAAAGAAAAACAATGGCTGTGATTGGAACACAGCCCTTATGGTGAAGAACACCATGCACAATGTACATGGCTATAGCCCACAATCAATTGGTGTTCGGTCAGAATCCAGAATGTCCCTCTGTACTGGTTGACAGATCTAGAGGGCACTACAAGGGGTGAGTGTGTTGGAAACATATTTCAGCACTGCATGCATCAAGGAAGGCTTTCACTGAAGCCGAATGTTCAGAGAGAATTCAAAGAGCACTGAGTGCACAGGTCCATCCTACAAATGACAAGTATGACACAGGGGACAAAGTGTATTACAAAGAAGCAGACTGTACAGAACAGAAAAGTCCTGGAGTAGTCATTAGTCAGGATGGAGTTCAGCAATATCTTTAAGCTCTTGCTTCAGCAGTCTGAGGGACTCACCTGCTTCAAGCAGGCTTCAGTTTTACCGGTGCCTATGAAGAAGGTGGTAACCCGCCTCAATGACTATTGTCCACTGATATCCACTGTGATGAAGTGCTTCGAGAGGTTGCTGATGAAATGTATCAACTCCTGCCTAAGAAGCAACTTGGATCCATTCCAATTTCCTCACCGTCACAACAGGTCAAAGGCTGATGCCATTTCATTGGCTCTTCCCTCAACCCTGAAACAACTGGACAGCAAAGATGCTTACATCAGGATGCTCTTCATTGACTACAGCTCAACCTTTAATTCTACCATCCCCTCAAAGTTAATAAATAAGCCTGAAGACCTAAGCATCAATAAGGCCGTGTGCAACTGGATCCTTAATTGCTCACTTTCAGACACCAATCAGTTCAGATTTAGAACAGTATCTCCTCCACAGATGCACCACAAGGCTTTGTGGTTAGTCCCCTGCTCTACTCACTTTATACTTATGATTGTGAGGCTAAGCACAGCTCCAATGCAATACTTAAGTTTGTTGATGACACAGCCTTAGACCACCTGGACAATATAAACACCTATGTCAGGATGCTAACCATCAACTATAACTCAGCATTTAACACCATAATTCTCACAACCCTGATTGATAAATTACAGAACTTGGGCCTCTGTACCTCCCTCTGCAACTGGTTACTCAACTTCCTCAATGGAAGACCACAATCTGTGCGGATTGGTGATAATATCTCTTCCTTGCTGACAATCAACACTGGTGCATGTCAGGGGTGTGTGCTTAGCCCCTGCTCTGCTCTCTATGACTGTATGGCTGGACATAGCTCAAATACCATCTATAAATTTGCTGATGATACAACCATTGTTGGTAGAATCTCAGATGGAGACGAGAAGGCGTGCAGGAGCAAGGTATGCCAAGTAGTGGACTGGTGTCATAGCAACAACCTTGCACTCAACATCAATAAGATAAAAGAGCTGATTGTGGACTTCAGGAAGGAACACACACCAGTCCTTGTAGAGGGATCAGAAGTGGAGTGAATGAGCAGTTTCAAGTTCCTGGGTGTCAAAATCTCTGAGGACCTAACCTGGTCCCAACATATCAATGCAGTTATAAAGAAAGCAAAACAGTGACACTTCATTAGGAGTTTGAAGAGATTTAGTAGCTGACCAAAATGCCCATCCACGCCCATCCCATTTGCCAGCATCTGGCCCATGATCATCAAAACATTTCCTCTCCATATCCATGTACCTGTCCAAGTGCCTTTTGAATGCTGTTACTGTCCCTGCCTCAATCACTTCCTCTGACAATTCATTCTACATAGATATCAACATTTGGAACAAAAGAGTTGCCCCTCAAGTTCACCATCTGCCATCGCTGGGGCAAAGGCCTGCAGCCAATGTGTGTCGGATGAGTGGAGGCAGTTTCTCCACCAACATCGCTTCCAAGCCTTATGGCCGACCCCCTCTGGAGCAGGACAACCACATTCAGGAGAGGACCAGGCTTTGCGGTCACTGGGAGATGGCTATCTCATCAGGCCACTGACACGAGTGGAGCGTACTCTTTAACAGTCACTGGGAAACGACTATCTCATCAGGCCACTGACACGAGCGGAGAGGACTCTTTAAACCACCTCCATGCCCAATGGCTCACAGCAATGGAAGGGGTCACATGTAGGGTACCCTGCTTGGGGGCAAAGGGAATTTACAGGCTTGCAACCAGAAGTGTCCCACTCATGGTGAAGATTTCTGAGGTTAGTTTTTGAAGGACAGCTTCAAACAGTGTGAATTTTCTGATTGCATTAGTATATGAAATCTCTCATGTTGCTTATGTTAACTTGAATTATAGGCTATTTCATAACAAGCATTATTGTACTAAACACCACGCATACACACATACATTATTGCAAGTGGAGGAATATTTAACTTTTCATGTGTATTTGACTAGTAAAGCTTAACTAGCATGAATTCTGATAAGTATTGAAAGTTATTTAATTTTTTGGAGGGTTTTTGTAGATTGATCAACATTTAAGTTTTCTGAATAATTCAGAAGAAATCAGGATAAAACAATACTCTTCTGGTGCTCTGTTTAAAAAGTCTATTGGATCTGAAATAGTTTCAAAATCACAAATAGTTTGCAAATCTTTACATCAATATCTGACAAGATTCCCTGGAGATAGTAGAATAAGTGAAGATTTGACAGAACTATACAAAATGATGAGGGGTATAGATAACATACGTACAAGCACATTTATTCCGCTGAGATTGAGTGAGATTAGAACTAGAGGTTATAGGTCATGCATGAAGGGTCAAGCATATTTAAGGGGAACCAGAGAGGAAATTTCTTCACTCAGAGGGTGGTGCAAGTGTAGAACAAGCTGCCAACAGAAGTGGCAGATGTGGGTTTGATTTCAACGTTTGAGAGAAGTTTGGATAAATGTATGGATGGGAGGGGGATGGGAGGGGGATGGAAGGCTATGATCCAGGTACTGATTGATGGCTCTAGGTGGAGTAACAGTTTGGCACTGATTAGATGGGCTGAACAGTCTCCCTCTGAGCTCTAATGCTCTGTGGCTCTTTTAGCAGAACAACAGTGAATCTGACTAAAATTCTGCAGATCAGTAAACACATTCTGTCAACACAAGCATTACTGTACTTTGATTGATCTTAACAAACATTGCTTTGTACCAACTTCAATTTCTTCCAAGACTCAGAGTTGTTTGATACTGAAAATATCAACAAAACACAGGTGATAATGATAGCTTTTGTTTAGTTTTAAAATTACATTCATCTTTTAACAAATGAATTAGAATGAGAAAGGATTATTCATCTGGTCTTTGCTTTTAGAATATGCCAGGATATGAAATGTTTACATTTTACAGCCATCAACTGATAACAACACTTGCTGTTCATTGCTAAAATTACAAACTTTTAAAACAAGTAATTAATGATAGATCAATACTTCTAAAAACTACACTTTAAAATTGATATTTATACGATTTGTTATTTATCATACTTCTATGAAGTATAATAACTAATACATTGTAATGACCCAAAATGGAAAGTTATTTTATCCATTTAGAAGAAGATGTGTACATTGGACCATCAAACACTGCAACATGGTGTAATCAGAGTTGGCTGTTCAATTTGCTTCCTAATTCACTTGAAAAAACTAAAATTCACGCAGGTTTTAAATTGGCTTTTATCCTAAAACTGTTGGTAAAATTTGTGTTGAAAAAGCAAAGGAAAGCATTACAAAATTTAGAGAGACTGTAGATGCTGAGATTTGGTGTAACAGCCAATCATATGCAGGTTCCTAATGCAGGGTATTGATCTGAAACATTAATAACTTCTTTCTTCCCACCAATATTATTCAACTCGCTGTGTTCCTCCAGCATACTGTTTGATATAAAATATGGCTTGCCTTAAGTTTGTGATGCAGAAATTGCATACTTTAGAAGGTCAATTTATGTGTCTGTCCCCACAGTACAGTGAGTGAAGCATCCTACACCATTCTCAGCTACGGAGGAGGTTCAGGCCTTCAATTATAAATGTGCCTGATTTCTTACAGGAAGTACAGTTTAATGAATAAGTTATATGATTGCAAATTAAATGCTGAACTATCAGACATTTTAGTCTGTTATTGAATTTTACACATTTCATTTCCTGAGAAAATGAAAGGAAGTTTGGTTAAGCTATTTTGTGTGAGACATCAATAAACGGTGACAGTACAATGTTAGTATTGTGCTTTCTGAACCCTTATAAAGTTTTCCATTGAGGCTTTTCCATTGTGACATGCTGACATATAGCTGTTTCTTTGAAAATGTATGTCACACAAATAGGCAAGTTCTGACAAACGCAAGATTCTCCCTGAGTGTGAGATTCACTGAAAGGAAATCTTCAAATGCAATAAACAACTTAAATATTAAAACAAACAGATCAACCGTCATATAATTATGACTGATTAGTGTTCTGTTGTCTGTGTAACATGAGCATACATCATGTCACAATGCAGGTCAATTATTGATTGCTGAATTAATTCAAAACCCTTATCTTTATTGAAAGTACCTTGTGTTGATGTAGAATGAAATAGTCACGTGCATTATGCTTGATACATCTGAAGGAAATTTATAAGGAATTTTTCTAGCTAAGTACAATCATATAATAAATTATTATACCAAATATTATATGCATAACTCTTCTTGCTCCAGATATTCAGTTTCCGCTCACTAATTGTTGGTTAAGGATCTGGAAAATTTACACTAGCACCTAGTATAATGGTGAAAATTATTTTTCTTCACCCCAGAAAACATGACTAAAATAAGGCCCTCTTTTGGAATCAGCATCTCTTCTCATTCATATACCATTAACGAAAACTAGAGTTCACCTACACTGCACACACCACTACCTTTCAGATTCCTTGACAATCAGACTATTAGTCCTCAATAACCATATAACCATATAACAACTACAGCATAGAAACAGGCCATCTCAGCCCTTCTAGTCCGTGCCGAATGCTTACTCTCACCTAGTCCCACCGGCCTGCACTCAGCCCATAACACTCCATTCCTTTCCTGTCCATATACATATCCAATTTTTTTTTAAATAACCAAAGCCAAGCATCCAACATGGCGGACTATACAATGCATTCTTTATTAGAAATTTCAGGAGATTTGGCATGTCATCAAAGACACAGACAAACTCCTACAGATGTACCGTGGAAAGCATTCTGACCTGTTGCATCACAGCCTGGTTTGGAAACTTCAATGCATAGGAACGCTGGAGGCTACAGACAGCTTCAGCCAGTTCCATCATAAGTAGAGCCCCCACCATCATGAACATCTATGTGAGGTAATGTCTCAGGAAGGTGGCATCTGTCATCAGGGACTGGCAGCATCCAGGCCATTCTCTTTCCTCAATACTACCATAAGGCAGGAGGCACAGGAGCGTGAAGACCCATAGCTATAGATACAACAACAGTCATGGACAAACCTCAGCACATCACGGAAAGCAGCCACCCCTCCATGAACTCTTGCTGCTTCCGTTAAGCAACCAGCATAATCAAAGACCACCCCCACTCACCTCAGACCGAAGATGCAAAAGCCTAAATGCATCTATCACCATGCTGAAGGACAGCTTCCACCCTGCTGCTAGAAGATTATTGAATGGTTCCATAGTACAACAAGATGGACTCTTGTCCCCTCAGGCTACCTTGGTTATTATCTTGCACCATATTGTCTACCTGCACTACATTTTCTCTGTAGCTGTTACATTTTATTCTGTGTTCTGTTATTGGTTTACCTTGTGCTAGCTTTCTGCATTGAGTAATGAAATGATCTGCATGAACTGAATGCAAGAGATGCTTTTCACTGTTCTTTAGTACATGTGACAATAATAAATCAGTTCCAGTTCTAATTCCAATTCCTCACTGCCATCAAGTTCTAGAACCAACCTGAAAAGGTTATGACAAGATACTTCCAAGTCTGCACACTGTGTAGTTCAGGAGGCTTATCATTTTACTTAGAGGCTGTGTTATTGTGGGTGGTAGAGGTTGTAGGTTTGGAAGCTGCTGTCAAAGAAGCCTTCACAAATTAATGTAAGAATATCAGAGTTTCAATTGACAAAATACTAGGGTGGTTAATTTTCCATTCGTTTTATTGGAAATCTACGATGAAAGAAATGGTTAAAGAGGATGTAAAAAATAGTAATAGGATTGAGCAAAGTCAGCTTGAGTTTATCAAAGAGAAATGATGCTTCATACACCTGGTAGAATGTTTTTGACGCTCTAAGGAGCAGGGAAGACATGGATGAATTAGTGACAATGGTGCAAGAGGCTTACAGTAGGCCTTTAATAGAGTGTCATACAAGAGATTATTCAACAAAATAACAGCATGTGGTACTAATGCTGATGTACTGGCACAGATAGCAGAGCAACAACAGAGCTTTGAATAAATCGGTCAGTTTAGGGCTGGGAGGCAGTGACTACGGCAGGGATCAGTGCCAGGACCCCAACCGTTCACAGACTGTGCTAATGATTGGGAGAGGAATTTGTAATAGTTCACAGCTGAATGGCAGCGTGGGTCTTGGGGAAAGCAGTGAGGCAACCTCCAGAGGGGGCTACCTTAAATCAGCACAAGCCAAGTGGAAATTAATCTGGGAAAAATGTGGAATCATCCACCAGTTGAAAAAAATAGAAATGATAGGGTTTTTTTCAAGATTGAAAGACTGAAGGATTTTGGTGTTCTCTCACTCAGTTGTCCTTATATAAAAAGATTCAGAGGCACATGCTTAAGAAGGTATTTTGCTTGGTTGGAATGGGTTAGCCCAGATTCCATGCTGAATAACTCCATAATGCTTTCTTATGGTGTTTTCCAGCAAAATTTGGCAAATTCAGCCACAGCTAAAGCTGAGATAGTGTTCAGGGTGTTTCACAACTACAACAAGCCATGTTTCTGCAGCCTTTTAAAGCAAAGTGGTTAAGCCCACACAGGCCACACCTCCATAATGAATTAATCAAAGTTAAGTGTTCAAAGTAAATTTATTATCAAAGTAGATATATGTCATTTTCTTGTGGGCATACTCAATATGTCCTCAGTGAAATAATAACCGCCGTATAATCAGGAGTCAAAATGGTATTGTGACATGTCTAGTGGATCGGTGTAGTGGGTAGCGCTTGTTACGCTCACTTTCAGCGACAGAAAGCTGAGTGTGTAAGTCTCTCCCTCTCAGTACATATCCTTTCCGAAAGCAAGCCTCATGTAAGTGCCTCCCCACTGGCGACACATGGAAACTGAATTCTTTTTGGACTCAGGCTGAACTACAGAGGACAGGGAAGAGGTCTGGCCCTGCACTTATAGCACACAGGCTCACTGGTGAGTGGACATGCTCTGGTGCTCGTGAACCAGATCCAAAGCTATGGGTAATTAGCCACACGGCCTTACGGGCAGCTTCAGGAAAGGTGCAGGCTACAGGAGTAAACCCGAACAGCAAATCCGGAATGGAGCCCTTAAAGCGGCTGAACGTCATTAAACATCCATCTGGCAGTTTCAGCAGCCAAGCTGGTACCAAACATATTGCTTCATAAGCTTTCATTTGGACTACACTGGTGAGGCCGAGAGAGACACCTTGACGATGAGGTATCTCAGGATCTCTATACCTTCTGCCCAGGCTTATGATGATGATTATCATCACCCATTCTCCTTCAAGACAGATGGATGCCAACCACCATAATCAACGAAAGATTGCACCAACTTGGGCATTCAACCAGTGTGCAAAAGATAGCAAACAGTGCAAATACAAAAAGAAAGAAATAATAATAAATAAATAAGCAATATATATTGAAAACATGAGGTGAAGAGTCCTTCAAACTGAGTCCACTGAGTCCATAAATTGTGGTAACATCTCAGTGATGAATCAAGTGAAGTTGAGTGAAGTTATCCACTTTGGTTCAAGAGACTAGTAGTTGAGGGGTAATAAATGCTCCTGAATCTCGTGTTGTGGGTTTTAAGGCTCCTATACCATCTTCCTGATGGCAGCAGTGAGAAGTGAGCATGTTATGGGTAGTGGAGTGTCGCTCATGATGGATGCTGTTTTCCATATAACTTTATAACCATATAATACAGCACGGAAACAGGCCATCTCGGCCCTTCTCGTCCACGTCGAACGCTTACTCTCACCTAATCCCACTGACCTGCACTCAGCCCATAACCCTCCATTCCTTTCCTGTCCATATACTTATCCAATTTTTTTTAAATGACAATATCGAACCTGCCTCTACCACTTCTACTGGAAGCTTGTTCCACACAGCTACCACTCTCTGAGTAAAGAAGTTCCCCCTCATGTTACCCCTAAATTTTTGCCCCTGAACACATAATTCATGTCCTCTTGTTTGAATCTTCCCTACTGTCAATGGAAAAAGCCTATCCACGTCAACTCTATCTATCCCCCTCATAATTTTAAATACCTCTATCAAGTCCCCCCTCAGCCTTCTACGTTCCAAAGAATAAAGACCTAACTTGTTCAACCTTTCTCTGTAACTTCGGTGCTGAAACCCAGGTAACATTCTAGTAAATCTCCTCTGTACTCTCTCTATTTTGTTGACATCATTCCTATAATTCAGTGACCAGAACTGTACACAATACTCCAAATTTTGCCTTACTAATGCCTTGTACAATTTTAACATTACTTCCCAACTCCTATACTCAATGCTCTGATTTATAAAGGCCAGCACACCAAAAGCTTTCTTCACCACCCTATCCACATGAGATTCCACCTTCAGGGAACTATGCACCATTATTCCTAGATCACTCTGTTCTACTGCTTTCCTCAATGCCCTACCATTTACCATGTATGTCCTGCTTTGATTAGTCCTACCAAAATGTAGCACCTCGCAATTATCAGCATTAAACTCCATCTGCCATCTTTCAGCCCACTCTTCTAATTGGCCTAAATCTCTCTGCAAGCTTTGAAAACCTACTTCATTATCCACAAAGTCACCTATTTCCTGCGACAACGCTTCCTCTAGATGTGTTCAATGGTGGGGAAGGCTTTGCCCATGATGGACTGGGCTGTTCCACAACCTTTTGTAGGATTTTCCATTCAAGGGCAATGATGTTACCATACCTGGTTGTGATGCAGCCAGTCAATATATTCTCCACTACACACCCATACATCAAAGTTTCAGATGTCATGCCAAATCTTCATGATCTCCTACAGATGCAGAGGCACTGCTGTGCTTTCTTCAGAATTGCACTTATATGCTGAGCTCAGTTTCAGGTCATCTGAAATAATAACACTGAGGAATTTAAAGTTGCTAACCCCCTACACCTATGATCCTACAATGAGGACTGGCTCATGAACCTCTGGTTTCCTCTTCCTGAAGTCAATAATCAGCAAGCACCCTGGATGCCTGGCCCACACAAGCCATGCTTCCTTAATGAATTGCCAGTATCAATCAACTGCTGGCCATCAAAGGTCTTCTCAATGAAACTGCTGGTTAAAATGTAAGAATGCATAGCAGTTTTTAAGTATTTAAAACAAACTTACTAAAAAAATTATTTCAACAGCCAATGAGCCAACTAAATGACTAAATGCTTCTCTTAAAGTCCAGTACAGTTTCTTAAAAATACAAAGTAGTTACTTATAATTGGTGTATTCAACAATCTTATGATAAATCTGTACAGGGGCATCAATGGTGCCAGGTGGCAATACTTAAATAAGACCATAAGATATAGGAGCAGAATTAGGCTATTTGGCCATTGAGTCTGCTCCACCATTTCATCATGGCTAATCCGATTTTTGTCCAGGCCTCAATCTCTTGCCTTCTCCTTGTATCCCCTCCTGCCCTGGTCAATTGAGAATCTATCAGCCTCTGCCTTAAATATACATAAGGACATGACCTCCACAGCTGCCTGTGGCAAAGAATTCCGCAGATTCACCACTTTCTGGTTCAAGAAATTCCTCCTCATCTCTGTTTCAAAAGGGCACTTCTCTAATCTGAGGCTGTGTCCTCTGTTCTTGGACTTTCCCACCAAAGGAAACATCCTCTTCACATCTACTCTACCAAGTCCTTTCACATTTCAATAGGTTTCAGTGAGGTCAGCCCTCATTCTTCACAATTCCAGTGAGTGCAGACCCAAAACCATCAAACGCTCTTCAGATGACAAGCCATTCAATACAAAAATCATTTTCATAAACCTCCTTTGAACCCTCTCTAGTTTTGGCACATCCTTTCTCAGAGGCCTTAAACTGTTAACAATACTCCAAGTGAGGCCTCACCAGTGCTTTATAAAGTCTCAACATTACATCCTTGCTTTTATATTCTAGTCTTCTTGAAATTAATGCTAACATTGCATTTACCTTTCTCACCACAGTCTCAACCTGCAAATTAACCATTAGGGAAACTGCACAAGGACTCCCAAGTCTCCTTGCATATCAGATTTTTGTATTTTCTCTCCACTTAGAAAATAGTCAACCCTTTCATTTCTTCCACCAGAGTGTATGACCATGCACTTTCCGACACTGTATTCCATCTGCTTTTTTTTTTCTTGCCCATTCTCCTAATCTGTCTAAGCCCTTCTGTAGCCTATCTACTTCATCAAAATTACTTACCCCTTTAGCTATCTTCATATTGTAAAGTTTGTAAGGTAAAATTTGCAATAAATTCATCAGTTTAATCATCTGAATAATAAATGTACAACATAAAAAGAATAGACCATTATGGTACACCACTAATCACTGACAGCCAGTCAGAGAAGGCATCCTTTATTCCCACACTTTGCCTTCTCCCAATCAGCCACTACTTTATCTATGTGCTCATAGCTTGTTAAACAGCCCTATGTGTGGCACCTTGTCAAAGGCCTTCTGAAAATACAAGTACAGAACATTAAGTGATTCTCTATTTTCTAGCCTGCTTGTTATTTCTTCAAAGAATTCCAACAGATTTATCAGGCAAGATTTTCCCTTAAGGAAACCATGCTGACTACAGCCTACTTTATCATGTGCCTCCAAGTACTCCGAAACCACATCCTTAACAAGCGACTCCGATATCTTCCCAACCACTGAGATCAGACTAATTGGTCTATAGCTTTCTTTCTTCTGCCTCTCTCTCTTCTTGGAGAGTGGAGTGACATTTGCAATTTTCCAGTCTTCCAGACCATGCCAGAGTCTAGACATTTTTGAAAGATCACTACTAATGTCTCTTTGATCTCTTCAACCAATTGGTCCAGGTAACTTATCTATCTTCAGACCTTTCAGTTTCCCAAGAATCTTCTCTCTAGTTATGGCAACTTCACACAGTTCATGCCCCCTGACACCTGGAACTTCCACCATATTGCTAGGGGTCTTCCACAGTGAAGAGTGATGCAAAATACTAATTCAGTTTGGCCACCATTTCATTGTCCCCCGTTACTACCTTTCCAGCATCATTTTCCTGTGGTCTGATATCCACTCTTGCCTCTCTTTTACACTTCCTTTTTCTGAACAAATTTTGGTATTCTTTATATTATTGGCTAACTTACTTTTGCATTCCATCTTTACCTTCCTAATGACTTTTTTAATTGCCTTCTGTTGGTTTTTAAAAGCTTATCAGTCCGGTAATTTCCAATTAATTTTTGCTCTATTATATGCCTTCTCTTCAGCTTTCATGTTGGTTTTGATATCTCTTGTTAGCCATTGTCATTTCACCTTTCCTTTAGAATACTTCTTCTTTGGAATAATTTCTAGTACAAGAAAAATAATCCAAATACCCAAATATCTCATTTGTTTCCCCTACTCCACCATTTCCATCTGCCTTTCACCCACACACTCCTCCCCCAGTTCCCCTGCTCACCTCAATTTTATTCTGTGGTCCACTGTCTCTTCCAATCAGAATATTACGTGCCATAAAGCAGACTGAACACAAATAATTAATCAAGCTAAAGTGCATTTTCACTGCTGGTCTGCGGTGAAATCCATTAAATAGCTTTAAATATGGAAAATTAACTGTATTTCTAATTTAAGATTAACATTGCACTTGCTATCAAGTTAAAACAAAAGCTGTTGGGTATGTTATTTATTGGTAAAAATCTTTTCAACAGGCCAGCTGACAAATTCAAGTGCAGTAATACCATCTGGCAGGTAAGAAATGGATTCACAATAGTGTAAAACAAGCAGCAGAGAAACAAAAAATAATGACACCCAACGGCAAAGAGCATCGCACTGTTCGGGAGACTAATAATATTTTGGCAACAGAACAAAGCAAATGTGGTGCAATTGGCTCATTAAAAGGATCTTTTTTGTTTGTGCATTCTGAGATATTGCTGCCCCAGCAGCGGTTCAAGGACAAGATTTGCCGGAAGGAACTTAATAAGTTTTATGCCAGGCAGCACACTGAGACAATTTTTGCATTGGACCATCGAGACCAGCTATTAAGGTTCACTGGTTAGAAACAAAAATCCAAGGATTAAGTTCGGAAAACTTGAAGAAAGCTTTCAGTAATCTTTCCAGAGATGTTTGTTGCTCCTTCAATTGTCCTTAATATTTTAAGTTCCCAATGGTCAATGTTAACCCAAGAACCCACCTATTTACCGGTAAGAAAAAGGGAGTTGCAAATGGATCCAAATAATTATCCGAAGAAGAAAGCATATACATTTAGAAAGAAACAATCTACAGGCATGTGAGAAAATCAGCAGTCGTGTGAAAAATTTGGCCGTGCTACAGGAAAATACACAGGTCGGTGGGGAAATCAGCAGTCCGTTGGGGAAATATACAGTCCTTTGGGGGATTCTGCAGTCCTTAAGGGAAATCTGCATCTCTGTGGACAGAACTGCAGTCCTATAGGGAAATGTACAGTTCTGTGGAAAAATCTGCAGTCCTGTGGGGATATCTGCAGCCAGTGCTGTAGTCTGCAGTCCCGTGGAAAAACCTGCAGTCTTGTAGGGAAATCAGTTGTCCTTTGGGGGAATCTGCAGCACCGTGGGGGAAATCTGCAATCCTACAGAGAAATCTGCAGTACTGTGAGGGAAATCTGCAGTCCTACAGGGAAATCTGCAGTACTGTGGGGAAATACGCAGTCCTACTGGGGAAACTGCAGTACTGTGGGGGAAATCTGTAGTACTGTGGGGGAATTCTAGAATCCTACTGGGAAATCTGCTGTCCTACTGGGAACTCTGCAGTCCTGTGGGGATATCTGCAGCCAGTGCTGTAATCTGCAGTTCCATGGAAAAACTTGCAGTCTTGTAGGGAAATCAGTTGTCCTTTTGGGGAATCTGCAGCACTGTGGGGGAAATACGCAGTCCTACAGGGAAATCTGCAGCACTGTGGGGGAAATCTGCAGTCCTACTGGGAAATCTGCAGCACTGTGGGGGAAATACGCAGTCCTAAAGGGAAATCTGCAGTACTGTGGGGAAATATGCAGTCCTACTGGGGAAACTGCAGTATTACAGGGAAATCTGCAGTACTGTGGGGGAATATGCAGTCCTACAGGGAAAGCTGCAGTACTGTGGGGGTAATATGCAGTCCTACAGGGAAATCTGCAGTATCGTGGGGGAAATACGCAGTCCTACTGGGGAAACTGCAGTACAGTGGGGGAAAACTGCAGTCCTACAGGGAAATCTGCAGTACTGTGGGGGAATATGCAGTCCTACAGGGAAATCTGCAGCACTGTGGGGTAATACGCAATCCTACAGTGAAATCTGCAGTACTGTAGTGGAAATCTGCAGTCCTACAGGGAAATTTGCAGTCCTACTGGGAAATCTGCAGCATTGTGCGGGAAATCGGCAGTCCTACAGGGATATCTGCAGTCCAACTGTGGAGTCTGCAGCACTGTGGAGGAAATCTGCAGCACTGTGGCGGAAATCTGCAGTACTGTGGGGAAATACGCAGTCCTACTGGGGAAACTGCAGTACTGTGGGGGAAATCTGTAGTACTGTGGGGGAATATGCAGTCCTACAGGGAAATCTGCAGCACTGTGGGGGAATATGCAGTCCTACAGGGAAATCTGCAGCACTGTGGGGTAATACACAATCCTACAGTGAAATCTGCAGTACTGTAGTGGAAATCTGCAGTCCTACAGGGAAATTTGCAGTCCTACTGGG
Source organism: Hypanus sabinus (assembly GCF_030144855.1). NCBI lineage: Eukaryota > Metazoa > Chordata > Chondrichthyes > Myliobatiformes > Dasyatidae > Hypanus > Hypanus sabinus. The sequence goes on along the minus strand of NC_082715.1, from coordinate 68,103,758 downwards.
GAATCTGCAGCACCCTGGGTGAAATCTGCAGTACTGTGTGGAAAATCTGCAGTCCTACAGGGATATCTGCAGTCCTACTGGGGAGTCTGCAGCACTGTGGCGGAAATCTGCAGTCCTACTGGGAAATCTGCATCACTGTGGGGGAAATCTGCAGTCCTACTGGGAAATCTGCAGTACTGTGGGGGAAATGCACAGTGCTTCAGGGAAATCTGCAGTCCTACTGGGGAAACTGCAGCACTGTGGGGGAAATCTGCAGTACTGTGGGGAAATATGCTGTCCTAATGGGGAAACAGCAGTACTGTGGGGGAAATCTGCAATCTGACAGAGAAATCTGCAGTACTGTGAAGAAAATATGCAGTCCTACTTGGAAATCTGCAGCACTGTTGGGGAAATAAGCAGTCCTACAGTGAAATCTGCAGTACTGTGGGGGAAATCTGCAGTCCTACTGGGAAATCTGCATCACTGTGGGGGAAATCTGCAGTCCTACTGGGAAATCTGCAGTACTGTGGGGGAAATGCACAGTGCTTCAGGGAAATCTGCAGTCCTACTGGGGAAACTGCAGCACTGTGGGGGAAATCTGCAGTACTGTGGGGAAATATGCTGTCCTAATGGGGAAACAGCAGTACTGTGGGGGAAATCTGCAATCTGACAGAGAAATCTGCAGTACTGTGAAGAAAATATGCAGTCCTACTTGGAAATCTGCAGCACTGTTGGGGAAATAAGCAGTCCTACAGTGAAATTTGCAGTACTGTGGGGGAAGCTGCAGTCCTACAGAGATATCTGCACTCCTACTGGGGAGTCTGCAGCACTGTGGGGGAAATCTACAATCCTACTGGGAAATCTGCAGCACTCTGGGGGAAATACGCAGTCATACAGGGAAATCTGCAGTATCGTGGGGGAAATATGCAGTCCTACAGGGAAATCTGCAGTCCTAAAGGGAAATCTGCAGTACTGTGGGGGAAATCTGCAGTACTGTGGGGGAAATACACAGTCCTACTGGGGAATCTGCAGCACTGTGGGGGAAATCTGCAGTACTGTGGGGGAAATACACAGTCCTACTGGGGAATCTGCAGCACTGTGGGGGAAATATGCAGTCCTACAGGGAAATCTGCAGTATCGTGCGGGAAATACGCAGTCCTACAGAGAAATCTGCAGAACTGTGGGGAAATACACAGTCTTCCTGGGGAAGCTGCAGCACTGTGGGGGAAATCTGCAGTCCTACAGTGAAATCTGCAGTACTGTAGTGGAAATCTGCAGTCCTACAGTGAAATCTGCAGAAACGTGGGGGAAATATGCAGTCCTACAGGGAAAGCTGCTGTACTGTGGGGGAAATCTGCAGTCCTATAGGGAAATCTGCAGAAACGTGGGGGAAATATGCAGTCCTACAGGGAAAGCTGCAGTACTGAGGGGCAAATACGCAGTCCTACTGGGGAATCTGCAGCACTGTGGGGGAAATACGCAGTCCTACAGTGACATCTGCAGTACTGTAGGGAAAAACTGCAGTCCTACAGGGAAATCTGCAGTACTGTGGGGGAAATACTCAGACCTACTCGGGAATCTGCAACATTGTGGGGGAAATATGCAGTCCTACAGGGAAATCTGCATCTCTGTGGACAGAACTGCAGTCCTATGGGGAAATGTACAGTTCTGCGGAGAAATCTGCAGTCCTGTGGGGATATCTGCAGCCAGTGTCGTAGTCTGCAGTCCCGTGGAAATACCTGCAGTCTTGTAGGGAAATCAGTTGTCCTTTGGGGGAATCTGCAGCACCGTGGGGTAAATCTGCAATCCGACAGAGAAATCTGCAGTACTGTGAAGAAAATATGCAGTCCTACTTGGAAATCTGCAGCACTGTTGGGGAAATAAGCAGTCCTACAGTGAAATCTGCAGTCCTACAGAGAAATCAGCAGTATTGTGTGGGAAATCTGCAGTCCTACAGGGAAATCTGCAGTACCGTGGGGGAATTCTGCAGACCTACAGGGAAATCTGCAGTACTGTGGGGGAAATACACAGTCCTACTGGGGAATCTGCAGCACTGTGGGGGAAATCTGCAGTACTGTGGGGGAAATACGCAGTCCTACAGTGACATCTGCAGTACTGTAGGGAAAAACTGCAGTCCTACAGGGAAATCTGCAGTCCTACTGGGAAATCTGCAGCATTGTGCGGGAAATCGGCAGTCCTACAGGGATATCTGCAGTCCTACTGTGGAGTCTGCAGCACTGTGGAGGAAATCTGCAGCACTGTGGCGGAAATCTGCAGTACTGTGGGGGAAATCTGCAGTCCTACTGGGAAATCTGCATCACTGTGGGGGAAATACGCAGTGCTTCAGGGAAATCTGCAGTACCGTCGGGGAAATCTGCAATCCTACTGGGAAATCTGCAGTAGTGTGGGGAAATATGCTGTCCTACTGGGGAAACAGCAGTACTGTGGGGGAAATCTGCAATCCGACAGAGAAATCTGCAGTACTGTGAAGAAAATATGCAGTCCTACTTGGAAATCTGCAGCACTGTTGGGGAAATATGCAGTCCTACTGAGAAATCTGCAGTATCGTGGGGGAAATACGCAGTCCTACAGAGAAATCTGCAGTACTGTGGGGGAAATACACAGTCCTACTGGGGAATCTGCAGCACTGTGGGGGAATATGCAGTCCTACAGGGAAATCTGCAGCACTGTGGGGGAAATACGCAGTCCTACAGTGACATCTGCAGTACTGTAGGGGAAATCTGCAGTCCTACAGGAAAATCTGCAGTCCTACTGGGAAATCTGCAGCACTGTGGGGGAAATCCGCAGTCCTACTGGGAAATCTGCAGCACTGTGGGGGAAATCTGCAGTCCTACAGGGATATCTGCAGTCCTACTGTGGAGTCTGCAGCACTGTGGGGGAAATCTGCAGTCCTACTGGGAAATCTGCAGCACTGTGGCAGAAATCTGCAGTACTGTGGGGGAAATAGGCAGTGCTTCAGGGAAATCTGCAGTACTGTGGGGAAATACACAGTCCTACAGGGGAAACTGCAGTACTGTGGGGGAATTCTGCAGTACAACAGGGAAATCTGCAGTACCGTTGGGGAAATCTGCAGTCCTACTGGGAAATCTGCATCACTGTGGGGGAAATCTGCAGTCCTACTGGGAAATCTGCAGTACTGTGGGGGAAATGCACAGTGCTTCAGGGAAATCTGCAGTCCTACTGGGGAAACTGCAGCACTGTGGGGGAAATCTGCAGTACTGTGGGGAAATATGCTGTCCTAATGGGGAAACAGCAGTACTGTGGGGGAAATCTGCAATCTGACAGAGAAATCTGCAGTACTGTGAAGAAAATATGCAGTCCTACTTGGAAATCTGCAGCACTGTTGGGGAAATAAGCAGTCCTACAGTGAAATCTGCAGTACTGTGGGGGAAATCTGCAGTACTGTGGGGGAAATCTGCAGTCCTACAGGGATATCTGCAGTCCTACTGTGGAGTCTGCAGCACTGTGGGGGAAATCTGCAGTCCTACTGGGAAATCTGCAGCACTGTGGCAGAAATCTGCAGTACTGTGGGGGAAATAGGTAGTGCTTCAGGGAAATCTGCAGCACTGTGGGGAAATACGCAGTCCTACTGGGGAAACTGCAGCACTGTGGCGGAAATCTGCAGTACTGTGGGGAAATATGCTGTCCTAATGGGGAAACAGCAGTACTGTGGGGGAAATCTGCAATCTGACAGAGAAATCTGCAGTACTGTGAAGAAAATATGCAGTCCTACTTGGAAATCTGCAGCACTGTTGGGGAAATAAGCAGTCCTACAGTGAAATTTGCAGTACTGTGGGGGAAATCTGCAGTACTGTGGGGGAAGCTGCAGCACTGTAGTGGAAATCTGCAGTCCTACAGGGAAATCTGCAGCACTGTGGCGGAAATCTGCAGCACTGTGGGGGAAATCTGCAGTCCTACAGTGAAATCTGCAGTACTGTAGTGGAAATCTGCAGTCCTACAGGGAAATCTGCTGTCCTACTGGGGAATCTGCAGCACTGAGGTGGAAATCTGCAGTACTGTGGGGTAAATCTGCAGTCCTACAGGCAAATCTGCAGTATTGTGGGGGAAATACGCAGTGCTTCAGGGAAATCTGCAGACCTACTGCGAAATCTGCAGCACTGTTGGGGAAATAAGCAGTCCTACAGTGAAATCTGCAGTACTGTGGGGGAAATAGGCAGTGCTTCAGGGAAATCTGCAGTACTGTGGGGAAATACACAGCCCTACAGGGGAAACTGCAGTACTGTGGGGGAATTCTGCAGTACAACAGGGAAATCTGCAGTACCGTTGGGGAAATCTGCAGTCCTACTGGGAAATCTGCATCACTGTGGGGGAAATCTGCAGTCCTACTGGGAAATCTGCAGTACTGTGGGGGAAATGCACAGTGCTTCAGGGAAATCTGCAGTCCTACTGGAGAAACTGCAGCACTGTGGGGGAAATCTGCAGTACTGTGGGGAAATATGCTGTCCTAATGGGGAAACAGCAGTACTGTGGGGGAAATCTGCAATCTGACAGAGAAATCTGCAGTACTGTGAAGAAAATATGCAGTCCTACTTGGAAATCTGCAGCACTGTTGGGGAAATAAGCAGTCCTACAGTGAAATCTGCAGTACTGTGGGGGAAATCTGCAGTACTGTGGGGGAAATCTGCAGTCCTACAGGGATATCTGCAGTCCTACTGTGGAGTCTGCAGCACTGTGGGGGAAATCTGCAGTCCTACTGGGAAATCTGCAGCACTGTGGCAGAAATCTGCAGTACTGTGGGGGAAATAGGTAGTGCTTCAGGGAAATCTGCAGCACTGTGGGGAAATACGCAGTCCTACTGGGGAAACTGCAGCACTGTGGCGGAAATCTGCAGTACTGTGGGGAAATATGCTGTCCTAATGGGGAAACAGCAGTACTGTGGGGGAAATCTGCAATCTGACAGAGAAATCTGCAGTACTGTGAAGAAAATATGCAGTCCTACTTGGAAATCTGCAGCACTGTTGGGGAAATAAGCAGTCCTACAGTGAAATTTGCAGTACTGTGGGGGAAATCTGCAGTACTGTGGGGGAAGCTGCAGCACTGTAGTGGAAATCTGCAGTCCTACAGGGAAATCTGCAGCACTGTGGCGGAAATCTGCAGCACTGTGGGGGAAATCTGCAGTCCTACAGTGAAATCTGCAGTCCTACTGGGGAATCTGCAGCATTGTGCGGGAAATCTGCAGTACTGTGGGGGAAATCTGCAGTCCTACAGGCAAATCTGCAGTATTGTGGGGGAAATACGCAGTGCTTCAGGGAAATCTGCAGACCTACTGCGAAATCTGCAGCACTGTTGGGGAAATAAGCAGTCCTACAGTGAAATCTGCAGTACTGTGGGGGAAATCTGCAGTCCTACAGAGAAATCTGCAGTACTGTGGGGAAAATCTGCAGTCCTACAGGGAAATCTGCAGCACTGTGGCAGAAATCTGCAGCACTGTGGGGGAAATCTGCAGTCCTACAGTGAAATCTGCAGTACCGTAGTGGAAATCTGCAGTCCTACAGGGAAATCTGCAGTCCTACTGGGGAATCTGCAGCACTGTGGGGGAAATCCGCAGTCCTACTGGGAAATCTGCAGCACTGTGGGGGAAATCTGCAGTACTGTGGGGGAAATCTGCAGTCCTACAGGGAAATCTGCAGTATTGTGGGGGAAATCTGCAGTACTGTGGGGGAATTCTGCCGTCCTACAGAGAAATCTGCAGTACTGTGGGGGAAATCTGCAGTCCTACAGGGATATCTGCAGTCCTACTGGGGAATCAGCAGCACTGTGGGGGAAATCTGCATTCCTACAGTGATATCTGCAGCACTGTGAGGGAATTTTGCAGTCCTACAGGGAAATCTGCAGTATTGTGGGGGAAATCTGCAGTACTGTGGAGGAAATATGCAGTCCTACAGGGAAATCTGCAGCACTATGGGGGAAATATGCAGTCCTACAGTGATATCTGCAGCACTGTGAGGGAATTTTGCAGTCCTACAGGGAAAGCTGCATTCCTACTGCGAAATCTGCAGCACTGTGGGGGAAATATTCAGTCGTACAGGGAAATCTGCAGTACTGTGGGGAAATATGCGGTCCTATGGGGAAAACTGCAGTACTGTGGGGGAATCTGTAGTACTACAGGGAAATCTGCAGTCCTACTGGGAAATCTGCATCACTGTGGTGGAAATCTGCAGTCCTACAGGGAAATCTGCAGAACCGTGGGGGGAAATATGCAGTCCTACAGGAAATTTGCAGTACTGTGGGGGAAATATGCAGTCCTACTTTGGAATCTGCAGCACTGTGGTGGAAATCTGCCGTCCTACAGAGAAATCTGCAGTACTGTGGGGGAAATCTGCAGTCCTACAGGGATATCTGTAGTCCTACTGGGGAATCTGCAGCACTGTGGGGGAAATCTGCAGTCCTACTGCGAAATCTGCAGCACTGTGGGGGAAATATTCAGTCGTACAGGGAAATCTGCAGAACCGTGGGGGGAAATATGCAGTCCTACAGGAAATCTGCAGTACTGTGGGGGAAATATGCAGTCCTACAGGGAAATCTGCAGTATCGTGGGGGAAATATGCAGTTCTATTGGGAAATCTGCAGCACTATGGGGGAAATATGCAGTCCTACAGTGATATCTACAGCACTGTGGGGGAATTTTGCAGTCCTACAGGGAAAGCTGCAGTATGTGGGGGAAATACGCAGTCCTACATAGAAATCTGCAGTACCATGGGGAAAATCTGCAGTCCTACTGGGGAATCTGCAGTACTCTGGGGGAAATCTGCAGTACCGTGGGGGAAATCTGCAGTCCTACTGGGGAATCTGCAGCACTTGAGGAAAATCAGCAATGCTATGGAGAAATCTGCACTCCTAATGTTAACATCTGTAGTCCTTTGAGGACGTCTGTGGGTAAATCTGTACTCTTATGGATAAATCTGCAGTCCAGTTTAGACATATGCAGTCCTATGGACTCTTGTGGGCCTCCTTGTTACTATCTCTAATTCTTCTAACAACAGTGACATTATCAGCAAATTTATAGATGGCATTTGAGCTGTGCCTAGCCTCACAGTCATGAGTGTAGGAAGAGTAGAGCAGTGGGCTAAGCACTTCCCTTGAGCTGTACCTGTGTTGGTTGTCAGTGAGGAGATGTTTTTGCCAATTTGCACTGACTATGGTCTTCCAATAAGGAAGACAAGGATGTAGTTACAGCTGGAGGTACAGAGGCTCAGGTTTTGAAGCTTGTTGATTAGTACTGAGGTGAAGATGGTGCTGAACATTGAGCTGCAATCAATAAATAGCAGCTTGACATAGGAATTGCTGTTGTCGAGGTGGAAAGATTGTAATCATTGTAAACCTGTTGTGGCAGATTGCAACAGCTCTAGGTCTTTTCTCAGGCAGGAGCTAATTCTAGCCATTATTCTCAAAGCATTTTTAATTTATTTTTTATTTTTATTTGGGGATACAGTGCAGAATATGCCCATCCAGCCATTTTACAGGTAGGTAAGATCATTAAAAAAAGCTTTTGGAACATTTGTTTTCATAAATCAATGTATTGAGCACAGGAGATGGGATGTTATGTTGAAGTTGCATAAGAGATTGGTGAGGCCTAATTTGGAGTAATGTGTGCGGTTTTGCTCAGCTACCTACTGGAAAGATGAAAACAGGGTTGAAAGAGTACAAAAAACTTCTCAAGGATGTTGCTGGGTCTGGAGGACCTAAGTTATAAGGAAAGATTGAATAGGTTGTACTGTTTACAACATAGAAAACTGAGAGGCGATTTAACAGAGGAATACAAAATTATGAGAGGAATAGATAAGGTTATGCAAGGAAGCTGTCCAACTGAGGTTGGGTGGGACTAAAAACCGAGATCTTGGGTTAAGGGTGAAAGGTGAAAAGTTTAAGAGGAACATGAGGGAACATTTTCACTCAGAGGGTTATGAGAGTGTGGAATGAGTTGTTAGCGCAAGTGGTGCATTCAAGCTCAATTTCAATGTTTAAGAGAAGTTTGGATAGGTACATGGATGGTAAGGGTGTGGAAGGCTGTGGTGCTGGTGCAGGGACATGAGAGTAGGCATTTAAACTGGTTTAGACATGGTTTATATGGGATTAAGGGCTTGTTTCTGTGCTGTACTTCTCTATGATCTACCCAGAAACCCATCTGTTTAATTCTAGCCCAATTTCAGATCAATTATAATGACCAATTCACTTATTAACCATTTCATCTTTGGAAAGTGGGAGGAAACTGGAACACCTGGAGGAAACCCACTTATTCACGGAAAGGCACATACAAGAGTGTGCCAGGATTGAACTCCGAACTCGGACTTGACAAGCTGTAATAGCATTACGCCAAGTATTAAGCTACTGTGCCACCTGTAGTTCATTGTGGAAGATGGGAGTTTGAGTGTGTAATAGTCACTGAGGCATCTCACTCTGTTCCTGCAATGTAGACATTATGGCCAAAAAAGCATAATAGTATCTTTACTTTCTCAGAAGGCCAAAGAAATGCATCTTGCCCCCTATATCCCTCAGCAATTTTTGCAGACACACCATACAAAGCACTCTGCATATCATACCTTGGTATGACAACTGCTCTGCCCAAGGAAACAAGAAGTTTAAGATTGTGAATTCTACTCAGTCCAGCACAAAAACAAGACTCTCTTCCCTTGGCATGGTCCCGGAGGACTGGAAGATTGCAAATGTCACTGCACTCTTTAAGAAGGGAGGAAGGCAAAAGAAAGGAAATTATAGGCCGGTTAGCCTAACCTTAGTGGTTGGGAAAGTGTTAGAGCCTATTACTAAGGTTAACATTTTGGGGTACTTGGAAATTAATGATTAAAAAAAAAGTCAATGTCAGCATGGTTTCTGTTAAGGAAAATCTTGCCTGACAAATCTTTTAGAGTTCTTCAAGGAAGTAACAAGCAGGTTGGACAAAGGAGAGGCAGTGGATGTCAAGGTGCCACACATGAGGCTGCTTAACAAGATAAAATCCTATGGCATTACAAGAATGGTACTGGCATGGATAGAGGAATGGCTGACAGGCAAGAGGCAGCAAGTGGGAATAAAAGGAGCCTTTTCTGGTTGGCTGCCAGTGAATAGTGGTGTTCCTCTGGGGTCTGTATTGTTTCTGCTATTTTTTACATTGATTGTCAATGATTTAGATAGTGGAACTGATGGATCTGTGACAAAGTTTGCAGGACACAAAGATAGGTGGAGGGGTAGGTAGCGCTGAGGAAGCAATGCAATTGCAGCAGGAGTTAGACAAATTGAAAGAATTGGCAAAAAGTTGCTAGATGGTATATAGTGTGGGAAAGGTATGATAATGCATTTTGGTAAAAGGAACAATAGTGCAGACTGTTATCGAAATGGGGAGAAGTTTCAACAATTGGAGATGCAGAGTCCTCATGCAAGACTCCCAGAAGGTTAATTCACAGGTTGAGTCACTTATTTCAAGGGGAATAGAATATTAAAGCAAGGAGATAATGCTGAGACTTTCTCAGACACTAGCCAAGCCGCACTTGGAGTATAGTCAATAGTTTTGGGCCCCAATACTCAGGAAGGGAGTGCTTTTATTGGAAAGAGTCCAGAGGAGGTTCAGGAGGATGATACTGGGAATGAAGAGGTTAACATATGAGGATCATTTGGCAGCTCTGGGTCTGTACTCACTGGTACTTCATTAGGAACTTGAAGAGATTTGGCATGTCAACAAATACACTCAAAAACTTCTATAGATGTACTGTGGACAGCATTCTGACAGGCTGCATCACTGTCTGGTATTGGGGTGGTGGGGGGCGGGGGCTACTATGCTTGACCAAAAGAAGCTGTAGATGGTTGTAAATCTAGTTAGCTCCATCTTGGGCACGAGCCTACAAAGTACCCAGGACATCTGCAGGGAGCAGTGTCTCAAAAAAGCAGCGTCCATTATTAAGGGCATCCAGCACCCAGGACATGCCCTTTTCCCACTGTTACCATCAGGTAGGAGGTACAGAAACCTAAAGCACACACTCAGTGATTCAGGAACAGCTCCTTCCCTCTGCCATCGGACTCCTAAATGGACATTGAATCCTTGGACACTACCTCACAAGTTTTTTTAAAATATGCAGTATTTCTGATTTTTGCACATTTTTAATCTATCCAATCAATATACACATAGTGAAATTGATTTACTTATTTATTTATTTTTGTTTTCCTCATCTATATTATGTATTGCATTGAACTGCTACAGCTAGTTAACAAATTTCACGTCACAGGCCGATGATAATAAACCTGATTCTGATTCTGAATTTAGAAGAATGTGAGGGGATCTCATTGAAACCTACTGAATGTTCAAAGGACTAGATAGGGTGGATGTGGAGAGGATGCTTCCTGTGATGGGGGTATCCAGAACTAGAAGGCACAGCCTCAAAATTGAGGGGTGACTTTTTCAAACAGAGTTAAGGAGGATTTTATTTTAACCAGAGACTAGTGAATCTGTGGAATGCTCTGCCATAGACTATGTGGAGGCCAAGTCTGCTGGTATATTTAAGGCAGAAGTTGATCGTTTCCTAATCAGTCAGGGCATCAAAGGATATGGTGAGAAGGCAGGTGTATGGGGCTGAGTGGGATCTGGGATCAGCCATGATGGAATGGCAGAGCAGACTCAATGGGCTGAATGCCTAATTCTGCTCCTATGTCTTGTGGTCTTGACTCTGTCTATACTTCCCGTTGCTTCAGGAAAGCAGCCAACATAATTAAAGACTCCTGCATCTCTTCTCCCATTGGTAATAGGACAGAAGATACTAAAGGTGGAAAACACATATAACCAGGCTCAAGGACAGCTTCTACCCCACTGTAACAAATCTCTTGAATGGATCTCTTATATGCTATAGGATAAACTCAAGGTCTCCCAATCTACTACATCATCGCCCTTGCACCTCATTGTTCCACATTCTATTTTGTTTTTACTACTTTAATGTATTTATGAATGGAATGGGCTGTGTGGACAGCACATGTACAGAAGCTGCCACTGTACCTCTGTAGATGGGACATGAACACCAGTAGCAATGTGCATGATTGAGGGGATTTGTCTTGAACAATCTTGCCTCTTGTTAGGTTTATATATATGGATTTTCTCCAAAAGCCTATATATGTCTAAATATACATGTTAAATCAGAAAAATAATTCTAAGCAAATACATGGCCATACATGGACGCTGCCCACAGTTGCGTCACTGGGGTGGGGCACAAATACTATTTCCAAAACAAGGCAAGGGGGAAAAAAAGGAATCCTTTAAACTACTAAAACATGAGTTTGAATAAAACTAGCAAATGAACTGCAAGTTTGAATGTCCAAAGACCAGAACTGAAAATAACATACGTTAGCTGATTTTTTTTTCTTCTTCATTAATAATGCATTATGGAGGATATTCAGAGTGCAAACACAGCTCTGACTTGAGAAAAGAGACGAGGAAAATTGTGTTTAAACAATTCAAGTGGGCAATGGAGCTGGTACTGATGCACAGAAACAACATTCAGATATATAACAGGATCAGTTACTGTAGCTCATTATTAAGATTAGTGCTTAGTCTTATGCAGCACAGAAAAAGGCCCTTCAGCCCAACAAGTCTCATCGACCCTGAAACCTATCTGAACCAGTCCCGCTTGCCCAAACCTTCTCATTCTATGGACCTTTCCAAGTGTTTTCTAAAAGCTGTTAATAGACCTCTCTCACCACCCTCAGGGTGAAAAAATTGTCTATCAAGTTCTTACTAAATCTTTTTTCTCTCACCTAAACCGGTGTCCTCTGGATCTTTATTTCTGAGCTCTAGGAGAAGGACTGATTGTGTTTACCCTATCTATGTCTCTCATGAATTTATGCACTTCCATAAGATCACTACTCATTCTCCTGTACTCCAATATATGAAGTCCTAGGCTGCTCAATTTCTCTCTTTAACTCAGTCTGTCTAGTCCTGGCAACACCCTTCTAAATCTTTGATGTTTTCTTTCCACCTTAATGACTTCTGTCCTATAGCAGGGTGACCAACGTTGAACACGACAATCTAAATATAACTTACTCAATGCCTTGCATAACTGTGACTTAGCCTCCCAACTTACATCTCCATGTAGGCAAAAGCCTTCCTCATCACACTATGACACCACTTTCAGGGAACTACTTACTGTTCTTCTTGGTCTCTCTGTTCTACAACACTCCCCAAGACCCTGCCATTCATTCTGAAAGACCTAGCATGGTTTGTTTCCCAGAATGCAATACCTCAGACTTGCCATCTGCACTTTCAGAGGTAATGAATATTCAGACTGTTGTTCTGCGCAAGTAGATATCATGGAGAATGCAGCTTTGAGTTACAAAATGAAATTGCTTCACTGCTGAGCAGCAGCACGTGAAGAACTAACTTCACTTCAGATCTGAAACAAATAGCAGTGGGATTCAGATGATAAAAAGCTCTAAGCCTTCCACAGAGATGATGGAGTCTTTTAAAATAGTTCTCTACTTATACTTGAAGGCAAAATCACAAACATTAGATAGATTGGAGTGCTGAGAAAAGACAATGTGGAAGCCAGCGTGTTTCCTTTCCTTCTCCTGCACCTGGGTGTGCCAAGTCAAAAAGAGAAACTCCATCAGCAAGCACTGCCTGGTCATGAAAAAAATCCTCTAATTCATTCAAAGAGATGAGATTCAGCTAAGCTGAATCTGTCCCTATGTAAATTTCTTTAGGTTCCATGCCTGGGCAATCTCACACAAATATAAGAAGAAAATCTGCTCTAACTAATCTAAAATTCAGAATTCTTCCAGCATAAAATTACAAAGAAGCTAAAAGCTTAAATTCTCATTTATAGCATTCTCTAATCCAAGGAACATTCTCTGATGCATTATAAATGTATACATCTTTTGTCGTGGAGAAGCATTCATGGATAAAATCTTAATCACAGAGTCATAGAGTCATACAGCACAGAACAGGCCTTCTGGCCCATTATGCCCATGCTGGCCAAATTCTCTATTCGAGGAAGCCCTATTTGCCTGTATTTGGCCCATATCCTTCAGATCCTTTCTAATTCATGTAACTGTCTAAATGCTTTTTTAACATTGCCCCTCCTTTATAGATATTTGTGAAAAATCTCCTTGACTTAATCCTCACTTGTAAAGGTCTTAATCACATTTTCTGGGGCTGAGACCATGAAGCATTTTCACTTTGCTTATTTTTCCACAGTTTGTTATTTGATTGGGCATACTGTACCCTCTTTCACCATCTCACCTACAATGTTTATTTACTTATTTAGAGATACAGCGGAGAACAGGCCCTCGTTATGGCCCTTTGAGCCACTTCACCCAGCAACCCACAGATTTATCCTAGCCTAATCACAAGGCAATTTAAAATGAACAATTAATCTACTAACCAGTTCATCTTAGGACTGTGTGAGGAAACTGGAGACCCTGGAGAAAACCCATGTGCGCATGGGAAGGGATGTGCAAACTTGCTTAAAAAAGATGCTGGAATTGAACTCTGACCCCAACATCCCGAGCTGTAATAGCATCGTGCTATCTGCTACACTTCTATAACACTCACTGGTACTGCTATGATACACCTATCACCACTGTTCAGCAGGATAGAGTGCTGCTTAACAATACCTCAAGTTCAAATTCAAGTACACTGTTGTCAGAGGCATGCGTACCCAAGGTATAATATGAAAATTAGCTTTCTGCAGCAACATCGCAGAGCATTACAAACATGATAAAACATAAATTAACATAAACTTAGGTTATTCATCACTTATATGACAAAATAATGACAAAAGTGCAAATCGAGGGAAATATAGTCCTAGGCAGGAATTTTCAGATGGGTTGAAGAAGCTGATGTTGAAGTTAGAGGTGTGGGTATTCAGCCTCCTGTACCTCCTGCATCGAGAAGAGGGCACATTGATTTCCTGAGACGTTGCTTTTTTGGTGGGGAGAGATGTGCTTGTGATGTACTTGTGCTTTGGAGCCTCTTGAATTCTTATGCATTGGATTTTCCACACCAGGATGTGATTAATGTTGTTATATTATTAATTTTGTCATGTAAATTATGTATCATTTATGTTCATTTACGTATGTTGACTTATGTTTATAATATACTGTATTACTCTTGCAACAAGATAATTTTCACTGTCCTTATTCTATATGTATGTAGGCCCATGACAGTAAAATTGAAACTTGAAACATTAATCCATGGGATGGGAATGCAGATTTTGTCAATATACCTTAGGACTTTGTATTTTAATGGTTCGAAAATCTGGTGATCTTGAGAAAGAATAATATCAAGTGGCCGTAAAGCAGTCAGGCTCTCTGGGGCTGATTGGACAGATGTTTAGGACAACGTGCCTGTGTCTAACCAGCTGCATTGTTAAGTACAAAGAGTCACAGTCTCAAAGTAAGAAACCAGCCATCAAAGACAAAAATTTGGACAGAGATGACTGGCTGATCTAAAGTTGTTCACCCTAAATATTGCACGGAATTTGTTGCTGTTGATGTAGAAGGTGGACGTTCATAGATCGATAGATACTCAGTGAATCAAGGGATCAAGGAAATGTTAGTAGAGGAACAAAGGTAAACATGAAGGTAAAAGATCAGTCACAGTCTAACTGAATGGTGTGAAGGGTTTGAAGGGCCAGGAGGTTTTCTTTGGCTTCATAAAGAATAAAGATCAGTCATGCCCTTTGGGGTTGGACACCTAACATCCTTATACTACCTAGCCTGTATGTTCCTCCAGTCACTTACCAACTCAACTAAACCCACCGAATTAGACATTCGAGTCATTTAGTTGTAAAAAGTTCCAGAAGTTAAAATAAGAGTCAAATCTTTCAGATAATTTGGTAATGTAACGGGCAACAAATCAGGGTGTCACAGAATTCACACCTGGCCCAGAGGAAGCTCTGTTGGGTTTCTGCCCAACAATCCTAAAGAGAAAGCTGTCTAAAACAAGTATTCAAGTACCAAACAGAACCAGACATAGTCATCAAAACAAACCAAAACTTTTCTGAAACCCTCTGCAAGAGTGATTACAGTAGTACAGTGGTTAGTGGCATGGTTCTCTAGCTGCAGAAACACAAGTTCTGTTGTGACCTCAGGTGCTGTCTCTGTGGAGTTTGCATGTTCTCCCTGTGACTGCATGGGTTTCCTAAGCATACTCCAGGTTTCTCCTACAACCCAACAATGCACAGGTCAGTAGGCTGATTAGCTACCATCATGTGTAGGTGAGAGGTAGAATCTGGGGGGCATTTGGTGGAAGTAGGGTTAATGTACAATAAGTATAAAAGGATATTTGATGAGTTGTGTAGACTCAGTGAGCAAAAATTTCTGTCTCTCACTTATTTCTTTATAACCATTCAAAGTAATGTCCACAGGGGTATACGGTTGAATTCTAAGGTCCCTTTAAACTGGAGAGGACTTACAAGGAACCTGCTGAGACTCAAGTGACTAAGTTATGGAAAAAGATTGAGTAGGAGGTGCTTTATTCATTGCAGTCCAGGAGGCTGAAAGGTGATGTTATAGAGGTTTATAAAATCATGAGGGAAAAAATCATTTGAGCAGAGGGGTCTGTTTCCATGCTGTATAACTTGACCATAAGACCTTAAGACGTAGGAGCAGAATAAGGCCATTTAACCTATCTGTTCTGTCATTTGATGATTTCCCTCTCAACCCCATTCACCTGCCTTCTCCCCCTATCTTTTCATGTCCTGACTAATCAAGAATCTATCAATCTCCACCTTAAATATACTCATAACGACCTCAGCTCCACAGCCACCTATAACAATGAATTCCACAAATTTACTGGCTCTGGCTAAAGAAATTCCTCTTCATCTCTGCTCTAAATGGACACCCCTCTATTGAGAGGATGTGCCCTCTGGTCCTAAACTCTCCTACTTTAGGAAATATCCTCACCACATCCACTGATGATAAAAAATGAAATTGATAAATTTCAATAAGCCCTCTTATTCTTCAAAATTCCAGCAATTACAGGCCCAGAGCCATCAAACACTTCTCTAATGACAAGCCTGACAATACCAGAGTTTTATTTGTAAACCTCCTTTGACTCCTCTCCAATGTCAGCACATCCTTTCTTAGATAATGGACTTTAAATTGCTCACAATACTCCAAGAGCGGCTTCACCAATGGTTTACAAAGCTTCAGCATTACATCCTTTTTTTTTTAAATTCTGGTCCTCTTGCAATGACTGTTAACATTGCATTTACGTTCCTCACCACCATCTCAACCTGCAAGTTAACCTTTACAGAATCCTACACGAGGACTCCGAAGTCACTTTGCACCTCGGGCTTTTGAATGCTGTCTGTTTTTAAATAGCCTATGCTTTTATTGTTTCTACAAAAGTGTATGATCATACACTCCTGACACCATATTCCATCTGACACTTCTTTGCCCATTCTCTGAATCTATCCAAGTCCTTCTGCAATCTCACTGCTTCCTCAATACTACCCGCCCCTCCACCAGCCTTCATATCGTCTACAAACTTGGTCACAAAACCTTCAATTGTCTCATCCAAATCGTTGCCATGCAATGTAAAAAGAGGAAATCCCAACACCAACCTCTACAGAACACCACTAGTCACTGGCAGCCAATCAGAAAAGACTTCCTTTGTTCCACTCTTTGTCTCCTGCCAATCAGCCAGTGGTCTATCCATGCTAGTAACTTAACCGTAATATCCTGGGTTCATATTGTTTACCAGCCTCACATGCGGCACCTTGCCAAAGGCATTTTGAAAATTCAAGTACACAACATCCACCAATTCTCCTTCATCTATCCTGCTTATTATTTACTCAAATAAATTTTCATTAAGGAAACCATGCTGACTTTGTATTGTGTGCCTCCAAGTACCCCGTAACCTCATCCTTAACAATCGACTCCAACTTCTTTCCAACCAATGAAGTCAGGATAACTGGCCCATAATTTCCTTTCTTCTGCCTCCCTCCCTTCTTGAAGTGTGGAATGACACTTGGAATTTTCCAGTCCTTCAGAACCATTTCAGAATCCAGTGATTCTTGAAAGATCATTAATAATGCCTCCATAATCCCTCCAGCTACCTCTTTCAGAACCCTAGGGGTGTAGTCCATCTGGTCCAGGTGACCTATTTACTTTCAGACCTTTCAGCTTCCAAAGCACCCTCTCCTTAGTAATAGCAACTGCACTCACTTCAGCCCCCTGACACTCTCGAACTTCCAGTGTCCTGCTAGCGTCTTCCACTGATGTGAAATACTTATCCAGTTCATTCACCGTTTCCTTGCCTCCTGTTTTTTTTTCAGCAATCCAATGTCAACTCGTGTCGCTTTTCAGCTTCATATATCTGAAAAAACTTTTGGGATCCTTTTCAATATTACTTCTTTCCTTATGGCTTTTTAATTGCCTTCTGTTGGTTTTTAAAAGCTTCCCAATCCTACTATTTTCCACTAAATCTTGCTTTATTATATGCCCTCTCTTTAGCTTTATGTTGGCTTTGACTTTCCTTGTCAGCCACAGTTACATCGTACTTCTTCTTTGTGATGTATCTATCCTGGCTAAAAAAATCCCCCTTGTTACTGTTCTAAAGGGTTGCCCTTCAATTGCCCCCTTGTTTTGGATACCCCCACCATAGGAAACATCCTCTCCACATCCACCCTATCTAGTCCTTTCAATATTCAGTAGGTTTCAAAGAAATCCCCCTTTATTCCTGCTAGTGTCCCTTTCCAGTCAACTTTGACCAGCTCCTGTCTTAAACCTCTGTATTTCCTTTACTCCACTGTAATTGATATATTTGATTTTAGCTTCTCCATCTCAAACTGCAGGGTGAATTCTACCATATTTTCAACACTGGCTCCCAACAGTTTCTTAACCTTAAGCTTCCTAATCGAATCAGTTCATTTTGCAACACCCACACAGAATGGTTGGTCCCCCGAGTGTGCTTAACCACAAGCTGTTCTAAAAACAACACACACAAAATGCTGGTGGAACACAGCAGGCCAGGCAGCATCTATAGGGAGAAGCACTGTTCATGTTTCGGGATGAAGGGTCTCGGCCCGAAATGTCGACAGTGCTTCTTCCTATAGATGCTGCCTAGCCTGCTGTTTTCCACCAGCATTTTGTGTGCGTTGTTTGAGTTTCCAGCATCTGCAGATTTCCTTGTGTTAGCTGGTCTAAAAAGCCATCTCATAGACATTCTAGAAACTCCCTCTCTTGAGATCCAGCATCAAGCTGACTTTCCCATTCTACCTGCATACTGAATCCCCCTCACTATTGTAACATTAACTTTTTGGCATGCCTTTTCTATCTCTTGATGTAAAGTTGCCACCATATACTGGCTGCTGTTCAGAAGTCTGGATATAACTCCAATCAGGGTCTTTTTACCCTTGCTGTTCCTTAATTCTACCCACAACAATTCTCCATCTTCCAATCCTATGTAACCTCTTCCTAAAGATTTGATTTCATTATTTAGCAAAACCTCACCCCCTCTGCCTACCTGCCTGTTCTTTCAATACAATGTTAAGCTCCCGACTATAACCTTTTTTCAGCCACCACTCAGTGATTCCCACATTGTTATATTTATCAAACTTTAACTGTGCTACAAGATCAGCTAGCTTATTTTGTATATTTTGAGCATTCAAATATAACACCTTTAGTCCTATATTCATCACTCTTTTCAATCTTGACCCCATTATACAGCAATTTATTCCACTGACTGCAGTTTTGCCTTATCAGCTGCCTGCTCTTCCTGACAGTCTCACTACTGCCTTTGCTTGGATACCAATTGCCCCACCCTCAGCTCTGTCACCCAGTTTCCCATACTCCTGCTAAATTAATTTAAACCCTCCCTGAAAGTACCAGCAAATCTGCCTGCAAGGATATTGATCCCCCTCAGGTCATACCTTACCCAGAAAAAAATCCAAAGGTCCAGAGATATGAAACACTGCCCCCTGCACCAGTTCCTCAGCCATGCATTCATCTGGCAATTCATCTTGTTCTCATTGGTGCATGGCACTAGCAACATTCCAGAGATTACTACCCTGGAGGGCCTGCTTTTCAGTTTTCTACCTAGCTCCCTAAATTCTCTCTTCAGGACCTCCTCTCTTTTCCTACTTATGTCATTGGTGCCAGCATGGTCCAAGACTTCTGGCTGCTCACCCTCCTTCTTTGGAACACCACAGACCTGACCCAAGATGTACTCAACCCTGGCATCTGAGAGGCAACAAACCATCAGGGTGTCAATATCACCTCCATTCCTCTAACTATGGAATCCCCTATGACTACTGCATTGTTCTTCTCACCTGCTTCCCCTATGAGCCTCAGCACCAGACTCAGTGCCAGAGACCCAATCGCTGCAGCTTCCCCTGGCAGGTCGATCCCCCCAGCAGTGATATACGTATTACTGAGGCGAACAGCCACGGAGGTACTCTGCACTGGATGCCCATCTGCTTACCCTCTCCTGATAGTCACCCAGGTAGCTGCCTTCTGCAACCTAGGGGTGACCACCCCCCCGCCCCCACCCCCCACCCCCAGCTCCTGTTTATCACCTCCAAGGTTTCCCAGATAAGCCGAAAGTCGTCGAGCTGCATCTCCCTCCGGTTCCTTAACACGTTCTCAGAGGAACTGAAGCTCGGTGCGCCTGGTGCAGATGTAGTTATCCAGGAGGCTGGAGGCTTCCCAGAATTCCCACATCTCACACAAAGAAGACAATATACCTCGATAACTTTAAATGGAGTGACCATAAAAAGCATTAAACATCAACTCCGACAACAGAACCAACCTCAGCAATGAAAGCACACAGTAACTAATGCATCTAATGCACTCCCACAACTGATGAATTCGAACACTCCAATAGTCTGACCACTGCATGGGCACAGAATGGAAGCAGTCACTGTCTCTGATACATCTCATTGCTTCCAAAGCTAAAGTTTTACATGGAGCTGCATGAAGAATTTAAAGTGAAGAAGTAATCCACCTGTTGTAGGTGTGACTGTGTATGACCACAGCGGACAACGAGTAGTGACACTTGAAGTTCTCATAAAGTCTAAATACAGTACTCACAGCGAGAACATTGTTATTACACGTTACAACTGCATTATGTGGGATTGATTATAAACAGATTAATCAGCTTATAACTGTGCAACCATAAATTAATGAGGGCCATCAGCACAAGCGGAAATGTCATTAAATGTGGTGGAAAACACAGTATATCTCCTCTCCAGCTGCGGTCTTTGTTTAGATGACTAACCTTTCATCGAAGGGGAGTGTGGCAGCACTTGTCAAGAGGTCAAAAATTTATAATTAGCAATTCTAGAATTGCAGCTCCATGCAAAGAAGTGGACCATAGAACAGAGAACATAAAACTGTACAACACAGGAACAGGTTCATTGGCCACAATGTCAAATTAAATCTATTCCTTCTGCTTGCATATGATCTGTTCCCTCTACATTCATGTGTCTAACAGATTCTCAAATGCTACTATCACCTGGTCTCATCTGCTTGTTCTCCTTCCACTTCCCCCACCTTCTTAATCTGGTTTCATCCCCCTTCTTTTTCAGTACTGATGAAGGGAATTGATCCGAAACGTCAACTGTTTATTCCTTTCTATAGACGCTGCCTGACCTGCTGAGTTTCTCCACAATTTTGATGTGTGTTGTTCTGGATTTCCAGCAACTGCAGATTCTCTTGCATTTATTATCATATCTGCTTCCAACACCCTAACAGCCCTTCCCAGGCACCAACCATTCTGTGTAAAAATAAGTTTGCCCCACACATCCCCATTAAACTCTCCCCCGCCCACCTTAAAGCTACATCTTCTGGTATTGAAACTTTTCTACCCTTGGAAAAAAATACCAGCTGACTACCCTACCTATTCCTTTCATATTTTTAAAACTTCTGGCAGGTTTTCCTTTGACCTCCAACACTACAGCTGAAGATAACAGATCTTAGGAGTGGCTCCAACTCTAAGAAATAATGCCCAGTCTGTTTGGTGTTGTCAGCTATGCTGTATTAGCCAGGTGGAAGAACCTTAATGATTCTTCTTTGAGACACTATCAGAGAGGGCCACCACCAGCTAATTCCATTTCCTCTCAGTGAACTGAGGAAATGACTGTCCTAACAGAGCTAAATAAAGTCCATAGATCACAACAACATCTCTGCTGTGACATGGGCCACCTGAGCCAAACATTCTCATGGCTAATCATGAACACAAGATGCTGGAAATCCAGGGCAATTCACATAAATTGCTGGAGGAACTAACAGGTCAGGCAGTATCTACAGAGGGAAATAAACAGTCGATATTTCAGGCCGAGACATCATCAGGACAGTTGTTCTTCTCCATAGATGCTGCCTGACCTGCTGAGTCTCTTTGGCATTTTGTATGCTTTGCATTGGTTACAAGCACAGTATCAGCATTCAGACAACACGATTATTCCCCAAGATGTTGCTGATACACCATCAATAGCTCTCGGAGACAGAGAGTGAACAATAGGCTTTTATTAGCAGCAAAATGGGAGCACAACATCCCGGAGACTGAGGGAGGAGCAGTGCCCCAATCGCCTTTATACAGGGGTCTGTGGGAGAAGCCACAGGAACAGTCAGCAGAGGGGCGTGTCCAGACAGGTATATATAGTTTACCGCAGTTGCCTAGGATGGAATGTTTCCGTTATGAGGAAAGCCTGGTGGGTGGTGTTGTTTTTCAATGAATACCAGTGGAGGTCAACCAACCTGACAGGGGCATACAAAACCATAAGGGACATAGATAGATAGTGAGAAACTTTCTCCCAGAACAGAGACATCTGGAGGGAGCTGGATTTCGAAGGTGATGAGTAAAAGAATCAGTAAATCTGAGAGAAAAATATCTCAGGGGACGGTTGCAATGAGAACAAAAAAAAACTGGTGTAGGCAGCTACTCTTTCCACATTTAAAGGCTCTGAATTCAGCCTCACCATAGTCTTATAGCACTTCAACATAACACCCCAACTCCTGTTTTCAATGCCCTGATTTATGAAGGCTGATATGCCGAAAGTTCTCTTTACACCCTTTTCTACCTTTGACACCAATTTTAAGGAATTATGTATCTCTGTTTCCAGATATCTTTGTTCTACTGCACAACTCAGTTTCCTAATGTTCAATGTACATCTCCTACCTTAATTTGTTCTGCCAAATGGCAAAAACTCACATTTGTCTGCATTAAGCTCCATCTGTCACTTTTCAGCTCATTCTATCAGCTAGTCCAGATCCTCCTGCAAGATTTGATAGCCTTCCTACTGTCCACTGCACCCCGAATCTTGGCGTCATACACCAAGTTTAAGGTGAGAGGGGAGAGACTTAATCGGAACCCAAGGGGCAATTCTTTCACCCTAAGAGTGGTCAGTACTTGGAAAGAACTGCCAAAGCAAGAGGTTAAAGAAGGTGCATGGCTAGGAAAAGCTTAAAGGGATATATGCCAAATACAGGCAAATGGAAATAGCTTAGATAAGAATCTTGGTCAGCACAGAACAGTTGAGCCAAGGAGCCAGTTTCCATGCTCTCTTGCTCTGACTCTGGATGAGGGCCAAGGCGTGAAGGGCATGGACCAGATGCTAGTAAGTGAGCTATGTATAGATGGATATTCAAGTTCAAGTTTATTGTCATTCAACCATACACATGTATACAGCTAAACAAAACAATGTTCCTCTGGGACCAAGGTGTACATACATCAAATACCATCACTGATATCATAACCTCTAATCTAAGTATTAATGCTCAGATTTGTTTCCATTTCCAAAGGAAACTTCCAGTGCAGCTCCATAATACTGAGGACAGACATGCCTCCTGGCTAAGCACATCATTTAGCCGCCTAAACTGTTAACACATCATCCATGAGCTCATGCTTCAATAAATTGCCAAAATGCCTCCTAGCATAAAACGGAAGGACATAGGAGCATTACAACCTCTACCATTAACTCCAACCAATACACCAGCCAAGGTAGACAGATGTTGTTGTTTCTTCATCATCATTTGGACAAAGTACTTGAAAAATCCCTACATAATCTGAATGAAGCAGGCTGCCGTGATTCTAGCATTCTGAGTAAATTTGAATCAGTCAAGAAATGACTCCAGTAATTCCCATATCTCAAGTATCAGTTACAAAAACAGTAGTTACACTACACGTTTGCAACTAAATTATTGGATGCAGTTCTGTTTACCCCATTATAGGAAGGACAGGGAGACTCTGGAGAGGCTTATCAGGATGCTACCTGGATTAGAGGGTAGGATCCATAAGAGATTCAATACATTTGGGTTATTTTCTCAAAAGGAGCAGAGGCTGAGGGGAGATCTGATAGAAATTCATTTGCCCAGGGTAGAAATATCAAGTAGTATAAGATATGAACTTCAGTGTGAGAAGTTAAAAGGAGGTGTGCAGGCAAGCTTTTTCACAGAGGATAAGTGGTGGGTGCCTGGAACGGACAGCAGGAGGAGTGATAAAGGAGGTGCAATATTGGCATATAAGAGGCTGCTAGATAAGCACATGAATACGCAGAGAATGAAGGGATATGGATCATGTAGAGGCAGAAGGGATTTATCTTAATTCAATGTCATTTTCAGCGCAATTTCATGGACCCAATTATATGTTCTGTGTCCTATGTTCTTTGTTCTACGTTCCAAAATGTTAGAGATGTATTAAAGTATGGCATGGTAAAATGAAACAGCAATTTAATATTAACATTAATATTTGAAACAGCAGCAAAAATAATGATCTTACAATTTATGTAAGAAGAAAATCATAAACATAATTTTTGAAACAGCCATCTCATGCACAGAGCAACAACCTAACAAGTACATCATGGATAACTATTATTTATGTACAGATATTTTACCAACTTCCAGGGAGCCCAGCTAAAACAGTTTGATTTAAGTAGCTTTGCTCCGTGGTTAGAAACTTATAACTTTATCTCCTGCTTAACCATCAAAATGCATGGAGCTGCATGAAGCTGGTTGCAGCTAAATTCACCTAAATAAATAGTGCTTTTTTTAAAGTTCCAGCATTTTTATAATCAAAAAATCCTAGAAATTAATCTGGGCTAATCCAAAAATAAAACATTATTGCATTATCACAGAATTAAATGATTTTGAGCACAATTCAAAGCAACACCTTTAGATATAGGAGCAGAATTAGGCCTTTTGGCCCATTGAACCTGTTCTGTCATCCCATATTTGCTGATTTATTAACCCTCTAAATCCCATTCCCCTGCCTTCTTCTTTTGACCAATCAAAAGCTGATAAAAGTCTGAATTAAATGTTTAGTGTCTTGGCCTCTACAGCGGTCTGTGGTAACGAATTCCAAAGATTCACTCTTACTTGGCTAAAGAAATTGCTCCTCATCTCTGTTCTAAGTGGAAGTCCTTCTATTCTGAGGCTGTGCATTCTGGTCCTAGACTCATCTACTCTAGGTAACTCCCTCCCTACATCCACTCTATCTATACGGTTTAATATCCATTAGGTTGCAACGAGATACCCCCTCATCCTTCTAAACTCCAGTGAATACAGGTGCACAGCCATCAAATACCCTTCATATGCTAACCCTTTCATTTCCAGAATCATTATCCTGAACCTCCTTGGGACCACTCCAATGCCAGCACACCTTTTCTTAGACGAGAGGCCCAAAGCTGCTCACAATACTCCAAGTGCAGTCTGAACAATGCCTTGTGAAGCCTGAGCATCATTGCTCTTATATTCTACTCCTCTCAAAATGAAAGCTAACATTACATTTACCTTCCTTACCATCAACTCAACCTGCAAGGTAAACTTCAGGGAATAGTGAACAGCACACCCAAGTCCCTTAGCACCTCTGAATTTTGAATTTTCTTGTGTTTAGAAAATAGTCTAGGCCTTTATTTCTTCTACCAAAGCACATGACTATGTACATCCCCACACATACTCCATCTGCCACATTTTGCCCAATCTCCCAATCCGTCTGTCATTCTAAGGACTTCTCGTTTCTTCAACACTACCTGCCTGTCTACCTATCTACTTATCATTTGCAAACTTATCCACAAAACTATCCAAATCATTGACCTATAACATGAAAGAAATGGGCCTAACGCCACCCCTGCAGAACACCATTCATCACCGGCAGCCATCCAGAAAAGGCCCCCTTAACCTCTTGCCTGTCAATCTTCAATCCATGTTAACATCTTTCCTGTGATACCGTGGATTCTTACCTTGATAAGCAGCCACGTGTGTGGCACATTTTCAAAGGCCTTCTGAAAAACCTAATAAATAACATCCACTGACCCACATTTGACTAACCTGCCTATTATTTCCTCAAAGATTTCCAACAAAATTATCAGGCAAGATTTTCACTTGAGGAAACCTAGCTGACTTTGCCTACTTTATCATTTGCCTCCAAGTACGTAAAAACCTCATCCTTAATAATGGAACTCAACATCTTCCCAGCCAGTGAAGTCAGGCTAACTGGCTCATAATTTCCTTTTCTTCTGCTTTCCTCCCTTCTTAAAGATTAGAGTGACATCTGCAATTTTTCGGTCCTCTGGAACCATCACAGAATTAATTCTTGAAAGATTATTATTAATGCCTCCACAATCTCTTCAGCTACCTTTCAGAACCCTGAGATGTAGTCCATCTGATCCAGCTGACCTATCTACTTTCAGATCTTACAGCTTCCTAAGCACCCTCTCCTTAGTAAAAGAAACTACACTCACTTCCTCCCCCTGACACTCTCAAATTTTTGGCATACTTTTAGAGTATTCCACCGTGAAGACTGATGCAAAATACTCATTAGGTTTGTCCCGCATCACTTTGTCCCCCATTACTACCTCTCCAGGTCATTTGCAGTGGTCTGATATCCACTGCAGCCTCTATTTTACTTTTTATATATCTGAAACTCTTTTAGTATCCTGTTATATTGACTACTTTACCTTCATATTTCAGCTTTTCTTGTCCCTGTGGCTTTTTTATTTGCCTTCCGTTAGTTTTTAAAAGCTTACTAACCCTCTAACATCCTACTATTTTTGCTATATTTTATGCTCTCTTTTTTTTCATGTTATCTAAACTTCAGAAGATGTGTATTTATGTAGATGATTTTAAGAAGCCTGAAATATAAGCCATGGTTCACCAACACCATCTTGCTAGATTACTTTGACTTCCTTTGTCAGCCATGGCTGCCTCATCCTCTCTTTAAAATACTTCTTCACCCTTGGGATATATCTTTCGGAATTGCCCCTAGAAACTCCAGCTCTTGCTGTTGTGCCATCAGACCTGCTAGTGTCCCCTTTCAGTCTACATTCACCAGCTCCTCTCTCATGCCTCTGTAATTCCCTTTAATTCACTGGAATACTGAAGCATCTGTCTTTATCTTCTCTCTTTCAAGCTGCAGGGTGAATTTCATTATATTATGATCACTGCCTCCTAAGAGACCTCTTCCCTTAAGCTCCCTAATCAAATCTGATTCATTATACAACACCCCATCTAGAATTGACTTTCCACTAGTGGGCTCAACCACAAACTGCTCTAAAATCCATCTCCTTAGCATTCTACAACTTTCCTCTCTTGGGATGCAGCACCAACCTGATTTTTTCAGTCCACCTGCTTATTGAAATCTCTTGTGACAAACATAATGTTACCCTTTTTATATGTTGTTTCTATCTCTTGCTGTAATTTGTATCCCACATCCTGGCTACTCTTTGGAGGCCTCTGTTTAACTGCCATCAGGGTCTTTTTACTCTTGCAGTTTCTTGACTGTACTCACAAGGATTCTACATCTTCTTATCCTATGTCACCTCTTCCTAAAGACATGAACATAAAAATATTTGGATATCAATTTCATTTAGATCTGGTGAGGTATTAGGAGGGAATTGGAGTTCTTCTTGAATGCCCTCTACTATATGCCACTGGAAGATTCCCAGTTTAATCAGCTGAGCCTAATGGACTTCTGAAGCTCAGCAGAGAGCAACAAACTATCCTCTATAACACATAACAACAGAAAAAGCATGCAATCATTTTGCGGCATGGCTTAGTAGCAGTGTGACCCTGATGTTCACTTTAAAAAACACTACAAACTCTTATAGTGGCCTTTGAGTATTCAGAGATATCTGCGAGAATTGTAACAATGCGCTGATTCATACATAGAAGAGATTCTGCAGGTGCTGGAAATCCAGACCAATGTACATGCAGTCGCAGCTGAGAATCTGGGCCTTCATACCAACTGATCCATTAAGACAATGGTGCACAACAAGCTAGTCCCACACCCAAATTTGGCCCATATCCCTCTAAACATTTACTTATCCAAATGCCTTTTGAATGTTGTTACTCTACCGGCCTCAGCCGCTCTCTCTGGCTGCTCATTCTGTAAAATTAACCTCTTACATGCAATTGGAGTTGCTGTTTCATCTTGAGTGGTCAAATGGAAGCAGACTATATTTAATGCAGAGTTTGATAGGTTCTTAATTAGTAAGAGTATCAAATGTTATGCAGAGAAGACAGGAAAATGAGATTGAGAACAAAAATAAATCAGTCGTGTTTAAATGGCATTGTGGACTCACCAGGGCTGGGGTTCCTTTTGTCCTCACCTACCACCCCACCAGCCTGCACGTATAGCACATAATTCCATGAAACTTCTGCCATCTACAATGAGTTCCCAGCACCAAGCTTTCCCTCACCTCAACTTCCTGTATTCTACAGGGATTGCTTCCTATGTGACTCTCTTGTCCATTCATCCTTCTCCACTGATCTCTCTCCTGGTACTTATCCTTGCAATCAGAACAAGTGCTACACCTGCCCCTACACCTCCTCTCTCACTACCATTCGGGGCTCCAAACAGTCCTTCCAGGTGGTGTGACCTTTTGGGGTCATCTATTGTATCCGGTGCTCCCGGTGTGGCCTCTTGTATACAGTGAGACCTGATGTAGACTGGGAAACTACTTTACTGAGCACCTTCACTCCATCCACCAGAGAAAGGAGGATCTCCCAGAGGCCACCCATTTTAATTCTACTTCCCATTCCCATTCCAATATGTCCATCCATGGCCTCTTCCATTGTCGTGATGAGACCACATTCAGGTTGGAGGAGCAACACCTCCAACCTGATGGCATGAGCATCTATTTCTCGAACTTCTGGTAATAGCCCCTTCCTATTCCCCATCCTTTTTTCCCTCTCTCAACTTATGTCCTTGCCTACTCACCTCCTCCCTTTGGGTCTCCTCCTCCTTGTTCTTTCTTCTATGGCCTTCTGTCATTAGATGCCCCCTTCTTCAACCCTGTATCTCTTTCACCAATCAACTTCTCAGCTCTTTACTTCACCCCTTCCCCTCCCAGTTTCACCTATCACCTTGTGTTTCTTGCTCCCCTCCTCCCCACCTTCAAACTCTGACTCCTCATCTTTTTTTCTCCAAACCTGCTGAAGGGTCTCAGCCCAAAATGTCGACTGTACTCTCTTGCTTAGATGCTACCTGGCCTGCTGAGTTCCCTCAGCAGTTTGTGTGTGTTGCTCAAATTTCCAGCATCTGCAGATTTTCTCATGTTCTGTTCACCTCCAACACCACCATTCTCCGTCTGGTGTAACTGATCCACATGCCCAACAACTTCTGTTTCCACTGGACTCACTTTCCCCTAACTCAAGATGTTGTCATTCGTTCCAGCTCTCTGCCTCTTTATTGGTTAATTAGAACTGTTCATGCTCTAAGCCTTCCCTGGTTCTGCTCCCCAACTCTTACTGAACTGAATTGATGATCATAGCATTGGCTCTGCTTCATGCACCCACGCTGAACTCGTCAATTTCATCAACTTTGTCTCCAAATTGCACCCTGCCCTTAAGTTCACTTTGTCCATTTTTGACATCTCTCTCCCTTTTCTCAAACACTCTGTTTCCAACTCTAGAAACAAGCTGTCTATCAATATCTTTTATGAATCCATTGATTCCCATAACTATCTTGACCCTGTCTCTCCCCACCCTGTCTCCTGTAAAAATACTATTGCTTTTTCTCAATTCCTTCATCTCCACCACATCTGTTCCCTGAATGAGGCTTTCTTTTCCAGGACATAAGAGATGTCTCCTCACTCGCATCTTCTCCATTTCCCAGTCATGTGCACTCAACCCATCTTCCCACCTGCTTAACAGGGTTAGAGTGCCTCTTGTTCTCACCTGCCACCCAATGAGCCTCTGCATCCAATACATTACTGTCTGCAACTTCTGCCATCTTCAAAGGCACCTATCACCAAATGCAGCTTTACTTACCCTCCCACCCTCCGCCTACCACAGTGACCTGTCCCTCCATGAAACTGTTCTCCATTCGACCCTCCCCATTGAAGTCCTCCATGGCACTCATCCCTGCAAGCGGCAGAAGTGCTACACCTGCCTATTCATCTCTTCCCTCACCTTCATTCAGGACTCCAAACAGTCCTTCCAGGTGAGGCAACACTTCACCTATGAATGATTTGGGGTTGTCTACAGTATCTGGTGCTCCTGATGCAGCCTCTTCTATATAGGTGAGACATAATGTAGATTGTCGAGCACCTCATCTCTATCTGCAAAGAGCAGAATTTCCCAGATGCTATCATTTTAATTCCTATCAGCATTCCCGTTCTGACAAGTCATCCATGGACTCCTCTTTAGCCACAGTGAGGCCACTCACAGGTTGAAGAAACAACACCTTTTATTCCATCCAAGTAGCCTCCAACCAGATGGTATGAACATCAATTTCTCCAGCTTCTGGTCTTTTCCCCCTCCCACTTCCTTCTTCTTCATTTCCCCACTCTGACCTCTTACCTGTCTATCACCTCCCCCTAGTGCCTCTCCTCCTTACCTTTCTCCCATGGCCCACTCTCCTTTCCAGCCCTTTGCCTTTCCCACTTATCATTCTCCCAGCTTCCTACTTCTTCCCCTCTTTCACTCTCCTATCAACTTCTAGCTTGTCCTTTATCTCTTCCATGAACTTTCTATTCTGTCACCTTTCCCTTCCTTTCCATTCCTTATGAAGGGTCTCGCCCCAAAACATCGAATGTTTATTCATTTCCATGGATGCTGCCTAACCTGCTGAGTTCCTCCAGCATTTTATAAGTGTTTTATGGAGTGCTTACCTTCATTGATATCAATATTGAGAATAAGAGTAGGGAAGTCATACTGCACCTGGTTAAAATTTTAGTCAGAATGCTCTTGAAGTATTGCATTCAATTCTAGTTGTTGCATTCTAGGAAAGAGGTAGAGAATGTGGAAGGGGTGCAGAAAAGTTTTTAGATAGGCACATAAATATCAAGGGGATGGAGGTCTATGGGTGATACATAGGAAGAGGACATTTAGTGTAAATTAATATTAGATTTTTGTCATATAGTCAAAAAGTTATGTTGAAAGGAAAGTCTTTTGGCCTAACTGGTCCATGCAGTGCTGAGTGCATTCACCTCATCTGTGTTCCACATTATTCTAATACAATCTCCTATATTCCAAAAAATGAAATTCTAGCCTGCTTAATCTGTCTCTATAACTCAGGCCCTCAAATCATGATAGCATCCTTGTAAATCTTCTCTGCAGCTATGTGATGTCTGTTCTGGAAACTCCGGACAATAACCAAAGTAAGAAAGACTCTGGACCATAACCAAAGCAAAAAAAGAAATATTTTGGACATGACTTGGAATCGGCCATAGACTGGGAGCACAGAGAAATCCTCGTATGTCTCAATCACAAACTGTCCATCCAATAGGATCATAGATCTTCTCTGTCACAGGGTCTGCAATTCCCATGTTGTTTTCATTATTCCCTCAGAACCGACAAAATCGGAATGGAAGAGAGCCATCCTAGATTATCAGTACCAAGATGAAAATGTCAAAAACAAAACTCTAGTGCCTGCATTGCATTCACATTCAAGACAAAGGTCATTGTTGCTCTAAAAAGCCTTAGCTTAGGATCATTAAAGGCAGCCTTTGCACAAAAATGTTAAAATGACATTTAGTTCCTTACTGCTGCTTCACAGATGTCTCTGAGTGAGGTTAGGAAGCTTCCACTTTTGTTAACTCTCACTTGAAAGGGGTAGTTAGAAGAGCCCCAAAATAATAGGACTGCAGAGAGGCTCTGGTGCCCTCGCGAACACCTCCATGGCAACTTCTTGCCAGAATCATCACTACACGGAAGGCTGCTTCCTGCATTCATTGCTCCTCAAAACTCTGTATAGGCTTCTCTGGCACCTTGGGAGGATTGTACGAACATTCAACATATCATTACAATCTCTGACAAACTTCTCAAGGAGTACAGTAAAAAAAAATCATTCAGACTGGCTGCATCACAGCATGGTATGGACTCTGGAGACTCAGTCAGCTCCATCACAGGTACAGCTCTTCCCACTACTGAGGAATATCTGCAAGAGGCAATGTCTTAGGAAGGCAACATACAGCATCAAAGGCCCTCAGCATCTGGGTCATGCTATCTTCTTGATGCTGCCATCAGGTAGAAATACAGGAGCCTGAAGATGCACAAATCAAGGTTCAACAACAGCTTCTTTCCCACTGCCATCAGGTTCTAGAGCCCACCTGATAAACCTTAACACGACCTTGGATTATATATTTTGGCTTTGTCTCAATCTTGCACTAAAATGTCCTTATGTTTCTCTTGTTGAGTAAATTATGTATAATTTATGCTAATTGAAGTTTATGCTAACTTATGTTTATCATATTTATAATGTGTTGTGCTGTTGCTACAAAAATAAATTTTCATGGCATTCATATCCTGTGCAAATATGCCCATGGCAGCAATACATTTGAAACTTGAAAGATTCTGGAACACTTTCCCAGCACTGTATCATGCACTTTCTTTACCAAGACTCCTCAACAACTGAAAGAATCAATTTTGCATTATGATGCAATCCTTTTAAGGTCATTTTTCAATATCACATCTTTTAGGAAAAGAGCTTCCTATTTCTCAGTAAATAAATACATATCAAAAATCTGACAACCCACTGTTCCCCCAACAAGGAGAATTGCAGGAAAAACTGTTGACATTTTATTAACACTGAAAAAAAATTACATATGAATTTTCAGCCAAATGTATGGCATAGGCAATTAACATTAAGGCTATCTCATTCTTCAAGGCTTTAATTTTCAAAAATGTAAAATTTACATAGACTTTAATTTTCCTCCATGTCTTGCTTTCTCTTTGTTAATTCAATTTATTTGCATTGCTTTCTACATTTGATTTCACTTTGAATTTATCTGCTTTAGTTTGCACATTCTTCTCAATCACTGCCCTATTTTAATCACTACCCATCAGTCCAGTCAGTAAAAGAAGCTTTTGTCACTTTGGTGTTTTAATGCTTTGTTTCACTCATAGTAGTTTCAGCAGCTCATGCTTTTAGAAACATGGAGAGCCAAAGAAACGTTTTGTCATGTATGGACTACAGTATTCTAACTACGGATGTGGTTTGGTGCCCAACCACAGCAAGTTAATGCCCAGAATGAGATTGTCCAGTTAATATTTGTCTTTTTTTTTAGCTGCACTAATAGCTGGATTCTGCCAATAGCAATAAGCTGAAAATTGACCTCAGCAGACAGAATCAATGTCCCTAAGTGATCAAGAAAGTGAACTCAGCTTTCTGCTCTCTAAAATATTCTAAAAGTCACTCACAATCTTCATGAATAAGACCCCAAAGTGCTATCTCCTTTTAGTGCTACAAGCTTAGTTTTAAAATCTATGGACTTTTAATGATTAAATCTACTGACGTGCACCATTACGTGTATCATATATCACCTCTCCAGTTCAGAAGGCCTCTTGAGAATCAAAGCTCAAGCTGCAAATGGTGCATTGGAGTTATCTCGCACCCATCTGCCTGGTTTGGGAAATCGAACTGAAATGCAACACTTTTTGTTGCGTTTCACTGGTCTAAGTGAACGTGAAAGCACATTCACCAAGTGAAAATGGTGCTTTTTCAAACACAAAATAATTTCCTTTACAATCCTTTTATTAACATTACCAGTTACTACCCACAGAAAATCATTCCAAATTCTAACAAATGTGAATGGAGAAGTTTCTGGTCCCTCATTTCCCAAGGTGTTTACTTTGAGAGAGCAGACTTACATTTCAATTTATCTAATAACATCTGGACCAAATTGTTCTATAATTTGCTGGTTTTCGTACAACTCAAATATAATTATGCAAGCCTTTCCTTAAAACTCAATGTTTCGGCTGAAAGACTTTTCTAGCAGGATTTTCAGTTGAAGAACCCCAAGCGAATTGAGGTGTGAATTGTCATAGCGTGAAAATTAGTGAACAAAAGAATAAACTTTACAAATTGTGCAGTTTTTCCTTTTTCTTAAATATTCTAAAATCTATTAAGCGATTTACTGTGGGGAAAGTGGGATTGTTTCAAGAGCAATGCTGTTTGGGAGAATCTGATATTTCAGAACTTCCTAAATGTGTGCAAATCTGGTCTGCTGCCAATTGTTTCTTTGTCTCATCACCCAGCTACATCTTGCTGAGCACACATACAAAATGCAGGGGGAGTTCAGCAAGCCAGGGAGCATCTACGGAAAAGAGCACAGTCAACGTTTCGGGCCAACACCCTTCATCAATCCTGATGAAGGCTCTCGGCCCAAAATGTCGACTGTACTCTTTTCCATAGATGCTGCCTGGCTTGCTGAGTTCCTCCAGCATTTTGTGTGTGTTGCCTGTATTTTCAGCATTGGCAGATTTTCTCTTGTTTGTGATTTTACATCTTGCAAGATAGGCAAAGAAGCTAAAGCTGGATTATTGTGTTATTCCAGCACAAGTATTCATGTTGAGTTAGCAATATTCTTAACTTCTGCCACAGAAATATTGCAGGTTAGTACTTATTAATTATTGATTAAAATTTTATTGATGAGATCATCTTTTGCTGTTATTTACATTGTGATGTTCAGGCAAATAAAATTCTTTTAAAATCTAAATTAAAAAGGAAAACATCTGTTAGAAAAATGAAAAAAATCTTATAAGGTTCATCAGTTATCAGAACAGAAACAAAGTTTGTTTTCTGCTAAATGGCAGATAAATACAAACTCCCAGATTAGCAGACCCTCGGCTTCATCTCATTAGAGGTTGAATAGATGCAGTTTAGACCCAATGTAATTATGTACTCTGGCACCCTTGTTGTTGATTGGAAGACCAAGTGGTAAATTAGATAGCCATCCTCTGTCAGAATACAATGAAAAGCCTGACAGCATCATGAAAGAGATAGTAAATAAGGATTATTTTGCAAACATAATCTACTTCTTTAGCAAACGAAATATTGCTAATTATAATGCTGAAAGTCGTATATTTTCTTTTGGTGTTTTTAAGCTTTTCCTCTTAGTGCAAATAGAAATGAATGCGAGAAACGTATGCATAATTTTCTGAATTCACCATGGTAACCATATTGGAAGGCATGATGCAAAATCAATGAACATAAAAATATTATGTAACTGGAGGAAGTGAGGCAGTGCAAAAAATGTAAGTTTATTATTTGTGACAGAGAAAAAAAATTGTGATTACATAATTATCTTTGCATTTTTAGAAATAAATTTCAAGAGCTGCCTTTAGAATACATATATAAATATTCATGTGACAGAGATATCGACTGCCATCCACGCACAAGCTGATCTGTTCAATCTCATGTTTCTCTCTTAGCTAATGCTCATTTTTCTCTGGGTACTAACATACAACCTACCTAGTGAGGAGTATTTGAAAGTGTGTGGGTAAAAGACAGTGAGCTGGATTGGACAAATATCCAAATGAACTTTAATGATAGGTACGGCAAACTATGGAACTAGGATACCTCTTATAAACATATTCAAATTCCAAATTATGAAAGGACAATTCCAGCTACTCTTTCTGTGATGCAGTATGCAATTTATTCTGTTCTGATCATGACTTAGAGTTAACTTAATCTGCTCAGGGAGTTGCTGAACTGCTAGAAACACCTCCATGAAGGAAAATCTGTTGCCTCCTTGAGAAGCAATCAGGTTAAATGCTGCAGGTTATCGATCCAATAATCCAATCCTGCTCAGTCGTATCCCACTGATACCTTTGTAGGCCTAATAGGATTCATAACATAACCTTCCTTGTAGCATTTGCTCATCTTTACCAGTATATCAATTATAAAATGAGTTGTCCGTAGGCCAGCAAACTCACAAGAAAAAATATATTCACAATTTAATCTTTGCTCCTCCATGTCCAATTGCATTTATCTATTAGTTAAAATATCCACCTCTTAAGCTAAACTCACACACAGCATTCTGGGATAAATTAGCAAGTATTTCTTAGCATATATAAGGAATCATTCAAACCAGTCAGCTTCATTTCTGCCGTATCTTTCAAAGTTGCTTAAGTACTTCAGTACGACAAAACATGTTAAATACGAGTAGTGCTGACAGGATATGTTGGCTGATTTTCCAGAACAATAGCAATAATAGTCACTATGGGATTCTGCTGCTAATCAATACTCTTCTTTAACAATGTATGTGATGCTGGATCAGCTAATATAATTTATTTTCAGATTTATAGGAACATGAATAACTTCCAATTTCTGAAATATCTTGATTAATAAAGAAGTACATTTATCAAAGGCTTCCGAGTATAGAACAGAGAACAGTGCAGCATAGGAACAGGCTCTTCAGCCCATCATGTTGTGCTGAACCAATTTAATTAGTAATCAAATAGCCAACTAATTTCTTCTGCCTTCACAATGTCCATATCCCTCCTTTTTCCTCACAGTCAGGTGCCTATCTAGATGTCTTTTACATAACACAATTTTTTATGATTCTTGTCATTGATCCTATTATTTTGGAAGTTAGAAAAATATATATTACCAGCTTGTTAACCTTTGAATAGCATTCTTATTTCTACATTAGCTTCATTAGTTTTATCTTACTATTTTGCAGTAATAGTCACCTGAAAATAAATTGAGGAGACAGGATTTAAATTGGCCATTTTATATAATGTCAGAATTATTAAGGCACAGAAGAAAGCCAGAGAGCCTATTGAATCTATGCTAACTCCCAGCGAGTGAACAGTTCCCAAACTCATTCACTTCAAGGAAAACCTAAAAGTGTGAGAACAAAATGAATATGTCTCCTTTCAAATCTGGACACTCAATAACTCGTCTGCATTGACTTAATTTTCAATTAGGCTATTATAATATTCTTTAAAACAAGGGAAAATATACATTAAGGTATCAACCATGCCTTAAGAGTTGTGAATATATTTGATGCAACTACAACAGTGACATAAAATCATATAGCAATACAGCACAGATTCAGGCCATTCAACCCTATGAGTCCATGCTGACCAGCTAGTCTCATTTTCCTGCATTAGACCCATATCCTTCTAAGACCTTCCATGTACTTATGTAAGTGCTTCGTAAACGATACTATTTTATCTGCCTCAGCCACTTTCTCTGGCAGCTCATTCCATATACTCACCAACCTAAAGATCCCCCTCAGGACCCTGTTAAACCTTTCCCTTTTCACATTAAACCTATGCTCCCTAATTTTACACTCCCCTCTTCTGGGAAAAAACTGTGAATGTAAACTGTTTATTTGTCTAGATAAATATGTAGACTTTTAATGTGGACATTCACTGCAAGAAGTCCAGGCTCCTGGTTTGAGGAACATACATAAATAGCTTTGTAGGCTGATGTATATTTTCCATAAGTGAAAACATTAACTGATTGAACATATCTTTGAAGAGAAAAGATTCTGAAATGTTAGAGATTGATTGCTACCATCAGTACAGAGATCTTAACAAAATGCAGCACCATCCTCTTCCCCGTCCCACCCTGCAGATTATTTTGTTTATTCTGTAGATTGAGTGGCACTGTCAATGTGCATCCATAAGGGGTTGTGTTGTAACATCCCTGTTGTCACTTGGATCTGGATTTACTTCCTTAACCATAGTATGTGGCTAACTTTCAAACTGATGTTTCCATTTCACCTTCTCCCAATACCATTAAACTGGCAGATAACAGATGTAAATGCCTTATGTCATCTATCAATGTGGGCTCAATTGTGTTCAATGGAAACCTCAAGAAGAACAAATTGCTAATAAAACACTGCAGATTTTCAGAATGTACATGAGCATACAGCACAAACTGACAGTTCGGGGCAACTACTTTCTCAACACTATTATTTCAAGGATGGACAGGAGTTAATAAAATGGTGTAATAACAAAGCGAGCACTTCATTCTGTAGGATTAATATGAAATTCAAAGTTCATATCTGAGGAACTGTAATGATGACTGTCCTTTATACTGCCAAGATTCACAATTAATATTTTGTGTTGAATTTTCTTTCGTTATACTTTATAGGATTTGGACAATTGGATCTCCATGGTGAATATGTAGGATTATGTTCTGTTACTGAGCAATGCAGCATTATTTTCAAACAGTTATGCTATCTCTGGCTAGTGAAGAAAATAACACAACTGTCAGTCATTGCAATTGAAAATGTCATCAAATAAAAACTGAAACATTTGATTATGACCATGTAGTCAAACAGATAAAGGAGTTCCTCTGCCAGATATTCAGCCATGTCTGCCATTATCCAGTGCTTAGAAACTGAACCACAGCTGCTAATAGCAACTATGGACCACACTGTGTTATAGCACATTGTAATGATGATAAGTACAAATCTAAAGAACAATCTCTATCCTTGGCATGGCATTTTTTGCTTGTACAATATTTCAAAGCATGGGTGCTAATCAAAACCTGTAACATGAAAATTTTAATTCATAAATGTAAGGCTGTCACAATTCCTTCCCAAGGAATTTGATTTAAAAAAAACAATCTATTATAATACAGCAATACTGAAAAATGAAAGAGTTGCCCAGACTTACCTTCCAAGATAATTCAGTGTACCCCAGTAAAGTCCTAATATTTAGGAATTTCTTGCTGTCACACAGTAACGAGAAACATATTCAGCAGAAAAGGGTGATTGCTTTTTTTTGTAAAATGATCAGACCAGTAATCAAGTGGCATATTTATTCCATCCTCGTGCACTCTACTTTGACTACACTGCTATTCGGACTGCAAAAATACACTATACTGCAGCAGTGTGGTTATCAGAGAATTGCAATGCATGTTCCATATGCAAGGTATGAAGCAAAACCTGGAGCTGAACCTCCTTCCATTATGGACTCTCTGTGTCTTTGTAACAGATCTCTTATCAAAACAGTAAAAACTGATAGCAGTGCCTCAATTATTGTATCATATCTTAGGTTAAGAAGCTATTTTGAAGATCCTGTCTTCTATTTTATAATTATTATATTAAATTTCAATTCTTATTTAATCCCCATGAAGATTTCAACCATCTATTGTAGTGACATCATTCATTCTACTTGCCATATAT
Organism: Hypanus sabinus; assembly: GCF_030144855.1. Lineage (NCBI taxonomy): Eukaryota > Metazoa > Chordata > Chondrichthyes > Myliobatiformes > Dasyatidae > Hypanus > Hypanus sabinus. The sequence continues at coordinate 68,065,452 of NC_082715.1, read as the reverse complement.
AGCAAACTTCCTCCACAGTACAATCACTATTGACGACAAACAGCTTTATCACACTGAATGCATTCAGTGGGCAGGAGAGTTGATGAGGTCTCATCAATCAGCAAAAACTGATGCTGATGTAAAATCATGAATCCTGCATAATAACTTAGTGTCTCTAAATAAAAAAAAAGTCTCACGCTAGCTAATGTTGAGTGAATAGCTTTGCACTAGTCAGATACATGGAAAGTAAACAAACCCGGCGGTGAATTATTGCACATGGAAACCCGAGACAGAGGTAAAATGGATTGACTGCTCCTAAACAAAAAAGTATCATGATGTTAGGGTACATTTGAATATATGCAGCACACTACAAAATAGATATGTAACAGCCAGTTGTCCATGTTTGATTTTTATATGTTGCAATGAAATGCTGGTTACAATGTACATCCATGCATCAAAAAAAACTAAGTGTATTGAGTTCTAAAACTAAAGAGAATTTTGACTGACTGTTGAGCAAAGTTTTTTAGATTCCGGTTCTTGTTTGATGTATTTCTAAGAAAACCAATAAAATGATTTCACGCTGGCTTTTTTGGGTTGTTATAATTGCATGAATGAATAATTTGGAAGAAGTTCAGCTCAATTGTTCTGGCGTTGATAAGTTTGTCCAGTTCAATAAAAAGCCAATGATTGTCCATATAATTATCAGAAAATACAGAGGTGACAAAACGAACCAGCTTTGGAAAGTTCAACAACTTTTGGAAAATGCAAAGAAACCAATTAAACTGCAAATATGAAACATACCTAGCAAACAAAAATCTTTCATATATAGAAGAGTGAACTGTAGGAAAGGGTAGATCTGACAACTGTTTTTAAGCCTACCTGTTAACAGATATCTCTGGATGTCTGCTTTGGTCAATAAGGAATCATATATTTGACAGCCTCGAATGTAACATAAAACATATACAGCACAGGGATCCTTTGGCCCACAGTGTTATGCTGAACGAGTGATTAAATTCCACACTAAATTAGTTCTCATCAACATACATGATGTCCATGTCCCTCCATGCTCTGCATATTCATATGCCTGTCTCATGCCTCTATTATCTTTGTTTTTCCTAATATTTGTTACGGTGTATTCCAGGTTCTCACTATCTCTATGTAAAAACTTGCCCTGCATATCTTATTTCAGCAGGTCAAGAGCAATTATGGAAAAAGAAGAGTTAATATATCACGTCATTAAATTTGGAGAAAAATCTGTTTCTCTCTTCTCTGTGCTGCCTTTCCTGATTGCTATCTGCAGTATTTCCTGTTTATACACTTTTCCCTCCTACTGTAAATGATTGGACTTTGAGCCATGCACAAAGGCTGATGCTGATACAGCTTCTCAGTGTTGCACACTGACTTCCCGACAATCTACTCAACATTTGTTATAGATACCCCTGCAACTGCTGTAGTTTCACTCAGTAACATTCTTATCCTTATTGGCTGCAGTGCAATGCACATGGAAAAGCAGAAAATGGTGAAAATATTCAGCAGGTCAGGCAGAATTAGAATCATGTTTAATATTATTAGCATATGCCAAGAAATTTGTTGTTTTACAGCAGCAGTGCATTGCAATATATAATAATATGTTATAATTTACAATAAGAATTATATATTAAAAAAGACAATTAAATTCAATAAGTAGTGCAAAAGAGAGGAAAAGCCTACTGAGGCAGTGTTCATGGGTTTATTATCCATTCAGAAATCCATTGGTGGTGATTAAAAAGCTGTTCCTGAAATGTTGAGTGTATGGCTTCAGGCTCCTGTTGCTCGCCCTTGATCATGGCAATGAGAAGAAAGCATGTCATGAGCGATGGGGGTCCTTAGTGATGGATGCCGCCTTTTTGAGGCATCTGGAGATCCGGGGAAAAGAAACAAAGTTAATATTTCAAGTTGAAGATCACTTGTCAGAACCAAGAAAGAAAGAAAATAAGCAAGTTTAAGTATCTGTGGAGTCTGGGGAAGGATGGATATAAAAATGGAAAGAACCTTGACAAGTTAGGAGAAAGGGCAAAGAACTGGCAGGTGAAATACAGCATAGGGAGCTGTATGGTTATGCATTTTCAGAATGAATAAAGGTGTAGATATTTTTTTAAACGAGGAGCAAATTCAGAAATTGGAAATGCAAAAGGACTCGTGCAAGACTCTTTATGGGTTAACTTGCAGGTTGAGTTGGTGGTAAGGAAGACAAAGGCAATGTTAGCATTCATTTTGAGAGGACTAGATTATAAAAGTGAGATTGTAATGTTTAAGCTTTTTAAGGGACAGTTTAGACCACATGTGGAGAATTGTGAGCAGCTTTGGCCCTTATCTAAGAATGGATGTGCTGGCATTAGAGATGGTCCAGAGGAGTTTCACAAGAATGATACCAGGAATGAAAGGGTCAATGTATGAAGAGCGCTTGATGGCTTCTACTTGTTGGAGTTTAGAAGAATGGGGGGGGGGGGAATCTCATTGAAACTTGTCAAATATTGAAAGGCCTCGATAGAACGGATGTGGATAGGATGTTTCCTATAGTAAGGAAGTCTAGGAACATAGGCCACAGCCTCAGAATAGAAAGATGTCCCATTAGAACAGAGATGAGGAGGAATTTCTTTAGCTAGAGAGTAATGAATTGTGGATTTCATTGCTACAGACACTTTGCAGGCCAAGTCTTTGGTATAATTAAAGCAGAAATTGATAAGTTTTTGATTAATAAGGTCGCCAAAGATTATGGGGAGAAGGCTGGAGAATGGGATAATAACTCAGCCAAGATCAAATGGCAGAACAGACTATATAGGCTGAATGGCCTAATTTGGCTCCTATATCTTATATTTTGTAGTTTTAATCCAAAGAAAGAAATAATAAGGTAGAGCTCATGAGTTTATAAACCATTCAGATATCTGATGACAGATGGAAGAAGCTGTTTCTGACTTGTAGAATGTAGGGATTCAGGCTCCTGTACCTCTTTCCTGTTGGTAGTAACAAAAAGGGAGAATGTCCTGGATTGTATTTATTGTTACATAATTACACTGAGGAAGTAAGATGAATAGTGTTGGAGTTGTAGAGAAAGTGCAGTGCAGGTAGGCAATAAGGAGAAAGGACCACTGAGATGTAGATTGAGAGATCAACAATTCTTCTTTCTGTGTATGAGCAAAGCATCATTTCGTACATTTGGAAATCTTCAGCCATGTATCACAGGCTGTGAAGCTATGCAGATTATGTGGCTGCATTGCAATCAATGTTAAAATGAGAATAATAAGGAGCAGTGATAATAGCACTTGCAGAAATCACAACGGCATTCCTGTCCCAATTAGTCATTCATGGTAAGACCCCAGGTAATCGAATGCACAGACAAAATTTAAATCAATGTGATCACTGTCAGGGTAAATGACAGACTGCAGGAGTACAGGAATGAATTTTCATCCTTTCCCTGAAAGAATGGTGCAAAGATATTGCCACACAGATCCTGGGCTACACGTAATGATACAGTAGAGACAGTCCTGAAGAAGGGTCTTGGCCCGAAACATCAACTGTCTATTCATTTCCCTCGATGCAGCCTGACCTGCTGAGTTCCTCCAGCATTTTGTGTGTGTTGCAGTGGGTGTTATTGTTGTGTGCAGTGATGTAGAGGTGCAGGAAAAAACTTGCTTACAGAGACATCACAAACATATCACAAACATGTACTGTAGGCACAGAAAACACACAGTATATAAGTTATACATAACTTGTGCAAGACATTGAATAAAAAAAAGACTGTGCAAAAGCCAGACCTTAGTACAAAACAAAAACACAATCAGAGACAAGTCCATGGTAGTGCAAGAGGTAGTCTGTAGTCTTCCATGGCTGAGGTAGGGTTAAGGTTGTATTGGGTAGTTCAAGAACCTGATGGTTGTAGGAAAGCAGCTGTTCCTAACCTGCAGGTGATTGATGCTTTCTATATAACACTTCACTTTGTTCATGATGCACATAGAGGATGCTGAAGTGCTCAGATTCAAGCCAGTTTGCATTTTGAATGTAGATAATCCAAAAAACTTGCATTAATGACATACCAGGTTGATTACTACATGAATATGAAATAACCACCTTTTTTAATCAGAGAAATGCAGCACTACGGTGACTTTGGACTATTATATTGCTAAGTGCTACATAAGCTGCATATACCTTCATCTCTTGCGGATACCTTTGTAAACAGAGCAATGGATGTTGCTGCAAATGATCGTAACAAGAATCTGGAAGGAAGTTGCAACATGTGGTTCCACTGGCTTTATGCTTCTCCAAAGCCCTGGACACCCTGCCAGTTAAGAATATCAGGGCTCACAGTGTTCCTTGGTAGCTCAAATGAAGTCTACTTCAAGTGCAGCCTACAAGCCTTTTACAAGTCCCTTTCGGCTTGATTCACCTATTACTGGAACAGTTAAATTGTTTTCAAGAGAGAGGCACAAGAGACTGCAGATGCTGGAATCAAAAGCAACCTAAATATTCACACAAAATGTTGGAGGAACTCAGCAGGTCAGGTAGGATCTATGGAGGGGAATGAATGACCAACGTTTTGGGTCAAGACCCTTCATCAGGACTAGAAAGGAGCAGAGGAGACTTGGCTCAAATGTCGGTTGTTATTTCCCTTGATAGATGCTTCCTGACCTGCCGAGTTCCTCCACAATTGTGTGCGTCCTGCTCAAGATGTCCAGCATCTTCAGAATCTTTTGTGTGTTATATAAATATTGATATCAACTTCACCTGATGGCCACTGTAGGAATTTTCATGAAGCTATGTTGCTGGTAAACAAGCTATTTTGAAAGTGGACACTGTATAGATTTGTCTAACTATTCTCACAGAAGGGGATAGAAGTACTAAAAATGAAAATTTCCACATAGATTAAACAAATTCCACAAATGCTCGTGCATAGTGGTTACTAGCTCCAGTGTCAGGAGCCCAGGCCATTTCACACCGTGGCGGTTTGTCTGTATACAGTTTACGCATTTTCACTCTGACCATGTCAGCACCATCCAGCTGATATAGATTCCTCCCAGAGTCCAGAGACATGCAGGTTGATAGTTCACCTGGTCTCTGCAATTCCACAGTGTTGGTGAAGGGTAGTTCTCAAGGAAGTTGATGATGACATGAGGAGAAAAACAAAAATGGGATAAATGCAGCATTAGATTGCAAGACCATAAGATATAGGAGCAGAATTAGGCCATTTGGTCCATCGAGTCTGCTCTGCTGCTTCATCATGGCTGATCCATTTTTCTCTCAGCCCCAATGTCCTATTTTCTCCCCATATCCCTTCATCCCCTGACCAATCAAGAATCTATTAACCTCTGCTTTAAACGTACTTATAGATTTGACCTCCACAACTGCCTATGGCAATGAATTCCACAGATTCACCCTTCTCTGGCTAAAGAAGTTCCTTCTCATCTCCATTCTTAAAGGATACCCCTCTATTCTGAGATTATGTCCTCTGGTCCTAGATTCTCCCCCCACAAGAAACATTCTTTCCACATCCACTCTATAAAGGCCTTTCAACATCAGTGTGGTTGATGGTTAGAGTGTGGATGTGATGGGCTGAACGGCCTGCTGTTCTGCTGTGTATCTCAATGATCCAGAACATTAAGATGCAGGGTCACTTGCAAGTTGGGACTCAGAACTGATTTGCCCATAGAGGCAAATGGCTGGAGGTCCATTGCAACTAATGTGCCACATGCATCAGTGCTAGGATCTCTCTTATTTGTAATATACTGTATATAAATGACTTGGGTGAAAACAAAACTGGGTGGGTGTGAAGTTTGCAGACAACACAAAGTTTGGTGGAGATTTAGAAAATATCAAAGAATGCAATAGAATATAGATTAAAGATATGTGCAAAGAAGTGACAGATGGAGTTTCATCTGGGCAAGTGTTGCATGTTACCCTTTGTGAGGTCAAATACAAGGGAAAATAATCAGTTGATGGAAGGACCTCAGGAGCATGGATGTCCAGAGGATCTTGGGGATGAAATGTAGAGCTCTTTGAAATTGGCCACACAAGTAGGTGGGTGGTAAAGAAGACAATACGGCCTGCTTGTCTTCATTTGTCGGGACACTGAGTATACGAGTGAGGAAGCCATATTACAGCTGTATGGAACTTTGGTAAGGCTGCACTTGGAGTATTGTCTGCATTTCTGGCCACCCCAGTACAGGAAGAATGTGAAGGGTTTAGAAGAAAGCGCTTAAGAGATTTACCTCAATGCTGCCTGTATTGGAGGGTATGAACTGTAAAGAGAGGTTTGAAGAAGTTGGGTTGTTTTTGCTGGAATATTAGAAGCTGAGGGGAGGCGCGAAAGAAGATTATAATATGATGAGAGGAACAGATAGGATGTTCAGGCAGAATTTGTTTTCCTGAGAAGAAATATCAATTATTCAAAATCAAAAACAGAATCAGATTTAATATCATTGGCACATGTTGTGAAATTTGTTATTTTGCAGCAGCTGTACATAGCAATACATAATAATAAAACCTGGAAATTACCATAAGAAGTATATATTTTAAAATTAAATTAAATAAATAGTGCAAAGAGAGAGGGAAAATATAGGGTGATGTTCATGGGTTCATTGTCCATCCAGAAATTTGATGGTGGATGAAAAAAAGCTGTTCCTGAAACTTTAAGTATATTTCTTAGATTCCTACACCTCCTCCTTGATGGTAGCAATGAGAAGAGGGTATGTCCTGAGTGATGGGGTGGTGGGAGTGTGGTTTAATAATGGATGCCATCTTTTTGAGGAATCAGCTTTTGAAGGTGTCCTGGTGCTGGAAAGGCTAATTCCCATGATAGAGCTGGCTGAGTTTATAACTTTCTGCAGCTCTTTCCAATTCCTTGCAGTGGCCGTTCCATAAAAAGGGTGTTGCAACTAGGTAGGCTGGTCTCCATAGTTCTCTGTAGAAATTTGCAAGTGTCTTTGGTGACATACCCACTCACCTCAAACCCCAAATGGAATTGAGTCACTATCATGTTTTCTTTGTAATTGCATTAACATGTTTGTCCCAGAATAGAGCCTCAGAGATGTTGACACACAGGAACTTGAAACTTCTGATCCCTCAATGAGGGTGGTGTGTGTTCCCTAAATTTCTCCATCCTTAAGTCCACAATCAATTCCTTTGTCTTACTGATGTTGAAGCCAGGGTTGTTGCAGTGACACCACTCAACCAGTTGATCTATCTTGCTTTTGTACACTTCCTCGTCACCATCTGAAATTCTGCCAAAAATAGTTATGTTGCCAGCACATTTATAGATGGTGTTTGAGTTGTGCCTAGCCACACAAGCGTGAGTGTAGAGAGAGCAGAGCAGTGGGCTAAGCATGCATCCTTGAGGTGCACCATGTTGATTGTCAGAGCGGAGCTGTTATTTCCGATCTGCACAGAATGTCACAAGGAAGTCGCAGAGGGAGGTACCAATGTCTGTTGATTTAAACTGAGGGTATGATTGTGTTGAACGCTGAGTTGTAATCAATAAACAGCAGCCCGACAAAGGTATTACTATTGTCCAGGTGATCCAAGTCCGAGTTGAAGAGTCAGGGAGACTGAGTCCACTGTAGACCTATTGAGACAATAGGAGGATTGTAGCAGGTCCAGGTTCTTAGAGGTGGGAGTTAATTATAGCCACAAACAACTTGTCAAAGCACTTCATCTCAGTAAATGTGAGTGTACTGAGTGATAGTCATTGGGAGTAGCTCATGCTGATCTTTTTGGCCGATGGTATAATTGTCACCCTTTAGAACCAGATGGGAACCTCTGACTGTAGCAGTGAAGATTAAAGATGTCCTTGAACCCTCCTGCCAGTTGGTTGGCACAGGGTTTCAGAGCCCAGCCAGGCACACCATCAGGGCCAGGTGCCTTGCAAGGGTTCACCCTCTTGAAAGATGCTCTGATGTTCCGAGACAGAGATCACAGGATCACCAGATGCTGCAGGGATTTGCTGGGGTGTAGTTTTATTCTCCCTTCCAAAGCATGCATAAAAGCCATTGAGCTCATTTGAGAGTGAAGCATCACAGCCATTTATGATGGTAGGTTTTGCGTTGTAGGAAGTAATGGCCTGCAGAGCTGATGTGCGTCCAATTCCACGTCTAATCTCAAACGGAATATTTTTTCACCCTTAAAACAATTAACATTAGAGGATATACAACAGGAGCAAGAGGATAACGAGGGAGGGGGTAGGACCACTCAAGGATAAAGGAGGGAACACTCACTTGTATGCGAAGGATGTGATGAGATCATCAATGAATACTTCATTTCAGTATTTACCAAAGAGAAGGATGTGGAGAATAGGAACATCATTGCTGAGAGTATTGATATGAATGGGCATTTCAAAGTAAAGGAGGAGGTAGTGTTGGGTCTCTTAATGAGTCTTAAGATGGATAAGTCCCCAGGGCCTGCTGGAATATAAGCCAGGTTATTGAGAGGACAAGTGGAGAGATTACTGTAACCTTCACCAGTATCATTGTGTCCTCTCTAGCCACAGATAAGGTCCCGGAGGATTGGTCAGTAGCTAATGTTGTTCCATTGTTCAAGAACAGAATCAGGGATAATCCTGGAAACTATAGACCAGTGAATCTCACGTCTGTGATGGGGGAGTTACTAGAGAGAACTCTTAGGGACAGGATTCATGAACATTTGAAAAACCATGGCCTAATTAGGAAGAGCCAGCAAGGCTTTGTGTGGGGCAAGTCTTGTCTTAATAACTTGATTAAGTTTTTTTTTGATAAGGTGATGAGGGTGATTATTGAAAGTAGAGCTGTGCATGTTGTGTCCATGGATTTTAGTAAGGTGTTTGACAAGGTCCCTCATGGAGGCTCATCCAGAATGTTAAGTTGCATGTGAATTAGCTATACTGCATGTAATCAGAACTGGTTTGCCCATAGAAGACAGTAGGAGGTGGTTGAAGGGACTTATCCCAACTGAAGGACTGTGATTAGTGGTGTTCTGCAGGGATCTGTTTGTGATATAACTACAGTCAATGATGTGGATGAAAGTGTTGATGGATGGGTTAGTGAGTTTTCAGATGATAAGATTGGTAGCATTGTGGATAGTGTGAAGACTGGTAAAGAATGTAGTGGAATATTGATCAGTTGCAGATAAGGGCAGAGAAATGGCAGATGGAGTTTAACCCAGTCAAATGTGTAGTGTTGCACCTTGGTAGGAATACAAGGAGACAATACAGTGTTCAGGGCATAACCCCTAACAATGTTGATGAGCAAAGGGATCTGAGAGTCCAAATTCACAGCTCCCTGAAAATGTCTACACAGCAGTGGTATATCTAAGGTATGGCAGGTATGGCAGGTAAGGCACGTGCGCTGGGCGCCACTGAGCAGTTCCTATTAAAGTCAGACAAGCCATCCTCGGATAGTGAAGAAAGAATTTTCTTCAAATGTATCATCTGTCTTTGATTATCATGGGTGAGAAGCACTAGGGTGGCCTTATTTCAGAGCATTGTGTAAGAAGACCATGAAACGTTTCTTCAGGAAAAAGAAGGAAAGTAGAGCTTAAGGACAGAAGAGACGAAAGTTGGAGGCAGAAGAAGTCGAGCAACTTCTTCATGCCCTTTTTTGAAAAGCCCGGAACAAGTAGTTCGACACGTTGCATGGAGTAGCCTGCACCTGCTACAAGTTTGTTAGAATCCAAAGGTGGGTCAAGTACAAATGTGTCACAAGCCAAGGAGGAAGTCAAGTCAGATAAATCCCAGTATGACGAGATTAAGTGAGGCTGCCACAGAGAACGTGCACAGGACAGGAGGGGAAGACAATAGTGCTGGTGGTGATGTTGAGTTTATTGACGAGATTTTGCCTGATGAAGTTGAACCTGACAACACTAAACCTAGTGAACTGGATGGTATCAAAGAGCCTCGAACTGTCATACCAGAAGTGATTGAACAGCATGACATTGGACTTCTAAAGTTGGACAAGGAAACTGGAAAAGCAATTCTGCCTGACGCGTTGAGAACAGAAATAATAAAGTTGGATTTGAAGTATTTCCAGAACAGTGAGGAGCCTTTCCTACCAACAAATAACCGCTCAATGTACAAAACTTGGTTCAAGTGGAAATTGGGAACTGGTCGTGGTGAGGAAGTGACTCGCTCATGGCTGGTCTATTCTCCTAAAAAGTTTGTGTTTTGTATCTGTTGTCTTCTCTATTCCCAGTCAGACCATCAATCCTCATTGGAGCAGGAAGGTGGATTCAACCAGTGGAAAGCACCTGAAAGGATTAGTGTTCATGAAAATGCCAAGAATCATTGGGAATGCTTCACACAGTGGAAAGAAATGGAAAGAAATTTAGTTGGAAACAGAGGAGTTATTGATGCGGTATTTCAGTCACAGATTGAGAAGGAAAAGCAGAAGTTGTGTGATATCTTGACGAGAATCCTTCACTGCATAAAATTCCTTGTGACTCAGAACCCGGCTTTGCGAGGAAACAGGGAGTCACTTCAGATAGACGATGACTCCAATGTGGGAAATTTCCTTGGCTTACTGAAACTACTGGCCATCTTTGACCCTGTCATAAAAGAACATCTCACTCATTTGGAAAGTCATCCTGGATCCATGTCTTATCTTTCACCGGGTATCCAGAATGAATTCATTCACATGATGGCATCCACTATTCACCAGAGTTTACTGAGAAGCATTTATAAAGCCAAGTACAATGGTCTCATGTTCGACTCGACTCCTGATCAGGTACACTGTGAGCAGATGTCAGAAGTAGTGGGGTACGTGGAAGTTGATTTTGAGAGGAAAACAGTCCATGTTAGACAGTCCTAGCTTGGTTTTGTCCAGATAAGCCAGACAGATGCTGAGAGCTTGGTTGAAGACATCTTGAAACAGCTAGAGAAGGACAAAATGGAGCTACAAGATTGTCCGTCACAGTGCTATGACAAAGCTGCTGTGATGGCTGGACACAGAAGTGGTGTTCATCAAAGAATAAGTGAGAAAAACAACCTGGCAGTGTTTGTGAATTGCAACAATCACTCACTCAACTTGGTGGGTGTACATGCAGCCAAGTAGGATACAATGATGGTTGTGTTTTTTGGAGCTACTGAAGCTCTCTATGTGTTTTTCTCTCGTACAACACAATGCTGGGGAAAAACTCAAAGACATTGTGCCTGTGGTTGTTAAGTCAGAGTCTGAAACCAGGTGGAGTGCAAGGACAGAAGCAGTGAAGCCTGTCAACAAGTACCTTGAGGAGATACTTCAAGTTCTCCATGACATGATAGACAATGAAAACAAAACCAGTGAAACAAGAAGTGACACAAGGCAGCTGTACAACCACATGTTGAGTTACAATTTTCTGATTTTGCTAGGATTTTGGAATGAAGAACTCATTCGCATTGACCATATTCAAAAGAGGCTGCAGGATCCTAGCATGAACTTCCACAATGCTGCCCTGGATTTGAAAGCCATCCATGATCACTTTTATGATGAAAGGGAAGTGTTGGTCAGTGAGTCACTCAAAGAAGGAGTCAGTCTCTGTCAAGAATGAAATATATAGGTGTTGAAAGACATCAGAGACGAAGGAAACGATTGGCTGGTGAGAACTCAAGAGACACTGGGTTTAACAGCTAAGGAGGAAATGGAAATAGTCATGAAGAGAACACTCAACCGTCTTCACAGAGAAATGGACAATGGACAAAAGTTTCGCTCTTTTGTACAACACTGACACCAAGTTTGGGTTCCTTCTCGATGTCGAGGGACTGTGTTACAGCGCCAGCAGTAATGACCTAAAGAAGAAGTGCAAATATTTGGGCGAATTGTACAGCTCTGATGTTGATGGACAGTAGCTATATGATGAAATTTTAGATTGCTATCAAGGAGGGTCAACATGAAAATAACAAGACCTGAAGAGCTTCTTGAATTTATTGTTCAGTATGGAGATGAGAGTGTCTTCCCCAGTCTTGGCATTGCTATTCAGATAATGTTTCCGTTACCAGCTGTAAGAGATCATTCAGCAAGTTCAAACTGATACTTTTGCATTTCAGAGCCTCCATGGGTCAAGGCAGACTCTGTGATCTTGCTCTGCTGAGCGTAGAAAGAGAAGAAACTGAAAAAACTGACTTTGATCAAATCATAGACCAATTTCCATCAGTGAAAGCAAGGAAGGTGTAGTTATAATTTCATGTAGTGCTATAGTTTGTTAATTAAAAGATTAACAAGCTTGACTTGTATTTTTGAGCTGATATTATGGTAAAGTTATCTAAAAGATGGGTGTCAGATGTTCGGACAGGGGCGCAATTGCAGTGTTTGCCATAGGCGCTATTTTCCGTAGATACGCCCCTGCTACACAGGTTGACGGGTGGCTCAGAAAGGATAAACATATTTGTCTTTATTAGTCGAGGCAGTAAGTTCAAAAGTCATGAAGTTACGCAGCATTTTTATAAAGCTCTTGTTAGGCCACCTCTGGAGTGCAGGCCTACAGTTCTGGTTGCCTCGTTTATAGGGAAGATGTGAAAACTTTGGAGAAGGTGCAGAAGATATTTACCAGGATGCTGCCTGGATTAGAGGGCATGTGCTATACAAGAGATTAGACAAACTTGGGTTGTTTTCTCTGGAACGCTGGAGGCTGAGAGATAGCTGATAGAGGTTAATAAGATTATGATAGATTAGACAAACAGTATTTTTTCCAGAACTGAAATGTCTAATACCAGAGGACACACTTTTACGGTGAGAGAGGATAATTTTAAAAGAGATGTGAGAGACAAGATTTTTACTTAGACAGTTGTGGGTACCTGGAATGTACTATCTAGTGTGGTGGTAGAGGCAGATACATTAGGGACTTTTAAGAGATGTTCATATAGGCACATGAATGGAAAATGGAAGGATATGGACATTGTGTAGGCATAAGGATTAGTTTAGCTGCCCATTTAATTAGTCATTTAATTGGTTCAGCACAACATAGTGGGATGAAGGGCCTGTTCCTGTGCTGTACTGTTCGAAGATCTATGTTCTATTCATTTTAAGTGAGGGGTAACAAATTTAACGAAGGTGTGTGAGACAAGCTTTTATAAATCCAGAGAGTTGTGGGAGCCTGTAATGGACTGCCTGGAATAATGGTGGAAGCAGGTCTTTAAGAGGCTGTTAGAGAGGCACATTCACATGCATGGACTGGAGGGATATGGATCACGCCATACATCACCAAAGCTGTCGCTTTGGCACATCTGATCCATGCTGACCACAGCATCCTCCTTACTCGTCCCAGTTACCCACATTTGGCCCAGAACCCTCCAAGCCCCTTTCCTCCAAATACCTCTTAAATGTTGCATTGGTACAACCACTTCCTCTGGCAGCTCATTCCTCTTTTAAACCTCTCCCCTCTTATCTGTTATTTGGACCCTCTTGTTTCAGAGTCCCCAGCCCTGATGTCTGCCCAAATTAGCCATACCCCTCAGAATTTTATAAATCTCTATGAAGTCACTTCTCATTTCCCTACCCTCTGAAGAATGAAGATGCAACTTGGTCAACTCCTCCTTATAACTCAGGCACTGTAGTCCATGCATCATTCTCGTAAAATTCTTCTGCACCCTCTATAACTTCACAATGTCTTTCCTATAACAGGGTTACCAAAAGATTACGTAGCACTCCAAGTGCAGTCTCAGCTTCCTGTCAACTCTCTCCCTGATCAACTTAAGTATTTGGCCTCTAGCTTTGATTCCCAAGCCTTGAAAAAAGACAATGGGTATTCACCCTATCTAGGCCCTTTACCCTTCATCCTCCTACAATTCAAGCAATTAAGTCCTAACCTGCTCAATCTGTCCTTCTAACTCAGTCCTTCCAGACTTGGAGCATCCTCATTAATGCTTTCTGCATTTTTTCCAGTTTAATGGCATATTTTCAATAGCTGGGTGACCAAAACTAGAAAGAATGCAGAAAAAAATTTACAAGGTCTAGAGGGCATCAAAATAAATTTATTATAATCAAAGTATGTATACAGTATGTCACCATATACTACCTTGAGATTCGTTTTCTTGCAGGCGTGCACAGGAAAACAAAGAATTAGAGTAGAATCAATGAAAAACAAATGAAGACCTTCACATTCAGTTGGTCAAAGCAAGTGGAAGAGTTTGGTCAGGGTAGGTCTTTATTCCTTGCAATGTAGGAGAGTGAGAGTTGAGTTTATAGAAATGTTTAAAATTCTGGAAGGCATAGATAAGGTCGATGGCAACAGTCTTTCCCAAGATAGGAGAGTCCAAAACTAGGGGAGGGGCAGAAATTTGGGGTAAGAGTGGAAAGATTTAAACGGGGCTTGAAGGGAAACTTTTCACCCAGAGGATGATGAACCATCTGCTAAAAAATGTGGTTCAGGCAGGTATAATAATAACATTTAAGAAGCACTTGCATAAATACATGGAAAGGCAGGGCCTCAGAATCAGAATCAGAAACCGATTTGTTTTCACTGACGTATGTGATAGGATTTGTTGTTTTGTGACAGCAGTACAGTTCAAGACACTAGAATTGATATTATTTACAATAATAATAAAAATCAATAAATATTTCAAATGAGAAATAGTGAGATAATGTTTAGACCATTCAGAAATCTGATGGCGGAGTGTTTCTAAAACATTGAGTGTGGGTCTTCAGGCTCCTGTACCTTCTCATGATGGTAGAAATGAGTAGAGACCTGGGTCAGTATCGTGGCTGGCTTGGATTCATTGCGCCAACTGGCCTGTATCTCTTCTGTATTGCTCCTTGAGCCAGTCCTCATTAGGGAAACAGAGGTGGAGAGGGTCAGTAGCTTTAAATTCCTGGTCATTCACATATCAGAAAATCTGTCAATGACTATTATCACTAAAAAGGAATGACAGCACCTCTATTTCCTTAGACGTTTGCACAGATTCAGCATGTCAGCAAAAACTTCTGTGGATGCACAGTGGAGAGAATCCTGACTGGTTGCATCATGGAAACACTAATATCCAAGACTGGAAAAGGCTCCAGGAAGTGGTGGACAGAGTCCAGTCCATCACAGGCAAAGTCCTCGTCACCACTGAATACATTTATATGGAGCACTGCCACAAGAAAGCAACATCCATCATCAAAGACACCCACCATCCAGGTCATGCTCTCTTCTCACTGCTATCATTGGACATGAAATACAAGGCCTTAGCTCCCACACAACTAGGTTCTGGAGTTATTATTGCTTTTGAACAGACATGGATTGCTTCAATCACAAGAACTCTCAACTGATTCTACAACCTACAGACTCGCTTTCAAAAACTCTTTACAACTCATATTCTCAGTATTTTTATTTGCACTGTTTGACTTATTTTGCATATTCATTGCTTGTAGTAAAATTGTGCTGTACTTCATTATCCCAGTAAAAGCCTTGAAGAAAATGAATCTCAAGGTAGTATATATAGCTTTTTCATACTTTGATAATAAATTTACTTCGAACTTCGAAGTTTGGTAAGTCTATGACTGTGATTCTATGAGCTCTGTGATTATACAATCTCTCTACAAAGAAGAAAACTGAACTCTGACATGAGAACACAGACAAACAGAACATGTTTCCATTTATCTGGGAGTTCGAAACTGGGCATAATACATGTTAGATAGAAAAACTGAGACTTCCTGAAACCCAGAAGTTACCTACAATGCAGAATTACTTATCTTTCTCACAAGGGTGTAATGAAAAGGAAAATAAAACAAGGAAAGCATACAAAAAAGAAAGAAATAGCAGAATAACTTTGATAAGATGAAGTAGGGTAGGCAGGTGGATTATAAACACCAGCAGTAATCAAATAGATCTATTAACTCATTTCAGTGCTGTTACCTGTACATTAAGTACTTACCAGAAATCTGCATCTGCTGTTCCAGTAACTTTCTTTTTTCATCCATTTAAGAAAAATGTAAAAATCCTTTAAATGTTCCTCTTCCACCATCTATGCCTAGGTACATACCGGCCTGTGTAAAAAAAAATACTTCTGACACCCCTCCTATACTTTCCTCCAATTATCTTAAAATTATGTCTCCTTGCATTAGTCATTTCTTCCCTGGGAAAAAGTCACTAGCTGTCCACTCTATCTTTGCTGAATAGAACAATAACAATGTAGAATAAAGTGTAATCGCTGCACAGAAAGTGCAATGCAGGTAAGCAATAAGGTGTGAGATCATAACAAGGTAGATTGTGAGGTCAAGTGTCCAACTTATGCTTGGGAACAGTTCAATAGTCTTTGAACAGTGAGGTGGAAGGTTTCCTTCAGCAGGAAAATATGAGCTTACAGGCTGTTGTATTTTCTGCCCAATGGGGGATGGAGGCTGAGAAGGAGTCCAAGGTGAGAGGGCATAGGTGGGTATGCCATGAAGGGGTAGATAAGGACAGAAGAAAGATCCTTTTGTGTGGAGCCACAGGAGATGGTAGGGCCCTCAGTGAATACTTCTTTTCTGTATTTATGTTGAAGAATGACATGAAGATTTCAGAGATTTAGATAGTTAATGGGAATGTGTTGGATGGTCCACATTAGAACAAGGGAGGTGCTGGACATGTTAAATTGCATGAAGGTAAGCAAATCTTAAAAGCCTGACCCAGGTACATATGTACAAAAGCAGTGGGTGAGGCTGGAAAAGAAGTTGCAGAAGTCGTGCCTGAAATACTTCCATCATCATTAGTAATGAGTGAGGTGCCAGGAAGACTAGAGAGTAGTAAGTGCTGTGTTCTTTATAAGAAGGGCTGCAGTCAAGGAACTATAAACCCATAAGTCTAACATCTATGGTAGGTATTTTACTTGAGGGTATCCAGAGGAATAGGATATATATGACTATTGTAAGACAGGGGTTAATTAGGGATAGTCAGCATCACTTTGCACGTGGGAGATCATGTCCTATGAATTTACTGAGTTTTCTTAAGAAGTAACCAAGAAAACCAAGGAGGGCAAGTCAGTCTACATGGAGTTCAGAAGGCCTTTGAAGAAGTTCTGTGTAGTAGACTGTTCAGAAAGGTTAGGCTACATGGAATGAGGGAAGGGCTGGCTTACTGGCTTGACAGTAGCAAGAAGAGGGTGATGGTGGAAGGCTGTTCCTCAGACTGGAGGACCAGTAGTGTTCCCCAGGGCTCAGAGCTCGGCTCATTACTATTTGTCATTTATATGAATGATTTGGATGAGACTGTACAAGCCATGATTAGTAAGTTTGCTGATTATTCTAAAACTGGTGTTGCCTTTGGCAGTGAAGGTGTTTTTTTAAAATGGCAGGGGATCTTCATCAGTTGGTTAAGTGGGTAGAGGATCAGCAAATGGAGTTTAACTCTGATAAGTGCCAGTTTTGGAAAGTCAATTCCAGGTAGGAATTTCTATATGAATGGTAGGGCCCTGGGAAGTGCTTTAGAACAGAGGAGCTTTGAAATACAAGTCCGTGGTTCCCTGAAAGTGGAGTCACAGGTAGACAGTGTAGTGAAAGAGGCTTTTGGCATACTGGCTTTTATCAGTTAGGACACTGAGTGAGGTAGTTGGGAGGTTATGCTGTAGTTCATTAAAAATGTTGGTGAGGCCTCTTGGAGAACTGTGTGCTTTTACGGTCACCCTGCTATAGGAAAAATGTTATTAAACTAGGAGAACAGAAAGGACAAAAGGATGTTGCCATTTTCAAGAGACTGAGTTATAACGAGAAGTTGGGCAAACTGGGACTTTTTTCCTTGGAACGCAGGTTCATAAATTCAAAATAAATTTGCTTGAATTGGCTTATACTTACCAAGAAACAATGGGACACTTCTATATTTGGAATAGCATGAGAAATCTGGACTAAAGAAATTGTGTTGTTCCAGGCCCGGCCTGCCAATTACTGCCATTTAATACTGTAGCACAATGTTAGAGAATACGATTCCCATACTCTAATTACGCAGTGGCACAATTCCTGTGAATTAGGATATGGCATTCAATAAGGTAAATTACAGAATCTACCATTCCAAATGGTCTTTGGTCACATTTCTCCAGCCCATGACCCAACTCTGATATCACTGCCTCATTTTGTGTACCCTCAGGCAGAAAATCATGTTTTTCCTGAGCTATGATGATGTCATAACCTCCCTCTTTATTTATTGCAGTGCTTGAAATTGGGCTTAAACAACAGGCGATTGATTGTGGTCATTAATCCATTATGAAAATGGCGGAAGCAGCCTAAATGAAAAAGTCTAGACAGTATAATGTGTAATAGCTGAAATATGGTTTTATATCAGCACCAAGCAACCAACAGTAGCCAATGTGTCTATTGTGTGAAAAGATATTTTCAAGCTGTCCGGGTTCCTTGAACATTTGAAGAGAATACACTTGGATAAAGCAAATAATAACTTGGCCTATTTTCAAGCAAGATAAAATCTGCGGATGCGGAAATCTTAGCAACACACAGAAAATGGTGGAGGTTCTCAGCAGGCTAGGCAGCATCAATGGAGAAGAGTAAACAGTCGACGTTTTGGGCTTAGACACTTCATCAGGACTGGAGACAAAATAGATGAGGTCAGAGTAAGAAGGTGGGCAGAGAGAAGGAAGAAATACAAGGGAATAGGTGAAACTGTTGGAGTAGAGGTGTGAAGTAAAGAGCTGGGAGGTTAATTGGTGAAAAAATAAGGAGCTGGAGAAGGGGAAATCTTATAGGAGAATCTGATGGGACTACCATTTGCCTCTCTGTTTATATCCTTAGCTGCCCATCACCTCTTCTTGGTACTCCTCCCCTTCACTTTCTTCCATAACTTTCTGTTCTCTCCTATCAGAGTCCTCCTTCTCCAGCCCTTTTATCTTTTTCACCAATCAATTTCCCAGCTCTTTACTTCACTCCTCCGCCCCTCCCAGTTTCACCTATTTCTTCCTCCCCTCCCCCCGGCAGCTTCTTACTCTAACTTCTCGTCTTTTCCCTCCAGTCCTGATGAAGGATCTCGGTCTGAAAAGACTATTCACTCATTTCTATATATGCTGCCCGGCCTTCTGAGTTCCTCCAGCATTTTGTGTACATTACTTGGCTTATTTTCAGTCACTTCATGAAAACTTTCAGAAATGTAAAACACTTCATAACACATTTGCCAGCACTTCACAACTAAACAGTGATGGCTTGCATGCTTAATACAACATTTCATTGCTTATTGCTAAATTTGGAAAGGCTCATACAATTGGAAAAGAACTGATTCTGCCAGCAGTAAAGGAGGTTCATAGTATGCATATGCATAGGTTACCAGACTGAACATTTAAAGCAATTCCACTCAACGACAACACTGTTCAGAGATAGACAGAAGAAACATCTGAAAATGTGGAAGACACACTGTGCAACATACTTAGGACAACAGAATTGGCTCTGCAGTTGGATGAGTCAAATTTGCTAAGCAATATATCTTTGCTTCTTGGTTATATTCATTTCATAAAAGATGAAAATATGGTTCAAGAGGTGTTATTTGCAAGAAAACTTGAAACAGATATAATGGGGAAGTCAATATTTTGGGTTGTTGAGCAATTGTTCAAAGGGAAAAACATTTGAGTGGTGGGGAACCATCAGTGACCGGAGGGGGTTATTACTTTCTTGGAAAAGCTGCACCTAACATATTTACCATTCACTGGGTAATTCACAGACAACATCTAGTTGCAAAAACCTTAGGAATCAGTTGCACAAATCATTTAATAATCATTAAATACCCATTGCTCTCAATTCTCAACTATTTTGATAACTTTGTATTGAGAATGATGAACAGTTTTAACACTGGCTGTTGCATACAGAAATCAGAGGCTCTCAAAAAGTAACTGCCTGGGATGGTTTTATATGCTTTTTGAAACTGTAATAAATTCTTTGAAGAACTGAATGCTTCATTCATACATTATCAACTCAAGAATATGATATATGATATTCCTTATTTGTCAGAATTATTTGCATAGTTTATCGAAATCAATCTTCAAATTTAAGGAACTTATGTTGTCATTCAATTGAGTCATCTGTACATTGCTGTTTAAATAAATCCTAATTAAATGCAATATTGGCTGTTGCAAATTTTTCCAATTTCCAAGGCACCCTGAGTTGCAAGAGAAAGCAAGAATACCAGATGATGATCTTCAAGTGTATTGTGCCCACCTTTATGAGCCGCACAAAGACATGTCAAAGCAATTCCAGGATCTTCTCTCAATCCAAATTCCAGGTTGGATAAGAAATCCATTCTTGAACATTTGCAATGAGGAATTAACAGAAAAGTTGGAGGAGGAATTAATCTTGCTACAAAATGACTTTGAGCTGAAGCCAAGGCTCAAAATATCATATCAAGACCTTTGGTTGCAGAAAGAAATCTTTGAACACCATCCTGTACTCTGGAAAAATGTCAAATTGTTGTTTATTGCCATTCCAATATTATATTTAGTGAAGCGTGGTTTCAATGCAGTCACCTATCTTCTTCCAAAGCATTGAAATAGACTGCAAGTTACTGAAAGAGAGGATCTGAGACTCCTTCTGAGTGAAATTCAGCCTGAGATTTAGAAGCTGATATCATTGCACTCAGCCCATCCATCTCACTGAAAGGCGAGAAAGCAATGAAGTAGTGAATAGTTGACTATTAATGTCTGCTCTAAAATTGTTGATGTAGATCATTTCTATTGTAATTAAACAAATAAATGATTTGATTTGTAGCTTTAAATAGATGTGAGTAATTGTTTCCAATTAGTTGTCATTGCTTTGAATTTACAGTTCCTATTTTCTTCCACTGCGCATCATAAGTCAAAATTCTTTATAGGTTTTACGTCGGAAAGGGAGAGGAGGTTGCTGGGGATGTGGTCAGGGAGCCAAGAGAGCAGTAACCCAAAAACATCTGGGAACCACTGGTTTAAAGAGATATGAGCCAAATTTGGGCAATTGACATTTTGGATGGGTGTCTGGATTGGGACAAACCAACTTGGCTGAAAGGCCTGATTCTGTGCAGTACAGTGAAAGCTGGCGTGAAAAAGTGTCCTTTGATGCAAAATAATGTTCATTTGAGGGTTGTAAATACCCAATGGCAAGAATCTTAACCTGACCGGTTTTAAAAACCCAGGACAGGACAGTTAACCAGTAAGCAACTGCCCACAGGAGGTGTAGAGATCTGGGAGGGTACAGGCTGTAAAATGTCATTGTATATTGGAACTGAACACCCACAGTTCTAATTACAGTCATTTTCTTGTTCTTAAAATAATACAGTTGTGAAATGGTCATCAGGAACCATTTAAAGGTCTCAATTGTAATTGCATTTAAGGTATAGCAGTTTACCTTCTTAACTGCTAAAAGAGCTGTTTAGTATAGTTTCCAAGTATAGTTTAGTATAGTTTAAGTGACACTTATGTAGCCTGCTGTTTGCCTGATAGAGGTATTCATTAATTTCAACACAGGTAGTGCATTTGGCGAGATCTGCATTCACCCTTCAAATATTCGGTCCTCTTTCAATCTATTGTTTGCCTTGAAATACAGAGAGGTTCTATAGGTGTAGGTGAGACAATTGTCCTGAAGGATTTTTTTAAAAATAAGAGCAGCTAATTACAAAAAAAAATCTCAAAACAAATTATCTAGTCAGGAAACAAATCCCATAGAACATGGAATAATATTGAAGCAGGTTTTAACACTGTTGGAGTGTTAATGGCACACGTCTCAAGCAAAGGGCTTGCCGTTTAGCTTCAACCAGATTACAAGAGTGATCAAGAATGTAAATTAAGGTCAATGACGGCATAATTAGGCCTCCTGGGAATGCAATAATGCCTTTGTTTAACAGCAGTCCATGAGCTTGTGTTAAAATAACATTCCTGTCCACAATTGAACGAAGTACTGACACAGAACAAAAACCCAGTGTTTGGGGTGACCCGAACACCAGAACAACAGCTATTTACCCCAAGTAGTTCCATGTGTGGTCTCAATGAGCCTCATTGTGTCTTATTGACACAACATGTTACCACTCTATAAACTGGAAGAGCTCAATAGGCAAATCAGCACCTGCAGAGGGAAAGTAATGGTCAATGTTTGAGGCTGAAAATGGGAAACAGTGTTTAGATAACAAATAACAAATAAAAATTAAACTGCACTTAAACCTACTGTTCAAGGCAGCCGAGACAATGTACAGCTTTAAATAAATGCAAAGGAGAAGTATTATTAAGGAAGTATGATAGAATCATGCAGCACAGAAGCAGGCCTTTTGGCCCACATCTTCCATGCCTACTTTGGTGCAAACCAAGTTAGTCCCATTTGCCTGTATTTTGGCCTATTTCACTTTGAAGCTTTCCTATTCATGTAAATGGAATATAGAACAATATATTATGTTTCTGGCCCACAATGATGCTCCAAGGTAATTAAATTGGTAATTAGCTGCCTAACTAAACTAAACTCTTCTGCCTGCACAATGTCCATATTCCTCTATTCTCCTCACATTCTTATATCTATCTAGTTTATAAATGCTTTTAATGTACTCTGCCTTCACAGCAGCCCTGGCAGTGCATTCCATGCACCCACCACAGGGAGAACAACCTAACTTTGCTCATCCCTCTCGTTATAATACACGCTCTTTAATCTAAGCAGCATCGTGGTCAGCTTTCCCTGTGCACACTCTCCAAAGCTTCCACGTCCTTCCTGTAATGGAATGACCAGAACTGAATACAGTGCTCCAAATGCAGCCTTACCAGAGTTCTATAAAGCAGCAATATAACTTCCTGACTCTTGAACTCAGAGCCTGAAATAATAAATGCAAACATTCCATATGCTTTTTGATCATCCTATTGACTAGTGCACTCACTTTCAAAGTGCTATGGACTTGGACCCCAAGGTCCCGCTGTACATCATCACTGTTAAGGGTCCTGCATTTACTGTGTACTCTATAATTGGTTTTTCAAGGTGCAACACCTCACACTTGTATTTATCCAAATATCTTTTAACCATTGTTATTGCACCTGTTTATGCCCCCAATGCAATTGACACATTTCACCTTATGCTTTGATGTACATGAGACAAATTTAAAAAATAATCTAATCTCTCTTCCTCCGACAACTCATTCCACATGCGCGCCACTCTCTGTCTGAATTAAGTTGCCCCTGAGGTCTCTTAAATCTCTCGTGTTTCACTAATAATGAAGTAAAAAATTGCAGACAATTAGTAGATCTTCTGTGACCTTGCTTTTGGTGAATCATGGCGTCTTACAATCATCGACCAGATATTTTATAGGGTGAGCTGCAGGCAAAAGCATTTCCAACTGAGAGGCTTCATTTAAAGAGCTCCCATTACAGTGAATGCACAGGAAAGTAGATACTTGTTCACATTTCCTGAAGTTACACATAGTTGCTCTATGAAATGGTTGCCAAGGATAAGAATTTGGAGACTTAGCCTCGGCACATTTTATGGATAAATAAGGTTCATTTCTTACTAAACCAGAAATCCTGAAGGATTCCACTTTATTGTGAATAACTATATCAAACAGAACTCATAGAATGTTAGCTTTAAAGCACTTGCAATCTTGTATAGTAATTAAAATCTGAAGGAATGAGATGCCACTACTACAGGTTATTTTTAGCAATCAGAGGAGCTTGAGCAATAGGTAGGAATGTTCATGCCCCCAGAAGAGTATTCAAATTGAAACAAACAAGTCTTCACTTTCTTTTATCAGCTTAGTGCTCATGTTCAACATTATTACATCAATTTCATACCTTTCAATATGTTTGTAAGGAGTCAGATATCTTTCCCAATCAGATTTTAAAATTTTTTAAGTAGTTTAACAGTAACTTACAGATTTCATATTTAAGCCAATGGTGCCAAAGGAATTATGCCAAATCCATTATATCAAATGCCGGTGATGTTCATACTCTGCAACAGTCAATCACATTAACATTTTCTCTAAAAGACGCCAGCTAATACACAAAGTTTGTAAAGGGTAAATAATCACTGTGGGCTACCTCATCCATGGAAAATCAACTCATGCTTCTCTTCTTGAAGTTGGAAATCTACTGGATGTAACAATGTGGAGGGAGTCTCAGAATGTGCAGTTTCTTGAAGTAATTGTGTTGCTTACTCGTGAGAAATGTGTGGCTTCCAGAAAAATCTATGTCTCACATCAACGTAAAAATGCATTCTCATAGAGGCAATGTTTAGAATCTGTACCCATCCTTATGTTATGTTAACAGCCACTGGAGATCAAGAGAGATCTGACTGATCTCCTTACAGCTGCGGGGTCCCAATAGACAACACTGTCACTCACTGCTGATGAAAGACATTATATAAAGATATCCTACTGCACAGAATAAAAATAAGAAATGTTATCTGTGTCTCATATCTGTAAAACACTAATGTACATATGAAATTTGTCAATATGAAATATTTTACTGGGAATTGGTTTACTTTCTTACTGACCTCCTTACCAACAGAATCCAACTTGAAATGTAAAAATGAATGCCAAGTCTGAAGTTTATTGTATTAAAATTATTTAAAATTAGGTCCTATCATGTACCGGGCTGTATTTTTGCCAAGTAGAATCCTTTGAAGATGATAGCTGAGGCCTCATCAGCTTGTGCTAATAGCCAAGGTGACCTCAATAATTCCCTGATACAGCATGCAGAGAATGAAGTTCAGATTCCTTCGCAGTTAACATCGTCCTTCCCATTTATCATGCGTTAACCATACAGTCCATTTATAGATGTGCATGGCTTAATGAAGTAGGAAAGCTGCATATTCCTAAGTCCATGATTGTACTGAACTTTACATTCCACTTGGGTTTGAAAGATTGCTCCCTGACTGCATAGACAGAGTATATTTTTGATTAAGTCAGTTTGTTTCAATATGCTGAAAGTTGTCTAACATCCAGATGTTTTTGTAACATCCTCAGAGGTTACAGTTTTGCTTTCGTGGTAAAGCACATTTAATAACCAAGAGCACCTTCAACCCAGTCATCATCAACAGTTTCTCAAACTGGAAGCCTGTGACAAATGTCATAGGAATCAGTGCTGGGACCTTTGTTGTTTATTATTTATATAAATGTACAAGGTAGAGTTAACAAATTTGCCAATGATACTAACATAGGTGGCATCATAGACTGTGAAGAAGGTTATGATAGTTACATTGAAATCTTGGGCTGAAGATTGGCAATAGGTTTTCAAGTCAGATAAATGCAAGTTATCTTTTCAAAAATGTAACACTTGCATCAAAGGCAGTCAGAAATGGACAAGAATTGCTGCCCTTGTCAGTAACGCCAACACTCGATAACCAAATGGGAAAAAAAAGATATATCTTGCTTGCAATTAACATCCAGAAAGCAGTCTGTTTTTTTTTAATATTCCTTGTAGGTAAGAACTTTTCACAGAAAAACAAAACAAAGGTTTCCATAACAGAACTGTATCAAGGACTCAGAGTTTCATATTAATTGGCTGCAAAAAAACCTGAGAATAGAGAAAACCAAGCACAAACAAATTTGACTGTAGCAACTAATGAGTGCATTATGAATATTAAAGAAGAACAAAAAAAATTGTCAGTACTCATAATTTGAAATGGAAACAGCAATGAAACTAGAAAATGTTGGGTGAAATCAACAGGTCAAACACTATTTATGAAGTGAAAGAACATAAAGTCAAGGAGTCATAGAAAAGAACAGCGCATAAGCAGGCCCTTCAGTGCAACTAGTCTGTGATAAAGTATTTAATCTGCCTACTCCCATTGAGCCCTCCTTATCCCTATCACCCAAGTATCGATCAAAACTTTGCTTAAATGTTGAGAACAACCTTGCATGCAGCACTTGTGCTGGCAACTCATTCCACACTCTCACAACCTTCTGTGAAGAAGTATCCCCTCATAGAACATAGAACATAGAAAACCTACAGCACATACAGGCCCTTTGGCCCACAATGCTGTTCCAAACATGTACCTACTTTAGAAATTACCCAGGGTTACCCATAGCCCTCTCTTTTTCTAAGCTCCAGGTAGCTCTCCAGGCGTCTCTTAAAAGACCCTTTCATATTCATGCTCCCCTTAAACTTTTCAACTTTCTAGTTATAGTCCCACCAAATCTCTGTGGAAAAAGCCTGCTTGCATTTCCCTTATCTATATCCTTCATAATTTTGTATACTTATATCAAATCCCTGCTCAGTCTTCTAATTTTCAAGGAATAAAGTCATAATCTATTCAATCTTTCCTTATATATAACAATTAATATAACAATTCCTTGTATATAACAATATTCAGGTCCTCGAGTCCCGCAACATCATTGTAAATTTTCTCTATACTCTTTCAACCTCATTTACATCTTTCTGTCAGGTAAGTAACCAAAACCACACACATTACCCCAAATTAGGTTTCACCAATGTCTTATAGAACCTCAACATAACATCCCATCTCCTTTACTCAATACTTTGAAAAGTCAAAAATGCCAACAGCTTTCTTTATGACACTATCTACCTGCGCTGCCAGCCACACTTGATGGCTTATGGACCTGTTTTCCCAGATCTCTTTGCTTTACCATACTCCTCTGGTTGGTCCTTCTGAAGTGCAGCACTTCACACTTCTCTGCATTAAATTCTATCTGCCATTTTTCACCCTGGTTTGTCCAGCTGGTTCAGGCCTTGCTGCAAGCTTTGATAGTTTTCCTCACTCTCTGGATCTTGGTGTCATCCCCAAATTTGCTGATCCAGTGAACCACATTATCATCCAGGTCATTGATATAGACGACAAACAACAACAGACCCAGCAACAATCACTGCGACACTCTACTTAGTCACAGGCCTCCAGTCAGAGAGGCAACCATCTACTACCACTCCCTGGCTTTTCCCACAAAGCTAATGTCTGATCCAATTTACTACCTAATCTTGAATGCCAAGCAACTGATCCTAATAAACCTAGAAAACCTACAGCACAATACAGGCCCTTTGGCACACAAAGCTGTGCCAAACAAGTACTTACTTTAGAATTTACTTGGGGTTATCCACAGCCTTCTATTTTTCTAAACTCCATGCACCTATCCAGGAGTCTCTTAAAAGACCTTATTGTATCTGTCTTCACCACCATTGCTGGCAGCCCATTCCACCCACTCACCACTCTGCATAAAAAACTTACCCCTGACATCTCCTTTGTACCTATTTCCAAGCACCTTCAAACTGTGCCCTCACATGTTAGCCATTTCAGCCCTGGGATAAAGCCTCTGACTATCCACACAATCTAAGCTTCACTGACAACCTTCTTCACCAACCTACCATGTCGGACCTTGTCAAATGCCTTGCTGAAGTCCATGTAGACAACATCCACTGTTTTACCTTCATTAACTTTCCTGGTAACTTTCACAAAAAACTCCATAAGTTTGGATAGACATGAACGACCACACACAAAGCCACGCTCACTATCCCTAATCAGACCATGTCTAGCCAAATACTCATATAGCTGGTCCCTTAGAATGCCTTCCAGTAACTTTCCCCTACTGATGTCAGGCTCACTGGCCTATAATTTCCTGTTTTATTTTTAGTCTTTCTAAAACAGGAGATATACTCCATTCCTCCAGTACCTTGCCTGTCACTAAAGAAAATTTAACTAGCTTTACAAGGGGCCCTGTAATTTCTGCATTTGACTCCCACAGAGTCCGAAGGAACACTTTGTCAGGCCCTAGGGATTGATCCATCCTAATTTGCCTCAAGACAACTAAAATCTCCACCTCGGTAATCTGTATAGGGTTCATGAACTCAGTGCTGCTTTGTCTCACTTCTGTCGTGTGAACTTCCATAGTGTTTTAAGTGTGAGGTGCTACATTTTGGTAGGACTAATCAAAATAGGACATACATGGTAAATGATAGGGCATTGAGGAATGCAGTAGAACAGAGTGATCTAGGAATAATGGTGCATAGTTCCCTGAAGGTGGAATCTCATGTGGATAAGGTGGTGAAGAAAGCTTTTGGTATGCTGGCCTTTATAAATCAGAGCTTTGCGTATAGGAGTTGGGATGTAATGTTAAAATTGTACAAGGCATTGGTGAGGCCAAATTTGGAGTATTGTGTACAGTTCTGGTCAGTGAATTATAGGAAAGATGTCAACAAGATAGAGAGAGTACAGAGGAGATTTACTAATGTTACCTGGGTTTCAGCACCTAAGTTACAGGGAAAGGCTGAACAAGTTAGGTCTTTATTCTCTGGAGCGTAGAAGGTTGCGGGGGGACTTAATAGAGGTATTTAAAATTATGAGAGGGATAGATAGAGTTGACGTAGATAGGCTTTTTCCATTGACAGTAGGGGAGATTCAAACAAGAGGACATGAGTTGAGAGTTAGGGAGCAAATGTTTAGGGGTAACATGAGGGGGAACTTCTTTACTCAGAGAGTGGTAGCTGTGTGGAACGAGCTTCCAGTAGAAGTGGTAGAGGCAGGTTCGATGTTGTCATTTTAAAAAAATTGGATAAGTATATGGACAGGAAAGGAATGGAGGGTTATGGGCTGAGTGCGGGTCAGTGGGATTAGGTGAGGGTAAGCATTCGGCACGGACTAGAAGGGCTGAGATGGCCTGTTACCGTGCTGTAATTGTTTTATGGTTATATGGTAATAGCTGCTCTGTCCATCTCCTGAGTAAATATAGGTGCAAAAAATCTACTTACGATCTCCTCCATCTGTTTTAGCTCTATGCATGGATTACCATTCTGATCTTCCAGGTGACCAGTTTTGTTTCTTGCAATCCTTTTTAACATATCTCTAGAAACCTTTAGGATTCTTTTTCACCTCGTCTGCTAGGGTAATCTCATGCCTTCTTTAAGCCCTCCTGATTTCTTTCTTAAGTGTTCTCTAGCATTTCTTATACTCTGTAAGTACCTAATTTTTTCCTATTTGCCTATACCTGCTATGCGCTCCTTTATTTACTTAACTATGGCCTCAATATCTCTTGAAAATTAAGTTTCCCTAAATCTGTTTTCTGATAGAACTTGTTTTCTATAAGAATTTTTATTCTGATAGACTCATACAAGCTTTGTACTCTCAAATTCCACTTTTGAAGGCCTCCCACTTACTCAGAACACCTTTACCAGAAATCAGCCTGTCCAAATCCACACATGCCAGATCCTTACTGATACCGTCAAAATTGGCCTTTCTCCAGGTTATAATCTCAACCCACAGACCAGATCTATCCTTTTCCATAATTACTTTGAAACTAATGGCATTATAATCACTAGATATGATGTGTTCCCCTATACAAACTTCTGTCACCTGCCCTGTCTCATTCCCTAATAGGAGATCAAATATTGCACACTCTCTTATTGGGACTTCTACATACTGTTTAAAGAAACCTTCCTGACAACTCCTACCCCATATAGTCCTGTTAAAATATAGGAGTTCCAGTCAATATTAAGCTATGATGCTGTGGCCATTACAGAGACTTGGACAGCTCAGGGGCAGGAATGGTTACTTTGAATGCCAGGCTTTAGATGTTTCAGAAAGGACAGGGAGGAGTCAAAAGAGGTAGGGGTTGGCACTGTTGATCAGAGATAGTGTCACGGCTGCAGAAGAGGAGGAAGACATGGAGGGATTGTCTATGGAGTCTCTGTGTGTGGAAGCTAGGAGCTGGAAGGGGTCAATAACTCTACTGTATGTTTTTTATAGTAACAGGGAAATCAAGGAGCAGATAGGGAGACAGATTCTGGAAAGGTGTAATAATAACAGTATTGTAGTGGTGGGAGACTCTAATCTCCCAAGTACTGACTGGCATCTCCGTAGAATGAGGGGTGTAATGAGGTGGAGTTTGATAGGTGTGTTCAGGAAGGTTTCTTAACACAAGAGAAAAGGCTGTACTTGATCTGGTATTGGGAAATGAAGCTGGTCAGGTGTCAGATCTCTCAGTGGGAGAACATTTTAGAGATCGTGATCACAATTCCATCTCCTTTACCACAGCATTGGAGATGGATAGGAACACGTAATTTAGAAAGCATTTAATTGGACTAAGAGGAAATGTGAGGCTATCAGGCAGGAACTTGGAGGCATAAATTGGGAACAGATGTTCTCAAGGAAATGAACAGAAGAAATGTGGCAAATGTTCAGGGGATACTTGTGTGGAGCTCTGCATTGGTACATTCCAATGAGACAGGGAATGAATGATAGGGTACAGGAACCGTGGTATACAAAGGCTGTTGTAAATCTAGTCAAGAAAAAGAGCTTACGAAAGGTTCAAAAAGCTAGGTAATGATAGAGATCTAGAAGATTATAAGACTAGCAGGAAGGAGCTTAAGAAAGAAATTAGGAGAGCCAGAAGGGACCATGAGAAGGCCTTGGCGGACAGTATTAAGGAAAACCCCAAGGCATTCTACAAGTTTGTGAAGAGCAAGAGGATAAGAAATGAGAGAATTGGACCAATCAAGTGACAGTGGAAAAGTGTGTATAGAACCACAGGAGATAGCAAAGGTACTTAATGAGTACTTTGCTTCAGTATTCACAACGGAAAAGGATCTTAGCGATTGTAGGGATGACTTACAGTGGACTGAAAAGCTTGAGCATGTAGATATTAAGAAAGAGGATATGCTGAAGTTTTTGGAAAGCATCAGGTTGGATAAGTCAGCAGCACTGGACAAGAAGTACCCCAGGCTACTGTGGGAGGCAAGGGAGAAGATTGCTGAGCCTCTGACATAATCTTTGCATCATCAATAGGAATGGGACAGGTTCCAGAGGATTGAAGTGTTGCAGATGTTGTTCCTTTATTCAAGAAAGTGAGTAAAGATAACCCAGGAAATTATAGACCAGTGAGTCTTATTCAGTGGTTGGGAAGTTGATGGAGAAGATCCTGAGAGGTAGGATTTATGAACATGTAGAGAAGCATAATATGAATAGTCAGCTTGACTTTGTCAAAGACAGTTTGTGCCATATGAGGCTGATTGAATTATTTGAGGATATGACTAAACACATTGATGAAGGAAGAGCAGTAAATGTAGTGTATATGGATTTCAGCAAAGGCATTTGACAAGATACCCCATGCAAGTCTTATTGAGAAAGTAAGGAGGCATGGGATCCAAGGGGAAATTGCTTTGTGGATCCAGAACTGGCTTGCCCACAGAAGGCAAAAAGCAGTTGTAGATGGGTCATATTCAGCAAGGAGATCAGTGACCAGTATTGTGCCTCAACAATCTGTTCTGGGACCCCTACTCTTCGTGATTTTTATAAATGACCTGATGAGGAAGTGAAGGGATAGGTTAGTAAATTTGCTGATGACACAAAGGTTGGGGTTGTTGTGGATAGTGTGGAGGGCTGTCAGAGGTTACAGCGGGATAGTGATATGATGCAAAATTGGCCTGACAAGTGGGAGATGGAGTTCAACCCAGATAAGTGTGAGGTGGTTCATTTTTGGTAGGTCAAATATGATGGCAGAATATAGTATTAATGGTAAGATTCTTGGCAGTGTGAAGGGTCAGAGGGATCGGAGTCCAAGCCCATAGAACACTCAAAGCTGCTGCACAGGTTGACACTGTGGTTAAGAAAGCATACAGTCCATTGGTCTTCATCAATCACGGGATTGAGTTTAGGAGCCGAGAATTAATGCTGCTGCTATATAGGACCCTGGTCAGACACCACTTGGAGTACCGTGCTCAGTTCTGCTCGCCTCACTACAGGAAGGATGTGGAAACCATAGAAAGGGTGCAGAGCAAATTTACAAGGATGTTGCCTGGTTTGGGGAGCATGCCTTATGGGAATAGTTTGAGTGAACTCGGCCTTTTTTCCTTGAAGCAACAGAGGATAAGAGGTGTATAAGATAATGAGAGACATTGATCGTGTGGATAGTCAGAAGCTTTTTCCCAGGGCACAGTTTTAAGGTGCTTGGAAGTAGGTACAGAAGAGATGGTCAGGGGTAAGTTATTTACGCAGAGAGTGTTGAGTGCGTGAGATGGACTGCCAGCGACAGTGGCAGAGGCGGATACAATATAGTCTTTTAAGAGACTCCTGGACAGGTACATGAAGCTTAGAAAAATAGAGGGCTATGGGTAACACTAGGTAATTTCTTAGATAAGGACATGTTCGGCACAGATTTGTGGGCCAAAAGGCCTGTATTCTGCTGTAAGTTTTCTATGTTTCTAATATTGGGAATGTTAAAATCACCTACTATAACAACCTTATGTTTCTTGCAACAGTCTGCAATC
The DNA here is from genome assembly GCF_030144855.1 of Hypanus sabinus. NCBI lineage: Eukaryota > Metazoa > Chordata > Chondrichthyes > Myliobatiformes > Dasyatidae > Hypanus > Hypanus sabinus. The sequence goes on along the minus strand of NC_082715.1, from coordinate 68,033,414 downwards.
TCGCTACAAATTTGTTCCCATGGGCTGTTGTGTGCTCTATGATATAGCCCCATTAAATGTGGTCCTACCTTTCTTATTACTCAGTTCCACCCACAAAGCCTCACTAGACAAGTTATCCAGTCTGTCCTGACTGAGCACTGCTGTGATCTTTCCCTGATCAGTAATGACACCCCTTGCCCTTTAATCACTCCTGTCTGTCACGTTTAAAACAACAGAACCTTAGAATACTGAGCTGCCAGTCCTGCTTCTCCTGCAATATCTACAATATCATAATTTCATGTGTTGATCCACACCCTGAGCTCATCTGCCTTGCCTCCCAACCTTCTTGAACGCACAGCTCAGAACATTAGTTGCCCCATGTTCAACCTTTTGATTCCTGACCTTGTCTGAGGTCTTAGCAACATCTGTCCTCACCACCTCTCTACTATCTGCTCTGCCATTCTGGTTCCCAGCTCTCTGCATCTCTAGCTTAAGCCCCTCTCCCTCCTCGCAGCACTGGCAAATGGTTCAAACGGTTCAGTTCCATATCAGAGAACGTATACAGTATCAACCTGAAATTCTTACTCTTCACAGGCGTCCACAAAACAAGAAACCCCATAGAATGAACGATGGAAACATCTGAACCCCAAAGCCCCCCATCCTATCACACAAGCAGCAGCAGAAGCATCGACCCCCCCCCCCCCCCAGAAGTGTATTAGTCCCTCTGTTGTTAAGGTGCAAGTCATCTTTTTTGTACAGGTTCCACCTTCCCAATAAGCAAGCCGAATGATCCAAAAACGTGACACCCTCCCTCCTACACCGACTCCTAAGCTATGTGTTAAACTGCATGATCTTCCTGTTTCTCACCTCACTGGCCCGTGGCATGGGTAGTAACGCTGAGATCACTACCCTGGAGGTCCTGCCCTTAAACTTAGCATCTAACTCCCTGAACTCACTTTGCAGAACTTGTCACTCTTCCTACTTATGCCATTGTTGCCTACATGGACCACAACCTCTGGCTGTTCAGCCACCCCATTAAAAAATGCTGAGGACTCAAACCAATATGCTTCAGACTGTGGCACCCGAGAGACAATCTCATTCTCATCCACAGAACCTCCTTTCTGTTCTCCGAACAAACAAATCCCCAATCAGCACAGCTTGCCTTTTCTCCCCCCTTCTCGACTGAGTCGACTGCTATCACTTTCCTGTGCTAGGTTATCCCCCCACAGTATCCACAGTGATATACCTGTTGTTGAGGGGCATGGCCTCAGGGATACTCTGCACTGGCTGTTTAACCCCATTCCTCTTCCTGACTGCCACCCAGTCTCCTGTATCCTGCAGAGGTGTAACTGCCTCTCTATGCCTTTCTGACACCCCCTCAACCTCCTGAATGATCCAGAGTTCATCCAGTTCCAACTCTAACCCCTTAATGCAGCATGTTAGAAGGCAAAGCTGGAGGTCTCCCTGCCTTCCCACATTCACAAGAAGAGCATTCAACTATTCTGCCTGGCATCCCTACTGTTCTAACCATGCAACATAAATAAACTGGAGGGGAAAAAAAATCTACCTACATCTTTTTCACCTTCTCTCACTCAAGGCTCTCCTTGCTGAAGCCTTGAAGAGCTAAAACCTCAAATTCCCTACCCTAACACTGTCCACTCCAATGATGGCTGCTCCTACAAAGGCCACTCCACTTGCCAATCAACCCCCACCACTGATTGGCAGCTGTTCAAGAAACCAAAATGCCCTGAATCGATGCCTTACATGTGTAATCGGTGAACTAAGTGAGCTACATCTTCACACACTTTTGATCGCAGATTGGCTGCTGCACAAAAAATGAATGTATGGACTTATGGATTTAGATCTATTGCAAAAATAAAACAAAATACCAGCAGGTCGAGTAGCATTTGTGGAGGGGGCAAGGATTTGCTGACATTTCAGATCCATATGCAGCTGTAAAGGATGGGGCTTTTTCTGGCCAGTACCAAGAGTTTACCTAACATATCATTTCCTGTCCTTAAGCCTTTGAATTTGCTACTCGTTTTCAGATGCTTTCTGTCATTAAGTCACATACATCATCAGTGGAAAGTTATTATCTGATCACTATAGAGCCAGACTGAAGGTGACATTTTGTCTGACAAATAGTATCCCTACCATTTCTTGATTTCCTATTGTTAATTCCAGACGAGAAGAGAATGTGAGGCAAAAGTTAACAATAAAAGCTTCAGGTTGGTCTGCGGAAAAGCTGCAGAAGATGTAATAAGTTGCTCATTTTTTATCCTTGCAAATCCTTTTTACAACTACCTTACTGAAAATTTACATATTTAGTCTTTCATAAGCCATTCGATTTTAACGAATCCAAATCTTAGCTAGCTTTAAAAAGCGTAAAATGACAACAGCTGGGAAAGCTTCTGCTTATTACCAGAAAAATAAATTGATTTTGATGTTGCCAATAGATGCATCACAGGATCTGGGTGCAAAATAAATTTTAGACTTTGAATTTCTGAAGAAATATTGAAGCTAACTCATGTTTACAGTAAATAGAGTATTTCAGTCTAGTTTTATTTTACAATTTACTCAATTTCATTTAGTTGTTGTTTAGCAGAGCAAAATGACATGTCTCTGAACATGGTGGCAAGGTTTGACAAACTCTACAGAAATACACTTTTTTTAAATTCTCTAATCGAATGATTATAGAGGTAAACATAGAAAAACCAAACCCAGTGAAGGACAAGTCTTATTTTTGCATTAATAAACAATCAGCAGGTCATGCTGCTTCCTTTCACCTCCCCATCCCCCACTGACATGACTTAATTTAATGAGTTCCACCAGTGTATTATTTGTTGCTATGGATTCCAGCAGCAGTCTCTTTTGTCTCCAGTTGGACACCATCCATTCGCACGATGATGGCAAAGAAACTTCTGTGGCAGTATATGATGTGCTGCCTTTCATTAGTCAGGGAATTGAGTTCAAGAGCCATGACGTAACGATGCAGCTCTATAAAATTCTAGTTAGACCACTCTTGGAGTATTGTGTTTAATTCTAGTCACCTAGGAAGGATGTGGAAGCCTTAGAGTGGATGCAGAGGAGATGTACCTTATTTAGAGAACATTTTTTATGAGGATAGGTTAAGAGAGCTAGGGTTTTTCTCTGTGGAGTGGTGAAGAATCAGAGGTAACTTGACAGAGGTATATAAGATTATGAAAGGCATCAATAGAGTGCACAGCCAGCACCCTTTTTTTCGGGCTGGCATTATAGACAATAGACAGTAGACAGCTGGTGCAGGAGTAGGTCCTTCGGCCCTTCTAGCCAGCACTGCCATTCACTGTGATCATGGCTGATCATACACAATCAGTACCCCGTTCCTGCCCTCTCTCCATATCCCTTGACCCCGCTATCTATAAGAGCTCTATCTAACTCTCTCTTGAATGCATCCAGAGACTTGGCCTCCACTTCCTTCTGGGGCAGAGCATTCCACATATCCACCACTCTCTGGGTGATAAAGTTTTTCTGGATCTCTGTTTTAAATGGCCTACTCTTTACTCTTAAACTGTGGCCTCTAGTTCTGGACTCACCCATCAGCGGGAACATGCTTCCTGCCTCCAGCGTGTCCAATCCCTTAATAATATATGTTTCAATCAGATTCCCTCTCATCCTTCTAAATTCCAGTGTATACAAGCCCAGTCGCTCCAATCTTACAACATATGACAGTCCCACCATTCCGGGAATTAACCTTGCGAACCTACGCTGCACTCTCTCAATAGCAAGAATGTCCTTCCTCAAATTTGGAGACCAAAACTGCACACAATAGTCCAGGTGGCGTCTCACCAGGGCCCTGTACAGCTGCAGAAGGACCTCTTTACTCCTTTACTCAATTTCTCTTGTTATAAAAGCCAGCATGCCATTAGATTTCTTCACTGCCTGCTGTACCTGCATGCTTACTTTCATTGACTAATGTACAAGAACACTTAGATCTCGTTGTACTTCCCCTTTTCCTAACTTGACTCCATTTAGATAGTAATCTGCCTTCCTGTTCTTGCCACCAAAGTGGATAACATCACATTTATCCACATTAAACTGCATCTGCCATACATTTGCCCACTCACCCAACCTGTCCAAGTCACCCTGCATTCTCATAATATCTTCCTGACATTTCACACTGCCATCCAGCTTTGTGTCATCAGCAAAGTTGCTAATGTTACTTTTAATCCCTTCATCTAAATCATTAACGAATATTGTAAATAGCTGCGGTCCCAGCACCAAACCTTGCGGTACCCCACTGGTCACAGCCTGCCATTCCGAAAGGGACCCGTTAATCACTACTCTTTGTTTCTTGTCACCCAGCCAATTTTCAATCCATGTCAGTACTCTGCCCCAATACCATGTACCCGAATTTTGCCCACTAATCTCCTTATGTGGGACTTTATCAAAAGCTTTCTGGAAGTCCAGGTACACTACATCCACTGGCTCTTCCTTGTCCATTTTCATAGTTACATTGGCTAATACCAACCTTGTAATGTGAGTAGAAGGAATTTTAGGCGAGATGTCAGAGGTCAGTTTATCACAGAGACTGTGAGTACCTGGAGTGCACTGCTTGGGGTTGCAGTAGAGGCTGATACCACACGGACTTTTAAAAGACTCATAGATAGCACATTGATGTAAAACAAATGAAAGGTTATGGAATTTGTAGGATAGACAGGTTAGGTTGATAATGGAGTAGCTTTATGTAGGTCATTGCAATATAGTGCTGTGCCAAACCTTTAACCTACTCTAAGATCAATCTAATCTTCCCTCCCAGGTAACCCTCGATTTTTTTTGGATTTTTTTTTCATTCATACACCCATCTAAGAGTCTTTTAAATGTCTCTAATGTATCTGCCACTACAACCAACTCCTGGCAGTGTGCTCATGCACTCACCATGTTCTGTGTGAAAAAACCTACTTCTGACATCCCCCAACATCTTATATTATACCTCCTTTTATGAGCCATTTCCACCCTGGAAAAATATCTCTGGCTGTGTGCTTAATTGATGCCTGTTATCATCTCTGTCAAGTCAACCCTAGCTTGCTGAACCTATCCTCTGGAACAGGAGAATGAGTGGAGATCTGATAGAAGTTTATAAAATTATGAAAGGCCAGCTGGTGGCATAGTGGCATCAGTGCTGGACTTTGGGGCAGGAGGTCCTGAGTTCAAATCCAGCTGGCTCCTGTACATGCTTTCCATCCACGCTGTGTTGAGCGTTGAGCTAGCAACTCAACCTCGCAAAAAAAGAAATTGCCTGCTACAGAAACATCAAAAGCAAACATTTGATGACCTACGCTCTCAAGCGAGTTGAAAGGCAATTTCTTTTCTTCTTCTTCTTCTAGATAGAGTCGGCAGTCAGCATCTTTTTCCCAGGACCAAAAGTCTAATACAGAGGGCATGCATTTAAGGAGATGAAGGAAAGTTCAAAGGAGGTGTGTACAGCATGATTTGCACTCAGTTGGTGTGTGCCTCGAATGTGCTCTGGGGTGCTCTGGGGGTGGTGAACAGATATGACAGGCATTTAGGGTCATGAATACACAGAGACTGGAGGGATATGAGCCCCATGCAGGCAGAAAGGATTATTTCAATTAGGCATTATTAGCTTTATTTGTTCAGCAGAACGTCACTGTTTATGTTTTTATTTCAATACCTCTAATGGATAATTTAGCTGATGAATGAATGCATGGCTGAGGAATTGGTGCAGGGGGCAGGGATTCTGATTTTTTTGGAAGCTAGAGGATTGAGAAGCAATTAAAAATTAACAGAGGGCAACTAAAAAACAATGAGAGAAAAAATGAAATATGAAAGTAAGCTAATCACTAACATAAAAGAAGATACAAAAGAGGATGAAAGGTGACCTGATCGAGATGTATAAGATGATGAGAGACATTGATCATGTGTATAGCCAGAGGCTTTTTCTCAGAGCTGAAATGGAAATGGCTGAAACAAGGAAGCATAGATTTAAGGTGCTTAGAAATAGGTACGGGGGGATATGTCAGAGGTAGGTTTGTCACACAGAGAGTGGTGGGTATGTGGAACGCATTGCCAGTGATGGTGGCAGAAGTGGATACAATAGGGTTTTGAAGAGGCTCTTAGATAGGTACATTGAGCTTAGAAAAATAGAGGGTTATGTGGTAGGGAAATTCTAGGCAGTTTCTAGAGTAGGTTACATGGTCAGCATAACATTGTGGCCAAAGAACTTGTAATGTGCTGTAGATTTCTGTGTTCTATTTTCTGTGTTCTAAAAGTTTTTCAGACATGTAAAAAGCAAAAGAGAGGTAAGAGTGGATATCAGACCACTGGAAAAATGACACTGAAGAAATAGTAATGGGCACAAGGAAATGGCAAATTAATTTATTTAGTATTTTGCGTCAGTCTTCAATGTGAAATATATTAGAAGATTGCCAGAAATTTGAGAATGTCAGGGGGCAGAAACAAGTGTAGTTACTATTGCTAAGGAGAATATGCTTGAAAAGCTGAAGATCTGAAGCTAGGTAGGTCACTTGGACTAGATGGACAGCACCCCAGGGTTCTAAAAGAGGTAGCTGAAGAAATTGTGGAGGCATTAGTAATGATCCTTCAAGAATCACTAGATTTTGGAATGGTTCCGGAGGACTGGAAAATTATAAACATTGCTCCACTCTTTTTAGAAGGGAGGGAGGTAGAAGAAAGAAATTATAGACCAGTTTGCCTAACTTCAGTGGTTGGAAAGATGTTGGAGTCCTTTATTAACGTTTCAGGGTACTTGGAGGCACATTATAACGTCAGCATGGTTGCCTTAAAGGGAGATCTTGCCCGTCAAATCTGTTGGATTTTTTTGAGAAAATAACAGGTAGGGTAGACAAAGGAGAGTCAATAGATGTTGCTTACTTAGATTTTCAGAAGGCCTTTGACAAGGTGCCACACAAGAGGCTGCTTAACAAGATAAGACCCAGGGTATTACAGGAAAGATACTAGAATAGGCAGAAGATTGGCTGACTGGCAGGAGACAAAGAGTGGGAATCAAGGAGGCTTTTCCTGGTTGGATGCCGGCAACTAGTGATGATTCGCAGGGCTCGGTGTTAGGACTGCTTCTTTCATAGTTGAGTGTTAATAATTTGGATGATGGAATTGGTGGCTTTGTGGCCAAATTTGAGGATTATATGTTGATACATGGAGGGGCATGTTGTGTTGAGGAAGCAGGGAGTCTGCAGAAGGACTTGGATATGGGCAAAGAAGTAGCAGATGGAATATAATGTAGGGAAGTGCATAGTCATGCACTTTGGTAGAAGGAATATAGGCATAGACTATTTTCTGCATGGGGAGAAAATTCAAAAATCAAAAGTGCCAAGGGATTTTGGAGTTCTCATGCAGGATTCCTTTAAAGTCAACTTGCAGGTTGAATTAGTGGTAAGGAAGGCAAATGCAATGATATCATCAATTTTGAGAGGACTAGAATATAAAAGCAAGAATGTAATACTGAGGCTTTATAAGGAATTGGTTAGACCACATTTGAAGTACTGTGAGCAGTTTAAGAAAAGACTACTGTTATTGGAGAGGGTCCAGAGGTGGTTCACGAGAATGATTCCGGAATCGAAAGGAGCATTTAATGGCTCTGGGCCTATACTCACTGGAGTTCAGAAGAACTAAGGGGTGGGGGGAGAGGCCTCATTCAAAACATACCAAATATTGAAAGGCCTACATGGAGTGAATTTGAAAAGGATGTATATATAGTGATCGAGTCTGGGACCAGAGGGCACAGCTCACTATAGAGGAATGTCCATTTAGAACAGAGATGAGGAGAAATTTCTAAAACAGAGAGGGTGGTGAATCTGTGGAATTCATTGCCTCAAACAGCCATGGCATCCAAGTCATTGGTATATTTAATGTGGTGGGTGATAGGTTCTTGATTAGTGAGAGCATCAAAGGTTACAGGTGAAGGCAGGAGAATGGGGTTGAGAGGGAAAATAAAACAGTCATGATGGAATGGTGGAGCAGACTGGCCTAATTCTGCACCATTGACTTACGGCCTTATTTGACAGCATATTCCAGTCAATTGCAAATTAATATTCTGGAGTTATGAATAGAACAGATCAGTACCAAGTTTCATGACATTAGGCTGACTTCCTGAATATTATTAATAGGAAATCTCATCAAATCAATGATTTCAAATCACCATGCATTGGGCTTTTATGTAGTTTCCTCTGACTGACGGTTCCATGGAGATCAGCAAACAGCAACCCTTGTAATAGTCAAGTTGGACAACCGATTCCACATCAAATGGGCACATTTTTAAGGACTCTATAAGTTGTGTTCTTGATATTAATTGTTTATTTATTTATTTATTATTTCTTTTCCTTCCCTTTATCTTTGGCATCTTTTGTGCATTGATTGTTTGTCCCCCTCTGTCGTTTGTGTTTTTTTTCATGAATTCTATTGTATCACTTTCTATTTACTGAGAATGCCTGCAAGAAAACTAATCTCAGGGTCGGATATAGTGACATATATTTACATTGATAAGAAATTAATTTCTAACATCGAACTGGAAACTTTTGTTGTTCTTAATCCAGGCGTTCTTCAGAATTGGATTACACATATTCTTTCATACTCTCACTCACTCAGACTGTTCCCAAAACATTTTACTGTCTCTGTCGTACTAATTCCATAGCGCTTCACAGTTTTTTTCCTTTTCCTTTGCCACTTGTTCAGCTAATACATTTCATTTTTCATCAAGCTGTGAAAAGACTGCTTGCGTCCACCCAGATTTTTCTTTTTGCATTCGCTGGACCATATCCCATGCCTTTTTAAAATCATCTGACAGTCAACATCTATTAGATTCAACAGTGATGTTATATTTCATTCTTATTTCTTCATTAATCCTATCAAGTTAGAATACTTTGTTTAGGTAACAAACTACACCCTCAGTCATACGTTCATATGTAACATCTGGATAGTCAGTTTCCCTTTTTCCTGCAGAACGTTTCTCTAATTTTGCCATGGTGTTAATCTTTAATCATGTCATGACCAAAATCCATACAAACAGTGCACAGCCAGTCGGCTCCACCAGACTGAATCAATTATCAGACAGGTTCTACAAGACCAAATCTCAAGATATCAGACTGGTTCGAACAAGTCCCAGCTCAGTTCTACAAGACTGGACCCATATTAGTGCACTTTAACTTACTCAAAGCAAAGCAGAAAAATGTAGACAAAGAAAACAAAGTTGTGGTAATCTCATGCACATACTAGTGCCAACATTTCAGTGATAACAATTAACCTATGTAATGCCCTGGTTCACATTTTTACTGTTATTCTGTATGTATTTCATTTTGGCAGTTCTGTAAGAGCTACTTGTTTTCAGCTTGTTTCAGCTTGTTTAGGTTACTGTTGAAGATAAGGGGTGATGTGGAATGTGTGCCATCTAATTAGTAGGAGGTTTTCTTGGTGAGGGACAATAAGGTTGGTCTTGGTTTTTTTTTGTATGGCGGGAAATGAAAAGAGAAGACACTGGGGACAACCCGCCATTCGATACGATCGGATGGGAGACCCGCTTGTTTAAGGTGGATAGCGAGCGACGTTCGGAAGCTGGTGTGAGTGTCATGCTGAGTAGGGCCCAGCGCATGATAGACAGAGAAGGTCAAGATGAGCTCCAAATGATGCACATTTGAGTGTTCAATTCGAATGGGCCCTTTTCTTTTTGTTATTCTTTACTAACCCTTCAGTTAAGATTCATAAATAGAATTCCTTTAATCGTATGCAGTGTACTGTCTGTTATTTTGTGGCACCAATTTGTAACAGGGTGGCAAATTACACAGACAGCATCCACACAAACTGGGGTTTGAGGTGGTGGGCGCCTCAATCTCACTATTTTGGTGAGGCCGGAGGTTGTCTTCCCTAGACTTATGCAGTCAAGGAAACTAGGCTGTTTCTCCTATGAAACAGCCATATTCAAGTCATGCGTTACCTGCTGCAGAAAAATTGGGACACTTTTAGAAAATGTCTAGAACCTTTAGTATACAAAATTATGAGGGATATGTTTTAACATTTTAAGTTTAAATTTACTTTTTCAGAAAATTTAAATCTCTATAAACTGCTTAAGTGCTTCAATTGTTAAAGGCATTTAAAAGTTCAAATTCCTTTGACAGTTTGAGGCCTAGTTACCATCCTTCATTCACTTGTTGCTCGGTCCCTGTGATAAGCTGGGATCATGGAGCGCCAAAGGTAGATGGTACTGGGAACAAGCCAGTTCCAAGAGAATGAGCCCAACATGGGCAACATTAGCAGAAGAATCAGCAGGCAGTCATTAAGGCATTCAAAGAAAAAATAAGTATTGGGGTGTGTGTGGGAGATGTGGTAAGGCAAGGATTAAAGACAACATGCAGGTGAGAATGACTACAGTGGTGTGTAGTAAAACCCAGACAAGGGAGACCTCTGAATGGAAACTGCCAGAGCCAACATTGTAGACAGATAGTCAGTGGGCACTCAAGCCAGATGAGTGAGGCCTCTGTAGAGAGACTTTTTTAGAAAGATCTTTCCGAAACATAGCAGCTCTTTACACAATAGGGGGTGCCAGCGACTGACAAGATAAGTATAAAGGAAGGATGTAAACACATCCAATAACTAAGGGACAATTGCTTTAGTAACTGCAGAATATCATCAGTTGTCAGCTTGAAGTTTTGATTGACTTTTTACAGCTCTATTGAGAATGGAGATTGACCTTGCAAGTACAGAATTTGAATAGACACAATTTACCAAATGGTCAGTATCCGTAACTGATAAGCCAATTCTGGATAAAATAGCAAGGTTTCTGTCCTGAAACAATGTGGGTGACAGTGGCCATGCTGTTTTCTTTGTGCACAAGTAAAATAAAAATACGTTTGAATTGTAAGAGTTGCATGTGTTCTGGGCCCAGTTGTTTTAGTTACTTTTTTATTATCGGTGACAACTGGTGGAATTATCTTCCTGAAGACTTGGAGAGGGTAGGGGAATATGAAGAGAGGGGAGATATGAGAGAAAAGTACATAAAAAGAGGGAGTACTTACATATAAAACTGTACAACACAGGGAAGGTCCTTCAACCCATAATGTCTGTCCCAGAGTGCTGCCAAAGGAAACTAAAGCCTGTCTACCTGTATGTGTTCCATATTCCTCCAGACCCAAGTTCATCCAACCTCTCTTAGCTAATATTCTCTGATCCAGTCAGCATTCTAGTAGATCTGGTCTGTACCCTTTCCAAAGCTTCCACATTTTTCCTATAATGTGGCAGCCAGCGATGCAAATAAGACACTGAGTGCAGCTTGATCAACGTTTTATATTGTTGCAACATGGTCTCTGTTTATTCAACACTTTGTCCATGCTATATTCCTTCCTTACCACCCAACCTATCTATGTAAACACTTTGAGGGAACTACGGACTTGGATCCCAAGATCCCTTTGTCCATGAATGCCGTTAAGGGAGTAAGTTTAAGGAGTTCTATTTCAGAACCTGGAAAGGATACGCTTAAGGGACGTGTAATTATCATGGGTAGAAGAATAAAGCTGAGTTTAGGAGCATCAGTAGCTTAAAAGAGGTTTACAGCTGCCGACAATGGGGAAAGGGAGAGGAAACAAGGACCAGCATTTTGACAATGTAGGGCCAAGGAGACAGAACTAGTGAATTAACAGAGGTTTAACTGCTCCTCTGATGAAGCAAATAGCTTTACTTTTACACAGCAGAGGAGACAGTTTCCTGTGTTTTCAAGAATTTCTTGTTAGTATCCAGAGAGTACATAATGCATATAGCTTGTTGCCAATGTATGAAAATTGTATTAATATTATACAATGAGAAAAGTGCATGACATGATTTGCACCATTAAGATAGGTTTGAGGGATGGCAGAGCAGAAAAACAACACCAGTAGCTTTATCCGATTTATAACCGAGAAATAAATGGTGCTGAAGAGCAAAGTAGTTATCCAGAGCAAATTCCAGACATATTGCAAGGTTTTGCCAACTTTATAACAATAATTAAAATCTGTAAAATCTGTAGGTCACTTAAAGTAATACAAAGCTGTTGTAGTCAAAACAGAGAGAGAGAGAGAGAGAGAGAGAGAGATAAACAGTGAGAAAGACAGAGAGAGATTCAGAGGAAAGAAAGGAAGGCAAAGCGGAGAAAGGAAGAAAAGATAAGGGAAGGGAAGAGAAAAGAAAGAATAGAGATAGTAATTGATTTATTGTTGATTAATGAATTAGAAAGATTTTCTCGACACAAGTTAGGCATTCTTTGGTGCAGCAATAGTTAATGTAGTTTTCCCTACTCAGTATACAGAAGGGACTTAGGGAGAATCGTTGTGAGGACTTTAGTTGTTCAGCAGTAAAACAGGGCAAGAGTTGAAATTACCCTTAGTTGCCATGGGGAATAAGGGTACGGTGTCATAGCTACTGTCAAGGAGGAGGTACAGGAGCCTGGAGACTCACGCTCAGCATTTCAGGAATAGCTTCTTTCCCTTTGTTATCAGATTTTTAATAAACCCATGAACACTACCTCCGTATAGTTTTCCCTCTCTTTTTATGCTACTTAATTTATTTTTTATAAGTACTTATTATAATTTATTGTATTTATTTTATGTATTGCAATGTACTGTTGCTGCAAAACAACAAATTTCGTGACATATGCCAGTGATAATAAACCTGATTCTGATTCTGATGGCGCTGGTTGAATGTCGAACAAGATTAGTAATATATCTGAGCCTGCATGACAAATTATTTTTTAAATGCATTTTGAAATGGAACATTGCAACCCACACTTCTATTTTAAAACTTGTTTGTTAAATACTTTCACATGGTTCTTGGCGACTGAAGCATGAGCTACTGGTTTACATTTAAATTACTTCCCAGTGTTGCTGAGCCACTATGCACAGAAAAATTATTCTAACTGATGTATGTGAACATATAATAAAGGTGACTGTTATTGAGTCTGAAGGCACTGCTATTATCAAATGCTGGCATTTTGGATACCAGATTTGGGAAAGTATGGTTTATTATTAATAGCTCCTCATAGAGATTTGCTGCAAAAATGTACTGCAAAATACATTTTATCTTTTTCAACAGCGAATATCTTATTTCCTGATCTCCCTTGTGCAAGCATACCACCATCTCAAGATGAGTCATGCTCTACTTAATTATCTTCCTTCTGCAGTCTGCCTTGATGATCAACAGAGCAAGATTCTGCTCACAAACACATCTATGTTTTTCTTGCTTATTTTAGTACCAGATGGGTAAGGTTTGTAAAACATGGAGTGAAATTCCAAAGCAACACAGACCATTTTCGTTTTATTTTATTGCACAAACTACAAAGGGGAAGTTTTCCCACTTTCATCCCAGTTGTTTCCTCTGCTACCAGAAATATTCTTCTTTCTGGTCTCTGGTCTCCTTTCAAATTCACTTATACTCTTCTGGGTAGGATTTCAACATTCTCCTCTTTAATAATTTGATCAACAAATCTCCAAAATAAGAATGAAATTAGAGGAATTATAAAATATGAAAGGCTATATCGAATTGGGTGGTGGGGTGGAGGTACACGTGTACATGTGTTTATTAAAATATGTGTAACATATGAATAGATTTCTTTTAGCGCAATGAATCCCCTTACGATGATTATGGACTGATCAAGGAGGTGTAAGACGCTCCTTCCCTCTGCTAGCCTGCAGGTAACCCATAGGCAAGGTGTAATACCTGCATAACCACCCAATCAGTGTCATGTGAAGTCATAGGAGCAAATGTTGGATGGTCGCATGAGCAACAGGTATATATCACAAGTCCTGGTAATGCAACCACTGATGCCAGGCTGACAATCTCTGAAGAGTATTGATAATGTCTGGAGTCACCCATCTTGTAAAGACACTGCCCAGAAGAAGGCAATGGTAAACCACTTCTGGAGAAAAATAGCCAAGAACAATCATGGTCATGGGACCATGATCGCCTATGTCATATGACACGGCACATGATGATGATGATGGTATCGAATTATATAAAAAAATGATGCTACATCAAAGTATTTAAATTTTTGCCGTAAATGTTTAAAGAAACAGCAGAAAGCAAATGGGATCCTTTTCCTTTATCAACAATCTTTTCCCAACAATCTTGACCCACTGCAATTTGTCTACTGCCAAAACAGGCCCATGTCGGACGCTAGGTCCCTGGCTCTACATTAATCTCCGGAACATTTGGAGAACAAAGGCACCTATGTCAGAATCCTATTCATTAACTACAGCTTTGCCTTCAATAAACCCAAACAAGCTCATTTATAAACTCCTAGACCTAGGACTCTGCAATCCCTTCTGCAACTATATCCATGACTTCCTCACCAACCGATCACATTCAGTAAGAATAGGTAGCAACACTGCCTCCATGATTGTCCTCAACAAGTGCCTCACAAGGCTGCATCCATATCCACCATTATTCACTCTATACTTATGACTGCATAACTTGATTCTGCACTCACTCCAACTGCAAGTTTGCAGATACCAACACAGAGAGCAACAACGAGATGAAATATATGAAGGAAATAGGGAACCTAATGGCATAGTATCAAAGACAGCAACCTTTCCATCAATGTCAGCAAAATGAAGGAGGTGATCATTGCATTCAGGGAATGGGGCAGAGTATCAATGGTGCTGAGGTGGACATGGTTGAGAGCTTCAAATTTCCAGGTGTAAATTTCACCAACAATTTGACATGTAGACACCATGGCCAGAAAATTACACCAGTGTCTCCACTTGTTCAGAAGGCTAAGGAAATTCAGCATGTCCCCATAAGCTTCCTCTGGTTTTTACAGAAGCACCACAGAAAGCCTCCTATCCAATGCATCACAGCTTGGTATGGCAACTGTGTTGTTGAAAACCACAAGAAATCACAAAGCATTGTGGACATAGCCCAGTCTATCACGTAAAGACACTATCCAAGATGGCGGTGCAAGGCAGCTTGCAGCGGGCCTCTCCAGAGTTGATATCTGGTATTTGTCAAGTGGGGTGCCGTGCACAATCCTAATCTGATGAGAAACGGATGTGCGAGCACGGAGGAACATTGGGAAATCTCCAGGAAGGCCTTCTTCATTGCTGCTGTTGTGAGGTCCGAGTCTCTGCTGGGAAGAACAGGCCCCCAGTCCTCAGGGTCGTGTTGCTGGTGGCCGTTGGCGGGGGCATCTTAATGTACTCAGCAGAGGATGGTTCTCAGAGAGGCTGTGCCGGAGGGGATGGTCGGAGGCTCAGAGGTTTGACAGACTTGGAGTCCGCTGCGTTCAGGGCGCTTTCACTGTGTGCTGCGTCTGCGAGGCTGAGTCCGGCGGCACCTTGGAAGTCCATAGTAGGGATATTCTCTTCTGTTGCCTGTGTGGGATGACGAGTCTATCGGGACCCTGAGGACTTGTGGAAACTGTGTGCTGGTTTCTTTCGAACTTATAGTCTTTTAACAACTTTGGACTATTTTTGACTGTGCCCATTGTCTGTTTTTTAAATCAATTATGGTATTGTCTGCACTGTTATAACTATATGTTAACTATAACTATATGTAACTATGTGGTTTTGTGTAGGTCTTGTAGCTTTAGCTTTTGGTTTGTTAGGTGGTAGAGTTGGTCTCCTGACTTGGTGTGTCTGGGTTGTCTTGTTTTGTCTGGTGGGTTTGGAGCTCCTTTCTAGGGAACGCGTTAAGATGGTAGCGCAATATTAATATGCAGCAGCCTCTCCGGACTCTGGATTTGGGGATTGCCAAATGTTATGTGGATTTTCTGGTGTAGTCTGTTTTGTCATGTGCTTTTGTGGTATCATTCTGGAGGAACGTTGTCTGATTTTTTAACTGCTTTGCATTTGTGGTTTCTAAATAACAATAAACTGAAATTCAATTCAAATAAAGCAGTCTCCCCTCCATGGACTCTGGCTACACTTCCACTTCCTTGGGAAAAACAGGCAGCATAATCAAAGATTCTACCCAACCTCATCATTCTCTCTTCTCCCCATCCATTAGAAGATCCAAAATCTTAAAACATTCACTGCTGGGCTCAAGACAGCTTCTATCCTATGACATATGACTCTTGAAGAGACTTCTTGTATGGTAATGATGAACTCTTAATCCCCTAATCTACTCTTGCACCTTATTGTCTGACCAAGGAACTGATTGTAGACTTCAGGAGAGGTCAACCAGAGGTCCACGAGCCAGTAATCATAGGAGGATTAGAGATGGAGAGGGTCAATAACTTTAAATTCCTGGGTGTTACTATCTCAGAGGACCTGTCCTGGACCCATCATGTAAGTATTATTGTGAAGAAAGCACAACAGTACTTCTATTTCCTCAGGAGTCTGTGGAGCTTCAGCATGTCATCGAAAACCTTGACAAACATCTATTGATGTATGGTGGAATGTGTGATGTTGGGCTGTATTACGACCCGGTCCGGGAACATCAGTGCCTTTGAACATAAAATCTTACAAAAGGTAATGAATTTGGCCCTGTATATTACAGGTAAAACCCTCCCAAACACAGAGCACATCTACGTGAAACGTTGTCATAGAAAAGCAGCATCCATCATCAAAGACCCTCACCACCTAGGCCATGCTCTTTTCTCACTGCTGCTATCAGGTAGAAAGTAGAGGCGCCTCAGGATTCACACCCAGGTTCAAGAACAGCTACTACCCCTCAACTATCAGGCTTTTGAACACTTATTTAAGGAATCTGTTATATTGTTAGTTTCTGCTTATTATTCATTGCTATTTATTTATATCTACATTTGCATAGTTTGTTTACAGTTAACAGTCCCTGATGTTTACAGGTTACAGTTACTATTCTATAGATTTACTAAGTGTGTCCATAGAAAAAGAATCTCAGGGTTGTATGTGGTGAAATATATGTACTCTGATAATAAATTTTACTTTGAACATTGAACATATTACAGTACAGGCCCTTTGGCCCACAATGTTGTGCCAACAATTTCTAAGTGAGTGGGTGGGACAAAGCAAAGGGGCATGTTTTGCTGCTGTTGTTTGTTGCTTATTGTGTTCATTTTTGTTGTGGTCTGTGCTGTTCTGCCAAGCATTAGGGGCAGGATATGTTGGTGCCAGAATGTGTGATGACACGTGGGCGGCCCCCAGCACACCCTTAGGTTGTGTTCGTTATTAACACAAACAGCACGTTTCACTGTATATTTTGATGTACACGTGACTGATACATAGATAAATAAATAAATAGATCTGGATCTGATTTGCACAATCATATTTCTTTTACTGGCCAATAATCTTTATGCCTTGGAGCAGAGGAGAATGAGAGATGACGTTATAAAGGTGTATAAAATCATGAGGGGTGTAGATAGAATGCACAGACTCTATCCTCATGCTTGGGGATCCAAGAACTAGAGCACATAGGTTTGAGGTGAGAGGGGCGAGATTTAAAAGGAACTTAAGGGACAACTAACTTTACACCCAGATGGCGGTGACATGCACTGGAACAGTAACAACAGTTAAAAGGCATTTGGACAGGAACATGAAACAGTTTAGCACAGTGCATGCCCTTCAGCCTACAATGTGCCACCTTTTTAAACTACTCCAAGATAATTCTAACACTTGGCTCCCACATAGCCCTTCATTTGTCTTTCATCTCTGTGCATATTTAAGAGTCTCTTAAAACTCCCTTGTGCATCTGACTCTACCAGCACCCCTGGCAGCACGTTCCACATACCTACCACCCTATGTGTGAAAAAACTTACCTCTGACATCCTGCCTATACTTTCCTCCAATCATCTTAAAATTATGTTCCCTTGGATTAGCCATTGTCACCCTGAGAAAAAAAAATCTTTGGCTATCTAATCGACCTAACTTTCCCTCATGAGACTTGCTGATTAGCTGAGGCAGCTTCTGGTGAATCTCCTCTGCTCTTCTAATATGAAAAGTTTAGAGGGAGAGAGGTCAAATGTGGAAAATGACACTCCCATTCTCCCTGGATCCTTTTAGCATTGAGAAATCTTTCTGCTCCTTCTTGTCCATATCTAACGCCTCACCTTCCACTGTCTTTAAGTGTTTGAGAATTCCGCAGGTTCACTGCCCTCTCCATGAAGTAATTGCTGCTGATCTTGGTTCTTAAAGAAGTCATGCTGCAACTATATAAAACTTTAATCAGTCCACATTTGAGTAATTCTCTTTCCACCATGATAGGAAAGATGTGGAGAAATACAGAAGGAGATCATCAGGACGCTGCCTGGATTAGAGAGCGTGGATAAAAAGCAGATTCGGATTGTTCTCCCTAGAACATCGGAGGCCGAGGGGAGACCTGATAGAGGCTTTTAAAACCATGAGAGACATAGATAGGGTAGACTGTCAGAATCTTTTCCCAAGTTAGAAATGTCAAACACCAGCGGACGCACTTTTAAGATTAGAGGGAGAAAGTTTAACACAATGTGAGAGTCAAGGTTTTTTATGCAAGAGTGGTAGTTGTCTGAAATAAATTACCGGGGATAACAGTAGAAGCAGGCAGTTTGATAATGTTCAAGATGCTTTTCGATAGACACATGCTCTCCTCCTGTATATCACCCATATCCTTCTATTTCCTTAATAGGCTGATATGTACGTACTTTAATAATATACTTACATTGAACGTGAATGTGAAAGGAATGGGAGGATATGGATGATATATGGGGGAAAACATTTGGTGTAAATTGGCATCAAGATTGAAGTTCAAAGTAAATTTATTATCAAAGTACATATATATCACTAGGTACAACCCTGAGATTCTTTTCTTGTGAGCATACCCAGTAAATCTAATACCCAGTAAAAGAATCAATGAATGACCACAATCAACAGGGTGGACTTTCATCAACACAATATTGTAGGCCAAATGGCCTGTCCAGATCCTTCAGAGGTGAGGAATGTCCTCACTCTATCTACTTTGTGTTGTCCACATCTCTGGAATATTAAAATTTCTTGCAAGGAGTGTTTTGTATCAACCTTCCAAAACTTAAGGAGTATTGAAGGGCTGAGGAACATCAGCCAACCTTTTACTGTTTAATTTAAACAGATAACTCCAGCTTTAAGACAATGCTAGATTAGCATTTCTAGTGAGTTTATATTATGGATGCAACAATAATTTTAAGTTTAGCGTCATGAATTTATGGTTAACTTATCTGTTTATTTCATCTTGATGGATTTTCTCCAGTACTGTGAAGATTTTTTTTTCATCATGTTTAAGCAATCCAATTGCAGCTGATCTTCTTGTGCTACTTGTGATTATCCTACAGGATCCAGCTGAGAATTAACTGTTATGAGCTAAATAAAGGCAACTTTGCACATAAATACATAGAAAATAAAATAATAACAAGGTCCACATTCCACAATGTTGAGCAGTAACATATTTAAGAAGATGTCAAAACAAATAACAGCATAGAACGAAATCTTCCACACCTGCACAATCCTCTTGAATTTATGAATATTCTGTTCTTGAAATACTCCTTGAACATTGAGTGAACATTCCTCACTTATTCTGCAGAACACCGTTCAACACACAGACAAATGCAGTATTTAGAGAAATTGTATGTTCTACTAGACTCCATGGAAGATACAAGCTGGATTTTAAATTCCAATTATGGAAGAGTTAAGGTGTCATACCTTTTAAAAATAAGAAACACATTTTAGGTTTTTGACCACTCAATTAAATTTGCAGTTTTACCATGATTTATTGTTTCTCCTCCAGTTAAAAGTTCAATGTCGAAAATAATTAATGTCTTTTAGCTGATGTTGACAATGGAAAGATTAGCATGAGCTTCACTTTACCTTTAATTCTCATTAAAATTCCCAAGTTGTTCATCAGAATTGTATAGAAATGAAAATGTACGCCTTGAACAGTGTGAATATGCATGTTAAATTTTGATAAAGAAAAGCCATTTAAGGTTGGAAGAACATCAAATTAATAGAACAAGAAATGTTGATATGGCTGCCAGTTGAGAGGATTTATGTGTGGCTGAGAAACTACTGAGGGTTAGAACCTGAAATCTGGAAGTCAAATGGAGTCTTTATTGAGACTCATCAATAGCAGATTAGCAAATATAATGAGTTGCCACAAAAAATTGCACTTTTAAAAGCAACCAACAAGGATTTGTTGATTTGTCCTACCTACCATCTGATGAGCCTCTGAATCCTCCATATCATCCTCCACAATGTCCACCAACTCCAAAGGAATCCAACCACCAAACATAACTTTATCTCGCCTTCTCTCTCCACCTTTTTCAGGGATTTCTCCCTCTCTAATTCCCTTGTCCTTCACCCCTCCTCACTAATCTCCTTCCCGTCACTTTTCCTTGCAAGCAGTCAAAGTGCTACACCTGCCCACTCACCTCCATTCAGGGTCACAACACCTTTCAAGTGAAGCAACACTTCACCTGCGAATATGCTGTGATCATCTATTGTGCTGGTTGCTCCCGATGTGGCCTCACCTACATTGGTGCGACCCATCATAAACTGGGGGGCCACTTCATCGAAAACCTACATTCCATCCGCCAAAAGTAGAACTTCCCAGTGGCCAAACATTTTAATTCCCATTCCCATTCCCGTTCCAATATATCAGTCCATGGCCTCCACTTGTGCAATTCGATTTGGGTAGCCCCCATACAGTATATTGATTTCTCCTTCTGATAAAAAAACTCCCTCCCCCTCCCCTCTTCTTCTATTCTCCACTCTGGCCTCTTACCTCTTCTCACCTGCCTATCTCCTCTTCCTGGATCCCTTCTTTCTTCTCTTTCCCCTATGGTCCGCTCTCCTCTCCCAACATATTCATTCCTCTCCAGCCCTTTGACTGTCCTAATCACCTGGCATCACCTATCACTGTTGATTGCTTATTCATCTCCATAGATACTGCCTGACCTGCTGAGTTCCTCCAGCATTGTGTGTGTGTGTGTTGCTTAGGATCTATCCTTTTCTTGGTAGTTTAATATTGTCACATGTATCAAAGTAGAGAGGAAAAACTTATCTTACATACCATCCTTAAAACAATTTCATTACAACAATTCATTGAGATTGTACAAATTAACTTGGACTCACCTAGAAAACCCTAATACCATCTCAGACTTCATATCTTTGTTCTCTTTCTCAATGTGCATTAGTGACATTATATTTATTTTGGTGTGTATGCACAACTTGTGCCAATTTAATTTTATGTTATTTTATGTTTGTGATGTTTGTAAGGAGCTCTGCTGCTGCTGCAAAAGCTAATTTTTATGATACTTATTCCCGCATATCAATGCCCAAATTATCTTGAAATTATAGTGATAGTCATAGACCCCATCAGTGCTAATGAGAAGTCCATCTCAGTCTGTCATGTTTTCCCATGTTTAGCCCATATCCTTCTAAACCTTTCCACAAGACATAGGAGCAGAATTAGGCCATCTGGCCCATTGAGTTTGCACCATCATTCAATCATGGCTGATCCTTTTTTTTCTCCTCCTCAACCCCAGTTCCCAGCCTTCTCCCTGTAACATTTGATGCCGTGTCCAGTCATAAACCTTTCAGTCTCTGCCTTAAATGCACCCAACAACCTGGACTCCACAACTGCATGTGGCAAAAAATTCCACAAATTCACCACTCTTCGGCTAAAGAACTTTTTCCACAACTCTGTTTTGAAAGAGCTCCCCTCTATCCTGAGGCTGTGCCATCTTGTCCCAGACTCTCCCACCATGGGAAACATCCTTTCCACATCTACTCTGTCTGGTCTTCCTATCCATGTACCTGTGCTTTAAAATCGGTTGTTGTATCTGCCTCAGCCATTTCTTCTGCTTGTTTTTTTTTCTATAAACTGACCACCCTTGGTGTAAAAATGTAACCCACAACTTTACATTAAATCTCTCACCCAATTTAAACCTACACCCTGTGGTGAATTACATATACCTGTCAGGACACGCCCCCCCCCCCCCTCCGCTGACTGCTCCCGTGGCTCCTCCCACAGACCCCGGTATAAAGGCGATTGAGGCCTGAGCCCTGGCCTCAGTCTCCAGGATGTAGCATGGTGGTCAATTGCTGCTTGTTCTTTCTTCCAGTCAATAAAAGCCTATATCTCGCCTCACGTCTCAGAGAGTTATTGATGGTGCATCACACCCTCTAATTCTTTGAAAAAGAAGTGAAAACCTGCAGATGCTGGAAATCCAAGCAATAGACCAAAATGCTAGACCAGTAGACCAGGCGGCATCTATGGAAAAGAGTACACAGTCAATGTTTTGGGCCGAAACCCTTCATCAGGACCTTTCATCAGAGTCCTGATGAAGGTTCTCACCCCAAAATGTCAACTGTTTGCAGATTTTCTTGTCAGAAGACAAAGTGAATTGTGTTCAACTGCGGTCTGCTGCAACATTCATAAGAGTTCCGATCTTAGTCTATATTTTTTTGTGTGACTGCATTTTACTGATATTCTATATGTGCTTGAACACTTATAGGTACTATGTGTGCCTTGTGCCGTGTGTGACAACTGGTACTGCCTCTTGCACTTCGGCCCTGGAGTAATGCTGTTTCGTTTGGCTGTTTTCATGTAAACTTGAACTTGAACCGAAACTGAACCTCTCTCTGTAACTCAGTCCCTTCAGTTCTGGAAACATGTTTGAAAAATCTTTTCTGTACTCTTTCCAGTTTAATAACAACTGTCCTACAACAGGGTGAACAAACCTGAACATGATACTCCAACAGTGGTCTCACCATCATCTATAGTAACCACAAAATATCCTCTCAACATCCCCCTGACTGAAGGCCATCATGTCAAAATCCTCCTTCACTACACTGTCTACCTGTGACTTCATTTTTGGTGAATCAAGTAATTCTATCCCTAGGTCCCTCTTATCTAAAACACATCCTAGGGTCTTCCTGTGGAAGTTCTACTTTGAGTTGACTTTCCTAAATGTAGCACCTCACACTTTCCTATCTTAAACCCCATTATTTGATTGAATACTTTTTCTTTTGTCCTGGTACTGCCCCCAAAGCAGAGTGACATTTGTTTCTTCAAAGAGCCACGCTGGAAAAGTGCAAAAAAAGAGGGATTATTGAAACCAGTCTGACTTCCATAATTGCACAAGATCATCTTTAAAATGTCATATTTTCCTTTATCCCTTCAGGATATATAGAGATTGCTGGTAAATCCACCTGGTGTTGTTAGAAAACCCAATAGTTTTGTGGTTGATGTAGCTGAGAGCAGTTTTCCATTCCAGGTTTATTAATGACTTGAATATAAATTATTCAGCTTCTCTGGTAAGATTCAAACTCAGTCTGACCAGTTTGACCACTTTGCACTAAAGTTGACTTTTTTTGTTCTGATTGTGTGTTTTTTTTGTAAATTCTGCTAATATGATGCTATTAGCATCATATTAGCCTGTGATGTTGATGTAAAGCTTTTCATTGCAGTGTGTATAAATGTACGTGTGCAGATGATAATAAACTCGACTGAGTTTGATAGCCTGGGAATCTGGATATCCATCCATCATATTGCAACTCCACATCAACATCCCTCTGCTTGATACCATTCTGCACTCCCAAAACATTGTCAACATCAGGTATAACATTTATATAGATCTAAATCTTCAAACCAAGATGAGAGCCACGGTCTAAATCTGCATCAAGACAACTCAGAATTTAATGATGTGACATGCAGTATGTAGCCTTTTTTTTGTCACAAAGGAACAACTTTCAATTCCACAGTAATGGGATTGTTCCAAATTTAATTTCCTTCCTGAAAAGTAACGTGGCCTAATTCTGATCACTTGGCTTTCACTTAAATTTCCCCCAATCCAATTGTTCTCAAATATTGAAATGGAGCCACATTTACAGTTCATGATTATGACCCAAGCTTACACCTGTTTCATTTGTATGTAATCACTGAAGCTACAAGCAAGCATTTTTATATCAAACAAACATCATTGAATGGTGCTGAGGAATATTTTCCTACAAATTCTAGGGTATTCATTAAAGGTCATTTTTGTAGTTTTGAGCAAATAGCCCCACCTAGAGGAAGGCAATGTTTCCATCTTCATCCTCAGATTTACATAAGACAAGTCAGTAGGCACCTGAGGTCATGACAGGAACAGGCTGGTTTCTTCAGCCATCTCCATACACTTTGCAGCACCATACCTAGGTGTCATAGTCTTACATGAATGATGGTGTACAACAGACATATGGTGTGTTTTATTTTAATTTGCTGTTTAACCTTTTCCTCAGATATTATGATTCTCTTAATGTTCCATTACCTATTTGGCAAAAAAGAAAGTCTCCTGTGCAAGTATTTTCAACAATTATACCCACTGAGGAACCAATATTGATTATTTTCAATGATCCTCATCAGTAATAAGATGTTAACAGTTCCACGTCTGGTGTTAACTGTCTGATGCTTGTAGCTAGTATTTGGTTTCCATAATTAAACCTGTAGGATCACACATTCTGTATGTTAAAACAGCTCAGATTTTTACCGACCAAAACGTCAACTGTACTTTTTTCCATAGATGCTGCCTGGCCTGCTGAGTTCCTCCAGCATGTTGTGTGTATTGCTGGGATTTCCAGCATCTGCAGATTTTCTCTTGTTTTAGATTTTTATCTTTTAATTTTGTGAGTGGAGAGTCTCTGAGTAAAAGTCATAGACTCATAGAACTTCAAACAATACAGTACAGCAATAGGTCCGTCAGACTTAACAGACCATGTTGATCAAGATAATGGAGTCCTATGTGCCTGCATTTGGCCCATGTCCTTCAAAACACTTCCTGTCCATGTACCTGTCCAAGTTATTAATGTGCTTACCTCAACCACTTCTGCTGGCACCTCATTCCATATACAGGGACCACACTCTACGTGAAGAAGTATAACAGTTAAAGGGTGATTGGGGGAGACTGGTTCCTGGCAAAAATCATCAGGGCCATGTACATGTGGAGTTGCAGAAGATGGCCAAGATATTTTATGTCTATTTCTCGTCGGTTTAAGAAGGAGAATATCGTTAACCTGAAGCTATTATGGTTTGGGGTGTTAGAGTTCAGGGTGTTAGAGTTCAGGGTTCAATCCAAGAATCATCTGTAAGGAATCTGTATGTCCCTTCCCTGTGGAATGCATGGGTGTTCTTTGAGATCTCCAGGTTCCTCCCACTGTCCAAAGACATACTGGTTAGTAGGTTAATTGATCATTTTAAATTGTCCTGTGATCAGGTTTAGAGTAAAATCGGGAGTCGTTGGGGTTGCTGGGCAATGTAGCTCAAAGGACCCGGAGCTATTCTGCACTGTATCTCTAAATAATTCATGGATACCAAAGAATTTAGGGTAATAAGTAGTGAGACCATGGAACATACTGTATACATGTTATGAAGAAGGAAGTTTGGTGTGCATTCAGGACAGCAAATCCCCAAGGTCTTACCAAGTGCAGAAATATTTGCATCAGGCTCTGGGCTTGTACTCACTAGAGTTAAGATGAATGAGGGGTTCTCAATGAAATCTATGGAATATTGAAAGGCCTAGATAGAGTGTAGGTAGAGAGTATGTTTCCTATTGTAGGGGAGTTTAGGACCAGAAGACACATCCTCAGAATACATTCCTTGAAAAGAGAGATGAGGAGGAATTTCTTTAGCCAGAGGATGGTGAATCTGTGGAATTCACTGCCACAGATGGCTGTGGAGGCCAAATCATTGGGTATATTTAAAGCACAAGTTGATAGGTTTTTCATGAGTAAGGGCATCAAAGGTTATGGGGAGGAGGAAGGAGTATGGGGGTTGAGAAGGGTAAAAAAATAGCTGTGATGGAACAGTGGAGCAGACTTCTATGTCTTATGGTCTTATGTTTTTATATTTGCTTCATCTTTAGACACTTAAGTTCCAGAAAAATGGATAATGGCTAATCTTGTTCCATTGTTCAAGAGGAGTGTCCTCTTTTGTAAATTTTTCAGTTATTTCCTTTATCAAGGGTAACCGGGCCAATTCACCAGTGTTTGCATGATTAATTGTCCACTTGAATTCAATCTTGCATTGTGCCCGCCAAGAAACAAAGCCCATCTCTGTATTCGTGCTTCTGCTGTTAGTGAAACACACTTCTGTGTATTGAAATGGACACTAGTAGTTGATGATCAGTAACGAGGGTAAACTCTCTCCCATACAAGGACAGGTTGAACTGTCTTACACCACAAACCAGACTCAAAGACTCTCTGTCAATCTGTGCATAATTTTTTCTGCAGCAGCAAGGCAACATGATACAAATACTATGGGGTGTTCACTTCCATCACTCAAAACATGTGACATGACTGCACCTATTCTATAAGGAGAGGCAAAGGCAAGCTTCACTGGATGATGTGGATCATAATGTATGAGTACAGTGTCTGATGTCACCATTTCAGTTACCTTTTTGAAAGTTGCCTCACACTACTTTCTCCATTGCCATTTCTTCCCATTCTGAGTTCAAAGAGTGGAGCACAGTAGTCGGATTTGATAGGAAACTGCTATAGTAATTGACAAATCCTATAAAGAACTGAAACTGTGACATGTCCTTTGGCTGTGGGGCATTCACAACTGCTTGAATTTTCTCAGCACAGTTGTGTAATGTTTGTGTGTAATGCTGTTTCCACACTAAGTGATGCTTGGTTGAAATAATTCACACTTGTTGTGTCATGCTCTGAGCCCATAATATCTTATTCTTTTTAACACTGTCTTGAGATCTTGGAGGTGTTTCTTGTCATCTTTACCAGTTACATTGACGTCGTCCAAGTAACACTGAGTGCCAGGGCAGCCTTGTACATTGGTCCATAGCTTTCTGACAGAATACAGGTGCAGATGCAACTCTAAAAATTATACTATTGTAGCAATAAAGCGCTTTTTGAGTGTTTATGTTGAAAAACACTTTGGACTCTTTGTCCATCTTTATCTGTGGGTAGGCCTCAGCTAAGTCCACATTGCTAGCATGTTTTCTGCCAGAAATGTTTGCAAAGATATCCTCTATCCTGGGCAAAAGGTAGTGATCTAGATACTTTCAGTACTGTGTTGATGGTGAACTTAAAATCTCCATAGATCCTGGCTGACTCATTCTTCTTGGCTACTGGGACCACTGGTATTGTCCATGGGCTCCAGTTAATCTTGGAAAGAATTCCTTTAGCTTCCATGCAATCTAGCTCAGTGGTTGCTTTATCATGGAAGGAATAAGCAACTGGACAGGTTTTGTAAAGCTTGGGTGTGGCATTTCCATTTAACACTACTTTGCCTTTGATATGTTTGAATTTTCCAATGCCATACTGTTGTAGCATCATCCAGTAGCTTTCCAGTTGACTCTGTTGTAGGGGATGTCGCATGCAAACAGAGGTTGGATCTCCAGTCAAGTCGTCGTTATTTCAGTCAATCAAGTCTCCACAATGCTGACTCTCTTGTTTTAACCACATATAAGTCCAATGTGACTTGAAGGTTCTTGTATTTCACTGTTACCAATGTCATTTCCTTAGTTATCTTTTCTCCAAATCTAGATCTTACATACATATCTGCAGGCTTCAGTTCAATATCTCTGAAACACTATTCAAGCTCATTTTGAGGAATGGCAGAAACAGCCGAGCCAGTATCAAATTCCATTTTGCTTAATTTCTTGTTCATTTCAGGTGTAAGCCATATTGCTTGTCTCTTGTTAGTTTTCACATTGTAAATCTCAAGACTATCCAGTCCTCATCATTACTAGACTTCTCATCAACAGCACATAGGTTAGTGCTCTTTTCAAAACTGCAACTTGACTTATTAATCTTTTTCTCCACCCCAAGCAGTCCATTTATTTTTGTCTACCTTACCTGCACTTTGTATGCATTCTATTTGTTGCATTTTCTGCAAATTTTGCTTTTTAACCTGTGTTGTTCTATTATATGTGAGGCACTGCCACAATGGTAACACATTTTGTTCGGCCAGGCAGGTTTCTGTTCTAACATTGCAATTTTGTTCACGCTTTTTTTTCATTCTTGACTGCAACTCAATTGCGTCTCTATCTGTGGCTTCACTGTGATACAGTGATTTCAACTTCTCTCATAAATGTCAGTTGTGCTTCAGTTAGGATCCATTTTTGAATGCTTTCTTGTAAGATTCCACAAACTAAACAATCCCTCAGTGCATCATCAAGCCCATCATTGAACTGACAGAGCTCAGACAATCTCTTCAATTCAGTCATGTATGCTGAAATACACTCCCCTTCCTTTTAATTCTGCTGATGAAACCTAAAGTGTTCTGCAATCAACAACGGTTACAGTTTCAAATATTCCTGGATGACCTTCACAATATCTGAATGTTTATTCCGGTTGGTTTGGTTGGAGCAGTCAAACTTCTAAGCAAACTGTATAACTTTCCATGCAGTGCATTCAGCAAAACTGACACTCACTTTTCATTGGCTATTTCATTTCCATCAAAATACTGTTTAATTTGCTCACAGGACTGTACATCAACCAGTTGTTCCTTATGCAATCAAACATGTCTGTTCTCCTATATAGCCACCTTTATTATAATTTATTATTATTATCAACCAGTACTCTCTGTTTATGAACTCATCAATTTCATCCATTTTCTGCCTTTCTTTAACTCGAATGCTCGCTGTATTTCAACACATATGAAGACACACTGGGTTCATTTTAAAATTTACGAACCACTGCTGTTATGTTTCAGAACACCAAAGCATAAAACTAATCAAAAGGTAAACACAGGTAACCAGGAGCTGAGTGTCTCCTACGTACTTACATTGCTAAGGTGGTCACTTATGATGTGGTGGGCTGACAGCATGTGCCTTCTTTGTACTTCTTACATATAACCAGTAATTAATTATTTAAACAAAGAACACTTAATCAAACAAAATATGTACTCAAATATTACTGGAATATTAAATGCACTACAGCAGTGTCAGACATCACAGCCACTGTCCCAGTCCTCAAAGTCTACAGTGTCAGGGGTCAGAAAACTGTCCCAATCCTCATTGGCTGCAGTGTCGGGATGACAGCCACTGTCCCAATCCTCATTGTCTGCAGTGTCGGGTTCACAGTCACTGTCCCAATCCTCATTGAGTGCAGTGTCGGGATGACAGTCACTGTCCCAATCCTCATTGTCTGCAGTGTCGGGATGACAGTCACTGTCCCAATCCTCATTCTCTGCAGTGTCGGGACGACAGTCACTCTCCCAATCCTCATTGTCTGCAGTATCGGGATGACAGTCACTGTCCCAATCCTCATTGTCTGCAGTGTCGGGTTCACAGTCACTGTCCCAATCCTCATTGTCTGCAGTGTCGGGATGAGAGTCACTGTCCCAATCCTCATTGTCTGCAGTGTCAGGATGACAGTCACTGTCCCAATCCTCATTGTCTGCAGTGTCGGCTTTACAGTCACTGTCCCAATCCTCATTGTCTGTAGTGTCAGGTTCACAGTCACTGTCCCAATCCTCATTGTCTACAGTGTCGGGCTGACAGTCACTGTCCCAATCCTCATTGTCTGCAGTGTCAGGTTCACAGTCACTGTCCCAATCCTCATTGTCTGCAGTGGCGGGATGACAGTCACTGTGCCAATCCTCATTGTCTGCAGTGTCGGGTTCACAGTCACTGTCCCAATCCTCATTGTCTGCAGTGTCGGGATGAGAGTCACTGTCCCAATCCTCATTGTCTGCAGTGTCGGGTTTACAGTCACTGTCCAAATCCTCATTGTCTGCAGTGTCGGGATGAGAGTCACTGTCCCAATCCTCATTGTCTGCAGTGTCGGGTTTACAGTCACTGTCCAAATCCTCATTGTCTGCAGAGTCAGGTTCACAGTCACTGTCCCAATCCTCATTGTCTGCAGTGTCGGGATGACAGTCACTGTCCCAATCCTCATTGTCTGCAGTGTCAGGATGACAGTCACTGTCCCAATCCTCATTGTCTGCAGTGTCAGGTTCACAGTCACTGTCCCAATCCTCATTGTCTGCAGTGTAGGGATGACAGTAACTGTCCCAATCCTCATTATCTGCAGTGTCAGGTTCACAGTCACTGTCACAATCCTCATTATCTGCAGTGTCAGGCTGACAGTCACTGTCCCAATTCTCATTGTCTGCAGTGTCGGGCTGACAGTCACTGTCCCAATCCTAATTGTCTGCAGTGTCAGGTTCACAGTCACTGTCCCAATCCTCATTGTCTGCAGTGTCGGGATGACAGTCACTGTCCCAATCCTCATTGTCTGCAGTGTCGGGTTCACAGTCACTGTCCCAATCCTCATTGTCTGCAGTGTCGGGATGAGAGTCACTGTCCCAATCCTCATTGTCTGCAGTGTCGGGTTTACAGTCACTGTCCAAATCCTCATTGTCTGCAGTGTCGGGATGAGAGTCACTGTCCCAATCCTCATTGTCTGCAGTGTCGGGTTTACAGTCACTGTCCAAATCCTCATTGTCTGCAGTGTCAGGTTCACAGTCACTGTCCCAATCCTCATTGTCTGCAGTGTCGGGTTTACAGTCACTGTCCAAATCCTCATTGTCTGCAGTGTCAGGTTCACAGTCACTGTCCCAATCCTCATTGTCTGCAGTGTCGGGTTCACAGTCACTGTCCCAATCCTCATTGTC
Source organism: Hypanus sabinus (assembly GCF_030144855.1). Classification (NCBI taxonomy): domain Eukaryota; kingdom Metazoa; phylum Chordata; class Chondrichthyes; order Myliobatiformes; family Dasyatidae; genus Hypanus; species Hypanus sabinus. The sequence goes on along the minus strand of NC_082715.1, from coordinate 68,002,904 downwards.
TGCAGTGTCGGGTTCACAGTCACTGTCCCAATCCTCATTGTCTGCAGTGTCGGGTTTACAGTCACTGTCCAAATCCTCATTGTCTGCAGTGTCGGGATGAGAGTCACTGTCCCAATCCTCATTGTCTGCAGTGTCGGCTTTATATTCACTGTCCAAATCCTCATTGTCTGCAGTGTCAGGTTCACAGTCACTGTCCCAATCCTCATTGAGTGCAGTGTAGGGATGACAGTCACTGTCCCAATCCTCATTGCCTGCCGTTTCGGGATGACAGTCACTGTCCAAATCCTCATTGTCTGCAGTGCCGGGTTCACAGTCACTGTCCCAATCCTCATTGAGTGCAGTGTCGGGTTCACAGTCACTGTCCCAATCCTCATTGTCTGCAGTGTCGGGTTCACAGTCACTGTCCCAATCCTCATTGTCTGCAGTGTCAGGTTCACAGTCACTGTCCCAATCCTCATTGTCTGCAGTGTAGGGATGACAGTCACTGTCCCAATCCTCATTATCTGCAGTGTCAGGTTCACAGTCACTGTCACAATCCTCATTTTCTGCAGTGTCAGGCTGACAGTCACTGTCCCAATTCTCATTGTCTGCAGTGTCGGGCTGACAGTCACTGTCCCAATCCTAATTGTCTGCAGTGTCAGGTTCACAGTCACTGTCCCAATCCTCATTGTCTGCAGTGTCGGGATGACAGTCACTGTCCCAATCCTCATTGTCTGCAGTGTCGGGATGACAGTCACTGTCCCAATCCTCATTGTCTGCAGTGTCAGGTTCACAGTCACTGTCCCAATCCTCATTGTCTGCAGTGTCGGGTTCACAGTCACTGTCCAAGTCCTCATTGTCTGCAGTGTCGGGTTCACAGTCACTGTCCAAATCCTCATTGTCTGCAGTGTCGGGTTCACAGTCACTGTCCAAGTCCTCATTGTCTGCAGTGTTGGGATGACAGTCACTGTCCCAATCCTCATTGTCTGCAGTGTCGGGTTCACAGTCACTGTCCCAATCCTCATTGTCTGCAGTGTCGGGATGACAGTCACTGTCCCAATCCTCATTGTCTGCAGTGTCGGGATGACAGTCACTGTCCCAATCCTCATTGTCTGCAGTGTCAGGTTCACAGTCACTGTCCCAATCCTCATTGTCTGCAGTGTCGGGTTCACAGTCACTGTCCAAGTCCTCATTGTCTGCAGTGTTGGGATGACAGTCACTGTCCCAATCCTCATTGTCTGCAGTGTCGGGTTCACAGTCACTGTCCCAATCCTCATTGTCTGCAGAGTCAGGTTCACAGTCACTGTCCCAGTCCTCATTGTCTGCAGTGTTGGGTTCACAGTCACTGTCCAAATCCTCATTGTCTGCAGTGTCGGGTTCACAGTCACTGTCCAAATCCTCATTGTCTGCAGAGTCGGGTTCACAGTCACTGTCCCAATCCTCATTGTCTGCAGTGTCAGGTTCACAGTCACTGTCCAAATCCTCATTGTCTGCAGTGTCGGACTGACAGTCACTGTTCCAATCCTCATTGTCTGCAGTGTCGGGTTCACAGTCACTGTCCAAATCCTCATTGTCTGCAGTGTCGGGATGACAGTCACTGTCCCAATCCTCATTGTCTGCAGTGTCGGGTTCACAGTCACTGTCCCAATCCTCATTGTCTGCAGTGTCAGGTTCACAGTCACTGTCCCAATCCTCATTGTCTGCAGTATCGGGTTCACAGTCACTGTCCAAATCCTCATTGTCTGCAGTGTCGGGTTCACAGTCACTGTCCAAATCCTCATTGTCTGCAGTGTCGGGTTCACAGTCACTGTCCCAATCCTCATTGTCTGCAGTGTCGGGTTCACAGTCACTGTCCCAATCCTCATTGTCTGCAGTATCGGGATGAGAGTCACTGTCCCAATCCTCATTGTCTGCAGTGTCGGGATGACAGCCACTGTCCCAATCCTCATTGTCTGCAGTGTCGGGTTCACAGTCACTGTCCCAATCCTCATTGAGTGCAGTGTCGGGATGACAGTCACTGTCCCAGTCCACATTGTCTGCAGTGTCAGGATGACAGTCACTGTCCCAATCCTCATTGTCTGCAGTGTCGGCTTTACAGTCACTGTCCCAATCCTCATTGTCTGTAGTGTCAGGTTCACAGTCACTGTCCCAATCCTCATTGTCTACAGTGTCGGGCTGACAGTCACTGTCCCAATCCTCATTGTCTGCAGTGTCAGGTTCACAGTCACTGTCCCAATCCTCATTGTCTGCAGTGGCGGGATGACAGTCACTGTCCCAATCCTCATTGTCTGCAGTGTCGGGTTCACAGTCACTGTCCCAATCCTCATTGTCTGCAGTGTCGGGATGAGAGTCACTGTCCCAATCCTCATTGTCTGCAGTGTCGGGTTTACAGTCACTGTCCAAATCCTCATTGTCTGCAGTGTCGGGATGAGAGTCACTGTCCCAATCCTCATTGTCTGCAGTGTCGGGTTTACAGTCACTGTCCAAATCCTCATTGTCTGCAGTGTCAGGTTCACAGTCACTGTCCCAATCCTCATTGTCTGCAGTGTCGGGTTTACAGTCACTGTCCAAATCCTCATTGTCTGCAGTGTCAGGTTCACAGTCACTGTCCCAATCCTCATTGTCTGCAGTGTCGGGTTCACAGTCACTGTCCCAATCCTCATTGTCTGCACTGTCGTGTTCACAGTCACTGTCCCAATCCTCATTGTCTGCAGTGTCGGGTTTACAGTCACTGTCCAAATCCTCATTGTCTGCAGTGTCGGGATGAGAGTCACAGTCCCAATCCTCATTGTCTGCAGTGTCGGCTTTACAGTCACTGTCCAAATCCTCATTGTCTGCAGTGTCAGGTTCACAGTCACTGTCCAAATCCTCATTGTCTGCAGTGTCAGGTTCACAGTCACTGTCCCAAACCTCATTGAGAGCAGTGTAGGGATGACAGTCACAGTCCCAATCCTCATTGCCTGCCGTATCGGGATGACAGTCACTGTCCAAATCCTCATTGTCTGCAGTGCCGGGTTCACAGTCACTGTCCCAATCCTCATTGTCTGCAGTGTAGGGATGACAGTCACTGTCCCAATCCTCATTATCTGCAGTGTCAGGTTCACAGTCACTGTCACAATCCTCATTATCTGCAGTGTCAGGCTGACAGTCACTGTCCCAATTCTCATTGTCTGCAGTGTCGGGCTGACAGTCACTATCCCAATCCTAATTGTCTGCAGTGTCAGGTTCACAGTCACTGTCCCAATCCTCATTGTCTGCAGTGTCGGGTTCACAGTCACTGTCCCAATCCTCATTGTCTGCAGTGTCGGGATGACAGTCACTGTCCCAATCCTCATTGTCTGCAGTGTCGGGATGACAGTCACTGTCCCAATCCTCATTGTCTGCAGTGTCAGGTTCACAGTCACTGTCCCAATCCTCATTGTCTTCAGTGTCGGGTTCACAGTCACTGTCCAAGTCCTCATTGTCTGCAGTGTTGGGATGACAGTCACTGTCCCAATCCTCATTGTCTGCAGTGTCGGGTTCACAGTCACTGTCCCAATCCTCATTGTCTGCAGAGTCAGGTTCACAGTCACTGTCCCAGTCCTCATTGTCTGCAGTGTCGGGTTCACAGTCACTGTCCAAATCCTCATTGTCTGCAGTGTCGGGTTCACAGTCACTGTCCAAATCCTCATTGTCTGCAGAGTCGGGTTCACAGTCACTGTCCCAATCCTCATTGTCTGCAGTGTCAGGTTCACAGTCACTGTCCAAATCCTCATTGTCTGCAGTGTCGGACTGACAGTCACTGTTCCAATCCTCATTGTCTGCAGTGTCGGGTTCACAGTCACTGTCCAAATCCTCATTGTCTGCAGTGTCGGGATGACAGTCACTGTCCCAATCCTCATTGTCTGCAGTGTCGGGTTCACAGTCAATGTCCCAATCCTCATTGTCTGCAGTGTCAGGTTCACAGTCACTGTCCCAATCCTCATTGTATGCAGTATCGGGTTCACAGTCACTGTCCAAATCCTCATTGTCTGCAGTGTCGGGTTCACAGTCACTGTCCCAATCCTCATTGTCTGCAGTGTCGGGTTCACAGTCACTGTCCCAATCCTCATTGTCTGCAGTATCGGGATGAGAGTCACTGTCCCAATCCTCATTGTCTGCAGTGTCGGGATGACAGCCACTGTCCCAATCCTCATTGTCTGCAGTGTCGGGTTCACAGTCACTGTCCCAATCCTCATTGAGTGCAGTGTCGGGATGACAGTCACTGTCCCAGTCCACATTGTCTGCAGTGTCAGGATGACAGTCACTGTCCCAATCCTCATTGTCTGCAGTGTCGGCTTTACAGTCACTGTCCCAATCCTCATTGTCTGTAGTGTCAGGTTCACAGTCACTGTCCCAATCCTCATTGTCTACAGTGTCGGGCTGACAGTCACTGTCCCAATCCTCATTGTCTGCAGTGTCAGGTTCACAGTCACTGTCCCAATCCTCATTGTCTGCAGTGGCGGGATGACAGTCACTGTCCCAATCCTCATTGTCTGCAGTGTCGGGTTCACAGTCACTGTCCCAATCCTCATTGTCTGCAGTGTCGGGATGAGAGTCACTGTCCCAATCCTCATTGTCTGCAGTGTCGGGTTTACAGTCACTGTCCAAATCCTCATTGTCTGCAGTGTCGGGATGAGAGTCACTGTCCCAATCCTCATTGTCTGCAGTGTCGGGTTTACAGTCACTGTCCAAATCCTCATTGTCTGCAGTGTCAGGTTCACAGTCACTGTCCCAATCCTCATTGTCTGCAGTGTCGGGTTTACAGTCACTGTCCAAATCCTCATTGTCTGCAGTGTCAGGTTCACAGTCACTGTCCCAATCCTCATTGTCTGCAGTGTCGGGTTCACAGTCACTGTCCCAATCCTCATTGTCTGCAGTGTCGTGTTCACAGTCACTGTCCCAATCCTCATTGTCTGCAGTGTCGGGTTTACAGTCACTGTCCAAATCCTCATTGTCTGCAGTGTCGGGATGAGAGTCACAGTCCCAATCCTCATTGTCTGCAGTGTCGGCTTTACAGTCACTGTCCAAATCCTCATTGTCTGCAGTGTCAGGTTCACAGTCACTGTCCAAATCCTCATTGTCTGCAGTGTCAGGTTCACAGTCACTGTCCCAAACCTCATTGAGAGCAGTGTAGGGATGACAGTCACAGTCCCAATCCTCATTGCCTGCCGTATCGGGATGACAGTCACTGTCCAAATCCTCATTGTCTGCAGTGCCGGGTTCACAGTCACTGTCCCAATCCTCATTGTCTGCAGTGTAGGGATGACAGTCACTGTCCCAATCCTCATTATCTGCAGTGTCAGGTTCACAGTCACTGTCACAATCCTCATTATCTGCAGTGTCAGGCTGACAGTCACTGTCCCAATTCTCATTGTCTGCAGTGTCGGGCTGACAGTCACTATCCCAATCCTAATTGTCTGCAGTGTCAGGTTCACAGTCACTGTCCCAATCCTCATTGTCTGCAGTGTCGGGATGACAGTCACTGTCCCAATCCTCATTGTCTGCAGTGTCGGGTTCACAGTCACTGTCCCAATCCTCATTGTCTGCAGTGTCGGGATGAGTGTCACTGTCCCAATCCTCATTGTCTGCAGTGTCGGGTTTACAGTCACTGTCCAAATCCTCATTGTCTGCAGTGTCGGGATGAGAGTCACTGTCCCAATCCTCATTGTCTGCAGTGTCGGGTTTACAGTCACTGTCCAAATCCTCATTGTCTGCAGTGTCAGGTTCACAGTCACTGTCCCAATCCTCATTGTCTGCAGTGTCGGGTTTACAGTCACTGTCCAAATCCTCATTGTCTGCAGTGTCAGGTTCACAGTCACTGTCCCAATCCTCATTGTCTGCAGTGTCGGGCTCACAGTCACTGTCCCAATCCTCATTGTCTGCAGTGTCGGGTTCACAGTCACTGTCCCAATCCTCATTGTCTGCAGTGTCGGTTTTACAGTCACTGTCCAAATCCTCATTGTCTGCAGTGTCGGGATGAGAGTCACTGTCCCAATCCTCATTGTCTGCAGTGTCGGCTTTACATTCACTGTCCAAATCCTCATTGTCTGCAGTGTCAGGTTCACAGTCACTGTCCAAAACCTCATTGTCTGCAGTGTCAGGTTCACAGTCACTGTCCCAATCCTCATTGAGTGCAGTGTCGGGATGACAGTCACTGTCCCAATCTTCATTGTCTGCAGTGTCAGGATGACAGTCACTGTCCCAATCCTCATTGTCTGCAGTGTCAGGTTCACAGTCACTGTCCCAATCCTCATTGTCTGCAGTGTAGGGATGAAAGTCACTGTCCCAATCCTCATTATCTGCAGTGTCAGGTTCACAGTCACTGTCACAATCCTCATTATCTGCAGTGTCAGGCTGACAGTCACTGTCCCAATTCTCATTGTCTGCAGTGTCGGGCTGACAGTCACTGTCCCAATCCTAATTGTCTGCAGTGTCAGGTTCACAGTCACTGGCCCAATCCTCATTGTCTGCAGTGTCGGGATGACAGTCACTGTCCCAATCCTCATTGTCTGCAGTGTCGGGATGACAGTCACTGTCCCAATCCTCATTGTCTGCAGTGTCAGGTTCACAGTCACTGTCCCAATCCTCATTGTCTGCAGTGTCGGGTTCACAGTCACTGTCCAAGTCCTCATTGTCTGCAGTGTTGGGATGACAGTCACTGTCCCAATCCTCATTGTCTGCAGTGTCGGGTTCACAGTCACTGTCCCAATCCTCATTGTCTGCAGAGTCAGGTTCACAGTCACTGTCCCAATCCTCATTGTCTGCAGTGTCGGGTTCACAGTCACTGTCCAAATCCTCATTGTCTGCAGAGTCGGGTTCACAGTCACTGTCCCAATCCTCATTGTCTGCAGTGTCAGGTTCACAGTCACTGTCCAAATCCTCATTGTCTGCAGTGGCGGACTGACAGTCACTGTTCCAATTCTCATTGTCTGCAGTGTCGGGTTCACAGTCACTGTCCAAATCCTCATTGTCTGCAGTGTCGGGATGACAGTCACTGTCCCAATCCTCATTGTCTGCAGTGTCGGGTTCACAGTCACTGTCCCAATCCTCATTGTCTTTAGTGTCAGGTTCACAGTCACTGTCCCAATCCTCATTGTCTGCAGTATCGGGTTCACAGTCACTGTCCAAATCCTCATTGTCTGCAGTGTCGGGTTCACAGTCACTGTCCAAATCCTCATTGTCTGCAGTTTCGCGTTCACAGTCACTGTCCCAATCCTCATTGTCTGCAGTGTCAGGTTCACAGTCACTGTCCAAATCCTCATTGTCTGCAGTGTCGGGTTCACAGTCACTGTCCAAATCCTCATTGTCTGCAGTGTCGGGTTCACAGTCACTGTCCAAATCCTCATTGTCTGCAGTGTCGGGTTCACAGTCACTGTCCCAATCCTCATTGTCTGCAGTGTCAGGTTCACAGTCACTGTCCAAATCCTCATTGTCTGCAGTGTCGGGTTCACAGTCACTGTCCAAATCCTCATTGTCTGCAGTGTCGGGTTTACAGTCACTGTCCCAATCCTCATTGTCTGCAGTGTCGGGTTCACAGTCACTGTCCAAATCCTCATTTTCTGCAGTGTCAGGTTCACAGTCACTGTCCAAATCCTCATTGTCTGCAGTGTCGGGTTCACAGTCACTGTCCCAATCCTCATTGTCTGCAGTGTCGGGATGACAGCCACTGTCCCAATCCTCATTGTCTGCAGTGTCGGGTTCACAGTCACTGTCCCAATCCTCATTGTCTGCAGTGTCGGGATGACAGTCACTGTCCCAATCCTCATTGTCTGCAGTGTCGGGATGAGAGTCACTGTCCCAATCCTCATTGTCTGCAGTGTCGGTTTTACAGTCACTGTCCAAATCCTCATTGTCTGCAGTGTCGGGATGAGAGTCACTGTCCCAATCCTCATTGTCTGCAGTGTCGGCTTTACATTCACTGTCCAAATCCTCATTGTCTGCAGTGTCAGGTTCACAGTCACTGTCCAAAACCTCATTGTCTGCAGTGTCAGGTTCACAGTCACTGTCCCAATCCTCATTGAGTGCAGTGTCGGGATGACAGTCACTGTCCCAATCTTCATTGTCTGCAGTGTCAGGATGACAGTCACTGTCCCAATCCTCATTGTCTGCAGTGTCAGGTTCACAGTCACTGTCCCAATCCTCATTGTCTGCAGTGTAGGGATGAAAGTCACTGTCCCAATCCTCATTATCTGCAGTGTCAGGTTCACAGTCACTGTCACAATCCTCATTATCTGCAGTGTCAGGCTGACAGTCACTGTCCCAATTCTCATTGTCTGCAGTGTCGGGCTGACAGTCACTGTCCCAATCCTAATTGTCTGCAGTGTCAGGTTCACAGTCACTGGCCCAATCCTCATTGTCTGCAGTGTCGGGATGACAGTCACTGTCCCAATCCTCATTGTCTGCAGTGTCGGGATGACAGTCACTGTCCCAATCCTCATTGTCTGCAGTGTCAGGTTCACAGTCACTGTCCCAATCCTCATTGTCTGCAGTGTCGGGTTCACAGTCACTGTCCAAGTCCTCATTGTCTGCAGTGTTGGGATGACAGTCACTGTCCCAATCCTCATTGTCTGCAGTGTCGGGTTCACAGTCACTGTCCCAATCCTCATTGTCTGCAGAGTCAGGTTCACAGTCACTGTCCCAATCCTCATTGTCTGCAGTGTCGGGTTCACAGTCACTGTCCAAATCCTCATTGTCTGCAGAGTCGGGTTCACAGTCACTCTCCCAATCCTCATTGTCTGCAGTGTCAGGTTCACAGTCACTGTCCAAATCCTCATTGTCTGCAGTGTCGGACTGACAGTCACTGTTCCAATTCTCATTGTCTGCAGTGTCGGGTTCACAGTCACTGTCCAAATCCTCATTGTCTGCAGTGTCGGGATGACAGTCACTGTCCCAATCCTCATTGTCTGCAGTGTCGGGTTCACAGTCACTGTCCCAATCCTCATTGTCTGCAGTGTCAGGTTCACAGTCACTGTCCCAATCCTCATTGTCTGCAGTATCGGGTTCACAGTCACAGTCCAAATCCTCATTGTCTGCAGTGTCGGGTTCACAGTCACTGTCCAAATCCTCATTGTCTGCAGTTTCGCGTTCACAGTCACTGTCCCAATCCTCATTGTCTGCAGTGTCAGGTTCACAGTCACTGTCCAAATCCTCATTGTCTGCAGTGTCGGGTTCACAGTCACTGTCCAAATCCTCATTGTCTGCAGTGTCGGGTTCACAGTCACTGTCCAAATCCTCATTGTCTGCAGTGTCGGGTTCACAGTCACTGTCCCAATCCTCATTGTCTGCAGTGTCAGGTTCACAGTCACTGTCCAAATCCTCATTGTCTGCAGTGTCGGGTTCACAGTCACTGTCCAAATCCTCATTGTCTGCAGTGTCGGGTTTACAGTCACTGTCCCAATCCTCATTGTCTGCAGTGTCGGGTTCACAGTCACTGTCCAAATCCTCATTTTCTGCAGTGTCAGGTTCACAGTCACTGTCCAAATCCTCATTGTCTGCAGTGTCGGGTTCACAGTCACTGTCCCAATCCTCATTGTCTGCAGTGTCGGGATGACAGCCACTGTCCCAATCCTCATTGTCTGCAGTGTCGGGTTCACAGTCACTGTCCCAATCCTCATTGTCTGCAGTGTCGGGATGACAGTCACTGTCCCAATCCTCATTGTCTGCAGTGTCGGGATGACAGTCACTGTCCCAATCCTCATTGTCTGCAGTGTCGGGATGACAGTCACTGTCCCAATCCTCATTGTCTACAGTGTCGGGTTCACAGTCACTGTCCCAATCCTCATTGTCTGCAGTGTCGGGTTTACAGTCACTGTCCCAATCCTCATTGTCTGCAGTGTCGGCTTTACAGTCACTGTCCAAATCCTCATTGTCTGCAGTGTCAGGTTCACAGTCACTGTCCCAATCCTCATTGTCTGCAGTGTCGGGATGACAGCCACTGTCCCAATCCTCATTGTCTGCAGTGTCGGGTTCACAGTCACTGTCCCAATCCTCATTGTCTGCAGTGTCGGGATGACAGTCACTGTCCCAATCCTCATTGTCTGCAGTGTCGGGATGACAGTCACTGTCCCAATCCTCATTGTCTGCAGTGTCAGGTTCACAGTCACTGTCCCAATCCTCATTGTCTGCAGTGTCGGGATGACAGTCACTGTCCCAATCCTCATTGTCTGCAGTGTCGGGATGAGAGTCACTGTCCCAATCCTCATTGTCTGCAGTGTCGGGATGACAGCCACTGTCCCAATCCTCATTGTCTGCAGTGTCGGGTTCACAGTCACTGTCCCAATCCTCATTGTCTGCAGTGTCGGGTTCACAGTCACTGTCCCAATCCTCATTGTCTGCAGTGTCAGGTTCACAGTCACTGTCCAAATCGTCATTGTCTGCAGTGTCAGGTTCACAGTCACTGTCCTAAACCTCATTGAGAGCAGTGTAGGGATGACAGTCACTGTCCCAATCCTCATTGCCTGCCGTATCGGGATGACAGTCACTGTCCAAATCCTCATTGTCTGCAGTGCCGGGTTCACAGTCACTGTCCCAATCCTCATTGTCTGCAGTGTAGGGATGACAGTCACTGTCCCAATCCTCATTATCTGCAGTGTCAGGTTCACAGTCACTGTCACAATCCTCATTATCTGCAGTGTCAGGCTGACAGTCACTGTCCCAATTCTCATTGTCTGCAGTGTCGGGCTGACAGTCACTGTCCCAATCCTAATTGTCTGCAGTGTCAGGTTCACAGTCACTGTCCCAATCCTCATTGTCTGCAGTGTCTGGATGACAGTCACTGTCCCAATCCTCATTGTCTGCAGTGTCGGGTTCACAGTCACTGTCCCAATCCTCATTGTCTGCAGTGTCGGGATGAGTGTCACTGTCCCAATCCTCATTGTCTGCAGTGTCGGGTTTACAGTCACTGTCCAAATCCTCATTGTCTGCAGTGTCGGGATGAGAGTCACTGTCCCAATCCTCATTGTCTGCAGTGTCGGGTTTACAGTCACTGTCCAAATCCTCATTGTCTGCAGTGTCAGGTTCACAGTCACTGTCCCAATCCTCATTGTCTGCAGTGTCGGGTTTACAGTCACTGTCCAAATCCTCATTGTCTGCAGTGTCAGGTTCACAGTCACTGTCCCAATCCTCATTGTCTGCAGTGTCGGGTTTACAGTCACTGTCCCAATCCTAATTGTCTGCAGTGTCAGGTTCACAGTCACTGTTCCAATCCTCATTGTCTGCAGTGTCGGGTTCACAGTCACTGTCCAAATCCTCATTGTCTGCAGTGTCGGGATGACAGTCACTGTCCCAATCCTCATTGTCTGCAGTGTCGGGTTCACAGTCACTGTCCCAATCCTCATTGTCTGCAGTGTCAGGTTCACAATCACTGTCCCAATCCTCATTGTCTGCAGTATCGGGTTCACAGTCACTGTCCAAATCCTCATTGTCTGCAGTGTCGGGTTCACAGTCACTGTCCAAATCCTCATTGTCTGCAGTTTCGGGTTCACAGTCACTGTCCCAATCCTCATTGTCTGCAGTGTCAGGTTCTCAGTCACTGTCCAAATCCTCATTGTCTGCAGTGTCGGGTTCACAGTCACTGTCCAAATCCTCATTGTCTGCAGTGTCGGGTTCACAGTCACTGTCCAAATCCTCATTGTCTGCAGTGTCGGGTTCACAGTCACTGTCCCAATCCTCATTGTCTGCAGTGTCAGGTTCACAGTCACTGTCCAAATCCTCATTGTCTGCAGTGTCGGGTTCACAGTCACTGTCCAAATCCTCATTGTCTGCAGTGTCGGGTTCACAGTCACTGTCCCAATCCTCATTGTCTGCAGTGTCGGGTTCACAGTCACTGTCCAAATCCTCATTTTCTGCAGTGTCAGGTTCACAGTCACTGTCCAAATCCTCATTGTCTGCAGTGTCGGGTTCACAGTCACTGTCCCAATCCTCATTGTCTGCAGTGTCGGGATGACAGCCACTGTCCCAATCCTCATTGTCTGCAGTGTCGGGTTCACAGTCACTGTCCCAATCCTCATTGTCTGCAGTGTCGGGATGACAGTCACTGTCCCAATCCTCATTGTCTGCAGTGTCGGGATGACAGTCACTGTCCCAATCCTCATTGTCTGCAGTGTCGGGATGACAGTCACTGTCCCAATCCTCATTGTCTACAGTGTCGGGTTCACAGTCACTGTCCCAATCCTCATTGTCTGCAGTGTCGGGTTCACAGTCACTGTCCCAATCCTCATTGTCTGCAGTGTCGGGTTTACAGTCACTGTCCCAATCCTCATTGTCTGCAGTGTCGGCTTTACAGTCACTGTCCAAATCCTCATTGTCTGCAGTGTCAGGTTCACAGTCACTGTCCCAATCCTCATTGTCTGCAGTGTCGGGATGACAGCCACAGTCCCAATCCTCATTGTCTGCAGTGTCGGGTTCACAGTCACTGTCCCAATCCTCATTGTCTGCAGTGTCGGGATGACAGTCACTGTCCCAATCCTCATTGTCTGCAGTGTCGGGATGACAGTCACTGTCCCAATCCTCATTGTCTGCAGTGTCAGGTTCACAGTCACTGTCCCAATCCTCATTGTCTGCAGTGTCGGGATGACAGTCACTGTCCCAATCCTCATTGTCTGCAGTGTCGGGATGAGAGTCACTGTCCCAATCCTCATTGTCTGCAGTGTCGGGATGACAGCCACTGTCCCAATCCTCATTGTCTGCAGTGTCGGGTTCACAGTCACTGTCCCAATCCTCATTGTCTGCAGTGTCGGGTTCACAGTCACTGTCCCAATCCTCATTGTCTGCAGTGTCGGGATGACAGTCACTGTCCCAATCCTCATTGTCTGCAGTGTCGGGTTCACAGTCACTATCCCAATCCTCATTGTCTGCAGTGTCGGGTTCACAGTCACTGTCCCAATCCTCATTGTCAGCAGTGTCGGGTTTACAGTCACTGTCCAAATGCTCATTGTCTGCAGTGTCGGGATGAGAGTCACTATCCCAATCCTCATTCTCTGCAGTGTCGGCTTTACAGTCACTGTCCAAATCCTCATTGTTTGCAGTGTCAGGTTCACAGTCACTGTCCAAATCCTCATTGTCTGCAGTGTCAGGTTCACAGTCACTGTCCCAATCCTCATTGAGTGCAGTGTCGGGATGACAGTCACTGTCCCAATCCTCATTGTCTGCCGTGTCGGGATGACAGTCACTGTCCAAATCCTCATTGTCTGCAGTGCCGGGTTCACAGTCACTGTCCCAATCCTCATTGAGTGCAGTGTCGGGATGACAGTCACTGTCCCAATCCTCATAGTCTGCAGTGTCAGGATGACAGTCACTGTCCCAATCCTCATTGTCTGCAGTGTCAGGTTCACAGTCACTGTCCCAATCCTCATTGTCTGCAGTGTAGGGATGACAGTCACTGTCCCAATCCTCATTGTCTGCAGTGTCGGGATGACAGTCACTGTCCCAATCCTCATTGTCTGCAGTGTCGGGTTCACAGTCACTGTCCAAATCCTCATTGTCTGCAGTGTCAGGTTCACAGTCACTGTCCCAATCCTCATTGTCTGCAGTGTCGGGTTTACAGTCACTGTCCCAATCCTAATTGTCTGCAGTGTCAGGTTCACAGTCACTGTTCCAATCCTCATTGTCTGCAGTGTCGGGTTCACAGTCACTGTCCAAATCCTCATTGTCTGCAGTGTCGGGATGACAGTCACTGTCCCAATCCTCATTGTCTGCAGTGTCGGGTTCACAGTCACTGTCCCAATCCTCATTGTCTGCAGTGTCAGGTTCACAATCACTGTCCCAATCCTCATTGTCTGCAGTATCGGGTTCACAGTCACTGTCCAAATCCTCATTGTCTGCAGTGTCGGGTTCACAGTCACTGTCCAAATCCTCATTGTCTGCAGTTTCGGGTTCACAGTCACTGTCCCAATCCTCATTGTCTGCAGTGTCAGGTTCACAGTCACTGTCCAAATCCTCATTGTCTGCAGTGTCGGGTTCACAGTCACTGTCCAAATCCTCATTGTCTGCAGTGTCGGGATCACAGTCACTGTCCCAATCCTCATTGTCTGCAGTGTCGGGTTCACAGTCACTGTCCAAATCCTCATTTTCTGCAGTGTCAGGTTCACAGTCACTGTCCAAATCCTCATTGTCTGCAGTGTCGGGTTCACAGTCACTGTCCCAATCCTCATTGTCTGCAGTGTCGGGATGACAGCCACTGTCCCAATCCTCATTGTCTGCAGTGTCGGGTTCACAGTCACTGTCCCAATCCTCATTGTCTGCAGTGTCGGGATGACAGTCACTGTCCCAATCCTCATTGTCTGCAGTGTCGGGATGACAGTCACTGTCCCAATCCTCATTGTCTGCAGTGTCGGGATGACAGTCACTGTCCCAATCCTCATTGTCTACAGTGTCGGGTTCACAGTCACTGTCCCAATCCTCATTGTCTGCAGTGTCGGGTTCACAGTCACTGTCCCAATCCTCATTGTCTGCAGTGTCGGGTTTACAGTCACTGTCCCAATCCTCATTGTCTGCAGTGTCGGCTTTACAGTCACTGTCCAAATCCTCATTGTCTGCAGTGTCAGGTTCACAGTCACTGTCCCAATCCTCATTGTCTGCAGTGTCGGGATGACAGCCACTGTCCCAATCCTCATTGTCTGCAGTGTCGGGTTCACAGTCACTGTCCCAATCCTCATTGTCTGCAGTGTCGGGATGACAGTCACTGTCCCAATCCTCATTGTCTGCAGTGTCGGGATGACAGTCACTGTCCCAATCCTCATTGTCTGCAGTGTCAGGTTCACAGTCACTGTCCCAATCCTCATTGTCTGCAGTGTCGGGATGACAGTCACTGTCCCAATCCTCATTGTCTGCAGTGTCGGGATGAGAGTCACTGTCCCAATCCTCATTGTCTGCAGTGTCGGGATGACAGCCACTGTCCCAATCCTCATTGTCTGCAGTGTCGGGTTCACAGTCACTGTCCCAATCCTCATTGTCTGCAGTGTCGGGTTCACAGTCACTGTCCCAATCCTCATTGTCTGCAGTGTCGGGATGACAGTCACTGTCCCAATCCTCATTGTCTGCAGTGTCGGGTTCACAGTCACTATCCCAATCCTCATTGTCTGCAGTGTCGGGTTCACAGTCACTGTCCCAATCCTCATTGTCTGCAGTGTCGGGTTTACAGTCACTGTCCAAATGCTCATTGTCTGCAGTGTCGGGATGAGAGTCACTATCCCAATCCTCATTCTCTGCAGTGTCGGCTTTACAGTCACTGTCCAAATCCTCATTGTTTGCAGTGTCAGGTTCACAGTCACTGTCCAAATCCTCATTGTCTGCAGTGTCAGGTTCACAGTCACTGTCCCAATCCTCATTGAGTGCAGTGTCGGGATGACAGTCACTGTCCCAATCCTCATTGTCTGCCGTGTCGGGATGACAGTCACTGTCCAAATCCTCATTGTCTGCAGTGCCGGGTTCACAGTCACTGTCCCAATCCTCATTGAGTGCAGTGTCGGGATGACAGTCACTGTCCAAATCCTCATTGTCTGCAGTGTCAGGTTCACAGTCACTGTCCCAATCCTCATTGAGTGCAGTGTCGGGATGACAGTCACTGTCCCAATCCTCATTGTCTGCCGTGTCGGGATGACAGTCACTGTCCAAATCCTCATTGTCTGCAGTGCCGGGTTCACAGTCACTGTCCCAATCCTCATTGAGTGCAGTGTCGGGATGACAGTCACTGTCCCAATCCTCATAGTCTGCAGTGTCAGGATGACAGTCACTGTCCCAATCCTCATTGTCTGCAGTGTCAGGTTCACAGTCACTGTCCCAATCCTCATTGTCTGCAGTGTAGGGATGACAGTCACTGTCCCAATCCTCATTGTCTGCAGTGTCGGGATTACAGTCACTGTCCCAATCCTCATTGTCTGCAGTGTCGGGTTCACAGTCACTGTCCTAATCCTCATTGTCTGCAGTGTCGGGTTCACAGTCACTGTCCCAATCCTCATTGTCTGCAGTGTCGGGTTTACAGTCACTGTCCCAATCCTCATTGTCTGCAGTGTCGGCTTTACAGTCACTGTCCAAATCCTCATTGTCTGCAGTGTCAGGTTCACAGTCACTGTCCCAATCCTCATTGAGTGCAGTGTCGGGATGACAGTCACTGTCCCAATCCTCATTGTCTGCCGTGTCGGGATGACAGTCACTGTCCAAATCCTCATTGTCTGCAGTGCCGGGTTCACAGTCACTGTCCCAATCCTCATTGAGTGCAGTGTCGGGATGACAGTCACTGTCCCAATCCTCATTGTCTGCAGTGTCAGGATGACAGTCACTGTCCCAATCCTCATTGTCTGCAGTGTCAGGTTCACAGTCACTGTCCCAATCCTCATTGTCTGCAGTGTCGGGATGACAGTCACTGTCCCAATCCTCATTGTCTGCAGTGTCGGGATGACAGTCACTCTCCCAATCCTCATTGTCTGCAGTGTCGGGTTCACAGTCACTGTCCCAATCCTCATTGTCTGCAGTGTCGGGTTCACAGTCACTGTCCCAATCCTCATTTTCTGCAGTGTCGGGTTTACAGTCACTGTCCCAATCCTCATTGTCTGCAGTGTCGGCTTTACAGTCACTGTCCAAATCCTCATTGTCTGCAGTGTCAGGTTCACAGTCACTGTTCCAATCCTCATTGTCTGCAGTGTCGGGATGACAGCCACTGTCCCAATCCTCATTGTCTGCAGTGTCGGGTTCACAGTCACTGTCCCAATCCTCATTGTCTGCAGTGTCGGGATGACAGTCACTGTCCCAATCCTCATTGTCTGCAGTGTCGGGATGACAGTCACTGTCCCAATCCTCATTGTCTGCAGTGTCAGGTTCACAGTCACTGTCCCAATCCTCATTGTCTGCAGTGTCGGGATGACAGTCACTGTCCCAATCCTCATTGTCTGCAGTGTCGGGTTCACAGTCACTGTCCCAATCCTCATTGTCTGCAGTGTCGGGTTTACAGTCACTGTCCCAATCCTCATTGTCTGCAGTGTCGGCTTTACAGTCACTGTCCAAATCCTCATTTTCTGCAGTGTCAGGTTCACAGTCACTGTCCCAATCCTCATTGTCTGCAGTGTCGGGATGACAGCCACTGTCCCAATCCTCATTGTCTGCAGTGTCGGGTTCACAGTCACTGTCCCAATCCTCATTGTCTGCAGTGTCGGGATGACAGTCACTGTCCGAATCCTCATTGTCTGCAGTGTCGGGATGACAGTCACTGTCCCAATCCTCATTGTCTGCAGTGTCAGGTTCACAGTCACTGTCCCAATCCTCATTGTCTGCAGTGTCGGGATGACAGTCACTGTCCCAATCCTCATTGTCTGCAGTGTCGGGATGAGAGTCACTGTCCCAATCCTCATTGTCTGCAGTGTCGGGATGACAGCCACTGTCCCAATCCTCATTGTCTGCAGTGTCGGGTTCACAGTCACTGTCCCAATCCTCATTGTCTGCAGTGTCGGGTTCACAGTCACTGTCCCAATCCTCATTGTCTGCAGTGTCGGGATGACAGTCACTGTCCCAATCCTCATTGTCTGCAGTGTCGGGTTCACAGTCACTATCCCAATCCTCATTGTCTGCAGTGTCGGGTTCACAGTCACTGTCCCAATCCTCATTGTCTGCAGTGTCGGGTTCACAGTCACTGTCCAAATCCTCATTTTCT
Organism: Hypanus sabinus; assembly: GCF_030144855.1. Taxonomy (NCBI): domain Eukaryota; kingdom Metazoa; phylum Chordata; class Chondrichthyes; order Myliobatiformes; family Dasyatidae; genus Hypanus; species Hypanus sabinus. The sequence goes on along the minus strand of NC_082715.1, from coordinate 67,985,263 downwards.
GCAGTGTCAGGTTCACAGTCACTGTCCAAATCCTCATTGTCTGCAGTGTCGGGTTCACAGTCACTGTCCCAATCCTCATTGTCTGCAGTGTCGGGATGACAGCCACTGTCCCAATCCTCATTGTCTGCAGTGTCGGGTTCACAGTCACTGTCCCAATCCTCATTGTCTGCAGTGTCGGGATGACAGTCACTGTCCCAATCCTCATTGTCTTCAGTGTCGGGATGACAGTCACTGTCCCAATCCTCATTGTCTGCAGTGTCGGGATGACAGTCACTGTCCCAATCCTCATTGTCTACAGTGTCGGGTTCACAGTCACTGTCCCAATCCTCATTGTCTGCAGTGTCGGGTTCACAGTCACTGTCCCAATCCTCATTGTCTGCAGTGTCGGGTTTACAGTCACTGTCCCAATCCTCATTGTCTGCAGTGTCGGCTTTACAGTCACTGTCCAAATCCTCATTGTCTGCAGTGTCAGGTTCACAGTCACTGTCCCAATCCTCATTGTCTGCAGTGTCGGGATGACAGCCACTGTCCCAATCCTAATTGTCTGCAGTGTCGGGTTTACAGTCACTGTCCCAATCCTCATTGTCTGCAGTGTCGGGATGACAGTCACTGTCCCAATCCTCATTGTCTGCAGTGTCGGGATGACAGTCACTGTCCCAATCCTCATTGTCTGCAGTGTCAGGTTCACAGTCACTGTCCCAATCCTCATTGTCTGCAGTGTCGGGATGACAGTCACTGTCCCAATCCTCATTGTCTGCAGTGTCGGGATGAGAGTCACTGTCCCAATCCTCATTGTCTGCAGTGTCGGGATGACAGCCACTGTCCCAATCCTCATTGTCTGCAGTGTCGGGTTCACAGTCACTGTCCCAATCCTCATTGTCTGCAGTGTCGGGTTCACAGTCACTGTCCCAATCCTCATTGTCTGCAGTGTCGGGATGACAGTCACTGTCCCAATCCTCATTGTCTGCAGTGTCGGGTTCACAGTCACTATCCCAATCCTCATTGTCTGCAGTGTCGGGTTCACAGTCACTGTCCCAATCCTCATTGTCTGCAGTGTCGGGTTTACAGTCACTGTCCAAATGCTCATTGTCTGCAGTGTCGGGATGAGAGTCACTATCCCAATCCTCATTCTCTGCAGTGTCGGCTTTACAGTCACTGTCCAAATCCTCATTGTTTGCAGTGTCAGGTTCACAGTCACTGTCCAAATCCTCATTGTCTGCAGTGTCAGGTTCACAGTCACTGTCCCAATCCTCATTGAGTGCAGTGTCGGGATGACAGTCACTGTCCCAATCCTCATTGTCTGCCGTGTCGGGATGACAGTCACTGTCCAAATCCTCATTGTCTGCAGTGCCGGGTTCACAGTCACTGTCCCAATCCTCATTGAGTGCAGTGTCGGGATGACAGTCACTGTCCCAATCCTCATTGTCTGCAGTGTCAGGATGACAGTCACTGTCCCAATCCTCATTGTCTGCAGTGTCAGGTTCACAGTCACTGTCCCAATCCTCATTGTCTGCAGTGTCGGGATGACAGTCACTGTCCCAATCCTCATTGTCTGCAGTGTCGGGATGACAGTCACTGTCCCAATCCTCATTGTCTGCAGTGTCGGGTTCACAGTCACTGTCCCAATCCTCATTGTCTGCAGTATCGGGTTCACAGTCACTGTCCCAATCCTCATTGTCTGCAGTGTCGGGATGACAGTCACTGTCCCAATCCTCATTGTCTGCAGTGTAGGGTTCACAGTCACTATCCCAATCCTCATTGTCTGCAGTGTCAGGTTCACAGTCACTGTCCCAATCCTCATTGTCTGCAGTGTCGGGATGACAGCCACTGTCCCAATCCTCATTGTCTGCAGTGTCGGGTTCACAGTCACTGTCCCAATCCTCATTGTCTGCAGTGTCGGGTTCACAGTCACTGTCCCAATCCTCATTGTCTGCAGTGTCGGGTTCACAGTCACTGTCCCAATCCTCATTGTCTGCAGTGTCGGGTTTACAGTCACTGTCCCAATCCTCATTGTCTGCAGTGTCGGCTTTACAGTCACTGTCCAAATCCTCATTGTCTGCAGTGTCAGGTTCACAGTCACTGTCCCAATCCTCATTGAGTGCAGTGTCGGGATGACAGTCACTGTCCCAATCCTCATTGTCTGCCGTGTCGGGATGACAGTCACTGTCCAAATCCTCATTGTCTGCAGTGCCGGGTTCACAGTCACTGTCCCAATCCTCATTGAGTGCAGTGTCGGGATGACAGTCACTGTCCCAATCCTCATTGTCTGCAGTGTCAGGATGACAGTCACTGTCCCAATCCTCATTGTCTGCAATGTCAGGTTCACAGTCACTGTCCCAATCCTCATTGTCTGCAGTGTCGGGATGACAGTCACTGTCCCAATCCTCATTATCTGCAGTGTCGGGATGACAGTCACTCTCCCAATCCTCATTGTCTGCAGTGTCGGGTTCACAGTCACTGTCCCAATCCTCATTGTCTGCAGTGTCGGGTTCACAGTCACTGTCCCAATCCTCATTGTCTGCAGTGTCGGGTTTACAGTCACTGTCCCAATCCTCATTGTCTGCAGTGTCGGCTTTACAGTCACTGTCCAAATCCTCATTGTCTGCAGTGTCAGGTTCACAGTCACTGTTCCAATCCTCATTGTCTGCAGTGTCGGGATGACAGCCACTGTCCCAATCCTCATTGTCTGCAGTGTCGGGTTCACAGTCACTGTCCCAATCCTCATTGTCTGCAGTGTCGGGATGACAGTCACTGTCCCAATCCTCATTGTCTGCAGTGTCGGGATGACAGTCACTGTCCCAATCCTCATTGTCTGCAGTGTCAGTTTCACAGTCACTGTCCCAATCCTCATTGTCTGCAGTGTCGGGATGACAGTCACTGTCCCAATCCTCATTGTCTGCAGTGTCGGGTTCACAGTCACTGTCCCAATCCTCATTGTCTGCAGTTTCGGGTTTACAGTCACTGTCCCAATCCTCATTGTCTGCAGTGTCGGCTTTACAGTCACTGTCCAAATCCTCATTGTCTGCAGTGTCAGGTTCACAGTCACTGTCCCAATCCTCATTGTCTGCAGTGTCGGGATGACAGCCACTGTCCCAATCCTCATTGTCTGCAGTGTCGGGTTCACAGTCACTGTCCCAATCCTCATTGTCTGCAGTGTCGGGATGACAGTCACTGTCCCAATCCTCATTGTCTGCAGTGTCGGGATGACAGTCACTGTCCCAATCCTCATTGTCTGCAGTGTCAGGTTCACAGTCACTGTCCCAATCCTCATTGTCTGCAGTGTCGGGATGACAGTCACTGTCCCAATCCTCATTGTCTGCAGTGTCGGGATGAGAGTCACTGTCCCAATCCTCATTGTCTGCAGTGTCGGGATGACAGCCACTGTCCCAATCCTCATTGTCTGCAGTGTCGGGTTCACAGTCACTGTCCCAATCCTCATTGTCTGCAGTGTCGGGTTCACAGTCACTGTCCCAATCCTCATTGTCTGCAGTGTCGGGATGACAGTCACTGTCCCAATCCTCATTGTCTGCAGTGTCGGGTTCACAGTCACTATCCCAATCCTCATTGTCTGCAGTGTCGGGTTCACAGTCACTGTCCCAATCCTCATTGTCTGCAGTGTCGGGTTCACAGTCACTGTCCAAATCCTCATTTTCTGCAGTGTCAGGTTCACAGTCACTGTCCAAATCCTCATTGTCTGCAGTGTCGGGTTCACAGTCACTGTCCCAATCCTCATTGTCTGCAGTGTCGGGATGACAGCCACTGTCCCAATCCTCATTGTCTGCAGTGTCGGGTTCACAGTCACTGTCCCAATCCTCATTGTCTGCAGTGTCGGGATGACAGTCACTGTCCCAATCCTCATTGTCTTCAGTGTCGGGATGACAGTCACTGTCCCAATCCTCATTGTCTGCAGTGTCGGGATGACAGTCACTGTCCCAATCCTCATTGTCTACAGTGTCGGGTTCACAGTCACTGTCCCAATCCTCATTGTCTGCAGTGTCGGGTTCACAGTCACTGTCCCAATCCTCATTGTCTGCAGTGTCGGGTTTACAGTCACTGTCCCAATCCTCATTGTCTGCAGTGTCGGCTTTACAGTCACTGTCCAAATCCTCATTGTCTGCAGTTTCAGGTTCACAGTCACTGTCCCAATCCTCATTGTCTGCAGTGTCGGGATGACAGCCACTGTCCCAATCCTCATTGTCTGCAGTGTCTGGTTTACAGTCACTGTCCCAATCCTCATTGTCTGCAGTGTCGGGATGACAGTCACTGTCCCAATCCTCATTGTCTGCAGTGTCGGGATGACAGTCACTGTCCCAATCCTCATTGTCTGCAGTGTCAGGTTCACAGTCACTGTCCCAATCCTCATTGTCTGCAGTGTCGGGATGACAGTCACTGTCCCAATCCTCATTGTCTGCAGTGTCGGGATGAGAGTCACTGTCCCAATCTTCATTGTCTGCAGTGTCGGGATGACAGCCACTGTCCCAATCCTCATTGTCTGCAGTGTCGGGTTCACAGTCACTGTCCCAATCCTCATTGTCTGCAGTGTCGGGTTCACAGTCACTGTCCCAATCCTCATTGTCTGCAGTGTCGGGATGACAGTCACTGTCCCAATCCTCATTGTCTGCAGTGTCGGGTTCACAGTCACTATCCCAATCCTCATTGTCTGCAGTGTCGGGTTCACAGTCACTGTCCCAATCCTCATTGTCTGCAGTGTCGGGTTTACAGTCACTGCCCAAATGCTCATTGTCTGCAGTGTCGGGATGAGAGTCACTATCCCAATCCTCATTCTCTGCAGTGTCGGCTTTACAGTCACTGTCCAAATCCTCATTGTTTGCAGTGTCAGGTTCACAGTCACTGTCCAAATCCTCATTGTCTGCAGTGTCAGTTTCACAGTCACTGTCCCAATCCTCATTGAGTGCAGTGTCGGGATGACAGTCACTGTCCCAATCCTCATTGTCTGCCGTGTCGGGATGACAGTCACTGTCCAAATCCTCATTGTCTGCAGTGCCGGGTTCACAGTCACTGTCCCAATCCTCATTGAGTGCAGTGTCGGGATGACAGTCACTGTCCCAATCCTCATTGTCTGCAGTGTCAGGATGACAGTCACTGTCCCAATCCTCATTGTCTGCAGTGTCAGGTTCACAGTCACTGTCCCAATCCTCATTGTCTGCAGTGTCGGGATGACAGTCACTGTCCCAATCCTCATTGTCTGCAGTGTCGGGATGACAGTCACTGTCCCAATCCTCATTGTCTGCAGTGTCGGGTTCACAGTCACTGTCCCAATCCTCATTGTCTGCAGTGTCGGGTTCACAGTCACTGTCCCAATCCTCATTGTCTGCAGTGTCGGGTTTACAGTCACTGTCCCAATCCTCATTGTCTGCAGTGTCGGCTTTACAGTCACTGTCCAAATCCTCATTGTCTGCAGTGTCAGGTTCACAGTCACTGTCCCAATCCTCATTGTCTGCAGTGTCGGGATGACAGCCACTGTCCCAATCCTCATTGTCTGCAGTGTCGGGTTCACAGTCACTGTCCCAATCCTCATTGTCTGCAGTGTCGGGATGACAGTCGCTGTCCCAATCCTCATTTTCTGCAGTGTCGGGATGACAGTCACTGTCCCAATCCTCATTGTCTGCAGTGTCAGGTTCACAGTCACTGTCCCAATCCTCATTGTCTGCAGTGTCGGGATGACAGTCACTGTCCCAATCCTCATTGTCTGCAGTGTCGGGTTCACAGTCACTGTCCCAATCCTCATTGTCTGCAGTGTCGGGTTTACAGTCACTGTCCCAATCCTCATTGTCTGCAGTGTCGGCTTTACAGTCACTGTCCAAATCCTCATTGTCTGCAGTGTCAGGTTCACAGTCACTGTCCCAATCCTCATTGTCTGCAGTGTCGGGATGACAGCCACTGTCCCAATCCTCATTGTCTGCAGTGTCGGGTTCACAGTCACTGTCCCAATCCTCATTGTCTGCAGTGTCGGGATGACAGTCACTGTCCCAATCCTCATTGTCTGCAGTGTCGGGATGACAGTCACTGTCCCAATCCTCATTGTCTGCAGTGTCAGGTTCACAGTCACTGTCCCAATCCTCATTGTCTGCAGTGTCGGGATGACAGTCACTGTCCCAATCCTCATTGTCTGCAGTGTCGGGATGAGAGTCACTGTCCCAATCCTCATTGTCTGCAGTGTCGGGATGACAGCCACTGTCCCAATCCTCATTGTCTGCAGTGTCGGGTTCACAGTCACTGTCCCAATCCTCATTGTCTGCAGTGTCGGGTTCACAGTCACTGTCCCAATCCTCATTGTCTGCAGTGTCGGGATGACAGTCACTGTCCCAATCCTCATTGTCTGCAGTGTCGGGTTCACAGTCACTATCCCAATCCTCATTGTCTGCAGTGTCGGGTTCACAGTCACTGACCCAATCCTCATTGTCTGCAGTGTCGGGTTTACAGTCACTGTCCAAATGCTCATTGTCTGCAGTGTCGGGATGAGAGTCACTATCCCAATCCTCATTCTCTGCAGTGTCGGCTTTACAGTCACTGTCCAAATCCTCATTGTCTGCAGTGTCAGGTTCACAGTCACTGTCCAAATCCTCATTGTCTGCAGTGTCAGGTTCACAGTCACTGTCCCAATCCTCATTGAGTGCAGTGTCGGGATGACAGTCACTGTCCCAATCCTCATTGTCTGCCGTGTCGGGATGACTGTCACTGTCCAAATCCTCATTGTCTGCAGTGCCGGGTTCACAGTCACTGTCCCAATCCTCATTGAGTGCAGTGTCGGGATGACAGTCACTGTCCCAATCCTCATTGTCTGCAGTATCAGGATGACAGTCACTGTCCCAATCCTCATTGTCTGCAGTGTCAGGTTCACAGTCACTGTCCCAATCCTCATTGTCTGCAGTGTCGGGATGACAGTCACTGTCCCAATCCTCATTGTCTGCAGTGTCGGGATGACAGTCACTGTCCCAATCCTCATTGTCTGCAGTGTCGGGTTCACAGTCACTGTCCCAATCCTCATTGTCTGCAGTGTCGGGTTCACAGTCACTGTCCCAATCCTCATTGTCTCCAGTGTCGGCTTTACAGTCACTGTCCCAATCCTCATTGTCTGCAGTGTCGGCTTTACAGTCACTATCCAAATCCTCATTGTCTGCAGTGTCAGGTTCAAAGTCACTGTCCCAATCCTCATTGTCTGCAGTGTCGGGATGACAGCCACTGTCCCAATCCTCATTGTCTGCAGTGTCGGGTTCACAGTCACTGTCCCAATCCTCATTGTCTGCAGTGTCGGGATGACAGTCACTGTCCCAATCCTCATTGTCTGCAGTGTCGGGATGACAGTCACTGTCCCAATCCTCATTGTCTGCAGTGTCGGGTTCACAGTCACTGTCCCAATCCTCATTGAGTGCAGTGTCGGGATGACAGTCACTGTCCCAATCCTCATTGTCTGCAGTGTCAGGATGACAGTCACTGTCCCAATCCTCATTGTCTGCAGTGTCAGGATCACAGTCACATTCCCAATCCTCATTGTCTGCAGTGTCAGGTTCACAGTCACTGTCACAATCCTCATTATCTGCAGTGTCAGGTTCACAGTCACTGTCACAATCCTCATTGTCTGCAGTCTCGGGTTCACAGTCACTGTCCAAATCCTCATTGTCTGCAGTGTCGGGATGACAGTCACTGTCCCAATCCTCATTGTCTGCAGTGTCGGGTTCACAGTCACTGTCCAAATCCTCATTGTCTGCAGTGTCGGGATGAGAGTCACAGTCCCAATCCTCATTGTCTGCAGTGTCGGCTTTACAGTCACTGTCCAAATCCTCATTGTCTGCAGTGTCAGGTTCACAGTCACTGTCCAAATCCTCATTGTCTGCAGTGTCAGGTTCACAGTCACTGTCCCAAACCTCATTGAGTGCAGTGTAGGGATGACAGTAACTGTCCCAATCCTCATTGCCTGCCGTATCGGGATGACAGTCACTGTCCAAATCCTCATTGTCTGCAGTGCCGGGTTCACAGTCACTGTCCCAATCCTCATTGAGTGCAGTGTCGGGATGACAGTCACTGTCCCAATCCTCATTGTCTGCAGTGTCAGGATGACAGTCACTGTCCCAATCCTCATTGTCTGCAGTGTCAGGTTCACAGTCACAGTCCCAATCCTCATTGTCTGCAGTGTAGGGATGACAGTCACTGTCCCAATCCTCATTATCTGCAGTGTCAGGTTCACAGTCACTGTCACAATCCTCATTATCTGCAGTGTCAGGCTGACAGTCACTGTCCCAATTCTCATTGTCTGCAGTGTCAGGTTCACAGTCACTGTCCCAATCCTCATTGGCTGCAGTGTCGGGATGACAGTCACTGTCCCAATCCTCATTGTCTGCAGTGTCGGGTTCACAGTCACTGTCCCAATCCTCATTGTCTGCAGTGTCAGGATGAGTGTCACTGTCCCAATCCTCATTGTCTGCAGTGTCAGGTTTACAGTCACTGTCCAAATCCTCATTGTCTGCAGTGTCGGGATGAGAGTCTCTGTCCCAATCCTCATTGTCTGCAGTGTCGGGTTTACAGTCACTGTCCAAATCCTCATTGTCTGCAGTGTCAGGTTCACAGTCACTGTCCCAATCCTCATTGTCTGCAGTGTCGGGTTTACAGTCACTGTCCAAATCCTCATTGTCTGCAGTGTCAGGTTCACAGTCACTGTCCCAATCCTCATTGTCTGCAGTGTCGGGTTCACAGTCACTGTCCCAATCCTCATTGTCTGCAGTGTCGGGTTCACAGTCACTGTCCCAATCCTCATTGTCTGCAGTGTCGGGTTTACAGTCACTGTCCAAATCCTCATTGTCTGCAGTGTCGGGATGAGAGTCACTGTCCCAATCCTCATTGTCTGCAGTGTCGGCTTTACATTCACTGTCCAAATCCTCATTGTCTGCAGTGTCAGGTTCACAGTCACTGTCCAAAACCTCATTGTCTGCAGTGTCAGGTTCACAGTCACTGTCCCAATCCTCATTGAGTGCAGTGTAGGGATGACAGTCACTGTCCCAATCCTCATTGCCTGCCGTTTCGGGATGACAGTCACTGTCCCAATCCTCATTGTCTGCAGTGTAGGGATGACAGTCACTGTCCCAATCCTCATTATCTGCAGTGTCAGGTTCACAGTCACTGTCACAATCCTCATTATATGCAGTGTCAGGCTGACAGTCACTGTCCCAATTCTCATTGTCTGCAGTGTCGGGCTGACAGTCACTGTCCCAATCCTAATTGGCTACAGTGTCAGGTTCACAGTCACTGTCCCAATTCTCATTGTCTGCAGTGTCGGGATGACAGTCACTGTCCCAATCCTCATTGTCTGCAGTGTCGGGATGACAGTCACTGTCCCAATCCTCATTGTCTGCAGTGTCAGGTTCACAGTCACTGTCCCAATCCTCATTGTCTGCAGTGTCGGGTTCACAGTCACTGTCCAAGTCCTCATTGTCTGCAGTGTTGGGATGACAGTCACTGTCCCAATCCTCATTGTCTGCAGTGTCGGGTTCACAGTCACTGTCCCAATCCTCATTGTCTGCAGAGTCAGGTTCACAGTCACTGTCCCAATCCTCATTGTCTGCAGTGTCGCGTTCACAGTCACTGTCCAAATCCTCATTGTCTGCAGTGTCGGGTTCACAGTCACTGTCCAAATCCTCATTGTCTGCAGAGTCGGGTTCACAGTCACTGTCCCAATCCTCATGGTCTGCAGTGTCAGGTTCACAGTCACTGTCCAAATCCTCATTGTCTGCAGTGTCGGACTGACAGTCACTGTTCCAATCCTCATTGTCTGCAGTTTCGGGTTCACAGTCACTGTCCAAATCCTCATTGTCTGCAGTGTCGGGATGACAGTCACTGTCCCAATCCTCATTGTCTGCAGTGTCGGGTTCACAGTCACTGTCCCAATCCTCATTGTCTGCAGTGTCAGGTTCACAGTCACTGTCCCAATCCTCATTGTCTGCAGTATCGGGTTCACAGTCACTGTCCAAATCCTCATTGTCTGCAGTGTCGGGTTCACAGTCACTGTCCAAATCCTCATTGTCTGCAGTGTCGGGTTCACAGTCACTGTCCCAATCCTCATTGTCTGCAGTGTCGGGTTCACAGTCACTGTCCCAATCCTCATTGTCTGCAGTGTCGGGATGAGAGTCACTGTCCCAATCCTCATTGTCTGCAGTGTCGGGATGACAGCCACTGTCCCAATCCTCATTGTCTGCAGTGTCGGGTTCACAGTCACTGTCCCAATCCTCATTGAGTGCAGTGTCGGGATGACAGTCACTGTCCCAGTCCTCATTGTCTGCAGTGTCAGGATGACAGTCACTGTCCCAATCCTCATTGTCTGCAGTGTCGGCTTTACAGTCACTGTCCCAATCCTCATTGTCTGTAGTGTCAGGTTCACAGTCACTGTCCCAATCCTCATTGTCTACAGTGTCGGGCTGACAGTCACTGTCCCAATCCTCATTGTCTGCAGTGTCAGGTTCACAGTCACTGTCCCAATCCTCATTGTCTGCAGTGGCGGGATGACAGTCACTGTCCCAATCCTCATTGTCTGCAGTGTCGGGATGAGAGTCAATGTCCCAATCCTCATTGTCTGCAGTGTCGGGTTTACAGTCACTGTCCAAATCCTCATTGTCTGCAGTGTCGGGATGAGAGTCACTGTCCCAATCCTCATTGTCTGCAGTGTCGGGTTTACAGTCACTGTCCAAATCCTCATTGTCTGCAGTGTCAGGTTCACAGTCACTGTCCCAATCCTAATTGTCTGCAGTGTCGGGTTTACAGTCACTGTCCAAATCCTCATTGTCTGCAGTGTCAGGTTCACAGTCACTGTCCCAATCCTCATTGTCTGCAGTGTCGGGTTCACAGTCACTGTCCCAATCCTCATTGTCTGCAGTGTCGGGTTCACAGTCACTGTCCCAATCCTCATTGTCTGCAATGTCGGGTTTACAGTCACTGTCCAAATCCTCATTGTCTGCAGTGTCGGGATGAGAGTCACAGTCCCAATCCTCATTGTCTGCAGTGTCGGCTTTACATTCACTGTCCAAATCCTCATTGTCTGCAGTGTCAGGTTCACAGTCACTGTCCAAATCCTCATTGTCTGCAGTGTCAGGTTCACAGTCACTGTCCCAAACCTCATTGAGTGCAGTGTAGGGATGACAGTAACTGTCCCAATCCTCATTGCCTGCCGTATCGGGATGACAGTCACTGTCCAAATCCTCATTGTCTGCAGTGCCGGGTTCACAGTCACTGTCCCAATCCTCATTGAGTGCAGTGTCGGGATGACAGTCACTGTCCCAATCCTCATTGTCTGCAGTGTCAGGATGACAGTCACTGTCCCAATCCTCATTGTCTGCAGTGTCAGGTTCACAGTCACAGTCCCAATCCTCATTGTCTGCAGTGTAGGGATGACAGTCACTGTCCCAATCCTCATTATCTGCAGTGTCAGGTTCACAGTCACTGTCACAATCCTCATTATCTGCAGTGTCAGGCTGACAGTCACTGTCCCAATTCTCATTGTCTGCAGTGTCAGGTTCACAGTCACTGTCCCAATCCTCATTGGCTGCAGTGTCGGGATGACAGTCACTGTCCCAATCCTCATTGTCTGCAGTGTCGGGTTCACAGTCACTGTCCCAATCCTCATTGTCTGCAGTGTCAGGATGAGTGTCACTGTCCCAATCCTCATTGTCTGCAGTGTCGGGTTTACAGTCACTGTCCAAATCCTCATTGTCTGCAGTGTCGGGATGAGAGTCTCTGTCCCAATCCTCATTGTCTGCAGTGTCGGGTTTACAGTCACTGTCCAAATCCTCATTGTCTGCAGTGTCAGGTTCACAGTCACTGTCCCAATCCTCATTGTCTGCAGTGTCGGGTTTACAGTCACTGTCCAAATCCTCATTGTCTGCAGTGTCAGGTTCACAGTCACTGTCCCAATCCTCATTGTCTGCAGTGTCGGGTTCACAGTCACTGTCCCAATCCTCATTGTCTGCAGTGTCGGGTTCACAGTCACTGTCCCAATCCTCATTGTCTGCAGTGTCGGGTTTACAGTCACTGTCCAAATCCTCATTGTCTGCAGTGTCGGGATGAGAGTCACTGTCCCAATCCTCATTGTCTGCAGTGTCGGCTTTACATTCACTGTCCAAATCCTCATTGTCTGCAGTGTCAGGTTCACAGTCACTGTCCAAAACCTCATTGTCTGCAGTGTCAGGTTCACAGTCACTGTCCCAATCCTCATTGAGTGCAGTGTAGGGATGACAGTCACTGTCCCAATCCTCATTGCCTGCCGTTTCGGGATGACAGTCACTGTCCCAATCCTCATTGTCTGCAGTGTAGGGATGACAGTCACTGTCCCAATCCTCATTATCTGCAGTGTCAGGTTCACAGTCACTGTCACAATCCTCATTATATGCAGTGTCAGGCTGACAGTCACTGTCCCAATTCTCATTGTCTGCAGTGTCGGGCTGACAGTCACTGTCCCAATCCTAATTGGCTACAGTGTCAGGTTCACAGTCACTGTCCCAATTCTCATTGTCTGCAGTGTCGGGATGACAGTCACTGTCCCAATCCTCATTGTCTGCAGTGTCGGGATGACAGTCACTGTCCCAATCCTCATTGTCTGCAGTGTCAGGTTCACAGTCACTGTCCCAATCCTCATTGTCTGCAGTGTCGGGTTCACAGTCACTGTCCAAGTCCTCATTGTCTGCAGTGTTGGGATGACAGTCACTGTCCCAATCCTCATTGTCTGCAGTGTCGGGTTCACAGTCACTGTCCCAATCCTCATTGTCTGCAGAGTCAGGTTCACAGTCACTGTCCCAATCCTCATTGTCTGCAGTGTCGCGTTCACAGTCACTGTCCAAATCCTCATTGTCTGCAGTGTCGGGTTCACAGTCACTGTCCAAATCCTCATTGTCTGCAGAGTCGGGTTCACAGTCACTGTCCCAATCCTCATGGTCTGCAGTGTCAGGTTCACAGTCACTGTCCAAATCCTCATTGTCTGCAGTGTCGGACTGACAGTCACTGTTCCAATCCTCATTGTCTGCAGTTTCGGGTTCACAGTCACTGTCCAAATCCTCATTGTCTGCAGTGTCGGGATGACAGTCACTGTCCCAATCCTCATTGTCTGCAGTGTCGGGTTCACAGTCACTGTCCCAATCCTCATTGTCTGCAGTGTCAGGTTCACAGTCACTGTCCCAATCCTCATTGTCTGCAGTATCGGGTTCACAGTCACTGTCCAAATCCTCATTGTCTGCAGTGTCGGGTTCACAGTCACTGTCCAAATCCTCATTGTCTGCAGTGTCGGGTTCACAGTCACTGTCCCAATCCTCATTGTCTGCAGTGTCGGGTTCACAGTCACTGTCCCAATCCTCATTGTCTGCAGTGTCGGGATGAGAGTCACTGTCCCAATCCTCATTGTCTGCAGTGTCGGGATGACAGCCACTGTCCCAATCCTCATTGTCTGCAGTGTCGGGTTCACAGTCACTGTCCCAATCCTCATTGAGTGCAGTGTCGGGATGACAGTCACTGTCCCAGTCCTCATTGTCTGCAGTGTCAGGATGACAGTCACTGTCCCAATCCTCATTGTCTGCAGTGTCGGCTTTACAGTCACTGTCCCAATCCTCATTGTCTGTAGTGTCAGGTTCACAGTCACTGTCCCAATCCTCATTGTCTACAGTGTCGGGCTGACAGTCACTGTCCCAATCCTCATTGTCTGCAGTGTCAGGTTCACAGTCACTGTCCCAATCCTCATTGAGTGCAGTGTCGGGATGACAGTCACTGTCCCAATCCTCATTGTCTGCAGTGTCAGGATGACAGTCACTGTCCCAATCCTCATTGTCTGCAGTGTCGGGATGACAGTCACTGTCCCAATCCTCATTGTCTGCAGTGTCGGGTTCACAGTCACTGTCCCAATCCTCATTGACTGCAGTGTCGGGTTTACAGTCACTGTCCCAATCCTCACTGTCTGCAGTGTCGGCTTTACAGACACTGTCCAAATCCTCATTGTCTGCAGTGTCAGGTTCACAGTCACTGTCCCAATCCTCATTGTCTGCGGTGTCGGGTTCACAGTCACTGTCCCAATCCTCATTGTCTGCAGTGTCGGGATGACAGTCACTGTCCCAATCCTCATTGTCTGCAGTGTCCGGATGACAGTCACTGTCCCAATCCTCATTGTCTGCAGTGTCAGGTTCACAGTCACTGTCCCAATCCTCATTGTCTGCAGTGTCGGGATGACAGTCACTGTCCCAATCCTCATTGTCTGCAGTGTCGGGTTCACAGTCACTGTCCCAATCCTCATTGTCTGCAGTGTCGCGTTTACAGTCACTGTCCCAAACCTCATTGTCTGCAGTGTCGGCTTTACAGTCACTGTCCAAATCCTCATTGTCTGCAGTGTCAGGTTCACAGTCACTGTCCCAATCCTCATTGTCTGCAGTGTCGGGATGACAGCCACTGTCCCAATCCTCATTGTCTGCAGTGTCGGGTTCACAGTCACTGTCCCAATCCTCATTGTCTGCAGTGTCGGGATGACAGTCACTGTCCCAATCCTCATTGTTTGCAGTGTCGGGATGACAGTCACTGTCCCAATCCTCATTGTCTGCAGTGTCGGGATGACAGTCACTGTCCCAATCCTCATTGTCTGCAGTGTCAGGTTCACAGTCACTGTCCCAATCCTCATTGTCTGCAGTGTCGGGATGACAGTCACTGTCCCAATCCTCATTGTCTGCAGTGTCGGGATGAGAGTCACTGTCCCAATCCTCATTGTCTGCAGTGTCGGGATGACTGCCACTGTCCCAATCCTCATTGAGTGCAGTGTCGGGATGACAGTCACTGTCCCAATCCTCATTGTCTGCCGTGTCGGGATGACAGTCACTGTCCAAATCCTCATTGTCTGCAGTGCCGGGTTCACAGTCACTGTCCCAATCCTCATTGAGTGCAGTGTCGGGATGACAGTCACTGTCCCAATCCTCATTGTCTGCAGTGTCAGGATGACAGTCACTGTCCCGATCCTCATTGTCTGCAGTGTCGGGTTCACAGTCACTGTCCCAATCCTCATTGTCTGCAGTGTCGGGTTCACAGTCACTGTCCCAATCCTCATTGACTGCAGTGTCGGCTTTACAGACACTGTCCAAATCCTCATTGTCTGCAGTGTCAGGTTCACAGTCACTGTCCCAATCCTCATTGTCTGCAGTGTCGGGATGACAGCCACTGTCCCAATCCTCATTGTCTGCGGTGTCGGGTTCACAGTCACTGTCCCAATCCTCATTGTCTGCAGTGTCGGGATGACAGTCACTGTCCCAATCCTCATTGTCTGCAGTGTCGGCTTTACAGTCACTGTCCAAATCCTCATTGTCTGCAGTGTCAGGTTCACAGTCACTGTCCCAATCCTCATTGTCTGCAGTGTCGGGATGACAGCCACTGTCCCAATCCTCATTGTCTGCAGTGTCGGGTTCACAGTCACTGTCCCAATCCTCATTGTCTGCAGTGTCGGGATGACAGTCACTGTCCCAATCCTCATTGTCTGCAGTGTCGGGATGACAGTCACTGTCCCAATCCTCATTGTCTGCAGTGTCAGGTTCACAGTCACTGTCCCAATCCTCATTGTCTGCAGTGTCGGGATGACAGTCACTGTCCCAATCCTCATTGTCTGCAGTGTCGGGATGAGAGTCACTGTCCCAATCCTCATTGTCTGCAGTGTCGGGATGACTGCCACTGTCCCAATCCTCATTGTCTGCAGTGTCGGGTTCACAGTCACTGTACCAATCCTCATTGTCTGCAGTGTCGGGTTCACAGTCACTGTCCCAATCCTCATTGTCTGCAGTGTTGGGATGACAGTCACTGTCCCAATCCTCATTGTCTGCAGTGTCGGGTTCACAGTCACTATCCCAATCCTCATTGTCTGCAGTGTCGGGTTCACAGTCACTGTCCCAATCCTCATTGTCTGCAGTGTCGGGTTTACAGTCACTGTCCAAATGCTCATTGTCTGCAGTGTCGGGATGAGAGTCACTATCCCAATCCTCATTCTCTGCAGTGTCGGCTTTACAGTCACTGTCCAAATCCTCATTGTCTGCAGTGTCAGGTTCACAGTCACTGTCCAAATCCTCATTGTCTGCAGTGTCAGGTTCACAGTCACTGTCCCAATCCTCATTGAGTGCAGTGTCGGGATGACAGTCACTGTCCCAATCCTCATTGTCTGCCGTGTCGGGATGACAGTCACTGTCCAAATCCTCATTGCCTGCAGTGCCGGGTTCACAGTCACTGTCCCAATCCTCATTGAGTGCAGTGTCGGGATGACAGTCACTGTCCCAATCCTCATTGTCTGCAGTGTCAGGATGACAGTCACTGTCCCAATCCTCATTGTCTGCCGTGTCAGGTTCACAGTCACTGTCCCAATCCTCATTGTCTGCAGTGTCGGGATGACAGTCACTGTCCCAATCCTCATTGTCTGCAGTGTCGGGTTCACAGTCACTGTCCCAATCCGCATTGTCTGCAGTGTCAGGTTCACAGTCACTGTCCCAATCCTCATTGTCTGCAGTATCGGGGTCACAGTCACTGTCCCAATCCTCATTGTCTGCAGTGTCAGGTTCACAGTCACTGTCCAAATCCTCATTGTCTGCAGTGTCGGACTGACAGTCACTGTTCCAATCCTCATTGTCTGCAGTGTCGGGTTCACAGTCACTGTCCAAATCCTCATTGTCTGCAGTGTCGGGATGACAGTCACTGTCCCAATCCTCATTGTCTGCAGTGTCGGGTTCACAGTCACTGTCCCAATCCTCATTGTCTGCAGTGTCAGGTTCACAGTCACTGTCCCAATCCTCATTGTCTGCAGTATCGGGTTCACAGTCACTGTCCAAATCCTCATTGTCTGCAGTGTCGGGTTCACAGTCACTGTCCAAATCCTCATTGTCTGCAGTGTTGGGTTCACAGTCACTGTCCAAATCCTCATTGTCTGCAGTGTCGGGTTCACAGTCACTGTCCCAATCCTCATTGTCTGCAGTGTCAGGTTCACAGTCACTGTCCAAATCCTCATTGTCTGCAGGGTCGGGTTCACAGTCACTGTCCAAATCCTCATTGTCTGCAGTGTCGGGTTCACAGTCACTGTCCCAATCCTCATTGTCTGCAGTGTCGGGTTCACAGTCACTGTCCAAATCCTCATTTTCTGCAGTGTCAGGTTCACAGTCACTGTCTAAATCCTCATTGTCTGCAGTGTCGGGTTCACAGTCACTGTCCCAATCCTCATTGTCTGCAGTGTCGGGATGACAGCCACTGTCCCAATCCTCATTGTCTGCAGTGTCGGGTTCACAGTCTCTGTCCCAATCCTCATTGTCTGCAGTGTCGGGATGACAGTCACTGTCCCAATCCTCATTGTCTGCAGTGTCGGGATGACAGTCACTGTCCCAATCCTCATTGTCTGCAGTGTCGGGATGACAGTCACTGTCCCAATCCTCATTGTCTACAGTGTCGGGTTCACAGTCACTGTCCCAATCCTCATTGTCTGCAGTGTCGGGTTCACAGTCACTGTCCCAATCCTCATTGTCTGCAGTGTCGGGTTTACAGTCACTGTCCCAATCCTCATTGTCTGCAGTGTCGGACTGACAGTCACTGTTCCAATCCTCATTGTCTGCAGTGTCGGGTTCACAGTCACTGTCCAAATCCTCATTGTCTGCAGTGTCGGGATGACAGTCACTGTCCCAATCCTCATTGTCTGCAGTGTCGGGTTCACAGTCACTGTCCCAATCCTCATTGTCTGCAGTGTCAGGTTCACAGTCACTGTCCCAATCCTCATTGTCTGCAGTATCGGGTTCACAGTCACTGTCCAAATCCTCATTGTCTGCAGTGTCGGGTTCACAGTCACTGTCCAAATCCTCATTGTCTGCAGTGTTGGGTTCACAGTCACTGTCCAAATCCTCATTGTCTGCAGTGTCGGGTTCACAGTCACTGTCCCAATCCTCATTGTCTGCAGTGTCAGGTTCACAGTCACTGTCCAAATCCTCATTGTCTGCAGTGTCGGGTTCACAGTCACTGTCCAAATCCTCATTGTCTGCAGTGTCGGGTTCACAGTCACTGTCCCAATCCTCATTGTCTGCAGTGTCGGGTTCACAGTCACTGTCCAAATCCTCATTTTCTGCAGTGTCCGGTTCACAGTCACTGTCTAAATCCTCATTGTCTGCAGTGTCGGGTTCACAGTCACTGTCCCAATCCTCATTGTCTGCAGTGTCGGGATGACAGCCACTGTCCCAATCCTCATTGTCTGCAGTGTCGGGTTCTCAGTCTCTGTCCCAATCCTCATTGTCTGCAGTGTCGGGATGACAGTCACTGTCCCAATCCTCATTGTCTGCAGTGTCGGGATGACAGTCACTGTCCCAATCCTCATTGTCTGCAGTGTCGGGATGACAGTCACTGTCCCAATCCTCATTGTCTACAGTGTCGGGTTCACAGTCACTGTCCCAATCCTCATTGTCTGCAGTGTCGGGTTCACAGACACTGTCCCAATCCTCATTGTCTGCAGTGTCGGGTTTACAGTCACTGTCCCAATCCTCATTGTCTGCAGTGTCGGCTTTACAGTCACTGTCCAAATCCTCATTGTCTGCAGTGTCAGGTTCACAGTCACTGTCCCAATCCTCATTGCCTGCAGTGTCGGGATGACAGCCACTGTCCCAATCCTCATTGTCTGCAGTGTCGGGTTCACAGTCACTGTCCCAATCCTCATTGTCTGCAGTGTCGGGATGACAGTCACTGTCCCAATCCTCATTGTCTGCAGTGTCGGGATGACAGTCACTGTCCCAATCCTCATTGTCTGCAGTGTCAGGTTCACAGTCACTGTCCCAATCCTCATTGTCTGCAGTGTCGGGATGACAGTCACTGTCCCAATCCTCATTGTCTGCAGTGTCGGGATGAGAGTCACTGTCCCAATCCTGATTGTCTGCATGTCGGGATGACAGCCACTGTCCCAATCCTCATTGTCTGCAGTGTCGGGTTCACAGTCACTGTCCCAATCCTCATTGTCTGCAGTGTCGGGTTCACAGTCACTGTCCCAATCCTCATTGTCTGCAGTGTCGGGATGACAGTCACTGTCCCAATCCTCATTGTCTGCAGTGTCGGCTTCACAGTCACTATCCCAATCCTCATTGTCTGCAGTGTCGGGTTCACAGTCACTGTCCCGATCCTCATTGTCTGCAGTGTCGGGTTTACAGTCACTGTCCAAATGCTCATTGTCTGCAGTGTCGGGATGAGAGTCACTATCCCAATCCTCATTCTCTGCAGTGTCGGCTTTACAGTCACTGTCCAAATCCTCATTGTCTGCAGTGTCAGGTTCACAGTCACTGTCCAAATCCTCATTGTCTGCAGTGTCAGGTTCACAGTCACTGTCCCAATCCTCATTGAGTGCAGTGTCGGGATGACAGTCACTGTCCCAATCCTCATTGTCTGCAGTGTCAGGATGACAGTCACTGTCCCAATCCTCATTGTCTGCAGTGTCAGGTTCACAGTCACTGTCCCAATCCTCATTGTCTGCAGTGTCGGGATGACAGTCACTGTCCCAATCCTCATTGTCTGCAGTGTCGGGATGACAGTCACTGTCCCAATCCTCATTGTCTGCAGTGTCGGGTTCACAGTCACTGTCCCAATCCTCATTGTCTGCAGTGTCGGGTTCACAGTCACTGTCCCAATCCTCATTGTCTGCAGTGTCGGGTTTACAGTCACTGTCCCAATCCTCATTGTCTGCAGTGTCGGCTTTACAGTCACTGTCCAAATCCTCATTGTCTGCAGTGTCAGGTTCACAGTCACTGTCCCAATCCTCATTGTCTGCAGTGTCGGGATGACAGTCACTGTCCCAATCCTCATTGTCTGCGGTGTCGGGTTCACAGTCACTGTCCCAATCCTCATTGTCTGCAGTGTCGGGATGACAGTCACTGTCCCAATCCTCATTGTCTGCAGTGTCGGGTTCACAGTCACTGTCCCAATCCTCATTGTCTGCAGTGTCGGGTTTACAGTCACTGTCCCAATCCTCATTGTCTGCAGTGTCGGCTTTACAGTCACTGTCCAAATCCTCATTGTCTGCAGTGTCAGGTTCACAGTCACTGTCCCAATCCTCATTGTCTGCAGTGTCGGGATGACAGCCACTGTCCCAATCCTCATTGTCTGCAGTGTCGGGTTCACAGTCACTGTCCCAATCCTCATTGTCTGCAGTGTCGGGATGACAGTCACTGTCCCAATCCTCATTGTCTGCAGTGTCGGGATGACACTCACTGTCCCAATCCTCATTGTCTGCAGTGTCAGGTTCACAGTCACTGTCCCAATCCTCATTGTCTGCAGTGTCGGGATGACAGTCACTGTCCCAATCCTCATTGTCTGCAGTGTCGGGATGAGAGTCACTGTCCCAATCCTCATTGTCTGCAGTGTCGGGATGACTGCCACTGTCCCAATCCTCATTGTCTGCAGTGTCGGGTTCACAGTCACTGTACCAATCCTCATTGTCTGCAGTATCGGGTTCACAGTCACTGTCCCAATCCTCATTGTCTGCAGTGTCGGGATGACAGTCACTGTCCCAATCCCCATTGTCTGCAGTGTCGGGTTCACAGTCACTATCCCAATCCTCATTGTCTGCAGTGTCGGGTTCACAGTCACTGTCCCAATCCTCATTGTCTGCAGTGTCGGGTTTACAGTCACTGTCCAAATGCTCATTGTCTGCAGTGTCGGGATGAGAGTCACTATCCCAATCCTCATTCTCTGCAGTGTCGGCTTTACAGTCACTGTCCAAATCCTCATTGTCTGCAGTGTCAGGTTCACAGTCACTGTCCAAATCCTCATTGTCTGCAGTGTCAGGTTCACAGTCACTGTCCCAATCCTCATTGAGTGCAGTGTCGGGATGACAGTCACTGTCCCAATCCTCATTGTCTGCCGTGTCGGGATGACAGTCACTGTCCAAATCCTCATTGTCTGCAGTGCCGGGTTCACAGTCACTGTCCCAATCCTCATTGAGTGCAGTGTCGGGATGACAGTCACTGTCCCAATCCTCATTGTCTGCAGTGTCAGGATGACAGTCACTGTCCCAATCCTCATTGTCTGCAGTGTCGGGTTCACAGTCACTGTCCCAATCCTCATTGTCTGCAGTGTCGGGTTCACAGTCACTGTCCCAATCCTCATTGTCTGCAGTGTCGGGTTCACAGTCACTGTCCCAATCCTCATTGTCTGCAGTGTCAGGTTCACAGTCACTGTCCCAATCCTCATTGTCTGCAGTATCGGGTTCACAGTCACTGTCCAAATCCTCATTGTCTGCAGTGTCGGGTTCACAGTCACTGTCCAAATCCTCATTGTCTGCAGTGTCGGGTTCACAGTCACTGTCCCAATCCTCATTGTCTGCAGTGTCAGGTTCACAGTCACTGTCCAAATCCTCATTGTCTGCAGTGTCGGGTTCACAGTCACTGTCCAAATCCTCATTGTCTTCTGTGTCGGGTTCACAGTCACTGTCCAAATCCTCATTGTCTGCAGAGTCGGGTTCACAGTCACTGTCCCAATCCTCATTGTCTGCAGTGTCAGGTTCACAGTCACTGTCCAAATCCTCATTGTCTGCAGTGTCGGGTTCACAGTCACTGTCCAAATCCTCATTGTCTGCAGTGTCGGGTTCACAGTCACTGTCCCAATCCTCATTGTCTGCAGTGTCGGGTTCACAGTCACTGTCCAAATCCTCATTTTCTGCAGTGTCAGGTTCACAGTCACTGTCCAAATCCTCATTGTCTGCAGTGTCGGGTTCACAGTCACTGTCCCAATCCTCATTGTCTGCAGTGTCGGGATGACAGCCACTGTCCCAATCCTCATTGTCTGCAGTGTCGGGTTCACAGTCACTGTCCCAATCCTCATTGTCTGCAGTGTCGGGATGACAGTCACTGTCCCAATCCTCATTGTCCGCAGTGTCGGGATGACAGTCACTGTCCCAATCCTCATTGTCTGCAGTGTCGGGATGACAGTCACTGTCCCAATCCTCATTGTCTACAGTGTCGGGTTCACAGTCACTGTCCCAATCCTCATTGTCTGCAGTGTCGGGTTCACAGTCACTGTCCCAATCCTCATTGTCTGCAGTGTCGGGTTTACAGTCACTGTCCCAATCCTCATTGTCTGCAGTGTCGGCTTTACAGTCACTGTCCAAATCCTCATTGTCTGCAGTGTCAGGTTCACAGTCACTGTCCCAATCCTCATTGTCTGCAGTGTCGGGATGACAGCCACTGTCCCAATCCTCATTGTCTGCAGTGTCGGGTTCACAGTCACTGTCCCAATCCTCATTGTCTGCAGTATCGGGTTCACAGTCACTGTCCAAATCCTCATTGTCTGCAGTGTCGGGTTCACAGTCACTGTCCAAATCCTCATTGTCTGCAGTGTCGGGTTCACAGTCTCTGTCCCAATCCTCATTGTCTGCAGTGTCAGGTTCACAGTCACTGTCCAAATCCTCATTGTCTGCAGTGTCGGGTTCACAGTCACTGTCCAAATCCTCATTGTCTGCAGTGTCGGGTTCACAGTCACTGTCCAAATCCTCATTGTCTGCAGTGTCGGGTTCACAGTCACTGTCCCAATCCTCATTGTCTGCAGTGTCAGGTTCACAGTCATTGTCCCAATCCTCATTGAGTGCAGTGTCGGGATGACAGTCACTGTCCCAATCCTCATTGTCTGCCGTGTCGGGATGACAGTCACTGTCCAAATCCTCATTGTCTGCAGTTCCGGGTTCACAGTCACTGTCCCAATCCTCATTGAGTGCAGTGTCGGGATGACAGTCACTGTCCCAATCCTCATTGTCTGCAGTGTCAGGATGACAGTCACTGTCCCAATCCTCATTGTCTGCAGTGTCAGGTTCACAGTCACTGTCCCAATCCTCATTGTCTGCAGTGTCGGGATGACAGTCACTGTCCCAATCCTCATTGTCTGCAGTGTCAGGATGACAGTCACTGTCCCAATCCTCATTGTCTGCAGTGTCAGGTTCACAGTCACTGTCCCAATCCTCATTGTCTGCAGTGTCGGGATGACAGTCACTGTCCCAATCCTCATTGTCTGCAGTGTCGGGTTCACAGTCACTGTCCCAATCCTCATTGTCTGCACTGTCGGGTTCACAGTCACTGTCCCAATCCTCATTGTCTGCAGTGTCGGGTTTACAGTCACTGTCCCAATCCTCATTGTCTGCACTGTCGGCTTTACAGTCACTGTCCAAATCCTCATTGTCTGCAGTGTCAGGTTCACAGTCACTGTCCCAATCCTCATTGTCTGCAGTGTCGGGATGACAGCCACTGTCCCAATCCTCATTGTCTGCAGTGTCGGGTTCACAGTCACTGTCCCAATCCTCATTGTCTGCAGTGTCGGGATGACAGTCACTGTCCCAATCCTCATTGTCTGCAGTGTCGGGATGACAGTCACTGTCCCAATCCTCATTGTCTGCAGTGTCAGGTTCACAGTCACTGTCCCAATCCTCATTGTCTGCAGTGTCGGGATGACAGTCACTGTCCCAATCCTCATTGTCTGCAGTGTCGGGTTCACAGTCACTGTCCCAATCCTCATTGTCTGCAGTGTCGGGTTTACAGTCACTGTCCCAATCCTCATTGTCTGCAGTGTCGGCTTTACAGTCACTGTCCAAATCCACATTGTCTGCAGTGTCAGGTTCACAGTCACTGTCCCAATCCTCATTGTCTGCAGTGTCGGGATGACCGCCACTGTCCCAATCCTCATTGTCTGCAGTGTCGGGTTCACAGTCACTGTCCCAATCCTCATTGTCTGCAGTGTCGGGATGACAGTCACTGTCCCAATCCTCATTGTCTGCAGTGTCGGGATGACAGTCACTGTCCCAATCCTCATTGTCTGCAGTGTCAGGTTCACAGTCACTGTCCCAATCCTCATTGTCTGCAGTGTCGGGATGACAGTCACTGTCCCAATCCTCATTGTCTGCAGTGTCGGGATGAGAGTCACTGTCCCAATCCTCATTGTCTGCAGTGTCGGGATGACAGTCACTGTCCCAATCCTCATTGAGTGCAGTGTCGGGATGACAGTCACTGTCCCAATCCTCATTGTCTGCCGTGTCGGGATGACAGTCACTGTCCAAATCCTCATTGTCTGCAGTGCCGGGTTCACAGTCACTGTCCCAATCCTCATTGAGTGCAGTGTCGGGATGACAGTCACTCTCCCAATCCTCATTGTCTGCAGTGTCAGGATGACAGTCACTGTCCCAATCCTCATTGTCTGCAGTGTCAGGTTCACAGTCACTGTCCCAATCCTCATTGTCTGCAGTGTCGGGATGACAGTCACTGTCCCAATCCTCATTGTCTGCAGTGTCGGGATGACAGTCACTGTCCCAATCCTCATTGTCTGCAGTGTCGGGTTCACAGTCACTGTCCCAATCCTCATTGTCTGCAGTGTCGGGTTCACAGTCACTGTCCCAATCCTCATTGTCTGCAGTGTCGGGTTTACAGTCACTGTCCCAATCCTCATTGTCTGCAGTGTCGGCTTTACAGTCACTGTCCAAATCCTCATTGTCTGCAGTGTCAGGTTCACAGTCACTGTCCCAATCCTCATTGTCTGCGGTGTCGGGTTCACAGTCACTGTCCCAATCCTCATTGTCTGCAGTGTCGGGATGACTGTCACTGTCCCAATCCTCATTGTCTGCAGTGTCGGGATGACAGTCACTGTCCCAATCCTCATTGTCTGCAGTGTCAGGTTCACAGTCACTGTCCCAATCCTCATTGTCTGCAGTGTCGGGATGACAGTCACTGTCCCAATCCTCATTGTCTGCAGTGTCGGGTTCACAGTCACTGTCCCAATCCTCATTGTCTGCAGTGTCTGGTTTACAGTCACTGTCCCAATCCTCATTGTCTGCAGTGTCGGCTTTACAGTCACTGTCCAAATCCTCATTGTCTGCAGTGTCAGGTTCACAGTCACTGTCCCAATCCTCATTGTCTGCAGTGTCGGGATGACAGCCACTGTCCCAATCCTCATTGTCTGCAGTGTCGGGTTCACAGTCACTGTCCCAATCCTCATTGTCTGCAGTGTCGGGATGACAGTCACTGTCCCAATCCTCATTGTCTGCAGTGTCGGGATGAGAGTCACTGTCCCAATCCTCATTGTCTGCAGTGTCGGGATGACTGCCACTGTCCCAATCCTCATTGTCTGCAGTGTCGGGTTCACAGTCACTGTACCAATCCTCATTGTCTGCAGTGTCGGGTTCACAGTCACTGTCCCAATCCTCATTGTCTGCAGTGTCGGGATGACAGTCACTGTCCCAATCCTCATTGTCTGCAGTGTCGGGTTCACAGTCACTATCCCAATCCTCATTGTCTGCAGTGTCGGGTTCACAGTCACTGTCCCAATCCTCATTGTCTGCAGTGTCGGGTTTACAGTCACTGTCCAAATGCTCATTGTCTGCAGTGTCGGGATGAGAGTCACTATCCCAATCCTCATTCTCTGCAGTGTCGGCTTTACAGTCACTGTCCAAATCCTCATTGTCTGCAGTGTCAGGTTCACAGTCACTGTCCAAATCCTCATTGTCTGCAGTGTCAGGTTCACAGTCACTGTCCCAATCCTCATTGAGTGCAGTGTCGGGATGACAGTCACTGTCCCAATCCTCATTGTCTGCCGTGTCGGGATGACAGTCACTGTCCAAATCCTCATTGTCTGCAGTGCCGGGTTCACAGTCACTGTCCCAATCCTCATTGAGTGCAGTGTCGGGATGACAGTCACTGTCCCAATCCTCATTGTCTGCAGTGTCAGGATGACAGTCACTGTCCCAATCCTCTTTGTCTGCAGTGTCAGGTTCACAGTCACTGTCCCAATCCTCATTGTCTGCAGTGTCGGGATGACAGTCACTGTCCCAATCCTCATTGTCTGCAGTGTCGGGATGACAGTCACTGTCCCAATCCTCATTGTCTG
Organism: Hypanus sabinus; assembly: GCF_030144855.1. Classification (NCBI taxonomy): domain Eukaryota; kingdom Metazoa; phylum Chordata; class Chondrichthyes; order Myliobatiformes; family Dasyatidae; genus Hypanus; species Hypanus sabinus. Next base: position 67,959,391 of record NC_082715.1, on the reverse strand, counting down.
CAGTGTCGGGTTCACAGTCACTGTCCCAATCCTCATTGTCTGCAGTGTCGGGTTCACAGTCACTGTCCCAATCCTCATTGTCTGCAGTGTCGGGTTCACAGTCACTGTCCCAATCCTCATTGTCTGCAGTGTCAGGTTCACAGTCACTGTCCCAATCCTCATTGTCTGCAGTATCGGGTTCACAGTCACTGTCCAAATCCTCATTGTCTGCAGTGTCGGGTTCACAGTCACTGTCCAAATCCTCATTGTCTGCAGTGTCGGGTTCACAGTCACTGTCCCAATCCTCATTGTCTGCAGTGTCAGGTTCACAGTCACTGTCCAAATCCTCATTGTCTGCAGTGTCGGGTTCACAGTCACTGTCCAAATCCTCATTGTCTTCAGTGTCGGGTTCACAGTCACTGTCCAAATCCTCATTGTCTGCAGAGTCGGGTTCACAGTCACTGTCCCAATCCTCATTGTCTGCAGTGTCAGGTTCACAGTCACTGTCCAAATCCTCATTGTCTGCAGTGTCGGGTTCACAGTCACTGTCCAAATCCTCATTGTCTGCAGTGTCGGGTTCACAGTCACTGTCCCAATCCTCATTGTCTGCAGTGTCGGGTTCACAGTCACTGTCCAAATCCTCATTTTCTGCAGTGTCAGGTTCACAGTCACTGTCCAAATCCTCATTGTCTGCAGTGTCGGGTTCACAGTCACTGTCCCAATCCTCATTGTCTGCAGTGTCGGGATGACAGCCACTGTCCCAATCCTCATTGTCTGCAGTGTCGGGTTCACAGTCACTGTCCCAATCCTCATTGTCTGCAGAGTCGGGATGACAGTCACTGTCCCAATCCTCGTTGTCCGCAGTGTCGGGATGACAGTCACTGTCCCAATCCTCATTGTCTGCAGTGTCGGGATGACAGTCACTGTCCCAATCCTCATTGTCTACAGTGTCGGGTTCACAGTCACTGTCCCAATCCTCATTGTCTGCAGTGTCGGGTTCACAGTCACTGTCCCAATCCTCATTGTCTGCAGTGTCGGTTTTACAGTCACTGTCCCAATCCTCATTGTCTGCAGTGTCGGCTTTACAGTCACTGTCCAAATCCTCATTGTCTGCAGTGTCAGGTTCACAGTCACTGTCCCAATCCTCATTGTCTGCAGTGTCGGGATGACAGCCACTGTCCCAATCCTCATTGTCTGCAGTGTCGGGTTCACAGTCACTGTCCCAATCCTCATTGTCTGCAGTATCGGGTTCACAGTCACTGTCCAAATCCTCATTGTCTGCAGTGTCGGGTTCACAGTCACTGTCCAAATCCTCATTGTCTGCAGTGTCGGGTTCACAGTCACTGTCCAAATCCTCATTGTCTGCAGTGTCGGGTTCACAGTCACTGTCCAAATCCTCATTGTCTGCAGTGTCGGGTTCACAGTCACTGTCCAAATCCTCATTGTCTGCAGTGTCGGGTTCACAGTCACTGTCCCAATCCTCATTGTCTGCAGTGTCAGGTTCACAGTCATTGTCCCAATCCTCATTGAGTGCAGTGTCGGGATGACAGTCACTGTCCCAATCCTCATTGTCTGCCGTGTCGGGATGACAGTCACTGTCCAAATCCTCATTGTCTGCAGTGCCGGGTTCACAGTCACTGTCCCAATCCTCATTGAGTGCAGTGTCGGGATGACAGTCACTGTCCCAATCCTCATTGTCTGCAGTGTCAGGATGACAGTCACTGTCCCAATCCTCATTGTCTGCAGTGTCAGGTTCACAGTCACTGTCCCAATCCTCATTGTCTGCAGTGTCGGGATGACAGTCACTGTCCCAATCCTCATTGTCTGCAGTGTCGGGTTCACAGTCACTGTCCCAATCCTCATTGTCTGCAGTGTCGGGTTCACAGTCACTGTCCCAATCCTCATTGTCTGCAGTGTCGGGTTTACAGTCACTGTCCCAATCCTCATTGTCTGCAGTGTCGGCTTTACAGTCACTGTCCAAATCCTCATTGTCTGCAGTGTCGGGTTCACAGTCACTGTCCCAATCCTCATTGTCTGCAGTGTCGGGATGACAGTCACTGTCCCAATCCTCATTGTCTGCAGTGTCGGGATGACAGTCACTGTCCCAATCCTCATTGTCTGCAGTGTCAGGTTCACAGTCACTGTCCCAATCCTCATTGTCTGCAGTGTCGGGATGACAGTCACTGTCCCAATCCTCATTGTCTGCAGTGTCGGGTTCACAGTCACTGTCCCAATCCTCATTGTCTGCAGTGTCGGGTTTACAGTCACTGTCCCAATCCTCATTGTCTGCAGTGTCGGCTTTACAGTCACTGTCCAAATCCTCATTGTCTGCAGTGTCAGGTTCACAGTCACTGTCCCAATCCTCATTATCTGCAGTGTCGGGATGACAGCCACTGTCCCAATCCTCATTGTCTGCAGTGTCGGGTTCACAGTCACTGTCCCAATCCTCATTGTCTGCAGTGTCGGGATGACAGTCACTGTCCCAATCCTCATTGTATGCAGTGTCGGGATGACAGTCACTGTCCCAATCCTCATTGTCTGCAGTGTCAGGTTCACAGTCACTGTCCCAATCCTCATTGTCTGCAGTGTCGGGATGACAGTCACTGTCCCAATCCTCATTGTCTGCAGTGTCGGGATGAGAGTCACTGTCCCAATCCTCATTGTCTGCAGTGTCGGGATGACAGCCACTGTCCCAATCCTCATTGTCTGCAGTGTCGGGTTCACAGTCACTGTCCCAATCCTCATTGTCTGCAGTGTCGGGTTCACAGTCACTGTCCCAATCCTCATTGTCTGCAGTGTCGGGATGACAGTCACTGTCCCAATCCTCATTGTCTGCAGTGTCGGGTTCACAGTCACTATCCCAATCCTCATTGTCTGCAGTGTCGGGTTCACAGTCACTGTCCCAATCCTCATTGTCTGCAGTGTCGGGTTTACAGTCACTGTCCAAATGTTCATTGTCTGCAGTGTCGGGATGAGAGTCACTATCCCAATCCTCATTCTCTGCAGTGTCGGCTTTACAGTCACTGTCCAAATCCTCATTGTCTGCAGTGTCAGGTTCACAGTCACTGTCCAAATCCTCTTTGTCTGCAGTGTCAGGTTCACAGTCACTGTCCCAATCCTCATTGAGTGCAGTGTCGGGATGACAGTCACTGTCCCAATCCTCATTGTCTGCCGTGTCGGGATGACAATCACTGTCCAAATCCTCATTGTCTGCAGTGCCGGGTTCACAGTCACTGTCCCAATCCTCATTGAGTGCAGTGTCGGGATGACAGTCACTGTCCCAATCCTCATTGTCTGCAGTGTCAGGATGACAGTCACTGTCCCAATCCTCATTGTCTGCAGTGTCAGGTTCACAGTCACTGTCCCAATCCTCATTGTCTGCAGTGTCGGGATGACAGTCACTGTCCCAATCCTCATTGTCTGCAGTGTCGGGATGACAGTCACTGTCCCAATCCTCATTGTCTGCAGTGTCGGGTTCACAGTCACTGTCCCAATCCTCATTGTCTGCAGTGTCGGGTTCACAGTCACTGTCCCAATCCTCATTGTCTGCAGTGTCGGGTTTACAGTCACTGTCCCAATCCTCATTGTCTGCAGTGTCGGCTTTACAGTCACTGTCCAAATCCTCATTGTCTGCAGTGTCAGGTTCACAGTCACTGTCCCAATCCTCATTGTCTGCAGTGTCGGGATGACAGCCACTGTCCCAATCCTTATTGTCTGCAGTGTCGGGTTCACAGTCACTGTCCAAATCCTCATTGTCTGCAGTGTCGGGATGACAGTCACTGTCCCAATCCTCATTGTCTGCAGTGTCGGGTTCACAGTCACTGTCCCAATCTTCATTGTCTGCAGTGTCGGGTTTACAGTCACTGCCCAAATCCTCATTGTCTGCAGTGTCGGGATGAGAGTCATTGTCCCAATCCTCATTGTCTGCAGTGCCGGCTTTACAGTCACTGTCCAAATCCTCATTGTCTGCAGTGTCAGGTTCACAGTCACTGTCCCAATCCTCATTGTCTGCAGTGTCGGGTTCACAGTCACTGTCCCAATCCTCATTGTCTGCAGTGTCAGGTTCACAGTCACTGTCCCAATCCTCATTGTCTGCAGTGTCGGGATGACCGCCACTGTCCCAATCCTCATTGTCTGCAGTGTCGGGTTCACAGTCACTGTCCCAATCCTCATTGTCTGCAGTGTCGGGATGACAGTCACTGTCCCAATCCTCATTGTCTGCAGTGTCGGGATGACAGTCACTGTCCCAATCCTCATTGTCTGCAGTGTCAGGTTCACAGTCACTGTCCCAATCCTCATTGTCTGCAGTGTCGGGATGACAGTCACTGTCCCAATCCTCATTGTCTGCAGTGTCGGGATGAGAGTCACTGTCCCAATCCTCATTGTCTGCAGTGTCGGGATGACAGTCACTGTCCCAATCCTCATTGAGTGCAGTGTCGGGATGACAGTCACTGTCCCAATCCTCATTGTCTGCCGTGTCGGGATGACAGTCACTGTCCAAATCCTCATTGTCTGCAGTGCCGGGTTCACAGTCACTGTCCCAATCCTCATTGAGTGCAGTGTCGGGATGACAGTCACTCTCCCAATCCTCATTGTCTGCAGTGTCAGGATGACAGTCACTGTCCCAATCCTCATTGTCTGCAGTGTCAGGTTCACAGTCACTGTCCCAATCCTCATTGTCTGCAGTGTCGGGATGACAGTCACTGTCCCAATCCTCATTGTCTGCAGTGTCGGGATGACAGTCACTGTCCCAATCCTCATTGTCTGCAGTGTCGGGTTCACAGTCACTGTCCCAATCCTCATTGTCTGCAGTGTCGGGTTCACAGTCACTGTCCCAATCCTCATTGTCTGCAGTGTCGGGTTTACAGTCACTGTCCCAATCCTCATTGTCTGCAGTGTCGGCTTTACAGTCACTGTCCAAATCCTCATTGTCTGCAGTGTCAGGTTCACAGTCACTGTCCCAATCCTCATTGTCTGCGGTGTCGGGTTCACAGTCACTGTCCCAATCCTCATTGTCTGCAGTGTCGGGATGACTGTCACTGTCCCAATCCTCATTGTCTGCAGTGTCGGGATGACAGTCACTGTCCCAATCCTCATTGTCTGCAGTGTCAGGTTCACAGTCACTGTCCCAATCCTCATTGTCTGCAGTGTCGGGATGACAGTCACTGTCCCAATCCTCATTGTCTGCAGTGTCGGGTTCACAGTCACTGTCCCAATCCTCATTGTCTGCAGTGTCGGGTTTACAGTCACTGTCCCAATCCTCATTGTCTGCAGTGTCGGCTTTACAGTCACTGTCCAAATCCTCATTGTCTGCAGTGTCAGGTTCACAGTCACTGTCCCAATCCTCATTGTCTGCAGTGTCGGGATGACAGCCACTGTCCCAATCCTCATTGTCTGCAGTGTCGGGTTCACAGTCACTGTCCCAATCCTCATTGTCTGCAGTGTCGGGATGACAGTCACTGTCCCAATCCTCATTGTCTGCAGTGTCGGGATGAGAGTCACTGTCCCAATCCTCATTGTCTGCAGTGTCGGGATGACTGCCACTGTCCCAATCCTCATTGTCTGCAGTGTCGGGTTCACAGTCACTGTACCAATCCTCATTGTCTGCAGTGTCGGGTTCACAGTCACTGTCCCAATCCTCATTGTCTGCAGTGTCGGGATGACAGTCACTGTCCCAATCCTCATTGTCTGCAGTGTCGGGTTCACAGTCACTATCCCAATCCTCATTGTCTGCAGTGTCGGGTTCACAGTCACTGTCCCAATCCTCATTGTCTGCAGTGTCGGGTTTACAGTCACTGTCCAAATGCTCATTGTCTGCAGTGTCGGGATGAGAGTCACTATCCCAATCCTCATTCTCTGCAGTGTCGGCTTTACAGTCACTGTCCAAATCCTCATTGTCTGCAGTGTCAGGTTCACAGTCACTGTCCAAATCCTCATTGTCTGCAGTGTCAGGTTCACAGTCACTGTCCCAATCCTCATTGAGTGCAGTGTCGGGATGACAGTCACTGTCCCAATCCTCATTGTCTGCCGTGTCGGGATGACAGTCACTGTCCAAATCCTCATTGTCTGCAGTGCCGGGTTCACAGTCACTGTCCCAATCCTCATTGAGTGCAGTGTCGGGATGACAGTCACTGTCCCAATCCTCATTGTCTGCAGTGTCAGGATGACAGTCACTGTCCCAATCCTCTTTGTCTGCAGTGTCAGGTTCACAGTCACTGTCCCAATCCTCATTGTCTGCAGTGTCGGGATGACAGTCACTGTCCCAATCCTCATTGTCTGCAGTGTCGGGATGACAGTCACTGTCCCAATCCTCATTGTCTGCAGTGTCGGGTTCACAGTCACTGTCCCAATCCTCATTGTCTGCAGTGTCGGGTTCACAGTCACTGTCCCAATCCTCATTGTCTGCAGTGTCGGGTTCACAGTCACTGTCCCAATCCTCATTGTCTGCAGTGTCAGGTTCACAGTCACTGTCCCAATCCTCATTGTCTGCAGTATCGGGTTCACAGTCACTGTCCAAATCCTCATTGTCTGCAGTGTCGGGTTCACAGTCACTGTCCAAATCCTCATTGTCTGCAGTGTCGGGTTCACAGTCACTGTCCCAATCCTCATTGTCTGCAGTGTCAGGTTCACAGTCACTGTCCAAATCCTCATTGTCTGCAGTGTCGGGTTCACAGTCACTGTCCAAATCCTCATTGTCTTCAGTGTCGGGTTCACAGTCACTGTCCAAATCCTCATTGTCTGCAGAGTCGGGTTCACAGTCACTGTCCCAATCCTCATTGTCTGCAGTGTCAGGTTCACAGTCACTGTCCAAATCCTCATTGTCTGCAGTGTCGGGTTCACAGTCACTGTCCAAATCCTCATTGTCTGCAGTGTCGGGTTCACAGTCACTGTCCCAATCCTCATTGTCTGCAGTGTCGGGTTCACAGTCACTGTCCAAATCCTCATTTTCTGCAGTGTCAGGTTCACAGTCACTGTCCAAATCCTCATTGTCTGCAGTGTCGGGTTCACAGTCACTGTCCCAATCCTCATTGTCTGCAGTGTCGGGATGACAGCCACTGTCCCAATCCTCATTGTCTGCAGTGTCGGGTTCACAGTCACTGTCCCAATCCTCATTGTCTGCAGAGTCGGGATGACAGTCACTGTCCCAATCCTCATTGTCCGCAGTGTCGGGATGACAGTCACTGTCCCAATCCTCATTGTCTGCAGTGTCGGGATGACAGTCACTGTCCCAATCCTCATTGTCTACAGTGTCGGGTTCACAGTCACTGTCCCAATCCTCATTGTCTGCAGTGTCGGGTTCACAGTCACTGTCCCAATCCTCATTGTCTGCAGTGTCGGTTTTACAGTCACTGTCCCAATCCTCATTGTCTGCAGTGTCGGCTTTACAGTCACTGTCCAAATCCTCATTGTCTGCAGTGTCAGGTTCACAGTCACTGTCCCAATCCTCATTGTCTGCAGTGTCGGGATGACAGCCACTGTCCCAATCCTCATTGTCTGCAGTGTCGGGTTCACAGTCACTGTCCCAATCCTCATTGTCTGCAGTATCGGGTTCACAGTCACTGTCCAAATCCTCATTGTCTGCAGTGTCGGGTTCACAGTCACTGTCCAAATCCTCATTGTCTGCAGTGTCGGGTTCACAGTCACTGTCCAAATCCTCATTGTCTGCAGTGTCGGGTTCACAGTCACTGTCCAAATCCTCATTGTCTGCAGTGTCGGGTTCACAGTCACTGTCCAAATCCTCATTGTCTGCAGTGTCGGGTTCACAGTCACTGTCCCAATCCTCATTGTCTGCAGTGTCAGGTTCACAGTCATTGTCCCAATCCTCATTGAGTGCAGTGTCGGGATGACAGTCACTGTCCCAATCCTCATTGTCTGCCGTGTCGGGATGACAGTCACTGTCCAAATCCTCATTGTCTGCAGTGCCGGGTTCACAGTCACTGTCCCAATCCTCATTGAGTGCAGTGTCGGGATGACAGTCACTGTCCCAATCCTCATTGTCTGCAGTGTCAGGATGACAGTCACTGTCCCAATCCTCATTGTCTGCAGTGTCAGGTTCACAGTCACTGTCCCAATCCTCATTGTCTGCAGTGTCGGGATGACAGTCACTGTCCCAATCCTCATTGTCTGCAGTGTCGGGTTCACAGTCACTGTCCCAATCCTCATTGTCTGCAGTGTCGGGTTCACAGTCACTGTCCCAATCCTCATTGTCTGCAGTGTCGGGTTTACAGTCACTGTCCCAATCCTCATTGTCTGCAGTGTCGGCTTTACAGTCACTGTCCAAATCCTCATTGTCTGCAGTGTCGGGTTCACAGTCACTGTCCCAATCCTCATTGTCTGCAGTGTCGGGATGACAGTCACTGTCCCAATCCTCATTGTCTGCAGTGTCGGGATGACAGTCACTGTCCCAATCCTCATTGTCTGCAGTGTCAGGTTCACAGTCACTGTCCCAATCCTCATTGTCTGCAGTGTCGGGATGACAGTCACTGTCCCAATCCTCATTGTCTGCAGTGTCGGGTTCACAGTCACTGTCCCAATCCTCATTGTCTGCAGTGTCGGGTTTACAGTCACTGTCCCAATCCTCATTGTCTGCAGTGTCGGCTTTACAGTCACTGTCCAAATCCTCATTGTCTGCAGTGTCAGGTTCACAGTCACTGTCCCAATCCTCATTATCTGCAGTGTCGGGATGACAGCCACTGTCCCAATCCTCATTGTCTGCAGTGTCGGGTTCACAGTCACTGTCCCAATCCTCATTGTCTGCAGTGTCGGGATGACAGTCACTGTCCCAATCCTCATTGTATGCAGTGTCGGGATGACAGTCACTGTCCCAATCCTCATTGTCTGCAGTGTCAGGTTCACAGTCACTGTCCCAATCCTCATTGTCTGCAGTGTCGGGATGACAGTCACTGTCCCAATCCTCATTGTCTGCAGTGTCGGGATGAGAGTCACTGTCCCAATCCTCATTGTCTGCAGTGTCGGGATGACAGCCACTGTCCCAATCCTCATTGTCTGCAGTGTCGGGTTCACAGTCACTGTCCCAATCCTCATTGTCTGCAGTGTCGGGTTCACAGTCACTGTCCCAATCCTCATTGTCTGCAGTGTCGGGATGACAGTCACTGTCCCAATCCTCATTGTCTGCAGTGTCGGGTTCACAGTCACTATCCCAATCCTCATTGTCTGCAGTGTCGGGTTCACAGTCACTGTCCCAATCCTCATTGTCTGCAGTGTCGGGTTTACAGTCACTGTCCAAATGTTCATTGTCTGCAGTGTCGGGATGAGAGTCACTATCCCAATCCTCATTCTCTGCAGTGTCGGCTTTACAGTCACTGTCCAAATCCTCATTGTCTGCAGTGTCAGGTTCACAGTCACTGTCCAAATCCTCTTTGTCTGCAGTGTCAGGTTCACAGTCACTGTCCCAATCCTCATTGAGTGCAGTGTCGGGATGACAGTCACTGTCCCAATCCTCATTGTCTGCCGTGTCGGGATGACAATCACTGTCCAAATCCTCATTGTCTGCAGTGCCGGGTTCACAGTCACTGTCCCAATCCTCATTGAGTGCAGTGTCGGGATGACAGTCACTGTCCCAATCCTCATTGTCTGCAGTGTCAGGATGACAGTCACTGTCCCAATCCTCATTGTCTGCAGTGTCAGGTTCACAGTCACTGTCCCAATCCTCATTGTCTGCAGTGTCGGGATGACAGTCACTGTCCCAATCCTCATTGTCTGCAGTGTCGGGATGACAGTCACTGTCCCAATCCTCATTGTCTGCAGTGTCGGGTTCACAGTCACTGTCCCAATCCTCATTGTCTGCAGTGTCGGGTTCACAGTCACTGTCCCAATCCTCATTGTCTGCAGTGTCGGGTTTACAGTCACTGTCCCAATCCTCATTGTCTGCAGTGTCGGCTTTACAGTCACTGTCCAAATCCTCATTGTCTGCAGTGTCAGGTTCACAGTCACTGTCCCAATCCTCATTGTCTGCAGTGTCGGGATGACAGCCACTGTCCCAATCCTTATTGTCTGCAGTGTCGGGTTCACAGTCACTGTCCAAATCCTCATTGTCTGCAGTGTCGGGATGACAGTCACTGTCCCAATCCTCATTGTCTGCAGTGTCGGGTTCACAGTCACTGTCCCAATCTTCATTGTCTGCAGTGTCGGGTTTACAGTCACTGCCCAAATCCTCATTGTCTGCAGTGTCGGGATGAGAGTCATTGTCCCAATCCTCATTGTCTGCAGTGCCGGCTTTACAGTCACTGTCCAAATCCTCATTGTCTGCAGTGTCAGGTTCACAGTCACTGTCCCAATCCTCATTGTCTGCAGTGTCGGGTTCACAGTCACTGTCCCAATCCTCATTGTCTGCAGTGTCGGGATGAGAGTCACTGTCCCAATCCTCATTGTCTGCAGTGTCGGGATGACAGTCACTGTCCCAATACTCATTGTCTGCAGTGTCAGGATGACAGTCACTGTCCCAATCCTCATTGTCTGCAGTGTCAGGTTCACAGTCACTGTCCCAATCCTCATTGTCTGCAGTGTCGGGATGACAGTCACTGTCCCAATCCTCATTGTCTGCAGTGTCAGGATGACAGTCACTGTCCCAATCCTCATTGTCTGCAGTGTCAGGTTCACAGTCACTGTCCCAATCCTCATTGTCTGCAGTGTCGGGATGACAGTCACTGTCCCAATCCTCATTGTCTGCAGTGTCGGGTTCACAGTCACTGTCCCAATCCTCATTGTCTGCAGTGTCGGGTTCACAGTCACTGTCCCAATCCTCATTGTCTGCAGTGTCGGGTTTACAGTCACTGTCCCAATCCTCATTGTCTGCACTGTCGGCTTTACAGTCACTGTCCAAATCCTCATTGTCTGCAGTGTCAGGTTCACAGTCACTGTCCCAATCCTCATTGTCTGCAGTGTCGGGATGACAGCCACTGTCCCAATCCTCATTGTCTGCAGTGTCGGGTTCACAGTCACTGTCCCAATCCTCATTGTCTGCAGTGTCGGGATGACAGTCACTGTCCCAATCCTCATTGTCTGCAGTGTCGGGATGACAGTCACTGTCCCAATCCTCATTGTCTGCAGTGTCAGGTTCACAGTCACTGTCCCAATCCTCATTGTCTGCAGTGTCGGGATGACAGTCACTGTCCCAATCCTCATTGTCTGCAGTGTCGGGTTCACAGTCACTGTCCCAATCCTCATTGTCTGCAGTGTCGGGTTTACAGTCACTGTCCCAATCCTCATTGTCTGCAGTGTCGGCTTTACAGTCACTGTCCAAATCCTCATTGTCTGCAGTGTCAGGTTCACAGTCACTGTCCCAATCCTCATTGTCTGCAGTGTCGGGATGACAGCCACTGTCCCAATCCTCATTGTCTGCAGTGTCGGGTTCACAGTCACTGTCCCAATCCTCATTGAAAGCAGTGTCGGGATGACAGTCACTGTCCCAATCCTCATTGTCTGCAGTGTCGGGATGACAGTCACTGTCCCAATCCTCATTGTCTGCAGTGTCAGGTTCACAGTCACTGTCCCAATCCTCATTGTCTGCAGTGTCGGGATGACAGTCACTGTCCCAATCCTCATTGTCTGCAGTGTCGGGATGAGAGTCACTGTCCCAATCCTCATTGTCTGCAGTGTCGGGATGACAGTCACTGTCCCAATCCTCATTGAGTGCAGTGTCGGGATGACAGTCACTGTCCCAATCCTCATTGTCTGCAGTGTCGGGATGACAGTCACTGTCCAAATCCTCATTGTCTGCAGTGCCGGGTTCACAGTCACTGTCCCAATCCTCATTGAGTGCAGTGTCGGGATGACAGTCACTGTCCCAATCCTCATTGTCTGCAGTGTCAGGATGACAGTCACTGTCCCAATCCTCATTGTCTGCAGTGTCAGGTTCACAGTCACTGTCCCAATCCTCATTGTCTGCAGTGTCGGGATGACAGTCACTGTCCCAATCCTCATTGTCTGCAGTGTCGGGATGACAGTCACTGTCCCAATCCTCATTGTCTGCAGTGCCGGGTTCACAGTCACTGTCCCAATCCTCATTGTCTGCAGTGTCGGGTTCACAGTCACTGTCCCAATCCTCATTGTCTGCAGTGTCGGGTTCACAGTCACTGTCCCAATCCTCATTGTCTGCAGTGTCGGGTTCACAGTCACTGTCCCAATCCTCATTGTCTGCAGTGTCGGGTTCACAGTCACTGTCCCAATCCTCATTGTCTGCAGTGTCGGGTTCACAGTCACTGTCCCAATCCTCATTGAAAGCAGTGTCGGGATGACAGTCACTGTCCCAATCCTCATTGTCTGCAGTGTCGGGATGACAGTCACTGTCCCAATCCTCATTGTCTGCAGTGTCGGGATGACAGTCACTGTCCCAATCCTCATTGTCTGCAGTGTCGGGATGAGAGTCACTGTCCCAATCCTCATTGTCTGCAGTGTCGGGATGACAGCCACTGTCCCAATCCTCATTGTCTGCAGTGTCGGGTTCACAGTCACTGTCCCAATCCTCATTGTCTGCAGTGTCGGGTTCACAGTCACTGTCCCAATCCTCATTGTCTGCAGTGTCGGGTTTACAGTCACTGTCCCAATCCTCATTGTCTGCAGTGTCGGCTTTACAGTCACTGTCCAAATCCTCATTGTCTGCAGTGTCAGGTTCACAGTCACTGTCCCAATCCTCATTGTCTGCAGTGTCGGGATGACAGCCACTGTCCCAATCCTCATTGTCTGCGGTGTCGGGTTCACAGTCACTGTCCCAATCCTCATTGTCTGCAGTGTCGGGATGACTGTCACTGTCCCAATCCTCATTGTCTGCAGTGTCGGGATGACAGTCACTGTCCCAATCCTCATTGTCTGCAGTGTCAGGTTCACAGTCACTGTCCCAATCCTCATTGTCTGCAGTGTCGGGATGACAGTCACTGTCCCAATCCTCATTGTCTGCAGTGTCGGGTTCACAGTCACTGTCCCAATCCTCATTGTCTGCAGTGTCGGGTTTACAGTCACTGTCCCAATCCTCATTGTCTGCAGTGTCGGCTTTACAGTCACTGTCCAAATCCTCATTGTCTGCAGTGTCAGGTTCACAGTCACTGTCCCAATCCTCATTGTCTGCAGTGTCGGGATGACAGCCACTGTCCCAATCCTCATTGTCTGCAGTGTCGGGTTCACAGTCACTGTCCCAATCCTCATTGTCTGCAGTGTCGGGATGACAGTCACTGTCCCAATCCTCATTGTCTGCAGTGTCGGGATGACAGTCACTGTCCCAATCCTCATTGTCTGCAGTGTCAGGTTCACAGTCACTGTCCCAATCCTCATTGTCTGCAGTGTCGGGATGACAGTCACTGTCCCAATCCTCATTGTCTGCAGTGTCGGGATGAGAGTCACTGTCCCAATCCTCATTGTCTGCAGTGTCGGGATGACTGCCACTGTCCCAATCCTCATTGTCTGCAGTGTCGGGTTCACAGTCACTGTACCAATCCTCATTGTCTGCAGTGTCGGGTTCACAGTCACTGTCCCAATCCTCATTGTCTGCAGTGTCGGGATGACAGTCACTGTCCCAATCCTCATTGTCTGCAGTGTCGGGTTCACAGTCACTATCCCAATCCTCATTGTCTGCAGTGTCGGGTTCACAGTCACTGTCCCAATCCTCATTGTCTGCAGTGTCGGGTTTACAGTCACTGTCCAAATGCTCATTGTCTGCAGTGTCGGGATGAGAGTCACTATCCCAATCCTCATTCTCTGCAGTGTCGGCTTTACAGTCACTGTCCAAATCCTCATTGTCTGCAGTGTCAGGTTCACAGTCACTGTCCAAATCCTCATTGTCTGCAGTGTCAGGTTCACAGTCACTGTCCCAATCCTCATTGTCTGCAGTGTCGGGTTCACAGTCACTGTCCCAATCCTCATTGTCTGCAGTGTCAGGTTCACAGTCACTGTCCCAATCCTCATTGAGTGCAGTGTCGGGATGACAGTCACTGTCCCAATCCTCATTGTCTGCCGTGTCGGGATGACAGTCACTGTCCAAATCCTCATTGTCTGCAGTGCCGGGTTCACAGTCACTGTCCCAATCCTCATTGAGTGCAGTGTCGGGATGACAGTCACTGTCCCAATCCTCATTGTCTGCAGTGTCAGGATGACAGTCACTGTCCCAATCCTCTTTGTCTGCAGTGTCAGGTTCACACTCACTGTCCCAATCCTCATTGTCTGCAGTGTCGGGATGACAGTCACTGTCCCAATCCTCATTGTCTGCAGTGTCGGGATGACAGTCACTGTCCCAATCCTCATTGTCTGCAGTGTCGGGTTCACAGTCACTGTCCCAATCCTCATTGTCTGCAGTGTCGGGTTCACAGTCACTGTCCCAATCCTCATTGTCTGCAGTGTCGGGTTCACAGTCACTGTCCCAATCCTCATTGTCTGCAGTGTCAGGTTCACAGTCACGGTCCCAATCCTCATTGTCTGCAGTATCGGGTTCACAGTCACTGTCCAAATCCTCATTGTCTGCAGTGTCGGGTTCACAGTCACTGTCCAAATCCTCATTGTCTGCAGTGTCGGGTTCACAGTCACTGTCCCAATCCTCATTGTCTGCAGTGTCAGGTTCACAGTCACTGTCCAAATCCTCATTGTCTGCAGTGTCGGGTTCACAGTCACTGTCCAAATCCTCATTGTCTTCAGTTTCGGGTTCACAGTCACTGTCCAAATCCTCATTGTCTGCAGAGTCGGGTTCACAGTCACTGTCCCAATCCTCATTGTCTGCAGTGTCAGGTTCACAGTCACTGTCCAAATCCTCATTGTCTGCAGTGTCGGGTTCACAGTCACTGTACAAATCCTCATTGTCTGCAGTGTCGGGTTCACAGTCACTGTCCCAATCCTCATTGTCTGCAGTGTCGGGTTCACAGTCACTGTCCAAATCCTCATTTTCTGCAGTGTCAGGTTCACAGTCACTGTCCAAATCCTCATTGTCTGCAGTGTCGGGTTCACAGTCACTGTCCCAATCCTCATTGTCTGCAGTGTCGGGATGACAGCCACTGTCCCAATCCTCATTGTCTGCAGTGTCGGGTTCACAGTCACTGTCCCAATCCTCATTGTCTGCAGTGTCGGGATGACAGTCACGGTCCCAATCCTCATTGTCCGCAGTGTCGGGATGACAGTCACTGTCCCAATCCTCATTGTCTGCAGTGTCGGGATGACAGTCACTGTCCCAATCCTCATTGTCTACAGTGTCGGGTTCACAGTCACTGTCCCAATCCTCATTGTCTGCAGTGTCGGGTTCACAGTCACTGTCCCAATCCTCATTGTCTGCAGTGTCGGGTTTACAGTCACTGTCCCAATCCTCATTGTCTGCAGTGTCGGCTTTACAGTCACTGTCCAAATCCTCATTGTCTGCAGTGTCAGGTTCACAGTCACTGTCCCAATCCTCATTGTCTGCAGTGTCGGGATGACAGCCACTGTCCCAATCCTCATTGTCTGCAGTGTCGGGTTCACAGTCACTGTCCCAATCCTCATTGTCTGCAGTATCGGGTTCACAGTCACTGTCCAAATCCTCATTGTCTGCAGTGTCGGGTTCACAGTCACTGTCCAAATCCTCATTGTCTGCAGTGTCGGGTTCACAGTCACTGTCCCAATCCTCATTGTCTGCAGTGTCAGGTTCACAGTCATTGTCCCAATCCTCATTGAGTGCAGTGTCGGGATGACAGTCACTGTCCCAATCCTCATTGTCTGCCGTGTCGGGATGACAGTCACTGTCCAAATCCTCATTGTCTGCAGTGCCGGGTTCACAGTCACTGTCCCAATCCTCATTGAGTGCAGTGTCGGGATGACAGTCACTGTCCCAATCCTCATTGTCTGCAGTGTCAGGATGACAGTCACTGTCCCAATCCTCATTGTCTGCAGTGTCAGGTTCACAGTCACTGTCCCAATCCTCATTGTCTGCAGTGTCGGGATGACAGTCACTGTCCCAATCCTCATTGTCTGCAGTGTCGGGTTCACAGTCACTGTCCCAATCCTCATTGTCTGCAGTGTCGGGTTCACAGTCACTGTCCCAATCCTCATTGTCTGCAGTGTCGGGTTTACAGTCACTGTCCCAATCCTCATTGTCTGCAGTGTCGGCTTTACAGTCACTGTCCAAATCCTCATTGTCTGCAGTGTCGGGTTCACAGTCACTGTCCCAATCCTCATTGTCTGCAGTGTCGGGATGACAGTCACTGTCCCAATCCTCATTGTCTGCAGTGTCGGGATGACAGTCACTGTCCCAATCCTCATTGTCTGCAGTGTCAGGTTCACAGTCACTGTCCCAATCCTCATTGTCTGCAGTGTCGGGATGACAGTCACTGTCCCAATCCTCATTGTCTGCAGTGTCGGGTTCACAGTCACTGTCCCAATCCTCATTGTCTGCAGTGTCGGGTTTACAGTCACTGTCCCAATCCTCATTGTCTGCAGTGTCGGCTTTACAGTCACTGTCCAAATCCTCATTGTCTGCAGTGTCAGGTTCACAGTCACTGTCCCAATCCTCATTGTCTGCAGTGTCGGGATGACAGCCACTGTCCCAATCCTCATTGTCTGCAGTGTCGGGTTCACAGTCACTGTCCCAATCCTCATTGTCTGCAGTGTCGGGATGACAGTCACTGTCCCAATCCTCATTGTCTGCAGTGTCGGGATGACAGTCACTGTCCCAATCCTCATTGTCTGCAGTGTCAGGTTCACAGTCACTGTCCCAATCCTCATTGTCTGCAGTGTCGGGATGACAGTCACTGTCCCAATCCTCATTGTCTGCAGTGTCGGGATGAGAGTCACTGTCCCAATCCTCATTGTCTGCAGTGTCGGGATGACAGCCACTGTCCCAATCCTCATTGTCTGCAGTGTCGGGTTCACAGTCACTGTCCCAATCCTCATTGTCTGCAGTGTCGGGTTCACAGTCACTGTCCCAATCCTCATTGTCTGCAGTGTCGGGATGACAGTCACTGTCCCAATCCTCATTGTCTGCAGTGTCGGGTTCACAGTCACTATCCCAATCCTCATTGTCTGCAGTGTCGGGTTCACAGTCACTGTCCCAATCCTCATTGTCTGCAGTGTCGGGTTTACAGTCACTGTCCAAATGTTCATTGTCTGCAGTGTCGGGATGAGAGTCACTATCCCAATCCTCATTCTCTGCAGTGTCGGCTTTACAGTCACTGTCCAAATCCTCATTGTCTGCAGTGTCAGGTTCACAGTCACTGTCCAAATCCTCATTGTCTGCAGTGTCAGGTTCACAGTCACTGTCCCAATCCTCATTGAGTGCAGTGTCGGGATGACAGTCACTGTCCCAATCCTCATTGTCTGCCGTGTCGGGATGACAATCACTGTCCAAATCCTCATTGTCTGCAGTGCCGGGTTCACAGTCACTGTCCCAATCCTCATTGAGTGCAGTGTCGGGATGACAGTCACTGTCCCAATCCTCATTGTCTGCAGTGTCAGGATGACAGTCACTGTCCCAATCCTCATTGTCTGCAGTGTCAGGTTCACAGTCACTGTCCCAATCCTCATTGTCTGCAGTGTCGGGATGACAGTCACTGTCCCAATCCTCATTGTCTGCAGTGTCGGGATGACAGTCACTGTCCCAATCCTCATTGTCTGCAGTGTTGGGTTCACAGTCACTGTCCCAATCCTCATTGTCTGCAGTGTCGGGTTCACAGTCACTGTCCCAATCCTCATTGTCTGCAGTGTCGGGTTTACAGTCACTGTCCCAATCCTCATTGTCTGCAGTGTCGGCTTTACAGTCACTGTCCAAATCCTCATTGTCTGCAGTGTCAGGTTCACAGTCACTGTCCCAATCCTCATTGTCTGCAGTGTCGGGATGACAGCCACTGTCCCAATCCTTATTGTCTGCAGTGTCGGGTTCACAGTCACTGTCCAAATCCTCATTGTCTGCAGTGTCGGGATGACAGTCACTGTCCCAATCCTCATTGTCTGCAGTGTCGGGTTCACAGTCACTGTCCCAATCTTCATTGTCTGCAGTGTCGGGTTTACAGTCACTGCCCAAATCCTCATTGTCTGCAGTGTCGGGATGAGAGTCACTGTCCCAATCCTCATTGTCTGCAGTGCCGGCTTTACAGTCACTGTCCAAATCCTCATTGTCTGCAGTGTCAGGTTCACAGTCACTGTCCCAATCCTCATTGTCTGCAGTGTCGGGTTCACAGTCACTGTCCCAATCCTCATTGTCTGCAGTGTCGGGATGAGAGTCACTGTCCCAATCCTCATTGTCTGCAGTGTCGGGATGACAGCCACTGTCCCAATCCTCATTCTCTGCAGTGTCGGGTTCACAGTCACTGTCCCAATCCTCATTGAGTGCAGTGTCGGGATGACAGTCACTGTCCCAATCCTCATTGTCTGCAGTGTCAGGATGACAGTCACTGTCCCAATCCTCATTGTCTGCAGTGTCAGGTTCACAGTCACTGTCCCAATCCTCATTGTCTGCAGTGTCGGGATGACAGTCACTGTCCCAATCCTCATTGTCTGCAGTGTCGGGTTCACAGTCACTATCCCAATCCTCATTGTCTGCAGTGTCGGGATGAGAGTCACTGTCCCAATCCTCATTGTCTGCAGTGTCGGGATGACAGCCACTGTCCCAATCCTCATTGTCTGCAGTGTTGGGTTCACAGTCACTGTCCCAATCCTCATTGAGTGCAGTGTCGGGATGACAGTCACTGTCCCAATCCTCATTGTCTGCAGTGTCGGGATGACAGTCACTGTCCCAATCCTCATTGTCTGCAGTGTCGGGTTCACAGTCACTGTCCCAATCCTCATTGTCTGCAGTGTCGGGTTCACAGTCACTGTCCCAATCCTCATTGTCTGCAGTGTCGGGTTTACAGTCACTGTCCCAATCCTCATTGTCTGCAGTGTCGGCTTTACAGTCACTGTCCAAATCCTCATTGTCTGCAATGTCAGGTTCACAGTCACTGTCCCAATCCTCATTGAGTGCAGTGTCGGGATGACAGTCACTGTCCCAATCCTCATTGGCCGCAGTGTCAGGATGACAGTCACTGTCCCAATCCTCATTGTCTGCAGTGTCAGGTTCACAGTCACTGTCCCAATCCTCATTGTATGCAGTGTCGGGATGACAGTCACTGTCCCAATCCTCATTGTCTGCAGTGTCGGGATGACAGTCACTGTCCCAATCCTCATTTTCTGCAGCGTCGGGTTCACAGTCACTGTCCCAATCCTCATTGTCTGCAGTGTCGGGTTCACAGTCACTGACCCAATCCTCATTGTCTGCAGTGTCGGGATGACAGCCACTGTCCCAATCCTCATTGTCTGCAGTGTCGGGTTCACAGTCACTGTCCCAATCCTCATTGTCTGCAGTGTCGGGATGACAGTCACTGTCCCAATCCTCATTGTCTGCAGTGTCGGGATGACAGTCACTGTCCCAATCCTCATTGTCTGCAGTGTCAGGTTCACAGTCACTGTCCCAATCCTCATTGTCTGCAGTGTCGGGATGACAGTCACTGTCCCAATCCTCATTGTCTGCAGTATCGGGATGAGAGTCACTGACCCAATCCTCATTGTCTGCAGTGTCGGGATGACAGCCACTGTCCCAATCCTCATTGTCTGCAGTGTCGGGTTCACAGTCACTGTCCCAATCCTCATTGTCTGCAGTGTAGGGTTTACAGTCACTGTCCAAATCCTCATTGTCTGCAGTGTCGGGTTCACAGTCCCTGTCCCAATCCTCATTGTCTGCAGTGTCGGGTTTACAGTCACTGTCCAAATCCTCATTGTCTGCAGTGTCGGGATGAGAGTCACTATCCCAATCCTCATTCTCTGCAGTGTCGGCTTTACAGTCACTGTCCAAATCCTCATTGTCTGCATTGTCAGGTTCACAGTCACTGTCCAAATCCTCATTGTCTGCAGTGTCAGGTTCACAGTCACTGTCCCAATCCTCATTGAGTGCAGTGTCGGGATGACAGTCACTGTCCCAATCCTCATTGTCTGCAGTGTCAGGATGACAGTCACTGTCCCAATCCTCATTGTCTGCAGTGTCAGGTTCACAGTCACTGTCCCAATCCTCATTGTCTGCAGTGTCGGGATGACAGTCACTGTCCCAATCCTCATTATCTGCAGTGTCAGGTTCACAGTCACTGTCACAATCCTCATTATCTGCAGTGTCAGGTTCACAGTCACTGTCACAATCCTCATTGTCTGCAGTCTCGGGTTCACAGTCACTGTCCAAATCCTCATTGTCTTCAGTGTCGGGATGACAGTCACTGTCCCAATCCTCATTGTCTGCAGTGTCAGGTTCTCAGTCACTGTCCAAATCCTCATTGTCTGCAGTGTCGGACTGACAGTCGCTGTTCCAATCCTCATTGTCTGCAGTGTCGGGTTCACAGTCACTGTCCAAATCCTCATTGTCTGCAGTGTCGGGATGACAGTCACTGTCCCAATCCTCATTGTCTGCAGTGTCGGGTTCACAGTCACTGTCCCAATCCTCATTGTCTGCAGTGTCGGGTTCACAGTCACTGTCCCAATCCTCATTGTCTGCAGTGTCGGGTTCACAGTCACTGTCCCAATCCTCATTGTCTGCAGTGTCGGGTTTACATTCACTGTCCCAATCCTCATTGTCTGCAGTGTCGGCTTTACAGTCACTGTCCAAATCGTCATTGTCTGCAGTGTCAGTTTCACAGTCACTGTCCCAATCCTCATTGAGTGCAGTGTCGGGATGACAGTCACTGTCCCAATCCTCTTTGTCTGCAGTGTCAGGATGACAGTCACTGTCCCAATCCTCATTGTCTGCAGTGTCAGGTTCACAGTCACTGTCCCAATCCTCATTGTCTGCAGTGTCGGGATGACAGTCACTGTCCCAATCCTCATTGTCTGCAGTGTCGGGATGACAGTCACTGTCCCAATCCTCATTGTCTGCAGTGTCGGGTTCACAGTCACTGTCCCAATCCTCATTGTCTGCAGTGTCAGGTTCACAGTCACTGTCCCAATCCTCATTGAGTGCAGTGTCGGGATGACAGTCACTGTCCCAATCCTCATTGTCTGCCGTGTCGGGATGACAGTCACTGTCCAAATCCTCATTGTCTGCAGTGCCGGGTTCACAGTCACTGTCCCAATCCTCATTGAGTGCAGTGTCGGGATGACAGTCACTGTCCCAATCCTCATTGTCTGCAGTGTCAGGATGACAGTCACTGTCCCAATCCTCATTGTCTGCAGTGTCAGGTTCACAGTCACTGACCCAATCCTCATTGTCTGCAGTGTCGGGATGACAGTCACTGTCCCAATCCTCATTATCTGCAGTGTCAGGTTCACAGTCACTGTCACAATCCTCATTATCTGCAGTGTCAGGTTCACAGTCACTGACACAATCCTCATTGTCTTCAGTCTCGGGTTCACAGTCACTGTCCAAATCCTCATTGTCTTCAGTGTCGGGATGACAGTCACTGTCCCAATCCTCATGGTCTGCAGTGTCAGTTTCACAGTCACTGTCCAAATCCTCATTGTCTGCAGTGTCGGACTGACAGTCACTGTTCCAATCCTCATTGTCTACAGTGTCGGGTTCACAGTCACTGTCCAAATCCTCATTGTCTGCAGTGTCGGGATGACAGTCACTGTCCCTATCCTCATTGTCTGCAGTGTCGGGTTCACAGTCACTGTCCCAATCCTCATTGTCTGCAGTGTCGGGTTTACAGTCACTGCCCAAATCCTCATTGTCTGCAGTGTCGGGATGAGAGTCACTGTCCCAATCCTCATTGTCTGCACTGTCGGCTTCACAGTCACTGTCCAAATCCTCATTGTCTGCAGTGTCAGGTTCACAGTCACTGTCCCAATCCTCATTGTCTGCAGTGTCGGGATGACAGCCACTGTCCCAATCCTCATTGTCTGCAGTGTCGGGTTCACAGTCACTGTCCCAATCCTCATTGTCTGCAGTGTCGGGTTCACAGTCACTGTCCCAATCCTCATTGTCTGCAGTGTCGGGATGACAGTCACTGTCCCAATCCTCATTGTCTGCAGTGTCAGGTTCACAGTCACTGTCCCAATCCTCATTGTCTGGAGTGTCGGGTTCACAGTCACTGTCCAAATCCTCGTTGTCTGCAGTGTCGGGTTCACAGTCACTGTCCAAATCCTCATTGTCTGCAGTGTCGGGTTCACAGTCACTGTCACAATCCTCATTGTCTGCAGTGTCAGGTTCACAGTCACTGTCCCAATCCTCATTGTCTGCAGTGTCGGGTTCACAGTCACTGTCCAAATCCTCATTGTCTGCAGTGTCGGGTTCACAGTCACTGTCCAAATCCTCATTGTCTGCAGTGTCGGGTTCACAGTCACTGTCCCAATCCTCATTGTCTGCAGTGTTGGGTTCACAGTCACTGTCCCAATCCTCATTGTCTGCAGTGTCGGGATGACAGTCACTGTCCCAATCCTCATTGTCTGCAGTGTAGGTTTCACAGTCACTGTTTCAATCCTCATTGTCTGCAGTGTTGGGTTCACAGTCACTGTCCCAATCCTCATTGTCTGCAGTGTCGGGATGACAGTCACTGTCCCAATCCTCATTGTCTGCAGTGTCGGGATGAGAGTCACTGTCCCAATCCTCATTGTCTGCAGTGTCGGGATGACAGCCACTGTCCCAATCCTCATTGTCTGCAGTGTCGGGTTCACAGTCACTGTCCCAATCCTCATTGTCTGCAGTGTCGGGTTCACAGTCACTGTCACAATCCTCATTATCTGCAGTGTCAGGTTCACAGTCACTGTCACAATCCTCATTGTCTGCAGTCTCGGGTTCACAGTCACTGTCCAAATCCTCATTGTCTGCAGTGTCAGGTTCACAGTCACTGTCCCAATCCTCATTGTCTGCAGTGTCGGGATGACAGTCACTGTCCCAATCCTCATTGAGTGCAGTGTCGGGATGACAGTCACTGTCCCAATCCTCATTGTCTGCCGTGTCGGGATGACAGTCACTGTCCAAATCCTCATTGTCTGCAGTGCCGGGTTCACAGTCACTGTCCCAATCCTCATTGAGTGCAGTGTCGGGATGACAGTCACTGTCCCAATCCTCATTGTCTGCAGTGTCAGGATGACAGTCACTGTCCCAATCCTCATTGTCTGCAGTGTCAGGTTCACAGTCACTGACCCAATCCTCATTGTCTGCAGTGTCGGGATGACAGTCACTGTCCCAATCCTCATTATCTGCAGTGTCAGGTTCACAGTCACTGTCACAATCCTCATTATCTGCAGTGTCAGGTTCACAGTCACTGTCACAATCCTCATTGTCTTCAGTCTCGGGTTCACAGTCACTGTCCAAATCCTCATTGTGTTCAGTGTCGGGATGACAGTCACTGTCCCAATCCTCATGGTCTGCAGTGTCAGTTTCACAGTCACTGTCCAAATCCTCATTGTCTGCAGTGTCGGACTGACAGTCACTGTTCCAATCCTCATTGTCTACAGTGTCGCGTTCACAGTCACTGTCCAAATCCTCATTGTCTGCAGTGTCGGGATGACAGTCACTGTCCCTATCCTCATTGTCTGCAGTGTCGGGTTCACAGTCACTGTCCCAATCCTCATTGTCTGCAGTGTCGGGTTTACAGTCACTGCCCAAATCCTCATTGTCTGCAGTGTCGGGATGAGAGTCACTGTCCCAATCCTCATTGTCTGCAGTGTCGGCTTCACAGTCACTGTCCAAATCCTCATTGTCTGCAGTGTCAGGTTCACAGTCACTGTCCCAATCCTCATTGTCTGCAGTGTCGGGATGACAGCCACTGTCCCAATCCTCATTGTCTGCAGTGTCGGGTTCACAGTCACTGTCCCAATCCTCATTGTCTGCAGTGTCGGGTTCACAGTCACTGTCCCAATCCTCATTGTCTGCAGTGTCGGGATGACAGTCACTGTCCCAATCCTCATTGTCTGCAGTGTCAGGTTCACAGTCACTGTCCCAATCCTCATTGTCTGGAGTGTCGGGTTCACAGTCACTGTCCAAATCCTCGTTGTCTGCAGTGTCGGGTTCACAGTCACTGTCCAAATCCTCATTGTCTGCAGTGTCGGGTTCACAGTCACTGTCACAATCCTCATTGTCTGCAGTGTCAGGTTCACAGTCACTGTCCCAATCCTCATTGTCTGCAGTGTCGGGTTCACAGTCACTGTCCAAATCCTCATTGTCTGCAGTGTCGGGTTCACAGTCACTGTCCAAATCCTCATTGTCTGCAGTGTCGGGTTCACAGTCACTGTCCCAATCCTCATTGTCTGCAGTGTTGGGTTCACAGTCACTGTCCCAATCCTCATTGTCTGCAGTGTCGGGATGACAGTCACTGTCCCAATCCTCATTGTCTGCAGTGTAGGTTTCACAGTCACTGTTTCAATCCTCATTGTCTACAGTGTTGGGTTCACAGTCACTGTCCCAATCCTCATTGTCTGCAGTGTCGGGATGACAGTCACTGTCCCAATCCTCATTGTCTGCAGTGTCGGGATGAGAGTCACTGTCCCAATCCTCATTGTCTGCACTGTCGGGATGACAGCCACTGTCCCAATCCTCATTGTCTGCAGTGTCGGGTTCACAGTCACTGTCCCAATCCTCATTGTCTGCAGTGTTGGGTTCACAGTCACTGTCCCAATCCTCATTGTCTGCAGTGTCGGGATGACAGTCACTGTCCCAATCCTCATTGTCTGCAGTGTCGGGTTCACAGTCACTATCCCAATCCTCATTGTCTGCAGTGTCGGGTTCACAGTCACTGTCCCAATCCTCATTGTCTGCAGTGTCGGGTTTACAGTCACTGTCCAAATGCTCATTGTCTGCAGTGTCGGGATGAGAGTCACTATCCCAATCCTCATTCTCTGCAGTGTCGGCTTTACAGTCACTGTCCAAATCCTCATTGTCTGCAGTGTCAGGTTCACAGTCACTGTCCAAATCCTCATTGTCTGCAGTGTCAGGTTCACAGTCACTGTCCCAATCCTCATTGAGTGCAGTGTCGGGATGACAGTCACTGTCCCAATCCTCATTGTCTGCCGTGTCGGGATGACAATCACTGTCCAAATCCTCATTGTCTGCAGTGCCGGGTTCACAGTCACTGTCCCAATCCTCATTGAGTGCAGTGTCGGGATAACAGTCACTGTCCCAATCCTCATTGTCTGCAGTGTCAGGATGACAGTCACTGTCCCAATCCTCATTGTCTGCAGTGTCAGGTTCACAGTCACTGTCCCAATCCTCATTGTCTGCAGTGTCGGGATGAGAGTCACTGTCCCAATCCTCATTGTCTGCAGTGTCGGGATGACAGCCACTGTCCCAATCCTCATTGTCTGCAGTGTCGGGTTCACAGTCACTGTCCCAATCCTCATTGTCTGCAGTGTCGGGTTCACAGTCACTGTCCCAATCCTCATTGTCTGCAGTGTCCGGATGACAGTCACTGTCCCAATCCTCATTGTCTGCAGTGTCGGGTTCACAGTCACTATCCCAATCCTCATTGTCTGCAGTGTCGGGTTCACAGTCACTGTCCCAATCCTCATTGTCTGCAGTGTCGGGTTTACAGTCACTGTCCAAGTGCTCATTGTCTGCAGTGTCGGGATGAGAGTCACTATCCCAATCCTCATTCTCTGCAGTGTCGGCTTTACAGTCACTGTCCAAATCCTCATTGTTTGCAGTGTCAGGTTCACAGTCACTGTCCAAATCCTCATTGTCTGCAGTGTCAGGTTCACAGTCACTGTCCCAATCCTCATTGAGTGCAGTGTCGGGATGACAGTCACTGTCCCAATCCTCATTGTCTGCCGTGTCGGGATGACAGTCACTGTCCAAATCCTCATTGTCTGCAGTGCCGGGTTCACAGTCACTGTCCCAATCCTCATTGAGTGCAGTGTCGGGATGACAGTCACTGTCCCAATCCTCATTGTCTGCAGTGTCAGGATGACAGTCACTGTCCCAATCCTCATTGTCTGCAGTGTCAGGTTCACAGTCACTGTCCCAATCCTCATTGTCTGCAGTGTCGGGATGACAGTCACTGTCCCAATCCTCATTGTCTGCAGTGTCGGGATGACAGTCACTGTCCCAATCCTCATTGTCTGCAGTGTCGGGTTCACAGTCACTGTCCCAATCCTCATTGTCTGCAGTGTCGGGTTCAC
This sequence comes from Hypanus sabinus, assembly GCF_030144855.1. Lineage (NCBI taxonomy): Eukaryota > Metazoa > Chordata > Chondrichthyes > Myliobatiformes > Dasyatidae > Hypanus > Hypanus sabinus. The sequence goes on along the minus strand of NC_082715.1, from coordinate 67,933,378 downwards.
AGTCACTGTCCCAATCCTCATTGTCTGCAGTGTTGGGTTTACAGTCACTGTCCCAATCCTCATTGTCTGCAGTGTCGGCTTTACAGTCACTGTCCAAATCCTCATTGTCTGCAGTGTCAGGTTCACAGTCACTGTCCCAATCCTCATTGTCTGCAGTGTCGGGATGACAGCCACTGTCCCAATCCTCATTGTCTGCAGTGTCGGGTTCACAGTCACTGTCCCAATCCTCATTGTCTGCAGTGTCGGGATGACAGTCACTGTCCCAATCCTCATTGTCTGCAGTGTCGGGATGACAGTCACTGTCCCAATCCTCATTGTCTGCAGTGTCAGGTTCACAGTCACTGTCCCAATCCTCATTGTCTGCAGTGTCGGGATGACAGTCACTGTCCCAATCCTCATTGTCTGCAGTGTCGGGTTCACAGTCACTGTCCCAATCCTCATTGTCTGCAGTGTCGGGTTTACAGTCACTGTCCCAATCCTCATTGTCTGCAGTGTCGGGTTTACAGTCACTGTCCCAATCCTCATTGTCTGCAGTGTCGGCTTTACAGTCACTGTCCAAATCCTCATTGTCTGCAGTGTCAGGTTCACAGTCACTGTCCCAATCCTCATTGTCTGCAGTGTCCGGTTCACAGTCACTGTCCCAATCCTCATTGTCTGCAGTGTCGGGATGACAGTCACTGTCCCAATCCTCATTGTCTGCAGTGTCGGGATGACAGTCACTGTCCCAATCCTCATTGTCTGCAGTGTCAGGTTCACAGTCACTGTCCCAATCCTCATTGTCTGCAGTGTCGGGATGACAGTCACTGTCCCAATCCTCATTGTCTGCAGTGTCGGGATGAGAGTCACTGTCCCAATCCTCATTGTCTGCAGTGTCGGGATGACAGCCACTGTCCCAATCCTCATTGTCTGCAGTGTCGGGTTCACAGTCACTGTCCCAATCCTCATTGTCTGCAGTGTCGGGTTCACAGTCACTGTCCCAATCCTCATTGTCTGCAGTGTCGGGATGACAGTCACTGTCCCAATCCTCATTGTCTGCAGTGTCGGGTTCACAGTCACTATCCCAATCCTCATTGTCTGCAGTGTCGGGTTCACAGTCACTGTCCCAATCCTCATTGTCTGCAGTGTCGGGTTCACAGTCACTGTCCAAATCCTCATTTTCTGCAGTGTCAGGTTCACAGTCACTGTCCCAATCCTCATTGTCTGCAGTGTCGGGATGACAGTCACTGTCCAAATCCTCATTGTCTGCAGTGTCGGGTTCACAGTCACTGTCCCAATCCTCATTGTCTGCAGTGTCGGGATGACAGCCACTGTCCCAATCCTCATTGTCTGCAGTGTCGGGTTCACAGTCACTGTCCCAATCCTCATTGTCTGCAGTGTCGGGATGACAGTCACTGTCCCAATCCTCATTGTCTACAGTGTCGGTATGACAGTCACTGTCCCAATCCTCATTGTCTGCAGTGTCGGGATGACAGTCACTGTCCCAATCCTCATTGTCTAAAGTGTCGGGTTCACAGTCACTGTCCCAATCCTCATTTTCTGCAGTGTCGGGTTCACAGTCACTGTCCCAATCCTCATTGTCTGCAGTGTCGGGTTTACAGTCACTGTCCCAATCCTCATTGTCTGCAGTGTCGGCTTTACAGTCACTGTCCAAATCCTCATTGTCTGCAGTGTCAGGTTCACAGTCACTGTCCCAATCCTCATTGTCTGCAGTGTCGGGATGACAGCCACTGTCCCAATCCTCATTGTCTGCAGTGTCGGGTTCACAGTCACTGTCCCAATCCTCATTGTCTGCAGTGTCGGGATGACAGTCACTGTCCCAATCCTCATTGTCTGCAGTGTCGGGATGACAGTCACTGTCCCAATCCTCATTGTCTGCAGTGTCAGGTTCACAGTCACTGTCCCAATCCTCATTGTCTGCAGTGTCGGGATGACAGTCACTGTCCCAATCCTCATTGTCTGCAGTGTCGGGATGAGAGTCACTGTCCCAATCCTCATTGTCTGCAGTGTCGGGATCACAGCCACTGTCCCAATCCTCATTGTCTGCAGTGTCGGGTTCACAGTCACTGTCCCAATCCTCATTGTCTGCAGTGTCGGGTTCACAGTCACTGTCCCAATCCTCATTGTCTGCAGTGTCGGGATGACAGTCACTGTCCCAATCCTCATTGTCTGCAGTGTCGGGTTCACAGTCACTATCCCAATCCTCATTGTCTGCAGTGTCGGGTTCACAGTCACTGTCCCAATCCTCATTGTCTGCAGTGTCGGGTTTACAGTCACTGTCCAAATGCTCATTGTCTGCAGTGTCGGGATGAGAGTCACTATCCCAATCCTCATTCTCTGCAGTGTCGGCTTTACAGTCACTGTCCAAATCCTCATTGTTTGCAGTGTCAGGTTCACAGTCACTGTCCAAATCCTCATTGTCTGCAGTGTCAGGTTCACAGTCACTGTCCCAATCCTCATTGAGTGCAGTGTCGGGATGACAGTCACTGTCCCAATCCTCATTGTCTGCCGTGTCGGGATGACAGTCACTGTCCAAATCCTCATTGTCTGCAGTGCCGGGTTCACAGTCACTGTCCCAATCCTCATTGAGTGCAGTGTCGGGATGACAGTCACTGTCCCAATCCTCATTGTCTGCAGTGTCAGGATGACAGTCACTGTCCCAATCCTCATTGTCTGCAGTGTCAGGTTCACAGTCACTGTCCCAATCCTCATTGTCTGCAGTGTCGGGATGACAGTCACTGTCCCAATCCTCATTGTCTGCAGTGTCGGGATGACAGTCACTGTCCCAATCCTCATTGTCTGCAGTGTCGGGTTCACAGTCACTGTCCCAATCCTCATTGTCTGCAGTGTCGGGTTCACAGTCACTGTCCCAATCCTCATTGTCTGCAGTGTCGGGTTTACAGTCACTGTCCCAATCCTCATTGTCTGCAGTGTCGGCTTTACAGTCACTGTCCAAATCCTCATTGTCTGCAGTGTCAGGTTCACAGTCACTGTCCCAATCCTCATTGTCTGCAGTGTCGGGATGACAGCCACTGTCCCAATCATCATTGTCTGCAGTGTCGGGTTCACAGTCACTGTCCCAATCCTCATTGTCTGCAGTGTCGGGATGACAGTCACTGTCCCAATCCTCATTGTCTGCAGTGTCGGGATGACAGTCACTGTCCCAATCCTCATTGTCTGCAGTGTCAGGTTCACAGTCACTGTCCCAATCCTCATTGTCTGCAGTGTCGGGATGACAGTCACTGTCCCAATCCTCATTGTCTGCAGTGTCGGGTTCACAGTCACTGTCCCAATCCTCATTGTCTGCAGTGTCGGGTTTACAGTCACTGTCCCAATCCTCATTGTCTGCAGTGTCGGGTTTACAGTCACTGTCCCAATCCTCATTGTCTGCAGTGTCGGCTTTACAGTCACTGTCCAAATCCTCATTGTCTGCAGTGTCAGATTCACAGTCACTGTCCCAATCCTCATTGTCTGCAGTGTCCGGTTCACAGTCACTGTCCCAATCCTCATTGTCTGCAGTGTCGGGATGACAGTCACTGTCCCAATCCTCATTGTCTGCAGTGTCGGGATGACAGTCACTGTCCCAATCCTCATTGTCTGCAGTGTCAGGTTCACAGTCACTGTCCCAATCCTCATTGTCTGCAGTGTCGGGATGACAGTCACTGTCCCAATCCTCATTGTCTGCAGTGTCGGGATGAGAGTCACTGTCCCAATCCTCATTGTCTGCAGTGTAGGGATGACAGCCACTGTCCCAATCCTCATTGTCTGCAGTGTCGGGTTCACAGTCACTGTCCCAATCCTCATTGTCTGCAGTGTCGGGTTCACAGTCACTGTCCCAATCCTCATTGTCTGCAGTGTCGGGATGACAGTCACTGTCCCAATCCTCATTGTCTGCAGTGTCGGGTTCACAGTCACTGTCCCAATCCTCATTGTCTGCAGTGTCGGGATGACAGTCACTGTCCCAATCCTCATTGTCTGCAGTGTCGGGTTCACAGTCACTGTCCAAATCCTCATTGTCTGCTGTGTCGGGATGACAGTCACAGTCCCAATCCTCATTGTCTGCAGTGTTGGGTTCACAGTCACTGTCCCAATCCTCATTGTCTGCAGTGTCAGGTTCACAGTCACTGTCCCAATCCTCATTGTCTGCAGTGTCGGGATGACAGTCACTGTCCCAATCCTCATTGTCTGCAGTGTCGGGATGACAGTCACTGTCCCAATCCTCATTGTCTGCAGTGTCGGGTTCACAGTCACTGTCCCAATCCTCATTGTCTGCAGTGTCGGGTTCACAGTCACTGTCCCAATCCTCATTGTCTGCAGTGTCGGGTTTACAGTCACTGTCCCAATCCTCATTGTCTGCAGTGTCGGCTTTACAGTCACTGTCCAAATCCTCATTGTCTGCAGTGTCAGGTTCACAGTCACTGTCCCAATCCTCATTGTCTGCAGTGTCGGGATGACAGCCACTGTCCCAATCCTCATTGTCTGCAGTGTCGGGTTCACAGTCACTGTCCCAATCCTCATTGTCTGCAGTGTCGGGATGACAGTCACTGTCCCAATCCTCATTGTCTGCAGTGTCGGGATGACAGTCACTGTCCCAATCCTCATTGTCTGCAGTGTCAGGTTCACAGTCACTGTCCCAATCCTCATTGTCTGCAGTGTCGGGATGACAGTCACTGTCCCAATCCTCATTGTCTGCAGTGTCGGGTTCACAGTCACTGTCCCAATCCTCATTGTCTGCAGTGTCGGGTTTACAGTCACTGTCCCAATCCTCATTGTCTGCAGTGTCGGGTTTACAGTCACTGTCCCAATCCTCATTGTCTGCAGTGTCGGCTTTACAGTCACTGTCCAAATCCTCATTGTCTGCAGTGTCAGATTCACAGTCACTGTCCCAATCCTCATTGTCTGCAGTGTCCGGTTCACAGTCACTGTCCCAATCCTCATTGTCTGCAGTGTCGGGATGACAGTCACTGTCCCAATCCTCATTGTCTGCAGTGTCGGGATGACAGTCACTGTCCCAATCCTCATTGTCTGCAGTGTCAGGTTCACAGTCACTGTCCCAATCCTCATTGTCTGCAGTGTCGGGATGACAGTCACTGTCCCAATCCTCATTGTCTGCAGTGTCGGGATGAGAGTCACTGTCCCAATCCTCATTGTCTGCAGTGTCGGGTTCACAGTCACTGTCCCAATCCTCATTGTCTGCAGTGTCGGGTTTACAGTCACTGTCCCAATCCTCATTGTCTGCAGTGTCGGGTTTACAGTCACTGTCCCAATCCTCATTGTCTGCAGTGTCGGCTTTACAGTCACTGTCCAAATCCTCATTGTCTGCAGTGTCAGGTTCACAGTCACTGTCCCAATCCTCATTGTCTGCAGTGTCCGGTTCACAGTCACTGTCCCAATCCTCATTGTCTGCAGTGTCGGGATGACAGTCACTGTCCCAATCCTCATTGTCTGCAGTGTCGGGATGACAGTCACTGTCCCAATCCTCATTGTCTGCAGTGTCAGGTTCACAGTCACTGTCCCAATCCTCATTGTCTGCAGTGTCGGGATGACAGTCACTGTCCCAATCCTCATTGTCTGCAGTGTCGGGATGAGAGTCACTGTCCCAATCCTCATTGTCTGCAGTGTCGGGATGACAGCCACTGTCCCAATCCTCATTGTCTGCAGTGTCGGGTTCACAGTCACTGTCCCAATCCTCATTGTCTGCAGTGTCGGGTTCACAGTCACTGTCCCAATCCTCATTGTCTGCAGTGTCGGGATGACAGTCACTGTCCCAATCCTCATTGTCTGCAGTGTCGGGTTCACAGTCACTATCCCAATCCTCATTGTCTGCAGTGTCGGGTTCACAGTCACTGTCCCAATCCTCATTGTCTGCAGTGTCGGGTTCACAGTCACTGTCCAAATCCTCATTTTCTGCAGTGTCAGGTTCACAGTCACTGTCCCAATCCTCATTGTCTGCAGTGTCGGGATGACAGTCACTGTCCAAATCCTCATTGTCTGCAGTGTCGGGTTCACAGTCACTGTCCCAATCCTCATTGTCTGCAGTGTCGGGATGACAGCCACTGTCCCAATCCTCATTGTCTGCAGTGTCGGGTTCACAGTCACTGTCCCAATCCTCATTGTCTGCAGTGTCGGGATGACAGTCACTGTCCCAATCCTCATTGTCTACAGTGTCGGTATGACAGTCACTGTCCCAATCCTCATTGTCTGCAGTGTCGGGATGACAGTCACTGTCCCAATCCTCATTGTCTAAAGTGTCGGGTTCACAGTCACTGTCCCAATCCTCATTTTCTGCAGTGTCGGGTTCACAGTCACTGTCCCAATCCTCATTGTCTGCAGTGTCGGGTTTACAGTCACTGTCCCAATCCTCATTGTCTGCAGTGTCGGCTTTACAGTCACTGTCCAAATCCTCATTGTCTGCAGTGTCAGGTTCACAGTCACTGTCCCAATCCTCATTGTCTGCAGTGTCGGGATGACAGCCACTGTCCCAATCCTCATTGTCTGCAGTGTCGGGTTCACAGTCACTGTCCCAATCCTCATTGTCTGCAGTGTCGGGATGACAGTCACTGTCCCAATCCTCATTGTCTGCAGTGTCGGGATGACAGTCACTGTCCCAATCCTCATTGTCTGCAGTGTCAGGTTCACAGTCACTGTCCCAATCCTCATTGTCTGCAGTGTCGGGATGACAGTCACTGTCCCAATCCTCATTGTCTGCAGTGTCGGGATGAGAGTCACTGTCCCAATCCTCATTGTCTGCAGTGTCGGGATCACAGCCACTGTCCCAATCCTCATTGTCTGCAGTGTCGGGTTCACAGTCACTGTCCCAATCCTCATTGTCTGCAGTGTCGGGTTCACAGTCACTGTCCCAATCCTCATTGTCTGCAGTGTCGGGATGACAGTCACTGTCCCAATCCTCATTGTCTGCAGTGTCGGGTTCACAGTCACTATCCCAATCCTCATTGTCTGCAGTGTCGGGTTCACAGTCACTGTCCCAATCCTCATTGTCTGCAGTGTCGGGTTTACAGTCACTGTCCAAATGCTCATTGTCTGCAGTGTCGGGATGAGAGTCACTATCCCAATCCTCATTCTCTGCAGTGTCGGCTTTACAGTCACTGTCCAAATCCTCATTGTTTGCAGTGTCAGGTTCACAGTCACTGTCCAAATCCTCATTGTCTGCAGTGTCAGGTTCACAGTCACTGTCCCAATCCTCATTGAGTGCAGTGTCGGGATGACAGTCACTGTCCCAATCCTCATTGTCTGCCGTGTCGGGATGACAGTCACTGTCCAAATCCTCATTGTCTGCAGTGCCGGGTTCACAGTCACTGTCCCAATCCTCATTGAGTGCAGTGTCGGGATGACAGTCACTGTCCCAATCCTCATTGTCTGCAGTGTCAGGATGACAGTCACTGTCCCAATCCTCATTGTCTGCAGTGTCAGGTTCACAGTCACTGTCCCAATCCTCATTGTCTGCAGTGTCGGGATGACAGTCACTGTCCCAATCCTCATTGTCTGCAGTGTCGGGATGACAGTCACTGTCCCAATCCTCATTGTCTGCAGTGTCGGGTTCACAGTCACTGTCCCAATCCTCATTGTCTGCAGTGTCGGGTTCACAGTCACTGTCCCAATCCTCATTGTCTGCAGTGTCGGGTTTACAGTCACTGTCCCAATCCTCATTGTCTGCAGTGTCGGCTTTACAGTCACTGTCCAAATCCTCATTGTCTGCAGTGTCAGGTTCACAGTCACTGTCCCAATCCTCATTGTCTGCAGTGTCGGGATGACAGCCACTGTCCCAATCCTCATTGTCTGCAGTGTCGGGTTCACAGTCACTGTCCCAATCCTCATTGTCTGCAGTGTCGGGATGACAGTCACTGTCCCAATCCTCATTGTCTGCAGTGTCGGGATGACAGTCACTGTCCCAATCCTCATTGTCTGCAGTGTCAGGTTCACAGTCACTGTCCCAATCCTCATTGTCTGCAGTGTCGGGATGACAGTCACTGTCCCAATCCTCATTGTCTGCAGTGTCGGGTTCACAGTCACTGTCCCAATCCTCATTGTCTGCAGTGTCGGGATGACAGTCACTGTCCCAATCCTCATTGTCTGCAGTGTCGGGTTCACAGTCACTGTCCCAATCCTCATTGTCTGCAGTGTCGGGTTTACAGTCACTGTCCCAATCCTCATTGTCTGCAGTGTCGGGTTTACAGTCACTGTCCCAATCCTCATTGTCTGCAGTGTCGGCTTTACAGTCACTGTCCAAATCCTCATTGTCTGCAGTGTCAGATTCACAGTCACTGTCCCAATCCTCATTGTCTGCAGTGTCCGGTTCACAGTCACTGTCCCAATCCTCATTGTCTGCAGTGTCGGGATGACAGTCACTGTCCCAATCCTCATTGTCTGCAGTGTCGGGATGACAGTCACTGTCCCAATCCTCATTGTCTGCAGTGTCAGGTTCACAGTCACTGTCCCAATCCTCATTGTCTGCAGTGTCGGGATGACAGTCACTGTCCCAATCCTCATTGTCTGCAGTGTCGGGATGAGAGTCACTGTCCCAATCCTCATTGTCTGCAGTGTCGGGTTCACAGTCACTGTCCCAATCCTCATTGTCTGCAGTGTCGGGTTTACAGTCACTGTCCCAATCCTCATTGTCTGCAGTGTCGGGTTTACAGTCACTGTCCCAATCCTCATTGTCTGCAGTGTCGGCTTTACAGTCACTGTCCAAATCCTCATTGTCTGCAGTGTCAGGTTCACAGTCACTGTCCCAATCCTCATTGTCTGCAGTGTCCGGTTCACAGTCACTGTCCCAATCCTCATTGTCTGCAGTGTCGGGATGACAGTCACTGTCCCAATCCTCATTGTCTGCAGTGTCGGGATGACAGTCACTGTCCCAATCCTCATTGTCTGCAGTGTCAGGTTCACAGTCACTGTCCCAATCCTCATTGTCTGCAGTGTCGGGATGACAGTCACTGTCCCAATCCTCATTGTCTGCAGTGTCGGGATGAGAGTCACTGTCCCAATCCTCATTGTCTGCAGTGTCGGGATGACAGCCACTGTCCCAATCCTCATTGTCTGCAGTGTCGGGTTCACAGTCACTGTCCCAATCCTCATTGTCTGCAGTGTCGGGTTCACAGTCACTGTCCCAATCCTCATTGTCTGCAGTGTCGGGATGACAGTCACTGTCCCAATCCTCATTGTCTGCAGTGTCGGGTTCACAGTCACTATCCCAATCCTCATTGTCTGCAGTGTCGGGTTCACAGTCACTGTCCCAATCCTCATTGTCTGCAGTGTCGGGTTCACAGTCACTGTCCAAATCCTCATTTTCTGCAGTGTCAGGTTCACAGTCACTGTCCCAATCCTCATTGTCTGCAGTGTCGGGATGACAGTCACTGTCCAAATCCTCATTGTCTGCAGTGTCGGGTTCACAGTCACTGTCCCAATCCTCATTGTCTGCAGTGTCGGGATGACAGCCACTGTCCCAATCCTCATTGTCTGCAGTGTCGGGTTCACAGTCACTGTCCCAATCCTCATTGTCTGCAGTGTCGGGATGACAGTCACTGTCCCAATCCTCATTGTCTACAGTGTCGGTATGACAGTCACTGTCCCAATCCTCATTGTCTGCAGTGTCGGGATGACAGTCACTGTCCCAATCCTCATTGTCTAAAGTGTCGGGTTCACAGTCACTGTCCCAATCCTCATTTTCTGCAGTGTCGGGTTCACAGTCACTGTCCCAATCCTCATTGTCTGCAGTGTCGGGTTTACAGTCACTGTCCCAATCCTCATTGTCTGCAGTGTCGGCTTTACAGTCACTGTCCAAATCCTCATTGTCTGCAGTGTCAGGTTCACAGTCACTGTCCCAATCCTCATTGTCTGCAGTGTCGGGATGACAGCCACTGTCCCAATCCTCATTGTCTGCAGTGTCGGGTTCACAGTCACTGTCCCAATCCTCATTGTCTGCAGTGTCGGGATGACAGTCACTGTCCCAATCCTCATTGTCTGCAGTGTCGGGATGACAGTCACTGTCCCAATCCTCATTGTCTGCAGTGTCAGGTTCACAGTCACTGTCCCAATCCTCATTGTCTGCAGTGTCGGGATGACAGTCACTGTCCCAATCCTCATTGTCTGCAGTGTCGGGATGAGAGTCACTGTCCCAATCCTCATTGTCTGCAGTGTCGGGATCACAGCCACTGTCCCAATCCTCATTGTCTGCAGTGTCGGGTTCACAGTCACTGTCCCAATCCTCATTGTCTGCAGTGTCGGGTTCACAGTCACTGTCCCAATCCTCATTGTCTGCAGTGTCGGGATGACAGTCACTGTCCCAATCCTCATTGTCTGCAGTGTCGGGTTCACAGTCACTATCCCAATCCTCATTGTCTGCAGTGTCGGGTTCACAGTCACTGTCCCAATCCTCATTGTCTGCAGTGTCGGGTTTACAGTCACTGTCCAAATGCTCATTGTCTGCAGTGTCGGGATGAGAGTCACTATCCCAATCCTCATTCTCTGCAGTGTCGGCTTTACAGTCACTGTCCAAATCCTCATTGTTTGCAGTGTCAGGTTCACAGTCACTGTCCAAATCCTCATTGTCTGCAGTGTCAGGTTCACAGTCACTGTCCCAATCCTCATTGAGTGCAGTGTCGGGATGACAGTCACTGTCCCAATCCTCATTGTCTGCCGTGTCGGGATGACAGTCACTGTCCAAATCCTCATTGTCTGCAGTGCCGGGTTCACAGTCACTGTCCCAATCCTCATTGAGTGCAGTGTCGGGATGACAGTCACTGTCCCAATCCTCATTGTCTGCAGTGTCAGGATGACAGTCACTGTCCCAATCCTCATTGTCTGCAGTGTCAGGTTCACAGTCACTGTCCCAATCCTCATTGTCTGCAGTGTCGGGATGACAGTCACTGTCCCAATCCTCATTGTCTGCAGTGTCGGGATGACAGTCACTGTCCCAATCCTCATTGTCTGCAGTGTCGGGTTCACAGTCACTGTCCCAATCCTCATTGTCTGCAGTGTCGGGTTCACAGTCACTGTCCCAATCCTCATTGTCTGCAGTGTCGGGTTTACAGTCACTGTCCCAATCCTCATTGTCTGCAGTGTCGGCTTTACAGTCACTGTCCAAATCCTCATTGTCTGCAGTGTCAGGTTCACAGTCACTGTCCCAATCCTCATTGTCTGCAGTGTCGGGATGACAGCCACTGTCCCAATCCTCATTGTCTGCAGTGTCGGGTTCACAGTCACTGTCCCAATCCTCATTGTCTGCAGTGTCGGGATGACAGTCACTGTCCCAATCCTCATTGTCTGCAGTGTCGGGATGACAGTCACTGTCCCAATCCTCATTGTCTGCAGTGTCAGGTTCACAGTCACTGTCCCAATCCTCATTGTCTGCAGTGTCGGGATGACAGTCACTGTCCCAATCCTCATTGTCTGCAGTGTCGGGTTCACAGTCACTGTCCCAATCCTCATTGTCTGCAGTGTCGGGTTTACAGTCACTGTCCCAATCCTCATTGTCTGCAGTGTCGGGTTTACAGTCACTGTCCCAATCCTCATTGTCTGCAGTGTCGGCTTTACAGTCACTGTCCAAATCCTCATTGTCTGCAGTGTCAGATTCACAGTCACTGTCCCAATCCTCATTGTCTGCAGTGTCCGGTTCACAGTCACTGTCCCAATCCTCATTGTCTGCAGTGTCGGGATGACAGTCACTGTCCCAATCCTCATTGTCTGCAGTGTCGGGATGACAGTCACTGTCCCAATCCTCATTGTCTGCAGTGTCAGGTTCACAGTCACTGTCCCAATCCTCATTGTCTGCAGTGTCGGGATGACAGTCACTGTCCCAATCCTCATTGTCTGCAGTGTCGGGATGAGAGTCACTGTCCCAATCCTCATTGTCTGCAGTGTAGGGATGACAGCCACTGTCCCAATCCTCATTGTCTGCAGTGTCGGGTTCACAGTCACTGTCCCAATCCTCATTGTCTGCAGTGTCGGGTTCACAGTCACTGTCCCAATCCTCATTGTCTGCAGTGTCGGGATGACAGTCACTGTCCCAATCCTCATTGTCTGCAGTGTCGGGTTCACAGTCACTGTCCCAATCCTCATTGTCTGCAGTGTCGGGATGACAGTCACTGTCCCAATCCTCATTGTCTGCAGTGTCGGGTTCACAGTCACTGTCCAAATCCTCATTGTCTGCTGTGTCGGGATGACAGTCACAGTCCCAATCCTCATTGTCTGCAGTGTTGGGTTCACAGTCACTGTCCCAATCCTCATTGTCTGCAGTGTCAGGTTCACAGTCACTGTCCCAATCCTCATTGTCTGCAGTGTCGGGATGACAGTCACTGTCCCAATCCTCATTGTCTGCAGTGTCGGGATGACAGTCACTGTCCCAATCCTCATTGTCTGCAGTGTCGGGTTCACAGTCACTGTCCCAATCCTCATTGTCTGCAGTGTCGGGTTCACAGTCACTGTCCCAATCCTCATTGTCTGCAGTGTCGGGTTTACAGTCACTGTCCCAATCCTCATTGTCTGCAGTGTCGGCTTTACAGTCACTGTCCAAATCCTCATTGTCTGCAGTGTCAGGTTCACAGTCACTGTCCCAATCCTCATTGTCTGCAGTGTCGGGATGACAGCCACTGTCCCAATCCTCATTGTCTGCAGTGTCGGGTTCACAGTCACTGTCCCAATCCTCATTGTCTGCAGTGTCGGGATGACAGTCACTGTCCCAATCCTCATTGTCTGCAGTGTCGGGATGACAGTCACTGTCCCAATCCTCATTGTCTGCAGTGTCAGGTTCACAGTCACTGTCCCAATCCTCATTGTCTGCAGTGTCGGGATGACAGTCACTGTCCCAATCCTCATTGTCTGCAGTGTCGGGTTCACAGTCACTGTCCCAATCCTCATTGTCTGCAGTGTCGGGTTTACAGTCACTGTCCCAATCCTCATTGTCTGCAGTGTCGGGTTTACAGTCACTGTCCCAATCCTCATTGTCTGCAGTGTCGGCTTTACAGTCACTGTCCAAATCCTCATTGTCTGCAGTGTCAGATTCACAGTCACTGTCCCAATCCTCATTGTCTGCAGTGTCCGGTTCACAGTCACTGTCCCAATCCTCATTGTCTGCAGTGTCGGGATGACAGTCACTGTCCCAATCCTCATTGTCTGCAGTGTCGGGATGACAGTCACTGTCCCAATCCTCATTGTCTGCAGTGTCAGGTTCACAGTCACTGTCCCAATCCTCATTGTCTGCAGTGTCGGGATGACAGTCACTGTCCCAATCCTCATTGTCTGCAGTGTCGGGATGAGAGTCACTGTCCCAATCCTCATTGTCTGCAGTGTCGGGATGACAGCCACTGTCCCAATCCTCATTGTCTGCAGTGTCGGGTTCACAGTCACTGTCCCAATCCTCATTGTCTGCAGTGTCGGGATGACAGCCACTGTCCCAATCCTCATTGTCTGCAGTGTCGGGTTCACAGTCACTGTCCCAATCCTCATTGTCTGCAGTGTCGGGATGACAGTCACTGTCCCAATCCTCATTGTCTACAGTGTCGGGATGACAGTCACTGTCCCAATCCTCATTGTCTAAAGTGTCGGGTTCACAGTCACTGTCCCAATCCTCATTGTCTGCAGTGTCGGGTTCACAGTCACTGTCCCAATCCTCATTGTCTGCAGTGTCGGGTTTACAGTCACTGTCCCAATCCTCATTGTCTGCAGTGTCGGCTTTACAGTCACTGTCCAAATCCTCATTGTCTGCAGTGTCAGGTTCACAGTCACTGTCCCAATCCTCATTGTCTGCAGTGTCGGGATGACAGCCACTGTCCCAATCCTCATTGTCTGCAGTGTCGGGTTCACAGTCACTGTCCCAATCCTCATTGTCTGCAGTGTCGGGATGACAGTCACTGTCCCAATCCTCATTGTCTGCAGTGTCGGGATGACAGTCACTGTCCCAATCCTCATTGTCTGCAGTGTCAGGTTCACAGTCACTGTCCCAATCCTCATTGTCTGCAGTGTCGGGATGACAGTCACTGTCCCAATCCTCATTGTCTGCAGTGTCGGGATGAGAGTCTCTGTCCCAATCCTCATTGTCTGCAGTGTCGGGATGACAGCCACTGTCCCAATCCTCATTGTCTGCAGTGTCGGGTTCACAGTCACTGTCCCAATCCTCATTGTCTGCAGTGTCGGGTTCACAGTCACTGTCCCAATCCTCATTGTCTGCAGTGTCGGGATGACAGTCACTGTCCCAATCCTCATTGTCTGCAGTGTCGGGTTCACAGTCACTATCCCAATCCTCATTGTCTGCAGTGTCGGGTTCACAGTCACTGTCCCAATCCTCATTGTCTGCAGTGTCGGGTTTACAGTCACTGTCCAAATGCTCATTGTCTGCAGTGTCGGGATGAGAGTCACTATCCCAATCCTCATTCTCTGCAGTGTCGGCTTTACAGTCACTGTCCAAATCCTCATTGTTTGCAGTGTCAGGTTCACAGTCACTGTCCAAATCCACATTGTCTGCAGTGTCAGGTTCACAGTCACTGTCCCAATCCTCATTGAGTGCAGTGTCGGGATGACAGTCACTGTCCCAATCCTCATTGTCTGCCGTGTCGGGATGACAGTCACTGTCCAAATCCTCATTGTCTGCAGTGCCGGGTTCACAGTCACTGTCCCAATCCTCATTGAGTGCAGTGTCGGGATGACAGTCACTGTCCCAATCCTCATTGTCTGCAGTGTCAGGATGACAGTCACTGTCCCAATCCTCATTGTCTGCAGTGTCAGGTTCACAGTCACTGTCCCAATCCTCATTGTCTGCAGTGTCGGGATGACAGTCACTGTTCCAATCCTCATTGTCTGCAGTGTCGGGATGACAGTCACTGTCCCAATCCTCATTGTCTGCAGTGTCGGGTTCACAGTCACTGTCCCAATCCTCATTGTCTGCAGTGTCGGGTTCACAGTCACTGTCCCAATCCTCATTGTCTGCAGTGTCGGGTTTACAGTCACTGTCCCAATCCTCATTGTCTGCAGTGTCGGCTTTACAGTCACTGTCCAAATCCTCATTGTCTGCAGTGTCAGGTTCACAGTCACTGTCCCAATCCTCATTGTCTGCAGTGTCGGGATGACAGCCACTGTCCCAATCCTCATTGTCTGCAGTGTCGGGTTCACAGTCACTGTCCCAATCCTCATTGCCTGCAGTGTCGGGATGACAGTCGCTGTCCCAATCCTCATTGTCTGCAGTGTCGGGATGACAGTCACTGTCCCAATCCTCATTGTCTGCAGTGTCAGGTTCACAGTCACTGTCCCAATCCTCATTGTCTGCAGTGTCGGGATGACAGTCACTGTCCCAATCCTCATTGTCTGCAGTGTCGGGTTCACAGTCACTGTCCCACTCCTCATTGTCTGCAGTGTCGGGTTTACAGTCACTGTCCCAATCCTCATTGTCTGCAGTGTCGGCTTTACAGTCACTGTCCAAATCCTCATTGTCTGCAGTGTCAGGTTCACAGTCACTGTCCCAATCCTCATTGTCTGCAGTGTCGGGATGACAGCCACTGTCCCAATCCTCATTGTCTGCAGTGTCGGGTTCACAGTCACTGTCCCAATCCTCATTGTCTGCAGTGTCGGGATGACAGTCACTGTCCCAATCCTCATTGTCTGCAGTGTCAGGTTCACAGTCACTGTCCCAATCCTCATTGTCTGCAGTGTCGGGATGACAGTCACTGTCCCAATCCTCATTGTCTGCAGTGTCGGCATGACAGTCACTGTCCCAATCCTCATTGTCTGCAGTGTCGGGTTCACAGTCACTGTCCCAATCCTCATTGTCTGCAGTGTCGGGTTTACAGTCACTGTCCCAATCCTCATTGTCTGCAGTGTCGGGTTTACAGTCACTGTCCCAATCCTCATTGTCTGCAGTGTCGGCTTTACAGTCACTGTCCAAATCCTCATTGTCTGCAGTGTCCGGTTCACAGTCACTGTCCCAATCCTCATTGTCTGCAGTGTCGGGATGACAGTCACTGTCCCAATCCTCATTTTCTGCAGTGTCGGGATGACAGTCACTGTCCCAATCCTCATTGTCTGCAGTGTCAGGTTCACAGTCACTGTCCCAATCCTCATTGTCTGCAGTGTCGGCTTTACAGTCACTGTCCAAATCCTCATTGTCTGCAGTGTCAGGTTCACAGTCACTGTCCCAATCCTCATTGTCTGCAGTGTCGGGATGACAGCCACTGTCCCAATCCTCATTGTCTGCAGTGTCGGGTTCACAGTCACTGTCCCAAACCTCATTGTCTGCAGTGTCGGGATGACAGTCACTGTCCCAATCCTCATTGTCTGCAGTGTCGGGATGACAGTCACTGTCCCAATCCTCATTGTCTGCAGTGTCAGGTTCACAGTCACTGTCCCAATCCTCATTGTCTGCAGTGTCGGCATGACAGTCACTGTCCCAATCCTCATTGTCTGCAGTGTCGGGTTCACAGTCACTGTCCCAATCCTCATTGTCTGCAGTGTCGGCTTTACAGTCACTGTCCAAATCCTCATTGTCTGCAGTGTCCGGTTCACAGTCACTGTCCCAATCCTCATTGTCTGCAGTGTCGGGATGACAGTCAGTGTCCCAATCCTCATTGTCTGCAGTGTCGGGATGACAGTCACTGTCCCAATCCTCATTGTCTGCAGTGTCAGGTTCACAGTCACTGTCCCAATCCTCATTGTCTGCAGTGTCGGGATGACAGTCACTGTCCCAATCCTCATTGTCTGCAGTGTCGGGATGAGAGTCACTGTCCCAATCCTCATTGTCTGCAGTGTTGGGATGACAGCCACTGTCCCAATCCTCATTGTCTGCAGTGTCGGGTTCACAGTCACTGTCCCAATCCTCATTGTCTGCAGTGTCGGGTTCACAGTCACTGTCCCAATCCTCATTGTCTGCAGTGTCGGGATGACAGTCACTGTCCCAATCCTCATTGTCTGCAGTGTCGGGTTCACAGTCACTATCCCAATCCTCATTGTCTGCAGTGTCGGGTTCACAGTCACTGTCCCAATCCTCATTGTCTGCAGTGTCGGGTTCACAGTCACTGTCCAAATCCTCATTTTCTGCAGTGTCAGGTTCACAGTCACTGTCCAAATCCTCATTGTCTGCAGTGTCGGGTTCACAGTCACTGTCCCAATCCTCATTGTCTGCAGTGTCGGGATGACAGCCACTGTCCCAATCCTCATTGTCTGCAGTGTCGGGTTCACAGTCACTGTCCCAATCCTCATTGTCTGCAGTGTCGGGATGACAGTCACTGTCCCAATCCTCATTGTCTACAGTGTCGGGATGACAGTCACTGTCCCAATCCTCATTGTCTGCAGTGTCGGGATGACAGTCACTGTCCCAATCCTCATTGTCTAAAGTGTCGGGTTCACAGTCACTGTCCCAATCCTCATTGTCTGCAGTGTCGGGATGAGAGTCACTGTCCCAATCCTCATTGTCTGCAGTGTCGGCTTTACAGTCACTGTCCCAATCCTCATTGTCTGCAGTGTCGGGATGACAGCCACTGTCCCAATCCTCATTGTCTGCAGTGTCGGGTTCACAGTCACTGTCCCAATCCTCATTGTCTGCAGTGTCGGGATGACAGTCACTGTCCCAATCCTCATTGTCTGCAGTGTCGGGATGACAGTCACTGTCCCAATCCTCATTGTCTGCAGTGTCAGGTTCACAGTCACTGTCCCAATCCTCATTGTCTGCAGTGTCGGGATGACAGTCACTGTCCCAATCCTCATTGTCTGCAGTGTCGGGATGAGAGTCACTGTCCCAATCCTCATTGTCTGCAGTGTCGGGATGACAGCCACTGTCCCAATCCTCATTGTCTGCAGTGTCGGGTTCACAGTCACTGTCCCAATCCTCATTGTCTGCAGTGTCGGGTTCACAGTCACTGTCCCAATCCTCATTGTCTGCAGTGTCGGGTTGACAGTCACTGTCCCAATCCTCATTGTCTGCAGTGTCGGGTTCACAGTCACTATCCCAATCCTCATTGTCTGCAGTGTCGGGATCACAGTCACTGTCCCAATCCTCATTGTCTGCAGTGTCGGGTTTACAGTCACTGTCCAAATGCTCATTGTCTGCAGTGTCGGGATGAGAGTCACTATCCCAATCCTCATTCTCTGCAGTGTCGGCTTTACAGTCACTGTCCAAATCCTCATTGTTTGCATTGTCAGGTTCACAGTCACTGTCCAAATCCTCATTGTCTGCAGTGTCAGGTTCACAGTCACTGTCCCAATCCTCATTGAGTGCAGTGTCGGGATGACAGTCACTGTCCCAATCCTCATTGTCTGCCGTGTCGGGATGACAGTCATTGTCCAAATCCTCATTGTCTGCAGTGCCGGGTTCACAGTCACTGTCCCAATCCTCATTGAGTGCAGTGTCGGGATGACAGTCACTGTCCCAATCCTCATTGTCTGCAGTGTCAGGATGACAGTCACTGTCCCAATCCTCATTGTCTGCAGTGTCAGGTTCACAGTCACTGTCCCAATCCTCATTGTCTGCAGTGTCGGGATGACAGTCACTGTCCCAATCCTCATTGTCTGCAGTGTCGGGATGACAGTCACTGTCCCAATCCTCATTGTCTGCAGTGTCGGGTTCACAGTCACTGTCCCAATCCTCATTGTCTGCAGTGTCGGGTTCACAGTCACTGTCCCAATCCTCATTGTCTGCAGTGTCGGGTTTACAGTCACTGTCCCAATCCTCATTGTCTGCAGTGTCGGCTTTACAGTCACTGTCCAAATCCTCATTGTCTGCAGTGTCAGGTTCACAGTCACTGTCCCAATCCTCATTGTCTGCAGTGTCGGGATGACAGCCACTGTCCCAATCCTCATTGTCTGCAGTGTCGGGTTCACAGTCACTGTCCCAATCCTCATTGCCTGCAGTGTCGGGATGACAGTCGCTGTCCCAATCCTCATTGTCTGCAGTGTCGGGATGACAGTCACTGTCCCAATCCTCATTGTCTGCAGTGTCAGGTTCACAGTCACTGTCCCAATCCTCATTGTCTGCAGTGTCGGGATGACAGTCACTGTCCCAATCCTCATTGTCTGCAGTGTCGGGTTCACAGTCACTGTCCCACTCCTCATTGTCTGCAGTGTCGGGTTTACAGTCACTATCCCAATCCTCATTGTCTGCAGTGTCGGCTTTACAGTCACTGTCCAAATCCTCATTGTCTGCAGTGTCAGGTTCACAGTCACTGTCCCAATCCTCATTGTCTGCAGTGTCGGGATGACAGCCACTGTCCCAATCCTCATTGTCTGCAGTGTCGGGTTCACAGTCACTGTCCCAATCCTCATTGTCTGCAGTGTCGGGATGACAGTCACTGTCCCAATCCTCATTGTCTGCAGTGTCGGGATGACAGTCACTGTCCCAATCCTCATTGTCTGCAGTGTCAGGTTCACAGTCACTGTCCCAATCCTCATTGTCTGCAGTGTCGGGATGACAGTCACTGTCCCAATCCTCATTGTCTGCAGTGTCGGGATGACAGCCACTGTCCCAATCCTCATTGTCTGCAGTGTCGGGTTCACAGTCACTGTCCCAAACCTCATTGTCTGCAGTGTCGGGTTCACAGTCACTGTCCCAATCCTCATTGTCTGCAGTGTCGGGTTCACAGTCACTGTCCCAATCCTCATCGTCTGCAGTGTCGGGATGACAGTCACTGTCCCAATCCTCATTGTCTGCAGTGTCGGGATGACAGCCACTGTCCCAATCCTCATTGTCTGCAGTGTCGGGTTCACAGTCACTGTCCCAATCCTCATTGTCTGCAGTGTCGGGTTCACAGTCACTGTCCCAATCCTCATTGTCTGCAGTCTCGGGATGACAGTCACTGTCCCAATCCTCATTGTCTGCAGTGTCGGGTTCACAGTCACTATCCCAATCCTCATTGTCTGCAGTGTCGGGTTCACAGTCACTGTCCCAATCCTCATTGTCTGCAGTGTCGGGTTTACAGTCACTGTCCAAATGCTCATTGTCTGCAGTGTCGGGATGAGAGTCACTATCCCAATCCTCATTCTCTGCAGTGTCGGCCTTACAGTCACTGTCCAAATCCTCATTGTCTGCAGTGTCAGGTTCACAGTCACTGTCCAAATCCTCATTGTCTGCAGTGTCAGGTTCACAGTCACTGTCCCAATCCTCATTGAGTGCAGTGTCGGGATGACAGTCACTGTCCCAATCCTCATTGTCTGCCGTGTCGGGATGACAGTCACTGTCCAAATCCTCATTGTCTGCAGTGCCGGGTTCACAGTCACTGTCCCAATCCTCATTGAGTGCAGTGTCGGGATGACAGTCACTGTCCCAATCCTCATTGCCTGCAGTGTCAGGATGACAGTCACTGTCCCAATCCTCATTGTCTGCAGTGTCAGGTTCACAGTCACTGTCCCAATCCTCATTGTCTGCAGTGTCGGGATGACAGTCACTGTCCCAATCCTCATTGTCTGCAGTGTCGGGATGACAGTCACTGTCCCAATCCTCATTGTCTGCAGTGTCGGGTTCACAGTCACTGTCCCAATCCTCATTGTCTGCAGTGTCGGGTTCACAGTCACTGTCCCAATCCTCATTGTCTCCAGTGTCGTGTTTACAGTCACTGTCCCAATCCTCATTGTCTGCAGTGTCGGCTTTACAGTCACTGTCCAAATCCTCATTGTCTGCAGTGTCAGGTTCACAGTCACTGTCCCAATCCTCATTGTCTGCAGTGTCGGGATGACAGCCACTGTCCCAATCCTCATTGTCTGCAGTGTCGGGTTCACAGTCACTGTCCCAATCCTCATTGTCTGCAGTGTCGGGATGACAGTCACTGTCCCAATCCTCATTGTCTGCAGTGTCGGGATGACAGTCACTGTCCCAATCCTCATTGTCTGCAGTGTCGGGTTCACAGTCACTGTCCCAATTCTCATTGTCTGCAGTGTCGGGATGACAGTCACTGTCCCAATCCTCATTGTCTGCAGTGTCAGGATGACAGTCACTGTCCCAATCCTCATTGTCTGCAGTGTCAGGATCACAGTCACATTCCCAATCCTCATTGTCTGCAGTGTCAGGTTCACAGTCACTGTCACAATCCTCATTATCTGCAGTGTCAGGTTCACAGTCACTGTCACAATCCTCATTGTCTGCAGTCTCGGGTTCACAGTCACTGTCCAAATCCTCATTGTCTGCAGTGTCGGGATGACAGTCACTGTCCCAATCCTCATTGTCTGCAGTGTCGGGTTCACAGTCACTGTCCAAATCCTCATTGTCTGCAGTGTCGGGATGAGAGTCAAAGTCCAAATCCTCATTGTCTGCAGTGTCGGCTTTACAGTCACTGTCCAAATCCTCATTGTCTGCAGTGTCAGGTTCACAGTCACTGTCCAAATCCTCATTGTGTGCAGTGTCAGGTTCACAGTCACTGTCCCAAACCTCATTGAGTGCAGTGTAGGGATGACAGTCACTGTCCCAATCCTCATTGCCTGCCGTATCGGGATGACAGTCACTGTCCAAATCCTCATTGTCTGCAGTGCCGGGTTCACAGTCACTGTCCGAATCCTCATTGAGTGCAGTGTCGGGATGACAGTCACTGTCCCAATCCTCATTGTCTGCAGTGTCAGGATGACAGTCACTGTCCCAATCCTCATTGTCTGCAGTGTCAGGTTCACAATCAATGTCCCAATCCTCATTGTCTGCAGTGTAGGGATGACAGTCACTGTCCCAATCCTCATTATCTGCAGTGTCAGGTTCACAGTCACTGTCACAATCCTCATTATCTGCAGTGTCAGGCTGACAGTCACTGTCCCAATTCTCATTCTCTGCAGTGTCAGGTTCACAGTCACTGTCCCAATCCTCATTGTCTGCAGTGTCGGGATGACAGTCACTGTCCCAATCCTCATTGTCTGCAGTGTCGGGTTCATAGTCACTGTCCCAATCCTCATTGTCTGCAGTGTCGGGATGAGAGTCACTGTCCCAATCCTCATTGTCTGCAGTGTCGGGTTTACAGTCACTGTCCAAATCCTCATTGTCTGCAGTGTCGGGATGAGAGTCACTGTCCCAATCCTCATTGTCTGCAGTGTCGGGTTTACAGTCACTGTCCAAATCCTCATTGTCTGCAGTGTCAGGTTCACAGTCACTGTCCCAATCCTCATTGTCAGCAGTGTCGGGTTTACAGTCACTGTCCAAATCCTCATTGTCTGCAGTGTCAGGTTCACAGTCACTGTCCCAATCCTCATTGTCTGCAGTGTCGGGTTCACAGTCACTGTCCCAATCCTCATTGTCTGCAGTGTCGGGTTCACAGTCACTGTCCCAATCCTCATTGTCTGCAGTGTCGGGTTTACAGTCACTGTCCAAATCCTCATTGTCTGCAGTGTCGGGATGAGAGTCACTGTCCCAATCCTCATTGTCTGCAGTGTCGGCTTTACATTCACTGTCCAAATCCTCATTGTCTGCAGTGTCAGGTTCACAGTCACTGTCCAAAACCTCATTGTCTGCAGTGTCAGGTTCACAGTCACTGTCCCAATCCTCATTGAGTGCAGTGTAGGGATGACAGTCACTGGCCCAATCCTCATTGCCTGCCGTTTCGGGATGACAGTCACTGTCCCAATCCTCATTGTCTGCAGTGTAGGGATGACAGTCACTGTCACAATCCTCATTATCTGCAGTGTCAGGTTCACAGTCACTGTCACAATCCTCATTATCTGCAGTGTCAGGCTGACAGTCACTGTCCCAATTCTCATTGTCTGCAGTGTCGGGCTGACAGTCACTGTCCCAATCCTAATTGTCTACAGTGTCAGGTTCACAGTCACTGTCCCAATTCTCATTGTCTGCAGTGTCGGGATGACAGTCACTGTCCCAATCCTCATTGTCTGCAGTGTCGGGATGACAGTCACTGTCCCAATCCTCATTGTCTGCAGTGTCAGGTTCACAGTCACTGTCCCAATCCTCATTGTCTGCAGTGTCGGGTTCACAGTCACTGTCCAAGTCCTCATTGTCTGCAGTGTTGGGATGACAGTCACTGTCCCAATCCTCATTGTCTGCAGTGTCGGGTTCACAGTCACTGTCGCAATCCTCATTGTCTGCAGAGTCAGGTTCACAGTCACTGTCCCAATCCTCATTGTCTGCAGTGTCGGGTTCACAGTCACTGTCCAAATCCTCATTGTCTGCAGTGTCGGGTTCACAGTCACTGTCCAAATCCTCATTGTCTGCAGAGTCGGGTTCACAGTCACTGTCCCAATCCTCATTGTCTGCAGTGTCAGGTTCACAGTCACTGTCCAAATCCTCATTGTCTGCAGTGTCGGACTGACAGTCACTGTTCCAATCCTCATTGTCTGCAGTGTCGGGTTCACAGTCACTGTCCAAATCCTCATTGTCTGCAGTGTCGGGATGACAGTCACTGTCCCAATCCTCATTGTCTGCAGTGTCGGGTTCACAGTCACTGTCCCAATCCTCATTGACTGCAGTGTCAGGTTCACAGTCACTGTCCCAATCCTCATTGTCTGCAGTATCGGGTTCACAGTCACTATCCAAATCCTCATTGTCTGCAGTGTCGGGTTCACAGTCACTGTCCAAATCCTCATTGTCTGCAGTGTCGGGTTCACAGTCACTGTCCCAATCCTCATTGTCTGCAGTGTCGGGTTCACAGTCACTGTCCCAATCCTCATTGTCTGCAGTGTCGGGATGAGAGTCACTGTCCCAATCCTCATTGTCTGCAGTGTCGGGATGACAGCCACTGTCCCAATCCTCATTGTCTGCAGTGTCGGGTTCACAGTCACTGTCCCAATCCTCATTGAGTGCAGTGTCGGGATGACAGTCACTGTCCCAGTCCTCATTTTCTGCAGTGTCAGGATGACAGTCACTGTCCCAATCCTCATTGTCTGCAGTGTCGGCTTTACAGTCACTGTACCAATCCTCATTGTCTGTAGTGTCAGGTTCACAGTCACTGTCCCAATCCTCATTGTCTGCAGTGTCGGGCTGACAGTCACTGTCCCAATCCTCATTGTCTGCAGTGTCAGGTTCACAGTCACTGTCCCAATCCTCATTGTCTGCAGTGGCGGGATGACAGTCACTGTCCCAATCCTCATTGTCTGCAGTGTCGGGTTCACAGTCACTGTCCCAATCCTCATTGTCTGCAGTGTCTGGATGAGAGTCAATGTCCCAATCCTCATTGTCTGCAGTGTCGGGTTTACAGTCACTGTCCAAATCCTCATTGTCTGCAGTGTCGGGATGAGAGTCACTGTCCCAATCCTCATTGTCTGCAGTGTCGGGTTTACAGTCACTGTCCAAATCCTCATTGTCTGCAGTGTCAGGTTCACAGTCACTGTCCCAATCCTCATTGTCTGCAGTGTCGGGTTTACAGTCACTGTCCAAATCCTCATTGTCTGCAGTGTCAGGTTCACAGTCACTGTCCCAATCCTCATTGTCTGCAGTGTCGGGTTCACAGTCACTGTCCCAATCCTCATTGTCTGCAGTGTCGGGTTCACAGTCACTGTCCCAATCCTCATTGTCTGCAGTGTCGGGTTTACAGTCACTGTCCAAATCCTCATTGTCTGCAGTGTCGGGATGAGAGTCACAGTCCCAATCCTCATTGTCTGCAGTGTCGGCTTTACAGTCACTGTCCAAATCCTCATTGTCTGCAGTGTCAGGTTCACAGTCACTGTCCAAATCCTCATTGTCTGCAGTGTCAGGTTCACAGTCACTGTCCCAAACCTCATTGAGTGCAGTGTAGGGATGACAGTCACTGTCCCAATCCTCATTGCCTGCCGTATCGGGATGACAGTCACTGTCCAAATCCTCATTGTCTGCAGTGCCGGGTTCACAGTCACTGTCCCAATCCTCATTGTCTGCAGTGTAGGGATGACAGTCACTGTCCCAATCCTCATTATCTGCAGTGTCAGGTTCACAGTCACTGTCACAATCCTCATTATCTGCAGTGTCAGGCTGACAGTCACTGTCCCAATTCTCATTGTCTGCAGTGTCGGGCTGACAGTCACTGTCCCAATCCTAATTGTCTGCAGTGTCAGGTTCACAGTCACTGTCCCAATCCTCATTGTCTGCAGTGTTGGGATGACAGTCACTGTCCCAATCCTCATGATCTGCAGTGTCGGGTTCACAGTCACTGTCCCAATCCTCATTGTCTGCAGTGTCGGGATGAGTGTCACTGTCCCAATACTCATTGTCTGCAGTGTCGGGTTTACAGTCACTGTCCAAATCCTCATTGTCTGCAGTGTCGGGATGAGAGTCACTGTCCCAATCCTCATTGTCTGCAGTGTCGGGTTTACAGTCACTGTCCAAATCCTCATTGTCTGCAGTGTCAGGTTCACAGTCACTGTCCCAATCCTCATTGTCTGCAGTGTCGGGTTTACAGTCACTGTCCAAATCCTCATTGTCTGCAGTGTCGGGATGAGAGTCACTGTCCCAATCCTCATTGTCTGCAGTGTCGGCTTTACATTCACTGTCCAAATCCTCATTGTCTGCAGTGTCAGGTTCACAGTCACTGTCCAAAACCTCATTGTCTGTAGTGTCAGGTTCACAGTCACTGTCCCAATCCTCATTGAGTGCAGTGTAGGGATGACAGTCACTGTCCCAATCCTCATTGCCTGCCGTATCGGGATGACAGTCACTGTCCAAATCCTCATTGTCTGCAGTGCCGGGTTCACAGTCACTGTCCCAATCCTCATTGAGTGCAGTGTCGGGATGACAGTCACTGTCCCAATCCTCATTGTCTGCAGTGTCAGGATGACAGTCACTGTCCCAATCCTCATTGTCTGCAGTGTCAGGTTCACAGTCACTGTCCCAATCCTCATTGTCTGCAGTGTAGGGATGACAGTCACTGTCCCAATCCTCATTATCTGCAGTGTCAGGTTCACAGTCACAGTCACAATCCTCATTATCTGCAGTGTCAGGCTGACAGTCACTGTCCCAATTCTCATTGTCTGCAGTGTCGGGCTGACAGTCACTGTCCCAATCCTAATTGTCTGCAGTGTCAGGTTCACAGTCACTGTCCCAATCCTCATTGTCTGCAGTGTAGGGATGACAGTCACTGTCCCAATCCTCATTGTCTGCAGTGTCGGGATGACAGTCACTGTCCCAATCCTCATTGTCTGCAGTGTCAGGTTCACAGTCACTGTCGCAATCCTCATTGTCTGCAGTGTCGGGTTCACAGTCACTGTCCAAGTCCTCATTGTCTGCAGTGTTGGGATGACAGTCACTGTCCCAATCCTCATTGTCTGCAGTGTCGGGTTCACAGTCACTGTCCCAATCCTCATTGTCTGCAGAGTCAGGTTCACAGTCACTGTCCCAATCCTCATTGTCTGCAGTCTCGGGTTCACAGTCACTGTCCAAATCCTCATTGTCTGCAGTGTCGGGTTCACAGTCACTGTCCAAATCCTCATTGTCTGCAGAGTCGGGTTCACAGTCACTGTCCCAATCCTCATTGTCTGCAGTGTCAGGTTCACAGTCACTGTCCAAATCCTCATTGTCTGCAGTGTCGGACTGACAGTCACTGTTCCAATCCTCATTGTCTGCAGTGTCGGGTTCACAGTCACTGTCCAAATCCTCATTGTCTGCAGTGTCGGGATGACAGTCACTGTCCCAATCCTCATTGTCTGCAGTGTCGGGTTCACAGTCACTGTCCCAATCCTCATTGCCTGCAGTGTCAGGTTCACAGTCACTGTCCCAATCCTCATTGTCTGCAGTATCGGGTTCACAGTCACTGTCCAAATCCTCATTGTCTGCAGTGTCGGGTTCACAGTCACTGTCCCAATCCTCATTGTCTGCAGTGTCAGGTTCACAGTCACTGTCCAAATCCTCATTGTCTGCAGTGTCGGGTTCACAGTCACAGTCCAAATCCTCATTGTCTGCAGTGTCGGGTTCACAGTCACTGTCCCAATCCTCATTTTCTGCAGTGTCAGGTTCACAGTCACTG
This sequence comes from Hypanus sabinus, assembly GCF_030144855.1. Taxonomy (NCBI): domain Eukaryota; kingdom Metazoa; phylum Chordata; class Chondrichthyes; order Myliobatiformes; family Dasyatidae; genus Hypanus; species Hypanus sabinus. The sequence goes on along the minus strand of NC_082715.1, from coordinate 67,906,532 downwards.
TCCAAATCCTCATTGTCTGCAGTGTCGGGTTCACAGTCACTGTCCGAATCCTCATTGTCTGCAGTATCGGGTTCACAGTCACTGTCCCAATCCTCATTGTCTGCAGCGTTGAGTTCACAGTCACTGTCCAAATCCTCATTTTCTGCAGTGTCAGGTTCACAGTCACTGTCCAAATCCTCATTGTCTGCAGTGTCGGGTTCACAGTCACTGTCCCAATCCTCATTGTCTGCAGTGTCGGGATGACAGCCACTGTCCCAATCCTCATTGTCTGCAGTGTCGGGTTCACAGTCTCTGTCCCAATCCTCATTGTCTGCAGTGTCGGGATGACAGTCACTGTCCCAATCCTCATTGTCTGCAGTGTCGGGATGACAGTCACTGTCCCAATCCTCATTGTCTGCAGTGTCGGGATGACAGTCACTGTCCCAATCCTCATTGTCTACAGTGTCGGGTTCACAGTCACTGTCCCAATCCTCATTGTCTGCAGTGTCGGGTTCACAGTCACTGTCCCAATCCTCATTGTCTGCAGTGTCGGGTTTACAGTCACTGTCCCAATCCTCATTGTCTGCAGTGTCGGCTTTACAGTCACTGTCCAAATCCTCATTGTCTGCAGTGTCAGGTTCACAGTCACTGTCCCAATCCTCATTGTCTGCAGTGTCGGGATGACAGCCACTGTCCCAATCCTCATTGTCTGCAGTGTCGGGTTCACAGTCACTGTCCCAATCCTCATTGTCTGCAGTGTCGGGTTCACAGTCACTGTCCCAATCCTCATTGTCTGCAGTGTCGGGTTTACAGTCACTGTCCAAATCCTCATTGTCTGCAGTGTCGGGATGAGAGTCACAGTCCCAATCCTCATTGTCTGCAGTGTCGGCTTTACAGTCACTGTCCAAATCCTCATTGTCTGCAGTGTCAGGTTCACAGTCACTGTCCAAATCCTCATTGTCTGCAGTGTCGGGATGAGTGTCACTGTCCCAATACTCATTGTCTGCAGTGTCGGGTTTACAGTCACTGTCCAAATCCTCATTGTCTGCAGTGTCGGGATGAGAGTCACTGTCCCAATCCTCATTGTCTGCAGTGTCGGGTTTACAGTCACTGTCCAAATCCTCATTGTCTGCAGTGTCAGGTTCACAGTCACTGTCCCAATCCTCATTGTCTGCAGTGTCGGGTCTACAGTCACTGTCCCAATCCTCATTGTCTGCAGTGTCGGGATGACAGTCACTGTCCCAATCCTCATTGTCTGCAGTGTCGGGATGACAGTCACTGTCCCAATCCTCATTGTCTGCAGTGTCAGGTTCACAGTCACTGTCCCAATCCTCATTGTCTGCAGTGTCGGGTTCACAGTCACTGTCCAAGTCCTCATTGTCTGCAGTGTTGGGATGACAGTCACTGTCCCAATCCTCATTGTCTGCAGTGTCGGGTTCACAGTCACTGTCGCAATCCTCATTGTCTGCAGAGTCAGGTTCACAGTCACTGTCCCAATCCTCATTGTCTGCAGTGTCGGGTTCACAGTCACTGTCCAAATCCTCATTGTCTGCAGTGTCGGGTTCACAGTCACTGTCCAAATCCTCATTGTCTGCAGAGTCGGGTTCACAGTCACTGTCCCAATCCTCATTGTCTGCAGTGTCAGGTTCACAGTCACTGTCCAAATCCTCATTGTCTGCAGTGTCGGACTGACAGTCACTGTTCCAATCCTCATTGTCTGCAGTGTCGGGTTCACAGTCACTGTCCAAATCCTCATTGTCTGCAGTGTCGGGATGACAGTCACTGTCCCAATCCTCATTGTCTGCAGTGTCGGGTTCACAGTCACTGTCCCAATCCTCATTGACTGCAGTGTCAGGTTCACAGTCACTGTCCCAATCCTCATTGTCTGCAGTATCGGGTTCACAGTCACTATCCAAATCCTCATTGTCTGCAGTGTCGGGTTCACAGTCACTGTCCAAATCCTCATTGTCTGCAGTGTCGGGTTCACAGTCACTGTCCCAATCCTCATTGTCTGCAGTGTCGGGTTCACAGTCACTGTCCCAATCCTCATTGTCTGCAGTGTCGGGATGAGAGTCACTGTCCCAATCCTCATTGTCTGCAGTGTCGGGATGACAGCCACTGTCCCAATCCTCATTGTCTGCAGTGTCGGGTTCACAGTCACTGTCCCAATCCTCATTGAGTGCAGTGTCGGGATGACAGTCACTGTCCCAGTCCTCATTGTCTGCAGTGTCAGGATGACAGTCACTGTCCCAATCCTCATTGTCTGCAGTGTCGGCTTTACAGTCACTGTACCAATCCTCATTGTCTGTAGTGTCAGGTTCACAGTCACTGTCCCAATCCTCATTGTCTGCAGTGTCGGGCTGACAGTCACTGTCCCAATCCTCATTGTCTGCAGTGTCAGGTTCACAGTCACTGTCCCAATCCTCATTGTCTGCAGTGGCGGGATGACAGTCACTGTCCCAATCCTCATTGTCTGCAGTGTCGGGTTCACAGTCACTGTCCCAATCCTCATTGTCTGCAGTGTCTGGATGAGAGTCAATGTCCCAATCCTCATTGTCTGCAGTGTCGGGTTTACAGTCACTGTCCAAATCCTCATTGTCTGCAGTGTCGGGATGAGAGTCACTGTCCCAATCCTCATTGTCTGCAGTGTCGGGTTTACAGTCACTGTCCAAATCCTCATTGTCTGCAGTGTCAGGTTCACAGTCACTGTCCCAATCCTCATTGTCTGCAGTGTCGGGTTTACAGTCACTGTCCAAATCCTCATTGTCTGCAGTGTCAGGTTCACAGTCACTGTCCCAATCCTCATTGTCTGCAGTGTCGGGTTCACAGTCACTGTCCCAATCCTCATTGTCTGCAGTGTCGGGTTCACAGTCACTGTCCCAATCCTCATTGTCTGCAGTGTCGGGTTTACAGTCACTGTCCAAATCCTCATTGTCTGCAGTGTCGGGATGAGAGTCACAGTCCCAATCCTCATTGTCTGCAGTGTCGGCTTTACAGTCACTGTCCAAATCCTCATTGTCTGCAGTGTCAGGTTCACAGTCACTGTCCAAATCCTCATTGTCTGCAGTGTCAGGTTCACAGTCACTGTCCCAAACCTCATTGAGTGCAGTGTAGGGATGACAGTCACTGTCCCAATCCTCATTGCCTGCCGTATCGGGATGACAGTCACTGTCCAAATCCTCATTGTCTGCAGTGCCGGGTTCACAGTCACTGTCCCAATCCTCATTGTCTGCAGTGTAGGGATGACAGTCACTGTCCCAATCCTCATTATCTGCAGTGTCAGGTTCACAGTCACTGTCACAATCCTCATTATCTGCAGTGTCAGGCTGACAGTCACTGTCCCAATTCTCATTGTCTGCAGTGTCGGGCTGACAGTCACTGTCCCAATCCTAATTGTCTGCAGTGTCAGGTTCACAGTCACTGTCCCAATCCTCATTGTCTGCAGTGTCGGGATGACAGTCACTGTCCCAATCCTCATGATCTGCAGTGTCGGGTTCACAGTCACTGTCCCAATCCTCATTGTCTGCAGTGTCGGGATGAGTGTCACTGTCCCAATACTCATTGTCTGCAGTGTCGGGTTTACAGTCACTGTCCAAATCCTCATTGTCTGCAGTGTCGGGATGAGAGTCACTGTCCCAATCCTCATTGTCTGCAGTGTCGGGTTTACAGTCACTGTCCAAATCCTCATTGTCTGCAGTGTCAGGTTCACAGTCACTGTCCCAATCCTCATTGTCTGCAGTGTCGGGTCTACAGTCACTGTCCAAATCCTCATTGTCTGCAGTGTCAGGTTCACAGTCACTGTCCCAATCCTCATTGTCTGCAGTGTCGGGTTCACAGTCACTGTCCCAATCCTCATTGTCTGCAGTGTCGGGTTCACAGTCACTGTCCCAATCCTCATTGTCTGCAGTGTCGGGTTTACAGTCACTGTCCAAATCCTCATTGTCTGCAGTGTCGGGATGAGAGTCACTGTCCCAATCCTCATTGTCTGCAGTGTCGGCTTTACATTCACTGTCCAAATCCTCATTGTCTGCAGTGTCAGGTTCACAGTCACTGTCCAAAACCTCATTGTCTGCAGTGTCAGGTTCACAGTCACTGTCCCAATCCTCATTGAGTGCAGTGTAGGGATGACAGTCACTGTCCCAATCCTCATTGCCTGCCGTATCGGGATGACAGTCACTGTCCAAATCCTCATTGTCTGCAGTGCCGGGTTCACAGTCACTGTCCCAATCCTCATTGAGTGCAGTGTCGGGATGACAGTCACTGTCCCAATCCTCATTGTCTGCAGTGTCAGGATGACAGTCACTGTCCCAATCCTCATTGTCTGCAGTGTCAGGTTCACAGTCACTGTCCCAATCCTCATTGTCTGCAGTGTAGGGATGACAGTCACTGTCCCAATCCTCATTATCTGCAGTGTCAGGTTCACAGTCACAGTCACAATCCTCATTATCTGCAGTGTCAGGCTGACAGTCACTGTCCCAATTCTCATTGTCTGCAGTGTCGGGCTGACAGTCACTGTCCCAATCCTAATTGTCTGCAGTGTCAGGTTCACAGTCACTGTCCCAATCCTCATTGTCTGCAGTGTAGGGATGACAGTCACTGTCCCAATCCTCATTGTCTGCAGTGTCGGGATGACAGTCACTGTCCCAATCCTCATTGTCTGCAGTGTCAGGTTCACAGTCACTGTCGCAATCCTCATTGTCTGCAGTGTCGGGTTCACAGTCACTGTCCAAGTCCTCATTGTCTGCAGTGTTGGGATGACAGTCACTGTCCCAATCCTCATTGTCTGCAGTGTCGGGTTCACAGTCACTGTCCCAATCCTCATTGTCTGCAGAGTCAGGTTCACAGTCACTGTCCCAATCCTCATTGTCTGCAGTCTCGGGTTCACAGTCACTGTCCAAATCCTCATTGTCTGCAGTGTCGGGTTCACAGTCACTGTCCAAATCCTCATTGTCTGCAGAGTCGGGTTCACAGTCACTGTCCCAATCCTCATTGTCTGCAGTGTCAGGTTCACAGTCACTGTCCAAATCCTCATTGTCTGCAGTGTCGGACTGACAGTCACTGTTCCAATCCTCATTGTCTGCAGTGTCGGGTTCACAGTCACTGTCCAAATCCTCATTGTCTGCAGTGTCGGGATGACAGTCACTGTCCCAATCCTCATTGTCTGCAGTGTCGGGTTCACAGTCACTGTCCCAATCCTCATTGCCTGCAGTGTCAGGTTCACAGTCACTGTCCCAATCCTCATTGTCTGCAGTATCGGGTTCACAGTCACTGTCCAAATCCTCATTGTCTGCAGTGTCGGGTTCACAGTCACTGTCCCAATCCTCATTGTCTGCAGTGTCAGGTTCACAGTCACTGTCCAAATCCTCATTGTCTGCAGTGTCGGGTTCACAGTCACAGTCCAAATCCTCATTGTCTGCAGTGTCGGGTTCACAGTCACTGTCCCAATCCTCATTTTCTGCAGTGTCAGGTTCACAGTCACTGTCCAAATCCTCATTGTCTGCAGTGTCGGGTTCACAGTCACTGTCCGAATCCTCATTGTCTGCAGTATCGGGTTCACAGTCACTGTCCCAATCCTCATTGTCTGCAGTGTTGGGTTCACAGTCACTGTCCAAATCCTCATTTTCTGCAGTGTCAGGTTCACAGTCACTGTCCAAATCCTCATTGTCTGCAGTGTCGGGTTCACAGTCACTGTCCCAATCCTCATTGTCTGCAGTGTCGGGATGACAGCCACTGTCCCAATCCTCATTGTCTGCAGTGTCGGGTTCACAGTCTCTGTCCCAATCCTCATTGTCTGCAGTGTCGGGATGACAGTCACTGTCCCAATCCTCATTGTCTGCAGTGTCGGGATGACAGTCACTGTCCCAATCCTCATTGTCTGCAGTGTCGGGATGACAGTCACTGTCCCAATCCTCATTGTCTACAGTGTCGGGTTCACAGTCACTGTCCCAATCCTCATTGTCTGCAGTGTCGGGTTCACAGTCACTGTCCCAATCCTCATTGTCTGCAGTGTCGGGTTTACAGTCACTGTCCCAATCCTCATTGTCTGCAGTGTCGGCTTTACAGTCACTGTCCAAATCCTCATTGTCTGCAGTGTCAGGTTCACAGTCACTGTCCCAATCCTCATTGTCTGCAGTGTCGGGATGACAGCCACTGTCCCAATCCTCATTGTCTGCAGTGTCGGGTTCACAGTCACTGTCCCAATCCTCATTGTCTGCAGTGTCGGGTTCACAGTCACTGTCCCAATCCTCATTGTCTGCAGTGTCGGGTTTACAGTCACTGTCCAAATCCTCATTGTCTGCAGTGTCGGGATGAGAGTCACAGTCCCAATCCTCATTGTCTGCAGTGTCGGCTTTACAGTCACTGTCCAAATCCTCATTGTCTGCAGTGTCAGGTTCACAGTCACTGTCCAAATCCTCATTGTCTGCAGTGTCAGGTTCACAGTCACTGTCCCAAACCTCATTGAGTGCAGTGTAGGGATGACAGTCACTGTCCCAATCCTCATTGCCTGCCGTATCGGGATGACAGTCACTGTCCAAATCCTCATTGTCTGCAGTGCCGGGTTCACAGTCACTGTCCCAATCCTCATTGTCTGCAGTGTAGGGATGACAGTCACTGTCCCAATCCTCATTATCTGCAGTGTCAGGTTCACAGTCACTGTCACAATCCTCATTATCTGCAGTGTCAGGCTGACAGTCACTGTCCCAATTCTCATTGTCTGCAGTGTCGGGCTGACAGTCACTGTCCCAATCCTAATTGTCTGCAGTGTCGGGTTCACAGTCTCTGTCCCAATCCTCATTGTCTGCAGTGTCGGGATGACAGTCACTGTCCCAATCCTCATTGTCTGCAGTGTCGGGATGACAGTCACTGTCCCAATCCTCATTGTCTGCAGTGTCGGGATGACAGTCACTGTCCCAATCCTCATTGTCTACAGTGTCGGGTTCACAGTCACTGTCCCAATCCTCATTGTCTGCAGTGTCGGGTTCACAGTCACTGTCCCAATCCTCATTGTCTGCAGTGTCGGGTTCACAGTCACTGTCCCAATCCTCATTGACTGCAGTGTCAGGTTCACAGTCACTGTCCCAATCCTCATTGTCTGCAGTATCGGGTTCACAGTCACTATCCAAATCCTCATTGTCTGCAGTGTCGGGTTCACAGTCACTGTCCAAATCCTCATTGTCTGCAGTGTCGGGTTCACAGTCACTGTCCCAATCCTCATTGTCTGCAGTGTCGGGTTCACAGTCACTGTCCCAATCCTCATTGTCTGCAGTGTCGGGATGAGAGTCACTGTCCCAATCCTCATTGTCTGCAGTGTCGGGATGACAGCCACTGTCCCAATCCTCATTGTCTGCAGTGTCGGGTTCACAGTCACTGTCCCAATCCTCATTGAGTGCAGTGTCGGGATGACAGTCACTGTCCCAGTCCTCATTGTCTGCAGTGTCAGGATGACAGTCACTGTCCCAATCCTCATTGTCTGCAGTGTCGGCTTTACAGTCACTGTACCAATCCTCATTGTCTGTAGTGTCAGGTTCACAGTCACTGTCCCAATCCTCATTGTCTGCAGTGTCGGGCTGACAGTCACTGTCCCAATCCTCATTGTCTGCAGTGTCAGGTTCACAGTCACTGTCCCAATCCTCATTGTCTGCAGTGGCGGGATGACAGTCACTGTCCCAATCCTCATTGTCTGCAGTGTCGGGTTCACAGTCACTGTCCCAATCCTCATTGTCTGCAGTGTCTGGATGAGAGTCAATGTCCCAATCCTCATTGTCTGCAGTGTCGGGTTTACAGTCACTGTCCAAATCCTCATTGTCTGCAGTGTCGGGATGAGAGTCACTGTCCCAATCCTCATTGTCTGCAGTGTCGGGTTTACACTCACTGTCCAAATCCTCATTGTCTGCAGTGTCAGGTTCACAGTCACTGTCCCAATCCTCATTGTCTGCAGTGTCGGGTTTACAGTCACTGTCCAAATCCTCATTGTCTGCAGTGTCAGGTTCACAGTCACTGTCCCAATCCTCATTGTCTGCAGTGTCGGGTTCACATTCACTGTCCCAATCCTCATTGTCTGCAGTGTCGGGTTCACAGTCACTGTCCCAATCCTCATTGTCTGCAGTGTCGGGTTTACAGTCACTGTCCAAATCCTCATTGTCTGCAGTGTCGGGATGAGAGTCACAGTCCCAATCCTCATTGTCTGCAGTGTCGGCTTTACAGTCACTGTCCAAATCCTCATTGTCTGCAGTGTCAGGTTCACAGTCACTGTCCAAATCCTCATTGTCTGCAGTGTCAGGTTCACAGTCACTGTCCCAAACCTCATTGAGTGCAGTGTAGGGATGACAGTCACTGTCCCAATCCTCATTGCCTGCCGTATCGGGATGACAGTCACTGTCCAAATCCTCATTGTCTGCAGTGTCAGGTTCACAGTCACTGTCACAATCCTCATTATCTGCAGTGTCAGGCTGACAGTCACTGTCCCAATTCTCATTGTCTGCAGTGTCGGGCTGACAGTCACTGTCCCAATCCTAATTGTCTGCAGTGTCAGGTTCACAGTCACTGTCCCAATCCTCATTGTCTGCAGTGTCGGGATGACAGTCACTGTCCCAATCCTCATTATCTGCAGTGTCGGGTTCACAGTCACTGTCCCAATCCTCATTGTCTGCAGTGTCGGGATGAGTGTCACTGTCCCAATACTCATTGTCTGCAGTGTCGGGTTTACAGTCACTGTCCAAATCCTCATTGTCTGCAGTGTCGGGATGAGAGTCACTGTCCCAATCCTCATTGTCTGCAGTGTCGGGTTTACAGTCACTGTCCAAATCCTCATTGTCTGCAGTGTCAGGTTCACAGTCACTGTCCCAATCCTCATTGTCTGCAGTGTCGGGTCTACAGTCACTGTCCAAATCCTCATTGTCTGCAGTGTCAGGTTCACAGTCACTGTCCCAATCCTCATTGTCTGCAGTGTCGGGTTCACAGTCACTGTCCCAATCCTCATTGTCTGCAGTGTCGGGATGAGAGTCACTGTCCCAATCCTCATTGTCTGCAGTGTCGGCTTTACATTCACTGTCCAAATCCTCATTGTCTGCAGTGTCAGGTTCACAGTCACTGTCCAAAACCTCATTGTCTGCAGTGTCAGGTTCACAGTCACTGTCCCAATCCTCATTGAGTGCAGTGTAGGGATGACAGTCACTGTCCCAATCCTCATTGCCTGCCGTATCGGGATGACAGTCACTGTCCAAATCCTCATTGTCTGCAGTGCCGGGTTCACAGTCACTGTCCCAATCCTCATTGAGTGCAGTGTCGGGATGACAGTCACTGTCCCAATCCTCATTGTCTGCAGTGTCAGGATGACAGTCACTGTCCCAATCCTCATTGTCTGCAGTGTCAGGTTCACAGTCACTGTCCCAATCCTTATTGTCTGCAGTGTAGGGATGACAGTCACTGTCCCAATCCTCATTATCTGCAGTGTCAGGTTCACAGTCACAGTCACAATCCTCATTATCTGCAGTGTCAGGCTGACAGTCACTGTCCCAATTCTCATTGTCTGCAGTGTCGGGCTGACAGTCACTGTCCCAATCCTAATTGTCTGCAGTGTCAGGTTCACAGTCACTGTCCCAATCCTCATTGTCTGCAGTGTCAGGATGACAGTCACTGTCCCAATCCTCATTGTCTGCAGTGTCAGGTTCACAGTCACTGTCCCAATCCTCATTGTCTGCAGTGTAGGGATGACAGTCACTGTCCCAATCCTCATTATCTGCAGTGTCAGGTTCACAGTCACAGTCACAATCCTCATTATCTGCAGTGTCAGGCTGACAGTCACTGTCCCAATCCTCATTGTCTGCAGTGTCGGGATGACAGTCACTGTCCCAATCCTCATTGTCTGCAGTGTCAGGTTCACAGTCACTGTCGCAATCCTCATTGTCTGCAGTGTCGGGTTCACAGTCACTGTCCAAGTCCTCATTGTCTGCAGTGTTGGGATGACAGTCACTGTCCCAATCCTCATTGTCTGCAGTGTCGGGTTCACAGTCACTGTCCCAATCCTCATTGTCTGCAGAGTCAGGTTCACAGTCACTGTCCCAATCCTCATTGTCTGCAGTCTCGGGTTCACAGTCACTGTCCAAATCCTCATTGTCTGCAGTGTCGGGTTCACAGTCACTGTCCAAATCCTCATTGTCTGCAGAGTCGGGTTCACAGTCACTGTCCCAATCCTCATTTTCTGCAGTGTCAGGTTCACAGTCACTGTCCAAATCCTCATTGTCTGCAGTGTCGGACTGACAGTCACTGTTCCAATCCTCATTGTCTGCAGTGTCGGGTTCACAGTCACTGTCCAAATCCTCATTGTCTGCAGTGTCGGGATGACAGTCACTGTCCCAATCCTCATTGTCTGCAGTGTCGGGTTCACAGTCACTGTCCCAATCCTCATTGCCTGCAGTGTCAGGTTCACAGTCACTGTCCCAATCCTCATTGTCTGCAGTATCGGGTTCACAGTCACTGTCCAAATCCTCATTGTCTGCAGTGTCGGGTTCACAGTCACTGTCCCAATCCTCATTGTCTGCAGTGTCAGGTTCACAGTCACTGTCCAAATCCTCATTGTCTGCAGTGTCGGGTTCACAGTCACAGTCCAAATCCTCATTGTCTGCAGTGTCGGGTTCACAGTCACTGTCCCAATCCTCATTGTCTGCAGTGTCAGGTTCACAGTCACTGTCCAAATCCTCATTGTCTGCAGTGTCGGGTTCACAGTCACTGTCCGAATCCTCATTGTCTGCAGTATCGGGTTCACAGTCACTGTCCCAATCCTCATTGTCTGCAGTGTTGGGTTCACAGTCACTGTCCAAATCCTCATTTTCTGCAGTGTCAGGTTCACAGTCACTGTCCAAATCCTCATTGTCTGCAGTGTCGGGTTCACAGTCACTGTCCCAATCCTCATTGTCTGCAGTGTCGGGATGACAGCCACTGTCCCAATCCTCATTGTCTGCAGTGTCGGGTTCACAGTCTCTGTCCCAATCCTCATTGTCTGCAGTGTCGGGATGACAGTCACTGTCCCAATCCTCATTGTCTGCAGTGTCGGGATGACAGTCACTGTCCCAATCCTCATTGTCTGCAGTGTCGGGATGACAGTCACTGTCCCAATCCTCATTGTCTACAGTGTCGGGTTCACAGTCACTGTCCCAATCCTCATTGTCTGCAGTGTCGGGTTCACAGTCACTGTCCCAATCCTCATTGTCTGCAGTGTCGGGTTTACAGTCACTGTCCCAATCCTCATTGTCTGCAGTGTCGGCTTTACAGTCACTGTCCAAATCCTCATTGTCTGCAGTGTCAGGTTCACAGTCACTGTCCCAATCCTCATTGTCTGCAGTGTCGGGATGACAGCCACTGTCCCAATCCTCATTGTCTGCAGTGTCGGGTTCACAGTCACTGTCCCAATCCTCATTGTCTGCAGTGTCGGGTTCACAGTCACTGTCCCAATCCTCATTGTCTGCAGTGTCGGGTTTACAGTCACTGTCCAAATCCTCATTGTCTGCAGTGTCGGGATGAGAGTCACAGTCCCAATCCTCATTGTCTGCAGTGTCGGCTTTACAGTCACTGTCCAAATCCTCATTGTCTGCAGTGTCAGGTTCACAGTCACTGTCCAAATCCTCATTGTCTGCAGTGTCAGGTTCACAGTCACTGTCCCAAACCTCATTGAGTGCAGTGTAGGGATGACAGTCACTGTCCCAATCCTCATTGCCTGCCGTATCGGGATGACAGTCACTGTCCCAATCCTCATTGTCTGCAGTGTAGGGATGACAGTCACTGTCCCAATCCTCATTATCTGCAGTGTCAGGTTCACAGTCACTGTCACAATCCTCATTATCTGCAGTGTCAGGCTGACAGTCACTGTCCCAATTCTCATTGTCTGCAGTGTCGGGCTGACAGTCACTGTCCCAATCCTAATTGTCTGCAGTGTCGGGTTCACAGTCTCTGTCCCAATCCTCATTGTCTGCAGTGTCGGGATGACAGTCACTGTCCCAATCCTCATTGTCTGCAGTGTCGGGATGACAGTCACTGTCCCAATCCTCATTGTCTGCAGTGTCGGGATGACAGTCACTGTCCCAATCCTCATTGTCTACAGTGTCGGGTTCACAGTCACTGTCCCAATCCTCATTGTCTGCAGTGTCGGGTTCACAGTCACTGTCCCAATCCTCATTGTCTGCAGTGTCGGGTTTACAGTCAGTGTCCCAATCCTCATTGTCTGCAGTGTCGGCTTTACAGTCACTGTCCAAATCCTCATTGTCTGCAGTGTCAGGTTCACAGTCACTGTCCCAATCCTCATTGTCTGCAGTGTCGGGATGACAGCCACTGTCCCAATCCTCATTGTCTGCAGTGTCGGGTTCACAGTCACTGTCCCAATCCTCATTGTCTGCAGTGTCGGGTTCACAGTCACTGTCCCAATCCTCATTGTCTGCAGTGTCGGGTTTACAGTCACTGTCCAAATCCTCATTGTCTGCAGTGTCGGGATGAGAGTCACAGTCCCAATCCTCATTGTCTGCAGTGTCGGCTTTACAGTCACTGTCCAAATCCTCATTGTCTGCAGTGTCAGGTTCACAGTCACTGTCCAAATCCTCATTGTCTGCAGTGTCAGGTTCACAGTCACTGTCCCAAACCTCATTGAGTGCAGTGTAGGGATGACAGTCACTGTCCCAATCCTCATTGCCTGCCGTATCGGGATGACAGTCACTGTCCAAATCCTCATTGTCTGCAGTGCCGGGTTCACAGTCACTGTCCCAATCCTCATTGTCTGCAGTGTAGGGATGACAGTCACTGTCCCAATCCTCATTATCTGCAGTGTCAGGTTCACAGTCACTGTCACAATCCTCATTATCTGCAGTGTCAGGCTGACAGTCACTGTCCCAATTCTCATTGTCTGCAGTGTCGGGCTGACAGTCACTGTCCCAATCCTAATTGTCTGCAGTGTCAGGTTCACAGTCACTGTCCCAATCCTCATTGTCTGCAGTGTCGGGATGAGAGTCACAGTCCCAATCCTCATTGTCTGCAGTGTCGGCTTTACAGTCACTGTCCAAATCCTCATTGTCTGCAGTGTCAGGTTCACAGTCACTGTCCAAATCCTCATTGTCTGCAGTGTCAGGTTCACAGTCACTGTCCCAAACCTCATTGAGTGCAGTGTAGGGATGACAGTCACTGTCCCAATCCTCATTGCCTGCCGTATCGGGATGACAGTCACTGTCCCAATCCTCATTGTCTGCAGTGTAGGGATGACAGTCACTGTCCCAATCCTCATTATCTGCAGTGTCAGGTTCACAGTCACTGTCACAATCCTCATTATCTGCAGTGTCAGGCTGACAGTCACTGTCCCAATTCTCATTGTCTGCAGTGTCGGGCTGACAGTCACTGTCCCAATCCTAATTGTCTGCAGTGTCGGGTTCACAGTCTCTGTCCCAATCCTCATTGTCTGCAGTGTCGGGATGACAGTCACTGTCCCAATCCTCATTGTCTGCAGTGTCGGGATGACAGTCACTGTCCCAATCCTCATTGTCTGCAGTGTCGGGATGACAGTCACTGTCCCAATCCTCATTGTCTACAGTGTCGGGTTCACAGTCACTGTCCCAATCCTCATTGTCTGCAGTGTCGGGTTCACAGTCACTGTCCCAATCCTCATTGTCTGCAGTGTCGGGTTTACAGTCAGTGTCCCAATCCTCATTGTCTGCAGTGTCGGCTTTACAGTCACTGTCCAAATCCTCATTGTCTGCAGTGTCAGGTTCACAGTCACTGTCCCAATCCTCATTGTCTGCAGTGTCGGGATGACAGCCACTGTCCCAATCCTCATTGTCTGCAGTGTCGGGTTCACAGTCACTGTCCCAATCCTCATTGTCTGCAGTGTCGGGTTCACAGTCACTGTCCCAATCCTCATTGTCTGCAGTGTCGGGTTTACAGTCACTGTCCAAATCCTCATTGTCTGCAGTGTCGGGATGAGAGTCACAGTCCCAATCCTCATTGTCTGCAGTGTCGGCTTTACAGTCACTGTCCAAATCCTCATTGTCTGCAGTGTCAGGTTCACAGTCACTGTCCAAATCCTCATTGTCTGCAGTGTCAGGTTCACAGTCACTGTCCCAAACCTCATTGAGTGCAGTGTAGGGATGACAGTCACTGTCCCAATCCTCATTGCCTGCCGTATCGGGATGACAGTCACTGTCCAAATCCTCATTGTCTGCAGTGCCGGGTTCACAGTCACTGTCCCAATCCTCATTGTCTGCAGTGTAGGGATGACAGTCACTGTCCCAATCCTCATTATCTGCAGTGTCAGGTTCACAGTCACTGTCACAATCCTCATTATCTGCAGTGTCAGGCTGACAGTCACTGTCCCAATTCTCATTGTCTGCAGTGTCGGGCTGACAGTCACTGTCCCAATCCTAATTGTCTGCAGTGTCAGGTTCACAGTCACTGTCCCAATCCTCATTGTCTGCAGTGTCGGGATGACAGTCACTGTCCCAATCCTCATTATCTGCAGTGTCGGGTTCACAGTCACTGTCCCAATCCTCATTGTCTGCAGTGTCGGGATCAGTGTCACTGTCCCAATCCTCATTGTCTGCAGTGTCGGGTTTACAGTCACTGTCCAAATCCTCATTGTCTGCAGTGTCGGGATGAGAGTCACTGTCCCAATCCTCATTGTCTGCAGTGTCGGGTTTACAGTCACTGTCCAAATCCTCATTGTCTGCAGTGTCAGGTTCACAGTCACTGTCCCAATCCTCATTGTCTGCAGTGTCGGGTCTACAGTCACTGTCCAAATCCTCATTGTCTGCAGTGTCAGGTTCACAGTCACTGTCCCAATCCTCATTGTCTGCAGTGTCGGGTTCACAGTCACTGTCCCAATCCTCATTGTCTGCAGTGTCGGGTTCACAGTCACTGTCCCAATCCTCATTGTCTGCAGTGTCGGGTTTACAGTCACTGTCCAAATCCTCATTGTCTGCAGTGTCGGGATGAGAGTCACAGTCCCAATCCTCATTGTCTGCAGTGTCGGCTTTACAGTCACTGTCCAAATCCTCATTGTCTGCAGTGTCAGGTTCACAGTCACTGTCCAAATCCTCATTGTCTGCAGTGTCAGGTTCACAGTCACTGTCCCAAACCTCATTGAGTGCAGTGTAGGGATGACCTTCACTGTCCCAATCCTCATTGCCTGCCGTATCGGGATGACAGTCACTGTCCAAATCCTCATTGTCTGCAGTGCAGGGTTCACAGTCACTGTCCCAATCCTCATTGTCTGCAGTGTAGGGATGACAGTCACTGTCCCAATCCTCATTATCTGCAGTGTCAGGTTCACAGTCACTGTCACAATCCTCATTATCTGCAGTGTCAGGCTGACAGTCACTGTCCCAATTCTCATTGTCTGCAGTGTCGGGCTGACAGTCACTGTCCCAATCCTAATTGTCTGCAGTGTCGGGTTCACAGTCTCTGTCCCAATCCTCATTGTCTGCAGTGTCGGGATGACAGTCACTGTCCCAATCCTCATTGTCTGCAGTGTCGGGATGACAGTCACTGTCCCAATCCTCATTGTCTGCAGTGTCGGGATGACAGTCACTGTCCCAATCCTAATTGTCTACAGTGTCGGGTTCACAGTCACTGTCCCAATCCTCATTGTCTGCAGTGTCGGGTTCACAGTCACTGTCCCAATCCTCATTGTCTGCAGTGTCGGGTTTACAGTCACTGTCCCAATCCTCATTGTCTGCAGTGTCGGCTTTACAGTCACTGTCCAAATCCTCATTGTCTGCAGTGTCAGGTTCACAGTCACTGTCCCAATCCTCATTGTCTGCAGTGTCGGGATGACAGCCACTGTCCCAATCCTCATTGTCTGCAGTGTCGGGTTCACAGTCACTGTCCCAATCCTCATTGTCTGCAGTGTCGGGTTCACAGTCACTGTCCCAATCCTCATTGTCTGCAGTGTCGGGTTTACAGTCACTGTCCAAATCCTCATTGTCTGCAGTGTCGGGATGAGAGTCACAGTCCCAATCCTCATTGTCTGCAGTGTCGGCTTTACAGTCACTGTCCAAATCCTCATTGTCTGCAGTGTCAGGTTCACAGTCACTGTCCAAATCCTCATTGTCTGCAGTGTCAGGTTCACAGTCACTGTCCCAAACCTCATTGAGTGCAGTGTAGGGATGACAGTCACTGTCCCAATCCTCATTGCCTGCCGTATCGGGATGACAGTCACTGTCCAAATCCTCATTGTCTGCAGTGCCGGGTTCACAGTCACTGTCCCAATCCTCATTGTCTGCAGTGTAGGGATGACAGTCACTGTCCCAATCCTCATTATCTGCAGTGTCAGGTTCACAGTCACTGTCACAATCCTCATTATCTGCAGTGTCAGGCTGACAGTCACTGTCCCAATTCTCATTGTCTGCAGTGTCGGGCTGACAGTCACTGTCCCAATCCTAATTGTCTGCAGTGTCAGGTTCACAGTCACTGTCCCAATCCTCATTGTCTGCAGTGTCGGGATGACAGTCACTGTCCCAATCCTCATTATCTGCAGTGTCGGGTTCACAGTCACTGTCCCAATCCTCATTGTCTGCAGTGTCGGGATCAGTGTCACTGTCCCAATCCTCATTGTCTGCGTTGTCGGGTTTACAGTCACTGTCCAAATCCTCATTGTCTGCAGTGTCGGGATGAGAGTCACTGTCCCAATCCTCATTGTCTGCAGTGTCGGGTTTACAGTCACTGTCCAAATCCTCATTGTCTGCAGTGTCAGGTTCACAGTCACTGTCCCAATCCTCATTGTCTGCAGTGTCGGGTCTACAGTCACTGTCCAAATCCTCATTGTCTGCAGTGTCAGGTTCACAGTCACTGTCCCAATCCTCATTGTCTGCAGTGTCGGGTTCACAGTCACTGTCCCAATCCTCATTGTCTGCAGTGTCGGGTTCACAGTCACTGTCCCAATCCTCATTGTCTGCAGTGTCGGGTTTACAGTCACTGTCCAAATCCTCATTGTCTGCAGTGTCGGGATGAGAGTCACTGTCCCAATCCTCATTGTCTGCAGTGTCGGCTTTACATTCACTGTCCAAATCCTCATTGTCTGCAGTGTCAGGTTCACAGTCACTGTCCAAAACCTCATTGTCTGCAGTGTCAGGTTCACAGTCACTGTCCCAATCCTCATTGAGTGCAGTGTAGGGATGACAGTCACTGTCCCAATCCTCATTGCCTGCCGTATCGGGATGACAGTCACTGTCCAAATCCTCATTGTCTGCAGTGCCGGGTTCACAGTCACTGTCCCAATCCTCATTGAGTGCAGTGTCGGGATGACAGTCACTGTCCCAATCCTCATTGTCTGCAGTGTCAGGATGACAGTCACTGTCCCAATCCTCATTGTCTGCAGTGTCAGGTTCACAGTCACTGTCCCAATCCTCATTGTCTGCAGTGTCAGGTTCACAGTCACTGTCCAAATCCTCATTGTCTGCAGTGTCGGACTGACAGTCACTGTTCCAATCCTCATTGTCTGCAATGTCGGGTTCACAGTCACTGTCCAAATCCTCATTGTCTGCAGTGTCGGGATGACAGTCACTGTCCCAATCCTCATTGTCTGCAGTGTCGGGTTCACAGTCACTGTCCCAATCCTCATTGTCTGCAGTGTCAGGTTCACAGTCACTGTCCCAATCCTCATTGTCTGCCGTATCGGGTTCACAGTCACTGTCCAAATCCTCATTGTCTGCAGTGTCGGGTTCACAGTCACTGTCCCAATCCTCATTGTCTGCAGTGTCAGGTTCACAGTCACTGTCCAAATCCTCATTGTCTGCAGTGTCGGGTTCACAGTCACTGTCCAAATGCTCATTGTCTGCAGTGTCGGGTTCACAGTCACTGTCCAAATCCTCATTGTCTGCAGTGTCGGGTTCACAGTCACTGTCCCAATCCTCATTGTCTGCAGTGACAGGTTCACAGTCACTGTCCAAATCCTCATTGTCTGCAGTGTCGGGTTCACAGTCACTGTCCAAATCCTCATTGTCTGCAGTATCGGGTTCACAGTCACTGTCCCAATCCTCATTGTCTGCAGTGTCGGGTTCACAGTCACTGTCCAAATCCTCATTTTCTGCAGTGTCAGGTTCACAGTCACTGTCCAAATCTTCATTGTCTGCAGTGTCGGGTTCACAGTCACTGTCCCAATCCTCATTGTCTGCAGTGTCGGGATGACAGCCACTGTCCCAATCCTCATTGTCTGCAGTGTCGGGTTCACAGTCTCTGTCCCAATCCTCATTGTCTGCAGTGTCGGGATGACAGTCACTGTCCCAATCCTCATTGTCTGCAGTGTCGGGATGACAGTCACTGTCCCAATCCTCATTGTCTGCGGTGTCGGGATGACAGTCACTGTCCCAATCCTCATTGTCTACAGTGTCGGGTTCACAGTCACTGTCCCAATCCTCATTGTCTGCAGTGTCGGGTTCACAGTCACTGTCCCAATCCTCATTGTCTGCAGTGTCGGGTTTACAGTCACTGTCCCAATCCTCATTGTCTGCAGTGTCGGCTTTACAGTCACTGTCCAAATCCTCATTGTCTGCAGTGTCAGGTTCACAGTCACTGTCCCAATCCTCATTGTCTGCAGTGTCGGGATGACAGCCACTGTCCCAATCCTCATTGTCTGCAGTGTCGGGTTCACAGTCACTGTCCCAATCCTCATTGTCTGCAGTGTCGGGATGACAGTCACTGTCCCAATCCTCATTGTCTGCAGTGTCGGGATGACAGTCACTGTCCCAATCCTCATTGTCTGCAGTGTCAGGTTCACAGTCACTGTCCCAATCCTCATTGTCTGCAGTGTCGGGATGACAGTCACTGTCCCAATCCTCATTGTCTGCAGTGTCGGGATGAGAGTCACTGTCCCAATCCTCATTGTCTGCATGTCGGGATGACAGCCACTGTCCCAATCCTCATTGTCTGCAGTGTCGGGTTCACAGTCACTGTCCCAATCCTCATTGTCTGCAGTGTCGGGTTCACAGTCACTGTCCCAATCCTCATTGTCTGCAGTGTCGGGATGACAGTCACTGTCCCAATCCTCATTGCCTGCCGTATCGGGATGACAGTCACTGTCCAAATCCTCATTGTCTGCAGTGCCGGGTTCACAGTCACTGTCCCAATCCTCATTATCTGCAGTGTCAGGTTCACAGTCACTGTCACAATCCTCATTATCTGCAGTGTCAGGTTCACAGTCACTGTCCCAATCCTCATTGTCTGCAGTGTCGGGTTTACAGTCACTGTCCCAATCCTCATTGTCTGCAGTGTCGGCTTTACAGTCACTGTCCAAATCCTCATTGTCTGCAGTGTCAGGTTCATAGTCACTGTCCCAATCCTCATTGTCTGCAGTGTCGGGATGACAGCCACTGTCCCAATCCTCATTGTCTGCAGTGTCGGGTTCACAGTCACTGTCCCAATCCTCATTGTCTGCAGTGTCGGGTTCACAGTCACTGTCCCAATCCTCATTGTCTGCAGTGTCGGGTTTACAGTCACTGTCCAAATCCTCATTGTCTGCAGTGTCAGGTTCACAGTCACTGTCCAAATCCTCATTGTCTGCAGTGTCGGGTTCACAGTCACTGTCCCAATCCTCATTGTCTGCAGTGTCGGGATGACAGTCACTGTCCAAATCCTCATTGTCTGCAGTGTCGGGTTCACAGTCACTGTCCAAATCCTCATTGTCTGCAGTGTCGGGTTCACAGTCACTGTCCCAATCCTCATTTTCTGCAGTGTCAGGTTCACAGTCACTGTCCCAATCCTCATTGTCTGCAGTGTCGGGTTCACAGTCACGGTCCCAATCCTCATTGTCCGCAGTGTCGGGATGACAGTCACTGTCCCAATCCTCATTGTCCGCAGTGTCGGGATGACAGTCACTGTCCCAATCCTCATTGTCTGCAGTGTCGGGATGACAGTCACTGTCCCAATCCTCATTGTCTGCAGTGTCGGGTTCACAGTCACTGTCCCAATCCTCATTGTCTGCAGTGTCGGGTTTACAGTCACTGTCCAAATGCTCATTGTCTGCAGTGTCGGGATGAGAGTCACTATCCCAATCCTCATTCTCTGCAGTGTCGGCTTTACAGTCACTGTCCAAATCCTCATTCTCTGCAGTGTCAGGTTCACAGTCACTGTCCCAATCCTCATTGAGTGCAGTGTCGGGATGACAGTCACTGTCCCAATCCTCATTGTCTGCCGTGTCGGGATGACAGTCACTGTCCAAATCCTCATTGTCTGCACTGCCGGGTTCACAGTCACTGTCCCAATCCTCATTGAGTGCAGTGTCGGGATGACAGTCACTGTCCCAATCCTCATTGTCTGCAGTGTCAGGATGACAGTCACTGTCCCAATCCTCATTGTCTGCAGTGTCAGGTTCACAGTCACTGTCCCAATCCTCATTGTCTGCAGTGTCGGGATGACAGTCACTGTCCCAATCCTCATTGTCTGCAGTGTCGGGATGACAGTCACTGTCCCAATCCTCATTGTCTGCAGTGTCGGGTTCACAGTCACTGTCCCAATCCTCATTGTCTGCAGTGTCGGGTTCACAGTCACTGTCCCAATCCTCATTGTCTGCAGTGTCGGGTTCACAGTCACTGTCCCAATCCTCATTGTCTGCAGTATCGGGTTCACAGTCACTGTCCAAATCCTCATTGTCTGCAGTGTCGGGTTCACAGTCACTGTCCCAATCCTCATTGTCTGCAGTGTCAGGTTCACAGTCACTGTCCAAATCCTCATTGTCTGCAGTGTCGGGTTCACAGTCACTGTCCAAATCCTCATTGTCTGCAGTGTCGGGTTCACAGTCACTGTCCAAATCCTCATTGTCTGCAGTGTCGGGTTCACAGTCACTGTCCCAATCCTCATTGTCTGCAGTGTCAGGTTCACAGTCACTGTCCAAATCCTCATTGTCTGCAGTGTCGGGTTCACAGTCACTGTCCAAATCCTCATTGTCTGCAGTATCGGGTTCACAGTCACTGTCCCAATCCTCATTGTCTGCAGTGTCGGGTTCACAGTCACTGTCCAAATCCTCATTTTCTGCAGTGTCAGGTTCACAGTCACTGTCCAAATCCTCATTGTCTGCAGTGTCGGGTTCACAGTCACTGTCCCAATCCTCATTGTCTGCAGTGTCGGGATGACAGCCACTGTCCCAATCCTCATTGTCTGCAGTGTCGGGTTCACAGTCTCTGTCCCAATCCTCATTGTCTGCAGTGTCGGGATGACAGTCACTGTCCCAATCCTCATTGTCTGCAGTGTCGGGATGACAGTCACTGTCCCAATCCTCATTGTCTGCAGTGTCGGGATGACAGTCACTGTCCCAATCCTCATTGTCTACAGTGTCGGGTTCACAGTCACTGTCCCAATCCTCATTGTCTGCAGTGTCGGGTTCACAGTCACTGTCCCAATCCTCATTGTCTGCAGTGTCGGGTTTACAGTCACTGTCCCAATCCTCATTGTCTGCAGTGTCGGCTTTACAGTCACTGTCCAAATCCTCATTGTCTGCAGTGTCAGGTTCACAGTCACTGTCCCAATCCTCATTGTCTGCAGTGTCGGGATGACAGCCACTGTCCCAATCCTCATTGTCTGCAGTGTCGGGTTCACAGTCACTGTCCCAATCCTAATTGTCTGCAGTGTCGGGATGACAGTCACTGTCCCAATCCTCATTGTCTGCAGTGTCGGGATGACAGTCACTGTCCCAATCCTCATTGTCTGCAGTGTCAGGTTCACAGTCACTGTCCCAATCCTCATTGTCTGCAGTGTCGGGATGACAGTCACTGTCCCAATCCTCATTGTCTGCAGTGTCGGGATGAGAGTCACTGTCCCAATCCTCATTGTCTGCATGTCGGGATGACAGCCACTGTCCCAATCCTCATTGTCTGCAGTGTCGGGTTCACAGTCACTGTCCCAATCCTCATTGTCTGCAGTGTCGGGTTCACAGTCACTGTCCCAATCCTCATTGTCTGCAGTGTCGGGATGACAGTCACTGTCCCAATCCTCATTGTCTGCAGTGTCGGGTTCACAGTCACTATCCCAATCCTCATTGTCTGCAGTGTCGGGTTCACAGTCACTGTCCCAATCCTCATTGTCTGCAGTGTCGGGTTTACAGTCACTGTCCAAATGCTCATTGTCTGCAGTGTCGGGATGAGAGTCACTATCCCAATCCTCATTCTCTGCAGTGTCGGCTTTACAGTCACTGTCCAAATCCTCATTGTCTGCAGTGTCAGGTTCACAGTCACTGTCCCAATCCTCATTGAGTGCAGTGTCGGGATGACAGTCACTGTCCCAATCCTCATTGTCTGCCGTGTCGGGATGACAGTCACTGTCCAAATCCTCATTGTCTGCAGTGCCGGGTTCACAGTCACTGTCCCAATCCTCATTGAGTGCAGTGTCGGGATGACAGTCACTGTCCCAATCCTCATTGTCTGCAGTGTCAGGATGACAGTCACTGTCCCAATCCTCATTGTCTGCAGTGTCAGGTTCACAGTCACTATCCCAATCCTCATTGTCTGCAGTGTCGGGATGACAGTCACTGTCCCAATCCTCATTGTCTGCAGTGTCGGGATGACAGTCACTGTCCCAATCCTCATTGTCTGCAGTGTCGGGTTCACAGTCACTGTCCCAATCCTCATTGTCTGCAGTGTCGGGTTCACAGTCACTGTCCCAATCCTCATTGTCTGCAGTGTCGGGTTCACAGTCACTGTCCCAATCCTCATTGTCTGCAGTGTCGGGTTTACAGTCACTGTCCCAATCCTCATTGTCTGCAGTGTCGGCTTTACAGTCACTGTCCAAATCCTCATTGTCTGCAGTGTCAGGTTCACAGTCACTGTCCCAATCCTCATTGTCTGCAGTGTCGGGATGACAGCCACTGTCCCAATCCTCATTGTCTGCAGTGTCGGGTTCACAGTCACTGTCCCAATCCTCATTGTCTGCAGTGTCGGGATGACAGTCACTGTCCCAAACCTCATTGTCTGCAGTGTCGGGATGACAGTCACTGTCCCAATCCTCATTGTCTGCAGTGTCAGGTTCACAGTCACTGTCCCAATCCTCATTGTCTGCAGTGTCGGGATGACAGTCACTGTCCCAATCCTCATTGTCTGCAGTGTCGGGTTCACAGTCACTGTCCCAATCCTCATTGTCTGCAGTGTCGGGTTTACAGTCACTGTCCCAATCCTCATTGTCTGCAGTGTCGGCTTTACAGTCACTGTCCAAATCCTCATTGTCTGCAGTGTCAGGTTCACAGTCACTGTCCCAATCCTCATTGTCTGCAGTGTCGGGATGACAGCCACTGTCCCAATCCTCATTGTCTGCAGTGTCGGGTTCACAGTCACTGTCCCAATCCTCATTGTCTGCAGTGTCGGGATGACAGTCACTGTCCCAATCCTCATTGTCTGCAGTGTCGGGATGACAGTCACTGTCCCAATCCTCATTGTCTGCAGTGTCAGGTTCACAGTCACTGTCCCAATCCTCATTGTCTGCAGTGTCGGGATGACAGTCACTGTCCCAATCCTCATTGTCTGCAGTGTCGGGATGAGAGTCACTGTCCAAATCCTCATTGTCTGCAGTGTCGGGATGACTGCCACTGTCCCAATCCTCATTGTCTGCAGTGTCGGGTTCACAGTCACTGTACCAATCCTCATTGTCTGCAGTGTCGGGTTCACAGTCACTGTCCCAATCCTCATTGTCTGCAGTGTCGGGATGACAGTCACTGTCCCAATCC
The DNA here is from genome assembly GCF_030144855.1 of Hypanus sabinus. NCBI lineage: Eukaryota > Metazoa > Chordata > Chondrichthyes > Myliobatiformes > Dasyatidae > Hypanus > Hypanus sabinus. Next base: position 67,882,879 of record NC_082715.1, on the reverse strand, counting down.
TCATTGTCTGCAGTGTCGGGTTCACAGTCACTATCCCAATCCTCATTGTCTGCAGTGTCGGGTTCACAGTCACTGTCCCAATCCTCATTGTCTGCAGTGTCGGGTTTACAGTCACTGTCCAAATGCTCATTGTCTGCAGTGTCGGGATGAGAGTCACTATCCCAATCCTCATTCTCTGCAGCGTCGGCTTTACAGTCACTGTCCAAATCCTCATTGTCTGCAGTGTCAGGTTCACAGTCACTGTCCAAATCCTCATTGTCTGCAGTGTCGGGTTCACAGTCACTGTCCCAATCCTCATTGTCTGCAGTGTCAGGTTCACAGTCACTGTCCCAATCCTCATTGTCTGCAGTGTCGGGATGACAGCCACTGTCCCAATCCTCATTGTCTGCAGTGTCGGGTTCACTGTCACTGTCCCAATCCTCATTGTCTGCAGTGTTGGGTTCACAGTCACTGTCCCAATCCTCATTGTCTGCAGTGTCGGGATGACAGTCACTGTCCCAATCCTCATTGTCTGCAGTGTCGGCTTTACAGTCACTGTCCAAATCCTCATTGTCTGCAGTGTCAGGTTCACAGTCACTGTCACAATCCTCATTGTCTGCAGTATCGGGTTCACAGTCACTGTCCCAATCCTCATTGAGTGCAGTGTCGGGATGACAGTCACTGTCCCAATCCTCATTGTCTGCAGTGTCAGGATGACAGTCACTGTCCCAATCCTCATTGTCTGCAGTGTCAGGTTCACAGTCACTGTCCCAATCCTCATTGTCTGCAGTGTCGGGATGACAGTCACTGTCCCAATCCTCATTGTCTGCAGTGTCGGGATGACAGTCACTGTCCCAATCCTCATTGTCTGCAGTGTCGGGTTCACAGTCACTGTCCCAATCCTCATTGTCTGCAGTGTCGGGTTCACAGTCACTGTCCCAATCCTCATTGTCTGCAGTGTCGGGTTCACAGTCACTGTCCCAATCCTCATTGTCTGCAGTGTCGGGTTTACAGTCACTGTCCCAATCCTCATTGTCTGCAGTGTCGGCTTTACAGTCACTGTCCAAATCCTCATTGTCTGCAGTGTCAGGTTCACAGTCACTGTCCCAATCCTCATTGTCTGCAGTGTCGGGATGACAGCCACTGTCCCAATCCTCATTGTCTGCAGTGTCGGGTTCACAGTCACTGTCCCAATCCTCATTGTCTGCAGTGTCGGGATGACAGTCACTGTCCCAATCCTCATTGTCTGCAGTGTCGGGATGACAGTCACTGTCCCAATCCTCATTGTCTGCAGTGTCAGGTTCACAGTCACTGTCCCAATCCTCATTGTCTGCAGTGTCGGGATGACAGTCACTGTCCCAATCCTCATTGTCTGCAGTGTCGGGTTCACAGTCACTGTCCCAATCCTCATTGTCTGCAGTGTCGGGTTTACAGTCACTGTCCCAATCCTCATTGTCTGCAGTGTCGGCTTTACAGTCACTGTCCAAATCCTCATTGTCTGCAGTGTCAGGTTCACAGTCACTGTCCCAATCCTCATTGTCTGCAGTGTCGGGATGACAGCCACTGTCCCAATCCTCATTGTCTGCAGTGTCGGGTTCACAGTCACTGTCCCAATCCTCATTGTCTGCAGTGTCGGGATGACAGTCACTGTCCCAATCCTCATTGTCTGCAGTGTCGGGATGACAGTCACTGTCCCAATCCTCATTGTCTGCAGTGTCAGGTTCACAGTCACTGTCCCAATCCTCATTGTCTGCAGTGTCGGGATGACAGTCACTGTCCCAATCCTCATTGTCTGCAGTGTCGGGATGAGAGTCACTGTCCCAATCCTCATTGTCTGCAGTGTCGGGATGACTGCCACTGTCCCAATCCTCATTGTCTGCAGTGTCGGGTTCACAGTCACTGTACCAATCCTCATTGTCTGCAGTGTCGGATTCACAGTCACTGTCCCAATCCTCATTGTCTGCAGTGTCGGGATGACAGTCACTGTCCCAATCCTCATTGTCTGCAGTGTCGGGTTCACAGTCACTATCCCAATCCTCATTGTCTGCAGTGTCGGGTTCACAGTCACTGTCCCAATCCTCATTGTCTGCAGTGTCGGGTTTACAGTCACTGTCCAAATGCTCATTGTCTGCAGTGTCGGGATGAGAGTCACTATCCCAATCCTCATTCTCTGCAGCGTCGGCTTTACAGTCACTGTCCAAATCCTCATTGTCTGCAGTGTCAGGTTCACAGTCACTGTCCAAATCCTCATTGTCTGCAGTGTCAGGTTCACAGTCACTGTCCCAATCCTCATTGTCTGCAGTGTCGGGATGACTGCCACTGTCCCAATCCTCATTGTCTGCAGTGTCGGGTTCACAGTCACTGTACCAATCCTCATTGTCTGCAGTGTCGGGTTCACAGTCACTGTCCCAATCCTCATTGTCTGCAGTGTCGGGATGACAGTCACTGTCCCAATCCTCATTGTCTGCAGTGTCGGGTTCACAGTCACTATCCCAATCCTCATTGTCTGCAGTGTCGGGTTCACAGTCACTGTCCCAATCCTCATTGTCTGCAGTGTCGGGTTTACAGTCACTGTCCAAATGCTCATTGTCTGCAGTGTCGGGATGAGAGTCACTATCCCAATCCTCATTCTCTGCAGTGTCGGCTTTACAGTCACTGTCCAAATCCTCATTGTCTGCAGTGTCAGGTTCACAGTCACTGTCCAAATCCTCATTGTCTGCAGTGTCAGGTTCACAGTCACTGTCCCAATCCTCATTGAGTGCAGTGTCGGGATGACAGTCACTGTCCCAATCCTCATTGTCTGCCGTGTCGGGATGACAGTCACTGTCCAAATCCTCATTGTCTGCAGTGCCGGGTTCACAGTCACTGTCCCAATCCTCATTGAGTGCAGTGTCGGGATGACAGTCACTGTCCCAATCCTCATTGTCTGCAGTGTCAGGATGACAGTCACTGTCCCAATCCTCATTGTCTGCAGTGTCCGGTTCACAGTCACTGTCCCAATCCTCATTGTCTGCAGTGTCGGGATGACAGTCACTGTCCCAATCCTCATTGTCTGCTGTGTCGGGATGACAGTCACTGTCCCAATCCTCATTGTCTTCAGTGTCGGGTTCACAGTCACTGTCCCAATCCTCATTGTCTGCAGTGTCGGGTTCACAGTCACTGTCCCAATCCTCATTGTCTGCAGTGTCGGGTTCACAGTCACTGTCCCAATCCTCATTGTCTGCAGTGTCAGGTTCACAGTCACTGTCCCAATCCTCATTGTCTGCAGTATCGGGTTCACAGTCACTGTCCAAATCCTCATTGTCTGCTGTGTCGGGTTCACAGTCACTGTCCAAATCCTCATTGTCTGCAGTGTCGGGTTCACAGTCACTGTCCCAATCCTCATTGTCTGCAGTGTCAGGTTCACAGTCACTGTCCAAATCCTCATTGTCTGCAGTGTCGGGTTCACAGTCACTGTCCAAATCCTCATTGTCTTCAGTGTCGGGTTCACAGTCACTGTCCAAATCCTCATTGTCTGCAGTGTCGGGTTCACAGTCACTGTCCCAATCCTCATTGTCTGCAGTGTCAGGTTCACAGTCACTGTCCAAATCCTCATTGTCTGCAGTGTCGGGTTCACAGTCACTGTCCAAATCCTCATTGTCTGCAGTGTCGGGTTCACAGTCACTGTCCCAATCCTCATTGTCTGCAGTGTCGGGTTCACAGTCACTGTCCAAATCCTCATTTTCTGCAGTGTCAGGTTCACAGTCACTGTCCAAATCCTCATTGTCTGCAGTGTCGGGTTCACAGTCACTGTCCCAATCCTCATTGTCTGCAGTGTCGGGATGACAGCCACTGTCCCAATCCTCATTGTCTGCAGTGTCGGGTTCACAGTCACTGTCCCAATCCTCATTGTCTGCAGTGTCGGGATGACAGTCACTGTCCCAATCCTCATTGTCCGCAGTGTCGGGATGACAGTCACTGTCCCAATCCTCATTGTCTGCAGTGTCGGGATGACAGTCACTGTCCCAATCCTCATTGTCTGCAGTGTCGGGTTCACAGTCACTGTCCCAATCCTCATTGTCTGCAGTGTCGGGTTTACAGTCACTGTCCCAATCCTCATTGTCTGCAGTGTCGGCTTTACAGTCACTGTCCAAATCCTCATTGTCCGCAGTGTCAGGTTCACAGGCACTGTCCCAATCCTCATTGTCTGCAGTGTCGGGATGACGGCCACTGTCCCAATCCTCATTGTCTGCAGTGTCGGGTTCACAGTCACTGTCCCAATCCTCATTGTCTGCAGTATCGGGTTCACAGTCACTGTCCAAATCCTCATTGTCTGCAGTGTCGGGTTCACAGTCACTGTCCAAATCCTCATTGTCTGCAGTGTCGGGTTCACAGTCACTGTCCCAATCCTCATTGTCTGCAGTGTCAGGTTCACAGTCACTGTCCAAATCCTCACTGTCTGCAGTGTCGGGTTCACAGTCACTGTCCAAATCCTCATTGTCTGCAGTGTCGGGTTCACAGTCACTGTCCAAATCCTCATTGTCTGCAGTGTCGGGTCACAGTCACTGTCCCAATCCTCATTGTCTGCAGTGTCAGGTTCACAGTCACTGTCCCAATCCTCATTGAGTGCAGTGTCGGGATGACAGTCACTGTCCCAATCCTCATTGTCTGCCGTGTCGGGATGACAGTCACTGTCCAAATCCTCATTGTCTGCAGTGCCGGGTTCACAGTCACTGTCCCAATCTTCCTTGAGTGCAGTGTCGGGATGACAGTCATTGTCCCAATCCTCATTGTCTGCAGTGTCAGGATGACAGTCACTGTCCCAATCCTCATTGTCTGCAGTGTCAGGTTCACAGTCACTGTCCCAATCCTCATTGTCTGCAGTGTCGGGATGACAGTCACTGTCCCAATCCTCATTGTCTGCAGTGTCGGGATGACAGTCACTGTCCCAATCCTCATTGTCTGCAGTGTCGGGTTCACAGTCACTGTCCCAATCCTCATTGTCTGCAGTGTCGGGTTCACAGTCACTGTCCAAATCCTCATTGTCTGCAGTGTCGGGTTTACAGTCACTGTCCCAATCCTCATTGTCTGCAGTGTCGGCTTTACAGTCACTGTCCAAATCCTCATTGTCTGCAGTGTCAGGTTCACAGTCACTGTTCCAATCCTCATTGTCTGCAGTGTCGGGATGACAGCCACTGTCCCAATCCTCATTGTCTGCAGTGTCAGGTTCACAGTCACTGTCCCAATCCTCATTGTCTGCAGTGTCGGGATGACAGTCACTGTCCCAATCCTCATTGTCTGCAGTGTCGGGATGACAGTCACTGTCCCAATCCTCATTGTCTGCAGTGTCAGGTTCACAGTCACTGTCCCAATCCTCATTGTCTGCAGTGTCGGGATGACAGTCACTGTCCCAATCCTCATTGTCTGCAGTGTCGGGTTCACAGTCACTGTCCCAATCCTCATTGTCTGCAGTGTCGGGTTTACAGTCACTGTCCCAATCCTCATTGTCTGCAGTGTCGGCTTTACAGTCACTGTCCAAATCCTCATTGTCTGCAGTGTCAGGTTCACAGTCACTGTCCCAATCCTCATTGTCTGCAGTGTCGGGATGACAGCCACTGTCCCAATCCACATTGTCTGCAGTGTCAGGTTCACAGTCACTGTCCCAATCCTCATTGTCTGCAGTGTCGGGATGACAGCCACTGTCCCAATCCTCATTGTCTGCAGTGTCGGGTTCACAGTCACTGTCCCAATCCTCATTGTCTGCAGTGTCGGGATGACAGTCACTGTCCCAATCCTCATTGTCTGCAGTGTCGGGATGACAGTCACTGTCCCAATCCTCATTGTCTGCAGTGTCAGGTTCACAGTCACTGTCCCAATCCTCATTGTCTGCAGTGTCGGGATGACAGTCACTGTCCCAATCCTCATTGTCTGCAGTGTCGGGATGAGAGTCACTGTCCCAATCCTCATTGTCTGCAGTGTCGGGATGACAGCCACTGTCCCAATCCTCATTGTCTGCAGTGTCGGGTTCACAGTCACTGTCCCAATCCTCATTGTCTGCAGTGTCGGGTTCACAGTCACTGTCCCAATCCTCATTGTCTGCAGTGTCGGGATGACAGTCACTGTCCCAATCCTCATTGTCTGCAGTGTCGGGTTCACAGTCACTGTCCCAATCCTCATTGTCTGCAGTGTCGGGTTCACAGTCACTGTCCCAATCCTCATTGTCTGCAGTGTCGGGTTTACAGTCACTGTCCAAATGCTCATTGTCTGCAGTGTCGGGATGAGAGTCACTATCCCAATCCTCATTCTCTGCAGTGTCGGCTTTACAGTCACTGTCCAAATCCTCATTGTCTGCAGTGTCAGGTTCACAGTCACTGTCCAAATCCTCATTGTCTGCAGTGTCAGGTTCACAGTCACTGTCCAAATCCTCATTGTCTGCAGTGTCAGGTTCACAGTCACTGTCCCAATCCTCATTGAGTGCAGTGTCGGGATGACAGTCACTGTCCCAATCCTCATTGTCTGCCGTGTCGGGATGACAGTCACTGTCCAAATCCTCATTGTCTGCAGTGCCGGGTTCACAGTCACTGTCCCAATCCTCATTGAGTGCAGTGTCGGGATGACAGTCACTGTCCCAATCCTCATTGTCTGCAGTGTCAGGATGACAGTCACTGTCCCAATCCTCATTGTCTGCAGTGTCAGGTTCACAGTCACTGTCCCAATCCTCATTGTCTGCAGTGTCGGGATGACAGTCACTGTCCCAATCCTCATTCTCTGCAGTGTCGGGATGACAGTCACTGTCCCAATCCTCATTGTCTGCAGTGTCGGGTTCACAGTCACTGTCCCAATCCTCATTGTCTGCAGTGTCGGGTTCACAGTCACTGTCCCAATCCTCATTGTCTGCAGTGTCGGGTTTACAGTCACTGTCCCAATCCTCATTGTCTGCAGTGTCGGCTTTACAGTCACTGTCCAAATCCTCATTGTCTGCAGTGTCAGGTTCACAGTCACTGTCCCAATCCTCATTGTCTGCAGTGTCGGGATGACAGCCACTGTCCCAATCCTCATTGTCTGCAGTGTCGGGTTCACAGTCACTGTCCCAATCCTCATTGTCTGCAGTGTCGGGATGACAGTCACTGTCCCAATCCTCATTGTCTGCAGTGTCGGGATGACAGTCACTGTCCCAATCCTCATTGTCTGCAGTGTCGGGTTCACAGTCACTGTCCCAATCCTCAATGAGTGCAGTGACGGGATGACAGTCACTGTCCCAATCCTCATTGTCTGCAGTGTCAGGATGACAGTCACTGTCCCAATCCTTATTGTCTGCAGTGTCAGGTTCACAGTCACATTCCCAATCCTCATTGTCTGCAGTGTCAGGTTCACAGTCACTGTCACAATCCTCATTAACTGCAGTGTCTGGTTCACAGTCACTGTCACAATCCTCATTGTCTGCAGTCTCGAGTTCACAGTCACTGTCCAAATCCTCATTGTCTGCAGTGTCGGGATGACAGTCACTGTCCCAATCCTCATTGTCTGCAGTGTCAGGTTCACAATCACTGTCCAAATCCTCATTGTCTGCAGTGTCGGACTGACAGTCACTGTTCCAATCCTCACTGTCTGCAGTGTCGGGTTCACAGTCACTGTCCAAATCCTCATTGTCTGCAGTGTCGGGATGACAGTCACTGTCCCAATCCTCATTGTCTGCAGTGTCGCGTTCACAGTCACTGTCCCAATCCTCATTGTCTGCAGTGTCGGGTTTACAGTCACTGCCCAAATCCTCATTGTCTGCAGTGTCGGGATGAGAGTCACTGTCCCAATCCTCATTGTCTGCAGTGCCGGCTTTACAGTCACTGTCCAAATCCTCATTGTCTGCAGTGTCAGGTTCACAGTCACTGTCCCAATCCTCATTGTCTGCAGTGTCGGGTTCACAGTCACTGTCCCAATCCTCATTGTCTGCAGTGTCGGGATGAGAGTCACTGTCCCAATCCTCATTGTCTGCAGTGTCGGGATGACAGCCACTGTCCCAATCCTCATTCTCTGCAGTGTCGGGTTCACAGTCACTGTCCCAATCCTCATTGAGTGCAGTGTCGGGATGACAGTCACTGTCCCAATCCTCATTGTCTGCAGTGTCAGGATGACAGTCACTGTCCCAATCCTCATTGTCTGCAGTGTCAGGTTCACAGTCACTGTCCCAATCCTCATTGTCTGCAGTGTCGGGATGACAGTCACTGTCCCAATCCTCATTGTCTGCAGTGTCGGGTTCACAGTCACTATCCCAATCCTCATTGTCTGCAGTGTCGGGATGAGAGTCACTGTCCCAATCCTCATTGTCTGCAGTGTCGGGATGACAGCCACAGTCCCAATCCTCATTGTCTGCAGTGTTGGGTTCACAGTCACTGTCCCAATCCTCATTGAGTGCAGTGTCGGGATGACAGTCACTGTCCCAATCCTCATTGTCTGCAGTGTCGGGATGACAGTCACTGTCCCAATCCTCATTGTCTGCAGTGTCGGGTTCACAGTCACTGTCCCAATCCTCATTGTCTGCAGTGTCGGGTTCACAGTCACTGTCCCAATCCTCATTGTCTGCAGTGTCGGCTTTACAGTCACTGTCCAAATCCTCATTGTCTGCAATGTCAGGTTCACAGTCACTGTCCCAATCCTCATTGAGTGCAGTGTCGGGATGACAGTCACTGTCCCAATCCTCATTGTCCGCAGTGTCAGGATGACAGTCACTGTCCCAATCCTCATTGTCTGCAGTGTCGGGATGACAGTCACTGTCCCAATCCTCATTGTCTGCAGCGTCGGGTTCACAGTCACTGACCCAATCCTCATTGTCTGCAGTGTCGGGTTCACAGTCACTGTCCCAATCCTCATTGTCTGCAGTGTCGGGATGACAGCCACTGTCCCAATCCTCATTGTCTGCAGTATCGGGTTCACAGTCACTGTCCCAATCCTCTTTGTCTGCAGTGTCGGGATGACAGTCACTGTCCCAATCCTCATTGTCTGCAGTGTCGGGATGACAGTCACTGTCCCAATCCTCATTGTCTGCAGTGTCAGGTTCACAGTCACTGTCCCAATCCTCATTGTCTGCAGTGTCGGGATGACAGTCACTGTCCCAATCCTCATTATCTGCAGTATCGGGATGAGAGTCACTGTCCCAATCCTCATTGTCTGCAGTGTCAGGATGACAGCCACTGTCCCAATCCTCATTGTCTGCAGTGTCGGGTTCACAGTCACTGTCCCAATCCTCATTGTCTGCAGTGTAGGGTTTACAGTCACTGTCCAAATCCTCATTGTCTGCAGTGTCGGGTTCACAGTCCCTGTCCCAATCCTCATTGTCTGCAGTGTCGGGTTTACAGTCACTGTCCAAATCCTCATTGTCTGCAGTGTCGGGATGAGAGTCACTATCCCAATCCTCATTCTCTGCAGTGTCGGCTTTACAGTCACTGTCCAAATCCTCATTGTCTGCAGTGTCAGGTTCACAGTCACTGTCCCAATCCTCATTGTCTGCAGTGTCAGGTTCACAGTCACTGTCCCAATCCTCATTGTCTGCAGTGTCGGGATGACAGTCACTGTCCCAATCCTCATTGTCTGCAGTATCGGGATGAGAGTCACTGTCCCAATCCTCATTGTCTGCAGTGTCGGGATGACAGCCACTGTCCCAATCCTCATTGTCTGCAGTGTCGGGTTCACAGTCACTGTCCCAATCCTCATTGTCTGCAGTGTAGGGTTTACAGTCACTGTCCAAATCCTCATTGTCTGCAGTGTCGGGTTCACAGTCCCTGTCCCAATCCTCATTGTCTGCAGTGTCGGGTTTACAGTCACTGTCCAAATCCTCATTGTCTGCAGTGTCGGGATGAGAGTCACTATCCCAATCCTCATTCTCTGCAGTGTCGGCTTTACAGTCACTGTCCAAATCCTCATTGTCTGCAGCGTCAGGTTCACAGTCACTGTCCAAATCCTCATTGTCTGCAGTGTCAGGTTCACAGTCACTGTCCCAATCCTCATTCAGTGCAGTGTCGGGATGACAGTCACTGTCCCAATCCTCATTGTCTGCAGTGTCAGGATGACAGTCACTGTCCCAATCCTCATTGTCTGCAGTGTCAGGTTCACAGTCACTGTCCCAATCCTCATTGTCTGCAGTGTCGTGATGACAGTCACTGTCCCAATCCTCATTATCTGCAGTGTCAGGTTCACAGTCACTGTCACAATCCTCATTATCTGCAGTGTCAGGTTCACAGTCACTGTCACAATCCTCATTGTCTGCAGTCTCGGGTTCACAGTCACTGTCCAAATCCTCATTGTCTTCAGTGTCGGGATGACAGTCACTGTCCCAATCCTCATTGTCTGCAGTGTCAGGTTCACAGTCACTGTCCAAATCCTCATTGTCTGCAGTGTCGGACTGACAGTCACTGTTCCAATCCTCATTGTCTGCAGTGTCGGGTTCACAGTCACTGTCCAAATCCTCATTGTCTGCAGTGTCGGGATGACAGTCACTGTCCCAATCCTCATTGTCTGCAGTGTCGGGTTCACAGTCACTGTCCCAATCCTCATTGTCTGCAGTGTCGGGTACACAGTCACTGTCCCAATCCTCATTGTCTGCAGTGTCGGGTTCACAGTCACTGTCCCAATCCTCATTGTCTGCAGTGACGGGTTTACATTCACTGTCCCAATCCTCATTGTCTGCAGTGTCGGCTTTACAGTCACTGTCCAAATCCTCATTGTCTGCAGTGTCAGTTTCACAGTCACTGTCCCAATCCTCATTGAGTGCAGTGTCGGGATGACAGTCACTGTCCCAATCCTCTTTGTCTGCAGTGTCAGGATGACAGTCACTGTCCCAATCCTCATTGTCTGCAGTGTCAGGTTCACAGTCACTGTCCCAATCCTCATTGTCTGCAGTGTCCGGATGACAGTCACTGTCCCAATCCTCATTGTCTGCAGTGTCGGGATGACAGTCACTGTCCCAATCCTCATTGTCTGCAGTGTCGGGTTCACAGTCACTGTCCCAATCCTCATTGTCTGCAGTGTCAGGTTCACAGTCACTGTCCCAATCCTCATTGAGTGCAGTGTCGGGATGACAGTCACTGTCCCAATCCTCATTGTCTGCCGTGTCGGGATGACAGTCACTGTCCAAATCCTCATTGTCTGCAGTGCCGGGTTCACAGTCACTGTCCCAATCCTCATTGAGTGCAGTGTCGGGATGACAGTCACAGTCCCAATCCTCATTGTCTGCAGTGTCAGGATGACAGTCACTGTCCCAATCCTCATTGTCTGCAGTGTCAGGTTCACAGTCACTGACCCAATCCTCATTGTCTGCAGTGTCGGGATGACAGTCACTGTTCCAATCCTCATTGTATGCAGTGTCGCGTTCACAGTCACTGTCCAAATCCTCATTGTCTGCAGTGTCGGGATGACAGTCACTGTCCCTATCCTCATTGTCTGCAGTGTCGGGTTCACAGTCACTGTCCCAATCCTCATTGTCTGCAGTGTCGGGTTTACAGTCACTGCCCAAATCCTCATTGTCTGCAGTGTCGGGATGAGAGTCACTGTCCCAATCCTCATTGTCTGCAGTGTCGGCTTCACAGTCACTGTCCAAATCCTCGTTGTCTGCAGTGTCAGGTTCACAGTCACTGTCCCAATCCTCATTGTCTGCAGTGTCGGGATGACAGCCACTGTCCCAATCCTCATTGTCTGCAGTGTCGGGTTCACAGTCACTGTCCCAATCCTCATTGTCTGCAGTGTCGGGTTCACAGTCACTGTCCCAATCCTCATTGTCTGCAGTGTCGGGATGACAGTCACTGTCCCAATCCTCATTGTCTGCAGTGTCAGGTTCACAGTCACTGTCCCAATCCTCATTGTCTGCAGTGTCGGGTTCACAGTCACTGTCCAAATCCTCGTTGTCTGCAGTGTCGGGTTCACAGTCTCTGTCCAAATCCTCATTGTCTGCAGTGTCGGGTTCACAGTCACTGTCACAATCCTCATTGTCTGCAGTGTCAGGTTCACAGTCACTGTCCCAATCCTCATTGTCTGCAGTGTCGGGTTCACAGTCACTGTCCAAATCCTCATTGTCTGCAGTGTCGGGTTCACAGTCACTGTCCAAATCCTCATTGTCTGCAGTGTCGGGTTCACAGTCACTGTCCCAATCCTCATTGTCTGCAGTGTTGGGTTCACAGTCACTGTCCCAATCCTCATTGTCTGCAGTGTCGGGATGACAGTCACTGTCCCAATCCTCATTGTCTGCAGTGTAGGTTTCACAGTCACTGTTTCAATCCTCATTGTCTGCAGAGTTGGGTTCACAGTCACTGTCCCAATCCTCATTGTCTGCAGTGTCGGGATGACAGTCACTGTCCCAATCCTCATTGTCTGCAGTGTCGGCTTTACAGTCACTGTCCAAATCCTCATTGTCTGCAGTGTCGGGTTCACAGTCACTGTCCAAATCCTCATTGTCTGCAGTGTCGGGTTCACAGTCACTGTCCCAATCCTCATTGTCTGCAGTGTCGGGTTTACAGTCACTGCCCAAATCCTCATTGTCTGCAGTGTCGGGATGAGAGTCACTGTCCCAATCCTCATTGTCTGCAGTGTCGGCTTCACAGTCACTGTCCAAATCCTCATTGTCTGCAGTGTCAGGTTCACAGTCACTGTCCCAATCCTCATTGTCTGCAGTGTCGGGATGACAGCCACTGTCCCAATCCTCATTGTCTGCAGTGTCGGGTTCACAGTCACTGACCCAATCCTCATTGTCTGCAGTGTTGGGTTCACAGTCACTGTCCCAATCCTCATTGTCTGCAGTGTCGGGATGACAGTCACTGTCCCAATCCTCATTGTCTGCAGTGTCAGGTTCACAGTCACTGTCCCAATCCTCATTGTCTGCAGTGTCGGGTTCACAGTCACTGTCCAAATCCTCATTGTCTGCAGTGTCGGGTTCACAGTCACTGTCCAAATCCTCATTGTCTGCAGTGTCGGGTTCACAGTCACTGTCCCAATCCTCATTGTCTGCAGTGTCAGGTTCACAGTCACTGTCCCAATCTTCATTGTCTGCAGTGTCGGGTTCACAGTCACTGTCCAAATCCTCATTGTCTGCAGTGTCGGGTTCACAGTCACTGTCCAAATCCTCATTGTCTGCAGTGTCGGGTTCACAGTCACTGTCCCAATCCTCATTGTCTGCAGTGTCAGGTTCACAGTCACTGTCCCAATCCTCATTGTCTGCAGTGTCGGGATGACAGTCACTGTCCCAATCCTCATTGTCTGCAGTGTCGGGATGACAGTCACTGTTCCAATCCTCATTGTCTGCAGTGTCGGGATGACAGTCACTGTCCCAATCCTCATTGTCTGCAGTGTCGGGATGACAGTCACTGTCCCAATCCTCATTGTCTGCAGTGTTGGGTTCACAGTCACTGTCCCAATCCTCATTGTCTGCAGTGTCGGGATGACAGTCACTGTCCCAATCCTCATTGTCTGCAGTGTCAGGCTCACAGTCACTGTCCCAATCCTCATTGTCTGCAGTGTCGGGTTCACAGTCACTGTCCCAATCCTCATTGTCTGCAGTGTAGGTTTCACAGTCACTGTTTCAATCCTCATTGTCTGCAGTGTCGGGTTCACAGTCACTGTCCCAATCCTCATTGTCTGCAGTGTCAGGTTCACAGTCACTGTCCCAATCTTCATTGTCTGCAGTGTCGGGTTCACAGTCACTATCCAAATCCTCATTGTCTGCAGTGTCGGGTTCACAGTCACTGTCCAAATCCTCATTGTCTGCAGTGTCGGGTTCACAGTCACTGTCCCAATCCTCATTGTCTGCAGTGTCAGGTTCACAGTCACTGTCCCAATCCTCATTGTCTGCAGTGTCGGGATGACAGTCACTGTCCCAATCCTCATTGTCTGCAGTGTCAGGTTCACAGTCACTGTCCCAATCCTCATTGTCTGCAGTGTCGGGTTCACAGTCACTGTCCAAATCCTCATTGTCTGCAGTGTCGGGTTCACAGTCACTGTCCAAATCCTCATTGTCTGCAGTGTCGGGTTCACAGTCACTGTCCCAATCCTCATTGTCTGCAGTGTCAGGTTCACAGTCACTGTCCCAATCTTCATTGTCTGCAGTGTCGGGTTCACAGTCACTGTCCAAATCCTCATTGTCTGCAGTGTCGGGTTCACAGTCACTGTCCAAATCCTCATTGTCTGCAGTGTCGGGTTCACAGTCACTGTCCCAATCCTCATTGTCTGCAGTGTCAGGTTCACAGTCACTGTCCCAATCCTCATTGTCTGCAGTGTCGGGATGACAGTCACTGTCCCAATCCTCATTGTCTGCAGTGTCGGGATGACAGTCACTGTTCCAATCCTCATTGTCTGCAGTGTCGGGATGACAGTCACTGTCCCAATCCTCATTGTCTGCAGTGTCGGGATGACAGTCACTGTCCCAATCCTCATTGTCTGCAGTGTTGGGTTCACAGTCACTGTCCCAATCCTCATTGTCTGCAGTGTCGGGATGACAGTCACTGTCCCAATCCTCATTGTCTGCAGTGTCAGGCTCACAGTCACTGTCCCAATCCTCATTGTCTGCAGTGTCGGGTTCACAGTCACTGTCCCAATCCTCATTGTCTGCAGTGTAGGTTTCACAGTCACTGTTTCAATCCTCATTGTCTGCAGTGTCGGGTTCACAGTCACTGTCCCAATCCTCATTGTCTGCAGTGTCAGGTTCACAGTCACTGTCCCAATCTTCATTGTCTGCAGTGTCGGGTTCACAGTCACTATCCAAATCCTCATTGTCTGCAGTGTCGGGTTCACAGTCACTGTCCAAATCCTCATTGTCTGCAGTGTCGGGTTCACAGTCACTGTCCCAATCCTCATTGTCTGCAGTGTCAGGTTCACAGTCACTGTCCCAATCCTCATTGTCTGCAGTGTCGGGATGACAGCCACTGTCCCAATCCTCATTGTCTGCAGTGTCGGGTTCACAGTCACTGTCCCAATCCTCATTGTCTGCAGTGTTGGGTTCACAGTCACTGTCCCAATCCTCATTGTCTGCAGTGTCGGGATGACAGTCACTGTCCCAATCTTCATTGTCTGCAGTGTCGGGTTCACAGTCACTGTCCAAATCCTCATTGTCTGCAGTGTCGGGTTCACAGTCACTGTCCAAATCCTCATTGTCTGCAGTGTCGGGTTCACAGTCACTGTCCCAATCCTCATTGTCTGCAGTGTCAGGTTCACAGTCACTGTCCCAATCCTCATTGTCTGCAGTGTCGGGATGACAGCCACTGTCCCAATCCTCATTGTCTGCAGTGTCGGGTTCACAGTCACTGTCCCAATCCTCATTGTCTGCAGTGTCAGGTTCACAGTCACTGTCCCAATCCTCATTGTCTGCAGTGTTGGGTTCACAGTCACTGTCCCAATCCTCATTGTCTGCAGTGTCGGGATGACAGTCACTGTCCCAATCCTCATTGTCTGCAGTGTCGGCTTTACTGTCACTGTCCACATCCTCATTGTCTGCAGTGTCAGGTTCACAGTCACTGTCACAATCCTCATTGTCTGCAGTATCGGGTTCACAGTCACTGTCCCAATCCTCATTGTCTGCAGTGTCGGGTTCACAGTCACTGTCCCAATCCTCATTGTCTGCAGTGTCGGGTTCACAGTCACTGTCCCAATCCTCATTGTCTGCAGTGTCGGGATGACAGTCACTGTCCCAATCCTCATTGTCTGCAGTGTCGGGATGACAGTCACTGTCCCAATCCTCATTGTCTGCAGTGTCGGGATGACAGTCACTGTCCCAATCCTCATTGTCTGCAGTGTCGGGATGACAGTCACTGTCCCAATCCTCATTGTCTGCAGTGTTGGGTTCACAGTCACTGTCCCAATCCTCATTGTCTGCAGTGTCGGGATGACAGTCACTGTCCCAATCCTCATTGTCTGCAGTGTCAGGCTCACAGTCACTGTCCCAATCCTCATTGTCTGCAGTGTCGGGTTCACAGTCACTGTCCAAATCCTCATTGTCTGCAGTGTCGGGTTCACAGTCACTGTCCAAATCCTCATTGTCTGCAGTGTCGGGTTCACAGTCACTGTCCCAATCCTCATTGTCTGCAGTGTCAGGTTCACAGTCACTGTCCCAATCTTCATTGTCTGCAGTGTCGGGTTCACAGTCACTATCCAAATCCTCATTGTCTGCAGTGTCGGGTTCACAGTCACTGTCCAAATCCTCATTGTCTGCAGTGTCGGGTTCACAGTCACTGTCCCAATCCTCATTATCTGCAGTGTCAGGTTCACAGTCACTGTCCCAATCCTCATTGTCTGCAGTGTCGGGATGACAGCCACTGTCCCAATCCTCATTGTCTGCAGTGTCGGGTTCACAGTCACTGTCCCAATCCTCATTGTCTGCAGTGTTGGGTTCACAGTCACTGTCCCAATCCTCATTGTCTGCAGTGTCGGGATGACAGTCACTGTCCCAATCCTCATTGTCTGCAGTGTCGGCTTTACAGTCACTGTCCAAATCCTCATTGTCTGCAGTGTCAGGTTCACAGTCACTGTCACAATCCTCATTGTCTGCAGTATCGGGTTCAGAGTCACTGTCCCAATCCTCATTGTCTGCAGTGTCGGGATGACAGTCACTGTCCCAATCCTCATTGTCTGCAGTGTCAGGTTCACAGTCACTGTCACAATCCTCATTGTCTGCAGTGTCGGGTTCACAGTCACTGTCCAAATCCTCATTGTCTGCAGTGTCAGGATGACAGTCACTGTCCCAATCCTCATTGTCTGCAGTGTCGGGTTCACAGTCACTGTCCAAATCCTCATTGTCTGCAGTGTCGGGTTCACAGTCACTGTCCAAATCCTCATTGTCTGCAGTGTCGGGTTCACAGTCACTGTCCCAATCCTCATTGTCTGCAGTGTTGGGTTCACAGTCACTGTCCCAATCCTCATTGTCTGCAGTGTCGGGATGACAGTCACTGTCCCAATCCTCATTGTCTGCAGTGTAGGTTTCACAGTCACTGTTTCAATCCTCATTGTCTGCAGTGTTGGGTTCACAGTCACTGTCCCAATCCTCATTGTCTGCAGTGTCGGGATGACAGTCACTGTCCCAATCCTCATTGTCTGCAGTGTCGGCTTTACAGTCACTGTCCAAATCCTCATTGTCTGCAGTGTCGGGTTCACAGTCACTGTCCAAATCCTCATTGTCTGCAGTGTCGGGTTCACAGTCACTGTCCCTATCCTCATTGTCTGCAGTGTCGGGTTCACAGTCACTGTCCCAATCCTCATTGTCTGCAGTGTCGGGTTTACAGTCACTGCCCAAATCCTCATTGTCTGCAGTGTCGGGATGAGAGTCACTGTCCCAATCCTCATTGTCTGCAGTGTCGGGTTCACAGTCACTGTCCCTATCCTCATTGTCTGCAGTGTCGGGTTCACAGTCACTGTCCCAATCCTCATTGTCTGCAGTGTCGGGTTTACAGTCACTGCCCAAATCCTCATTGTCTGCAGTGTCGGGATGAGAGTCACTGTCCCAATCCTCATTGTCTGCAGTGTCGGCTTCACAGTCACTGTCCAAATCCTCATTGTCTGCAGTGTCAGGTTCACAGTCACTGTCACAATCCTCATTGTCTGCAGTGTCGGGATGACAGCCACTGTCCCAATCCTCATTGTCTGCAGTGTCGGGTTCACAGTCACTGACCCAATCCTCATTGTCTGCAGTGTTGGGTTCACAGTCACTGTCCCAATCCTCATTGTCTGCAGTGTCGGGATGACAGTCACTGTCCCAATCCTCATTGTCTGCAGTGTCAGGTTCACAGTCACTGTCCCAATCCTCATTGTCTGCAGTGTCGGGTTCACAGTCACTGTCCAAATCCTCATTGTCTGCAGTGTCGGGTTCACAGTCACTGTCCAAATCCTCATTGTCTGCAGTGTCGGGTTCACAGTCACTGTCCCAATCCTCATTGTCTGCAGTGTCAGGTTCACAGTCACTGTCCCAATCCTCATTGTCTGCAGTGTCGTGATGACAGCCACTGTCCCAATCCTCATTGTCTGCAGTGTCGGGTTCACAGTCACTGTCCAAATCCTCATTGTCTGCAGTGTCGGGTTCACAGTCACTGTCCCAATCCTCATTGTCTGCAGTGTCAGGTTCACAGTCACTGTCCCAATCCTCATTGTCTGCAGTGTCGTGATGACAGCCACTGTCCCAATCCTCATTGTCTGCAGTGTCGGGTTCACAGTCACTGTCCCAATCCTCATTGTCTGCAGTGTCAGGTTCACAGTCACTGTCCCAATCCTCATTGTCTGCAGTGTTGGGTTCACAGTCACTGTCCCAATCCTCATTGTCTGCAGTGTCGGGATGACAGTCACTGTCCCAATCCTCATTGTCTGCAGTGTCGGCTTTACTGTCACTGTCCACATCCTCATTGTCTGCAGTGTCAGGTTCACAGTCACTGTCACAATCCTCATTGTATGCAGTATCGGGTTCACAGTCACTGTCCCAATCCTCATTGTCTGCAGTGTCGGGTTCACAGTCACTGTCCCAATCCTCATTGTCTGCAGTGTCGGGTTCACAGTCACTGTCCCAATCCTCATTGTCTGCAGTGTCGGGATGACAGTCACTGTCCCAATCCTCATTGTCTGCAGTGTCGGGATGACAGTCACTGTCCCAATCCTCATTGTCTGCAGTGTCGGGATGACAGTCACTGTCCCAATCCTCATTGTCTGCAGTGTCGGGATGACAGTCACTGTCCCAATCCTCATTGTCTGCAGTGTTGGGTTCACAGTCACTGTCCCAATCCTCATTGTCTGCAGTGTCGGGATGACAGTCACTGTCCCAATCCTCATTGTCTGCAGTGTCAGGCTCACAGTCACTGTCCCAATCCTCATTGTCTGCAGTGTCGGGTTCACAGTCACTGTCCAAATCCTCATTGTCTGCAGTGTCGGGTTCACAGTCACTGTCCAAATCCTCATTGTCTGCAGTGTCGGGTTCACAGTCACTGTCCCAATCCTCATTGTCTGCAGTGTCAGGTTCACAGTCACTGTCCCAATCTTCATTGTCTGCAGTGTCGGGTTCACAGTCACTATCCAAATCCTCATTGTCTGCAGTGTCGGGTTCACAGTCACTGTCCAAATCCTCATTGTCTGCAGTGTCGGGTTCACAGTCACTGTCCCAATCCTCATTGTCTGCAGTGTCAGGTTCACAGTCACTGTCCCAATCCTCATTGTCTGCAGTGTCGGGATGACAGCCACTGTCCCAATCCTCATTGCCTGCAGTGTCGGGTTCACAGTCACTGTCCCAATCCTCATTGTCTGCAGTGTTGGGTTCACAGTCACTGTCCCAATCCTCATTGTCTGCAGTGTCGGGATGACAGTCACTGTCCCAATCCTCATTGTCTGCAGTGTCGGCTTTACAGTCACTGTCCAAATCCTCATTGTCTGCAGTGTCAGGTTCACAGTCACTGTCCCAATCCTCATTGTCTGCAGTGTCGGGATGACAGCCACTGTCCCAATCCTCATTGTCTGCAGTGTCGGGTTCACAGTCACTGTCCCAATCCTCATTGTCTGCAGTGTCGGGATGACAGTCACTGTCCCAATCCTCATTGTCTGCAGTGTCGGGATGACAGTCACTGTCCCAATCCTCATTGTCTGCAGTGTCGGGTTCACAGTCACTGTCCCAATCCTCAATGAGTGCAGTGACGGGATGACAGTCACTGTCCCAATACTCATTGTCTGCAGTGTCAGGATGACAGTCACTGTCCCAATCCTTATTGTCTGCAGTGTCAGGTTCACAGTCACATTCCCAATCCTCATTGTCTGCAGTGTCAGGTTCACAGTCACTGTCACAATCCTCATTATCTGCAGTGTCTGGTTCACAGTCACTGTCACAATCCTCATTGTCTGCAGTCTCGAGTTCACAGTCACTGTCCAAATCCTCATTGTCTGCAGTGTCGGGATGACAGTCACTGTCCCAATCCTCATTGTCTGCAGTGTCAGGTTCACAGTCACTGTCCAAATCCTCATTGTCTGCAGTGTCGGACTGACAGTCACTGTTCCAATCCTCACTGTCTGCAGTGTCGGGTTCACAGTCACTGTCCAAATCCTCATTGTCTGCAGTGTCGGGATGACAGTCACTGTCCCAATCCTCATTGTCTGCAGTGTCGGGTTCACAGTCACTGTCCCAATCCTCATTGTCTGCAGTGTCGGGTTTACAGTCACTGCCCAAATCCTCATTGTCTGCAGTGTCGGGATGAGAGTCACTGTCCCAATCCTCATTGTCTGCAGTGCCGGCTTTACAGTCACTGTCCAAATCCTCATTGTCTGCAGTGTCAGGTTCACAGTCACTGTCCCAATCCTCATTGTCTGCAGTGTCGGGTTCACAGTCACTGTCCCAATCCTCATTGTCTGCAGTGTCGGGATGAGAGTCACTGTCCCAATCCTCATTGTCTGCAGTGTCGGGATGACAGCCACTGTCCCAATCCTCATTCTCTGCAGTGTCGGGTTCACAGTCACTGTCCCAATCCTCATTGAGTGCAGTGTCGGGATGACAGTCACTGTCCCAATCCTCATTGTCTGCAGTGTCAGGATGACAGTCACTGTCCCAATCCTCATTGTCTGCAGTGTCAGGTTCACAGTCACTGTCCCAATCCTCATTGTCTGCAGTGTCGGGATGACAGTCACTGTCCCAATCCTCATTGTCTGCAGTGTCGGGTTCACAGTCACTATCCCAATCCTCATTGTCTGCAGTGTCGGGATGAGAGTCACTGTCCCAATCCTCATTGTCTGCAGTGTCGGGATGACAGCCACTGTCCCAATCCTCATTGTCTGCAGTGTTGGGTTCACAGTCACTGTCCCAATCCTCATTGAGTGCAGTGTCGGGATGACAGTCACTGTCCCAATCCTCATTGTCTGCAGTGTCGGGATGACAGTCACTGTCCCAATCCTCATTGTCTGCAGTGTCGGGTTCACAGTCACTGTCCCAATCCTCATTGTCTGCAGTGTCGGGTTCACAGTCACTGTCCCAATCCTCATTGTCTGCAGTGTCGGCTTTACAGTCACTGTCCAAATCCTCATTGTCTGCAATGTCAGGTTCACAGTCACTGTCCCAATCCTCATTGAGTGCAGTGTCGGGATGACAGTCACTGTCCCAATCCTCATTGTCCGCAGTGTCAGGATGACAGTCACTGTCCCAATCCTCATTGTCTGCAGTGTCAGGTTCACAGTCACTGTCCCAATCCTCATTGTCTGCAGTGTCGGGATGACAGTCACTGTCCCAATCCTCATTGTCTGCAGTGTCGGGATGACAGTCACTGTCCCAATCCTCATTGTCTGCAGCGTCGGGTTCACAGTCACTGTCCCAATCCTCATTGTCTGCAGTGTCGGGTTCACAGTCACTGTCCCAATCCTCATTGTCTGCAGTGTCGGGATGACAGCCACTGTCCCAATCCTCATTGTCTGCAGTGTCGGGTTCACAGTCACTGTCCCAATCCTCTTTGTCTGCAGTGTCGGGATGACAGTCACTGTCCCAATCCTCATTGTCTGCAGTGTCGGGATGACAGTCACTGTCCCAATCCTCATTGTCTGCAGTGTCAGGTTCACAGTCACTGTCCCAATCCTCATTGTCTGCAGTGTCAGGTTCACAGTCACTGTCCCAATCCTCATTGTCTGCAGTGTCGGGATGACAGTCACTGTCCCAATCCTCATTGTCTGCAGTATCGGGATGAGAGTCACTGTCCCAATCCTCATTGTCTGCAGTGTCGGGATGACAGCCACTGTCCCAATCCTCATTGTCTGCAGTGTCGGGTTCACAGTCACTGTCCCAATCCTCATTGTCTGCAGTGTAGGGTTTACAGTCACTGTCCAAATCCTCATTGTCTGCAGTGTCGGGTTCACAGTCCCTGTCCCAATCCTCATTGTCTGCAGTGTCGGGTTTACAGTCACTGTCCAAATCCTCATTGTCTGCAGTGTCGGGATGAGAGTCACTATCCCAATCCTCATTCTCTGCAGTGTCGGCTTTACAGTCACTGTCCAAATCCTCATTGTCTGCAGCGTCAGGTTCACAGTCACTGTCCAAATCCTCATTGTCTGCAGTGTCAGGTTCACAGTCACTGTCCCAATCCTCATTCAGTGCAGTGTCGGGATGACAGTCACTGTCCCAATCCTCATTGTCTCCAGTGTCAGGATGACAGTCACTGTCCCAATCCTCATTGTCTGCAGTGTCAGGTTCACAGTCACTGTCCCAATCCTCATTGTCTGCAGTGTCGTGATGACAGTCACTGTCCCAATCCTCATTATCTGCAGTGTCAGGTTCACAGTCACTGTCACAATCCTCATTATCTGCAGTGTCAGGTTCACAGTCACTGTCACAATCCTCATTGTCTGCAGTCTCGGGTTCACAGTCACTGTCCAAATCCTCATTGTCTTCAGTGTCGGGATGACAGTCACTGTCCCAATCCTCATTGTCTGCAGTGTCAGGTTCACAGTCACTGTCCAAATCCTCATTGTCTGCAGTGTCGGACTGACAGTCACTGTTCCAATCCTCATTGTCTGCAGTGTCGGGTTCACAGTCACTGTCCAAATCCTCATTGTCTGCAGTGTCGGGATGACAGTCACTGTCCCAATCCTCATTGTCTGCAGTGTCGGGTTCACAGTCACTGTCCCAATCCTCATTGTCTGCAGTGTCGGGTACACAGTCACTGTCCCAATCCTCATTGTCTGCAGTGTCGGGTTCACAGTCACTGTCCCAATCCTCATTGTCTGCAGTGTCGGGTTTACATTCACTGTCCCAATCCTCATTGTCTGCAGTGTCGGCTTTACAGTCACTGTCCAAATCCTCATTGTCTGCAGTGTCAGTTTCACAGTCACTGTCCCAATCCTCATTGAGTGCAGTGTCGGGATGACAGTCACTGTCCCAATCCTCTTTGTCTGCAGTGTCAGGATGACAGTCACTGTCCCAATCCTCATTGTCTGCAGTGTCAGGTTCACAGTCACTGTCCCAATCCTCATTGTCTGCAGTGTCCGGATGACAGTCACTGTCCCAATCCTCATTGTCTGCAGTGTCGGGATGACAGTCACTGTCCCAATCCTCATTGTCTGCAGTGTCGGGTTCACAGTCACTGTCCCAATCCTCATTGTCTGCAGTGTCAGGTTCACAGTCACTGTCCCAATCCTCATTGAGTGCAGTGTCGGGATGACAGTCACTGTCCCAATCCTCATTGTCTGCCGTGTCGGGATGACAGTCACTGTCCAAATCCTCATTGTCTGCAGTGCCGGGTTCACAGTCACTGTCCCAATCCTCATTGAGTGCAGTGTCGGGATGACAGTCACAGTCCCAATCCTCATTGTCTGCAGTGTCAGGATGACAGTCACTGTCCCAATCCTCATTGTCTGCAGTGTCAGGTTCACAGTCACTGACCCAATCCTCATTGTCTGCAGTGTCGGGATGACAGTCACTGTTCCAATCCTCATTGTATGCAGTGTCGCGTTCACAGTCACTGTCCAAATCCTCATTGTCTGCAGTGTCGGGATGACAGTCACTGTCCCTATCCTCATTGTCTGCAGTGTCGGGTTCACAGTCACTGTCCCAATCCTCATTGTCTGCAGTGTCGGGTTTACAGTCACTGCCCAAATCCTCATTGTCTGCAGTGTCGGGATGAGAGTCACTGTCCCAATCCTCATTGTCTGCAGTGTCGGCTTCACAGTCACTGTCCAAATCCTCGTTGTCTGAAGTGTCAGGTTCACAGTCACTGTCCCAATCCTCATTGTCTGCAGTGTCGGGATGACAGCCACTGTCCCAATCCTCATTGTCTGCAGTGTCGGGTTCACAGTCACTGTCCCAATCCTCATTGTCTGCAGTGTCGGGTTCACAGTCACTGTCCCAATCCTCATTGTCTGCAGTGTCGGGATGACAGTCACTGTCCCAATCCTCATTGTCTGCAGTGTCAGGTTCACAGTCACTGTCCCAATCCTCATTGTCTGCAGTGTCGGGTTCACAGTCACTGTCCAAATCCTCGTTGTCTGCAGTGTCGGGTTCACAGTCACTGTCCAAATCCTCATTGTCTGCAGTGTCGGGTTCACAGTCACTGTCACAATCCTCATTGTCTGCAGTGTCAGGTTCACAGTCACTGTCCCAATCCTCATTGTCTGCAGTGTCGGGTTCACAGTCACTGTCCAAATCCTCATTGTCTGCAGTGTCGGGTTCACAGTCACTGTCCCAATCCTCATTGTCTGCAGTGTTGGGTTCACAGTCACTGTCCCAATCCTCATTGTCTGCAGTGTCGGGATGACAGTCACTGTCCCAATCCTCATTGTCTGCAGTGTAGGTTTCACAGTCACTGTCCCAATCCTCATTGTCTGCAGTGTTGGGTTCACAGTCACTGTCCCAATCCTCATTGTCTGCAGTGTCGGGATGACAGTCACTGTCCCAATCCTCATTGTCTGCAGTGTCGGCTTTACAGTCACTGTCCAAATCCTCATTGTCTGCAGTGTCGGGTTCACAGTCACTGTCCAAATCCTCATTGTCTGCAGTGTCGGGTTCACAGTCACTGTCCCTATCCTCATTGTCTGCAGTGTCGGGTTCACAGTCACTGTCCCAATCCTCATTGTCTGCAGTGTCGGGTTTACAGTCACTGCCCAAATCCTCATTGTCTGCAGTGTCGGGATGAGAGTCACTGTCCCAATCCTCATTGTCTGCAGTGTCGGCTTCACAGTCACTGTCCAAATCCTCATTGTCTGCAGTGTCAGGTTCACAGTCACTGTCCCAATCCTCATTGTCTGCAGTGTCGGGATGACAGCCACTGTCCCAATCCTCATTGTCTGCAGTGTCGGGTTCACAGTCACTGACCCAATCCTCATTGTCTGCAGTGTTGGGTTCACAGTCACTGTCCCAATCCTCATTGTCTGCAGTGTCGGGATGACAGTCACTGTCCCAATCCTCATTGTCTGCAGTGTCAGGTTCACAGTCACTGTCCCAATCCTCATTGTCTGCAGTGTCGGGTTCACAGTCACTGTCCCAATCCTCATTGTCTGCAGTGTCGGCTTTACAGTCACTGTCCAAATCCTCATTGTCTGCAGTGTCGGGTTCACAGTCACTGTCCAAATCCTCATTGTCTGCAGTGTCGGGTTCACAGTCACTGTCCCTATCCTCATTGTCTGCAGTGTCGGGTTCACAGTCACTGTCCCAATCCTCATTGTCTGCAGTGTCGGGTTTACAGTCACTGCCCAAATCCTCATTGTCTGCAGTGTCGGGATGAGAGTCACTGTCCCAATCCTCATTGTCTGCAGTGTCGGCTTCACAGTCACTGTCCAAATCCTCATTGTCTGCAGTGTCAGGTTCACAGTCACTGTCCCAATCCTCATTGTCTGCAGTGTCGGGATGACAGCCACTGTCCCAATCCTCATTGTCTGCAGTGTCGGGTTCACAGTCACTGACCCAATCCTCATTGTCTGCAGTGTTGGGTTCACAGTCACTGTCCCAATCCTCATTGTCTGCAGTGTCGGGATGACAGTCACTGTCCCAATCCTCATTGTCTGCAGTGTCAGGTTCACAGTCACTGTCCCAATCCTCATTGTCTGCAGTGTCGGGTTCACAGTCACTGTCCAAATCCTCATTGTCTGCAGTGTCGGGTTCACAGTCACTGTCCAAATCCTCAGTGTCTGCAGAGTCGGGTTCACAGTCACTGTCCCAATCCTCATTGTCTGCAGTGTCAGGTTCACAGTCACTGTCCCAATCTTCATTGTCTGCAGTGTCGGGTTCACAGTCACTGTCCAAATCCTCATTGTCTGCAGTGTCGGGTTCACAGTCACTGTCCAAATCCTCATTGTCTGCAGTGTCGGGTTCACAGTCACTGTCCCAATCCTCATTGTCTGCAGTGTCAGGTTCACAGTCACTGTCCCAATCCTCATTGTCTGCAGTGTCGGGATGACAGCCACTGTCCCAATCCTCATTGTCTGCAGTGTCGGGTTCACAGTCACTGTCCCAATCCTCATTGTCTGCAGTGTGAGGTTCACAGTCACTGTCCCAATCCTCATTGTCTGCAGTGTTGGGTTCACAGTCACTGTCCCAATCCTCATTGTCTGCAGTGTCGGGATGACAGTCACTGTCCCAATCCTCATTGTCTGCAGTGTCGGCTTTACTGTCACTGTCCACATCCTCATTGTCTGCAGTGTCAGGTTCACAGTCACTGTCACAATCCTCATTGTCTGCAGTATCGGGTTCACAGTCACTGTCCCAATCCTCATTGCCTGCAGTGTCGGGTTCACAGTCACTGTCCCAATCCTCATTGTCTGCAGTGTCGGGTTCACAGTCACTGTCCCAATCCTCATTGTCTGCAGTGTCGGGATGACAGTCACTGTCCCAATCCTCATTGTCTGCAGTGTCGGGATGACAGTCACTGTCCCAATCCTCATTGTCTGCAGTGTCGGGATGACAGTCACTGTCCCAATCCTCATTGTCTGCAGTGTCGGGATGACAGTCACTGTCCCAATCCTCATTGTCTGCAGTGTTGGGTTCACAGTCACTGTCCCAATCCTCATTGTCTGCAGTGTCGGGATGACAGTAACTGTCCCAATCCTCATTGTCTGCAGTGTCAGGCTCACAGTCACTGTCCCAATCCTCATTGTCTGCAGTGTCGGGTTCACAGTCACTGTCCAAATCCTCATTGTCTGCAGTGTCGGGTTCACAGTCACTGTCCAAATCCTCATTGTCTGCAGTGTCGGGTTCACAGTCACTGTCCCAATCCTCATTGTCTGCAGTGTCAGGTTCACAGTCACTGTCCCAATCTTCATTGTCTGCAGTGTCGGGTTCACAGTCACTATCCAAATCCTCATTGTCTGCAGTGTCGGGTTCACAGTCACTGTCCAAATCCTCATTGTCTGCAGTGTCGGGTTCACAGTCACTGTCCCAATCCTCATTGTCTGCAGTGTCAGGTTCACAGTCACTGTCCCAATCCTCATTGTCTGCAGTGTCGGGATGACAGCCACTGTCCCAATCCTCATTGTCTGCAGTGTCGGGTTCACAGTCACTGTCCCAATCCTCATTGTCGGCAGTGTTGGGTTCACAGTCACTGTCCCAATCCTCATTGTCTGCAGTGTCGGGATGACAGTCACTGTCCCAATCTTCATTGTCTGCAGTGTCGGGTTCACAGTCACTGTCCAAATCCTCATTGTCTGCAGTGTCGGGTTCACAGTCACTGTCCAAATCCTCATTGTCTGCAGTGTCGGGTTCACAGTCACTGTCCCAATCCTCATTGTCTGCAGTGTCAGGTTCACAGTCACTGTCCCAATCCTCATTGTCTGCAGTGTCGGGATGACAGCCACTGTCCCAATCCTCATTGTCTGCAGTGTCGGGTTCACAGTCACTGTCCCAATCCTCATTGTCTGCAGTGTCAGGTTCACAGTCACTGTCCCAATCCTCATTGTCTGCAGTGTTGGGTTCACAGTCACTGTCCCAATCCTCATTGTCTGCAGAGTCGGGATGACAGTCACTGTCCCAATCCTCATTGTCTGCAGTGTCGGCTTTACTGTCACTGTCCACATCCTCATTGTCTGCAGTGTCAGGTTCACAGTCACTGTCACAATCCTCATTGTCTGCAGTATCGGGTTCACAGTCACTGTCCCAATCCTCATTGTCTGCAGTGTCGGGTTCACAGTCACTGTCCCAATCCTCATTGTCTGCAGTGTCGGGTTCACAGTCACTGTCCCAATCCTCATTGTCTGCAGTGTCGGGATGACAGTCACTGTCCCAATCCTCATTGTCTGCAGTGTCGGGATGACAGTCACTGTCCCAATCCTCATTGTCTGCAGTGTCGGGATGACAGTCACTGTCCCAATCCTCATTGTCTGCAGTGTCGGGATGACAGTCACTGTCCCAATCCTCATTGTCTGCAGTGTCAGGCTCACAGTCACTGTCCCAATCCTCATTGTCTGCAGTGTCGGGTTCACAGTCACTGTCCAAATCCTCATTGTCTGCAGTGTCGGGTTCACAGTCACTGTCCAAATCCTCATTGTCTGCAGTGTCGGGTTCACAGTCACTGTCCCAATCCTCATTGTCTGCAGTGTCAGGTTCACAGTCACTGTCCCAATCTTCATTGTCTGCAGTGTCGGGTTCACAGTCACTATCCAAATCCTCATTGTCTGCAGTGTCGGGTTCACAGTCACTGTCCAAATCCTCATTGTCTGCAGTGTCGGGTTCACAGTCACTGTCCCAATCCTCATTGTCTGCAGTGTCAGGTTCACAGTCACTGTCCCAATCCTCATTGTCTGCAGTGTCGGGATGACAGCCACTGTCCCAATCCTCATTGACTGCAGTGTCGGGTTCACAGTCACTGTCCCAATCCTCATTGTCTGCAGTGTTGGGTTCACAGTCACTGTCCCAATCCTCATTGTCTGCAGTGTCGGGATGACAGTCACTGTCCCAATCCTCATTGTCTGCAGTGTCGGCTTTACAGTCACTGTCCAAATCCTCATTGTCTGCAGTGTCAGGTTCACAGTCACTGTCACAATCCTCATTGTCTGCAGTATCGGGTTCACAGTCACTGTCCCAATCCTCATTGTCTGCAGTGTCGGGATGACAGTCACTGTCCCAATCCTCATTGTCTGCAGTGTCAGGTTCACAGTCACTGTCACAATCCTCATTGTCTGCAGTGTCGGGTTCACAGTCACTGTCCAAATCCTCATTGTCTGCAGTGTCAGGATGACAGTCACTGTCCCAATCCTCATTGTCTGCAGTGTCGGGTTCACAGTCACTGTCCAAATCCTCATTGTCTGCAGTGTCGGGTTCACAGTCACTGTCCAAATCCTCATTGTCTGCAGTGTCGGGTTCACAGTCACTGTCCCAATCCTCATTGTCTGCAGTGTTGGGTTCACAGTCACTGTCCCAATCCTCATTGTCTGCAGTGTCGGGATGACAGTCACTGTCCCAATCCTCATTGTCTGCAGTGTAGGTTTCACAGTCACTGTTTCAATCCTCATTGTCTGCAGTGTCGGGTTCACAGTCACTGTCCCAATCCTCATTGTCTGCAGTGTCGGGATGACAGTCACTGTCCCAATCCTCATTGTCTGCAGTGTCGGGATGACAGTCACTGTCCCAATCCTCATTGTCTGCAGTGTCGGGATGACAGTCACTGTCCCAATCCTCATTGTCTGCAGTGTCGGGATGACAGTCACTGTCCCAATCCTCATTGTCTGCAGTGTTGGGTTCACAGTCACTGTCCCAATCCTCATTGTCTGCAGTGTCGGGATGACAGTCACTGTCCCAATCCTCATTGTCTGCAGTGTCAGGCTCACAGTCACTGTCCCAATCCTCATTGTCTGCAGTGTCGGGTTCACAGTCACTGTCCAAATCCTCATTGTCTGCAGTGTCGGGTTCACAGTCACTGTCCAAATCCTCATTGTCTGCAGTGTCGGGTTCACAGTCACTGTCCCAATCCTCATTGTCTGCAGTGTCAGGTTCACAGTCACTGTCCCAATCTTCATTGTCTGCAGTGTCGGGTTCACAGTCACTATCCAAATCCTCATTGTCTGCAGTGTCGGGTTCACAGTCACTGTCCAAATCCTCATTGTCTGCAGTGTCGGGTTCACAGTCTCTGTCCCAATCCTCATTGTCTGCAGTGTCAGGTTCACAGTCACTGTCCCATTCCTCATTGTCTGCAGTGTCGGGATGACAGCCACTGTCCCAATCCTCATTGTCTGCAGTGTCGGGTTCACAGTCACTGTCCCAATCCTCATTGTCTGCAGTGTTGGGTTCACAGTCACTGTCCCAATCCTCATTGTCTGCAGTGTCGGGATGACAGTCACTGTCCCAATCTTCATTGTCTGCAGTGTCGGGTACACAGTCACTGTCCAAATCCTCATTGTCTGCAGTGTCGGGTTCACAGTCACTGTCCAAATCCTCATTGTCTGCAGTGTCGGGTTCACAGTCACTGTCCCAATCCTCATTGTCTGCAGTGTCAGGTTCACAGTCACTGTCCCAATCCTCATTGTCTGCAGTGTCGGGATGACAGCCACTGTCCCAATCCTCATTGTCTGCAGTGTCGGGTTCACAGTCACTGTCCCAATCCTCATTGTCTGCAGTGTCAGGTTCACAGTCACTGTCCCAATCCTCATTGTCTGCAGTGTTGGGTTCACAGTCACTGTCCCAATCCTCATTGTCTGCAGAGTCGGGATGACAGTCACTGTCCCAATCCTCATTGTCTGCAGTGTCGGCTTTACTGTCACTGTCCACATCCTCATTGTCTGCAGTGTCAGGTTCACAGTCACTGTCACAATCCTCATTGTCTGCAGTATCGGGTTCACAGTCACTGTCCCAATCCTCATTGTCTGCAGTGTCGGGTTCACAGTCACTGTCCCAATCCTCATTGTCTGCAGTGTCGGGTTCACAGTCACTGTCCCAATCCTCATTGTCTGCAGTGTCGGGATGACAGTCACTGTCCCAATCCTCATTGTCTGCAGTGTCGGGATGACAGTCACTGTCCCAATCCTCATTGTCTGCAGTGTCGGGATGACAGTCACTGTCCCAATCCTCATTGTCTGCAGTGTCGGGATGACAGTCACTGTCCCAATCCTCATTGTCTGCAGTGTTGGGTTCACAGTCACTGTCCCAATCCTCATTGTCTGCAGTGTCGGGATGACAGTCACTGTCCCAATCCTCATTGTCTGCAGTGTCAGGCTCACAGTCACTGTCCCAATCCTCATTGTCTGCAGTGTCGGGTTCACAGTCACTGTCCAAATCCTCATTGTCTGCAGTGTCGGGTTCACAGTCACTGTCCAAATCCTCATTGTCTGCAGTGTCGGGTTCACAGTCACTGTCCCAATCCTCATTGTCTGCAGTGTCAGGTTCACAGTCACTGTCCCAATCTTCATTGTCTGCAGTGTCGGGTTCACAGTCACTATCCAAATCCTCATTGTCTGCAGTGTCGGGTTCACAGTCACTGTCCAAATCCTCATTGTCTGCAGTGTCGGGTTCACAGTCACTGTCCCAATCCTCATTGTCTGCAGTGTCAGGTTCACAGTCACTGTCCCAATCCTCATTGTCTGCAGTGTCGGGATGACAGCCACTGTCCCAATCCTCATTGTCTGCAGTGTCGGGTTCACAGTCACTGTCCCAATCCTCATTGTCTGCAGTGTTGGGTTCACAGTCACTGTCCCAATCCTCATTGTCTGCAGTGTCGGGATGACAGTCACTGTCCCAATCCTCATTGTCTGCAGTGTCGGCTTTACAGTCACTGTCCAAATCCTCATTGTCTGCAGTGTCAGGTTCACAGTCACTGTCACAATCCTCATTGTCTGCAGTATCGGGTTCACAGTCACTGTCCCAATCCTCATTGTCTGCAGTGTCGGGATGACAGTCACTGTCCCAATCCTCATTGTCTGCAGTGTCAGGTTCACAGTCACTGTCACAATCCTCATTGTCTGCAGTGTCGGGTTCACAGTCACTGTCCAAATCCTCATTGTCTGCAGTGTCAGGATGACAGTCACTGTCCCAATCCTCAATGTCTGCAGTGTCGGGTTCACAGTCACTGTCCAAATCCTCATTGTCTGCAGTGTCGGGTTCACAGTCACTGTCCAAATCCTCATTGTCTGCAGTGTCGGGTTCACAGTCACTGTCCCAATCCTCATTGTCTGCAGTGTTGGGTTCACAGTCACTGTCCCAATCCTCATTGTCTGCAGTGTCGGGATGACAGTCACTGTCCCAATCCTCATTGTCTGCAGTGTAGGTTTCACAGTCACTGTTTCAATCCTCATTGTCTGCAGTGTTGGGTTCACAGTCACTGTCCCAATCCTCATTGTCTGCAGTGTCGGGATGACAGTCACTGTCCCAATCCTCATTGTCTGCAGTGTCGGCTTTACAGTCACTGTCCAAATCCTCATTGTCTGCAGTGTTGGGTTCACAGTCACTGTCCAAATCCTCATTGTCTGCAGTGTCGGGTTCACAGTCACTGTCCCTATCCTCATTGTCTGCAGTGTCGGGTTCACAGTCACTGTCCCAATCCTCATTGTCTGCAGTGTCGGGTTTACAGTCACTGCCCAAATCCTCATTGTCTGCAGTGTCGGGATGAGAGTCACTGTCCCAATCCTCATTGTCTGCAGTGTCGGGTTCACAGTCACTGTCCCTATCCTCATTGTCTGCAGTGTCGGGTTCACAGTCACTGTCCCAATCCTCATTGTCTGCAGTGTCGGGTTTACAGTCACTGCCCAAATCCTCATTGTCTGCAGTGTCGGGATGAGAGTCACTGTCCCAATCCTCATTGTCTGCAGTGTCGGCTTTACAGTCACTGTCCAAATCCTCATTGTCTGCAGTGTCAGGTTCACAGTCACTGTCCCAATCCTCATTGTCTGCAGTGTCGGGATGACAGCCACTGTCCCAATCCTCATTGTCTGCAGTGTCGGGTTCACAGTCACTGACCCAATCCTCATTGTCTGCAGTGTTGGGTTCACAGTCACTGTCCCAATCCTCATTGTCTGCAGTGTCGGGATGACAGTCACTGTCCCAATCCTCATTGTCTGCAGTGTCAGGTTCACAGTCACTGTCCCAATCCTCATTGTCTGCAGTGTCGGGTTCACAGTCACTGTCCAAATCCTCATTGTCTGCAGTGTCGGGTTCACAGTCACTGTCCAAATCCTCATTGTCTGCAGTGTCGGGTTCACAGTCACTGTCCCAATCCTCATTGTCTGCAGTGTCAGGTTCACAGTCACTGTCCCAATCTTCATTGTCTGCAGTATCGGGTTCACAGTCACTGTCCAAATCCTCATTGTCTGCAGTGTCGGGTTCACAGTCACTGTCCAAATCCTCATTGTCTGCAGTGTCGGGTTCACAGTCACTGTCCCAATCCTCATTGTCTGCAGTGTCAGGTTCACAGTCACTGTCCCAATCCTCATTGTCTGCAGTGTCGTGATGACAGCCACTGTCCCAATCCTCATTGTCTGCAGTGTCGGGTTCACAGTCACTGTCCCAATCCTCATTGTCTGCAGTGTCAGGTTCACAGTCACTGTCCCAATCCTCATTGTCTGCAGTGTTGGGTTCACAGTCACTGTCCCAATCCTCATTGTCTGCAGTGTCGGGATGACAGTCACTGTCCCAATCCTCATTGTCTGCAGTGTCGGCTTTACTGTCACTGTCCACATCCTCATTGTCTGCAGTGTCCGGTTCACAGTCACTGTCACAATCCTCATTGTCTGCAGTATCGGGTTCACAGTCACTGTCCCAATCCTCATTGTCTGCAGTGTCGGCTTCACAGTCACTGTCCCAATCCTCATTGTCTGCAGTGTCGGGTTCACAGTCACTGTCCCAATCCTCATTGTCTGCAGTGTCGGGATGACAGTCACTGTCCCAATCCTCATTGTCTGCAGTGTCGGGATGACAGTCACTGTCCCAATCCTCATTGTCTGCAGTGTCGGGATGACAGTCACTGTCCCAATCCTCATTGTCTGCAGTGTCGGGATGACAGTCACTGTCCCAATCCTCATTGTCTGCAGTGTTGGGTTCACAGTCACTGTCCCAATCCTCATTGTCTGCAGTGTCGGGATGACAGTCACTGTCCCAATCCTCATTGTCTGCAGTGTCAGGCTCACAGTCACTGTCCCAATCCTCATGGTCTGCAGTGTCGGGTTCACAGTCACTGTCCAAATCCTCATTGTCTGCAGTGTCGGGTTCACAGTCACTGTCCAAATCCTCATTGTCTGCAGTGTCGGGTTCACAGTCACTGTCCCAATCCTCATTGTCTGCAGTGTCAGGTTCACAGTCACTGTCCCAATCTTCATTGTCTGCAGTGTCGGGTTCACAGTCACTGTCCAAATCCTCAGTGTCTGCAGTGTCGGGTTCACAGTCACTGTCCCAATCCTCATTGTCTGCAGTGTCAGGTTCACAGTCACTGTCCCAATCTTCATTGTCTGCAGTGTCGGGTTCACAGTCACTGTCCCAATCCTCATTGTCTGCAGTGTCGGCTTTACAGTCACTGTCCAAATCCTCATTGTCTGCAGTGTCGGGTTCACAGTCACTGTCCAAATCCTCATTGTCTGCAGTGTCGGGTTCACAGTCACTGTCCCTATCCTCATTGTCTGCAGTGTCGGGTTCACAGTCACTGTCCCAATCCTCATTGTCTGCAGTGTCGGGTTTACAGTCACTGCCCAAATCCTCATTGTCTGCAGTGTCGGGATGAGAGTCACTGTCCCAATCCTCATTGTCTGCAGTGTCGGCTTCACAGTCACTGTCCAAATCCTCATTGTCTGCAGTGTCAGGTTCACAGTCACTGTCCCAATCCTCATTGTCTGCAGTGTCGGGATGACAGCCACTGTCCCAATCCTCATTGTCTGCAGTGTCGGGTTCACAGTCACTGACCCAATCCTCATTGTCTGCAGTGTTGGGTTCACAGTCACTGTCCCAATCCTCATTGTCTGCAGTGTCGGGATGACAGTCACTGTCCCAATCCTCATTGTCTGCAGTGTCAGGTTCACAGTCACTGTCCCAATCCTCATTGTCTGCAGTGTCGGGTTCACAGTCACTGTCCCAATCCTCATTGTCTGCAGTGTCGGCTTTACAGTCACTGTCCAAATCCTCATTGTCTGCAGTGTCGGGTTCACAGTCACTGTCCAAATCCTCATTGTCTGCAGTGTCGGGTTCACAGTCACTGTCCCTATCCTCATTGTCTGCAGTGTCGGGTTCACAGTCACTGTCCCAATCCTCATTGTCTGCAGTGTCGGGTTTACAGTCACTGCCCAAATCCTCATTGTCTGCAGTGTCGGGATGAGAGTCACTGTCCCAATCCTCATTGTCTGCAGTGTCGGCTTCACAGTCACTGTCCAAATCCTCATTGTCTGCAGTGTCAGGTTCACAGTCACTGTCCCAATCCTCATTGTCTGCAGTGTCGGGATGACAGCCACTGTCCCAATCCTCATTGTCTGCAGTGTCGGGTTCACAGTCACTGACCCAATCCTCATTGTCTGCAGTGTTGGGTTCACAGTCACTGTCCCAATCCTCATTGTCTGCAGTGTCGGGATGACAGTCACTGTCCCAATCCTCATTGTCTGCAGTGTCAGGTTCACAGTCACTGTCCCAATCCTCATTGTCTGCAGTGTCGGGTTCACAGTCACTGTCCAAATCCTCATTGTCTGCAGTGTCGGGTTCACAGTCACTGTCCAAATCCTCAGTGTCTGCAGTGTCGGGTTCACAGTCACTGTCCCAATCCTCATTGTCTGCAGTGTCAGGTTCACAGTCACTGTCCCAATCTTCATTGTCTGCAGTGTCGGGTTCACAGTCACTGTCCCAATCCTCATTCTCTGCAGTGTCGGGATGACAGCCACTGTCCCAATCCTCATTGTCTGCAGTGTCGGGTTCACAGTCACTGTCCCAATCCTCATTGTCTGCAGTGTGAGGTTCACAGTCACTGTCCCAATCCTCATTGTCTGCAGTGTTGGGTTCACAGTCACTGTCCCAATCCTCATTGTCTGCAGTGTCGGGATGACAGTCACTGTCCCAATCCTCATTGTCTGCAGTGTCGGCTTTACTGTCAC
Organism: Hypanus sabinus; assembly: GCF_030144855.1. Lineage (NCBI taxonomy): Eukaryota > Metazoa > Chordata > Chondrichthyes > Myliobatiformes > Dasyatidae > Hypanus > Hypanus sabinus. Next base: position 67,847,485 of record NC_082715.1, on the reverse strand, counting down.
TGTCCACATCCTCATTGTCTGCAGTGTCAGGTTCACAGTCACTGTCACAATCCTCATTGTCTGCAGTATCGGGTTCACAGTCACTGTCCCAATCCTCATTGTCTGCAGTGTCGGGTTCACAGTCACTGTCCCAATCCTCATTGTCTGCAGTGTCGGGTTCACAGTCACTGTCCCAATCCTCATTGTCTGCAGTGTCGGGATGACAGTCACTGTCCCAATCCTCATTGTCTGCAGTGTCGGGATGACAGTCACTGTCCCAATCCTCATTGTCTGCAGTGTCGGGATGACAGTCACTGTCCCAATCCTCATTGTCTGCAGTGTCGGGATGACAGTCACTGTCCCAATCCTCATTGTCTGCAGTGTTGGGTTCACAGTCACTGTCCCAATCCTCATTGTCTGCAGTGTCGGGATGACAGTCACTGTCCCAATCCTCATTGTCTGCAGTGTCAGGCTCACAGTCACTGTCCCAATCCTCATTGTCTGCAGTGTCGGGTTCACAGTCACTGTCCAAATCCTCATTGTCTGCAGTGTCGGGTTCACAGTCACTGTCCAAATCCTCATTGTCTGCAGTGTCGGGTTCACAGTCACTGTCCCAATCCTCATTGTCTGCAGTGTCAGGTTCACAGTCACTGTCCCAATCTTCATTGTCTGCAGTGTCGGGTTCACAGTCACTATCCAAATCCTCATTGTCTGCAGTGTCGGGTTCACAGTCACTGTCCAAATCCTCATTGTCTGCAGTGTCGGGTTCACAGTCACTGTCCCAATCCTCATTGTCTGCAGTGTCAGGTTCACAGTCACTGTCCCAATCCTCATTGTCTGCAGTGTCGGGATGACAGCCACTGTCCCAATCCTCATTGTCTGCAGTGTCGGGTTCACAGTCACTGTCCCAATCCTCATTGTCGGCAGTGTTGGGTTCACAGTCACTGTCCCAATCCTCATTGTCTGCAGTGTCGGGATGACAGTCACTGTCCCAATCTTCATTGTCTGCAGTGTCGGGTTCACAGTCACTGTCCAAATCCTCATTGTCTGCAGTGTCGGGTTCACAGTCACTGTCCAAATCCTCATTGTCTGCAGTGTCGGGTTCACAGTCACTGTCCCAATCCTCATTGTCTGCAGTGTCAGGTTCACAGTCACTGTCCCAATCCTCATTGTCTGCAGTGTCGGGATGACAGCCACTGTCCCAATCCTCATTGTCTGCAGTGTCGGGTTCACAGTCACTGTCCCAATCCTCATTGTCTGCAGTGTCAGGTTCACAGTCACTGTCCCAATCCTCATTGTCTGCAGTGTTGGGTTCACAGTCACTGTCCCAATCCTCATTGTCTGCAGAGTCGGGATGACAGTCACTGTCCCAATCCTCATTGTCTGCAGTGTCGGCTTTACTGTCACTGTCCACATCCTCATTGTCTGCAGTGTCAGGTTCACAGTCACTGTCACAATCCTCATTGTCTGCAGTATCGGGTTCACAGTCACTGTCCCAATCCTCATTGTCTGCAGTGTCGGGTTCACAGTCACTGTCCCAATCCTCATTGTCTGCAGTGTCGGGTTCACAGTCACTGTCCCAATCCTCATTGTCTGCAGTGTCGGGATGACAGTCACTGTCCCAATCCTCATTGTCTGCAGTGTCGGGATGACAGTCACTGTCCCAATCCTCATTGTCTGCAGTGTCGGGATGACAGTCACTGTCCCAATCCTCATTGTCTGCAGTGTCGGGATGACAGTCACTGTCCCAATCCTCATTGTCTGCAGTGTTGGGTTCACAGTCACTGTCCCAATCCTCCTTGTCTGCAGTGTCGGGATGACAGTCACTGTCCCAATCCTCATTGTCTGCAGTGTCAGGCTCACAGTCACTGTCCCAATCCTCATTGTCTGCAGTGTCGGGTTCACAGTCACTGTCCAAATCCTCATTGTCTGCAGTGTCGGGTTCACAGTCACTGTCCAAATCCTCATTGTCTGCAGTGTCGGGTTCACAGTCACTGTCCCAATCCTCATTGTCTGCAGTGTCAGGTTCACAGTCACTGTCCCAATCTTCATTGTCTGCAGTGTCGGGTTCACAGTCACTATCCAAATCCTCATTGTCTGCAGTGTCGGGTTCACAGTCACTGTCCAAATCCTCATTGTCTGCAGTGTCGGGTTCACAGTCACTGTCCCAATCCTCATTGTCTGCAGTGTCAGGTTCACAGTCACTGTCCCAATCCTCATTGTCTGCAGTGTCGGGATGACAGCCACTGTCCCAATCCTCATTGACTGCAGTGTCGGGTTCACAGTCACTGTCCCAATCCTCATTGTCTGCAGTGTTGGGTTCACAGTCACTGTCCCAATCCTCATTGTCTGCAGTGTCGGGATGACAGTCACTGTCCCAATCCTCATTGTCTGCAGTGTCGGCTTTACAGTCACTGTCCAAATCCTCATTGTCTGCAGTGTCAGGTTCACAGTCACTGTCACAATCCTCATTGTCTGCAGTATCGGGTTCACAGTCACTGTCCCAATCCTCATTGTCTGCAGTGTCGGGATGACAGTCACTGTCCCAATCCTCATTGTCTGCAGTGTCAGGTTCACAGTCACTGTCACAATCCTCATTGTCTGCAGTGTCGGGTTCACAGTCACTGTCCAAATCCTCATTGTCTGCAGTGTCAGGATGACAGTCACTGTCCCAATCCTCATTGTCTGCAGTGTCGGGTTCACAGTCACTGTCCAAATCCTCATTGTCTGCAGTGTCGGGTTCACAGTCACTGTCCAAATCCTCATTGTCTGCAGTGTCGGGTTCACAGTCACTGTCCCAATCCTCATTGTCTGCAGTGTTGGGTTCACAGTCACTGTCCCAATCCTCATTGTCTGCAGTGTCGGGATGACAGTCACTGTCCCAATCCTCATTGTCTGCAGTGTAGGTTTCACAGTCACTGTTTCAATCCTCATTGTCTGCAGTGTCGGGTTCACAGTCACTGTCCCAATCCTCATTGTCTGCAGTGTCGGGATGACAGTCACTGTCCCAATCCTCATTGTCTGCAGTGTCGGGATGACAGTCACTGTCCCAATCCTCATTGTCTGCAGTGTCGGGATGACAGTCACTGTCCCAATCCTCATTGTCTGCAGTGTCGGGATGACAGTCACTGTCCCAATCCTCATTGTCTGCAGTGTTGGGTTCACAGTCACTGTCCCAATCCTCATTGTCTGCAGTGTCGGGATGACAGTCACTGTCCCAATCCTCATTGTCTGCAGTGTCAGGCTCACAGTCACTGTCCCAATCCTCATTGTCTGCAGTGTCGGGTTCACAGTCACTGTCCAAATCCTCATTGTCTGCAGTGTCGGGTTCACAGTCACTGTCCAAATCCTCATTGTCTGCAGTGTCGGGTTCACAGTCACTGTCCCAATCCTCATTGTCTGCAGTGTCAGGTTCACAGTCACTGTCCCAATCTTCATTGTCTGCAGTGTCGGGTTCACAGTCACTATCCAAATCCTCATTGTCTGCAGTGTCGGGTTCACAGTCACTGTCCAAATCCTCATTGTCTGCAGTGTCGGGTTCACAGTCACTGTCCCAATCCTCATTGTCTGCAGTGTCAGGTTCACAGTCACTGTCCCAATCCTCATTGTCTGCAGTGTCGGGATGACAGCCACTGTCCCAATCCTCATTGTCTGCAGTGTCGGGTTCACAGTCACTGTCCCAATCCTCATTGTCTGCAGTGTTGGGTTCACAGTCACTGTCCCAATCCTCATTGTCTGCAGTGTCGGGATGACAGTCACTGTCCCAATCTTCATTGTCTGCAGTGTCGGGTTCACAGTCACTGTCCAAATCCTCATTGTCTGCAGTGTCGGGTTCACAGTCACTGTCCAAATCCTCATTGTCTGCAGTGTCGGGTTCACAGTCACTGTCCCAATCCTCATTGTCTGCAGTGTCAGGTTCACAGTCACTGTCCCAATCCTCATTGTCTGCAGTGTCGGGATGACAGCCACTGTCCCAATCCTCATTGTCTGCAGTGTCGGGTTCACAGTCACTGTCCCAATCCTCATTGTCTGCAGTGTCAGGTTCACAGTCACTGTCCCAATCCTCATTGTCTGCAGTGTTGGGTTCACAGTCACTGTCCCAATCCTCATTGTCTGCAGAGTCGGGATGACAGTCACTGTCCCAATCCTCATTGTCTGCAGTGTCGGCTTTACTGTCACTGTCCACATCCTCATTGTCTGCAGTGTCAGGTTCACAGTCACTGTCACAATCCTCATTGTCTGCAGTATCGGGTTCACAGTCACTGTCCCAATCCTCATTGTCTGCAGTGTCGGGTTCACAGTCACTGTCCCAATCCTCATTGTCTGCAGTGTCGGGTTCACAGTCACTGTCCCAATCCTCATTGTCTGCAGTGTCGGGATGACAGTCACTGTCCCAATCCTCATTGTCTGCAGTGTCGGGATGACAGTCACTGTCCCAATCCTCATTGTCTGCAGTGTCGGGATGACAGTCACTGTCCCAATCCTCATTGTCTGCAGTGTCGGGATGACAGTCACTGTCCCAATCCTCATTGTCTGCAGTGTTGGGTTCACAGTCACTGTCCCAATCCTCATTGTCTGCAGTGTCGGGATGACAGTCACTGTCCCAATCCTCATTGTCTGCAGTGTCAGGCTCACAGTCACTGTCCCAATCCTCATTGTCTGCAGTGTCGGGTTCACAGTCACTGTCCAAATCCTCATTGTCTGCAGTGTCGGGTTCACAGTCACTGTCCAAATCCTCATTGTCTGCAGTGTCGGGTTCACAGTCACTGTCCCAATCCTCATTGTCTGCAGTGTCAGGTTCACAGTCACTGTCCCAATCTTCATTGTCTGCAGTGTCGGGTTCACAGTCACTATCCAAATCCTCATTGTCTGCAGTGTCGGGTTCACAGTCACTGTCCAAATCCTCATTGTCTGCAGTGTCGGGTTCACAGTCACTGTCCCAATCCTCATTGTCTGCAGTGTCAGGTTCACAGTCACTGTCCCAATCCTCATTGTCTGCAGTGTCGGGATGACAGCCACTGTCCCAATCCTCATTGTCTGCAGTGTCGGGTTCACAGTCACTGTCCCAATCCTCATTGTCTGCAGTGTTGGGTTCACAGTCACTGTCCCAATCCTCATTGTCTGCAGTGTCGGGATGACAGTCACTGTCCCAATCCTCATTGTCTGCAGTGTCGGCTTTACAGTCACTGTCCAAATCCTCATTGTCTGCAGTGTCAGGTTCACAGTCACTGTCACAATCCTCATTGTCTGCAGTATCGGGTTCACAGTCACTGTCCCAATCCTCATTGTCTGCAGTGTCGGGATGACAGTCACTGTCCCAATCCTCATTGTCTGCAGTGTCAGGTTCACAGTCACTGTCACAATCCTCATTGTCTGCAGTGTCGGGTTCACAGTCACTGTCCAAATCCTCATTGTCTGCAGTGTCAGGATGACAGTCACTGTCCCAATCCTCAATGTCTGCAGTGTCGGGTTCACAGTCACTGTCCAAATCCTCATTGTCTGCAGTGTCGGGTTCACAGTCACTGTCCAAATCCTCATTGTCTGCAGTGTCGGGTTCACAGTCACTGTCCCAATCCTCATTGTCTGCAGTGTTGGGTTCACAGTCACTGTCCCAATCCTCATTGTCTGCAGTGTCGGGATGACAGTCACTGTCCCAATCCTCATTGTCTGCAGTGTAGGTTTCACAGTCACTGTTCAATCCTCATTGTCTGCAGTGTTGGGTTCACAGTCACTGTCCCAATCCTCATTGTCTGCAGTGTCGGGATGACAGTCACTGTCCCAATCCTCATTGTCTGCAGTGTCGGCTTTACAGTCACTGTCCAAATCCTCATTGTCTGCAGTGTTGGGTTCACAGTCACTGTCCAAATCCTCATTGTCTGCAGTGTCGGGTTCACAGTCACTGTCCCTATCCTCATTGTCTGCAGTGTCGGGTTCACAGTCACTGTCCCAATCCTCATTGTCTGCAGTGTCGGGTTTACAGTCACTGCCCAAATCCTCATTGTCTGCAGTGTCGGGATGAGAGTCACTGTCCCAATCCTCATTGTCTGCAGTGTCGGGTTCACAGTCACTGTCCCTATCCTCATTGTCTGCAGTGTCGGGTTCACAGTCACTGTCCCAATCCTCATTGTCTGCAGTGTCGGGTTTACAGTCACTGCCCAAATCCTCATTGTCTGCAGTGTCGGGATGAGAGTCACTGTCCCAATCCTCATTGTCTGCAGTGTCGGCTTTACAGTCACTGTCCAAATCCTCATTGTCTGCAGTGTCAGGTTCACAGTCACTGTCCCAATCCTCATTGTCTGCAGTGTCGGGATGACAGCCACTGTCCCAATCCTCATTGTCTGCAGTGTCGGGTTCACAGTCACTGACCCAATCCTCATTGTCTGCAGTGTTGGGTTCACAGTCACTGTCCCAATCCTCATTGTCTGCAGTGTCGGGATGACAGTCACTGTCCCAATCCTCATTGTCTGCAGTGTCAGGTTCACAGTCACTGTCCCAATCCTCATTGTCTGCAGTGTCGGGTTCACAGTCACTGTCCAAATCCTCATTGTCTGCAGTGTCGGGTTCACAGTCACTGTCCAAATCCTCATTGTCTGCAGTGTCGGGTTCACAGTCACTGTCCCAATCCTCATTGTCTGCAGTGTCAGGTTCACAGTCACTGTCCCAATCTTCATTGTCTGCAGTATCGGGTTCACAGTCACTGTCCAAATCCTCATTGTCTGCAGTGTCGGGTTCACAGTCACTGTCCAAATCCTCATTGTCTGCAGTGTCGGGTTCACAGTCACTGTCCCAATCCTCATTGTCTGCAGTGTCAGGTTCACAGTCACTGTCCCAATCCTCATTGTCTGCAGTGTCGTGATGACAGCCACTGTCCCAATCCTCATTGTCTGCAGTGTCGGGTTCACAGTCACTGTCCCAATCCTCATTGTCTGCAGTGTCAGGTTCACAGTCACTGTCCCAATCCTCATTGTCTGCAGTGTTGGGTTCACAGTCACTGTCCCAATCCTCATTGTCTGCAGTGTCGGGATGACAGTCACTGTCCCAATCCTCATTGTCTGCAGTGTCGGCTTTACTGTCACTGTCCACATCCTCATTGTCTGCAGTGTCCGGTTCACAGTCACTGTCACAATCCTCATTGTCTGCAGTGTCGTGATGACAGCCACTGTCCCAATCCTCATTGTCTGCAGTGTCGGGTTCACAGTCACTGTCCCAATCCTCATTGTCTGCAGTGTCAGGTTCACAGTCACTGTCCCAATCCTCATTGTCTGCAGTGTTGGGTTCACAGTCACTGTCCCAATCCTCATTGTCTGCAGTGTCGGGATGACAGTCACTGTCCCAATCCTCATTGTCTGCAGTGTCGGCTTTACTGTCACTGTCCACATCCTCATTGTCTGCAGTGTCCGGTTCACAGTCACTGTCACAATCCTCATTGTCTGCAGTGTTGGGTTCACAGTCACTGTCCAATCCTCATTGTCTGCAAGTGTCGGGATGACAGTCACTGTCCCAATCCTCATTGTCTGCAGTGTCGGCTTTACAGTCACTGTCCAAATCCTCATTGTCTGCAGTGTTGGGTTCACAGTCACTGTCCAAATCCTCATTGTCTGCAGTGTCGGGTTCACAGTCACTGTCCCTATCCTCATTGTCTGCAGTGTCGGGTTCACAGTCACTGTCCCAATCCTCATTGTCTGCAGTGTCGGGTTTACAGTCACTGCCCAAATCCTCATTGTCTGCAGTGTCCGGGATGAGAGTCACTGTCCCAATCCTCATTGTCTGCAGTGTCGGGTTCACAGTCACTGTCCCCTATCCTCATTGTCTGCAGTGTCGGGTTCACAGTCACTGTCCCAATCCTCATTGTCTGCAGTGTCGGTTTACAGTCACTGCCCAAATCCTCATTGTCTGCAGTGTCGGGATGAGAGTCACTGTCCCAATCCTCATTGTCTGCAGTGTCGGCTTTACAGTCACTGTCCAAATCCTCATTGTCTGCAGTGTCAGGTTCACAGTCACTGTCCAATCCTCATTGTCTGCAGTGTCGGGATGACAGCCACTGTCCCAATCCTCATTGTCTGCAGTGTCGGGTTCACAGTCACTGACCCAATCCTCATTGTCTGCAGTGTTGGGTTCACAGTCACTGTCCCAATCCTCATTGTCTGCAGTGTCGGGATGACAGTCACTGTCCCAATCCTCATTGTCTGCAGTGTCAGGTTCACAGTCACTGTCCCAATCCTCATTGTCTGCAGTGTCGGGTTCACAGTCACTGTCCAAATCCTCATTGTCTGCAGTGTCGGGTTCACAGTCACTGTCCAAATCCTCATTGTCTGCAGTGTCGGGTTCACAGTCACTGTCCCAATCCTCATTGTCTGCAGTGTCAGGTTCACAGTCACTGTCCCAATCTTCATTGTCTGCAGTATCGGGTTCACAGTCACTGTCCAAATCCTCATTGTCTGCAGTGTCGGGTTCACAGTCACTGTCCAAATCCTCATTGTCTGCAGTGTCGGGTTCACAGTCACTGTCCCAATCCTCATTGTCTGCAGTGTCAGGTTCACAGTCACTGTCCCAATCCTCATTGTCTGCAGTGTCGTGATGACAGCCACTGTCCCAATCCTCATTGTCTGCAGTGTCGGGTTCACAGTCACTGTCCCAATCCTCATTGTCTGCAGTGTCAGGTTCACAGTCACTGTCCCAATCCTCATTGTCTGCAGTGTTGGGTTCACAGTCACTGTCCCAATCCTCATTGTCTGCAGTGTCGGGATGACAGTCACTGTCCCAATCCTCATTGTCTGCAGTGTCGGCTTTACTGTCACTGTCCACATCCTCATTGTCTGCAGTGTCCGGTTCACAGTCACTGTCACAATCCTCATTGTCTGCAGTATCGGGTTCACAGTCACTGTCCCAATCCTCATTGTCTGCAGTGTCGGCTTCACAGTCACTGTCCCAATCCTCATTGTCTGCAGTGTCGGGTTCACAGTCACTGTCCCAATCCTCATTGTCTGCAGTGTCGGGATGACAGTCACTGTCCCAATCCTCATTGTCTGCAGTGTCGGATGACAGTCACTGTCCCAATCCTCATTGTCTGCAGTGTCGGGATGGACAGTCACTGTCCCAATCCTCATTGTCTGCAGTGTCGGGATGACAGTCACTGTCCCAATCCTCATTGTCTGCAGTGTTGGGTTCACAGTCACTGTCCCAATCCTCATTGTCTGCAGTGTCGGGATGACAGTCACTGTCCCAATCCTCATTGTCTGCAGTGTCAGGCTCACAGTCACTGTCCCAATCCTCATTGTCTGCAGTGTCGGGTTCACAGTCACTGTCCAAATCCTCATTGTCTGCAGTGTCGGGTTCACAGTCACTGTCCAAATCCTCATTGTCTGCAGTGTCGGGTTCACAGTCACTGTCCCAATCTTCATTGTCTGCAGTATCGGTTCACAGTCACTGTCCAAATCCTCATTGTCTGCAGTGTCGGGTTCACAGTCACTGTCCAAATCCTCATTGTCTGCAGTGTCAGGTTCACAGTCACTGTCCCAATCCTCATTGTCTGCAGTGTCGTGATGACAGCCACTGTCCCAATCCTCATTGTCTGCAGTGTCGGGTTCACAGTCACTGTCCCAATCCTCATTGTCTGCAGTGTCAGGTTCACAGTCACTGTCCCAATCCTCATTGACTGCAGTGTTGGGTTCACAGTCACTGTCCCAATCCTCATTGTCTGCAGTGTCGGGATGACAGTCACTGTCCCAATCCTCATTGTCTGCAGTGTCGGCTTTACTGTCACTGTCCACATCCTCATTGTCTGCAGTGTCCGGTTCACAGTCACTGTCACAATCCTCATTGTCTGCAGTGTCGTGATGACAGCCACTGTCCCAATCCTCATTGTCTGCAGTGTCGGGTTCACAGTCACTGTCCCAATCCTCATTGTCTGCAGTGTCAGGTTCACAGTCACTGTCCCAATCCTCATTGTCTGCAGTGTTGGGTTCACAGTCACTGTCCCAATCCTCATTGTCTGCAGTGTCGGGATGACAGTCACTGTCCCAATCCTCATTGTCTGCAGTGTCGGCTTTACTGTCACTGTCCACATCCTCATTGTCTGCAGTGTCCGGTTCACAGTCACTGTCACAATCCTCATTGTCTGCAGTGTTGGGTTCACAGTCACTGTCCCAATCCTCATTGTCTGCAGTGTCGGGATGACAGTCACTGTCCCAATCCTCATTGTCTGCAGTGTCGGCTTTACAGTCACTGTCCAAATCCTCATTGTCTGCAGTGTTGGGTTCACAGTCACTGTCCAAATCCTCATTGTCTGCAGTGTCGGGTTCACAGTCACTGTCCCTATCCTCATTGTCTGCAGTGTCGGGTTCACAGTCACTGTCCCAATCCTCATTGTCTGCAGTGTCGGGTTTACAGTCACTGCCCAAATCCTCATTGTCTGCAGTGTCGGGATGAGAGTCACTGTCCCTATCCTCATTGTCTGCAGTGTCGGGTTCACAGTCACTGTCCCTATCCTCATTGTCTGCAGTGTCGGGTTCACAGTCACTGTCCCAATCCTCATTGTCTGCAGTGTCGGGTTTACAGTCACTGCCCAAATCCTCATTGTCTGCAGTGTCGGGATGAGAGTCACTGTCCCAATCCTCATTGTCTGCAGTGTCGGCTTTACAGTCACTGTCCAAATCCTCATTGTCTGCAGTGTCAGGTTCACAGTCACTGTCCCAATCCTCATTGTCTGCAGTGTCGGGATGACAGCCACTGTCCCAATCCTCATTGTCTGCAGTGTCGGGTTCACAGTCACTGACCCAATCCTCATTGTCTGCAGTGTTGGGTTCACAGTCACTGTCCCAATCCTCATTGTCTGCAGTGTCGGGATGACAGTCACTGTCCCAATCTCATTGTCTGCAGTGTCAGGTTCACAGTCACTGTCCCAATCCTCATTGTCTGCAGTGTCGGGTTCACAGTCACTGTCCAAATCCTCATTGTCTGCAGTGTCGGGTTCACAGTCACTGTCCAAATCCTCATTGTCTGCAGTGTCGGGTTCACAGTCACTGTCCCAATCCTCATTGTCTGCAGTGTCAGGTTCACAGTCACTGTCCCAATCTTCATTGTCTGCAGTATCGGGTTCACAGTCACTGTCCAAATCCTCATTGTCTGCAGTGTCGGGTTCACAGTCACTGTCCAAATCCTCATTGTCTGCAGTGTCGGGTTCACAGTCACTGTCCCAATCCTCATTGTCTGCAGTGTCAGGTTCACAGTCACTGTCCCAATCCTCATTGTCTGCAGTGTCGTGATGACAGCCACTGTCCCAATCCTCATTGTCTGCAGTGTCGGGTTCACAGTCACTGTCCCAATCCTCATTGTCTGCAGTGTCAGGTTCACAGTCACTGTCCCAATCCTCATTGTCTGCAGTGTTGGGTTCACAGTCACTGTCCCAATCCTCATTGTCTGCAGTGTCGGGATGACAGTCACTGTCCCAATCCTCATTGTCTGCAGTGTCGGCTTTACTGTCACTGTCCACATCCTCATTGTCTGCAGTGTCCGGTTCACAGTCACTGTCACAATCCTCATTGTCTGCAGTATCGGGTTCACAGTCACTGTCCCAATCCTCATTGTCTGCAGTGTCGGCTTCACAGTCACTGTCCCAATCCTCATTGTCTGCAGTGTCGGGTTCACAGTCACTGTCCCAATCCTCATTGTCTGCAGTGTCGGGATGACAGTCACTGTCCCAATCCTCATTGTCTGCAGTGTCGGGATGACAGTCACTGTCCCAATCCTCATTGTCTGCAGTGTCGGGATGACAGTCACTGTCCCAATCCTCATTGTCTGCAGTGTCGGGATGACAGTCACTGTCCCAATCCTCATTGTCTGCAGTGTTGGGTTCACAGTCACTGTCCCAAATCCTCATTGTCTGCAGTGTCGGGATGACAGTCACTGTCCCAATCCTCATTGTCTGCAGTGTCAGGCTCACAGTCACTGTCCCAATCCTCATTGTCTGCAGTGTCGGGTTCACAGTCACTGTCCAAATCCTCATTGTCTGCAGTGTCGGGTTCACAGTCACTGTCCAAATCCTCATTGTCTGCAGTGTCGGGTTCACAGTCACTGTCCCAATCCTCATTGTCTGCAGTGTCAGGTTCACAGTCACTGTCCCAATCTTCATTGTCTGCAGTGTCGGGTTCACAGTCACTATCCAAATCCTCATTGTCTGCAGTGTCGGGTTCACAGTCACTGTCCAAATCCTCATTGTCTGCAGTGTCGGGTTCACAGTCACTGTCCCAATCCTCATTGTCTGCAGTGTCAGGTTCACAGTCACTGTCCCAATCCTCATTGTCTGCAGTGTCGGCATGACAGCCACTGTCCCAATCCTCATTGTCTGCAGTGTCGGGTTCACAGTCACTGTCCCAATCCTCATTGTCTGCAGTGTTGGGTTCACAGTCACTGTCCCAATCCTCATTGTCTGCAGTGTCGGGATGACAGTCACTGTCCCAATCCTCATTGTCTGCAGTGTCGGCTTTACAGTCACTGTCCAAATCCTCATTGTCTGCAGTGTCAGGTTCACAGTCACTGTCACAATCCTCATTGTCTGCAGTATCGGGTTCACAGTCACTGTCCCAATCCTCATTGTCTGCAGTGTCGGGATGACAGTCACTGTCCCAATCCTCATTGTCTGCAGTGTCAGGTTCACAGTCACTGTCACAATCCTCATTGTCTGCAGTGTCGGGTTCACAGTCACTGTCCAAATCCTCATTGTCTGCAGTGTCAGGATGACAGTCACTGTCCCAATCCTCATTGTCTGCAGTGTCGGGTTCACAGTCACTGTCCAAATCCTCATTGTCTGCAGTGTCGGGTTCACAGTCACTGTCCAAATCCTCATTGTCTGCAGTGTCGGGTTCACAGTCACTGTCCCAATCCTCATTGTCTGCAGTGTTGGGTTCACAGTCACTGTCCCAATCCTCATTGTCTGCAGTGTCGGGATGACAGTCACTGTCCCAATCTTCATTGTCTGCAGTGTAGGTTTCACAGTCACTGTTTCAATCCTCATTGTCTGCAGTGTTGGGTTCACAGTCACTGTCCCAATCCTCATTGTCTGCAGTGTCGGGATGACAGTCACTGTCCCAATCCTCATTGTCTGCAGTGTCGGCTTTACAGTCACTGTCCAAATCCTCATTGTCTGCAGTGTCGGGTTCACAGTCACTGTCCAAATCCTCATTGTCTGCAGTGTCGGGTTCACAGTCACTGTCCCTATCCTCATTGTCTGCAGTGTCGGGTTCACAGTCACTGTCCCAATCCTCATTGTCTGCAGTGTCGGGTTTACAGTCACTGCCCAAATCCTCATTGTCTGCAGTGTCGGGATGAGAGTCACTGTCCCAATCCTCATTGTCTGCAGTGTCGGCTTCACAGTCACTGTCCAAATCCTCATTGTCTGCAGTGTCAGGTTCACAGTCACTGTCCCAATCCTCATTGTCTGCAGTGTCGGGATGACAGCCACTGTCCCAATCCTCATTGTCTGCAGTGTCGGGTTCACAGTCACTGACCCAATCCTCATTGTCTGCAGTGTTGGGTTCACAGTCACTGTCCCAATCCTCATTGTCTGCAGTGTCGGGATGACAGTCACTGTCCCAATCCTCATTGTCTGCAGTGTCAGGTTCACAGTCACTGTCCCAATCCTCATTGTCTGCAGTGTCGGGTTCACAGTCACTGTCCAAATCCTCATTGTCTGCAGTGTCGGGTTCACAGTCACTGTCCAAATCCTCATTGTCTGCAGTGTCGGGTTCACAGTCACTGTCCCAATCCTCATTGTCTGCAGTGTCAGGTTCACAGTCACTGTCCCAATCTTCATTGTCTGCAGTGTCGGGTTCACAGTCACTGTCCAAATCCTCATTGTCTGCAGTGTCGGGTTCACAGTCACTGTCCAAATCCTCATTGTCTGCAGTGTCGGGTTCACAGTCACTGTCCCAATCCTCATTGTCTGCAGTGTCAGGTTCACAGTCACTGTCCCAATCCTCATTGTCTGCAGTGTCGGGATGACAGCCACTGTCCCAATCCTCATTGTCTGCAGTGTCGGGTTCACAGTCACTGTCCCAATCCTCATTGTCTGCAGTGTCAGGTTCACAGTCACTGTCCCAATCCTCATTGTCTGCAGTGTTGGGTTCACAGTCACTGTCCCAATCCTCATTGTCTGCAGTGTCGGGATGACAGTCACTGTCCCAATCCTCATTGTCTGCAGTGTCGGCTTTACTATCACTGTCCACATCCTCATTGTCTGCAGTGTCAGGTTCACAGTCACTGTCACAATCCTCATTGTCTGCAGTATCGGGTTCACAGTCACTGTCCCAATCCTCATTGTCTGCAGTGTCGGGTTCACAGTCACTGTCCCAATCCTCATTGTCTGCAGTGTCGGGTTCACAGTCACTGTCCCAATCCTCATTGTCTGCAGTGTCGGGATGACAGTCACTGTCCCAATCCTCATTGTCTGCAGTGTCGGGATGACAGTCACTGTCCCAATCCTCATTGTCTGCAGTGTCGGGATGACAGTCACTGTCCCAATCCTCATTGTCTGCAGTGTCGGGATGACAGTCACTGTCCCAATCCTCATTGTCTGCAGTGTTGGGTTCACAGTCACTGTCCCAATCCTCATTGTCTGCAGTGTCGGGATGACAGTCACTGTCCCAATCCTCATTGTCTGCAGTGTCAGGTTCACAGTCACTGTCCCAATCCTCATTGTCTGCAGTGTCGGGTTCACAGTCACTGTCCAAATCCTCATTGTCTGCAGTGTCGGGTTCACAGTCACTGTCCAAATCCTCATTGTCTGCAGTGTCGGGTTCACAGTCACTGTCCCAATCCTCATTGTCTGCAGTCTCAGGTTCACAGTCACTGTCCCAATCTTCATTGTCTGCAGTGTCGGGTTCACAGTCACTATCCAAATCCTCATTGTCTGCAGTGTCGGGTTCACAGTCACTGTCCAAATCCTCATTGTCTGCAGTGTCGGGTTCACAGTCACTGTCCCAATCCTCATTGTCTGCAGTGTCAGGTTCACAGTCACTGTCCCAATCCTCATTGTCTGCAGTGTCGGGATGACAGCCACTGTCCCAATCCTCATTGTCTGCAGTGTCGGGTTCACTGTCACTGTCCCAATCCTCATTGTCTGCAGTGTTGGGTTCACAGTCACTGTCCCAATCCTCATTGTCTGCAGTGTCGGGATGACAGTCACTGTCCCAATCCTCATTGTCTGCAGTGTCGGCTTTACAGTCACTGTCCAAATCCTCATTGTCTGCAGTGTCAGGTTCACAGTCACTGTCACAATCCTCATTGTCTGCAGTATCGGGTTCACAGTCACTGTCCCAATCCTCATTGTCTGCAGTGTCGGGATGACAGTCACTGTCCCAATCCTCATTGTCTGCAGTGTCAGGTTCACAGTCACTGTCACAATCCTCATTGTCTGCAGTGTCGGCTTTACAGTCACTGTCCAAATCCTCATTGTCTGCAGTGTCAGGTTCACAGTCACTGTCACAATCCTCATTGTCTGCAGTATCGGGTTCACAGTCACTGTCCCAATCCTCATTGTCTGCAGTGTCGGGATGACAGTCACTGTCCCAATCCTCATTGTCTGCAGTGTCAGGTTCACAGTCACTGTCACAATCCTCATTGTCTGCAGTGTCGGGTTCACAGTCACTGTCCAAATCCTCATTGTCTGCAGTGTCAGGATGACAGTCACTGTCCCAATCCTCATTGTCTGCAGTGTCGGGTTCACAGTCACTGTCCAAATCCTCATTGTCTGCAGTGTCGGGTTCACAGTCACTGTCCAAATCCTCATTGTCTGCAGTGTCGGGTTCACAGTCACTGTCCCAATCCTCATTGTCTGCAGTGTTGGGTTCACAGTCACTGTCCCAATCCTCATTGTCTGCAGTGTCGGGATGACAGTCACTGTCCCAATCCTCATTGTCTGCAGTGTAGGTTTCACAGTCACTGTTTCAATCCTCATTGTCTGCAGTGTTGGGTTCACAGTCACTGTCCCAATCCTCATTGTCTGCAGTGTCGGGATGACAGTCACTGTCCCAATCCTCATTGTCTGCAGTGTCGGCTTTACAGTCACTGTCCAAATCCTCATTGTCTGCAGTGTCGGGTTCACAGTCACTGTCCAAATCCTCATTGTCTGCAGTGTCGGGTTCACAGTCACTGTCCCTATCCTCATTGTCTGCAGTGTCGGGTTCACAGTCACTGTCCCAATCCTCATTGTCTGCAGTGTCGGGTTTACAGTCACTGCCCAAATCCTCATTGTCTGCAGTGTCGGGATGAGAGTCACTGTCCCAATCCTCATTGTCTGCAGTGTCGGCTTCACAGTCACTGTCCAAATCCTCATTGTCTGCAGTGTCAGGTTCACAGTCACTGTCCCAATCCTCATTGTCTGCAGTGTCGGGATGACAGTCACTGTCCCAATCCTCATTGTCTGCAGTGTCAGGTTCACAGTCACTGTCCCAATCCTCATTGTCTGCAGTGTCGGGTTCACAGTCACTGTCCAAATCCTCATTGTCTGCAGTGTCGGGTTCACAGTCACTGTCCAAATCCTCATTGTCTGCAGTGTCGGGTTCACAGTCACTGTCCCAATCCTCATTGTCTGCAGTGTCAGGTTCACAGTCACTGTCCCAATCTTCATTGTCTGCAGTGTCGGGTTCACAGTCACTGTCCAAATCCTCATTGTCTGCAGTGTCGGGTTCACAGTCACTGTCCAAATCCTCATTGTCTGCAGTATTGGGTTCACAGTCACTGTCCCAATCCTCATTGTCTGCAGTGTCAGGTTCACAGTCACTGTCCCAATCCTCATTGTCTGCAGTGTCGGGATGACAGCCACTGTCCCAATCCTCATTGTCTGCAGTGTCGGGTTCACAGTCACTGTCCCAATCCTCATTGTCTGCAGTGTCAGGTTCACAGTCACTGTCCCAATCCTCATTGTCTGCAGTGTTGGGTTCACAGTCACTGTCCCAATCCTCATTGTCTGCAGTGTCGGGATGACAGTCACTGTCCCAATCCTCATTGTCTGCAGTGTCGGCTTTACTATCACTGTCCACATCCTCATTGTCTGCAGTGTCAGGTTCACAGTCACTGTCACAATCCTCATTGTCTGCAGTATCGGGTTCACAGTCACTGTCCCAATCCTCATTGTCTGCAGTGTCGGGTTCACAGTCACTGTCCCAATCCTCATTGTCTGCAGTGTCGGGTTCACAGTCACTGTCCCAATCCTCATTGTCTGCAGTGTCGGGATGACAGTCACTGTCCCAATCCTCACTGTCTGCAGTGTAGGGATGACAGTCACTGTCCCAATCCTCATTGTCTGCAGTGTCGGGATGACAGTCACTGTCCCAATCCTCATTGTCTGCAGTGTCGGGATGACAGTCACTGTCCCAATCCTCATTGTCTGCAGTGTCGGGTTCACAGTCACTGTCCCAATCCTCATTGTCTGCAGTGTCGGGATGACAGTCACTGTCCCAATCCTCATTGTCTGCAGTGTCAGGTTCACAGTCACTGTCCCAATCCTCATTGTCTGCAGTGTCGGGTTCACAGTCACTGTCCAAATCCTCATTGTCTGCAGTGTCGGGTTCACAGTCACTGTCCAAATCCTCATTGTCTGCAGTGTCGGGTTCACAGTCACTGTCCCAATCCTCATTGTCTGCAGTGTCAGGTTCACAGTCACTGTCCCAATCTTCATTGTCTGCAGTGTCGGGTTCACAGTCACTATCCAAATCCTCATTGTCTGCAGTGTCGGGTTCACAGTCACTGTCCAAATCCTCATTGTCTGCAGTGTCGGGTTCACAGTCACTGTCCCAATCCTCATTGTCTGCAGTGTCAGGTTCACAGTCACTGTCCCAATCCTCATTGTCTGCAGTGTCGGGATGACAGCCACTGTCCCAATCCTCATTGTCTGCAGTGTCGGGTTCACTGTCACTGTCCCAATCCTCATTGTCTGCAGTGTTGGGTTCACAGTCACTGTCCCAATCCTCATTGTCTGCAGTGTCGGGATGACAGTCACTGTCCCAATCCTCATTGTCTGCAGTGTCGGCTTTACAGTCACTGTCCAAATCCTCATTGTCTGCAGTGTCAGGTTCACAGTCACTGTCACAATCCTCATTGTCTGCAGTATCGGGTTCACAGTCACTGTCCCAATCCTCATTGTCTGCAGTGTCGGGATGACAGTCACTGTCCCAATCCTCATTGTCTGCAGTGTCAGGTTCACAGTCACTGTCACAATCCTCATTGTCTGCAGTGTCGGGTTCACAGTCACTGTCCAAATCCTCATTGTCTGCAGTGTCAGGATGACAGTCACTGTCCCAATCCTCATTGTCTGCAGTGTCAGGTTCACAGTCACTGTCCCAATCCTCATTGTCTGCAGTGTCAGGATGACAGACACTGTCCCAATCCTCATTGTCTGCAGTGTCGGGATGACAGTCACTGTCCCAATCCTCATTGTCTGCAGTGTCGGGATGACAGTCACTGTCCCAATCCTCATTGTCTGCAGTGTCGGGATGACAGTCACTGTCCCAATCCTCATTGTCTGCAGTGTTGGGTTCACAGTCACTGTCCCAATCCTCATTGTCTGCAGTGTCGGGATGACAGTCACTGTCCCAATCCTCATTGTCTGCAGTGTCAGGTTCACAGTCACTGTCCCAATCCTCATTGTCTGCAGTGTCGGGTTCACAGTCACTGTCCAAATCCTCATTGTCTGCAGTGTCGGGTTCACAGTCACTGTCCAAATCCTCATTGTCTGCAGTGTCGGGTTCACAGTCACTGTCCCAATCCTCATTGTCTGCAGTGTCAGGTTCACAGTCACTGTCCCAATCTTCATTGTCTGCAGTGTCGGGTTCACAGTCACTATCCAAATCCTCATTGTCTTCAGTGTCGGGGTCACAGTCACTGTCCAAATCCTCATTGTCTGCAGTGTCGGGTTCACAGTCACTGTCCCAATCCTCATTGTCTGCAGTGTCAGGTTCACAGTCACTGTCCCAATCCTCATTGTCTGCAGTGTCGGGATGACAGCCACTGTCCCAATCCTCATTGTCTGCAGTGTCGGGTTCACTGTCACTCTCCCAATCCTCATTGTCTGCAGTGTTGGGTTCACAGTCACTGTCCCAATCCTCATTGTCTGCAGTGTCGGGATGACAGTCACTGTCCCAATCCTCATTGTCTGCAGTGTCGGCTTTACAGTCACTGTCCAAATCCTCATTGTCTGCAGTGTCAGGTTCACAGTCACTGTCACAATCCTCATTGTCTGCAGTATCGGGTTCACAGTCACTGTCCCAATCCTCATTGTCTGCAGTGTCGGGATGACAGTCACTGTCCCAATCCTCATTGTCTGCAGTGTCAGGTTCACAGTCACTGTCACAATCCTCATTGTCTGCAGTGTCGGGTTCACAGTCACTGTCCAAATCCTCATTGTCTGCAGTGTCAGGATGACAGTCACTGTCCCAATCCTCATTGTCTGCAGTGTCAGGTTCACAGTCACTGTCCAAATCCTCATTGTCTGCAGTGTCGGACTGACAGTCACTGTTCCAATCCTCATTGTCTGCAGTGTCGGGTTCACAGTCACTGTCCAAATCCTCATTGTCTGCAGTGTCGGGATGACCGTCACTGTCCCAATCCTCATTGTCTGCAGTGTCGGGTTCACAGTCACTGTCTCAATCCTCATTGTCTGCAGTGTCGGGTTTACAGTCCCTGCCCAAATCCTCATTGTCTGCAGTGTCGGGATGAGAGTCACTGTCCCAATCCTCATTGTCTGCAGTGTCGGCTTTACAGTCACTGTCCAAATCCTCATTGTCTGCAGTGTCAGGTTCACAGTCACTGTCCCAATCCTCATTGGCTGCAGTGTCGGGATGACAGCCACTGTCCCAATCCTCATTGTCTGCAGTGTCGGGTTCACAGTCACTGTCCCAATCCTCATTGTCTGCAGTGTCAGGTTCACAGTCACTGTCCCAAACCTCATTGTCTGCAGTGTCGGGATGACAGTCACTGTCCCAATCCTCATAGTCTGCAGTGTCGGGATGACAGTCACTGTCCCAATCCTCATTGTCTGCAGTGTCAGGTTCACAGTCACTGTCCCAATCCTCATTGTCTGCAGTGTCGGGTTCACAGTCACTGTCCAAATCCTCATTGCCTGCAGTGTCGGGTTCACAGTCACTGTCCAAATCCTCATTGTCTGCAGTGTCGGGTTCACAGTCACTGTCCCAATCCTCATTGTCTGCAGTGTCAGGTTCACAGTCACTGTCCAAATCCTCATTGTCTGCAGTGTCGGGTTCACAGTCACTGTCCCAATCCTCATTGTCTGCAGTGTCGGGTTCACAGTCACTGTCCCAATCCTCATTGTCTGCAGTGTCAGGTTCACAGTCACTGTCCAAATCCTCATTGTCTGCAGTGTCAGGTTCACAGTCACTGTCCCAATCCTCATTGTCTGCAGTGTCGGTATGACAGCCACAGTCCCAATCCTCATTGTCTGCAGTGTCGGGTTCACAGTCACTGTCCCAATCCTCATTGTCTGCAGTGTCGGGTTCACAGTCACTGTCCCAATCCTCATTGTCTGCAGTGTCGGGATGAGAGTCACTGTCCCAATCCTCATTGTCTGCAGTGTCGGGATGACAGTCACTGTCCCAATCCTCATTGTCTGCAGTGTCGGGTTCACAGTCACTGTCGCAATCCTCATTGTCTGCAGTGTCGGGTTCACAGTCACAGTCCCAATCCTCATTGTCTGCAGTATCGGGTTTACAGTCAATGTCCCAATCCACATTGTCTGCAGTGTCGGCTTTACAGTCACTGTCCAAATCCTCATTGTCTGCAGTGTCAGGTTCACAGTCACTGTCCCAATCCTCATTGTCTGCAGTGTCGGGATGACAGCCACTGTCCCAGTCCTCATTGTCTGCAGTGTCGGGTTCACAGTCACTGTCCCAATCCTCATTGTCTGCAGTGTCGGGTTCACAGTCACTGTCCCAATCCTCATTGTCTGCAGTGTCGGGTTCACAGTCACTGTCCCAATCCTCATTGTCTACAGTGTCGGGATGACAGTTACTGTCCCAATCCTCATTGTCTGCATTGTCGGGTTCACAGTCACTGTCCCAATCCTCATTGTCTGCAGTGTCGGGTTCACAGTCACTGTCCCAATCCTCATTGTCTGCAGTGTCGGGTTTACAGTCACTGTCCCAATCCTCATTGTCTGCAGTGTCGGCTTTACAGTCACTGTCCAAATCCTCATTGTCTGCAGTGTCAGGTTCACAGTCACTGTCCCAATCCTCATTGTCTGCAGTGTCGGGATGACAGCCACTGTCCCAATCCTCATTGTCTGCAGTGTCGGGTTCACAGTCACTGTCCCAATCCTCATTGTCTGAAGTGACGGGTTCACAGTCACTGTCCCAATCCTCATTGTCTGCAGTGTCGGGATGACAGTCACTGTCCCAATCCTCATTGTCTGCAGTGTCGGGATGACAGTTCTGTCCCAATCCTCATTGTCTGCAGTGTCAGGTTCACAGTCACTGTCCCAATCCTCATTGTCTGCAGTGTCGGGATGACAGTCACTGTCCCAATCCTCATTGTCTGCAGTGTCGGGATGAGAGTCACTGTCCCAATCCTCATTGTCTGCAGTGTCGGGATGACAGCCACTGTCCCAATCCTCATTGTCTGCAGTGTCGGGTTCACAGTCACTGTCCCAATCCTCATTGTCTGCAGTGTCGGGTTCACAGTCACTGTCCCAATCCTCATTGTCTGCAGTGTCGGGATGACAGTCACTGTCCCAATCCTCATAGTCTGCAGTGTCGGTATGACAGTCCCTGTCCCAATCCTCATTGTCTGCAGTGTCAGGTTCACAGTCACTGTCCCAATCCTCATTGTCTGCAGTGTCGGGTTCACAGTCACTGTCCAAATCCTCATTGCCTGCAGTGTCGGGTTCACAGTCGCTGTCCAAATCCTCATTGTCTGCAGTGTCGGGTTCACAGTCACTGTCCCAATCCTCATTGTCTGCAGTGTTAGGTTCACAGTCACTGTCCAAATCCTCATTGTCTGCAGTGTCGGGTTCACAGTCACTGTCCCAATCCTCATTGTCTGCAGTGTCGGGTTCACAGTCACTGACCCAATCCTCATTGTCTGCAGTGTCAGGTTCACAGTCACTGTCCAAATCCTCATTGTCTGCAGTGTCGGGTTCACAGTCACTGTCCCAATCTTCATTGTCTGCAGTGTCAGGTTCACAGTCACTGTCCCAATCCTCATTGTCTGCAGTGTCGGGATGACAGTTACTGTCCCAATCCTCATTGTCTGCATTGTCGGGTTCACAGTCACTGTCCCAATCCTCATTGTCTGCAGTGTCGGGTTCACAGTCACTGTCCCAATCCTCATTGTCTGCAGTGTCGGGTTTACAGTCACTGTCCCAATCCTCATTGTCTGCAGTGTCGGCTTTACAGTCACTGTCCAAATCCTCATTGTCTGCAGTGTCAGGTTCACAGTCACTGTCCCAATCCTCATTGTCTGCAGTGTCGGGATGACAGCCACTGTCCCAATCCTCATTGTCTGCAGTGTCGGGTTCACAGTCACTGTCCCAATCCTCATTGTCTGAAGTGACGGGTTCACAGTCACTGTCCCAATCCTCATTGTCTGCAGTGTCGGGATGACAGTCACTGTCCCAATCCTCATTGTCTGCAGTGTCGGGATGACAGTTCTGTCCCAATCCTCATTGTCTGCAGTGTCAGGTTCACAGTCACTGTCCCAATCCTCATTGTCTGCAGTGTCGGGATGACAGTCACTGTCCCAATCCTCATTGTCTGCAGTGTCGGGATGAGAGTCACTGTCCCAATCCTCATTGTCTGCAGTGTCGGGATGACAGCCACTGTCCCAATCCTCATTGTCTGCAGTGTCGGGTTCACAGTCACTGTCCCAATCCTCATTGTCTGCAGTGTCGGGTTCACTGTCACTGTCCCAATCCTCATTGTCTGCAGTGTTGGGTTCACAGTCACTGTCCCAATCCTCATTGTCTGCAGTGTCGGGATGACAGTCACTGTCCCAATCCTCATTGTCTGCAGTGTCGGCTTTACAGTCACTGTCCAAATCCTCATTGTCTGCAGTGTCAGGTTCACAGTCACTGTCACAATCCTCATTGTCTGCAGTATCGGGTTCACAGTCACTGTCCCAATCCTCATTGTCTGCAGTGTCGGGATGACAGTCACTGTCCCAATCCTCATTGTCTGCAGTGTCAGGTTCACAGTCACTGTCACAATCCTCATTGTCTGCAGTGTCGGGTTCACAGTCACTGTCCAAATCCTCATTGTCTGCAGTGTCAGGATGACAGTCACTGTCCCAATCCTCATTGTCTGCAGTGTCAGGTTCACAGTCACTGTCCCAATCCTCATTGTCTGCAGTGTCAGGATGACAGTCACTGTCCCAATCCTCATTGTCTGCAGTGTCGGGATGACAGTCACTGTCCCAATCCTCATTGTCTGCAGTGTCGGGATGACAGTCACTGTCCCAATCCTCATTGTCTGCAGTGTCGGGATGACAGTCACTGTCCCAATCCTCATTGTCTGCAGTGTTGGGTTCACAGTCACTGTCCCAATCCTCATTGTCTGCAGTGTCGGGATGACAGTCACTGTCCCAATCCTCATTGTCTGCAGTGTCAGGTTCACAGTCACTGTCCCAATCCTCATTGTCTGCAGTGTCGGGTTCACAGTCACTGTCCAAATCCTCATTGTCTGCAGTGTCGGGTTCACAGTCACTGTCCAAATCCTCATTGTCTGCAGTGTCGGGTTCACAGTCACTGTCCCAATCCTCATTGTCTGCAGTGTCAGGTTCACAGTCACTGTCCCAATCTTCATTGTCTGCAGTGTCGGGTTCACAGTCACTATCCAAATCCTCATTGTCTTCAGTGTCGGGGTCACAGTCACTGTCCAAATCCTCATTGTCTTCAGTGTCGGGGTCACAGTCACTGTCCCAATCCTCATAGTCTGCAGTGTCGGGATGACAGTCACTGTCCCAATCCTCATTGTCTGCAGTGTCAGGTTCACAGTCACTGTCCCAATCCTCATTGTCTGCAGTGTCGGGTTCACAGTCACTGTCCAAATCCTCATTGCCTGCAGTGTCGGGTTCACAGTCACTGTCCAAATCCTCATTGTCTGCAGTGTCGGGTTCACAGTCACTGTCCCAATCCTCATTGTCTGCAGTGTCAGGTTCACAGTCACTGTCCAAATCCTCATTGTCTGCAGTGTCGGGTTCACAGTCACTGTCCCAATCCTCATTGTCTGCAGTGTCGGGTTCACAGTCACTGTCCCAATCCTCATTGTCTGCAGTGTCAGGTTCACAGTCACTGTCCAAATCCTCATTGTCTGCAGTGTCAGGTTCACAGTCACTGTCCCAATCCTCATTGTCTGCAGTGTCGGGATGACAGCCACAGTCCCAATCCTCATTGTCTGCAGTGTCGGGTTCACAGTCACTGTCCCAATCCTCATTGTCTGCAGTGTCGGGTTCACAGTCACTGTCCCAATCCTCATTGTCTGCAGTGTCGGGATGAGAGTCACTGTCCCAATCCTCATTGTCTGCAGTGTCGGGATGACAGTCACTGTCCCAATCCTCATTGTCTGCAGTGTCGGGTTCACAGTCACTGTCGCAATCCTCATTGTCTGCAGTGTCGGGTTCACAGTCACAGTCCCAATCCTCATTGTCTGCAGTATCGGGTTTACAGTCAATGTCCCAATCCACATTGTCTGCAGTGTCGGCTTTACAGTCACTGTCCAAATCCTCATTGTCTGCAGTGTCAGGTTCACAGTCACTGTCCCAATCCTCATTGTCTGCAGTGTCGGGATGACAGCCACTGTCCCAGTCCTCATTGTCTGCAGTGTCGGGTTCACAGTCACTGTCCCAATCCTCATTGTCTGCAGTGTCGGGTTCACAGTCACTGTCCCAATCCTCATTGTCTGCAGTGTCGGGTTCACAGTCACTGTCCCAATCCTCATTGTCTGCAGTGTCGGGATGACAGTCACTGTCCCAATCCTCATTGTCTGCATTGTCGGGTTCACAGTCACTGTCCCAATCCTCATTGTCTGCAGTGTCGGGTTCACAGTCACTGTCCCAATCCTCATTGTCTGCAGTGTCGGGTTTACAGTCACTGTCCCAATCCTCATTGTCTGCAGTGTCGGCTTTACAGTCACTGTCCAAATCCTCATTTTCTGCAGTGTCAGGTTCACAGTCACTGTCCCAATCCTCATTGTCTGCAGTGTCGGGATGACAGCCACTGTCCCAATCCTCATTGTCTGCAGTGTCGGGTTCACAGTCACTGTCCCAATCCTCATTGTCTGAAGTGACGGGTTCACAGGCACTGTCCCAATCCTCATTGTCTGCAGTGTCGGGATGACAGTCACTGTCCCAATCCTCATTGTCTGCAGTGTCGGGATGACAGTTCTGTCCCAATCCTCATTGTCTGCAGTGTCAGGTTCACAGTCACTGTCCCAATCCTCATTGTCTGCAGTGTCGGGATGACAGTCACTGTCCCAATCCTCATTGTCTGCAGTGTCGGGATGAGAGTCACTGTCCCAATCCTCATTGTCTGCAGTGTCGGGATGACAGCCACTGTCCCAATCCTCATTGTCTGCAGTGTCGGGTTCACAGTCACTGTCCCAATCCTCATTGTCTGCAGTGTCGGGTTCACAGTCACTGTCCCAATCCTCATTGTCTGCAGTGTCGGGATGACAGTCACTGTCCCAATCCTCATAGTCTGCAGTGTCGGTATGACAGTCACTGTCCCAATCCTCATTGTCTGCAGTGTCAGGTTCACAGTCACTGTCCCAATCCTCATTGTCTGCAGTGTCGGGTTCACAGTCACTGTCCAAATCCTCATTGCCTGCAGTGTCGGGTTCACAGTCGCTGTCCAAATCCTCATTGTCTGCAGTGTCGGGTTCACAGTCACTGTCCCAATCCTCATTGTCTGCAGTGTTAGGTTCACAGTCACTGTCCAAATCCTCATTGTCTGCAGTGTCGGGTTCACAGTCACTGTCCCAATCCTCATTGTCTGCAGTGTCGGGTTCACAGTCACTGACCCAATCCTCATTGTCTGCAGTGTCAGGTTCACAGTCACTGTCCAAATCCTCATTGTCTGCAGTGTCGGGTTCACAGTCACTGTCCCAATCTTCATTGTCTGCAGTGTCAGGTTCACAGTCACTGTCCAAATCCTCATTGTCTGCAGTGTCAGGTTCACAGTCACTGTCCCAATCCTCATTGTCTGCAGTGTCGGGATGACAGTTACTGTCCCAATCCTCATTGTCTGCATTGTCGGGTTCACAGTCACTGTCCCAATCCTCATTGTCTGCAGTGTCGGGTTCACAGTCACTGTCCCAATCCTCATTGTCTGCAGTGTCGGGTTTACAGTCACTGTCCCAATCCTCATTGTCTGCAGTGTCGGCTTTACAGTCACTGTCCAAATCCTCATTGTCTGCAGTGTCAGGTTCACAGTCACTGTCCCAATCCTCATTGTCTGCAGTGTCGGGATGACAGCCACTGTCCCAATCCTCATTGTCTGCAGTGTCGGGTTCACAGTCACTGTCCCAATCCTCATTGTCTGAAGTGACGGGTTCACAGTCACTGTCCCAATCCTCAT
Source organism: Hypanus sabinus (assembly GCF_030144855.1). Taxonomy (NCBI): domain Eukaryota; kingdom Metazoa; phylum Chordata; class Chondrichthyes; order Myliobatiformes; family Dasyatidae; genus Hypanus; species Hypanus sabinus. The sequence goes on along the minus strand of NC_082715.1, from coordinate 67,820,931 downwards.
TGTCTGCAGTGTCGGGATGACAGTCACTGTCCCAATCCTCATTGTCTGCAGTGTCGGGATGACAGTTCTGTCCCAATCCTCATTGTCTGCAGTGTCAGGTTCACAGTCACTGTCCCAATCCTCATTGTCTGCAGTGTCGGGATGACAGTCACTGTCCCAATCCTCATTGTCTGCAGTGTCGGGATGAGAGTCACTGTCCCAATCCTCATTGTCTGCAGTGTCGGGATGACAGCCACTGTCCCAATCCTCATTGTCTGCAGTGTCGGGTTCACAGTCACTGTCCCAATCCTCATTGTCTGCAGTGTCGGGTTCACAGTCACTGTCCCAATCCTCATTGTCTGCAGTGTCGGGATGACAGTCACTGTCCCAATCCTCATAGTCTGCAGTGTCGGTATGACAGTCACTGTCCCAATCCTCATTGTCTGCAGTGTCAGGTTCACAGTCACTGTCCCAATCCTCATTGTCTGCAGTGTCGGGTTCACAGTCACTGTCCAAATCCTCATTGCCTGCAGTGTCGGGTTCACAGTCGCTGTCCAAATCCTCATTGTCTGCAGTGTCGGGTTCACAGTCACTGTCCCAATCCTCATTGTCTGCAGTGTTAGGTTCACAGTCACTGTCCAAATCCTCATTGTCTGCAGTGTCGGGTTCACAGTCACTGTCCCAATCCTCATTGTCTGCAGTGTCGGGTTCACAGTCACTGACCCAATCCTCATTGTCTGCAGTGTCAGGTTCACAGTCACTGTCCAAATCCTCATTGTCTGCAGTGTCGGGTTCACAGTCACTGTCCCAATCTTCATTGTCTGCAGTGTCAGGTTCACAGTCACTGTCCAAATCCTCATTGTCTGCAGTGTCAGGTTCACAGTCACTGTCCCAATCCTCATTGTCTGCAGTGTCGGGATGACAGCCACTGTCCCAATCCTCATTGTCTGCAGTGTCGGGATGACAGCCACTGTCCCAATCCTCATTGTCTGCAGTGTCGGGTTCACAGTCACTGTCCCAATCCTCATTGTCTGCAGTGTCGGGATGACAGTTCTGTCCCAATCCTCATTGTCTGCAGTGTCAGGTTCACAGTCACTGTCCCAATCCTCATTGTCTGCAGTGTCGGGATGACAGTCACTGTCCCAATCCTCATTGTCTGCAGTGTCGGGATGAGAGTCACTGTCCCAATCCTCATTGTCTGCAGTGTCGGGATGACAGCCACTGTCCCAATCCTCATTGTCTGCAGTGTCGGGTTCACAGTCACTGTCCCAATCCTCATTGTATGCAGTGTCGGGTTCACAGTCACTGTCCCAATCCTCATTGTCTGCAGTGTCGGGATGACAGTCACTGTCCCAATCCTCATAGTCTGCAGTGTCGGTATGACAGTCACTGTCCCAATCCTCATTGTCTGCAGTGTCAGGTTCACAGTCACTGTCCCAATCCTCATTGTCTGCAGTGTCGGGTTCACAGTCACTGTCCAAATCCTCATTGCCTGCAGTGTCGGGTTCACAGTCGCTGTCCAAATCCTCATTGTCTGCAGTGTCGGGTTCACAGTCACTGTCCCAATCCTCATTGTCTGCAGTGTTAGGTTCACAGTCACTGTCCAAATCCTCATTGTCTGCAGTGTCGGGTTCACAGTCACTGTCCCAATCCTCATTGTCTGCAGTGTCGGGTTCACAGTCACTGACCCAATCCTCATTGTCTGCAGTGTCAGGTTCACAGTCACTGTCCAAATCCTCATTGTCTGCAGTGTCGGGTTCACAGTCACTGTCCCAATCTTCATTGTCTGCAGTGTCAGGTTCACAGTCACTGTCCAAATCCTCATTGTCTGCAGTGTCAGGTTCACAGTCACTGTCCCAATCCTCATTGTCTGCAGTGTCGGGATGACAGTTACTGTCCCAATCCTCATTGTCTGCATTGTCGGGTTCACAGTCACTGTCCCAATCCTCATTGTCTGCAGTGTCGGGTTCACAGTCACTGTCCCAATCCTCATTGTCTGCAGTGTCGGGTTTACAGTCACTGTCCCAATCCTCATTGTCTGCAGTGTCGGCTTTACAGTCACTGTCCAAATCCTCATTGTCTGCAGTGTCAGGTTCACAGTCACTGTCCCAATCCTCATTGTCTGCAGTGTCGGGATGACAGCCACTGTCCCAATCCTCATTGTCTGCAGTGTCGGGTTCACAGTCACTGTCCCAATCCTCATTGTCTGAAGTGACGGGTTCACAGTCACTGTCCCAATCCTCATTGTCTGCAGTGTCGGGATGACAGTCACTGTCCCAATCCTCATTGTCTGCAGTGTCGGGATGACAGTTCTGTCCCAATCCTCATTGTCTGCAGTGTCAGGTTCACAGTCACTGTCCCAATCCTCATTGTCTGCAGTGTCGGGATGACAGTCACTGTCCCAATCCTCATTGTCTGCAGTGTCGGGATGAGAGTCACTGTCCCAATCCTCATTGTCTGCAGTGTCGGGATGACAGCCACTGTCCCAATCCTCATTGTCTGCAGTGTCGGGTTCACAGTCACTGTCCCAATCCTCATTGTCTGCAGTGTCGGGTTCACAGTCACTGTCCCAATCCTCATTGTCTGCAGTGTCGGGATGACGGTCACTGTCCCAATCCTCATAGTCTGCAGTGTCGGTATGACAGTCACTGTCCCAATCCTCATTGTCTGCAGTGTCAGGTTCACAGTCACTGTCCCAATCCTCATTGTCTGCAGTGTCGGGTTCACAGTCACTGTCCAAATCCTCATTGCCTGCAGTGTCGGGTTCACAGTCGCTGTCCAAATCCTCATTGTCTGCAGTGTCGGGTTCACAGTCACTGTCCCAATCCTCATTGTCTGCAGTGTTAGGTTCACAGTCACTGTCCAAATCCTCATTGTCTGCAGTGTCGGGTTCACAGTCACTGTCCCAATCCTCATTGTCTGCAGTGTCGGGTTCACAGTCACTGACCCAATCCTCATTGTCTGCAGTGTCAGGTTCACAGTCACTGTCCAAATCCTCATTGTCTGCAGTGTCGGGTTCACAGTCACTGTCCCAATCTTCATTGTCTGCAGTGTCAGGTTCACAGTCACTGTCCAAATCCTCATTGTCTGCAGTGTCAGGTTCACAGTCACTGTCCCAATCCTCATTGTCTGCAGTGTCGGGATGACAGCCACTGTCCCAATCCTCATTGTCTGCAGTGTCGGGATGACAGCCACTGTCCCAATCCTCATTGTCTGCAGTGTCGGGTTCACAGTCACTGTCCCAATCCTCATTGTCTGCAGTGTCGGGTTCACAGTCACTGTCCCAATCCTCATTGTCTGCAGTGTCGGGATGAGAGTCACTGTCCCAATCCTCATTGTCTGCAGTGTCGGGATGACAGTCACTGTCCCAATCCTCATTGTCTGCAGTGTCGGGTTCACAGTCACTGTCCCAATCCTCATTGTCTGCAGTGTCGGGTTCACAGTCACTGTCCCAATCATCATTGTCTGCAGTGTCGGGTTTACAGTCACTGTCCCAATCCTCATTGTCTGCAGTGTCGACTTTACAGTCACTGTCCCAATCCTCATTGTCTGCAGTATCGGGTTCACAGTCACTGACCCAATCCTCATTGTCTGCAGTGTCAGGTTCACAGTCACTGTCCAAATCCTCATTGTCTGCAGTGTCGGGTTCACAGTCACTGTCCCAATCTTCATTGTCTGCAGTGTCAGGTTCACAGTCACTGTCCAAATCCTCATTGTCTGCAATGTCAGGTTCACAGTCACTGTCCCAATCCTCATTGTCTGCAGTGTCGGGATGACAGCCACTGTCCCAATCCTCATTGTCTGCAGTGTCGGGATGACAGCCACTGTCCCAATCCTCATTGTCTGCAGTGTCGGGTTCACAGTCACTGTCCCAATCCTCATTGTCTGCAGTGTCGGGTTCACAGTCACTGTCCCAATCCTCATTGTCTGCAGTGTCGGGATGAGAGTCACTGTCCCAATCCTCATTGTCTGCAGTGTCGGGATGACAGTCACTGTCCCAATCCTCATTGTCTGCAGTGTCGGGTTCACAGTCACTGTCCCAATCCTCATTGTCTGCAGTGTCGGGTTCACAGTCACTGTCCCAATCATCATTGTCTGCAGTGTCGGGTTTACAGTCACTGTCCCAATCCTCATTGTCTGCAGTGTCGGCTTTACAGTCACTGTCCAAATCCTCATTGTCTGCAGGGTCAGGTTCACAGTCACTGTCCCAATCCTCATTGTCTGCAGTGTCGGGATGACAGCCACTGTCCCAATCCTCATTGTCTGCAGTGTCGGGTTCACAGTCACTGTCCCAATCCTCATTGTCCGCAATGTCGGGTTCACAGTCACTGTCCCAATCCTCATTGTCTGCAGTGTCGGGATGACAGTCACTGTCCCAATCCTCATTGTCTGCAGTGTCGGGATGACAGTTCTGTCCCAATCCTCATTGTCTGCAGTGTCAGGTTCACAGTCACTGTCCCAATCCTCATTGTCTGCAGTGTCAGGATGACAGTCACTGTCCCAATCCTCATTGTCTGCAGTGTCGGGATGAGAGTCACTGTCCCAATCCTCATTGTCTGCAGTGTCGGGATGACAGCCACTGTCCCAATCCTCATTGTCTGCAGTGTCGGGTTCACAGTCACTGTCCCAATCCTCATTGTCTGCAGTGTCGGGTTCACAGTCACTGTCCCAATCCTCATTGTCTGCAGTGTCGGGATGACAGTCACTGTCCCAACCCTCATTGTCTGCAGTGTCGGGTTCACAGTCACTGTCCCAATCCTCATTGTCTGCAGTGTCGGGTTCACAGTCACTGTCCCAATCCTCATTGTCTGCAGTGTCGGGTTCACAGTCACTGTCCCAATCCTCATTGTCTGCAGTGTCGGGTTCACAGTCACTGTCCCAATCCTCATTGTCTGCAGTGTCGGGTTTACAGTCACTGTCCCAATCCTCATTGTCTGCAGTGTCGGCTTTACAGTCACTGTCCAAATCCTCATTGTCTGCAGTGTCAGGTTCACAGTCACTGTCCCAATCCTCATTGTCTGCAGTGTCGGGATGACAGCCACTGTCCCAATCCTCATTGTCTGCAGTGTCGGGTTCACAGTCACTGTCCCAATCCTCATTGTCTGCAGTGTCGGGATGACAGTCACTGTCCCAATCCTCATTGTCTGCAGTGTCGGGATGACAGTTCTGTCCCAATCCGCATTGTCTGCAGTGTCAGGTTCACAGTCACTGTCCCAATCCTCATTGTCTGCAGTGTCGGGATGACAGTCACTGTCCCAATCCTCATTGTCTGCAGTGTCGGGATGAGAGTCACTGTCCCAATCCTCATTGTCTGCAGTGTCGGGATGACAGCCACTGTCCCAATCCTCATTGTCTGCAGTGTCGGGTTCACAGTCACTGTCCCAATCCTCATTGTCTGCAGTGTCGGGTTCACAGTCACTGTCCCAATCCTCATTGTCTGCAGTGTCGGGTTCACAGTCACTGTCCCAATCCTCATTGTCTGCAGTGTCGGGTTTACAGTCACTGTCCAAATCCTCATTGTCTGCAGTGTCGGGATGAGAGTCACTATCCCAATCCTGATTCTATGCAGTGTCGGCTTTACAGTCACTGTCCAAATCCTCATTGTCTGCAGTGTCAGGTTCACAGTCACTGTCCAAATCCTCTTTGTCTGCAGTGTCAGGTTCACAGTCACTGTCCCAATCCTCATTGAGTGCAGTGTCGGGATGACAGTCACTGTCCCAATCCTCATTGTCTGCCGTGTCGGGATGACAGTCACTGTCCAAATCCTCATTGTCTGCAGTGCCGGGTTCACAGTCACTGTCCCAATCCTCATTGAGTGCAGTGTCGGGATGACAGTCACTGTCCCAATCCTCATTGTCTGCAGTGTCAGGATGACAGTCACTGTCCCAATCCTCATTGTCTGCAGTGTCAGGTTCACAGTCACTGTCCCAATCCTCATTGTCTGCAGTGTCGGGATGACAGTCATTGTCCCAATCCTCATTATCTGCAGTGTCAGGTTCACAGTCACTGTCCCAATCCTCATTGTCTGCAGTGTCAGGTTCACAGTCACTGGCCAAATCCTCATTGTCTGCAGTGTCGGACTGACAGTCACTGTTCCAATCCTCATTGTCTGCAGTGTCGGGTTCACAGTCACTGTCCAAATGCTCATTGTCTGCAGTGTCGGGATGACAGTCACTGTCCCAATCCTCATTGTCTGCAGTGTCGGGTTCACAGTCACTGTCCCAATCCTCATTGTCTGCACTGTCGGGATGACAGTCACTGTCCCAATCCTCAATGTCTGCAGTGTCAGGTTCATAGTCACTGTCCCAATCCTCAATGTCTGCAGTGTCGGGATGACAGTCACTGTCCCAATCCTCAATGTCTGCAGTGTCAGGTTCATAGTCACTGTCCCAATCCTCATTGTCTGCAGTGTCGGGTTCACAGTCACTGTCCAAATCCTCATTGTCTGCAGTGTCGGGTTCACAGTCACTGTCCAAATCCTTATTGTCTGCAGTGTCGGGTTCACAGTCACTGTCCCAATCCTCATTGTCTGCAGTGTCAGGTTCACAGTCACTGTCCAAATCCTCATTGTCTGCAGTGTCGGGTTCACAGTCACTGTCCCAATCCTCATTGTCTGCACTGTCGGGATGACAGTCACTGTCCCAATCCTCAATGTCTGCAGTGTCAGGTTCATAGTCACTGTCCCAATCCTCATTGTCTGCAGTGTCGGGTTCACAGTCACTGTCCAAATCCTCATTGTCTGCAGTGTCGGGTTCACAGTCACTGTCCCAATCCTCATTGAGTGCAGTGTCGGGATGACAGTCACTGTCCCAATCCTCATTGTCTGCAGTGTCAGGATGACAGTCACTGTCCCAATCCTCATTGTCTGCAGTGTCAGGTTCACAGTCACTGTCCCAATCCTCATTGTCTGCAGTGTCGGGATGACAGTCACTGTCCCAATCCTCGTTATCTGCAGTGTCAGGTTCACAGTCACTGTCACAATCCTCATTATCTGCAGTGTCAGGTTCACAGTCACTGTCACAATCCTCATTGTCTGCAGTGTCGGGTTCACAGTCACTGTCCAAATCCTCATTGTCTGCAGTGTCAGGATGACAGTCACTGTCCCAATCCTCATTGTCTGCAGTGTCAGGTTCACAGTCACTGTCCAAATCCTCATTGTCTGCAGTGTCGGACTGACAGTCACTGTTCCAATCCTCATTGTCTGCAGTGTCGGGTTCACAAGCACTGTCCCAATCCTCATTGTCTGCAGTGTCGGGTTCACAGTCACTGTCCAAATCCTCATTGCCTGCAGTGTCGGGTTCACAGTCACTGTCCAAATCCTCATTGTCTGCAGTGCCGGGTTCACAGTCACTGTCCCAATCCTCATTGAGTGCAGTGTCGGGATGACAGTCACTGTCCCAATCCTCATTGTCTGCAGTGTCAGGATGACAGTCACTGTCCCAATCCTCATTCTCTGCAGTGTCAGGTTCACAGTCACTGTCCCAATCCTCATTGTCTGCAGTGTCGGGATGACAGTCACTGCCCCAAACCTCATTATCTGCAGTGTCAGGTTCACAGTCACTGTCACAATCCTCATTATCTGCAGTGTCAGGTTCACAGTCACTGTCAAAATCCTCATTGTCTGCAGTGTCGGGTTCACAGTCACTGTCCAAATCCTCATTGTCTGCAGTGTCGGGATGACAGTCACTGTCCCAATTCTCATTGTCTGCAGTGTCGGGCTGACAGTCACTGCCCCAATCCTAATTGTCTGCAGTGTCAGGTTCACAGTCACTGTCCCAATCCTCATTGTCTGCAGTGTCGGGATGACAGTCACTGTCCAAATCCTCCTTGTCTGCAGTGTTGGGTTCACAGTCACTGTCCCAATCCTCATTGTCTGCAGTGTCGGGATGACAGTCACTGTCCCAATCCTCATTGTCTGCAGTGTCGGGTTCACAGTCACTGTCCAAATCCTCATTGTCTGCTGTGTCGGGATGACAGTCACAGTCCCAATCCTCATTGTCTGCAGTGTTGGGTTCACAGTCACTGTCCCAATCCTCATTGTCTGCAGTGTCAGGTTCACAGTCACTGTCCCAATCCTCATTGTCTGCAGTGTCGGGTTCACAGTCACTGTCCCAATCCTCATTGTCTGCAGTGTCGGGTTCACAGTCACTGTCCCAATCCTCATTGTCTGCAGTGTCGGGTTTACAGTCACTGTCCAAATCCTCATTGTCTGCAGTGTCGGGATGAGAGTCACTGTCCCAATCCTCATTGTCTGCCGTGTCGGCTTTACTGTCACTGTCCAAATCCTCATTGTCTGCAGTGTCAGGTTCACAGTCACTGTCCAAATCCTCATTGTCTGCAGTGTCAGGTTCACAGTCACTGTCCCAATCCTCATTGAGTGCAGTGTCGGGATGACAGTCACTGTCCCAATCCTCATTGTCTGCCGTGTCGGGTTGACAGTCACTGTCCAAATCCTCATTGTCTGCAGTGCCGGGTTCACAGTCACTGTCCCAATCCTCATTGAGTGCAGTGTCGGGATGACAGTCACTGTCCCAATCCTCATTGTCTGCAGTGTCAGGATGACAGTCACTGTCCCAATCCTCATTGTCTGCAGTGTCAGGTTCACAGTCACTGTCCCAATCCTCATTGTCTGCAGTGTCGGGATGACAGTCACTGGCCCAATCCTCATTATCTGCAGTGTCAGGTTCACAGTCACTGTCACAATCCTCATTATCTGCAGTGTCAGGTTCACAGTCACTGTCACAATCCTCATTGTCTGCAGTGTCGGATTCACATTCACTGTCCAAATCCTCATTGTCTGCAGTGTCGGGATGACAGTCACTGTCCCAATTCTCATTGTCTGCAGTGTCGGGCTGACAGTCACTGTCCCAATCCTAATTGTCTGCAGTGTAAGGTTCACAGTCACTGTCCCAATCCTCATTGTCTGCAGTGTCGGGATGACAGTCACTGTCCAAATCCTCCTTGTCTGCAGTGTTGGGTTCACAGTCACTGTCCCAATCCTAATTGTCTGCAGTGTCGGGATGACAGTCACTGTCCCAATCCTCATTGTCTGCAGTGTCGGGTTCACAGTCACTGTCCAAATGCTCATTGTCTGCAGTGTCAGGTTCACAGTCACTGTCCAAATCCTCATTGTCTGCAGTGTCAGGTTCACAGTCACTGTCCCAATCCTCATTGTCCGCAGTGTCGGGTTCACAGTCACTGTCCCAATCCTCATTGTCTGCAGTGTCGGGATGACAGTCACTGTCCCAATCCTCATTGTCTGCAGTGTCAGGTTCACAGTCATTGTCCAAATCCTCATTGCCTGCAGTGTCGGGATGACAGTCACTCTCCCAATCCTCATTGTCTGCAGTGTCGGGTTCACAGTCACTGTCCAAGTCCTCATTGTCTGCAGTGTTGGGATGACAGTCACTGTCCCAATCCTCATTGTCTGCAGTGTCGGGTTCACAGTCACTTTCCCAATCCTCATTGTCTGCAGTGTCAGGTTCACAGTCACTGTCCCAATCCTCATTGTCTGCAGTGTCGGGTTCACAGTTACTGTCCAAATCCTCATTGTCTGCAGTGTCGGGTTCACAGTCACTGTCCAAATCCTCATTGTCTGCAGTGTCGGGTTCACAGTCACTGTCCCAATCCTCATTGTCTGCAGTGTCAGGTTCACAGTCACTGTCCAAATCCTCATTGTCTGCAGTGTCGGACTGACAGTCACTGTTCCAATCCTCATTGTCTGCAGTGTCGGGTTCACAGTCACTGTCAAAATCCTCATTGTCTGCAGCGTCGGGATGACAGTCACTGTCCCAATCCTCATTGTCTGCAGTGTCGGGTTCACAGTCACTGTCCCAATCCTCATTGTCTGCAGTGTCAGGTTCACAGTCACTGTCCCAATCCTCATTGTCTGCAGTGTCGGGTTCACAGTCACTGTCCAAAACCTCATTGTCTGCAGTGTCGGGTTCACAGTCACTGTCCAAATCCTCATTGTCTGCAGTGTCGTGTTCACAGTCACTGTCCCAATCTTCATTGTCTGCAGTGTCAGGTTCACAGTCACTGTCCCAATCCTCATTGTCTGCAGTGTCGGCTTTACAGTCACTGTCCAAATCCTCATTGTCTGCAGTGTCAGGTTCACAGTCACTGTCCAAATCCTCATTGTCTGCAGTGTCGGGTTCACAGTCACTGTCCCAATCCTCATTGTCTGCAGTGTCGGGATGACAGTCACTGTCCCAATCCTCATTGTCTGCAGTGTCAGGATGACAGTCACTGTCCCAATCCTCATTGTCTGCAGTGTCGGGTTCACAGTCACTGTCCCAATCCTCATTGTCTGCAGTGTCGGGTTCACAGTCACTGTTCCAATCCTCATTGTCTGCAGTGTCGGGTTTACAGTCACTGTCCAAATCCTCATTGTCTGCAGTGTCGGGATGAGAGTCACTGTCCCAATCCTCATTGTCTGCAGTGTCGGCTTTACAGTCACTGTCCAAATCCTCATTGTCTGCAGTGTCAGGTTCACAGTCACTGTCCAAATCCTCATTGTCTGCAGTGTCAGGTTCACAGTCACTGACCCAATCCTCATTGAGTGCAGTGTCGGGATGACAGTCACTGTCCCAATCCTCATTGTCTGCCGTGTCAGGTTCACAGTCACTGTCCCAATCCTCATTGTCTGCAGTGTCAGGTTCACAGTCACTGTCCAAATCCTCATTGTCTGCAGTGTCGGACTGACAGTCACAATTCCAATCCTCATTGTCTGCAGTGTCGAGTTCACAGTCACTGTCAAAATCCTCATTGTCTGCAGTGTCGGGATGACAATCACTGTCCCAATCCTCATTGTCTGCAGTGTCGGGTTCACAGTCACTGTCCCAATCCTCATTGTCTGCAGTGTCAGGTTCACAGTCACTGTCCCAATCCTCATTGTCTGCAGTGTCGGGTTCTCAGTCACTGTCCAAAACCTCATTGTCTGCAGTGTCGGGTTCACAGTCACTGTCCAAATCCTCATTGTCTGCAGTGTCGTGTTCACAGTCACTGTCCCAATCTTCATTGTCTGCAGTGTCAGGTTCACAGTCACTGTCCCAATCCTCATTGTCTGCAGTGTCGGCTTTACAGTCACTGTCCAAATCCTCATTGTCTGCAGTGTCAGGTTCACAGTCACTGTCCAAATCCTCATTGTCTGCAGTGTCGGGTTCACAGTCACTGTCCCAATCCTCATTGTCTGCAGTGTCGGGATGACAGTCACTGTCCCAATCCTCATTGTCTGCAGTGTCGGGATGACAGTCACTGTCCCAATCCTCATTGTCTGCAGTGTCGGGTTCACAGTCACTGTCCCAATCCTCATTGTCTGCAGTGTCGGGTTCACAGTCACTGTTCCAATCCTCATTGTCTGCAGTGTCGGGTTTACAGTCACTGTCCAAATCCTCATTGTCTGCAGTGTCGGGATGAGAGTCACTGTCCCAATCCTCATTGTCTGCAGTGTCGGCTTTACAGTCACTGTCCAAATCCTCATTGTCTGCAGTGTCAGGTTCACAGTCACTGTCCAAATCCTCATTGTCTGCAGTGTCAGGTTCCCAGTCACTGACCCAATCCTCATTGAGTGCAGTGTCGGGATGACAGTCACTGTCCCAATCCTCATTGTCTGCCGTGTCGGGATGACAGTCACTGTCCAAATCCTCATTGTCTGCCGTGTCGGGATGACAGTCACTGTCCCAATCCTCATTGTCTGCAGTGTCGGGATGACAGTCACTATCCCAATCCTCATTGTCTGCAGTGTCAGGTTCACAGTCACTGTCCCAATTCTCATTGTCTGCAGTGTCGGGATGACAGTCACTGTCCCAATCCTCATTATCTGCAGTGTCAGGTTCACAGTCACTGTCACAATCCTCATTATCTGCAGTGTCAGGTTCACAGTCACTGTCACAATCCTCATTGTCTGCAGTGTCGGGTTCACATTCACTGTCCAAATCCTCATTGCCTGCAGTGTCGGGATGACAGTCACTGTCCAAATCCTCATTGTCTGCAGTGCCGGGTTCACAGTCACTGTCCCAATCCTCATTGAGTGCAGTGTCGGGATGACAGTCACTGTCCCAATCCTCATTGTCTGCAGTGTCGGGATGACAGTCACTGTCCCAATCCTCATTGTCTGCCGTGTCGGGATGACAGTCACTGTCCCAATCCTCATTGTCTGCAGTGTCGGGATGACAGTCACTATCCCAATCCTCATTGTCTGCAGTGTCAGGTTCACAGTCACTGTCCCAATTCTCATTGTCTGCAGTGTCGGGATGACAGTCACTGTCCCAATCCTCATTATCTGCAGTGTCAGGTTCACAGTCACTGTCACAATCCTCATTATCTGCAGTGTCAGGTTCACAGTCACTGTCACAATCCTCATTGTCTGCAGTGTCGGGTTCACATTCACTGTCCAAATCCTCATTGCCTGCAGTGTCGGGATGACAGTCACTGTCCCAATTCTCATTGTCTGCAGTGTCGGGCTGACAGTCACTGTCCCAATCCTAATTGTCTGCAGTGTCAGGTTCACAGTCACTGTCCCAATCCTCATTGTCTGCAGTGTCGGGATGACATTCACTGTCCAAATCCTCCTTGTCTGCAGTGTTGGGTTCACAGTCACTGTCCCAATCCTCATTGTCTGCAGTGTCGGGATGACAGTCACTGTCCCAATCCTCATTGTCTGCAGTGTCGGGTTCACAGTCACTGTCCAAATGCTCATTGTCTGCAGTGTCAGGTTCACAGTTACTGTCCAAATCCTCATTGTCTGCAGTGTCGGGTTCACAGTCACTGTCCAAATCCTCATTGTCTGCAGTGTCGGGTTCACAGTCACTGTCCCAATCCTCATTGTCTGCAGTGTCAGGTTCACAGTCACTGTCCAAATCCTCATTGTCTGCAGTGTCGGACTGACAGTCACTGTTCCAATCCTCATTGTCTGCAGTGTCGGGTTCACAGTCACTGTCCAAATCCTCATTGTCTGCAGTGTCGGGATGACAGTCACTGTCCCAATCCTCATTGTCTGCAGTGTCGGGTTCACAGTCACTGTCCCAATCCTTATTGTCTGCAGTGTCAGGTTCACAGTCACTGTCCCAATCCTCATTGTCTGCAGTGTCGGGTTCACAGTCACTGTCCAAATCCTCATTGTCTGCAGTGTCGGGTTCACAGTCACTGTCCAAATCCTCTTTGTCTGCAGTGTCGGGTTCACAGTCACTGTCCCAATCTTCATTGTCTGCAGTGTCAGGTTCACAGTCACTGTCCCAATCCTCATTGTCTGCAGTGTCGGCTTTACAGTCACTGTCCAAATCCTCATTGTCTGCAGTGTCAGGTTCACAGTCACTGTCCAAATCCTCATTGTCTGCAGTGTCGGGTTCACAGTCACTGTCCCAATCCTCATTGTCTGCAGTGTCGGGATGACAGTCACTGTCCAAATCCTCATTGTCTGCAGTGTCGGGATGAGAGTCACTATCCCAATCCTCATTCTCTGCATGTCGGCTTTACAGTCACTGTCCTAATCCTCATTGTCTGCAGTGTCAGGTTCACAGTCACTGTCCCAATCCTCATTGTCTGCAGTGTCGGGTTCACAGTCACTGTCCCAATCCTCATTGTCTGCAGTGTCGGCTTTACAGTCACTGTCCAAATCCTCATTGTCTGCAGTGTCAGGTTCACAGTCACTGTCCCAATCCTCATTGTCTGCAGTGTCGGGATGACAGCCACTGTCCCAATCCTCATTGTCTGCAGTGTCGGGTTCACAGTCACTGTCCCAATCCTCATTGTCTGCAGTGTCGGGATGACAGTCACTGTCCCAATCCTCATTGTCTGCAGTGTCAGGATGACAGTCACTGTCGCAATCCTCATTGTCTGCAGTGTCGGGTTCACAGTCACTGTCCCAATCCTCATTGTCTGCAGTGTCGGGTTCACAGTCACTGTTCCAATCCTCATTGTCTGCAGTGTCGGGTTTACAGTCACTGTCCAAATCCTCATTGTCTGCAGTGTCAGGATGAGAGTCACTGTCCCAATCCTCATTGTCTGCAGTGTCGGCTTTACAGTCACTGTCCAAATCCTCATTGTCTGCAGTGCCGGGTTCACAGTCACTGTCCCAATCCTCATTGAGTGCAGTGTCGGGATGACAGTCACTGTCCCAATCCTCATTGTCTGCAGTGTCAGGTTCACAGTTATTGTCCAAATCCTCATTGTCTGCAGTGTCGGGATGACAGTCACTGTCCCAATCCTCATTGTCTGCAGTGTCGGGTTCACAGTCACTGTCCCAATCCTCATTGTCTGCAGTGTCGGGATGACAGTCACTGTCCCAATCCTCATTGTCTGCAGTGTCAGGTTCACAGTCACTGTCCAAATCCTCATTGTCTGCAGTGTCGGGTTCACAGTCACTGTCCCAATCCTCATTGTCTGCAGTGTCGGGTTTACAGTCACTGTCCAAATCCTCATTGTCTGCAGTGCCGGGATGACAGTCACTGTCCCAATCCTAATTGTCTGCAGTGTCAGGTTCACAGTCACTGTCCCAATCCTCATTGTCTGTAGTGTCGGGTTCACAGTCACTGTCCAAATCCTCATTGTCTGCAGTGTCAGGTTCACAGTCACTGTCCCAATCCTCATTGTCTGTAGTGTCGGGATGACAGTCAATGTCCCAGTCCTCATTGTCTGCAGTGTCGGGTTCACAGTCACTGTCCCAATCCTCATTGAGTGCAGTGTCAGGTTCACAGTCAATGTCCAAATCCTCATTGTCTGCAGTGTCGGGTTCACAGTCACTGTCCCAATCCTCATTGTCTGCAGTGTCGGGATGACAGTCACTGTCCCAATCCTCATTGTCTGCAGTGTCAGGTTCACACTCACTGTCCCAATCCTTATTGTCTGCAGTGTCAGGTTCACAGTCACTGTCCAAATCCTCATTGTCTGCAGTGTCGGGTTCACAGTCACTGTCCCAATCCTCATTGTCTGCAGTGTCGGGTTTACAGTCACTGTCCAAATCCTCATTGTCTGCAGTGCCGGGATGACAGTCACTGTCCAAATCCTCATTGTCTGCAGTGTCAGGTTCACAGTCACTGTCCCAATCCTCATTGCCTGCAGTGTCAGGTTCACAGTCACTGTCCAAATCCTCATTGTCTGCAGTGTCAGGTTCACAGTCACTGTCCCAATCCTCATTGTCTGCAGTGTCAGGTTCACAGTCACTGTCCAAATCCTCATTGTCTGCAGTGTCAGGTTCACAGTCACTGTCCCAATCCTCATTGTCTGCAGTGTCAGGTTCACAGTCACTGTCCCAATCCTCATTGTCTGCAGTATCGGGTTCACAGTCACTGTCCCAATCCTCATTGTCTGCAGTGTCGGGTTTACAGTCACTGTCCAAATCCTCATTGTCTGCAGTGCCGGGATGACAGTCACTGTCCCAATCCTCATTGTCTGCAGTGTCGGGTTCACAGTCACTGTCCCAATCCTCAATGAGTGCAGTGTCGGGATGACAGTCACTGTCCCAATCCTCATTGTCTGCAGTGTCGGGTTCACAGTCACTGTCCCAATCCTCATTGTCTGCAGTGTCAGGTTCACAGTCACTGTCCAAATCCTCATTGTCTGCAGTGTCGGGTTCACAGTCACTGTCCCAATCCTCATTGTCTGCAGTGTCGGGTTCACAGTCACTGTCCAATCCTCATTGTCTGCAGTGTCAGGTTCACAGTCACTGTCCAAATCCTCATTGTCTGCAGTGTCGGGTTCACAGTCACTGTCCCAATCCTCATTGTCTGCAGTGTCGGGCTGACAGTCACTGTCCCAATCCTCATTGTCTGCCATGTCGGGATGACAGTCACTGTCCCAATCCTCATTGTCTGTAGTGTCGGGATGACAGTCCATGTCCCAATCCTCATTGTCTGCAGTGTCAGTTTCACAGTCACTGTCCCAATCATCATTGTCTGCAGTGTCGGGATGACAGTCACTGTCCCAATCCTCATTGTCTGCAGTGTCAGTTTCACAGTCACTGTCCCAATCATCATTGTCTGCAGTGTCAGGTTCACAGTCACTGTCCCAATCCTCATTGTCTGCAGTGTCGGGTTCAGAGTCACTGTCCCAATCCTCATTGTCTGCAGTGTCGGGTTCAGAGTCACTGTCCCAATCCTCATTGTCTGCAGTGTCGGGTTCAGAGTCACTGTCCCAATCCTCATTGTTGACTGTGTGGGCAAGATGTGCACCACATCCTGACACCTCTTTTACATAAATTCCAGGTGCAGCCACTGCTCCCCCCACTGTTTCTTGTCAGCAAGCATCACAGGACACTCGTTTCCTACTGCCTCGCAGTACTTCCAGCTCTTAAAACAGAAATGTGTGCTGCTAAATGTCATTTAACATATGTGTGGGAAGGTTCAGCAAAAGCTGTTTATGTTATTGTAGGGTTACAAGGTTTTCACACAATGTACTGAGATCTTGTTGGATGAGAATGAAATGAGAAAGACATCTTGTACTCTGTACTGGCCTCAGGAAGCTCTGATCAAAGATAATGGTGGACGTCAAAGCAAGATTAAAACATTCCAAGTAGCTGAAAGCAGTCCAGGAAGAAGTTGAATTAACTATCAAAGACTCTCAAGGCCACTCTTTTTACCTTCGAGTGCTATATCCACTGAATGCATTTTTGCAAATTCATTTTACACACACAGAACCAGAATCACTTTTTGCTGATATGTGAAGCATACCAAAATTGTGGTTCGGTACGAAGCACAAATCACTTGACAATACCATAACAGACAACACTAAACAGCCAACAGTCCACAAGGCAACGATGCAAATAGCATAAACAATCAACAATTAGCATAAATACCAATAATGAAATTTAAATAAATATGAACATGTGGACAGACTAAGTAATTACCAATAGGACAAGAAGAGCAGGAAAGACCATTTAATGGATGTTGTGCAGAGATACTCAGGGTATTACATCTAAGTGAGTTTTATTGGGAAGCTGGAAATGAGCTTCAGAGAAAATGAATAGTCTGGTGATGGACTTATGGAGTCTCCTTCATTGCAATTTGTTGAATAAGTGACTGCCAGTGTGGGTGGAGCCGGCAGTAGTTTGTCCAGCTCTTCTCTTCACTCTGGCAAGGAACAGGTCTTTTAATGTCGGTCGCCGACAGCCAATGACCACTGGCTGCAACCTGGACTTGGAGAGATAGGAGAATGTGGTGGGAAACCAAACGGTGATAGCAGTGATCACAACACTCTCAATGATGGTTGAGTAAAAATTCGTCAGAGTACACCCTGAGATGCTCAGGAAGAACAATTTCTGCTTTGTTTTCCTAGTGATGAGTGTAATGTGCTTACCCCACTTCAATATATTGGTAATTGTACTCCCCAAGAATTTGAATGACTCAACCACAGACATAGCTTGACCATAGCGGGTTGTCGGTAGAAGTCAACCTCATTTCCACTGTCCTGATAACATTAAGCTCCAAGATGATAGAAGAGCACTATGCTTCATGACAGTCTACTTCTCTTTGATAGCAGGTCACATCATTAATGACGAATAAACTCTTCTCGGGCTTCCAGCTTTGTACAGGTGTCGTTTATAACCAACGCTTCAACAACAAGCACTGCCATCTTCTTCAGGGATGATGCCCTGAATGTGTCTTGTTTGGCAGTATTCTTCATCCCTGAAGAACATGGTAGAGTTTGTCATTGAAGCATCAGTTATAATCAATATCCGTACTTGGCTAGAGGTCCAGAAGAGTTTATACACTGGGAAAGCACGAGATCTTTTTTCAGTTCACATCATTATTAGAGAAGGGACCAATTCATGAATACATTATATGAATACAGAAGATGACTTACTTAAGCCCACCTCTGCTTCCGCGGAATAGGCCACAGACAGCAACTGTCCTGGGCCAGTCTTTTAAGTTACCTACCAGTGTAGCCCATTGAAGATCCTTCCTCCCCCAGGGACGAGGACTTTGGAGCTTCTATTGGTATTTTGGTAGCACTAGGTATTTACTGGATGAGGTTGCTATCCCTATGCCCAAACCTCCTTCTTTCATAGCCAGGGTGGGGACCATCCATCATGGAGTTACAGAAGATTAAGATATATGGAATTTATCGTGATTTATCTGTTTGGATTCTGCTCGCCAATAGAAAACAAAGAGTGATAGTCAATGCAACACACACAAAATGTTGGAGGAACTCAGCAGGCAAGGCAGCATCTATGGAAGAGAGTACAGTCAATGTTTTGGACTAAGACCCTTGGCCTGCTGAGTTCCTCCTGAATTTTGACTGAGTTGCTTGGATTTTCTCTTGTTAGTGAAAGTCAGTGGGTCTTATTCTAGCTGCAGTTCCATGGCAATTGATGTTCCGCAGAAATCAATACTGGGACTTCTCTTTTTTTTGATATACATATATAAATGGATCGGTTGAAAGCATAAATGGCTGGATTTCTAAATTTGCAGACAATGCAAAGATTGGTTGTGTTGTGGATAGTGTAGAACATTATCAATGGATACAGCAGAATATAGATCAGAAGCTACAGCTGGATTGAGTTTAATCCAAACAAGTGTGAGTTGTTGCATTTTGAGAGATCATATATAAAGTATACTGTTAATGGCAGGACCCTTAACAGTGTTGATGTACATAGGGATCTTGGTGTCCAAGTTCATTGTTCGCTAAAAGTGGCTGCACATGACAAAAGGGTCATAAAGAAGGAGCATGGCATGCTTGCCTTTATTAGTCAACACTCTGAGTTCAAGAGACAGGAAGTTATTTTGCACCTTTATAAAACCCTAGTTAAGCTGCATCTAGATTATTCCATTCAATTCTTTTTGACCCATTACAGGAAGGATGTGGAGGTTTTGGGGAATGTGCAGAGGTGGTTTGCCTGGATGCTGTCAGGATTGAAGAACATGTGCTACAAGATTAGTTTAGACAAATCGGATTGTTTTCTCTGAAACAGTGAAGGCTGAGTGCAGACCTAATAAAAGTTTATAAAATTATGAGAGGCACAGATAGAGGACGGCTGATATCATTTTCCCAGGGTTGAAATATCTAATATTTCAGGGCATAGTTTGAAGGTGAAAGGGGTAAATTTGTACCTATAGCCCTCTATTTTTCTCAGCTCCATGCACCTATCCAGGAGTCTCTTAAAAGACCCTATCATATCCGCCTCCACTACCGTCGCCAGCAGCCCATTCCACGCACTCACCACTCTGCGTAAAAAGCTTACCCCAACATTTCCTCTGTACCTACCTCCAAGCATCTTAAAACTGTGCCCTCCCGTGTTAGGCATTTCAGCCCTGAGAAAAAGCCTCTGACTATCCACACGATCAATGCCTTGCATCATCTTATACCTCAGGATTCTGCATTTTATGTGATGGTAGCAGTGAGAAAAAACAAGACCCACGTAGTGGAGATCTTTGATGAAAGATGTCATCTTCTTGAGGCATGATGAACCATGATGGACCAGACTCGTGTCCACAGCTTTCTGAGGCCTCTTGTGCTCCTGTGCATTGGAATTACATTACCAGGCCCTTGATACAACTAGTCAGAATTCTTTCCACAGTTGCTCAATTATTTGGTGACATGCCTTAAGCATCTAAGAAAGTAGAGTTGCTGGTGTGCCTTCTTCATGATTACGTCTATGTGCTGGACCAGGACAGGTCATCTGAGATGACACCACCTCAGAATTTAAAGCTGCGTTCTCTCTCCAGTCCAGACTCAACAATGACAGCTGACACATGGTCCTCTGAAAACAAAAGGGTTTGCTCAGATAAGAACTTCATTGGATATTTAATTAATATATTAAAAATGATTTTTATTATTATTACTTCTTTCTTTCTGTATTTGTACGGCTTGTTGTCTTTTATTACACTACACATTTAAAGAGGATGCGCAAAAGAAAATGAATCTCAGGGTTGTATATGGTGACATACGTACTTTGATAAAAAATGTACTTTGAACTTTATTCACCTCTTAAAACAAGGGTTTTGAAAGAGTTTGTGGAGAGTCCAACTGCAGGAGAAAACATACAGAACCCGATCTTGGGACAGACCTGAAGATGGGTGAACATTTTTGGAAATAGTAACCACAGCTCATTATGTTTTTATGTCATTATGTTATTATGTTTTAAGGTAGTTATAAGTAGGATAAATTCAGATTTTGTGGGTAATGACTAAATTAGAGGAGGGAAAATTATAACAAGCTAAGACAGGAGCTGAGGGGAATTGATTGGGAGCAGCTGTTGTTGGACACGCGCACGTGTGACATGTGGGAGTTGTTTAAAGACCTGCCAATCAGAGATCAGAATCAGTATGGCATGGTAAAGAGTAAAGATGATTGGCATTAGTGTCACTGGGTAGTGGTCATCTATTTATGAAGATGTAGAATTCATTGGTACAGGGATGACTTGAAGCATGTGGGAACAGTAGCCTGGAGTGAAGTGTTGAAGATGTCCTTTAAATGTCAGTGAGCTGGTGTTCATGCTCCCTGAGTTCTCAGCCTAGGATGTGGTTTGACCTGGCCACCTTACAGGGGTTGACTCTCAGCAGAAGCCTTCTCACCTCTATTGCTGTTACAGAGAAAGTGCTGTCACCTGAGAAAGGGGTAGCTTTCATGGCTAGTGTTGTGTTGCATACCTCGAAGTGTGCATAAAGCTTGTTTAGAGCATCGGGAAGAGAGCCATCGCTGGTACAGTCGATACTGTTTTTCCTTGCATAGTCAGTAATGCCTTTGATGCCCAACCCATATTTGGAGGACCTTTATGGGACAGGTTTCCGTGTTCAGGTGGGCTGTCTTTGTCCTTTTGACACCTATGATGAGGTCTCTCCTGGCTGCTCTAAGAGCTGTTCTGTCACCAAACATGAAGGTAGAATCGCAAACTTTTAGTAGGGAGCACACCTCAGCGTTTAGCCAGGCCTTTCGGTTGAGCTGTAAAGTGACCGTTCCTGAGGTACCAACATTGTCAACACACTTACTGCTGTAGTAGGTGACAGATACATGATGTTTAGGAAGCTATAACCAGATTGGATCCTTGTGAAATATAAAGATAGCTGGAAACACCTGAATCAGATGATTAGGAAGGCCAAATCCCTTGGCGGGCAGGATCAAAGATAATCCCAAGGCATTTTATACTTGTAGTAAGTAGAAGTGGATAACTAAGGAAAGGCTTTGTCCACTCCAGGATAAAGAAGGGCAATTGTGCTTGAAGTCAGAGCAAGGAGCTGAGGTACTGAATGACTACTTTCAATCAGTATTTACTGAGCAATTGAAGGATAGTGCAGATAGAGCAGGACATGCTCATGTGCTGGACATTGTGAGGAGGTAGTGCTGAGGCTTCTGTAAAGCATTAAGGTAGATAAGTCCTCAGGGCTTGATGGTATATATTCCCGAATATTGAAAGCAGCAAATAAGCAGATTGCAGAGGCTTTGACAACATCTGTGTATCTGCATTGACAAAAGGCAATGTCATAGAGGACAGGAGAGTAGCAAATGTTGTGTCTTAAGTTAAAGTTTGAAGTTCAAAGTAAGTTTATCAAATTTATTTATGTCACCATAAGCAAACCTGAGATCCATTTTCTGTGGGCATGCACAATAAGTACAAAGAACTCCAATAGAATCAATGAAAGACTGAACCCAACTGGATGGACAAAAACCAATATACAAAAGACAACAAACTATGCAAATACAAAAAGAAAAAAATGATGATAGTAGTAGTAATAATAATAATAATAATAATAATAATAATAGTAATTTAAAAAACAAGCAATAAATATCAAGAAGATGAGATGAAGAGTGCTTGAAAGAGAGTCTACAGATTGTGGGAGCAGTTCAGTGATGGGGCAAGTGAAGTTAGCCAATCTAGTTCAAGGGCCTGATGGTTGAGGGATAATAACTGTTCCTGAACCTGGTGGTGTGGGTTTTGAGGCTCCTGTACCTCCTTCCTGATGGGAGGTGTCTTCGATGATGGATGGTGCTTTACTGCAACAGCACTCCACATAGATGTGCTCAGTGGTGGGGAGGGCTTTACTCGTGATGGGCTGGGCCGGGCCGTATCCATAACTTTTTTGTAGGCTTTTCCATTCAAAGCCATTGGTGTTTCCATTACAGGTCATGATGCAACCAGTCAATATACTCTCCACTGCATATCTATAGAAGTTTGTCAAAGTTTCAGGAAAGGAAGTTAAGGCAATCCAGATAATTATCAGCCTGTAATCCTCACAGCAGTGGTAGGGAAGCTATTAGAGAGGATACTGATGGGTAGGATTTATGCACATTTAAAGAGGCATGGGCTGCTTAGGGACAAGTCACCATGGATTTGGCATAGACCTTTCTGAGCATGGATATGGCTCAGACCTTAACTAACATCAATAAGCTCATTTACCACATAGGAAGTGAAAAAGGAGCTTGATGAGAGTTAGACAGTGGATATTATCTACATGGACGTTAGAAAGGCAGTTAATAATGTACCTCATGGCAATTTGATTCAGAAAGTCAAGATGCCTGGATCCAGGGTAAATTTCAAGTTTATACTCAGAACTGGCTTATCCATAAAATACAGAGATTATGGGTGGAAGGATGTTATTCTGGCTAGAGATCCATGACCAGTCATGGTCCACAAGGGACTTCTGTTGTTTGTGATATATATCAATGATTTGGATGAATGTGGAGATAAGTGGATTAGCAAGTTTGTGAAGTCAACAAGACTAGTGGATTTGTGTATGGTGTAAGGACTATCAAAGAATATAGCAGGATATAAATCAGTTGTAGACATGGGTAGAGAAAAGCCAGATGGAATTTAAAGTGTGAGGTGCTAGACTCTGGGAGATCGTGGAAAGAGAATGTATAGGGTTAATTGGCAGCTATTTAGTAGCATACAGGCATAAAAGGACCTCAGCATCCAGGTCCATAGTTCACTGAAAGTAGCTCATGGTACTTAAGGTGGTAAAAAACCCATATGGAATTTTTGCCTTCACTAGTAGGGTTGTTGAATACAGATTAAGGAAGTTGTGCTATATAAAACTTTAGTCATACCACACTTCAATTATTATGGGAAGTTCTGATTGTCCTGTGAAAGAAAGGATGTGAAGACTGTGGAAAAGATGCAGAAGAATCTAACAAAGATGCTGTTTGGACTAGAGGGTATGTGCTATAAGAACAGGTTGGACAAATTCGGGATGTTTTCGCTAGCATTAGACACTGAGGGGAGACCTGACAGAGTTCTTTTTAATTATGAGAGCCATATATAGGGCAGATAGTCAGAATCTTTTCCCCAGGGTAGAAATGTCAAACACCAGAAGACATGCTTTTAAGGTTTGCAGGAGGAAGCTTAAAAATTATGTGAGGTCAAGTGTTTTTACTCAGAGAATGTTGGGTTATCAGAGAAAGCACACATTTTGGTGACATTTAAGAGGCTTTTATGTAGACACATGAATATGATGGAAATGGAAAATATAGATAATACACAGGAGGAAGATATTTAGCACAAATTGGCATCAAGAACAGTACAATATCTTTGGAATAATGGCTTTTCCAGAGTTGTAATATTACATGTTGATCTATGTTCTTCTAGACAATTGGCTCATCATTATTTAAAATGGTGGCATACATTAAAGCCAGAGAGATAGTTCTAATTCCAGGAATTTTCCATTATATTCTGATCAACAAGGATAATTGACAACTCATAAACGTTTTACTTTGATGTACAGAAGTTTTTCCGCAGTAAGTAAGTAACCATACATTGCTCATCCAGCCAGGCACATGCACAGTACACACAAAATGTTGCAGATCAGGTAGCATCCGTTGAAATGAATAAAAGTCGAAATCTTGGGCCAACCCTTCATCAGGACCTGGCTTCAGACTGGAAGAAAGCTGCCAAAGAAAGTGGTTGAGGCAGGTGATTAAAAAGATACTTGGGCAGGTGCATGGATAGGAAAGGTTCAGAGGGATATGAGTAAAAAGTGGACAAATGGATCTAGGTTAGACTGGCTCCTTGATCAGCGTGGATCAGCTGGGCTGCAGATCCTGTTTCCCTGCTATATTACTCCATGATTCTGTGGCCCCATCTAGTGGCAGAACTACTGACAATCACGTCCTGTACACTTACCCTCACAACAGTGGACAGTTAGGGTCTGTTCCTGAGTCAATAAACTTCATTCCTCTGTTAGTATGCCTTGTCCTTGGATAATTCTGCCCATTACACTCTACTCTAATGAGGATACTCTCTTCATGAATAAACTCTTTTTTGGTTTCCAGCTAGATACAGGTTGGAAGCCTGAGAAGACTTTATTCAACATATACTCCTGGAAAGCACTGGATTCTTTTTTACACTCTTTTCATATCTGAGCACAACCATTTCAGTAGAAGTCTTTCAGAATGTTGAAGACCTGACTCAGTTCCCCTGCAGAATGCTGGAAAACACCATATATTTGTGGAATCAAAACAGCCAGTGAATCCAGGAGTGGGTATTAAACAACACAAATGCAGAAATAAACCTGAAAGCCATTTCTGAAATGCTGCAGAAAGACTGTGATAGTATATTGCATTTGGAAATACAGCAGATTAAAATTAACAAAAGCTAAATACTGCAAAAAAGTCTGACAGCCTGAAAGTCTGACTGTTTCTTTCCAATTGACAAGGGATTCTGCATTCTTGATTTTGCTGTCAGCCTAAAATCAGAACAAAGTAACACTAACCTCAAACCAAACCCAGGTTTCTAGATAGTTCTTGAGTTTTATCCCATCCACTTTATTTCAGCATTGACTTTGTTAAATAGGATATTGCAGTGGGATTATAAGTTGTTTTTCAAATACAGATCATACTTGTTAACACCTGAGGTGAGTCTAGTGAACAGGCTAAGTATCAATATTCTATTCTGACACCTACAAGTTGCTGAATATTTGCATCACTTTGTAAGCTTCTTCATAGATCTTATTTCTAAGTAAAACCATCACTTTGTAAGCTTCTTCATAGATCTTATTTCTAAGTAAAACCAATGCCTAGCATGTTTTAAGTAAAATATATGCTCGAGAACTTTTGAAATCCTGGCGTAAGTTAGTACATACAGTACGAAACAAAAATAACTGTACTGAAGTAACACAGAAAGAAGTTGGAAAAATATCATTGCAGTGTTAATTCCAATGATCTGCTCACGATTACACAACTACGTACAGAATATATTGAACATTCTCAGCAGTCTTCCGTTTCTCCTTGGTTAAGTCTCACCCTCACATTACTTTTGAAATCAACATGCACATTTTACCTATAACATTGGGAGATGAGCCATACTGAAAGGCATTGGGACATTTCTAAATGCTGCTGCTGAAAATTAGACACACCATGTAGGATGTAGTATATGGCAGCAGCAAGCTGCACTAATGGTTTATTTCATAGCAGTTATTGATGATTGTATATCAAATGTATGTGGGTGGTTTAAATATGTTAAAATATAACTAGTATTCCATACAGGGGTCTTTCTGCTTGAAGGATAATTGTAGAATTCAGTGCCTGAATAAAATATGAATCTCAATATTCCATATTCACTGCAGAGCCTATTTCTGAGCATTTGCCCTTACTCGGCAGGGAGGGAGCTGATTAGCGAGATGTGTGGATAATTGAAATCATATGCAGATTTAGCTTCTTGAGCTGATTTGTCTAATCAATGCAATTAAACTGGGAATAAGCATGATTGGCCTTGTTCTGTGTGGTGTGAAGCCAACAGAAGAGAATGCAGAATTTCATTGAGTATTTCTTCAAAGTTTAGGTGAAGGGGGAGAAAGGGTGCTTTGTTTTGAGGTGACTGTTCAGCAGAAATAAACAAGATGCTGGCTGTTGATGCTGCACAGCACAGATCATAACTGTGATGGGCCTCCAATGTCTACTCTGCACAGTGAACTAATATTGAGCAATGGAGGTGTAAAGCAGAACACTTCTGTTCTCCACATTAGATATTAGTTGTTAATTAGTATTAAGAACTTAAAACATTACAAGATAGGAAAAGTGCCTTTGGTCCAAAAGTTGTGTTGAACCAATGAAATGAGTCACCAAATCAGATTCAATTCCATTAGAATGAGATTCTGATTTAATTCAGATTCACTTATTTATCAGATGAGCATCATAACATACAGTCAAATCAAGTTCAACTTTAAGTTTAATGAATACCCATGAATATAGCCAAATGAAACAGTGTTACTCTGGGCCAAGGTGAAAAACACAATACCATCAGTCATACATAGCACAAGGTACATATAGCACATATAAGATAGCAAGCACATGTGAGATAGCAATGAAATACAGTCACACAAAAATGAGTCCAAGTCCCTGATTCCATGAATGCTGCAGCTGTCTGCAGACCAACACAATACAGCGTGTCTTCTCCCGAGCCAACACTGGGGGCAGCACCAACTCCAGCCTGGACACTGCACCACACTGCCTCGCCCTGGGCATATGCAAACAGGCAACACCAAGGCTTGAGGGCCAATCCTCACTGCAATCAAGGCCACACAGCTCACTGGACACCCCTCCCCCCCTCCCACCGGTTCGACAATAAACCAATGAGTCGGACTTGCAGCATTCTACATCACCAATGTCTTGCAATCACAAGAAAAGCAACTAAAGGGATCATTTGCAGTTAGACAGCACACCTCCTTTAGGCACCAACACCTCTGTTGCAGGCAGCATCAAGGTCCATACCTAGTCCAGCTCCCTTAGTTTCTCTGTCAATTAGCAATTCACTGATGGTATAATCCTGCAGTGCTTTAAGCAGTCCCATCATTATGCACTAAGGGAATGCAATCCAGCTTGTCTTTCACTGAGCAAACACTGGAGAGCAGCATTGGCTCTAGTATGGCTGCCACACCTCTGTTTTCTCCCACACCACCTACAGTGCCTCTCCCCTAGGCAGCTGCAACAGGCAGCCCCACACTAAAACTGAGGACACACATCACCCCAACACTTGGTCTTGCCAATGAAACAGTGCACTGGACTCCTTACCTGCCCTGCTGCTCCTCCCACTTCCCTTTCCTCCACAGCCTTCTGTTCTCTCCTATCAGATTCCTCTTTTTCCAGGCCTTTACCTATTTCACCATTGATCTCCCAGCTCTTTATTTCACCCCTCCCCTCTCCTGGTTTCACCTATCACCTACTACCTTGTACCTCTTCCTCTCCTCCCCTGTCTTCTTAGGCTACATCCACACTAGACCAGATAATTCTGAAAATGCCGGTTTCGCGTAAAAACGACAGGCATCCACACTATGCGTCTTTAAAAATATCTCTATCCACATTGAAATGGAGATGTCGGCGAATCTCCTCCTCCTGAACATGCGCAGGACACATCTACCAAAAACAAGCAGCATGTTTGGTGTCGAATCTCGCCGTAAAGGAGGGCTTTTGTGTAGGTTACAGAGTTGAAAAACTTAAAACGACAGACAGCTGTTGGCTTTTGTGCAGGAGAACTTAAAAGTGTAAAAAAAAATACTGGAGCGTATGGAGGCAACCAACAGGGTGTTCACGGACAGATTGACCCGGCTGACGACGAACATTGAAAAACTGACTAACTCTGTTGCATTAATAAAGCACCTTGTTAAATGTATAAAACATGTCTGCATCAGTGTTATCTTCCATACAATGTTACATTAGGCTGTTAAACATCTATTGTCAGAGAAGTACTTGCATAAATAGGTAAACCACTTCATACGACCAAGGACAGAAAACAGAGCAAAGTGAATATACTTATTTATTCAGTAAGTTATGGGTCAAAGTATTTGGTGAGTATATTTCTAACTCTTCTGGCTTCAGTCTCGTTGCCGTCTGTTCTGAAATTGCTAGGTTGCATTCAAGAAAACAATGAATTGGTGTGCTGCTGTCTAAGTTACTCCATCCACACTGATCCGGCCAATCCGGCGTTTTCAAAAATATACACTCTGGAAAGCATTTCTGAAAAGCTCTGGTTTTGGGGGACGAAAACTCTGTTTTAGTGTGGACGGAGGGTGAAAACGAAGAGAAAAAGCTTCAGTTACAGATTTATCTGGTGTAGTGTGGATGTAGCCTTAATCTGACTTCTAGTCTCTTCCGGTCCTGATGAGCTTCAGCCCAAAACATTGCCTGTTTATTCTTTTCCAAAGATGCGGCCTGGTCTGCTGAGTTCCTCCAGCATTTTGTGCATGTTGCTTGGATTTCCAGCATCTGCAGAGTTTCTCTTTTTAGTGAACCAGATGTGCTATTCTACATTACCAGTCTCAGCTGGGTCTAGTGATCGCAAGGAAAACATCCAAGACAGTCCCTCACTCCATTTGTTCGACTGCACACCACCCTTGTGCAACAACTCCGATGGCTTCCTGTAGCAGGTAGAAACATGGTCTGTACCAAGTTCACTTCTTCCACTATCGCTATCGAGCAATTGGCTAGTGGGGTAGACCTGCAGTATTTGATGCTTTTGATACCTAGCAGTGTCTTCCTGTCATAACAATTACACCTTTCATCAGACCTAGAGAGACTGCTGCAACCACGTGTGCTATCACCTTACCAGTTCAGATAAACTGCAGGGACTGTTTCTGTGTGGTAGTGCTCTATGACTTGATGACCCTATGACTGTCTACTCTATCTCTGTCTCTCATAACTTTATAAACTTCTGTCAGATCTTCCATTATTCCAGAGAAAACAACTCACATTTGCACAGTCTCTTCTTATAGCACAAGACCTCCAGTCCAGATAGCATCCTGGTAAAACTTCTCTAAAACCTCAACATTGTTTCTTGAATGGAGCAACCAGAACTGAATACAATGCTCTCGGTCTGGTTTACCAAGGGTGTTATAAAGCTACAACTTAACTCCCCCACTCTGTTTCTCTGCTGCGTGTCTATGAATCTATGATTCTATGATTCTTGAACTCAGTTGCTTGACTAAGACAAATTTAGATGGGTACATGGATGGGAGGAATGCAAGTAGGTAAATAAGTTGCAAGGGCTGCAACAAAGTAGATTGAGAAATCAGGAATTCATCTTTATCGTACAAGAGGCCCACTCAAGAGTCTGATATCAGCATGATAGAAATGAGCACAAACTGCTGGAGGAACTCAGTAGATCAGGCAGCATCTATGGAGGGGAATAAACAGTCAATGTTTTGGGCTGAGACCCTTCATCAGGATACACCAGGTCAAGTTGTTGATGGAATTTACCCATAGGGCTGGCTGGCATGGTAGCGTGCAGATGACCTGGCTTCAATTCCCATCGCTGCCTGCTAGGAGTTTACACATTCCTCCCCCTGACCATGGGAGTTTGTTCCAGTTGTTCCAGTTCCCTCCCACAGTACAAAGACGTACCCATTGGTAGGTTAATTGGTCATTGTAGATTTGATTAAGCTATGATTAAATTGGGAGACATCTGGGTGGCGTTACTGGCCGACTCTGCACTGTATCTCAATAAAATAAAGATTTTTTACAGTTTTGTTCATCCTGTTATAGGAAGGACATTGTCAAGCTGGAAAGGATACAGAAGAGACTCCTATGAAGATGCTGCCTCAACTAAAGGGCCTGAGTATCAGTGGGGTTGGTCATGGTGGATCTTTATTCCCAGGAGCACTGGAGAATGAGGGGTGACTTCAGAGTTTATAAGGGATACGGATAAGGTCATAGTCTTTCTCAAGGGTTAAAGAGTCCAAACCTGGACAGCACAGATATAAGAGTGGAGAGATTTAAAAGTTACCCGAGAGGTAACTTCCCTCACAGGTTGGGCCAAAGGCTTTGTTTCCGTATTGCACTACTCCATGACCTTATTACTAATTCAGAGTCACCCAGTTAAGAAAGAGATGAGGAGAGTTTCTTTTCTTAATGGCCAACAAATCTTTGGAATCTTTTGCTTCAGAGAGATGTGGTGGCTGAATGATTGACCACCAGTAAGATTTTTTGTGCATAAAAGGGGAGACAATATAAAAGATCTGATCAGCCTGGTCTCTGATTGAATGGTGGAGCAGATTCAATGTGGCACATGGCCTACTGCTGTTTCTGTTTTCAGTTTGCCCCAACAGTGGCAGTTAATGAGGATTTAACTTCCTATGCAGCTGATTTGTTTTGCGTTGACTCAAACACCTTTTGTCACACAAACAAAACTGGTTCCCAGAAACCTGTTGTACCAGACTAGGGATGTCATTTCCATTATTAATAAAATGCATGATTTATCACACTTTGCTGTACATTGTTCAAAATCCTTTAACAATAGAAACTGATTTATTATGATTAGTAACACCTGTCATCTTTACAGTACATCTTACCTCCTCACTTAGAATTACATATTTTTCAACAGTATGACACATAAAGAGCCACTGACAACTGCCATTGCATAAGCCAAGGAAACAAGGAACATAGAACAGTACAACACAGGAGAAGGCCCTTCAGCCCACAGTGTTGTACTAATAATACCTAATCCAATCTGCCTGCACATTGTCTATATCCCTCCATTCTCTGCATATTAAAAGCAGCACAACTCACCAGGTCAGGAAGCATCTTTCGAATGGAATAAATAGTTGATTTTTCGGGCCGAGACACTTCTTCAAATCTGAGGCTCCATGACCTGCTGAGTTCCTCCGGCATTTTGTGTGTGTTGTAATGGATTTCCAGCATTTGCAGAATGTCTTATGCTTACAATTCTCTGCATATTAATATACCCCTCTAAAAGCCTCTTAAACATTTCAGGTTTCCACAAATAAAATGGTGAAAGTGTTTTATGTTTAAAAAAGCCATAGCAAATCATTTATTGAACACAAAGCGGGTGAGAGTCCGTTATGTAATAACCTTATCACATCGGACCCGCCTCTGAAAGTGAAACCCAAACCCAACGTTGGTGATTGTGAATTCTGAACATTTCCTCCAATTAGATTACCCGACATAGCCCCTGCCCCCCAGAGTTCATCATATTGGTATTGTGCGCCTGTCAGGAGTCCTGCTAGGGCCCTGTGTTCCACAGGTGGAGGAACAGCAGGTGCCTCTGGCTCATCCAGAGTTGTGTTGACATGCTCATGGCCACGTCGTGACAGAAGGGGCATGGTAGTGAAATCCTCCAAGTCTTGTTTAAGGTGATCTACCAAAACACGTTCAAGTTTAGCCCTCTTATCTATGATAAATGTATTTTCTCTCCAGTTTCAAAATGCCAAGTGGGGCATCCTAAGTGGCGGGCTGAAATGTGGTGTTTGATCCCATGTTTTGTGATTATAGTGGAGAATGTAGGCTTGGTGAGGTCTGGGAGTTTGTCCAGCAGTCAAGTAAACTCACATGCGGTGGAGCATGCATTTGACAGAGTCATAATGGGGAACTTACTGGGGGAGCAGGGTGACAAACCAAAATCCTTGACATCCACAAGCTGGCAGTCCTTAAGTAAAACTGACAGTCCTTGGAGAAGTGGAGAGGAAGGTGTGTGATTCCCTGGTGCCAAAAAGGAACTACAAAGATAACATCAGCAATAGCAACATGGAAATTTCCAACAGCAAACTAATTTTTAAATCTTCCTCCACTCAAAAACCAATTTGAATCAGATTGAGTCATAAAACACATTCATTAATCACTAATGATCTGACAGTTTTTCTTTTACATCATATTTATGAACTAACCATTGATGTAATCACTTATTGAGTTGTAAAGATGGTACAGAAGTGCAAGAGGACGATCGATAAAGACATCATTAGATATGATCCACAACAATAATATCATCAAGAAAAAGGCTTACACATGAATAGTGAATACAAGACCATGGGGATTATTATGCTTTCTTTTCAATAACTAAGTTATGATGTAAAACAGAAAAACTCTTCAACAGTGTCATATTTGACATGGTTTTCATTCCGTTTTGGCACATTTGTCAGAGTGATAAAATGATAATTTAACCAAGGAATATCTAATTTCTCTCTACATAAATGAGAGCTCTCTAAGTTAATTATAATGACATACTTACATGGTATTTTCTTCATAACATGTTATATTCTGTGATTGCACACTGTCCATGAAATGTGGTCACATTCTGTCACATAGCCTCAATCAGTTTGCAAAATGTCCAATCAGAACAGGATTGATTATCCTCAAATGTGTCACAGCTCAACAGAAACCAGGTGCTCTACACACTCGTTCATCTGAAGCCCTTTCTACTTCAATGTTTTTAGGGACAATAGAGAAGGAGTGGGAATATTTCATTCAATTTATAGTCACACCATCAACTTGGAAGGAAACATCTCAGATGAGGTTAATGTCAGCCTTGCCACATTTACCCCACCGCACACAGGTAACCACTGAACGTATGTGAGAAAATCAAGAATGAAGGATCATGTGCAGATTCTATTCTGCAATGATCATGATAACTGGAGTGTACACAACAGGGAGCAGGAGAGGCAAGCCGAGCACAAGGGAGTCTCAGAGGCCAAGAGAGAAGGAGAGAAAGAGAGCGAGGGGGGAGAGACAATGAAAGTGAAAGAGAGAGAGAAAGTGAAACAGGAAGTGAAATGGAGAGAGAGAGAAAGTGAAATAGAGAGAAAAAGTGAGAGGCAGAGTGAAATGGAAGGAGGATGAAAGAGAGAGAAAAGATGAAATGGAGAGAGAAAAACAGAAACAAAGTGAAAGTGAAATAGGTAGGCAGTGAGAAAAAGAGTGAAATAGGACAGAAAGAGAGAGAGAGAGAGAGAGAAAGAAAAAGTGAAATAGGAGAGTGAGAAAGTGAAATAGAGAGAAATAGAGCAAGAGAAAGGGAGGTAGAAATAACATTGAAACAACTCATCAGGAAGTTAAGGCTCAATTTTGAAGATGTACAGAAGAGGAATCTGGATAACGTGTGTCCCTTAATCAACATCACTGAAAGATATTTGGTAAGTCTCACACTGGCCTCTGGTCAGTTGCTGTGTGCAAGCTGATGGCCATGTTTCCTTTAATTCATGAGAGCCCACATTTGAGAAATCATTCACTGATTATAGAGCAATTTGTAATGACATGTAGTCATGAAAATTGTTCAGTAACTCCAACACTGTTCATTTTCCAGAATCAGTGGGCAGCTATAGGTTGATACAGTGTGGCATAGACAATTAGCCTGATAACTAGGTCTCTGAATGCCATTGGCTCAGGACGAACAAACACTTCTGCCAACTATTGTATCAAACCTGTGGATCTGGAACAGCTGCCAGCTTTAACAGCGCAAAGACAAGAATCTGCATGCACTATTCCTCTTTTCTAATAATATGGTGTCTCCATATCACTTTTTGGTGGGCCTCAGATATCACAAGGAGTTGCTTGTTTGAAGGTGAATGCACCTGAGATTTAAAATGCAAGTGGGGCCTTACGAAACTTTGTAGCAGGCTTGAGATATCACAGTTTATTAGGTGCTTGGCAAAGGCCTATAAAAAGAAGAGAGATTTAAACAGAGCTACCATTGTGAGGGCGGACATTGTGTGAGTAGGACAGGGTTAGAGTGCAGAGCTTGATGATTTAGCTCAAGAGGTTTTGAAAAGAAGAGGCAAAGGCAAGGTATGTTTCTTGTTTTCTTTGTTTATTACTACATAGCAAGTGCAGTGAGGATAGGTCCAGGGACAGTGGTGTGGCTTCATGTGAGATGTGAGATCTCTGGATGATATCTAATCTCCTGGATCACTACATATAAGACCATAAGACCAAGCAGCAGAATTAGGCCATTCAGCCCATCAAGTCTGCTCCACCATTCCATCATAGTTGATCCCGGATCCCACTCAACCCCATACACTTGCCTTCTCGCCATATCCTTAGATGCCCTGACCAATCAGAAAACTATCAACTTCCACCTTAAATATTCCCGTGGACTTGGCCTCCACCACAGTGTGTGGCAGAGCATTCCACAGATTTACTACTCTATGGCTAAAAAAATTCCTCCTTACCTTTGTTCTAAAGGGTCACCCCTCATTTTTGAGGGTGTGCCCTGTAGTTCTGGATATCCCCACCACAGGAAACATCCTCTCCATATCCACCCTATCTAGTCCTTTCAACATTCGGTAGGTCTCAATGAGATCCCCTCATATTCTTCTAAGTTTCAGTGAATACAGGCCCAAAGCTGCCAAACACTCCTCATATGTTAACCCCTTCATTCCTAGAATCCTTGTGAACCTCCTCTGGACTCTATCCTTTCTGAGATATGAGGCCCAAAATTGTTGATAATACTCCAAGCAGCCTGACTAGTGTATAATAAAGGATCAGTATTATCTCCTTCTTTTTATATTCTATTTCCCGTGAAATAAATGTGAACATCGCATTGGCCTTTTTTACCACAGACTTAACCTGTAAATTAACCTTCTGGGAGCCTTGCAGGAGGACTCCTAAGTCCCTCTGCATCTCTGATGTTTGAGCCTTCTCCCCATTTAGATAGTAGTCCGCATTATTGTTCCTTTTGCCAAAATTCATTATCATACATTTCCCAACACTGTATTCCATCTGCCACTTCTTTGCCCATTCTTCCAATTGGTCTACGACCTGCTGCAATCACATTGCTTTCTCAGCACTGTCTACCCCCCCCCCCCATCTATCTTCATATCATTCACAAACTTTACCAGAAAGACATCAAATCCATCATCTAAATCATTGACAAACAATGTGAAAAGCAACAGTCCCAATACTGACCTTTGAGGATCACCACTAGTCATCGGCAGCCAACCAGATAAGGCCCCTTTACTCTCGCTCGCTGCTGCCTGCCTGTCAGGCATTCCACTATCCATGTCAGTATCTTTTCTGTAACACCATGGGATTTTATCTTGTTAAGCAGTCTCACGTGTTGCACCTTATTAAACACCTTCTGAAAATCCAAGTAAATGACATTCACTACATCTCCTTTGTCCACCCTGCTTGTTACTTCCTTAAGGGACTAACAGATTTGTTAGGCAAGACTTTGACTTATTTTGTCATTAGTCTCCAAGTACTTTGAAACCTTATCCATGATACTTGACTCCAACACTTTCCCAACCACTGAGGTTAGGCTAACTGGCCCATATTTTCCTTTCCCTTGCCTTCCTCCCTTTTTAAAGAGTGGAGTGACATTTGCAATCTTCCAGTCCTCCGGGACCATGCCAGAACCAAGTTATGCTTGAAAGATCATGACCAATGCACCCGTTATCCCTTCAGCAACCTCTCTCAGGTCTCTGGGATGTAATCCATCTGGCCCATGTGGCTTATCCACCTTAAGATCTTTGAGTTTGCCGAGCACTTTATCCTTTTTAAGAGCAATGGCGTTAACTCCTGCTCCCTGACACTCATGGACCTCTGGCACACAGCTAGTATCTTCCACAGTGAAGACTGATGCAAAGTATTCATTAAGTTCATCTGCCATGTCTTTGTCCCCCATTACTACCTCACCGGCATCATTTTCCAGTGTTCCAGTATCAACTTTCGCCTCCCTTTTACTCTTTATATAACTGAAAAAACTTTTGCATTCCTGCTTTACATTGTTGGCTAGTCTGCCCTCATATTTAATCTTTCCCCTTCTTATAGCTTTTTTAGGTGTCTTTTGTTGGACTTTAAACTTGTGCAAAGCAGAGCTGACTTGATGGGCTAAATGGCCTAATTTTGCTGCTGCGTCTTATGGTCTACAGTAAATGTATTGTGTTGCACCTCCTTCCACTCAATAGCAGGTTCATCAATCTGGAAATCGTTAGGAAGTGCAGGTCGCATGATCTACCAGGGGAAAGCTATAGCGAGTGGGTCTCCAGTACTGACTCTGGAGCTCAGATGGGAAGGAGGAAAACAGTGGTGATAGTGAATCTATGGGAACAAACTGAAGGTTCTGCGCTTGTGAAAGAGGCACCCTGATTGTATATTGCCTTCCTGGTGCCAGGATCAGAGACATCTTAGATCAGGTCCAGAACATTCTAAAGGAAGAGGGTGAGCAACCATGGTATATATTGATACCAACAGCATGAGTAGGAAAAGGGATAAGGTCCTGAAGAGACAATATAGGGTGCTAGGGAGGAAACTGAAAAGCAGTAGCTCACAAATAGTAATCTTTGGATTGCAGGTAAGAATAAGATGATTTGGCAGATAAATGTACAGCTGAGGATATATGCAGTGGACTGGGTTTCAGAGTTGTGCATCATTGGGATCTTTTCTGGGGATGGTATGAACTGAACAAATGAGACAGCTTACACCTAAACTCAAGTGGGACCACTTTCCTTGCTAGCTGGTTTGCTACAGCTGTTGTGATGAATGTAGTAGGGAGATGGGTACCAGAGTGATAGTTTAGAGGATGGTGTACAGGTAGATACAGCATGTAGAAGGGGGGACGTCACGTGATGACGTAGGATCGAGATGCTGGAACCCAGCCCGCCCGTAAAAAAGTTAATAAATTAATGTTTAAGTGAAGAAAAGTTAATTAATACTTTTTTAAGGTTACTTATAAATTACTCTGGATTGTTTTAAGCTATGCCTCATAAACAGAGGACGAAGAAAATTACTACCGTGAAGACCACTCAAGTTGGAACAGAATCAAGGCCTACTTCTACTGAAGAACCACGGACTCAGGTACAACACACCACCGGTGAAACAGAAAAGGAGACCGCGGCAGCATTGGCCATTTCTAAAGGGAAAGATCAATGAGAACTGTGCAAGCGTAAAGGAACGAGCATGCGCAAAGGAGAGCAACTAGAACTACAAAACCCAGCAATGACTGAAACCGACAGTGAACGTGAGTCTGAGAGAGAGCCGGACTCTCTGGAAAAATCAGACGAAGATGGAGAAGAAGATGAAAGTTCCTCTGAAAATACAAAAAAGACTTTGAGGCAAATAATGCATAAATTAGAAAAATTAAATGCATTAAAAGTAATTAAAAGTAACCAAAAAGTAATTAAAGAAAAAATAACAAATATGGAGGCTATGTTTGATAAAATGACAAAGAAACAGGAAAAAATGGAAAAGAAAATTACAGATTTGGACGTCAAAATGGAAGAAATGGATGGAAGAATGAAGAAGATGGAAGATGATAATGATGCCTGGACATCAGAAAGAAAACAACTCGTGGGAAAAATTGATAAGCTTGAAAATTTTAGTAGACGCAACAATATTAAAATTGTTGGACTTAAAGAAGGTACCGAAGGAGAAGACCTAATAAATTTTTTTCGAAAATGGATTCCTGAAAAATTGGAAATGGGAGAAGAAACTTTAATTGAGATTGAAAGGGTGCACAGAGCCTTAAGACCAAGATCTCAAGATGATCAAAATCCGCGATCAATTTTGATAAGATGTTTAAGATACCAGGATAAAGAAAAGATTTTGAAGGCGGCTGCCCAGGGTGCTAAAAGAAGAAAAGGTCCGTTGATGATAGCAGGGAAACCAGTTCTTTTTTATCCTGATATAAGTTATAACCTTTTGAAGAGAAAGAAAGAATTTAATCCAGCTAAAAATGTTTTATGGGAAAAAGGTTATAAGTTTTTAATGCGTCACCCAGCAACATTGATAATTTTTTTGGAGGAGGGAAAAAGATTTTTTTCTGATTATCAAGATGCGGAGGTGTTTGCACAAAAACTTCCATCTCTTCGTTAATTAAACGTAGAGATTTCTAAATGCAATGACAGAGAAAGCAAATGGAACTGATGGACATTTAAGGATGATATAAGGGAGAAAAGTAAAATTTTAGAAATATTAATTGAGAATAGTATGTTTTTTTTATATATACTTTTTAAGTTGCGGGGGGGCTGGGGAAACTTTGAATCGGTTACTACGGGATTCACGTGTGTAATCATGGCGACTGCCATGACCCGTACAATAGAGGGCGGTAATGTTGTGTTTTTTTTTTCTTTCACAACATTAGTAGGGGGGTATTTTGTTTTTTTCTTTATTTTCTATTTTTCTTCTATTCTTTTGCCTGGATGATTGATGGGGACACACACAGCAACATGGAG
The DNA here is from genome assembly GCF_030144855.1 of Hypanus sabinus. Taxonomy (NCBI): domain Eukaryota; kingdom Metazoa; phylum Chordata; class Chondrichthyes; order Myliobatiformes; family Dasyatidae; genus Hypanus; species Hypanus sabinus. Next base: position 67,783,132 of record NC_082715.1, on the reverse strand, counting down.
ACTTCTAAAAAGATTTCCCAGGATACAATGAAAGTTGAAAGATTAGTTATTATTATAGATTGGAGTAACATAAATAAAAATAGTGACTAATTTATTGAATTTTTTAAGTTTTAATGTTAATGGGCTTAATGGACCAATAAAAAGAAAAAGAATTTTAACATATATTAAAAAAAAGAAAATAGATATAGCTTTCTTACAAGAAACTCATTTAACGGATATAGAACATCAGAAATTAAAAAGAGACTGGGTTGGAAATGTTATTGCAGCTTCATTTAACTCAAAGGCAAGAGGAGTTGCAATTTTGGTTAATAAAAATTTACCAATTAAAATACAAAATGTATTAATTGATTCAGCAGGAAGATATTTAATTATACATTGTCAAATTTTTTCAGAACTATGGACTCTTATGAATATTTATGCACCAAATGAAAATGATGTAAAATTTATACAGGAGGTCTTTTTGAATTTGGCTAATGCACATGATAAAATATTAATAGGTGGAGATTTTAATTTTTGTTTAGATCCAGTTTTAGATAGATCAACAAAGGCTATTACAAAATCAAAAGTAGCAAAATTAACTCTATCATTGATGAAAGATTTAAATTTGATTGATATATGGAGAAGAATCAATCCAAAAGAAAGGGATTATTCATTCTATTCAAATAGACATAAAACATACTCAAGGATAGATTTTTTCCTATTATCAACAAATACTCAAAATAGAGTGAAAAATGTGGAATACAAAGCAAGAATATTGTCTGATCACTCTCCTTTAATAATGACAATGATAATGATAGATAAAGAGGAATCAATTTATAGATGGAGATTTAATTCAATTCTACTAAAACGTCAAGATTTTTGTGATTTTATGAAAAAGCAGATTCAGTTCTTTTTAGATACAAATTTACATTCAGTTGATGATAAATTTATATTGTGGGAAAAGCATATTTGAGAGGCCAGATAATAAGTTATACTTCTAAAATTAAGAAGGAATATATGATAGAAATAGATCAATTGGAAAAAGAGATTATAAAATTAGAAAAAGAATCTCAAAGAAATATGACAGAAGAAAAACGAAGACAACTTATTAATAAGAAGTTAAAATATAATACACTCCAGACATATCGAACAGAAAAAGCAATTATGAGAACTAAACAGAGATATTATGAACTAGGTGAGAGATCACATAAAGTTCTTGCATGGCAGTTAAAAACAGATCAGATTTCTAAAACAATAAATGCAATTCGAACAAAAGTGAATGAAATTACTTATAAGCCTCTAGAAATTAATGAGGCTTTTAAGAATTTTTATTCTGAGTTGTATAAATCAGAATCAAAGAATGATGACGTTAAGATAGAACAAGTTTTATCACAAATAACTCTTCCAAAATTTAATACAGAAGAACAGAAGGGATTAGGTATGCCTTTTACATTGATGGAAGTTGAAGAAGCTTTGGGATCACTTCAAAGTAATAAATCTCCAGGAGAAGATGGTTTTCCACCTGAATTTTATAAGAAGTTTAAAGATTTATTAATTCCTCCTTTTATGGAGTTAATATATCAAGCGGAAAGAACGCATAAACTTCCAGAATCTTTTTCAACAGCTATTTTAATAGTATTGCCCAAAAAAAGATAGAGACCTTTTAAAACCAACATCATATAGACCTATTTCTTTATTAAACACCGATTATAAAATAATAGCAAAAATCTTATCTAATAGATTATCTAAATGCTTACCAAAATCAGTGCATATGGATCAAACAGGATTTATCAAAAATAGACAATTGGCAGATAATGTAACTCGGTTATTTAGTATAATCCATTTAGCACAAAAGAGGGAGGAAATGAGTGTGGCAGTTGCTTTAGATGCAGAAAAAGCATTTGATAGATTGGAATGGGATTTTTTATTTAAGGTACTGGAAAAATATGGATTAGGAACATCATTTATAAAATGGATTAAAACCTTAAATACTAATCCAAAAGCTAAAGTTGTGACAAATGGTCAAATTTCAACATCATTTCAGTTAACAAGATCAACTAGGCAAGGTTGCCCATTATCACCTGCTTTATTTGTGTTGGCAATAGAACCACTAGCTGAATTAATCAGAATGGACCCAGATATTAAGGGTTTCAGAGTTAATCAGAAAGAATACAAGATTAACTTATTTGCTGATGATGTTCTACTTTATTTAACAGATCCATTACATTCACTACACAAATTATCTTATAGATTAGAAGAATATGGGAAAATATCGGGTTATAAAATAAATCGGGATAAAAGTGAAATTTTACCTCTTACTAAAGGAGATTATAATCAATGTCGATTAATAACTCAATTTAGATGGCCAGCAAATGGTATAAAATATTTAGGTATAAGAGTTGATAATGATATAAAAAACTTATATAAATTAAATTATTTACCACTTTTGAAAAAAATTCAGGAAGATCTTGAAAAATGGATGGCATTACCAATAACATTAGTAGGTAGAGTAAATACTATAAAAATGAATATATTCCCTAGACTACAATATTTATTTCAATCATTACCAATACAATTACCCCAGAAGTTTTTTCAAGAGTTAAACAAATATGTGAGGGAATTCCTCTGGAAAGGTAAGATGTCAAGAATATCGTTGGAAAAATTGACATGGAAATTTGATCTAGGAGGATTACAACTTCCAAATTTTAAGAATTATTATAAAGCAAATCAACTTAGATTTATTGCATCTTTTTTCGAGAAAGATAAACCAGCATGGATTAGAATAGAATTAGATAAAATAGGAGAAAACGTACCAGAAGATTTTATATACAAATGGGAATCTAAATGGATACGGGAAAAGACAGAATCTCCTATATTAAAACATTTGATTGACTTATGGAATAAGATAAATGTTGATGATGAGACAAAAAAATCTTTATTAGCAAAGAGATCTTTAATTCAAAATAGACTTATTCCTTTCACAATGGACAATCAACTTTTATATAATTGGATTCAAAAAGGGATTAGATATATAGAGAATTGTTTTGAAGGAGGTATATTAATGTCATTTGATCAATTAAAGAATAAATATAAAATATCAAATAACACTTTATTTTGTTACTTTCAATTAAGGGCTTATTTAAGAGAAAAATTAGGTCAAACAATGTTATTGCCGAAATCTAATGAAATAGAAATTTTAATTCAAAAAGGAAATATTAAAAAATTTATATCTTGTATGTATAATTTGATTCAAAGACAGGCAATTAAACAAGTCCATAAGTCAAGACAAAAATGGGAAAGTGATTTGAATATTAAAATTGAAGAAACAAATTGGTCAAGACTATGTCTTGATAGTATGACAAATACAATAAATGTTCGGTTAAGATTAGTGCAGTATAATTTTCTACATCAATTATATATTACACCACAAAAAATAAAAAAAAATTAAATCCAAATTTATCGGATCAGTGTTTCCGATGTAACCAGGAAACTGATACTTTTTTACATTCGACATGATCTTGCTCTAAAATTCAACCTTTTTGGACAAATTTAAGACTTTTACTGGAACAAATTACAGGAACACAATTTCCTCATAATCCAATATTACTTTTACTGGTGATATTGAAGGGATAAAACTGAAACTCAAACTAAATAAATATCAGAAAGAATTTATAAAAATTGCACTGGCAGTAGCCAAAAAAGCTATTGCAGTTACTTGGAAATCGGATACATATTTAAGTATAGACTCTTGGAAGAAAGAAATCTACGGCTGTATTCCATTAGAAAAAATTACTTATAATTTAAGAGATAAATATGAAACATTTCTGAAAATTTGGAGCCCTTATTTACAAAAGACAGGATTAAATATATAGATGCTCTGAAGATGAAACAATTGGTTATTAGGGGAAAGAAATAAATATACATATTAAAGTTATTACGAATTCCATGGAGCATGTGGAGATCTTCCAACAACCAGGCATTCTTTCTTTCTTTCTTTTTTTTTTCTTTCTTTCTCTTTTTTTTCTATAGGGCAGTTTGGGGGGAGGGGTTAAGGGGAGGGGGGGTAAGGGTTATATACATTTTTTTTCATTCTTTACTTTGTAACTATTTAAAAATGCAATAAAAAAAAGTTTTCAAAAAAAAAGCATGTAGAAGGGTTGTGAGAAAGAATTGGCAGTGTACACGGCATGATAGCAGTCAGTTGGATGGGTTGAAATGTGTCCATTTTAATGCCAGTAGTATCAGGATCAACTTAGAGCATGGGATGTTACAGCCATTGAAGAGATTTGGCCATCACAAGGATAGGAATGAGTGCTGGATGGTCTGGGGTTCCAAAAGGGTCAGGGTGAGAAGGATTGGGTTAAAGAGGTGGGGGTGGCATTGACAATCAGGGATAGTATGTCAGATGCAGAAAAGGAGGACATCATCCTCCTCATCACAGAAAAGGAGGATCGAGGCACGACTGCTGAAGCACATGGAAGTCAGTGAGTTAGACCAGTAGGAAGGACAGCTTTATAGATCAGGTGTGAGAGGGGCAGGAATCAGAGTAAAAGGGCTTTGGTGATAACGGGTCGAGATGTGGTAAGCTACTTATGAAGAATAGGGAGTATATCTGTGAGGCCGGTGTCCTACACCGGATGTCAGATGTGGGATGTACAGGAGACTCCCAGCCTCTCTGACGGCCACATCTGCACCAGGTGCATCGAGCTGCAGCTCCTTAGGGACCGGGTTGGGGAACTGGAAATACAGCTTGATGACCTTCGTCTGGTCAGGGGAAGTGAGAAGGTGATAGAGGAACTATATGCAAGTAGTCACACCGGGGCCTCAGGAGACAGATAAGTGGGTAACAGTCAGGAGAGGGAAGGGCAAGAGTCAGATACTAGAGAATACCCCTGTGGCTGTCCCCCTTAACAATCAGTACTCCTGTTTGAGTACTGTTGGGGGGGGAGGATGACCTATCTGGGGGAAGCAACAGTGGCCATGCCTCTGGCATAGAGTCTGGCCCTGTGGCTCAGAACGGCAGGGAAAGGAAGAAGATGGCAGCCGTGATAAGGGACTCTACAGTCAGAGGGTCAGACATGCAGTTCTGTGGATGCTGGAAAGGAACACGGATTGTAGTTTGCCTCCCAGGTGCCAGGTCCAGGATGTTTCTGATCACGTTCATGATATCTTGAAGTGGGAAGGTGAACAGCCAGAGGTCGTGGTACGTATTGGTACCAAAGACATAGGTAGGAAAAGGGAGGAGGTCCTGAAAGAAGACTACAGGGAGTTAGGAAAGAAGTTGAGAAACAGGACCTCAAAGGTAGTAATCTTGGGATTACTGCCTCTGCCACACGACAGTGAGAAAAGGAATAGAGTGAGGTGGAGGGATTGGAGCAGGGGGCAGGGATTCAGATTTCTGGATCACTGGGACTCTTTTGGGACAGGCGTGACCTGTACAAAAAGGACAGGTGGCACTTGAATCCCAGGGGAATCAATATCCTGGCGGGCTGGTTTGCTAAGGCTACTGGGGACGGTTTAAACTAGAATTGTTGGGGGGTGGGAACCGAACTGAAGAGACGGAGGAAGGGGTGGTTGGCTCACAAATAGAGAAAGCTTGCAGGCAGTGTGAGAAGGAGGATAGTCAGATGATAGAGAAGGGTTTGAGATGTGTCTATTTTAATGAAGAAGTATCATGAACAAAGCTGATGAGCTGAGAGCATGGATCAGTACTTAAAGCTATGATGTTGAGGCCATTACAGAGACTTGGATGTCTCAGGGACAGGAATGGCTGCTAAGTGTGACAGGCTTTAGATGTTTCAGAAAGGACAGGAAGTGGGGGCAAAAGAGGTGGGGGCATGGCACTGTTGATCAGAGATAGTGTCACGGCTGCAGAAAAGGAGGAAGTCATGGAGGGATTCTCTGTGGAGTCTCTGTGGATGTAAGTTAGAAACAGGAAGGGGTTAATAACTCTACTGGGTGTTTTTAATAGACCACCCAACAGTAACAGGGACATTGAGGAGCAGATAGGGAGATAGATTGTGGAAAAGTGTAATAATAACAGGGCCAACGTGGTGGGAGATTTTAATTTCCCAAATATTGATTGGCATCTCCCTAGAGCAATGAGCTTAGATGGGGTGGAGTTTGTTAGGTGTGTTTAGGAAGGTTTCCTGACACTATATGTAGATAAGTCTACAAAAGGAGAGGCTGTACTTGATCTGGTATTGGAAAAGGATCCTGGTCAGGTGTCAGGTCTCTCAGTGGGAGAGCATTTTGGAGATAGTGATCACAATTCTATCTCCTTTTCCATAGCATTGGAGAGGGATAGGAACAGATAAGTTAGTAAAGTGTTTAACTGGAGTAAGGAGAAATATGAAGCTATCAGGCAGGAACCTGGACAAATAAATTAGGAACAGATGTTCTCAGGGAAATGTATGCCAGAAATGTGGCAAATGTTCAGGGGATATATGTGTGATGTTCTGCATAGGTACATTTCAATGAGACAGGGAAAGGATGGTAGGGTACAGGAACCATGGTATACAAAGCCTGTTGAAAATCTAGTCAAGAAGAAGAGAAATGAAAGATACAAAAAAAAAACTAGGTAATGATAGAGATCTGTAACATTATAAGTCTAGCAGGAAGGAGCTTAAGGATGAAATTAGGAGAGTCAGAAGGGGCCACGAGAAGGCCTTTGCAAGCAGGATTAAAGAAAACCCCAATGCATTCTACAAGTTTGTGAAGAGCAAGAGGATAAGATGTGAGAGAATAGAACCAATAAAGTGTGACAGTGGAAAAATGTGTATGGAACCGGAGGAGGTAGAGGAGGTACTTAATGAATACTTCATTTCAGTATTCACTACGGAAAAGGACCTTGGCAATTGTGGGGATGACTTACAGTGGACTGAAAACTTGAGCATGTAGATATTAAGAAGGAGGATGTGCTGGAGCTTTTGGAAAGCATCAAGTTGGATAAGTCACTGGAAGTGGACAACATATACCTCTGGCTACCGTGGGAGGCAAGGGAGGAGATTGCTGATCCTCTGGCAATGATCTTTGCATCATCAATGGGGACGGGAGAGGTTCTGGAGGATTGGAGGGTTGCAGACGTTGTTCCTTTATTCAAGAAAGGGAGCAGAGATAGCCCAGGAAATTATAGACCAGTGATATTTACTTCAGTATTTGGTAAGTTGATGGAGAAGATCCTGAGAGGCAGGATTTATGAACATTTGGAGAGGCATAATATGATTAGGAATAGTCAACATGGCTTTGTCAAAGGTGGGTCGCGCCTTATGAGCCTGATTGAATTTTTTGAGGATGTGACTAAACACGTTGATGAAGGTAGAGCAGTAGATGTAGTGTATATGGATTTCAGCAAGGCATTTGATAAGGTACCCTATGCAAGGCTTATTGAGAAAGTAAGGAGACATGGGATCCAAGGGCACCTTGCTTTGTTTATCCAGAATTGGCTTGCCCACAGAAGGCAAAGAGTGTTTGTAGATGGGTCATATTCTGCATGGAGGTCAGTGACCAGTGATGTTGTGGGACCCCTTCTCCTGGTGATTTTTATAAATGACCTGGATGAGGAAGTGGAGGGTTGGGTTAGTAAATTTGCCAATGACATGACTTTTGCTGGCAGAATTTCAGACAGCAACAAGGAGACATACAGAAGCATGATAGATCAGCTGGTTGAGCACTGCCACAGCAACAACCTTGCACTCAACATCAGTAAGCCCAAGGAACTGATTATGGACTTCAGGGAGGAGAAGTCAATGGAACCTACACCAGTCTTCCTCGAGAGATCGGAGTGGAAAGAGTGAGCAGTTTCAAGTTCCTGAGTGTCAACATCCCTAAGCATCTATCCTGGACCCAACATATTGATGCAATTACAAAGAATGCATGACCATGGTTGTACTTCATTAGGAGTCTAATGAGAATTGTTATGTCACCAAAGACACTTGCAAATTTATACATATGTACTCTGGAGAGCATTCTAACTGGATGCACCTCTGTCTGGTATAGAGGGACAACTGCACAGGATTATAAAAAGCTGAAGAAAGTTGTAAACTCAGCCAGCTCCATCATGGGCATGACCTCCCCAGCATCCAGAACATCTTCAAAAGGCGATGTCTTAAAAATGCAGCATCCATCATTAATGATCCCCATCATCCAGGGCATGCCCCTCTTCCCATTGCTGTCATCAAAGAGGTGGTGCAGGAGCCTGAAGACACACACTCAGCATATCAGGAGCCATTAGATTTCTGAATGTACAATGAACCCATGAACATGACCTCACTATTTTCTCCTCTCTTTTTGCACAACTTATTTAATTTATTTTTTAAAATATATACTTCTTATTGTAATTTATAGTTTTTATTAAGACCATAAGATACAGGAGCAGAAGTAGGCCATTTGGCCCATTGAGTCTGCTCCGCCATTCAATCATTCAATCCAATTCATCCAGACATCCCCACTCCCCTGCTTTCACCCCATACCCTTTGATACCCTGGCTAATCAAGAACCTATCTATCTCTGCCTTAAATGCACAAATGACTTGGCCTCCACAGCCCCTCACGGCAACAAATTCCACAGGTTTACCACCCTCTGACTAAAGTAATTTCTCTGCATCTCTGTTCTAAATGGACATCCTTCAATCCTGAAGTCGTGCCCTCTTGTCCTGGACTCCCCTACCATGGGAAATAACTTTGTCATATCTTATCTGTTCAAGCCTCTTAACATTCAGAATATTTCTAAGAGATCCAGAGATCTATGATATTTGGAATGATATTATTATGCATTGCAATTTACTGCAGCTGCAAATCAACAAATTTCACAACATTGACCAGTGATATTAAACCTGTTTCTGATTCTGAGGTCCTAAATCTAGCAGACCACCATTTTTCTAAAAAAAATTGTTTCTTTTCAGAATATTTTGGATTGAGTAGATTTAGCTAACCACACCAAAAGATGGGTGCATGGTGGTAAGCCTCAGGCATAAATAGAAAGGAGGACTAACATCACAATGAATAGGTTCACTTTCCAAGTAGCTGAAACAGCTAAATTACTCACAAACGTTTTTGCTGCATTCAAAGAATTTTTTAGATACTTCATTCTTTTCTTCTATCATCTATTCTTGTATTTGAATGATTTTATAAGTTCCATTTTAAACTTATATCTTTCCTGTGATCGGTAAAAAGTGTCTGTTCACAAGCCACGGCTTAGACAGAGAGGACATGCGTGTCTCCAGGGAAATATTGGACAATAGTTTTGATTTTGCAAAGGACTAAAGGGGCAATATTGCGTTGGGGATGTCCTTGGGGGAGTTGCTGGAGACTGGGATTAGAATCAGAAAATGGGAAAAGTGGCTGTGCTCAAAATGTTTGAATACAAGTTGAGGGACAACATGTTCCCATAAGGGTGAAAGCCAAGAGGGGCTTTCCAGGGAACCTGGATGACTCAGGACATTACAACATCAAGCACCACAGGCCCTTCAGCCACTGCTGTTGTGTCGACCCTTTAACCTACTCCAAGATCAATCTAACCTTCCCTTCACAATGCCCTCCATCTTCCTATCAGTATATAGTGCTGAAATGTCCATAATGTACCTGCCTCTACCCCCACAGTCTGTGTGAAAAATCCCTGCCTCTGACTTCCCACCATTCAGTCCCACAAGCACTGTAAATTTATACCCCCTTGTATTAGCTATCTTTGTCATTGGAAAAAGCCTCTGGCTGTCCACTGCACCTCTTATCTTACAAGGTTAGCAAGTCACCTTCCATCCTCCTCTCCAAAGAGTAAAACCTAGCTTGCTCAACCTATCCTCATAGGACATGCTCTCAAATCCATGTAGCATCCTGGTAACTCTCCTCTGCATCTTATAATTACATATAACCATATAACATATAACAATCACAGCACAGAAACAGGCCATCTTGGCCCTCTTAGTCCGTGCCAAACTCTTAATCTCACCTAGTCCCACCTACCCGCACTCAGCCCATAACCCTCCATTCCTTTCCTGTCCATATACCTATCCAATTTTACCTTAAATGACACAACTGAACTGGCCTCTACTACTTCTACAGGAAGCTCATTCCACACAGCTATCACTCTCTGAGTAAAGAAATACCCCCTCGTGTTTCCCTTAAACTTCTGCCCCCTAACTCTCAAATCATGTCCTCTCGTTTGAATCTCTCCTACTCTCAATGGAAACAGCCTATTCACGTCAACTCTATCTATCCCTCTCAAAATTTTAAATACCTCGATCAAATCCCCCCTCAACCTTCTACACTCCAATGAATAGAGACCTATCTTGTTCAACCTTTCTCTGTAACTTAAGTGCTGAAACCCAGGTAACATCCTAGTAAATCGTCTCTGCGCTCTCTCTAATTTATTGATATCTTTCCTATAATTCGGTGACCAGAACTGTACACAATATTCCAAATTTGGCCTTACCAATGCCTTGTACAATTTTAACATTACATCCCAACTTCTGTACTCAATGCTTTGATTTATAAAGGCCAGCGTTCCAAAAGCCTTCTTCACCACCCTATCTACATGAGACTCCACCTTCAGGGAACTATGCACTGTTATTCCTAGATCTCTCTGTTCCACTGCATTCCTCAATGCCCTACCATTTACCCTGTATGTTCTATTTGGATTATTCCTGCCAAAATGTAGAACCTCACACTTCTCAGCATTAAACTCCATAATCTTCTCTAAAGCTTCCACATCCTTCCTATAATGAGACAGATAGAACTGAAGACAATAATCTCTCTGTAATCTACCCAGAGTTTCATAATGCTGCAACATTATCTTTTGGCTCTTGAGTTCAGTCCCACAACTAATGAAAACAAACACACCATATGCATTTTTAACCACCAATTGCAGCTTTGAGCGATCTATGGATATGGACGCTCAAGATCATTCTATTCCTCTACAGTTGCCGAATTAAATTAATAAATACAAAATAAAAACCTGGTTGTTGCTCACCAAAGTTAGTTATTAACAAGTGACAAGTCAGCAGCAGGAAATTGTAATCTGGATGAGCCTGTGTTACTTGTAATGTGGAGACACTCCACCCTGCTCGGAATCCTGCCATTAACCCTGTATTCTGACTTCAAGATTGACTTTACAAAGTGAATCACTTCAGACTTTTCCAGATCGAACTCCATCTGCCAGTTCTCATGGCAGTTGTACAATCTTCCCGAAGTCCCTTTGAAACCGACATCAAACCTCCAGATGGTTTGACCAAAGAGAAAAGGAAGACAGACCGGAGGAATGTTTCTGCTGTACTCAGGAGCTGTTCAGCAGGGTCGAAGCTGTGGTACGTGCACCCCGAATGAAGGGAGAAGAGAGGATGGGATCTTTGATTATACCGAGGCAGCAAGAGTGTAGATGGAGTCCACGGAGGGGAGGCTGGGTTTCATGCTCTGTGAGCTGTCCATCACTCTCTGCAGTTTCTTGCTGTCACGTGCAGAGATATTGCCCCACCAAACTGTGATGCATCCAGACACGATGTTTTCTATAGACCATCAACAAATATTGTTGATGGTCAAAGGTGACATGCCAAATTTGTTTCGCATCCTGGGGTAGTAAAGGCATGAGTGAGCTCTTCGGTTTGTGACTATTGTCAATAAATGACAGTCTGAGGCAAGTGTCCATCCGGGAGACTGAAAACATCATTGATGAGACTTGTACTGACATGATCACACCCAGAGAGCAGGCCTCTGATGGGTGACCAGCAGAAGAAGTAAGGGGAGCAAGAAGTTGATGCTGGACTCTCCTGAGGCCATTCCCTTCAGATCTTGTGAGCATCACAGAGAAGTGGCTAAAAGAAGATCATAGTTGGGAGCTTAACATCCTAAGACAAACATTGGATTGAAAGGACAGGCAGGTAGGGAGAGGGGATGGGGTGGCTCTGTTGGGTAAAACACCAAATCAAGTCCTTAGAAAGAGGTGACTTAGGATCAGAAAATGTAGAATCTTTGTGGGTAGAGTTAGGAAACTGCAAAGGTAAAAAGACCCTGATGGGAGTTACATACAGGCCTCTGAAGAGATGCCAACATGTGGGATATAAATTACAATGGGAGGTAGAAAAGGCATGTAAAAAGAGCAATGTTACAATTGTCATGGGGGAATTCATTATGCAGATAGACTGGAAAAATTTGGTTGGTGCTGGATCCCAGGAGAGGGAATTTGTAGAATGCCTAAAAGATGGCTTTTTGGAGCAGTTTGTGGTTGAGCTCACTCAGGAAAAGGCAATTCTGTATTAGGTGTTCTGTATTGAACCAGATTTAATTAGGCAGCTTAAGAAAGTGGTGATCATAATATGAAAGAATTCATATTCTGCAGTTTGAGAAGGAGAAGCTAAAGTCAGATGTACAGTATCAGGATTTCAGTAGAGTAAAGGGAATTATAAACATGTGAGAGAGGGGCTGCTGGCCAAAACTGTTTGGAAGGGGGCATGATCAGGGATGACGGCAGAACAGCAATAGGTAGCGTTTCTGGGGGCAATTCAAAAGGCGGAGGATAAATACATCCCAAAGATGAGGAAGTATTATAAAGGGAGGATGAGACAACTGTGGCTGACGAGGGAAATCAAAGACAGCAGAAAAATAAAAGAGAGGGTATATAATATCACAAAAATTAGTGGGGAGTTTTAAAATTGGGATTGGGAAGCTTTAAAAACCCAACAGAAGGCAACTAAAAAAACCATAAGGAAAGAAAAGATGCAATATGAAGATAAAATAGCCAATAATATAAAAGGGGATACCAAAAGCCTTTTTTTTCCAAATACATAAAGAGTAAAAGAGAGGGAAGAGTTGATATCAGACTACTGAAAGATAGGAAAGGGAGAAAGAAATGGCAGACAAACCGTAAGTATTTTGTCATCAGCCTTCACTGTGGAAGATACTAGCAGCATGCCAGAAATTCCAGAGAGTCAGGGGCAGAAGTGAGTGTAGCTGGTGTTACTTGGGAAGCTGAAAGGTCTAAAGGTAGATACATGTCCTGGGCCAGATGGTATACACCCCAGTGTTCTGAAGAGATTGTGGAGGTGTTAGCAATGATCTTTCAAGAAGCACTAGATTCTGGAATGGTTCCAGAGGAGTGGAAAATTGCAAATGTCACTCCACTCTTTAAGAAAGGAGGAAAGCAGAAAGAAGGAAATTGTAAACCAGTTAGCCTGACTTCAGTGGTTGGGAAAGTGTTGGAGTCCATTATTAGGGATGAGGTTTCGGGATACTTGGAGGCATGTGATAAAGTAGGCCAAAGTCAGTATGGTTTCCTTTAGGGCAGTGATTCCAGTGGTTATGTGTCCTAAGGGGGCATTAGGGGAAATGTCAACAGGAGACATTCAAGATTCTGCGGGGGGGGGGGGTTAAATGGCACCCTAACTTGAGGTACAACATCTAACCAACCATGCCAACTCGCCTTCACCACCAATAGGCATTCCCAGTTTGTGTTCATTTTTAATTTAATTTAGCCCAGTTAATGATAATGATAAACACATCCAGCGCAGTCTCTACGATTCTGAATGTGAAGCCTTGAATTCTAATCCTGCTAAAAAACAGAAAGTACAGAACAAAAAGTATGTCAATACTATGTTACAGCACATAGCACATTCTGTTCCCATCAGATCAGTGATGCCCCATGTGTCTAGTTTGTAATACTGTACTGTTCTGTCTAATGAAGCAATGAAACCATCAAGACTTCTGTAAAAGACAGCCTGAGAAGATATTTTTGGCATTGCTCAGAACCAGAAGATGTAAAAAGCATTTGAAAAGCAAGTCACTTACCAAGAAAGCTAAAAATGACTTTGATGGTGGTCTCAATGCTTCTTGTAACATTTCCAAAATGATAGCAAAGTGTGGAAGATCTCATCCAATTGGTGAAAGGGTAATAATGCCTGTTGTATCAGAAGTGTTCACCACTGTTCTCAAAATGGATGCCAGTATTTTAAACTCAATTCCTCTGAGTAATAATCCTGTAGCTCGTCGTATTGACTAAATGAGTGAAGACACAGTCAACTATGCCCAGAGCTACAATAAACAGAATTTGAGCTACAACTGTATGAGTCTACTCTGCAAAACAATGAGGCATTGCCAATGGCATACATATGGTTTATCAAAAATGGAAAAGTTTATGAAGAGATTCTCTTTTGTAAAGAGTTAAAAGCAAATACCAACGGAGAATCAATCCATGACAAGCTCAAATGTATATTGAGGATAAAAGTATTCCAATTAGGAACATGATTTCTTGTACAATATATGAAGAACCATATATGACAAGTTGCCAGGCTGGTTTTAGAGGCATTTGTGAAAAAAGAAATTTTAAGTATGTTTGCAATCCATTGTGCACTTCCTCATCAACATCTTGCAGCCAAAACCTCAGCCAGCAACATTTTTCAAGCATGATTCTTGTAATATCTGCTATTGACAAAATTAAAACTCATCCATTAAATAGCAAAACATTTCCCCAGTTATGTCAAGAAAACGATGAACAGCTTGAATGCTTGCTTCTTCACACTGAAGTGTGTTGGCTGTCAAAAGACTGCTGCTTAAAAGGTTTCTTTGATCTTTTTGACACAGTGGTTGAATATTTGCTCAAAATCAACAAGAGCTTGGGAAACAAAATTGAACTTCTAAGTGGAAATATGGCATACCTAGCTGATCCCAAGGACAAAATGAACATTCTGAGTATGAAATTGTAGGGTGAGAATTTCAATGTAATCCAAGCAAAAATTGCAGCGCCTACTTTTATCAGAGCATTGGAAATATATAAGAAAACATTGGGAGAAGAATGTTCTCACAATTTTCCTGCTTGGAAAGTATGTTACTCTCTTTCACAGATGGTGATTTGCAAGAGTACTGCTTACACCTGTAATCTCTGAAGAAGGGTTTTTAGAATGAACTCATTGATTTGAACAATCTGGAAATTCCAGAGTGGGTAATTAACTCATTTCTTTGCAAGGTGGAAGAACAGGAAGAGAGCTTGCAAGAAAAATTATCAAAGTTCAGAATGAGGAAAAAGCAAAAATGCTTTTCAAAAATGTCGACTTTTGTGGTATGTGGCTACATTATCATATGAAGTTTCCTGGTCTTCGAAGAAGAGCCAAACTGCTCTTCATTGCATTTCCATCCTCCTATCTTGTTGAAAAAGGCTTCAGTGCAGTGAACCACATACTACCAAAATAACAGGAACTGCTTGGACATTGTTAAGTGTGGGACTTAATGCTTTTGCTGTCACAACTTGAACCAGATATTTCAACTCTTGTTAAAAATCCACCAAGCTCTTGGATCACATTGATATCGAAGCTGCTGTACAGTGTATAGGTACTGTGTAAGCTAGGTTTAAGGAGAAATAAAAATTTAAAGCAGAATCATTTTTCTCATGTTAACATATGGTAGACGTGTTTACACTATGAGGGCACCGGAAAGTATATTGTGCCTAAGAGGGGCATCGGCAAGTGTGAAGGAGCTTTAGGGGGATGTTAGGCTAAGAAAGGTTGGGAAACATTGCTTTAGGGGAAATCTTGACTGACAAATCTGCTGGAATTGTTTAGGGAAGTAAGGAAACTCTGTGGATTTTCAGAAGACCTTTGACAAGGTGCTGTACATGATTCGAATAGCTGCACTAATATCAGAGAATCTACACAGTGCACAACATGAAAAACAGAATCCCAAAAGAATGAACAACAGAAAAATGTTAAAACCCCAAAGCCCCCTACCCTCCACTGAGCAAGCAGCAGCAAGCCTCAATGCATCAAACTTCCCCTCCCGCCACCCGTTTCAGTAAAAGGCCTCATTGCCCACCAGCCACCAAGCAACAGCGAGAAACCAGGATCTGCAGTCAACAAAAACTATTGTTTATCCGACAGTTCAACGTACCACTAACAAGGAAAAAAGAGATATCACCCATTGTCACAGCGAAAGGAGAGGCTATTACAGTCTGCCTCGTCGCTTTTTATTCCAAAATTCTCCAACTGGAGAATCGGCAGCAAACCTCTCTCTCTCCGCTATGGAGGGAAAGAGAGAGGGAGTGCAAACACTCAACCTCAGAGACCTCCATCCGTACATCTGACACAGCGAAACCCTGATGGCTTGAAATTGGTCGTCCACAGAGCCACACCCTAGAGGTGCTACCTTCCAAGCCAGGCCTGGAGAATGCTGGCGAGCTCCGAGAACAAGAACTCGCCCGTTATAACAAACTGCAGTCTGAGTGCTACTTGCAGATCAGGACCTCGATGGATCCCCAACCACCTTGAAAAGGAAACATTAAAGGAGGAATTTAGTGACCTCAAATAGCCGGCCACATGGTGCCATCTGAACAGAAGCCCATGGTATTACAGGAGAGATATTAGCATGGATAGAAGATTGACTGTCTGACAGGCTGCAAAAAATTAGCATGAAAGAGGCCTTTTCTGGTTGGCTGCCAGTAACCAGTGGTGTTCCTCAGGGATTAGTGTTTGGAATGCTCCTTTCCATGTTACATCTCAATGACAAAACATATCTTTAACCTGAAAAGATTCTAGAAGACCAGAAAATTGCAAATGTCACTCCACTCTTCAAGAAGGGAGAGAGGCGGCAGAACGGAAGTTATAAGCCAGCTCATCTGACCTCAGTGGTTGGGAATGGAGTCGATTGTTAAGGGTGTGGTTTTGGGGTACTTGGAGGCACATGATAAAGTAGGCACATGATAAATGTTGAAATCAAAACTCAGTCCACCACTTCTGCTGGCAACACATTCTACTCTCTGAGTGAAGAAATTCCTCCTCATGTTCCCATTAAACATTTCACCTTACATCCTTACCCCATGACCACTGTTTCTAATCTCACCCAACTCCAGTGGAAAAAGCTAGCTTGTATTTACCCTACCTGTCCACCTCATAATTTGTACACTCTATCAAATATTCCCTTATTCTCCCTTGCCCTAGGGAATAAAGTCCTATTCAACCTTTTCCTTTAACTCAGGTCTTCAAGTCCTGGCAACATTGTTGTAAATTTTCTCTGCACTCTTTCAACCTTAACTGATATCTTTCCTGTACATTTATGACCAAAACTGCACACAGTGCCCCAATTTAAAACTCACCACATCTTATACAACTTCAATATAACATCCCAAATCCTGTACTCAGCATTTTGATTTATGAATCCCAATAGCCAAAAGCTCCTTTTACAACCCTGCCCATCTGTGACAGCACTTTCAGAGAATTATGGATCTGTATTCCCAGATCCCTTTGTTCTACTCCAATCCTCAGTGCCCTACCATTCACTGTTTCAATTATATCCTTGTTTATCCTCCCAAAGTACAACACCTCAGACTTATCTGCGTTAATTCCGTTTCAGCACATTTTTCCAGCTGGTCCAGATCCTGCTGCAAGCTTTGGTAGTCTTCCTCGTTATCTACTCTACTCCTAATCTTGGTCTTTCCACCAGATTTCTGATCCAATTTACCACTGATCCAGGCAATCACATACTACCTCACTTTCCAGCAAGCCAATGTCTAATCCAATTTACTCCTTCATCCTGAATGCTAAGCAACTGAATCTTCTCGACCAACCTCCCATGCGGGCTTTGCCAAAGGGCTTGCTAAAATCCATATAGACAACATCCATTGCCTTGCCTTCATGAACTTTCCTGCTAGCGTACCTTGAAAAACTCTATAAGATTGGTTAGACATGACCTACCACACACAATGTCATGTTGACTATCCATAATCAGTCCCTGCTTATCCAAATACTCCAGTGCCTCAGAATATCTTCCAATAATTTACACACTACTAATGTCAGGCTCACTGGCCTATAATTTCCCATTGTATTCTTAGATCCTTTCATAAACAATGGAACAACATTAGCTATCCTCCAATCCTCTGACATCTCACGTTGTTAAGGATGTTTTAAATATCTTTAGTTGGGCCCAGCACTTTCTGCACTAGTATCCCACAAGATCCAAGGGAGCACCTTGACAGGCCCGGGGGATCCATCCACACTAATGAAACCCCCTTTAATGAGCTCCTCTGGAAATGTGGCTCATTCGCCTCTCAATAACAGCCACTGGATTGCACAGCGATAAACCCACCTTCAGGGTGTATAGGACTTTGGTCCCGCCAAATCCGTGAGATCAGCATGTCTTGCCACCCAACCCCCGTACAATAACAAATTCTACACTGCATACAATTGTAAAGAAGTATATTTTTGAATGCTAACTTAACAAAAGAGTTAGCAAAGAAAGGAAAGAAAAAAAAACAAAAGGGCCCATTATAATTAAACAGTCAAATGTGCACAGGTTGGAACACAAATCTTCCAAAAGCCATATTCACCAATCCTCGGTAGACACCCATGCCTTGGCTCCATCGAATCATGTTTCCCCACCAGATCAAATCCTAAAACCGGTTCTCTCCAGTGTCTTCACTCTTCATCTCTTGCTAAATAAAGAAAAAGACCCACCATTGGTGTCAGTCACAAAGCCGCTCCCCCAGACTTTTCTAGAACGATTCCACTCTTCTGATTGGATGACTCACATTCCTAAGCATCCCTTATCTCTAACAGTAACCCAAACCCAAACCCCACAACATTAGTAGTAAAACCTTTACCAGGGCATTACATTAATTTGCCTCAAAAAAGAATAACACGGCCTTCTTCTACAGATTGTGTCTGTCTCCAGAGTGTTGTCCACATGGGGGCCTGTCATTGAGGCAGGACACCACCAGGTGGGAGTATTGTCCAAATGGGGGCCTGTCATTGAGGCAGGACACCACCAGGTGGGAGTATTGTCCAAATGGGGACCTGTCATTGCAGCGGGATACCACTAGGTGGCAGTGTTGACCATAGAGTACTTAACATTGCAGCAGGAAATTGGTGTGTTGGAAAACTTGGTCACTTGAAATCCAAGAGAGCAAGAAAATTAATCCAGCCAAGACTTAGGGTGTCATGTTGCAGTTGTACAAGACGTCGATGTGACCACATTTAGAGTACTGTCTGTAGTCTAGTCTCCTTGCTATAAGAAGGATCTGATAAGCTGGACAGGGTGCAAAAAAGATTCACAGGATGTAACTGCGTCAGGGTGGGGTTATGAATTATAAGAGGCTGGACTGGCTGGGACTGTTTTCCCTGGAGTCCTGGAGTTCCCCTGCTCTTATAGATGTTTATAAAATCATGAGGGGCAAAGATAAGGTGGATGGTCAGTCTTTTCCCCGGGTGGGGAAGTCTGCAACTTGAGGGCACTAATTTTAAGGTGAGAGGGGAAAAATTTAAAGATGACCTGAGGGATAAGTTTCCCGCACAGAAGATGGTGAGTATGTGGAATGAGCTGCTAGAGATTCAAGACTCAAGATGCAAAGTTGTTTAACGATGCCAAGCTCTCCTTCCATTGGCCCCATCTCTGAGCCTACTTCTTTGGCCAGGGTTCCTGTGCTGTACCAATTACCACTTCTTCCTCAGCTTGGACACCCCACTCTGGTTGTCATCTGTTCTGGATCCTTTCATCTCAAATCGCTGATAAGACATCAACCAATTTGAGGACTTGAGAGCTCCTCTGTCCTCTTCGTTCCTTACCTCCTTTGAATGCCCTGCCCTCCAGTCTCTCTGCACCAACCCTTCCCTAATCTCCTCTGTCCTCTTCGTTCCTTACCCCCTTTGAATGCCCTGCCCTCCAGTCTCTCTGCACCAACCCTTCCCTAATATCAAACCCCTTAACCTCGTAACATCAGAGAAAGGGGGTGCTGTTGTACTCCGCTGCACTGATCTTTACCTTGTTGAGACCAGGTGGCAACTCTGAGACACCTCCTCTTACTTACTCTTTGAAAAGGACCATCAGGACATTGCCTCCAGCGCCATCACAAACCTCATCAACACTGGAGATCTTCCATCTACTGCCACCAACTTCAAGGTCCATTAAGCACACTGCTCATTTCTAACTCCTAACCAAGATCCACAAAGCTATACAGGTAAGCCCATTGTCTCTGCCTGTTCTTGCCCCACTGAACTCGAGTCCACATAACCTGACTCCATTCTATCCCCCTTGGTTCAGTCCATTCCCATCTACATCTGTGACACTTCATATGCTCTCGGTCTCCTCAACAACCTTCAATTCCCTGGCCCAGAATGCCTCAATTTCACCATGGATCTCCAGTCCCTATACACTTCTATACCCCATTAAGAAAGCTTTAAAGCTCTCTGCTTCTTTCTTAATAACAGACCTGACCAGTTCCCCTCCATCACCACCCTCCTCTGTCTGGCTGAACTGATCCTAAACTCAACAATTTCTCTTTCAGCTCTTCCCAACTTCTTCATACTCAAGGGGTAGCCATGTGCACCCACATGGATGTCATCGATGCCTGCCTTTTCATTGGCTATGTGGAACAGTCCATGTTCCAAGCCAAGCCTGGTAATCTCCCAATACTTCCTCCGCTACATTGACAACTGCACCCATGCTGAGCTCGTCAATTTCATCAACTTTGCCTCCACCTTCCTCTCTGTCATTAAGTGCACTTGGTCCATTTCTGACACCTCCCTCCCCTTTCTTGACCTCTCTGGAGTCAAACTGTCTACTATTATCTTTTATAAACCAACTGATCCCTATGGATTTCTTGACTATATTTCTTCCCACCCTGTCTCCTGTAAAAAATGCCTTTCCCTGTTCTTATTTCCTTCGACTCCACTGCATCTGTTTCCAGGATAATATTTTCCTTTCTAAAATATCAAAAGTGTCTTCCTTAAAAAAAAAAGATTTTCCTTCTTCCACCATCGATGCTGTCCTTCACTCACATTTTCTCCATTTTCTGGACATCTGCACTCTCTCCATCTTCTGAATGGCTTAACAGAATTAGAATCCTTCTTGTCCTCACCTACCACTCCAGGAGATCCAATACGTCACTCTCCGCAACTTCCTTCATCTTTAACAGGACCCTACCGCAACATACATCTTCACCTCCCCCAACCCTCTGCTTACCTTGGGGATTGCTCCCTCTATGATCTTCTTGTTGATTCATCCCTCCTCATTTACTTTCCTCCTCGCAAGCAGAAAAAGTGCTACACCTGGCCATTCACCTCCTCCCATTCAAGGCCACAAACAGTCCTTCCAGGTAAAGCAACACTTCACCTCTGAATTTGTTGGTTAATCGATTGTATCTAGTGCTCCCTAAGCAGCCTCCTCTACGTTGCTAAGACCCAACGTAGATTTGGGGACCACTTTGTCCAGTATCTTGGCTCCATTCACAGAAAGGAGCATTTCCTCGTGGCCAATCCCCATTCTCATTCCAACATGTCAGTCCATGGTCTCTTGTGCCACAATGAGGCCACTCTCAGGTTGGAGGAGCAACACCTCGTATTCTGCCTATTGGCATCCAACCTGATGATATGAACATCAATTTCTCCAACTTCTGGTCATTTTTTCCCCCTCCCACTGCCCTCTTCTTCAATTTCTTATTGTGGCCCTATTCTTACCTCTTCTCTTCACCTGCCTAACACCTCCCACTGGTGTCCCTCCTCTTTCCCTTTCTCCCATGGTCCACTCTCCTCTCCTATCAGATTCCTTTCTCTCCAGCCCTTTATCTTTTTCACTCATCATCTCACAGATACTTACCTCCTCCCCGTCCCCCACCCACCTGGCTTCACCTGTCACCTTCTAGCTTGTCTCCTTCCCTCTCCTCACCTCCTTACTCTGGCTTCTCCCCCATTTCTTTCCAGTCCTGATGAAGGACCCCGGCCCAAAAAGTCAATGGTTTATTCCACTAGATAGAGATTGACTGATCTGCTGAGTTCCTCCAGCATCTTTTTTTTGTTTCTTTGGATTTTAGCATCTACAGAATCCCTGGTGTTCAAGATTGTTTAACGTCATTTCCCATACTCAAGTGCAAAGGAGAACGAAATAACTGTTACTGCAGATCTAATGCAGCACACGAACAGCACAACAAGGTGAAGAATACAATAATAAAAATTCAAAATAAATATAAATACAATAGATAACTTGTATACATAGATTGATTGTATGTTCTTAAAGTGATACTAGGCACAGGAGTATCTGTACAGAAGGTGATTCTGACCTGCTGATGGGTCTCAGCATGAAACATTGACTTCTTTACTCTTTTCTATAGATGCCATCTGACCTGCTGAGTTCCTCCAGTGTTGTGTGTTGCAAGCCTTATATAACATTAGCATTCGTTTTGAGAGGACCAGAATATAAAAGCAAGGATATAATGTTGAGGCTTTATATGGTACTGAGGCCTCACGGAGTGTTGTGAGCAGTTTTGGGCCCCTTATATAAGAAAGGATGTGCTGGCATTGGAGAAGGTTCAAAGGAGTGCACAGAATGATTCCGGGATTCTGGGCCAACGTTCCCTCTAAGGTGTGCATGTGTGCGCGCACACACACACACACACACACACACACACACACATGTATCTCTTGCTGTAGCTTACAAAGGAATTTAAACTGCGCAAAAAAAGGTTGTTGCCCTTTACCTTGTTGACATGTGAAGTATATTTCACGGTCATACACAATCACGTTTCCTTTCTGATATGGACGGTGTTGATGACATTGAAGTTGAAATGATTTGTCTGCAGATGTTAGAACAGGCTTGTTTATACTTTATACTGAAGAGATTATTCAGTGTGCGCATATTGTTGTCACTGGGAGATAAATTGCACAGCATAAGATTTTTGTGCGCACTGGTTATTACAAATTAGAGGGAACATTGCTCTGGGCCTGTACTCTCTGGAATTCAGGAGAATGAGGGGTGATCGCATTGAAACTTATCGAATGGTGAAGGCCTTGATAGAATGGATGTGCAGAGGATGTTTCCTATGATACCAAAGGGCACAGACTCAGAATAGAGAAATTTCTATTTAGAACAGAGATGAAGAGGAATTTGGATTCAGGGAGTAGGGAATCGGTGGTATTTGTTGCCACGGGAGGTTGATAGATTCTTGATTAGTCAGGGCATGAAGAGTTACAGTGAGATGGCAGGAAACTGGGGTTGAGCAGGAAATGGATCAGTCATGGTGAAATACTGGAGCAGACTCGATGGGCCAAATGGCCTAATTCTGCTGCTATATCTTATGGACTTGTATTCTTGTATTCAAACCACCCTCTTGGTGAAAGAAATCCTTCCTGGCATCAGCTCTAAACTCTTACTCCTTAACCACAAACCAATGTCCTCTGCTTACAGACACCCCTACCAGGATGATAAATTACTACTGTCTTCCCTATCAATGCCCTTCATAATTGTTTTACAGGTGGTTGAACTGTCCCTCTCCCACCAATCACATTTCTGTTCCAGGAAAATCAAATGTGGTTTCTCCAATATCTACTCAAAATTATCACACACTGTTCCACACAAAATCCTAGTCCTCAGTACAGTACTATTTTCAGAATAATTGTGCCCTTTCGGTATTGTAATGCCTTGTTTTTCAACAAACTACATGCACTTTGTTTTCACTGGTAAGTGAGACTAGAACTAGGGGACATAACCTTGAGATTTATGGGGAATAGAGTTTGGTCTGAGATGAGGGGAAACTGTTTTTCCCAGAGAGAACTGAATCTGTGGAATTCTCTGCCCAGGTGAGCAGTAGAAACTACCATTTTAAATACATTTAAGGCACTATTAGGTTTGTTTGAAAGCAGGGGAATTACAGGGGAAAGACAGGTAGATGGAGCTGAGACACTGTTCCTCTAAGCTGCATGGGCTGCAGCCACACAATAACTGAAATGCTCCTGCGCACATAGCCTTTGTGGCCATGCAGTTATGTTATATCGAAGAAAATTCTCACTGCACGGCAACAAAAACTATGTGCATGGGAACATTTCAGTTGCTGTGTGGCTGTGCACCCGCACTGCTTAGAAGAAAGTCCATGGCTACGTCAGTCATAATCTTACTGAGTAGGCTGGATGGGCCACTTTGCTAACTCCTGCTCCTGTCTCTCATGTCCTACTGTGGACTTGCCAATGTTTGATCGAGCTGTCCCATAACCTGTTCTTTGAGTCCCAGTTAGTGAAGGCCGGCATCCCATGGTCCTTCTCTCTTTGCTCTCTACCAGTGCTGCTACCATGAAGGATCGTTGGATCAAGATCCTTCTGTTTTCAATCTCCCTTGGACCATCCATTCATTTGATATTCGCTTAGTAGATATTGCTTTCACCTACAGTTTTTAGAGTTTTGGCCTAGAGTTTCAGAGTTTATTGTTTTCTTTTCCCTTAAAGTTCTGCAAAGTTAGTTTTTTTCTTCTCTCTCTCTCTCTCTCTCTCTCCCTCCCCCCCACTCTTTCTCCCTCCCTCCCCCTTTCTCTCCCTCTCTGACACAGACACAGAGGGAGATTTTAGGGTGGGGGATTGGGAGCAGAAGGGGAAGCTGGAATTGAAGACAAAATGCGGAGGGAGAAGGTGTGAAATGGAGTTAGGGATACAGAAGAGGGAATGGGCAGTGGGAAGGAGATCTTCTGTAATGACAAATGGAGTGGTTGTTGTCTGGTGTCTCAGAGTGGGGAGAGCTTGTAACGTCACTGTCCATCCCACAGCATTCCCTCTCACCTCACCATGGCTGACTTGGCAATGTCTTGCTCCCTCCCCCCGCTTGTCACTGGGTGTCACTGGGTCCTCGCTCCCTCCCGAAAATGATGGCACGGGTTGGCTGGGGAAAATGTGAAAATGGACGATTTTTCTCTCCCACCCCCATGGGAACAAGTGAGGAGTCATCTGAAATTGTGCTCAGCGAAGATGGAGGTTGAGCAGCATTGCAGGGAAACATCCTCGAGGTGCAAGGGGCAAAATGACCAAGTGGTGAGAGTGAGAGGGGGAGGAGGAGGATGGCAGGACTGGGAGGGACTGAGGAAGATAGAGCGAGTGAGAGATTGAGAGAGAGAGGAATAGAGAGATGGAGGGATGGAGCAGAAAGGAGACTGGAAGGGGGAGAAGGAGGAACAGAGAGAGCAGGGAGGAAGAATGCCATCTATCTCCAACAGGATCTTGAACAGCAGGGGCAGTTGGCCCAGGAATGGCAGATGATTTAATTGAGAGAAATTTGAGGTATTGTACTTTGGGCTGTGGGGAGTGTTCTGGAACTGAAAGACTCGGGGGGGTTTGGTACATTGTTCCATGAAAGAGGAGACACAGGTAGTCATGGTAGTGAAGAAGCTCTGGGCCTCACTGGACGGACATTTAGTGCAGACGTAGAGATGTCATGTTCCAGTGAACAAGGCATTGGTGAAAGTGCTCTTGAAGTCTGTATGCAGTTCAGATCTCCCAGCTGTGGAAGGGACGTGATTGAGCTGAAGAGGATGCAGAAAAGATTCACCAGGATGTTTCCAGGACTGAGGAGCTTGCCTGAGCTGGCACCTGCCTGTAGAGGGACAAGTGCTACACCTCACCCTCACCACCATTCAGTCCTTTCTGGATAGGATACGCTTCATCTGTAAATCCGTTGTGGTCATTACTGTGTCCCGTGTTCCCAGGGTGGCCTCCACTGCATTGGAAAGACCCATTATTGATGGGGACTTCACTCCGCCTGCTGCAAAAGATGGGATTTCCCAGTGACCACCCATTTCGATTCGACTTCTCATTCCCATTCCAACATGTTGGTCCACATGGCCTCCTCTACTGCCACAGTGAGGTCACTCTCAGATTGGAAGAACACCATGTCATATTCCATTGGGTAGGGTGTAAGGGAGTCAGTAAAATTCCAGGGAGGGAAGAGAGAGGAACCTGATAGGGAAGGGACTCTCTTTTTAACAGCATTTCCTGATGGGGAAAGTCTCCTGGATCTCTGATGGGGGAGGGAGACCATCTTTAATAGGGTACTCTGAATGTGCAAAAATTCGCTTTATAACAGGCATTGCTGATAGGGGAGATACATCTACATTTAAAGGAGAGCCTGATGGGGGAAAGACTCTCACTTCCTGATGGGTGTGAAACTCCCCATCCTGGCAGGAGTCCTTGATGCGGGAGGGGTGCCGACTTCCACAGGGATCCTTGAATCGGGAGAGACTTCCTCTTAATATGGGTCCCTTAATGAGGAGAGATTCCCATTTAATGGGTGTTTTTCATTCACAACAGCTGATAGGAGTCCCAGATGTGGGAGAGATTCCATCTTCAATAGGGATTTAGCACAAGGTCTCCTAAGTCTCTCTGCACCTCTGATGTTTGAATTGATCCCCTATTCAGAAAATAGTCTGCACTATTATTCCTTTTACCAAAATGTATTATCATACATTTCCCAACATTTGTACAGGTCCCACTTTCTCTGGAGGAGAGCCCAATGATTCAACGACCTGTTGCCATTCCTCCTGCACCATATCCTTGGCCATGTTTTAAAACTGTATTATCTTCCTATTTCCTGCCTCACTACCACATGGCATGGGTAGCAAATCTGTCCTGTGGCTTTGCACCATACTCTGAGCTCACTTTATACAACCTCCTGTGAATGACCAGGTGCTGTGTCTCTCCGTGGCCGACGTGAGAAGAACCCTGTGCAGGGTCAACCCATGGAAGGCTGCTGGACCAGACGATATTCCTGGCAGAGTGCTCAGAGGATGTGCAGACCAGCTAGCAGATGTTCTCACTGACATCTTCAACATCTCCCTGAGCAGAGCCATCATTCCAATGTGCTTCAAGGTTGCTACCATCATCCCCGTGCCGAAGAGATCTTCAGTGTCCTGCCTAAATGACTACCATCCGGTTGCACTCACATCCATCATCATGAAGTGTTTCAAGAGGCTCGTCATGAGGCATATCAAGACCCTGCTGCCCCCCTCACTGGACCCCCTGCAGTTTGCTTACCGTCCCAACCGCTCAACAGATGACGCCATTGCCACCACCCTCCACCTGGCCCTAACCCACCTGGACAAAAAAGACACATACATTCGGATGCTGTTCATAGTCTTCAGTTCAGCATTCAACACAATCATCTCTCAGAAACTGATTGGAAAGCTGAGCCTACTGGGCCTGAACACCTCCCTCTGCAACTGGATCCTAGACTTCCTGACTGGGAGATCTCAGTCAGTCCGGATCGGGAGCAGCATCTCCAACACCATCACACTGAGCACGGGGGCCCCCCAGGGTTGCGTGCTCAGTCCACTGCTGTTCACTCTGCTGACCCACGACTGTGCTGCAACACACAGCTCGAACCACATCATCAAGTTCGCCGATGACACAACCGTGGTGGGTCTCATCAGCAAGAACGATGAGTCAGCATACAGAGAGGAGGTGCAGTGGCTAACGGACTGGTGCAGAGCCAACAACCTGTCTCTGAATGTGAACAAAACAAAAGAGGTGGTTGTTAACTTCAGGAGGGCACGGAGCGACCACTCCCGCTGAACATCGACGGCTCCTAGGTAGAGATCGTAAAGAGCACCAAATTTCTTGGTGTTCACCTGACAGAGAATCTCACCTGGTCCCTCAACACCAGCTCCACAGCAAAGAAAGCCCAGCAGCGTCTCTACTTTCTGCGAAGGCTGAGGAAAGTCCATCTCCCACCCCCCATCCTCATCACATTCTACAGGGGTTGTATTGAGAGCATCCTGAGCAGCTGCATCACTGCCTGGTTCGGAAATTGCACCATCTCGGATCGCAAGACCCTGCAGTGGATAGTGAGGTCAGCTGAGAAGGTCCTCGGGGTCTCCCTTTCAGCCATCACTGACATTTACACTACATGCTGCATCTGCAAAGGAAACAGCATTATGAAGGACCCCATGCACCCCTCATACAATCTCTTCTCCCTCCTGCTGTCTGGGCAAAGGCTCTGAAGCATTCGGGCTCTCACGACCAGACTATGTAACAGTTTCTTCACCCAAGCTATCAGACTTCTCAATACCCGAAGCCTGGACTGACACCTTGCCCTACTGTCCTGTTTATTATTTATTGCAATGCCGGTACTGTTTCTGTGCACTTTATGCAGTCCAGTGTAGGTCTGTAGTTTAGTGTAGGTTTCTCAGTGTTGTTTTTTTTTTATTACATAGTTCGGTCTAGTTTTTTGTACTGTGCCATGTAACACCATGGTCCTGAAAAACGTTGTCTCATTTTTACTATGCACTGTACCAGCAGTTATGGTCGAAATGACAATAAAAGTGACTTGACTTGACTTGATTTGATTACGCATCCTGCACATACCATTGGTACTGACATAGACTATTAACCTCTGGCTGTTCACCCTCCCACTTAAGAAGGTTTTGGAATTGATTTGAGAAATCCCCAACCCTAGTACCTGGGAGGCAACATACCATCTTGGAATCTTGTTCCACAGAACCTCCTGACTATTTCCCTGACCAATGAATCCCCTATCACTACTGCTCACCTCTTTCCACACTTCCTTTCACGGTCACAAATCGAGACTCAGAGTCCTGACCACTGTGGCTTAATATTGAAGTGAATGGCCACAGGGGTATCCTTTCCCTCTCCTGACGTTGTCCTGCACGATCGGTGTGACTACCTCCCTGCGGCCACTGTACATCAACCTCCCCATCTCCCAAATGAAGCAAAGGTCATCCAGCTCCAGTTCCCTGATGCAGTCTGTGAGAGGCTGCACTTCCCGCAGATGTACTTGTCAGGGATACCGCAGGTCTCCTCATCTTACAGCATCTTCCAAAGAAAGGACAAAGGTAACCAGAAACTTACATTAGGCTCCGCCTCCCCTCACTGAAACCTCCTGAGCAAAGCCACAGCTGCCCCCTCTCACCCTAGCACGCTCATACTATGGCTGTTCTGCTTAAACCTGATTTCTTCTGATTGGTCCTTTTCAAGTGCCTAATAACTGAACACACTTAAGCTCTGCAGGAAATTCTGACGTGCCCTCATCACTATTAAAATATAGTGCCAACTTATATTATTCATTCCTTGGTGCAGAATTGTTTTCATAACATTTTTTGATTGTGTAACTTCAGCTTGAGGAAGTACAGCCAATGGTATCAGAGGAATTCTAACTGTTTTAATTGCTACTTGCAGCGACTACAACATTCCACTGTCACTTTCTTCAATAAAACTATATATTACATTGTTGTAAACTTTTCTATTTAATGCATTTTATGGTGGTGAATCATTTAGTAACATTTATTTGACTGTAGAACTTAAGGTTTGGAAGTTAGAGCCAATGTAATTACAAAACCTGCAAATTTGTTAAGCAGGGTTGCTGTGCAAAGTACATACCATTTTTCTACTTTCTACAATAAAACTATATCGGAACTTGTTATACACGTTGTGACTGCTTTATTAGGTACCTTCAAGGCTCAATGTGTTGTGAGTTCAGAGATTCTTCTGTCCACCACTGTCACTGTTACTTGAGGTACTGTCAGCTTGAACAAGTCTATCCATTTTCCTCTGATGTCACTCATTAACAAGGCACTTTTGCCCAAAGAACTGCCACTCACTGGCTGTTCTTCTGTTTTTCACACCATTCTCTGTAAACTCTAGAGAATGCTGAGCATGAAAATCCATGGAAATAGTAGTTTCTGGGATACTCAATCGAAGTCACTGTGATCACTTTTCTTCCCCGTTCTGTTGTTTTGTCAGAAAAACAACGGAACTTCTTGACTATGTCTACTTGTGTTTATGCACTGAGTTGCTGTCACATGATTGGCTAATTAGATATTTGCATTAACGAGGAGGTGTATATGTGTACCTATTTTAAACTACTCTATTTTGGTAGAGGGTGTCTGTTTTTAATTTGAACATCTTTCTTTTCTTAGGCAACACGAGTGAATCTGCAGATGCTGGAAATAAATAAAAACACAAAATGCTGGCAGAACTCAGCAGGCCAGGCAGCATCTATGGGAGGAGGTTGTGACGACGTTTCGGGCCAAAACCCTTCATCAGGAGTGAAGTAACATGGGATGGTCGAGGGGGGATAAGAAGTGGGGGGAGGGATGAAGTAGAGAGCTGGGAAGTGATAGGCTGGAGGGAAATGGGCTAGGGGGGGGAAGGTGGAGAATTATGGGAAATAAAAGAGAAAGAAAGGTGGGGCTGGGGGGAGATTATAATGAAGGGGGGAAAGAGAGAGAGAAAGAGAACCAGACTAAAATTATAGATAGGGATGGGGTAAGGGGGGGCCTGCTGAGTTCTGCCAGCATTTTGAGCTTTTTATTTTTCTTTTCTTTATGTTTTAACCAACCATTTCATTAATTTACACTTCTGCTTCCCAAATTCCTTTTTGTGATTCCTGTTCCCTACCAGACTAAATAAGATCCTCTCTAATAGTACAATCAAACTCGTCTGCAAGGATATCAGGGAGAGAGATAAGCCTTCAAATACATTAAATATTTAATATTTTACTTTCCAAAACAATATCTGACAGCCCAAATTCTTTTGCATCAGTAGCACTGATCTAATATTGCATTAATACATTTTGTTCTATTAAAACCAGGATCCTTGAATGATACAACACTGTCTGAAAATTCACCCTGAGAAACATCAGAACGCACATTCGTAAACCCTCCTCTTCATTCAAGATGACTGGGTTTAGTTAAGTTGGATGTGTATTTAAATCCACTTCCCAAATGCACAATGCACTATTCTCAACAGAATAAATCCACATCAGACAAACTAAACACAACACCAAATGCAAGAAAAATTGAGGAATATTGCTTCATTTGGCTCTTTGTTATGAGTATTCATGTATGGCTGAATGACAATTAAATTCAAACTTGAACTTGATATCAGATATTTAATACTATCTGAATGGAAGAAACATGTACATTGCTTATAAGATTTCTTAATCCACATGTTATAGCATTTCTTCAATTATGCTTAAATATTGTGTCATGTACATGTAGGCGGCAGTGAGTCATAAAATGTAACCAAATCTCTCATAAATACTGTTCATTGTTGATTCTTCTAATTGAAATTGAGGTCAGTGCAGCAAAGCAAAAATTCTAAGCAGTTAATCATTGGGTAATTTCCTTTGAGGGAGCTTTGATTGCATGGAACTTCAACATTTCAATAGTCTTGTTGCAGTCATTTAATGTAACTTCAGTCTGCAGAGCAACATCCAAGCAGCAAATCCATAATAGCTATTATCAACATTAATGTCTTTCCAAATTATATGCCATATCATGATTGTTTTAGATTGCAATAGGAGGAAGTGCTATATGGATTAAGATATCGTGAAAAGTATAAAATATTGATTCGGTTTTCCAGTTGCAAAAAGTAAGTCAAGAACGCTGCATACTGAAAAAGTAAAATCGCAGTTTGCAAATGAATTAGACATTTTCATACACTTTTCCCTGAAGCAGGGTGTATTTGCCCCTACAGTATCAAGACAAGAACCAGTGACCATCACCACCAACATGCCCAAAAAATGCCAATTTAATAAACTGAAATCATCTGTTCATTAATAACAAATCCCACTACATCTTATAATTCTTAATCTTCCCTTATTCAGACAATCCATTGTTTTCTGGTCAATTCATGCTACTGTTTTCAACAGTAGCCTGAGTAAATAAACCATCTTTTTTCTCAGTCTTTGATCAGGCATAACTGCCCCTCATTGTTTGAGCAAGTATAAAGTTAACCTTTGTCTCAGAACCTCTGCTGCAGCATTAATAGCAGAGAGCACCAGACTTAATGAGGGAATCTCTCTCCACCAACCTGCACAGGTATGCACCAAGATTTCCTCAGTTTATCACAGCAACTGTCTTCTCCCTAGTTTACAGCTACACCAGTTCTGCCCTTCACCAACATTCCTGCCTCAAGTGCTGACCTTCTTATGATGTCTCCAGGCAGACCTGCACCTGGACCACTCACCAACCGGCCAGAAAAAACATGTCAACATGGGACATTGTAATGGTTCAGTCTGGTGTCAGAAGTAACTTGTCCTCTTATCATTGGCAGCTGTGGCCTCCTCACCAAACAACACAGTGGTAAACTGCATAATGGAGGAAATCATCAAGACAACCTCCACCTTCTTCAGTGCTGTAAAGGTCCTTTGTCATGTTCACATTTTTGAGTAAACTGTAAGCTGTATTTCCTCAATCCTTGATCAGACATGACTGCCCTTGACTGTTTATATATGTTCTCCTCCTTTCAAATACAAAGTTAAACTTTGCCTTGGAACTTCTGCTGCTGCAACAAAAGCAGAAAGCATCAGCCTTTGTTAAGAGATGCAGGTGCAGACTATCTTTAAGTTGACAACTTGAGGCATGTCCATCAATAGTTCATCAGCTTACAGCTTTGTAAGTTGATAGAGTTGTAGAGAGGGTGCATGACATGCTTGCATTTGTTAGTCAAGACACTGAGTTCAGAAGTACTGAAGATACACAGTGCCTCTGGTTCGGCCATATCTTGTGCCTGGTCACCCCATTATAGGAAGGCTTTGGAGAAGATACAGAAGAAGATTGGAGGGCAAGTGCTACAAGAAGACGTTGGACAAACCAGGGTTGTTTTCTTTGAAGCTGCTGAGGCAGCGGGGAAATCTGATAGAATTTTCTTAAATTATAAGAGCCACAAATAGACGAAAAGACTATTTTTTCTGTCTATGATTTCAGTCTTTATCATAGGACTGAAATATCAATACTAGAGAACACGTCCAAATAAATTGTGCAGGACAAGCTCTCTTTTTTACACAAAAGCAGTGCATGCCTCGATTATGCTGCCAGGGATGGTGTTTGGGGCACATATAATAGTCATTCAAGAAACTTTTGAGTTAGGCACATGAATATGCAGAGGATGGAGGTACATGGACTGCATTCAGGGAGAAAGGAATGGGCACTGTTAGCATAAATAGTCCGACATGGCATTCTGAGCCATGTGGCCCATTACTGTTATACTGTTCCATGTAATACTGAAACCACAAGTCCGCCTCAGTCTCGTATTTCTTCCCAGTCAGCTCCATCTTGGGCAGTAGCCAACAAAGTACCCAGGACGTCTTCAGGGAGCGGTGTCTCAGAAAGGCAGTGTCCATTATTAAGGACCTCCAGCACTCAGGGCATGCCCTTTTCTCACTGTTACCATCGGGTAGGAGATACAGAAGCCTAAAGGCACACAACATAGCGATTCAGGAACAGCTTCTTCCCCTCTGCCAATCCTATTCCTAAATGGATATTGATACCTCATTTTTAAAAATATATACAATTTTTACGTTTTTGCACATTAAAAAAATCTATTCAATATAAATGTAATTGATTTACTTCTTTATTTATTATTATATTTTATTTTCTTTCTTATTATTATTTTTCTCTCTCTTCTATGTTATGTATCGCATTGAACTGCTGCTGCTAAGTTAACAAATTTCACATCACATGCCGGTGATAATAAACCTGACTCTGATTCCCTGCCAGCCAGGTAGACCCCATTTGCGCGGAGTGCGCATGCGCACCAACTAGCCACCGCCGGCCGGACGCGGTACGCATGCGCCGTATGCTCCTTCCGCCGGCGGACCCGGTGCACGTTAATCGGAGGGTCCCTGTGTCATAGAAAAGATGTACGCTGTGGCCTTCGTGTAGGATCGGGCAGACGATGATGGTGGAGAGAAGGCGAGGTGAGTCGGCGGAAACTTGCCGCCTGGTGGGCTGATAGAAGACGGAGAGATCGGGTGGCTGAGGTCTGGGGATGCGGGTTTCATAGGTTGAGCTGAGCATTTAACCTTGCAGGAAGAGATTTCCGGGATTTTGATCCATGGGTCGTGGACACATCTCCAAGGCAGATTTCCAGCATCGGCAGATTTTCTTTTGTTTGTGATGTGTGGCTGGAAGAGCATCTTCCAGGTAATGTTTTTGCGTCCCCTATCCGTCCTGCGGGTAGATAGTGGATTTGGAAGCTGCTCTCAGCTGTCTTGATTTTTATTTATTTCAAGATGCCTTACCGACCCAACGAGTCGCACCGCCGGCAACCTACCTGCTCAAACACAGAACAATTTACAATGACCTACTAACTGGCACGGTGTTATACATTTACTGGATTTCGAATGATTTGTAAATTGTTTTATTATTGTCACGTATTAAGTTACACAGAAATACTCTGTTTTGCTTGCTATCCACACATTACAACATGCACTGAAGTAGTATAAATGAAAGCAATGACAGAATGTGGACAAGGTGATAAGAGTTGCACAGAAAGTTGAGGTGTTTTCTCTTAAGTGGCGGAGGCTGAGGGGACGCCTCATGGAAAGTTATAGGGTAATGTTTGACTAGATCAATTAGACAGCCGGTATCTTTTCCCAGAGACTGAAATGTGTAATACTAGAGAGCATGCATTTAAAGTGAGATTGGGAAAATTCAAAGGAGATGTGTAGGGTAGATTTTTTTTATATAGTGTTGGGTGCCTGGAATGTGTTAGTGGGATGGTAGTGGAGCCAGATATGATACAGGTTTTCAAAAGGCTCTTGGGCACATCAGTCTGGAAGAAATGGAAGGTTGTGAACGTTATGTGGACAGAGAGATTAACTGGGCACTTGATTACAAATTTACCGGTAGTTTATTCTGCACAATATCATGGGCCAAAGGGCCTATTTCTGTTTGTGACCAAAATGATAAAACCAAAGTTTACTGGAAACACTCTAAAAGGTAAATCACCCTTGCAGCAGCCTCAAAGTTCAAAGTAAAAGTTATTATCAGAGTACATGTATGTTACCACCTACAACCCTGAGATTCTTTTTTTCTGTGGGCATATTTAGCAAATCTCTAGAACAATATTTGCAAATATCAGGTGCAACTGTAAACAGACTGCAAATGCAAATATAAATCTTTAGTAATAAATAATGAGCATGAACTAACAAGATAAAAGAGTCCTTAAATTAGTGCAGGTAATTTGTTCCTTTTGTTCAAAAGCCTGATGGATGAAGGGTAGTAACAGTTCTTTAACCTGGTGCTGTGAGTCCTGAGGCACTTGTACCTTCTACCTGATGGCAGCAGTGAGAAAAGAGCAAGGCCTGAGTGGTGAGGATCTTTGGATGCTGCTTTTCTACAGCAATATTCCATGTAGCTGTGCCCAATGGTTGGGACGGTTTTATTTGTGATGTACTGTGCTGAATCTACTATCTTTTGTTGAATTTTTCACTCAAAAGGCATTGGTGTTCCCATACCAGGCTGTAATACAGCCAGTCAGCACACTTCCCACCGCACAACAATAGATGTTTGCCAATGTTTTCAATGACTTGCCAAGTGTATACAGACTCCTAAGGAAGTAGAGGCACTGTCGTGCTTTCTTTGCTATAACGTTTCTATGATAGGTCCAGGACTGAGATATCAAAGGAATTTAAAGTTTCTGATCTTCTCCACCTCTGAGGATTACTGGCTTATGGACCTCTGGTTTCCCTCTCCTGAGGTCTGCAATCAGTTCTTTGGTCTTATTGACATAGAGTGAAATGTTGTTATTACGCCACTCAGCCAAGTTTTCAATTTCCCTCCTGTATGCTGATTCATTACTCCCTTTGATATGGTCCACAACAGTGGTGTCATCAGCAAACTTGTATATGGTGTTAGAGCTATACTTAGCCACTTTCAAGAAATTAACGGATCTCTGTTCCCTGGTCCCCCTATTCTAATATAGCCTTCCTTGTTGTCCGCTATACTCCCAATAGAGGTGTCATCCACAAATTTGCTGCTTCAGTTTACAGCATTATCGTACAGATCATTGATATAGGTAACAACCAACAACAGACCCAGCACCTTTCCCTGCAGCACACCAATAATCACAGGCCTCCAGTCTGAGGTGTAACATACACTACCATTCTCTGGCCTCTTCTGTTAAGCCAATGTCAGATTCAATTTACCTGAAGAAATATGCTCTATGCTGTAAGTTCATTGACTTTACCTCTTCTTTTTGTTAATAATAAATGCAGTGAGCCTGCCTATTTCCATGTGCGCTGCAAACTGTTTTTGTCTTCCCTGCCTATTTCACTTGTTTGATTGACTCTACATTTGATTTATTCTCCACCACAATGTTATTGCTTTTACCAGCCCCCTGCCAAATTAGTTTACCCCCCCCAACCCCTCGATAGTGTCAGCAATCCTCACTACAGTGATGTTGGTTCCCTTCCAGTTTAGTATAACCTGTTACAGAAGTGATCCCATTGTAACAAATAACTGACGTCAAATAATGGTACTTAGATTCTTGTTTGTTTTTCCCCCAAAAGTTACTATCTTCTGATATCTTTAAGTTTGCCCTTTTTGTTGAACGTTTATTATTTTTTTTCTTGAATCTCTGCAGTATTCAAGCAAAAGGTTTTACAGAAGTTGTATTTTTCATCACCTCTTGAAGAAAAGACAAATGAAGCCCCAACCAAAAAATCAAGCACAAAGCAAGAGAAGAGGGAACTGGAGAGAAACAAATCTACGGAAACAAAAGGTAACAGTTTGAAAATGCATCCACATTACATCTGACTTATGCCAGATCTCTAGTTAAACAACAGTGTTAATGTATCTTGTAATTGTGTGAATTCACAGTGCTCCAGTAATACCGTGACATCTTTCAAGCCAATTAGATAGTGTGGACCATGGAAACAGGCCGCTGAGCATGACTGTTCCTTGCTGACCAAGATTTGCGACTTAGTTAGTCCCATTTTCCTGTGTTTTGCCCCATATCCCTTGAAATATTGTTAATGTACCTGCTTTATCCGTTTCCGCTGGCAACACCTTCCATATACGGACCACCTCTGAGAGAAAAAGTTGCCCCTGAGTGTACATGAAACCTCACCCCTCTCACCCTAACCCTATGTCCTTGAGTACTTGATTCCCTAACCTAAGGGGAAAAAGACTGCACAATCACTATGCCTTCCATGTTTTTATACGCTTCCATGAGATCACCCCTCATTCTTTTATGTTACAATGAATAAAATATACCAATCTGCTCATCTGTCTGCATACTTCCTGCAGATCTGGCAACATTGTCATAAATCTTCTCTTAATGGGATCTTTCCTATAGGAGCGTGACCAAAACTGAACACAACACTCAGCTTGCCAACATCTTGTACAACATCAACAGAGTGTCCCAATTTCTGTTCTGAATGTCCTGACTAATAAAGGCCAGCATGCTAAAAGTTGCCTTTGCCATCCTGTCTATCTGCAATAATAGTTTTCAAGAACTAACAGGGTTCTAGTATTTACCGTGGAAGTCCTCCCCTCATTTGTCTTCCTGAAATGGAACACCTTGCACTCCCCTGAACATGACATTCCTTGTTCCACCTACATAGCTGACCAAGGCCCCTGTGTAAATCCTGATGACCATCTTCACAGTCTGACACTACCTATTTTAGTGTCATCTACAGACCTCCTAACCATGCCTTGCACATTCTCACCCACATCATGACAGTTAGCAATGGGTCTAGCACCAACCCACTAGTTGTGAACCTTCAGTCTGCAAAACAGCCTTCCACCATGACTCTGCTTCCAACCATCAAGCAAATTCTGTATACATTTCATTATCTTTCCTGCCTCCCATGTGATCTAACTTTCCATAGCATCCTACCAAGGATTTGCTGAGGTCTGTATGGACAACAAGTGCTTTGCGCTCATTGACCTTATTGATTAGAACTTAAGGCTGATTTATACTTCTGCGTATAGGCTATGCTGTAGGTCTGAATTATACTTCTGCACAGGCTCTATGCCGTAGCGAGCAAGCATTGGTGTGCACCAAAATGCTAGTTGGCGGTGGGGTTTCTATGCCACTGTGTTAAGTTTCTTCGTGAGAGACATGGACGGGGAAATGCATTTCAAACATTTTCGCATGTCAACGGGTAGATTTGACTACTTGGTTCATCTATTTTACATCGGTGTACAGACGTGGCGGAGAAGAAGCAACCGGAAATGTGTAGAAGGAAATGCGATACTACCAATCATAGTTGTTGCGGTCTGCGTTGCTGCGACGTGTGAGTGAGTTTTTTGGGGAGGTGCACGTCACCTTACGGCCTAGCATACACGGTACGTATGGAGTAGATGCAACGCAGAAGTATAAATCATGCTTTAATGTCTCATGTCTTATAAGCTTGATTCCGCTTTTCAACCTCCCACACACTGATCCTAATCAACCCCTGCCTTTCCATATTTTATCCCTCAGAATCTCCTCTTAAAAACTTAACTGCCACAGATATTAGGCTTCCTGGTCTATCGTTACCAGATTTTTCTTTGCATCCCCTTTCAAGTAAAGGCACATTAGCCATTTTCCAATCTCCTGGCATTTCACACATCACACATCACAAAGATGATACATACACAAAAGCCAGGGCTCTTGGAATTTCTTTTCTAGATTCCCATAGAATTCTTAGATGTATCTGATCAGGCCTGGGAAATTTATCTTCAAATGTTTTAAGACATTCAGGATCACTTCTAATGTAATGGACGTAACACCAAGACTTGCCCCATCAACCAACTCAAGTTCCAAAGTCTTCATATCTTTTTGCTTGGTAAAACCATAGGAGAAATATCCATTCATTCAATCAGATTCCTTCTTCCCCTGCTCCTACCTCTTTGTTCCTATCACCAAAAATGTCTACTTTAGACTTTGAGGTTCAAAGGTTAATATTTTTAATCAAAGCATGTATCCATCTACAACTCCAAATTGTGTTCTTCTCCAGATAGCCACAAAACAAAGAAAGAACATGATTCTTTTTCAGAGAGAATCATCAAATCCACCCCTACACAAAACTGAACAAGAACATCGACCCCACCAAAAAAAACCCTCCCCCACCCAAAAAACTAACAGAACATTCACCCCAAACACTCTTCCTCGCACAACAAAACAGAAAAGGAACGGGCAATAAAACACAGAATATAAAAGTCATACGTCTGAAATAGTCCATACTTCATAAACACAGTAGTCTTATCCATAAGCACAGAACCATGGTACCATCCTATGATATCACCGATAATCATCGAAAGAGAGGGACAGCACGAGGCAGAGGGGCCTACCTGCCTGAAACACTGAGTCTCATGGTGATAGGCCACTTACAGTCTCGTCTTTGGCAACGATTAAAAGGCAGGCAGTTGGCGCTAAACATTCACTCGCCTTCTGCATTTGCCTCAATGTCTCAGTCTTCCTCGACACTTTAAACAGCGGAATGGAGTTGAACATCAGCTCACATCATCTTGAACTTTCTTTGCATCAAGGCCGTCCAAGTAGGCACTCGCTTCCCGGCAAAGTGCTGGATCACTCAAACGATTTCCAAACTGTAAATCACAGGCTCTAACAATCCCAGAAACAATTTAAGGTGAAAAATAGCCCTTTTATTCTATTAAAACAGGCACTCTACTCTATCTAGTTACCCCTTTTCCCTGTATATATCTTGGATTTTCCTTAAATGTTCTCTGCTGAAGATATTTCATGCCCCTTTTTTACCCTTCTGATTGCCTTCTTAAGCATACTCCTGCATCCCTTGAACTCCTTGATCTCAGCAGATTGCTCCTGACCCATGCCTCCTTTACCCTGATAAGAGCTTCAATATCTCTCATTATCCAGAGTTCCTTACTTGCCATTCACTCCATCAGGAACTCCATATACCATATTATCTCAATTTAGAACTTTTTCACCAAACAAAGAATTATACCTTTATACTTTATTTCGTGGTTGTCTGTGGGGAAGACAAGTTTCAGGATTGTATACTGCATACATACTTTGAATTTTTGAACTTGTGGATCAAATATGTCCTTTTCCATTTGAAATTAATGGAATTGTGGTCACTGATCCCAAAGGTCCCCAATGACAGCTCAGTCACTTATCGTGATCTATTTCCCAACAAGAGGTCATGCTTTGCCCTTTT
Source organism: Hypanus sabinus (assembly GCF_030144855.1). Taxonomy (NCBI): domain Eukaryota; kingdom Metazoa; phylum Chordata; class Chondrichthyes; order Myliobatiformes; family Dasyatidae; genus Hypanus; species Hypanus sabinus. Next base: position 67,743,513 of record NC_082715.1, on the reverse strand, counting down.
CCGCATAGGATCCTCTATATACACAGGAGATTCTCCAGTTGCTGGAAATCCAGAGCAACATATACAAATGCTGAAGGAACACAGCAGGTCAGGCAGAATCTATGGAAATGAAGAAGCAGTCGACGTTTTGGGCTGGGATCTTTCTTCAGGACTGGGGGAAGATGCCAGAAAAAAGAGGAGGGAGAGGGCAAAGGAGAATTAGCTGGAAGGTGATAGGTGGGAAAGATTAGGGGTGGAGAAGAATAATCTGATAGAAGAGAGTAGACTGGGGGAGGAAGAGAAGGAGGAGCATGGGAGGGGGTAATAGGCAGGTGAGAAGGGATAAGAATCCAGAATGGGGAATAGAAGAAGAGGGAAGGGAGGGAGAAAAACATCACTGAAATGAGAAAATGATGTTTATGCAGGTAGATTGGAAGCCACCTGGATGGATTAGGAGCATTCTTCCCAGCTGAATGCCAGAGCCACAGGTCTGGTTGCTGCTACTTTCTCTTGAGTGGTCACCTTCTTTATCACATCCCAACTCCCGCCCTGTATCCAAAATGGTATACACTTTTTCCAAGGAGAATGGCCTTTGAGGAATCTTGCACTATCTGCCTACCTGGTGGTCACTCAACTGCCTGTATCTTTTATGTGACCAGCTCACCAAAACTTATCAGTGATGCCTTCACCATCACTGATGATCCAGAAGTGAGTCTAACTGCAGTTACTGAATTTGGCCAGCTAGGAACTGCAACTGACCACTTCCCACAAGCGTAGTTCTCAGGGTTACTGTGCATCTATCTGATTTGCCATTTCCTGTAAGATGAGCCTAACTCTGCCCTAACTACTACCATCCTGACTCGCCAAGTATGAAGATTAAAATTGAAAGACCGTACCTGCGCTTGATTTTACTCTTGCCTCTGTTCTTTGACTTTAATCATCACACAGCCAAAGCCACAGCACTTTGAATTAAAAAAAAATGCACTTAGGAATCAAACAGGGCTGGTATGACCTTTTACACCTGCAAAACAACACATGCTATGAACGTGAAAAATGCTGTGTAATGCTGCCTCCTCCCTACTGCTGTTACACTGATTAGGTCTTGGAGACAATTTGCTTCTATAGATAGCACCTAATTTTATGTAAATATTGGCTGCTTTTTGTCCTGTCATTTTAGGCCTGAAACATCAACTGTTTACTCCACTCCATGGACACTACCTGTCTTGCTGTTCCTCCAGAGTTCTGTGCATTTCCTTAAGAAAAATTAAGTTTTTTATTCTTAAACTAAAATGACCATTTGAGATACTATTGGGTGTGGGTGAAGAAGATGACCTCAAAAAAGCAGCAGTGGCAGCCAGGTCTGTGGTATCAGTGTGAGCAGTTTTTTACCTCCAGTGAGTTTAGATACTACTGTGAGAGTGCAGAAAATTTCAGACAGAGAAATTACTTCAGTTTCTTCTAAAATAGCAGTATAGAGAAGACTATAACAGATATCCAAAAATTATTGTGATTAAGGTAAATCTGAACGTGTTCAAATCAAAATCAATTTTTGTCGTATGCATTAGTACATGTATGCACAGGTGCAATGAAAGTCTTGTAAAATCACAAGCACATTGCATCTTATAAGCAACATTCACAATTATACACTTTTTTAAAAGGAAGAGCATAACAGAACAATTCCATTTTGGTGCAAATTAATCAATTTGTTCATAGAGCTAAACTAGTGATTAGGGTGCTGCTGCTTGGTTCAAGAACTGAATGATAAGGAGATGAGTTGTTCTTGAAGCTAGTGGTGTGGAACAGGCTAAGATGGCAAGGCCAAGATGGTGGGGATCTATGATGATAAATATTGCCCTCTCGAGGCTGCACCTTCTGTAGATGCTTGATGTTCTACATGCATATTAAGGACAAAAGAACAACCAGAGTAAAGTAGATCACAGTAAGGATATATGAATTACCATGCAGTGTAATCCTAAGTAAATAGAGGATTTTAGTTCATTGGGATATATTGGGACCTGTACATTTTGGCCCAGTTAAGTGGCTGCCCCAATTAGCTGAAGTTTCATGGAAATAGTTGAAAAGGTATAAAAAAGACAAACTACCTTTTAAATGAATTAAAAAAATATGCATTTAAATGAAATACAGAACAAATTAGAACACTACCAATACTACTACAGTACCATAAAACTGCATCGGTTCCTAATAGTTATCAAAAGAAGAATCCGTCCAGTGTACGCTGCCATGTTCCTTTAACCATAAATGAACAACATTAGCGCAGACACCCAGTACAGGTAATAGACTGCCTTCATACAATGCTTTCAACAGTTGCATCCTCCAAATCTTCATTTTCATTGAAACATTCAAGACAATTATTGATACCTTAATTCTTCATGGTTCCAAACTTGTTGAAGTGAGGAAATTGTTTCAATTTCACTCCCAGCCATTTCTGGCAATTCCAAGCTGAATGCTTTGAGCTGTAGTGAACAAAACAGTTCTGAATTGTCTTGTTGCTTATTTATCGCCAACTATCCGTGACCAAAATCATTTTTTTTTAAAACACAAACACACAAAACTAACACAATTTAAAAACTGTTTACTCTAAGCACTGTCCAGTGTCCAATGGTCACACAAGTGCACGTGACTAACACAAGTTAAAAACAGTTCGGCAACAGTCTTTTGTTTCAATTCAGCAACATAGTGTCCCAAATAAATGAAGGGAATCTCTGCTTTTTTTTTTGATTAGGTTTTGTTCTTTAAGAGTTGTCCCAAATCAGTGGCTGTCCCGATTAACTGATGGCCCCATTAACCAGAATCCAGCATACTTCTCAGCAGTATTTACAAATAAACCTGACATTGTTTTTGAAAATTTCAGTGAAGGTGCAGGTGAAAACCTAGTGCATGTCTCCATAAATAAAGAGGAGGTACTTTATTCCTCAGCAGGCTTAAAGGTGGATGAATCCCTAAGGCTAATGGAATGTAATCCAGACTGCTCCAGGAGGCTAGGGAAGAGATTGCTGGGGTACTGGTTGAGATTTTTAATGGACCAAATGAAAGGAGGATGGCAAATGTTCCTTTCCTTTCGGTTAGTCCTGACGAAGGGTCTCGGCCCGAAACGTTGACATCGCTTCTCCCTATAGATGCTGCCTAGCCTGCTGTGTTCTACCAGCGTTTTGTGTGTGTTGCTGTTTGAATTTCCAGCATCTGCAGATTTCCTCGTATTTGCTCATGGCAAATGTTTCTTCCCTTTCAAGAAGGCAGAAGATGAAGCCTTACTAATAATGGATGCTGCTTTTCTGAGACAGCACTCCTTGTAAATGTGGTGAGGAGAGCTTACCTATGATGGACTGTGTTCACTACATTTTGTAGGTTTTTCCTTTCAACAGCATTGGTGTTTTCATACTGGGCCATGATGCAGCTCGTCAGTGTATCTCCCGAAGCTCGTCAAAGTCTTGGATGTCATGCCAAACCTTTGCTAATTTCTAAAGAAGTAGAGGCACTGCTGTGCTTTCTTCATAACTACACTTGTGTGCTGGGCCCAGGACATTCTCTGAAATAGTTACTCTGAGAAATTTAAAGTTGCTGACCTTCTCCAGCTCTGACCCTGATGAGGACTGGTTCGTGAATCTCCAGTTTCCTCCTCCTGTGCATTTAGGACAGAGATAAGGGATTTATTCAGCCAGAGGGTAGTAAATCTGTCAAATTCTTTGCCACAGACAGCTGTGGAGGTCAAGTCAATGAGTATATTTAGAGTGGATGTTGATTTCTTGATTATTCAGGGTGTGAAATGTTAAAGAGAAGGCAGGAGAATGGGGCTGAGAGGTATAATAAATCAGCCATGCTGGAATGGTGGAACAGACTTGATGGGCCCTGTTCCTATCTATTGTGGTCTTGTATATATTAAAATAAAATCTTCCACAGGTACTGCCCAGATTGATCCTGAATGCAGGAAATTGTACACAGTAAGCCTGCCCCCTCCTGGATATGAAGAGTCTGCACCTGAACCAAATGAGCAGCGTGAACCTCAAGAATCAAGTGAAGAAGAATCGGAAGGTAGTAAGCTTTTCTTCCCATCAATTCGCCCCTCTCCCAGGAGCAGTTTTAAAGAGATGTCAACCTTAACTAATCAATGTTGGGCAAATTTATATCTAAACATATGCAAAATGCTGGAAGAACTCAGCAGATCAGACAGAATCTATTAAGAGGAATAAATAGTCTTCATTAAATCCTGATGAAGGCTCTTGGCCTTCATTGACTGCATATTCTCTGCCTGACCTGCTGAGTTTGTGTCTGTAGGCCCCTCTTTCTAGCATCTGCAGACTCACTTGTGTTATTGTTTATTTCTCTAATGATGAGTTGAAATGAACGGTGGAGGAAATAATTGATTATATGCTTCAAGCACAATGACGTCCAGTCCTTTGCAACATGTCATTGTTTCTTTGATTAGCTTGGGCTCTTGCCTTTGGCTGCAAGGTAGGCCTGGACTTCCTAGTTTGAGATCAAGGGATTGCAGCTGATGCTTCAAAGAAACTTGCCCACTAAAAGGAACCAAAGTTTTGTCATATGGTTTTTTCTTTCTACTATACAATTTTTAAATAAAATGCCAGCTGATGGTGTGCAACATTAAGAAAGCTCAGTAATTACTTTGAATAATTCCCACTCAGCATGTTTCTTTGCATGCAATATTCAATAGCTGGAACAGAATGTAAGGGTGCCCAGAAAATATAAGGAATCAAGTTGTTATGTTTGAATTGATTAATTTACTTCATTTTAAGACTTGTAGGATTAAGAGACTGGAACATTTACAAGGTATTAGGGGAAGATAAATTGCAAACTAACTCAAAAGTTAAAAATTAGTTTAAAATTACATTTAGGTGATCTCAGTGAGCGCAGGACCCCAAAATTCATTCTTTTCAAGATCTGACAGTTTGTTGAACAGTAATTATGTTTTGAATTTGATAAAAATCTAGTTTGTCATTTAATAAAGCCAGACATTTTCTAACCACAAATCTCAGTCGCTTTAATGGACAACTCTCTTACTTCGAATAGACCTGAAAAGACTGCAAGGGCAAAGAACCAGAATGTCACTGACAGTGATATCAAATTTCTGCACTCTAGTATCTCTGCTTGCTGCTCATTTCAGAATAAGTGATCGATGGCAATTTTACAATTGTTGGAGCTGCAAATGCAAGTTAATTTTTTTAGAGAGCTATTGAGTTAAGCAGCATGGAAACAAGCCTTTCAGTCCAACTGATCCATACTGACAAATATGCCCCATCCAAGTTAGTTCCATAATCAAAGCCTATCCAACTGTCTTTTAAAAGGAATCATCACTTCCTCTGGCAGCTCATTCCATGTTCATACCACCATTGCGTTAAATAAAAAATTGCCCTCAAACCTCTCGTCTTCCCCTCTCAATTTGTAAATGTTGGTTTGATCTTCAAATACCCTTCAACCAAAGTAATAGTACTTTGTGTTACAAGAGGTAAAAGTCAAACTTTGAGGACTCACAGTTAGATTTGTCTTTTTTTTTGCACTTAAAATCTACTCTCACTCTGTAATGAAGTTATAATGGAAAAGAAGGCCATTGATAATCTGAGCATGAGATCAAAGTTTCCTATGGGTAAACTGCTCATAAAGTGCACCTTTCCCTAGTTTTCTTGTATTTTGGTGTAACAGTAAATCTAATTTATTTTCCAAAATATTATTTTAAACTATTTAATTCCAGTGTTCATAGACTATAGTTCACAAATAGGTGTAATTAAGTGCACACAACTTTTTGTATTTTGCTTTAACCCTGAGTAATTTTTGGATAGAATGATAGGATGTTGCCAGGACAAGACGGGCTGAGTTACAGGGTGAGGTTAACCAATATAGTTTTCTATTCCTTGGAACGTAGGAGAATGAGAGATGACTAAAGATTATGGGAGTCTTGGATAAAGTGGATAGTAAGTCTTTTCCCAGAGAGCAAAGATTCTGGGTGAGGGACGTGAATGCCACGCAGAGGTGGTGAGTATATGGAATGAGCAGCCGGGGAAGTGGTTGAGGCAGGTACAGTAGTAGCATTTAAGAAGCACTTGGGTAGGTACAGTGAGGGCATGACTTAGAAGGATATGTGCTGAATGTCGGGAATTGGGACCAGTTGGGTAGGCACTGTCATCAGCATGGTCTGGTTTGGCTGGAAAGCCTGTACAGTGCTGTATTGTTAGATGATTCTTTTGACAATAGAAAATCAAAGGAATTACAAATTACCTGTTTGTTTATTTATAGAAAGGCATTCTGCAGAAAAATTCCACAGAAAGCACAAGCGGAAAAGAAAACTCAAGGGCTTGGTGCATAAAGACTTCTGTGAAAAGACAAACACAGAATTTCAGCAGCCAGCAGATTTACAGACTGACATCTTACAAACTTTGACATATTCTGAAAAGCCAAAAACTGAAATGTTAACTAAAAACAGGAGAAGGAAACTCAAAAAGAAACGACATAAAGAAAAGCTGAAAGCAGCTGGACTGGTATCAAAAGCTGCAGCTGTGGAATTAATTTATCAACCAGTCGAGGGCAGTAATAGTGATGTTGCTGGAGCTGAAGAAGCAGCTGAGGTCATTGACTGAAGTACAACCTTGGAATTATTCTTCTCTGTTGTACATTGCTACTTTTAATAATCTTGGATAATTTCTTTTGCAGCATTGATTTTCAGTCAGTACTCCCACTATTCAGAAGCCAAAGCACATAATTTAATTGCAAGGTGTGATCGGTTAACACTTACATCAACATTGTTTTGGGGAAAAACAGTTTTCTTTTTCATTGTGCATATTATTTCATAGAGAAAATTTTAAGTAATTATACTTTTGTATCCTTTTGCTTGAGATGATGATCATTTTACTTGCCATGCAACTATCATTAACTATATTTTAGTCTTGAATATTCATAACAGAAGGCTGAGAAAAAGAATTGTATTTTGTTCAGTTCTAATTATTTGACATCATTATGCAATTGTCTTAGTATAGAATTAAATTATTTTGAGAGATAATTTGTTTCCACATTTTTATGTAGATAATTTACAAATGTTACAATTAGAATATAATTATTTCTTTGCTATCTGAATACTACATTAAACTGTTCCTGTCTCATCTGAATATTAGTTTTTTTAATTCTTAAAAAAGTGAGATTTGAACTTCTGCAAAACTGATATTTACTTATTTAGAATATATGATAGAGTGATGCAAGACAGATTCTCTTTCCATATTTACCTGTGCCATTGGATAGTCAACTGTTGGTTGATTATCCAGTGGTTGATCCCAAATTTTCAAGGATTCATGGAGAGGAAACTGACCTCAGTTGTGAATGCCTGGCCAATATTCTGAGAATATTACCTCCGAGGAATTGAACAAAAATGTTCTTATTCCTGATATGTGTGTATATTTCTTGCTTAAACACTTTGTGCACGATGCTTGAAAAATATAGAATTAGTGTAAAACTGACAGTATAATTTGTTCCATATGGAGTGGTTTGTAGCATTAGGAACATAAGTTGCAGCTTTCAGCATGTACCAAGACATTTGTGCTTTATTCTGTTGTTTATATCAAATTTAGTTCCCAGCACAGCTTTTGTTTTAGAAATCTGTCAACTGCCCTCTAGAGTACTTGCCCAGTAGCAGCACTTTTCTGAAATAGTATTTAGAATTATAGAACAGCTAGAACCACTAAAATTGAGTTACAGGGTCACAGAGAAAACTGCAGCTATAATCGTTATAGCTGTTCTGATTTCTTTCTTGACTATACTACTACATCACTTGGAGTCCTTAACATGATCCTAGCTAACTGTATACCTTTCTCTTAACAAGAGTCTCAGTATCACTCATCATTGAAGAATGTTTGATTCTTTAACCAATAACATGTTTACAATGCTAACTATGAATCCTTTGTTTATACAGAGCCTTAAATATGGGTGCATTGTTGAAGCTGTAGTGGGGAAATCTGTTACGTATGCATTATTGCTGAGTATAACGACATTTTTGTTTTACCTTAAGATGAATAGCCTTTGGAATGTATCCTAGATACTTGTGTACAGAAGATCATTTAGTCTGTCATGCCCGCAACTGTCCATTTGTTATATTAAAAAAAACTAGAAATGCTGTGTGTCAGGACTGTAGGAAGAGAAACAGTTCACATTTCAGGTTGAAGGTCCTCTATCAGAAAAGAGAAGGTGAAAAAGAAGCTTGTTAAGCCTGAGGGAGGTTTGGGAGGGAGTGGAGATCTCTAGGTTAAGTAATATCAGTGACAATGGGGTTAAGTCGTGAATAAGGGTATCTGTTCAATGAGTGAACTTAAAGTGAGAGCGTAGACAAAAAGAACATAGTCAAAAGAATATTGTAATTGTGATCTATTTAGCAGGAAGATGTGTGGTGGGTCTGGCTCAGCAGCATGACCTTCACTTTCAGAGAAGAAAATAAAAAAGGGGAATAGTGGGGGATAAGCAAATTGGGCCAGTATTGCAGATGGATGATAGTTCCAAACAGAAATAAAGTTAACTAAGTTTGTATTACAAATGCAGTCCAGAAGGCTGGACAGGTACCTGCATTGAAAATGAGATACAGTTGCTCAGGCCTAATTGGAATTTTCATTTGTTTAAGCGAACTGAGCTTTGTGGACTGAGCCAGCATCTAATTGCTCTATTTATGTTGGTCATTAACACACATGATGAATTTCACTGTATGGTTTGATGTAAATTCATTAACAAAGTACGTATAGGTTACCGTAAACAGCCTGACATTCATTTTCTTGTGGCATACTTAATAAATCCAGTAACCATAATAGAATCAATGAAAGACAGCACTACCAGGGTGGACAACCCAGTGTACAAAAGACTTTGACCATGCAACAAAAAATCCTTGAAAGTGAGTCCATAGGTTGTGGGAACAGTTTAAAACTCAGAAGTTTGAGAAGTAAACAGCTCTTTCTGAAACTGGTGGTGTGAGTCCTGATGCTCCTGTACCTTGTTCCAGATGGCAACAATGAGAAGGGAGCATGACTTGGGTGGTGGGGTCCCTGATGATGGATGCTGCTTTACTGCGACAGCTCTCCACGCAGATGCACTCAGTAGTGGGGAGGGCTTTACCCATGATGGGCTGTGATAAATAAAGCTCACCTTTCCTGTCCCAGATGAGATCCCAATGACCCACACATCTGAATCCCTGCCCCTCACCAACTCTTCAGCCACACGCTCACTTGTCAAGTGCCACAAACTAGGGTAAGAATAACCCAAAGATTACCATCCTCGAAGTCCTGCTTTATAAGCATTTTTGTAATTCCCTATAATCACTCTTCAGGATCTTATCTTGTTTACTGCTGGTCACCCTGATACAAGAAAGATGCCTTTCAGATGGAACCAATGCAAAGAAAAATTACAAAGTCATGCCAGGACTTGAAGGACTGAATTATATGGAAAGGTTAAACAGACAGGAACTTTTTTCACTGATGAGTAGTGATCTCAGAGAAACATATAAAGTCATAAGTAGCATAAATTGTGTGAATGCACACAGTTCCCCCCCCCTCCCCGCCCCCACCCAGGGTTGGGGAATAGGTTTTGGGTCAGAGGGAAAAGAAATAATAGAAACTTCGATCAACTTTTTCAACCGGAGGTGCCAGAGAAAGTGGCTGAGGCAGGTGTATTAACAACATTTAACATGAACTTGGATAGGTACATGGAAACATTAGGAATATAAACCAGTTTTCATGGTGTTTGACTCATTGACTTTATGACTATATAAAGAGAAAGGAAACCTTAATTAAATTCTTTTGTTTTTAGATATACTATAGCTGTGGAATCTTTATTGGACTATGTAATCAATGACTATAAATGCATCTATTGAACTACTAGTTCAAAACAAATAATTTGGCCATCAGGAATTTAACTTAATTATAAAGGAATGTGGGGTGGATACTGAAAGGAAGAAATGATCATGTGATTCTGGAATTGTTGTGGAGCCTGTGATTTGCAGTTTGGAGATTGCATTGATTCAGTGCTCAGCAGTCTCCGAGAGGCTTCTGGGAGGCAGAGGCAGAGTGCGAACCTTGTGGTGAAGGCTGCGGGACACGAGCTGACATTACTCCATTTCACCCTAACCCTAAAGACTCCATTAAACCGATGAAGGTGATTAAAACATCAAGGCGAACGCGAAAGGTAAGTGCCGGCTGCCTGCCTGCCTTTTGATCATTGGTGAGATTGGCCTACTGCAGGAGAGGGAAAGGCCTGCTGCTGTGTCTGGAGAATGTTATCCAGGTCTTCTGCGATTTGGATATGAATCTAGACTATAGATTTCCTTTCAGTCATAGTTTTTTTTTATATTCTGTGTTTTCCACCCGATCTTTCTAATTTCGTCTTTGTGCAGGGGAGTGGGATTATGGGGGTCGATGTGCTTGATCAGTTTTTTGTGCTTGGGGGAGAAACTTGGGGGTGATAATAGTGCTGCCATTCTTTCTCAGTTTCATGGCTATCTGGAGAAGAATTTCAGATTTGTATACTTTGATAATAAATGAACTTCTGAACCTTCAAATGTTAAGCATTTAAAAGAACTAAAATTGACTGAATTGATACTGTCGGTTCCAGAGATTAAAAGGAGAATTTGAAGAGATAAATAAGAAATCCATGTTTCAAAAATATAATGTATTGAGCCAGGTTAGAGTGCATAGACAAATTTGACTAATCAACATGAAATATTAGCCATAACTGAAAGGACAAGGAGCAATTTGTGCTGAGTCACAACAATAGATGGCCAAAGTGATAAACTAAACAATAAATCAAAAAGCAATCAGTGAATAAGATAGAGACAAGCTTCTGTGGAATGGCCACGTTGGAGCAGATACTTTGGGAGGTGCTGTGTTTGAATTCAGAGTGCTCAAGCATAGTTTTGTGAAGTTTAGCTATCAGGGTTAGCTGCAGTGATCAAGTCTCTAGCACTAAGACAGGGTCTGGCTCAGAAGGGAAGGAGGGAAAAAGAGGAGTGTAGTAGTGATGGGGGTTTCATAGTTAGAGAAGCATGAAAGAGATTCTGTAGACATAAAAGAAACATCGGGATGGTATATTGTCTCTCGGGTGCTAGGATAAGAGATGTTTCAGATCGGGTCCACAGCATTCTAAAGCAGGAGTGTGAGCAGCCTTAAGTTATGGTACGCAAAGGGAGAAGGTCCTGAAGAGAGAATAAGGGAGTTAGATAAAATGCTGAAAAGCAGAGCCTCCAGGCCAGTAATCTCTGCTTTGCTGCTTGTTCCATGCTTCAGTGAAGGCAAAATTAGGATGATTTGGCAGCTGAACGTGGGGCTGAGGAAATTGTGCAGGGGACAGTGTTTCAGAATTCTGGATCAGTGGGGCCTCTTCTGCAGAAGGAATGAACTATACAAAAAGTAATAGTTACACCAGAAGCTGAGGGGAACTAATATCCTTGCAGGCAGGTTTGCAAGAGCTTTTGGGGAGGATTGAAAGTAATTTGGCAAGGGGTGGGAATTGGAGTGAGAGGGCTGAGGATGGGATGGTTGGTAAATGCAGTATGTAGTGAGACTGAGGAAGGGTAGGCAGGTGATATGGCAAAATGCAGTCAGAATGAGTTGAAGTGTAACGGCAATATCAAAGAGGGTGATGAATGCAGGTCTGAAGGTGATATATTTGAATGCATGCAGATGATCATGTAGCACAGTTGGAGATTGTTGGGTATAACATTGTGTGCATCACTGGATTATTGCTGAAAGAAAATCATAGTTTGAGCATAACATTCAAGGATACATATTATATCGAAAGGACAGGCAAGTAGGCAGATGGAGTGGGTGGTTCTGTTGGCAAAAATAAAATAAAATCTATATAAAGAGGTGACATAGGGTTGGAATATGTAGAATCCTTGTGGGTAGAGTTAGGAAACTGCAAAGATAAAAAGACCCTGATGAGAGTTATATACAGGCCTTTGAACAATAGGAAAGAAATGGGATATAAATTACAATGAGAGATAGAAAAGGAATGTAAAAAGGTATTGTTACTATAGTCATGGAAGACTTCAATATGCAGGTAGATTGGGAAAGTCAGACTCACTGGTCTATAATTTCCTGGGTCATCTCTATTCCCTTTCTTGAACAAGGGAACACCATTGGCCTTTTCTCCTTGGAGCAACAGAGCCTAAGAGGTGATCTGATAGAGGTGTATAAGATGATGAGGGGCATTGATTGTGTGGATAGCCAGAGGCTTTTTCCCAGGGCTGAAGTGACTAACATGAGGGGGCACAGTTTTTAGGTGCTTGTAAGTAGGTGGTGAGGCAATGTCAGGGATAAGTTTTTCCACACAGAGTGATGGGTGCATGGAAAGCACTGCCGGTGGCAGTAGTGGAAGTGGATACAATAGGGTCTTTTAAGAGCCTCTTAGATAGGTACATGGAGCTCATAAAAATAGAAGGCTATGCACTAGGAAAATTCTAGGCAGTCTCTAGAGTAGGTTACATGGTCGGCACAATGTTGTGGGCCGAAGGGCCTGTAATGTGCTGTAGATTTCTATGTTCTATGTTCTAAGGATGTGCAGCCTGGGGTCATTAGCACTTTGGCATTAAAGACTTCGGTTGAAAAGGGATTGATAGCCTGCACAGTGAAGATAATGAGTTAGCAAACAGGCTGAAAAGCAGGGCATTGAAAATAGGAATTCTTGGGTTACCCCCAGTGCCAAATGCTAGTTAGAGCAGGAATAGAATACAAGAACAGATGAATATATGGCTGAGAGATTAGTGGAGCTGGAAGGATTTCAAGTTCTTGGTTCAGTAGAGCATTTTCTGGGGGACAGGTGACCAATACAAGAGGGACGGGTTGCACCTTAACAAGAAGAGAACTAATAACTTGCTGGAGAGATTCATTGATGCAATTAGGGAGGATTCTCACTGGTCCTGCAGGAGAATGGTAATCTGTGCACCAGTTTAGAAAGTGGAGGGATTGAGAGGAAAGTAGATGTCATGACCAGTAAGAGTGTATGAAAGGATAGGAAGGAGCAAGGTAATTGACATGATGGGATAGATGGGTTTGTTTTAATACTAATGACATTTAGAGTGTGTGATGAATCATGGAACTCTGATGGTGTAGCCAGTACTTGGTAGAGAGGGGCAGGACTTGATGAAAATGTTAGAATTTCAGTGTTTCAAGAATGATCAAGAGGGAGGTACAGAGAGAGTGGGGAAGGGACTTACACTGTTAATCAGGGACAATAGCACAACTGTACCCAGGGTGTATAATGGAGGGTTCACCCACTAGGTCTCTATGGGTAGTACTGAAAAGAATATGGATGCCAGCAGTAGCCCACAGCGAGGAACAGACGTGTTCCATAAGGATTTATTTACCTTGAGCTCCCTAATCAAATCTGAATCATTACACAACACCCAATCCAGAATTGCCTTTCATCAACTTTCAGAGCATCTTTCTGAGATGCTCTTAAAAAGCCATCTCATAGGCATTCTATACATTCCCTCTCTTGGGATCCAGCACCAACCTGATTTTCCCAATCTACCTGTATATTGAAATGCTCCTAAGAAAAGTATAAAAACAACAAGGTTGTTGTCATTGGATACTTCAATTTTACCAGTTTCGATTGGAACCTCCTTAATTACATATAGATTGTCTAACTAGACGAAGGACCTTATTGGACCTGGTATTAAGAAATTAACCTGGCCAGGTAACTGACTTCACAGTGAAAGTACATTTAGAAAATAGTGATCACAACTCCCCAAGTTTTAAGATGAGTATGAATAAGGAAACTTGCAGAAGAGTGCCAAATCTGGGCAGACCAAATCTATGGAACTAGGGAGAGATAATTGGGAAAAGCTGTTTTTGGGCAAGTCCACATCTGGTCTGTGGAGACTGATTAAATATTGGACAAGTATGTTCCAGTTAGAAGGAAGAATAAGGATGGCAAGCTAGGATGAGAGATGTGGTAAATATAGTGAAGAAGATAAAGGAAACATGTTAGGCTTAAAAAGCTAAAATCAACCAGTGCCCTTAAGGATTATAAAGAAGCTAGAAAAGAGCTCAAGAAAGGAATTAGGATAGCCAAAAGGGCCGATGAGAAGTCCTTGGCAAGAAGGATTAAGGGGAACCTCAAAGCATTTCATGAAGGCTTCAGAGAAAAACTAGGCGGAGAGGAGAGCTGCTCAAGAACAAAAGAGTGAACATGTGCTTGGAGGTAAAGGGTGAGTGATGTTCTAAGTAACTACTTTGTACAGGTATTTACTAGATAGAAGGACATGAAGGTAGTGAGGTCCGTGTGGAGTGTACCAAAATCCTTTGGCATTTTGAGACAAAGAAAGAAGGAACGTGGGTCTCCTGAAGAATGTTAAGGTGATTATGTCCCCAGTGCCTGATAGAGTATAGCCCAGATTATGAAGAGAAGAAGATATTTTATTGTTGGGCCTTGACCAACATCTTTGTGGTCAGTCCAATGACAGGTGAAGTCCTAGAGGACTGGCAATAGGTGGTGTTCTTCAACTGTTCCAACAAGAGAATTAAGGATAGCATGATCGCTGAGTCTGAAGGCGGTGAAACCTTGAATTCCATTCCTGATAAGGAAAAGAAACTACAGAAAGTGCGTCAATACAATGGTACATACCTGGAGAATGGTTTTATTCCATTCCTGTCAGATCAGTGATGCCCTATGTGTCTTATTTGTAATAGTGTACTGTCTAAAGAAGCCATGAGACCAAGATTGCAGGAACACTTCTGTAAAAGACAGCCTGAAAAGGCTACTTATGGTTTTACTCAGTTCCAGAAGATGAAAGAAGCTTTTGAAAAGTGTTGCATACTCGAGCCATTTGCCAACAAAGCTAAAAATGACCTTGATAGTTATCTCATTGCTTCATATAATATTTCCAAAATGATAGCAAACTGGAAAATCTCACCCAATTGGTGAAAGATTAATAATGCCTGCTGTATCAGAAGTACTCACCACTGTTCTCAAAATGGATACCAGTATTTTAAAATCAATTCCTCTAAGTAATAACTCTGTAGCTCGCCATATTGATGAAGTGAGTGAAGACATTGAGTACCAATTATGCAGAGAGTTACAGAAAACAGAATTTGTGATACAACTGGATGAGTCAACTGTGAGACAATGAGGCATTGCTATTGGCATATGTATGGTTTATCAAAAATGACAAGTTTATGAAGAGATTCTCTTTTGTTAAATGTTAAAGACAAATACCAATGGAGAATCAATCTATGATGAGCTCAAAATGTATATTTTGGGACTGGGACTGGGACTTTGTTCATAATGCTTCTTGCATTGAAATAGACACATCTCAAACAATAGACAATAGACAGTAGGTGCAGGAGTAGGCCATTTGGCCCTTCTAGCCAGCACAACCATTCACTGTGATCGTGACTGATGATACACAATCAGTACCCCGTTCCTGCCCTCTCCCCATATCCCTTGACCCCGCTGTCTATAAGAGCTCTATCTAACTCTCTCTTGAATGCATCCAGAGACTTGGCCTCTACTGCCTTCTGGGGCAGAGCATTCCACATATCCACCACTCTCTGGGTGAAAAAGTTTTTCCGCATCTTTGTTCTAAATGGCCTACCCCTTATTCTTAAACTGTGGCCTCTAGTTCTGGACTCACCCATCAGCAGGAACATGCTTCCTGCCTCCAGTGTGTCCAATCCCTTAATAATCTTATATGTTTCAATCAGGTCCCCTCTCATCCTTCTAAATTCCACTGTATACAAGCCCAGTCGCTCCAATCTTTCAACATATGACAGTCCCGCCATTCCGGGAATTAACATTGTGAACCTACGCTGCACTCTCTCAATAGCAAGAATGTCCTTCCTCAAATTTGGAGACCAAAACTGCACACAATACTCCAGGTGTGGTCTCACCAGGGCCCTGTACAGCTGCAGAAGGAGCTCTTTACTCCTATACTCAATTCCTCTTGTTATAAAGGCCAGCATGCCATTAGCTTTCTTCACTGCCTGCTGTACCTGCATGCTTGCTTTCACTGACTGATGTACAAGAACACCTAGATCTTGTTGTACTTCCCCTTTTCCTAACCTGACTCCATTTAGATAGTAATCTGCCTTCCTGTTCTTGCCACCAATGTGGATAACCTCTCATTTATCCACATTAAACTGCATCTGCCATATATTTGCCCACTCACCCAGCCTGTCCAAGTCACCCTGCATTCTCATAACATCCTCCTGACATTTCACACTGCCACCCAGCTTTGTGTCATCAGCAAATTTGCTAATGTTACTTTTAATCCCTTCATCTAAATCATTAATGTATATTGTAAACAGCTGCGGTCCCAGCACCAAACCTTGCGGTACCCCACTGGTCACAGCCTGCCATTTCGAAAGGGACCCGTTAATCACTAACGGATTAACCAAGGCTAATCAAACCTTCAGTCTGAGTGCATTCCTTCCCTATCACCTACCTATCCTCCTCTCACACTGTCTACAAGTTTTCTTGATTTGTGAGCCAACTGCCCCTTCCTCTGTCTCTTCAGTTCACTTCCCACCACCCAGCAATTCTAGTTTAAATTCTCCCCAGTAGCATTAGCAAACTTCACTGTCGGGATATTGGTCCCTCTTGGATTCAAGTGCAACCCATTATTTTTCTACAGCTCACGCCTGCCCCAAAAGAGGTCTGAAAGATCCAGAAATTTGAATCCCTGCCCCCTGCAGCAATCCCTGAGCCACGCATTTATCCTCCACCTCACTCTATTCCTATACTCACTGTCGTTTGGCAAAGGCAGTAATCCCAAGATTACTACCTTCGAGGGGCTGCTTCTCAACTTCCTTCCTAACTCCCTGTAGTCTGTTTTTAAGACTTCCTCCCTTTTCCTACCTATGTTGTTGGTATCAATATGTAGCACGACCTCTGGCTATTCACTTTCCTACTTCAGGATATCATGGACACAATCAGAAACATCCCAGACCCTGGCACCTGGGCAGCAAACTACCAACTGTGTTTCTTTACTGCGTTCACACAATTGACTGTCTGACCCCCTAACTACAGAGTCTCCTATTACTGCTGCCTTCTTCCTTTCTCTACCCTTCTGAGCCACAGGGCCAGTCTCTGTGCTAGAGGCGCGGCCACTACTGCTTCCCCAGGTAGGTCATCCTCCCCAACAATACTCAAACAGGAGTACTTATTGTTAAATGGGACAGACACAGGGGTACTCTCTAGTACCTGACTCTTGCCCTTCCCTCTCCTGACTGTTACTCACTTATCCCGAGGGCCCGGTGTGACTACTTGCCCATAGATCCTCTCTATACCTCCTCACTTTCCCTGACCAGATGAAGGTCATTGAGCTGCATCTCCAGATCCCTATCCTGGTCTCCCTGACTTCCCACATCTGACAACCAGTACAAATCACCGGCCTTACAGGTATACTTCCCGTTTCTATTCTACACAGATAATTTCCCTGGCCTCGACCCGTTATTGCCGAAGCCTCATTGAACCAAAGCTCTTCTACTCTGTCTCCCTCTACTCAAGATACCCATTCTATAAATTTGTCTTCTTTTTAAACTCTTCACACTGGTCTAACTCGCTGATGTCCACATCCTTGCGTAGTCATCTCAAACACTTTCTGTATAAAGCAACCAGCATTAAATACAATACTCCAGGTGTGGCCTATTTTGCAGTTTTACAAAGCTGCAGCATAACCTATCATCTCTTGAAAATAATTCCTCAAATAATAATATTAAATAAGTTATTTTTAAGCCTGTATTTCATTCATTGTTGAAACAATCTAGATCTATTAGTGATTTATCCAGAATTATCGGAATTCAGAATATCTTGGGTTTTGCATTGAGTAATAACAGCATGAAAACAGGACCTTTGCCCAACTCATCGTGCCAAACAGGTGCCTACCCAAGCACCTCCATTTGCCCATATTTAGCCCACATTCCTCTAAACATTTCTGATCCATATATTTACCTCATTATCTTTTAACTGTAGTTATTCTACTTGATTCTCCTAATTTCTCTGGCAGGTCTTTCCATACTCACATACACCTCTTGAAAGACCTGTGAACTGGAGTATATTATCCTGCTTTCACCCTAAAACTGTGTTTAATTTTGTACTTTCCGATTCTGTGCACGTTACCTTTGGAAGAGAATCAGAAGTGTGCTGTAAGGCGCTTTGGCTCTCCAAGGGGTAAGCTGAGCCATAATCTAGAACATTATCAGAATACTTGAGTGAGTATATTTCAAAATAGATATGCACTGAATGGCGTAATGTTCATTGAGATCTGAAATCATTGGGGTCTGAATGTGAGGAAACTGAGGATCCAATTGCAAAAGGAAGTAATAAGGCTAAGGTCTTGAAGCTTATTGTGAAAAAAATATAAATGCATGAAATAACTTGTGCACATAGATTAATTGTATGCCCATAAAGTGAGGTTAGGCACAGGAGTGTCTGTGCATAAGATACATAAGGCACCTCTGACAGGAAATAATAATACATAGTGGTGATGGAGATGTGGAGTTTTTACTTAGTGGGTAGCCTTACTCCTTGGGGAAAGTAATTGTTTTTGAGCTTGGTGGTCCTGGTATTGATGCTATGTAGCCTCCTCTCAGATGGGAGTAGGGTAAACAGTCCATGTGCAGTGTGGTAGAAGCCTTCATGATGCTACTGGTGTTCTCCGTCACCTTTCTATATCTATTTATCCCTGACGATGGGTAGGCCTGTGCTAGTGGTGCAGTAGACAGTTTGATTTCCTGTTAGAGAGCCTTCCCATCTGTCACAGTGCAGTTTCCGTATCATGCAGTCATGAAGCTTGTTATGATGCTCTCTACTGTGCATCTGTAGAATAACATGAGTATAGATGTGCATTGTCCGGGTCTCTTCAGCCTCCTCAGAAAGTAAAGGCATTGCTAAGCTCTCCTCATTGTGTAGAATATGTTCTGGGACCATGAATGGTTGTAGGAGATGTAACCTCCCAAGAGTTTGCAACTGCTCACAGATCCATTGCTATGCAACCAATCTGAAGAGGGGTGTGAGTGGTGAAGTTCGCCTGACGACAGTTACCATCTCTTTTGTCTTGTTGACATTGAGTAAGAGGTTATTTGCCTGGCATCAGGCTTCAAGCTATGTAAGCCTTCTCATTGTTGTTGGTGATGTCATGTCATCAGCAAACTTGACAATGAGATTTCTTGGGTGTTTGGCCTTGCGATCATGTGTGAGCAGAATGTAGTTAGACTCAGCACTCAGCCCTGGGGGGGGGGGCACCCCTCTTGAGGAAGATGGTGAGGGAGGAGGGGTTGTGCATTCTGACTATCTGAGGTCTGTTAGGTAGGTAGTCCAACACCCCACCCAGTTGCACAGTGATGTACTTAGATGGAGAAGTAGGAATTTGTTCACTAAGGTCTGTGAGACAATAGTGTTGAATAGTGAACTGAAATCCAGAAGTAGCATTCTGACATAAGTGTCCTTGCTTTCTAGGTGTGTCAGGGCCAGGTACATGACAGGTACTATGGCATCTGTCGTGGGGCGGTTCTGCCAGTAAGCATATTGGTGTCTAATGTGGCAGGAATGGAATTTTTGATGTATGCTATTACCAGTTGTTCAAAGCACTTCATGATGATTGGTGTCAGTACTACTGAGTAGTGGTTAGTTAGTTCTGAGGGTATAAATTTCTTTGGTACAGGGATGATGATGGCTGATTTGAAGTGTGTGGGGACAACAGTCTGTATTCGTGAAGCTTTGGTAGACTGAAATCCTTGATGAGAAACTTTGAAACACTATCTAAGAATTTAAAATTAGTGCTAATTAGTGCTAAAAGCTGTTGCATCTCTGTACTCCACCATTCCATCTTGTCCAGACTGTCCTTACAGCTTCTTCATGTCCATGATACTGTCTTTGATGCTGCTGTATCTGAATCTGAATCACCCTGCCTGCCGCTTTCAAGGATGTTTGGACTTGTACACCAAGTCCCTTCTGACTTTCTTTATTTCCAAGGATCTTACTGCTCATGGTGTATGTTCTAGCCTCATTTATACTCACTCACATTTATCTCCATCTGCTATTTCTCAGCCAATTTCACCAACACAGCAGCATCACTTTGTAGCCTCACACTCTCCATGCCATCAACAGCTTCATCGATCTTCTTATCATCTGCAAACTTACTGATCACACCACTTACATCCATGTGCAATTCATTTACATACTGTATATTACAAACTGCAAGGACCCAGGCACTGATCTCTGTCGAACATGAACAAGATTAATCCCAGGCTCCCATTCACAGAAACAAAGCTCTGTTGTCACTGTTTTCTATTGCAAAGTCGGCTTTGGATCCATTTTATCACCTTGCCCTACGTGCCTGAATCTTCCAACCAACTTCCCATGTGGCAATTTGTAAAATCCTTAATGAAGGCATCCTTTTTGGCATTCCAAATCATATGGATTTATCGATCCACTAATTCTCATGGTGCTTAATTTCCATTTCTTTTTACCACAATTTACTTTTCTTACCCTATTGCTCAATATCATTGATTCAAATATTTCTGCCTGTTTTGTCCTCCCAAATTGTATTTTCACTCCCTTGGCATCTACGGTTCTCATGTATTTTCCAAATGTTATTATCTTGAATGTGTTATGCTGTGGCCAACATTGTCAACATGTTTATTTATCTTATCTGTTCTATTTAACTCCACATTACAGCAATAATTACTACATCAATGTAAAGAACTGTGATTCCCTATTCCTTTCCCTGCAGACTCTTCTTGAACCCATAATGCATGCTTCTATAGTCTGGCTGCAATAAATAGTAACCTTTAAGGACTGACATCCTTTTATCATTGTGCAGCAAAACGCTGGCATCAATGTTGAAATGAGTTTTGTCCTATTAACAATTGTACAGGCGCTTCTAAATTGCTTCAATTTTTTGTCACAAAGCACTCTAATACTATTTGATACCACAACTTATCAACCAATATCATAATATTTTGGAAGGGGATCCAAAGTGACAATTGTGTGATGTATTGCACTTTACCTCAAGAAAAAAATGTGACAAACAAATTCTGGTCAGAAATGCCGCACCAAGCACCCACAGAGAATCTGAATGTTATGCATTGCATCTTCCTCTTTGAATTGTCTAATGACTCTACTCTTCTGCGTTAGGTTTTCAGATGTTTCTCTCTTATACCTTGAATGAGCATTCCATTGTCTAATCCTTCACTAATTGTAAGCTAACGTCTTTGTTCAGAGAGACAAAGAGGACTCCAGTTCAGATGGGCTCCTTGGCCCATCCAGTCTGTGCCAGCACATCACATCTACCTAAACCCAGACCATTGACCTCTATATATCTCTCATCCATGTACCTCTCCAACCTTATCCTAAATGTTAGAATTGTACCCACATTCCACAACGTCTGCTGGCAGTTAGTTCCACATTCACATCACTCTCTGTCTGAAGAAGTTCCCCTTAAATGTTTCATCTTTCACCGTCAGCTATGACCTCTAGTTGTATTCTCACCCAGCCTCGGGGGGGTGGGGGGGGGGGAAGGGACAGCCTGCATGTATTGAGCCCAGCTCTACCCCTCAATATTCTCTGTACTCATTCAATCCTATTGATATCTTTCACATAGGTGACCAGAATTCCACGCAACTTTTCCAATTTGGCCTTGCCAATACTCTATACAATCTCAACATAACATACCAAGTCCTGTACTTAATGCACTGATTTATGAAGACCGATGTACCAAAATCTCTCTTTCTGATCCTACCCACTATGATGCAACTTTCAAGAAATTATGGATATGTATTCCCAGATTCCTTGATCCCAGATACTGCAAACTTTATGCCTATCTATTTAAAGATGAGAATTACATTTGATGACTATCGGTACTTCATATTATTCTCTTTTTAAATAAAGTTTACATCTCCACAACCTGGATCAACACATTGACATCGTGTGGAGGCATGCATGGTTCAAGGACTCCATCAGGTGATGCCACCTCAAGATGCCTGACAAAGTTTGATCCAACCCTGGCTCCCGAATGGACAGACTTGCGTCTGTCCTCCCAAGCCACTTCATGCCATACGAAACAACATTAATTTTACAGTGCTTCCACTATCTGCCACTTGGGCAATAATCTTTGTCTCAACAAAAACTTTGCATTCTTGGCATTTATTTAACCTCTGTATATTTTCTCAAAGTCACAGAAATATGTACTATCCCTTGCTTAATTTCACCTCCGTAATAGTATCAAACTCACCATTAAAGCCTTCTTCAACTCACACACAACATCCTATTATATGTTTATTAGATGATTATTTGAGTGACTCCATGACTTCCCCATCTAATCCATGTCAATTTATGAGCCTCTGAGAAAAAGAAAAATGAAAGAAACACAAAAATTGAGCTCATCTATAGAATTTATGCTATTCTAGCATGATTGCACTTTAAGAACACTGACTACATCTTTCCAAACTCATGAGCATGAAGAGCAGGAGGATGACTAGAGTGAGGGTAGGACCAATCAGGGATATAAGCGCAAACATGTGCCTGGAGTTGGAGGAAGGAGGGGAGGTTTTAATGAATATTTTGCTACAGTATTCACCATTGAGAGGGACCCTGACAAACGTCAGGACAACAAGCTGATATGCTGGAACACGTTGATGTTAAGAAAGAGGGTTTGCTGGAACTTTTGAACTCTCTGTGCCTGACTGGAATGTAGAGACATTTAAGGGACGGATAGAGCCATAGTGTCAAAGGAAACTGCAGCACAGAAACAGGCTCTTCAGCACATCTAGACTGTGCTGAATCCAAACTTCTGAAACATTGAAATCAAGCTCGCATGCACCACTTTGCTGGTAACTTGTTCCACACTCTCAAGACCCTCTGAGTTAAGAAGCTTTTCTGTATGTTCCCATTAAACTTTTCACCTTTCACCCTTAAACCATGACCGCTGTTTGTTCTCTGTGGAAAAAGCTTGCTTGCATATACCCTGTCTATCCACCTAATAATTTTGTATACCTCTGTTAAATCTCTTCTCAGTTTTCTACGATCCAAGAAACAAAGTCCTAACCTAGGTAATCTTTCCTTATAACTCAGGTCCTCGAGATCTGACAACACCCTTCTAAATTTTCTCTGCACTCTTTCAAACTTATTTACCTCTTTCTTGTATGTAGGTGACAAAAACTGCACACATTACTCCTAATTAGGTCTCACCAATGTCTTATACAACTTCAACATAACACACCATGTCCTCTACTCAGTACTTTGATTTGTGAAGGCCAATGTACCAAAAGCTTTCTTTACAACCTTATCAACCTATGACACCACTTTCAATGAATTATGGACCTGTGTTCCTGAAACCCTTTTTTCTACTGTGCTCCTCAGTGTCCTACTGTTCACTGTGTGTGGCCTACCCTGGTTGGTATTAATGAAGTGCAATATTTTGCATTTGTTTGCATTAAATTCCTTCTGCCATTTTTCAGCCCATTAGGTACACACATGGATGAAAGTAAAATGGAGGGCTCTTGTAGGAGGGAAGGGTAAGATTGATTATGCATTAAGTTAAAAGGTCAGCAAAGCACCGTGAGCCAAAGGTATTGTGCTGTACTGTTCTGTGCTCTACGGTCTATGTTGTATGAATAGGCAAGGTTTCAAATAGGAATGGCATTCCCAATTTGGGATTCTAGGAAGCAAAATGGCAGCATCTTTTTTTCTGTTTTCTCTCTGAGAGTTCGGATGAAGTTCCTTCTGCACTGGAATCACTTCTAGGGAAGGTAAGACTTGAACAAAAGGAACGGGTTACACTTGAATCTGAAGGGAACCAATATCCTTACAACACACACAAAATGCTGGAGGAACTCAGCATTCCATGCAGCATGTAGAGTAAAGAATAAGTAATCAACAATTTGGGCTGAGACTGGAATCCTGATATGGGCAAGTTTGTTGGAGCTGTTTGGGAGGATTTAAACTAATTTGGCAGGAGGAGGAGGGTGTGGGTGGAAATCAGAGAGAGGCTTAGATTATGAGAATAGACATAGAAGTGACAGATGGAATACAGTCAGGAAATGTATGTGATGCACTTTGGTAGAAGAAGTAAAAGTATAGACTATTTTCTAAATAGAGAATTCAAAAATCTGAGGTGCAAAGGGACTAGGGGATTCCTTGTGCAGGATTCTATAAACGTTCATCTGCAGGTTTAGTCGGTGGTGAGGAAGGCAAAATCAATGTTAGAACTCATTTTGAGAGGACTAGAACATAAAAGCAAGGCTGTATTGTTGAGGCTTTATAAGACACTAGTAAAGCCTCATTTGGAGTATTGTGAGCAGTTACGGGCCCCTTATCTAAGAAAGGACGTGTTGACGTTGGAGAGGGTTCAAAGGAGGTTCATGAAAATTATTACAGGATGGAAAGGTTTATCATATGAAGAGCATTTGTTGGTTCTGAGCCTGTACTAACTGGAATTCAGAAGAATGAGGGGGTGTCTCTGAAACTATTGAATGTTGGAAGGCCTTGATCAAGTGGATGTGGCGAGGATGTTTCCTCCAGTGGGGGGGGGGGGGGGGGGTCCAAAACCAGAGGACACAGCCTCAGAATACATGGACATCCATTCAGAATGGAGATGAAGAGGAATTTCTGTAGCCAGAGAGTGGTGAATCTGTGGAATCCATTGCTACAGTGGCTGTGGAGGCCAAGTCATTGGGTACATTTAACGCAGGGGTTGATAGTTCTTAATCAGTCAGGGCATGAAGGAATATGGGGAGAAGGCAGTAGATTTGGGCTGAGAGGGAAATGGATCAGCGTTGATGAAGTGGCAGAGCAGACTCGATGGACCAAATGGCCTAACTCTACTCTTGTATCTTATGGTGATAGGTGGAAAAAGGTAGCTATGTTCACACAGATAAGGCGGCATTTTTCTAGGATTTCCAGGATAGAGTATAGGCAAATAAAACATGAGTCACCCTGGTTATAATCTGAAAATATGTAATGTAATGTGAGTCTTTGAGTCTGATAATGATTAGAATGGTGCAAACTGGATCACTGATTTTCACATATACTGAAGCTCCAGTGTGTGCAAAAAAATGGAAATTTCCAACGATTCATTTATTGATTACTTACCAGCTACTGACGCACATTTTACGTCAAGCAGGTAACCTATTGTGTAAAAATGGACCTTTATAGATATTTTGAAAGCAATTCATTGTGCAAAGTGAAGTTTTCCAAGAATAAAACATTGGTTGCTTGACTTTAACCTATTGAGTCAATAATATCTATTGAATTAATGGAAACAAAGATTTACAGAAACTCTTATTAATCAAATCACCCCTGATTAAGCAAATGAATAAACACTGATAAAATGAAAAGTTACTTTTATTGAAGTTGCACTGTCTAATGCCAACATTAATCTTTATTAACCATCTTTATTTTGAAGCTTGTTTAAATGAATCTCTGTCCATTTGTCATCAACATATCTCCTGCAGCACAAGGGATCACAACACACTCAGCCACTATTAGAATATGATTAGGAATTGTTTCCAAAACCAGAATTCAGGATATCTGATCATCTGTTTGTCCTCTTACCTGCATACAGACAGAGGCTAAAGTGCAAGGCTCCAGAGGTAAGGACTACAAAGAGGTGAACATGGGTGTAAGAGCAGTTGCTAAGGGATTGCTTTGTGTGGGTAGACTGAGCCATGTTCAATGATATCAGAGGATCAGACCAAATACACCACAGTTGTCATGGACTTCATAAATAGTGTTATGGATGAGTGTGTTTCCACAAAACCATTCAGAGTGTTCCCCAACCACAGGCCCTAGAAAACCCAAGAGGTATACAATCTGTTAAAGGCCAGATAAGTGGCATTCGGATCTGGTGACCAAGTGAAATAGCAGAGGTCCAGGTGCAACCCCCAGAAAGTCATGTCACATACAAATTGACAGATCTGGACCAAATTTGAATCACAGAGGGATGCTCGACACCTGAGGTAGGGCTCAAATGTTATCACTTCTTCAAAGTAAAACCAAGCAACAAAGGTGCCAACAAAGTTTTGCTCCCAGATGAGCTTAAAGCCTTTTATGCTCGCTTTGACCAGCAAAACATGGAATCAACTTCATAAACTCGCACAACCCCTATCAACCCTATGATTTCAGTCCCTGAGGCTAACATGAGAGCATCCAACAGCGGGGTGAACCCATTGAAAGGATCTGGCCCAGATGAGGAACCTGGCCGAGTACTGAAAATCTGCACTATTCAGCTCACTGGAGTGTTCACTGATAACTTCAACCTCTCACTTCAGAAGTCTGTGGTGTACACCTGTTTCACCAAGGTTTAAATTATACTGGTGTATGAGAAGAATGTGGCTAACTGACTCAATGACTAAAAATTATTTCGCTGGACTTAGTAGCCAAGCAACATAAGAAGGCCAGGACCTGGACTTGGTGGTCAGAGGCTATTTGAGACAAATTCCATTGGAAGTATTTAATAGGTGGCAGAAGCTTATCGCCACTCCACCCCTGGCTATAACAACCTTAATGAACCAAGGATATAGCAGATTGAAGAAAACATTTCCCCATATTCAAGATAGATAAGGATACAGAACATCATTCATTTTAAATGATAAGAATTCACAGGGATCTCAGAGTGATCTTTTTCATCCGGAGAGCAATGAGTACATTCCCTGAGAGACTGGTGGAAGGAAAGTAACGGTCAGCATTTAAGAACTGTCCAGATGAGCACTTAATCATGAAGGTATAGAAGGCTACTGACTAAGTACTGAAAATTCATTTAAGTATGGATGGATACCTACTGGTTGGCATGGATGTGATAGGCCGAATAGCCTACTTTTTTTAAGTCATAAGACATTGAGGCAGAATTAGGCATTCGTCCCATCAAGTGTGCGTCACAATTTGTTAATGGTGGATCCATTTCCCTCCCAAAACCATTGGCCTGCCTTCACTCTGCAACATTTCATGCTCTGACTTATTAAAAACCTATCAACCTCCATTTTAAATACCATTAATGGTCTTTCCTGTAATACCATGGGCTCAATTTCCTAAGCTGCCTCACATGTGGCATCTTGTCAAAGTCCTTTTGAAAATCCAAGTAAATAACATCCACTAATTTTTCTTTGTCTATCCTCTTTGTTATTTCCTCAAAGAATTCAAACAGGTTTTTCAGGTGAGACTTTCTCTTAAGAAAACCATGATGACTTTGGCCCTTTTTATCAGTATAGGCAAATAAGACACGAGTCCTACCTCCTCCAGGTACCCAAAACTTCTTCCTTAACAATCGACTCCAACACAGAGGTCAGGCTAACTGGCCTATAATTTCATTTCCTCTGCCTCTCTCCTTTCTTGAAGAGTCAAAAGATAATTGCAATTTTCCAGTCCTTTGGAACCATACCAGAATCTAGTGATTCTGGAAAATTGATTAATAATGCCTCCAGAATTCCTTCAGTTACCTCTTTCAGAACCTTGGATGTAATGCATCTGGTCCACATGACTTATCTATCTTCAGACCTTTCAACTTCCCATGCACCTTCTCCCTAGTAACAGCAACTGCACTTACTTCTGCCACATGACACAGTGAAGACTGATGTGAAATACTTACTCATTCACTTGCCATTTCCTTGTCTCCCAATACAACATCTGCAGCATCATTTTCCAGTAGTCTGGTATCTACTCTCACTTCTCTTTTACACATTATATATCTGAAAAACATTTGGAATCCTCCCTGATATTATTGGCTGGCCTGCATTCATATTTCATCTTTTCCCTACTTATGGCTTTTTACTTGCCTACAGCTGACTTTTAAAAGTTTCCCAATCCTCTAAATTCCTATTATTTTTGCTTTATTATTTTTGCTTTTATCTTGGCTTTAACTTCCCTTGTCAATCATGGTTATATCCTGTCTTTAGAATACTTCTTGTTTGGGATGTATCTCTGTGCCTCTGAATTTCTCCCAGAAACTGCAGCTATTGCTGCTCTGTCATCACCCCTGCTAGTGTCTCATTCCAACCAACTTTGACCAGCTCCTCTCTTATGCCTCTGTCATTCCCCTTATTTCACTGTAATGCTGATATATTTGATGAGCTTCTCCCTCCAAAACTGGTTGAATTTATCATATTATGATCACTCTGTCCTAACAATTCCTTTACCTTAAACTCCCTAATCAAATGCAATTCATTACACAACACAATCCAGAATAACTGATCCCCTAATGGGCTCAACCACAAGCTGCTCTAAAAATCCATCTTGTAAGCATTGTACAAATTCTCTCTCTTGGGATCGAGCACCAACCTGATTTCCCCAATCTACCAGGATATTGAAATCCCCCATGACTATCATAACATTGCCCTTATTACATGTCTTTTCTATCTTCTTGCTACTGTTTGGAGGTCTGTATATACCTCCCATTGGGGCGTTTTAACCTTGCAATTTCTAAACTCTATCCACAAAGTTACTACATCTGATCCCATAGCACCAATTTCTAACAATTTGATTTCATTTTGTACCAAAAGAGCCATCTCTCTGCCTAATTGCCTATCCTTTGGATACAATGTGTAACCCTGGATATTAACCTCCTATCTATAATCATCCTTCAGAGGGATATTGGTCCCCTCGGTTTCAGGTGTAACACTTTTCTTTTGCACAAGTCATACATTCCCTAGAAGAGATCCCAATGATCCAGATATCTGAAAGCCTGCCTGCTGCACAAGTTCCTCAGTCACTCATTCATCTACCAGATAATCCCTTTCTCACCCTCCCTGGTGCATGGCACAGGCAGCAGTCCAGAGATTACTACCCTGGAGGTCCTTCTATTCAGCTTTCTACCTACAGGTAGTTCCCTATATTCTCTCTTCAAGACCTTCTCCCTTTTCCTACCTACATCATTGGTGCCAATATGGACCAGGACTTCTGGCGGCCCACCCTGCCCCTCTAGAATGGTATGGATCCAATCCGAGATGTCCCTAACATTGGCATCTCGGGGGCAACATACAACCCTGGTATCTCTACTGTGTCTACAGAATCTCAAGTCTACTCCTCTAACTATAAAATCCCTTGTCACTACAGCTGTCCTCTTCTCTCCACCTCTCTTTTGAGCCATGGTACCAAACTCAGTGCTAGAGACCCGGTCACTGTGGCTTCCCCCGGTAGGCTGTTCCCCCCAACAGTATCGGAAGCAGTATACTTATTATTGAGGTGATCAGCCCCAGGGGTCCTCTGCACTGGCTGTGTATTTCTTTTCCCTTTCCAGACAGTCACCCAGGTATCTACCTCTTACAACTTAGGGGTGACTACCTCCCTGTACCTCCTCAGTTTCCCTTATGAGCAACAGGTTATCGAGCTGTAGCTCCAGTTCGTTTACACATTCTCTGATGAGTTGAAGCTCAGTGCACCTCTGCAGATGTGGTTAACCTGGGGGGGTGGAGGTCACCTAGAATTCCCACGTCTTACAAAAAGAACATAAAACAGACCCTGGAGCCATCCTCACTGCTCTACCTAAGTATTAACAGATGAAGAATGAAGAAGAAATTTACCAGATATGTACCTCACACAAGCCAGTTCTTGCTGAAGCCTGATGAGCCAAAGCCTCTCCACTCTAAAACTCGTCCACTCACACAATGGCTGCTCTTCTTGTGCCTCCCTTATTTTTATTTGCCTTTTCTAATAAATCACTATTTGATTGGGCAGTCAGAAAATGCTGGCAGTGGTTTACTCAGACTCAGTGCCAGATTCCTGTTTTCCTGTTAATTCATCTCCTCCCCAAACAGTAGCCGAAATGGTATACTTGTTTATTTATTATCGAGGAGAATGACCATGGGGTAATCTGTACTCTCTGCCTATTCTCCTTCCCTCAGCTGGATGTCACCCAGCTACCTGCCCCCTGCAACTTAGATGTGACTACCTCCCTGTAGCTCTTACCTATCACATCCTCATTCTCCTCTATGAGCTGATAGGGGACAATGAGGCGGTGATCCAGCTGTAGCCCTAATTCCCTAACACTTTAAGGAGATGCTCCCAGAAAGGTTGGCTTTGTAAAACTGATTCAGGAATCTAGTACTGTGGAAATGAGGGATGATGTCTCAGAGAAGACATGGGTCGAACTTAGAAATTTCACTCTGCTGGGCATACACTAGGTCTTCTTGTATTTAGTGGCAGGTAGTTTAGCAAATATGTAGACCAATTAAAAAGCTATGGGTTTTCAACTTTGCTAATATTTACTGGGACACAAATGTGAAAGGTGTAGAGAGAATTGTTTTTAAAGCACATCCAGGAGAGTACTTTCAGCCAGCATTTGATAATTGTACCAAATAAATAGCAGACCTAGATCTAATGTTCAAGTTCAAGTTTATTTATCATTCAACCATACATGAATACCCATGAACACAGCCAAAAGAAACAGGTTACTTTGGGGCCAAGGTGCAAAACAGTACCAACAGTCATTCACAGCTCAAGGCACAGATAGCTCACAGAGGACAGCAGCGAAAAAACAGCCACACAAAATACCAAAAAACTACAGCCCAAGTCCCTGAGTACTATGAGTGTTGAGCAATCTGCAGCTGAACACTATACATCTTGTCTTCTGCCAGATGAACACTGGAGGGGAGTACCGACTCCAGCATGGACTCCACAACACACGGCCACTGGTGGATTGCACCGACTCCTACACCCCTCTCCCGGGCAGCTGCAAACTGCCTAAATCACGGTTTGAGGCTAGTCCTCACTATGACCGCACTCATGCTGCTCTCCCGCCATCCACCAATAAAACAGTGAATCAGATTTGCAGCCTTCCACGTTATGACTGTCCAACAGGGTCTTCCCATCACAAGAAAAGCAACTCAATCACCCGCTGTTAGATTGCACGCCGCCTTCACACACCGACGCCTCTCTGGCACAGGCAGCAGCACGATCTGCACTATTAAAGGGACAGAGCATAAATTGGCTTGTTACGTAGATGACATTGTGATCTATCTAGGGCAACCAATGTACTCTTTACCTATATTGATGCAATCCTTTGAACAATGTGGTCAATTATCAAGGTACAAGATCAACATAGATAAAACCCGATTACTTTCATATAACTATAGCAGACCAAGAGAAATTGAAAGTAGTTATCCCTGGGCATGGCAGACAGAGTCTTTCAAATGTTTGGGTATTATTATCCCAAAAAACATGGCAAAATTATCAGAATGCAATTATCAGCCGTTATATAAAAAATTAAGGAAGATATGGCAAGATGGAACCTGATTCCTTTTTTCAGTTTCAGTTCAAGGATTGAGTCTATTAAAATGAATATACTGCCCAGACTGCTATATCTCTTTCAGACCCTTCCAATAGAGATTAATCAAAATCAATTCAACGAATGGAACAAGATGTTATCAAGATATATTTGGCAAGGTAAAAGGCCTAGAGTTCGTCTCAAATCTTTGCAATTAGCAAAGGAAAAGGGGGGGATGGGGCCTACCTTCTCTTAGAGATTATTATTTTGCAGCACAATTGAGAGCTGTGATATGTTGTTGCAACCCATAATCTGACGCTCAATGGAAAAACATTGAGGAGCGGGTACTTCCCATCCCCATGCAAGCAATTTTGGCTGATAACTACCTGCAAAGGTACATAAATACTATTGATAACCCATGGGTGAAATTGACTTTTAAAATATGGAAAAATTCTATAAAAGAATATAACCTAGAGGGAGATATTGCAATTCTTAAATGGTGTGCATATGACTTGGGTTTTACACCAAATAAACTTGATGCTAGATTTAAGGACTGGAAAGCTAAAGGAATAACAGTTCTTTGCAACATAATAAAAGAAGGAATACTGTTCAGTTTTGAAATGCTTAAACAGAAACACTTACTAGAAAAACAAGATTTTTATCAGTATTTACAGATGTGGCAATATGTTAATAGGATGCTTAAAAATGTAACCAAGGCAAGTACATACTTGATAGAGCTATTTAGAAAATCATATAATTCAGATAACGGTAGTAGAATCATTTCAAGCATGTATAAGGGTTTGTCAAATCTTAAAACACTTTCGACTTCATACATTAAAACGAAATGGGAGAAGGAAGGAGGGATAATTATATCTGAGGAAGAATGGACAATAATATGGAGGTATCAATGTAAGTGTACCAGTTCACAGAAATGGAGGGAGTTCGGATCGAAAAACTTGATAAGATATTTTATTACACCCTCTCAGAAATCCCATTATCATAGTAACCTCCCTGTTTGCTGGAGAAATTGTGGAAATCAAAATGCAAATCATTATCATATTTTTTTGGGACTGCCCTGTTATCAAAGACTATTGGAGGGGGATACACAATGCCCTACAAGACATCTTTAAATGTGAAATACCCTTAGAGATTAAGACCATATATTTTGGGTATATGCCTCAAGAATGGCTGAAAAGAGATAAATATTTAATGAATATACTGTTGGTGGTTGGTAAAAAAAGTCTCTTGCTAGGAAATGGCTATCACAGGAGAGCCCTGTGATACATGGATGGAAATTACAATGGACATTTACAAAATGGAGAAGATAACAGCATCTGTTAATCATAAGTCATAACAATCATAAGCCAGTTGAGCATGAACAGCTTAAACAGGGCAAGGAATCTGCAGAAGTTTTTGATTCGAAACAAGAAGGCAGCGGGAGAGCACCAAAGGATTTCCAGTAGGAAGACATTTTGAGTTCTCGGGGGAAGAGAGAGGCCGGACTACGCAGGTACATGACATCAGCCAGTTGAGCACGAACAATTTAAAAAGAAGGCAGCCATATCCAGCGGACAGCAGAGTGATAGGACTTTGGCTCCACAGGCTTTGGCAGTAACGGGACGAGGTGAGGCAGTTGTTGATTGCAAAAGGAGGTAGTATGTGTGTGAGGCCAGTTTTCTGTGGTCGGTGTCAGATGTGGGAGGTCCTGGAGTCTCCCAGCGTCCCGGACGGCCACATTTGCACCTGATGCATCGAGGTGCAACTCCTAAGGGACCGTGTTAGGGAACTGGAGCTGCAGTTCAATGACCTTCATCTGGTCAGGGAGAGCGAGGAGGTGATAGAGAGGAGTTACAGGCAGGTGGTCACTCCGGGGCCATGGGGGACAGAGAAATGGGTCATAGTCAAGAGAGGGAAGGGGGAAGAGTCAGGTACTAGAGAGCACCCCCCGTGGCTGTACCCCTTGACAATAACTACTCCTGTT
Source organism: Hypanus sabinus (assembly GCF_030144855.1). Lineage (NCBI taxonomy): Eukaryota > Metazoa > Chordata > Chondrichthyes > Myliobatiformes > Dasyatidae > Hypanus > Hypanus sabinus. The sequence goes on along the minus strand of NC_082715.1, from coordinate 67,710,364 downwards.
TGACAGCCTACCTGGGGGAAGTGATAGTGGCCGTGCCTCTGGCACAAAGTCTGGCCCTGTGGCTCAGAAGGGTAAGGAAAGGAAGAGGAAGGCAGTAGTGATAGGGGACTCTATAGTCAGGGGTTCTGACAGGTGATTCTGTGGACGCAGGAAAGAAACTCGGATGGTAGTTTGTCTCCCAGGTGCCAGGGTCTGGGATGTTTCTGATCGCGTCCAAGATATCCTGCAGTGGGAGGGAGAACAGCCAGAGGTCGTGGTACATATTGGTACCAATGACATAAGTAGGGAAAGGGAAGTGGTCCTGAAAGAAGACTACAGGGAGTTAGGAAGGAAGTTAAAAAGCAGGACCACAAAGGTAGTAATGTCGGGATTACTGCCTGTGCCACGCGACAGTGAGAGTAGGAATAGAATGAGATGGAGGATAAATGCGTGGCTGAGGGAATGGAGCAGGGGGCAGGGATTCAGATTTCTGGATCATTGGGACCTCTTTTGGGGCGGGTGTGACCTGTCCAAAAAGGACAGGTTGCACTTGGATCCCAGGGGGACCAATATTCTGGCGGGCAGCTGTTGAGGAGGGTTTAAACTAGTTTGGCAGGGGGGTGGGAATCAGAATGTGAGTGCAGGGATTAAGGTAGAAGGACAAGGGCATGATGCTAAGTGTTCAGAATTGATGAGGAAGGACAGGTAGGGGACAGAACATAAATGTAGCCAGTTAAAGGGGTTGAAATGTGTCTATTTCAATGCTGGGAGTATTAGGAACAAGGAGAATGAACTTAGAGCATGGATTAGGACATGGAACTATGATGTTGCGGCCGTTACTGAAACTTGGTTGGAGGAAGGGCAGGATTGGATGATGCAGATCCTGGGGTTCAGGTGTTTTAAAAGGAATAGGATGGGTGGTAGAAAAGTGGGGGAGTTGCATTGCTGGTCAGGGATAGTATCACGGCTATAGAAAGGGAGGACGCTGCAGAAGGAATGTACATGGAGGCAGTCTGGGTAGAAGTCAGAAATAGGAAGGTATCAATCACTGTGCTGGGAGTAGTCTATAGGCCCCCAAATAGCCCTCGAGACACCGAGGAGCAGATAAGCAGGCAGATTTTAGAATGGTGCAGGAAATACAGGGTAGTAGTTATGGGTGATTTCAACTTCCCTCATATTGACTGGCACCTCCTAAGTGCAAGGGGGATAGATGGGGCTGAATTTGTCAGGTGTGTTCAAGCAGGATTCCTGACACAGTATGTGGACCGGCCGACGAGAGGAGAGGCTATACTGGATCTAGCTCTGGGTAATGAACCTGGTCAGGTGATAGACCTCTTGGTGGGGGAGCATTTTGGTGAGAGTGACCACAACTCCCTTAGCTTCAGCATAGCTATGGAAAGGGATAAAATCAGACAAAATGGTAAAGTGCTTAACTGGGGAAGGGCTAACTTTGAAGCGATAAGGCAAGAACTAGCAAGAGCAAATTGGAAACAGATGTTCAAAGGGGAAAGCACAGAAGTAATGTGGGAGAAGTTTAGGGATCACTTGAGCTCGGTTCAGGATAGGTTTGTCCCACTGTGGCAAGGGAAAAATGGTAGGAAAAGGGAACCGTAGCTGACAAAATATGTGAGGCAAATCGACAAGAGGGAAAAGGAAGCATATGTTAGATATAAGAAGCAGGAAGTAGGAGTGGCTTATGAGAAGGCCCTGGCATGTAGGATCAAGGAGAACCCCAAGGAGTTCTATGCGTATGTGAAGAATAGGATGACGAGAACGAAGGTGGGACCGCTAAAGGATAAAGAGGGCAACGTGCCTGGAGGCAGAGGAGGTTGGGGAGGTCCTAAATGAATATTTTGCTTCAGTATTCACAAGTGAATAGGATCTTGATCAGGATGAGGTCAAAGTAGAGTGGGCCTGTGTGCTAAACAATGTGGAGATTAGGGAAGAAGAAGTGCTGGATCTTCTTAAAAACATTAAGATTGATAAATCACCAAGGCCAGATATGATACACCCCAGGCTGTTGTGGGAATTGAGAGGAGAGATCGCAGGAGCATTAGCTAGGACCTTTGTATCCTCTTTGGCTGCAGGGGAAGTGCTGGAGGACTGGAGAATGGCAAATACAGTTCCCTTGTTGAAAAAAGGTAATAGGGAGAAACCCGGGAACTATAGACTGGTGAGTCTTACGTCAGTGGTATGCAAACTACTGGAAAGGATTCTTAAGGATAGGATCTACGAGCATTTGGAGAAGTACAGTCGACTCATGGATAGTCAACATGGTTTTGTGAAGGGAAGATTGTGCCTCATGAGCCTGACTGAGTTTTTTGAAGAGGTACAAAAGAAATTGATGAGGGTAGGGCAGTGGATGTGGTCTACATGAACTTTAGCAAAGCACTTGACAAGGTCCCTCATGAGAGACTCATTCAAAAAGTCATGAGGCATGGGATAAGTGGAACCTTGGATGTTTGGATAAAAAATTGGCTTAAAGGAAGAAAGCAGAGGGTTGTTGTGGAAGGAAAGTATTCTGCCTGGCGGTCGGTGACTAGTGGAGTGCCGCAGGGATCTATCCTGGGACCCCTGCTATTTGTGATTTTTATAAATGACCTGGATGTAGAGGTGGAAGGATGGGTGAGTAAGTTTGCAGATGACACGAAGATTGGAGGAGCTGTGGATGGAGCTATAGGTGGTCGAAGGTTACAAGAGAATACAGACAGGCTGCAGAGTTGGGCAGAAAAATGGCAGATGGAGTTCAATCCGGACAAGGGTGAGATGATGCATTTTGGAAGGACAAACCAGAAGACTGAAGATGGATTAATGGTCAGTTACTTAAGAGTGTGGATGAACAAAGGGACCTTGAGGTTCAAGTCCATACATCCCTCAAGGTCGCTGCACAGGTTGATAGGGTAGTTAAGAAGGCATATGGGATGCTAGGCTTCATTAACAGGGGGATTGAGTTCAAGAGTAGAGAGGTCATGTTGCAACTCTACATATCTCTGGTGAGACCGCACTTAGAGTATTGTGTTCAATTCTCATTATAGGAAGGATGTGGAAGCTATGGAAAGGGTGCAGAGGAGATTTACCAGGATGTTGCCTGGTTTGGAGAACAAGTCGTATGAAGCAAGGTTAGCAGAGCTGGGACTTTTCTCCTTGGAGTGTAGAAGAATGAGAGGGGACTTGATAGAGGTCTACAAGATTATGAGAGGCATAGATAGGGTCGATAGTCAGTACCTGTTTCCCAGGGTACCAATAGCAAACACCAGAGGGCACATGTACAAAATTACAGGAGGGAAGTTTAGGGGAGAAATCAGGTGTAACTTTTTTTTACACAGAGGGTTGAGAGTGCCTGGAACGACATTCCAGGGATGGTGGTGGAGGCTAAAACATTAGGGATATTTAAGAGCCTCTTGGACAGGCACATGAATGAAAGAAAAATGGAGGTTTATGGTGTAGTGTGGGTTTAGTACGTTTTTTTAGGGATTATATGGGTCAGCACAACATGCAGGGCTGAAGGTCCTGTACTGTGCTGTAGTGTTCTGTGGTTCTATGGTTCTATAAGCTGGAACAATTTGATTCAAACTGGGAAAAATAGTTTAACTACATAATGCCTCATAGGCCTGATTTTATTCTCACAAATCGATGAATCTGTTGTAATAAAAAAGATCACTTCCCACTTGTATGTAGTTTTTTCCTTTTGCTTGTTTTTTCTTTTCCACTCTTTTCTATAAGTGTATACCTCAGATAAATACTGTGTGGAGATTTGTGACATATATGATTATATGATATACATGTACAATGTCTAAATACATCTTATGGAAATGTTTGTTTGATGATGAACTTCAATAAAAAAATAAATTACAGTAAGGAGAGAAAGCTAAGCTGGGCAACCGTGGATGTCAAGAAAATTGAGAATTGAATAAAGAGACTAAAAGCAGCATGTGGTAGCAAGAGAACTGAAAGCAGGGGAGGTGTGTACAGATCATTGAAAGTGTGTGGTACTTATTAAGAAATAAATTAAAAGGGCATAGAGGGGACATGAAATATGGAGTATGAATCATGGAGTTGTACCATCATGTGAAGCTGACCTTTCTGCTCATTTACGTCTACATATGATCACAGAGACATGACTGAAATTGGAGTGAGACTGGAAAATCAACAATCCAGGGTGCAGATTTTTAAAGCATGACATGGAGGCATTGAAGAGGAGTTGACATCTTAAAAATTGAATAATGAATACACTGCCGTGGAAATGAGTAATGTTGCTTCATTAGGCTTTTTCAAATGAGGCCATATTAGAAATAAAAAGAGTGTATTCATTCTGCGGAGGGGTATTGGAGGACTTCTTGCAATCAATACTTTCTAGACCTTGCCTACTAACGTGTTTGTCTAAATGAATCTGAAACAAAGCATTGCATTTGTTTCTACCACCTGGCAGCGGATTCCAGATATTGATCACTTAGTGTAAAAAAAATCTACCGCTTAGATCACTGTTAAAACATCTTTCTCTCAGCTTAAAAGTTTCGCCTTTGCTTTTTGATACCCTTACTATCAGAAAAAATACCATTTATTCTATCTCTGTTTCTCATAATCAGATATGCTTCTATCACATCACATCTCAGTCTCTCTCACTCCAAGGAAAACAAATCTATTTAACTCTCTGTGAATAAAACATTCCAACTCGGCAACATCTTGGTAAACAAAGACATCAAAGAGGGCAGATCTGAAGCAGAAACCAAGCAGCTGGAATTATTCATCAGGTCGGGATGCATCTGTGGAGGCAAAGGGTGGTGAATCTCCTCTCCAGGGCCATTGTATCTTTCATATGATATTGTGATTAGAATTGCACAGAAGAACTGTGTGTTAGAACTTAGAACATTGCAACACACAATCTGGCCTATTGGCCCACAATGCTGTACTGCAGCAATTAAATTAGTAAACAAATGGCCAATAAACTCATCTCCTCTTCCTAAACAATGTCCGTATCCTTCTATTTCCTTCATATTCATGTGCCTATCTAAAAATCTCTTAAAAGTCCCAAATGTATCTTCCTCTACCACCACCCCAGGTAGTGCATTCCAAGCATCCACCTCCTTGACTTCCTTTGAACTTACCCCCCTCACCTTAAATGTATTGGCATGAGCTGAAGGTCACTGGTTCGAGCCTTGGCTGAGACTGCATGTGTGTCCTTGAGCAAGGCACGTAGCCACACATTGTTCTGCAACAACACCGGTGCCAAGCTGTATGGGTCCTAATGCCCTTACCTTGGACAACATCGGTGGCGTGGAGAGGGGAGACTTGCAGCTTGGCCAACTGCCGGTCTTCCATGGAAACTTTCCAAGGTGCAAATTCATGGTCTATCGAGACTAACGGAGGCCTACTGTAGTACCTTAACTGTATGCCTCCTGGTATTAGACATTACAACGCTATAAAAAAATACTATCTATATACTCTACCTATGCTGCTCATAGTTGTATAAACCTCTATCAGATGTTCCCCAGACTCCAGTTTTGAGAAAGCAAGGACTTAGACAGATTAAGAGAATGGGCAAAGAAATGGCAGATAGAATATACTGTTGGGAAGTGTGGTAGAAGAAATAAAAGTATTGACTATTGTCTAAATGGAGAGAAAATACAAAAATCTGAGGCGCAAAGGGATTTGGTAGTCTTTGTGTAGGATTCCCTAAAGGTTAATTTGCTGGTTGAATCTGTGGTGAGGAAGGCAAAGTTCAAATTCATCCCAGGAGGACTAGAATATAAACGCAAGGATGTAAGGTTGAAACTTTAAAAAGCACTGGTGAGGCCTCACTTGGTGTATGGTGAGCAGGTTTTGGACCCCTTTTCTTTGTAAGGATATACTGAAACTGGAGAGGTTTCAAAGGAGGTTCACAAAAATGATTCCAGGATTAAATGGTTTGTCACATGAAGAGCATTTGATGGCTCTGGAGCTGTATTCACTACAATTCAGAATAATGAGGGGTGACCTTATTTAAACCTATTGAATGGTGGAAGACCTTGAGAGAGTGGATGTGGAAAGGATGTTTCCTATGGTGGAAGAGTCTAAGTTCAGAGGACACAGCCTCAGAACAGAGAAGCGTCCTTTTAGAATGGAGGCAAGGAGGAATTTCTTTAGCCAGATGGTGATGAATCTGGGGAATTCTTGGCCACAGGCAGCTGTGGAGGTCAAGTCCTTATGTAGATTCAAGGTAAAGGTTGATAGGTTCTTGATTGGTCAGTGCATGAAGGAATACAGAGAGAAGGCAGAAGATTGGGGCTTAGAGGAAAATTGGATCAGCCATGACGATATGGCAGAGCAGACTCAAAGGACCAAATGGCCTAATGCTGCTATATCTTATGGTCCCATACAAATGAGATTGCATAGTGGAGAACACAGAGAAAAGTTATCAGGATGCTGCTTGGATTGGAGTACTTTAGATATGGGAGGAGTTTGAATACACTGGTATTGTTTTCCTTTGAGTTAAGAAGGCGGAGGAATTATAAGAAGTATAGATAGAGTAGTCAGGATTTTTTTTTCTTTTTCCTATGGTAGGGCATCAAAAGCAAGATTTAGGATTTAAGACATAGGTTTAAGTGAGAAGAAAGTGTTTTAATGGGGATCTGAAGGGAAAGTCTTTTAGATAACTGAAATAGACTACCATAGGAGGTGGTGGAATCAGTTAGAATTACATTGTTTTAGTGGTATTGGACAGGCAAGGCACAGGAGGGTGTAGGAAAATGGAATTAGTGTATATGGGCAAAATGTTTGCCATGGATGTAGTGGTTTGAAGGGCTTGTATAACCGTATATAACCATATAACAATTACAGCACGGAAACAGGCCATCTCGGCCCTTCTATTCCATGCCGACACTTACACTCACCTAGCTCCACTGGCCCGCACTCAGCCCATAACCCTCCATTCCTTTCCTGTCCATATACCTATCCAATTTTACTTTAAATGGCAATACCGAACCTGCCTCTACCACTTCTACTGGAAGCTCATTCCACACAGCTACCACTCTCTGAGTAAAGAAATTCCCCCTCGTGTTTCCCTTTAACTTTTGCCCCTAACTCTCAACTCATGTTCTCTTGCTTGAACCTCCCCTACTCTCAATGGGAAAAGCCTATCCACGTCGATTTGATCTATCCCCCTCATTATTTTAAATACCTCTATCAAGTTCCCCCTTAACCTTCTACGCTGCAAAGAATAAAGACCCAGCTTGTTCAGCCTTTCCCTGTAACTTAGGTGCTGAAACCCAGGTAACATTCTAGTAAATTTTCTCTGTACTCTCTCTATTTTGTAGATATCTTTCCTATAATTCAGTGACCAGAACTGTACACAATTGTACACAACTGTACCTGAGCTGTGTGATTCCTATAACTATATGTCAAACTCATAAAGAAAAAAGACTAGTGGCTGGAAGTAGTGACTTGGTCTGGTATGATGCCAACAATGAAATAATGGGCTAAATGGTCTTATATGCTGTACACCATTTATGATTCTGTATTTCAATGATTCAATGATAGTTAGCACTAGCCTCCTCTTTTAATTTCTTAATTGCTGTTCCCACATCGAGTTATGATGGGGTGCCTTCATTGTTGCAAAAGATGACTGTATCTCATAATGATTGAGAATGAAGGTACTGGTCACAATATGCATGCTTTCAAATAGTGTATTCTCCACTGGTTGGATTGATGCAATCCAATTTTCAGCCCACAATGTGTCATATTTTAAAGAAGTGCAAAATGAGATAGAGCTGAGCCTTTTTTAGTTAATATATTGCAGACAGCCCTAGCCTATGGGCTTCTTGCTTCAAGCTCTCTGGTAACACATAGACACCCCAGAATGATAACACGTGACAACTCGTGCAACTTATCCAGTCTATCCTTACTAGAAGCTTGTATATAAAGAGCTCACAAAACATTGGCGGTGAGAGTTGCTAACTACCACCTTGTCAAAAACATCAAGATTTTTAAAAAAGGGATCCAGCGAAGAGATAATTTTACTTAATTCATCTATCTCTAAACAAGATATTTGTTCAACAATGCTTAACCCACTGCAAAGAATGATACCTGGATATATCAGAATATTGAAGGTGAGCATTAAGAAGTGATGTTTTGAGTGAGAGAAACTTAGCTAACTTTTAAGATAGTGTGAACAAATAATGTTCATTACGTTATATATCTAGCACAAGAAATTGCAATATGCTAAAGGAAGTAAAGATGATAAAAAAGCAATTATTATCCCTGAGACCACATTTGATGGGAGATGGAGGAAATGCTTGCAATGACCTGAATTATAAATAGAGTAGAAAGCAGTGTTTTACTTAAGTATAAAATTTTCATTGTAGTTTGATGATCTAGTCCTTCAGAAAGTTATTTCTGATATTATAAAGTGATTATGAAATATAAACATTGAAACCATAGACACCAATGCATGTTCTGTGAAATAAAATGTGAAGCTGTTAAAAATGTGTCCTAAGTCCTATGAGTTATTCCAGATTAATTTATCAAGTCATCAAATTCACAGTATTGACAGAGATCTTGAAATTATTCATCATTGATTTTGTTAGAAACTTCCTCATTCCCAGTAACATGGCAAACATAAAATCCACACAGCTTTCAATATTGAAATCTAAATCAAATAATATGTTTGCTAGGTACATTATAACCATTGACATTAAATTACAGTAAACATATAATGACTGGGAAAAATCATTGCACAATATATGAGAGAGAGAGAGAGAGAGAGAGAGAGAGAGAGAGGGAATTAATTTGGTATTATTTTGTGATAGATAGGAAATTAGGTTCATCCTTGTAAGCAGCATCAAGACAGCTTCCAACATCAACTGGTTAATTTGTAGCACTCAGGAATACAGGCTGCAATAATTACAATTCTAAACAGTTCAAATGAATGTGATTCCTTTTGACCTGATTATTTTAATGTTCAGACATTATCAACAGATAACTGGCACTCCGTTGCATTAAAGAGAGGTATGAAAACACAATATATTTAAATTAAGAACCTGAATTTATTAAACAGTCACAACCAGGGTGAAATTAAAATTTAACATTATAAAGTGACATATTTGAAATAGGATTGGAAGATGGTAAAAAATGTATATCAATCCATTTTGCACTGAAAAACAAAACTAATGGATACCTGTTTTGGTGATGTTTATAAAGCAAATTTTATATTAATACTCATTTGAAAAGCTTACACTGCTTGTAGAAGTTTGTAAATCCCATTTAACAAGTTACTAAAACATTTTGGATTATGAATTTTCAACGTTGGTTTTGAGATAAATTAGAATTGACCTTCGACTACTCGGTAAAATTAAAACCCTTTTCAATATTAACTTATCTTTATTAGATGGAGCATTTACTGCATTGTATAATTGAGAAATTTCCCAAAGTACCTCACAAACCACACAATTTCTTCCGTTTGCCAGCGACAACTGAGATTTTTCATATAGCAAGATTTCACTAACTAAAAATATAAAATTATAATAATTTTCTCAGATCTTTGAAAGAAAAGAAATAGGAACCAGACCACAGAAGAGCTCATTGTTCTTCAAATGTAATGCAGTCATTAGCATTGAAGCGAAAGACAGGAGAAAAAAAATGAAGAATTATTCATGCAATTATTTCACACTCTCCTTCTAAACCATTGAATTGTAGTCTATGCACACCCAGGAAGAAGTACATTTGTTGTTGGGAACCTAATAACAAAACAAAACTGTTTACTACCACATAGCAGTGTGGTATATGATTATTAAGTGTTTGGTCATTTTGATGACTTATGATTCACATCACTGCACACTAATGATTCACACTGCGCAATCTCTGCACACTTAATAATCATATCTCCTCTCATATGGAACATAGTGTAACCTGTTCTCTGCTCTAGACCAATAACAATTGATAATATCATGATGTTTTTTAAGTCGCATATTACATTTTTATAGATGCATTGAACTCACCTTCTCTGCGTGACATCTTCCACACTTCTCAGTATTGCGGCATCTGCTAGGTTCTGGAGAAAGCATAAGGAAAAAAACACAGCAAAATTTCAGCTTTGTATAAGATCCTGAGAACTACACTTTTTTACCACTGATTTTCTGTTGCTGGAGGGTATTTACCCCTTTTGTTGGGCATATGTTGGGCACAGAATACCACAGTTTGTTAAAATAAATATTGTTTTTCAATCATTACTGCCTGACTCTTTCTCTCTTTCTCTCTTTAATGTATTTCACAAGCGATCAAAGTACCAGCACCAGGCAATAATACAAATGCAATGTTGGACTAAATTTTCAGTGACTTCTTAGTCACCTGATCATGACTGACCAATCATACAGTCCAATCAATGGTCAAATCAAAAAGTAAACAGAGTAGACAGAATAAGGCAAACAAAAGGAATGGTTACAACATAAGCTGGAACTTTCCAAATGGTCAGCAGTGATATCCTGACCTTTAACCTCTTCTGTGCTGAAAACTGCATGGGCTATGTTACAGGCAAGAGCTTACTTTGTAAAATTCCCAACCAATACCCTCTCTTTAATCAAACAACATTTAATAAGTAGGCCATTCTCTTTAAATGCTGTTCATTGATAAGTTAGCAAAGGCAAGTAGGTAGATGTCATGAGTTAAAAATTTTTGGACATTAAGGGATACCGGAGTTATGGAAATAGGCCAGGAGTATGGAATTTACCTTTTACTAGTTTTAGTAGTGAAAAGACTAGAAACCTCACTACAGTGCTCCCGGCTGCTTCAGTTCCTTACAGTCTATTGTTTGTTTGGTAAATTAATATAATTTGTTTTGATAACGGAAGGGAAGAATCAGTAATTCAGATGAATGTACCATAAATGTTTATCTAAATAAATGAATAGATGTTTTATTATGGCACTGTACATTTTATTGGATATTTTTAGAGTATGGGTGTTCCTGAAAATGCCACCCAAATCAAAGTACTTCCACAATGTTGTTGGGGAAGGATGAGCTTCAAGGATCCAGTAATAATGAGGGAAGAACAATAGGGGGACCTGCAGCAGTTTGGTGATCTTCCCATCTACATACTGTCCCTGTCAATTACAGTTTTGTTAAATGTCTTTGGAATATCTTACATGAGTATCTGAATAAAATCTACAAATAAAACCTATAAAATTTACATAGATTTTGCAGATGGTATTAATGATAGCCAGTACCCCAGTGGTGAACGATGGACGATTTGTCACTCATTTGGGACGTATTGTCCAGGGTAATATTGCACTTCCTTGTATTATTGGAGCCGAAATTATCTAGATGAGCCATGTCACAATTCTGTGCCTGGGTGATCTGTTTCATCCATTATCTGCTTTAACTTTGTTATAATGCATCCATAGGTTTTTATGGCCATTTTAGAGGGCAGTTAAGAGTTAAGTATCCTTCAGTGTTCATTCACTAAGTGATGCACCATCAATAACTCTAGGAGACTGGAAGTGAACAATAGGCTTTTATTAACAGCAAAAAGGGAGCACGACATGTCTAAGACTGGGGGGGGTGGGGGGGAACAGTGCCCCAGTCGCCTTTATACAGCCACAGGAGCAGTCAGCAGAGGGGCGTGTCCAGACAGGTATACATAGTTTACCACACTAAGTCACATTAGAAAAGGTGCATAGCAGATGTCTTCCACCAAAGGACATTAGTGAGCTAGTTTTTTTATTACAATCCAGTAGTTTCATAATTACCAAAGAATATTCCTTACATTTTTGCAGAGTCTTTACTGAATTTACAGAGGGATTTGACCACATTTATCCAAATTGAGATCAAGTCTGTGGGTTACTAGCTTGGTAATTTAAGCAGTATGCCACCATGAGGCTAAATATATTAATACATATTTTAAAATATATACAATTAATATAGTGGATTCCTATGGAGATTTCAAGTGTGTGCTTAGAATGCACAATAAAAGCTGAGTTGTACTGAGTCCAAAAATTAAACAATGAAATTTGTGTATGACTATATAACACAAGCCAAATAAAATCACACTTGCAATTTTGGGAAAAACTTGATATATGCAATAAGATGGGTCTTTTTTCTAGCAATCCCACGTTTCTTTAAAGGTAAGCAGAATATCAGTTGAAAGAGCCTGCTCTTTTTCTCGAAATGATAGGTTGGCAAGAGTAAAACTTTTGAGCTTTGCGCTATTCTCAAAAAATACTTAAGACTGGTCATCTGAAATACAAATGAACTTATACTTATTGAATATATTCTAATTAAAAGTGCATCATTTTTGTGCGTTCAAAGCAACATATTTGTATTTTGCTTTTTAGGCTAAGGCTCCTGGAAAATTGCCTCCACATAGGACAGACGCACTGATGCAACGCTCAGCCTTGTTTCTTGGCATGTTAGGCTTCAGCATGTCTTATTACAGTACATGGCAAATGCATCTCCAGCAGAAATCAGCCTGAAGTGTTGAAGTCGGATACTGATGAAGTCAATGTTGCCTGTTCAGAGTTGAACAATGAAGTTGACATGGTGATGGATGTCATCAGACTGCATATCTTACTATGTGCAACGGCTTGATACTCAAAATGCAAATACACTATGGGAGCAATGATTTGTCCTTGCAAAAAGAATTGGTCTCACCAGTACAGAGTGCTTGTATTCTGAGAAATTCTACTGTTTGTAATTACTTACCTGAGATGAGAATTTAGGATAAGTTGTGCTGGAGTAGGGTGTGGAAGAAACAGATAATGTAAAGTGCAGTGCTGCCATAGACTGCAATGCACACTGTGTGACCTGTTTGAAATCCATTCAAAAGATTCTAATGCTCTCTTCTTGAAGGACTATGGTAATCTGAAAAATAAATGCAAACTAAGCTAACTAATAGATTATTGTTTCTTCCTTTTACGGATGAAAATGAGCATGAGGGAAGAAAGATTGAGATAAATGCACCAAAAAGATAAATGTCTCCAAGAAATCAAAACATTAACTGTTATTAAGGCTTTATAATGCTGATTTAAGTTGAGGCTTCCACAGTTTGTTGTCTCCCCAGGTTTATCTTATTTTTCTGTCAAGGATCAATAGAACCATTGAAAAGGAACAAAACAATTAATCCAATGAATTATTATTTATTTGATCGTTATTTCAGTAATGATCTTTGTTCAAGCCAGTTAAGAACCACATATCAAAAGCAATTTGGCAAGGTACAGCAACCAAGCCCACCTTTGCAAATGAATTATCACTACCACATATGCCTGGGAGAATAAGTTAAAAGTCTGAATACAAGAACATAGTACACAGAAATCTACAATGTTGTGCTGACAATGTAACCAACTCTAGAAACAGCTTAGAATTACCCTATTGCATAGCCCTCTATTTTTCTAAGCTCCATGTACCTACCTAGGAGTCTCTTAAAAGAAACCTATTGAATCCAAATGATACTGGTAACTGAACGAAGCAAAGTGCGGTAGAATATGGAAAGTAGAACTGTATAGCACAGGAAAAGGCCCTTCAGCCCACTATTTAACCTAGCAATTGTGCCTAACAAAATTAATTCCATCTGCCTACACTTAATTCTTTAAACACCCTGCACATGTCAGATATGGACTTGCCCCAAGTTCTACTTAATAAAATACTTATTTACCCTACTCCCATTTAGTTCTCTCCAACAAGTTCCATATTTATCCTTACCTATAGCTATCTTAAAACTTAAGAAATTGTAGTCACTGTTCCTTACTGTTCTCCCACGGAAAGGTCAGTCATCTTACCAAGTTCATTCCTGAAAACCAGGTCCTGAATAGCTCTTCCTCTTGTTAAACTATTTACATATTGATTTAAGAATCTCTCCTGGATGCGTCTAATAAATTCTGCCTTATCTAAACATTTTGTAGTAAGGAGGTGCTAGACTATATTGAAGTCACCTACAACAATAATGTTGGTTTTGCACCTTCCCTAAACTGTCTTTATGTTTGTTCCTCAATGTCCTGGTGTCTACTGGTGTGGTACAGGGCAGGGAGGTCTCTGTAGTATCTGCCAATGAACTTGAGGGCACATTTCTTATTTTTGAATTTTATCCAGATAAATTCAGAGGATGCTCCCTCTGAGTGCAGCTGTAATTTTGTCCTTGATTAATAGTACAGTTTCCCCTGTTACCTTCCTCTCTGTCTTTACTAAACCATCGAAAACCTGGAACATGAAACATCCATTCCTGTACCTCTCTTGAGCAAATCTCTATAATAACCAAAACATCATTTTTCCTGATCCATACTCTAATTTCATCACCTTTTCCCCCAATACTCATCGAAAAATTGTACCAAAACTTAAACTCACATGGGAAAAAAATGAAGTCCATTTTTTCTTTCATGTGACACATTGTAATATAAAAATGATGTCAAACATCACATTGAAATACTGTAAGATGAGAGTGTTTTTAAAAGTCATGATTAATAGACGTGAGTTCCATTGGCAAGTCCCTTGTTAATTTATTTTACCTATTTGCTCATTAGGTAAAGGAGGTGAACTACCTTCTTCAAACTTTCCTGTCCTTTGTGGATCTTAGAGTCATTGAACTATAGTGCATGAAAACAGTCCATTCACACCTGTCAACTTTTTTCCCTGAGCTAGTCTCAATTCCCTCCATTTGGCTCATTTCTCTCTTGACATTTCCTATCCATGTATCTATTGAATGGCTACTGAACTTGTTGTATCTACTGAATGGCAGTGATTGACATTTCATAATCCAAACATGGAAGTTTGGCACCCACGTTGGTAAACCCTGCAAAGTCTCAGGTGTGTGGTGACCAGACCTAGAAAAGGGACGTCTCACGTCAGTTAGGTGGTGAAATTCTCACTTTTTGTGGACTCTTTGAAACAGACTGCATCGTGAACTCACTTCCACTGTAAAGGTACAGTGGCCGCTTTGAGAGATCAGCGTTCGAGAGGTACCGTGTGTCTGCCAGGTCGCCTTTGGAAAGGTATGGTGGCCGTTTCTGCTGTGTCTCTGCGAGACTCGCTTCTTCGCTGTATTTTGAATCTCCGTCTTCAAGATCGTCATTTCGCTACACTTCGAAACTAGAAGTCTCTCCTGTCAATTCCCCCGTGAATCCCTGAAACTTTCTGAACTGACATTCTGAGACTGTGCTCCAGTAAGACTCTGTTAAGAAATGTATCTAAGTTTAACCATTTTGGGAGCTATAGACGCATAGCGCTGTTAACTTCGTTTTAAGTTAGTTACTTGTTTAATTTTCCATGTTTCTGCTTGAGTGCTAATAAACTTGGTTGTTTTGCAATGACTCCCTGACTCTGTTCCACATCTATCATTGCTGGTTCCACGTAACATGAGAAATATGTCACAGTTTATTAAGTCTCTTCTTGGCTCAAACCCTTCAGTCCTGGTAATAAGCTGTGAATCTTTGCTTTGCCCTTTTCTGCTTAATGACACCCTTCCTAAACCCAGGTAACCAGAACTGCAAACAGTATTCAAAGTGTCATCTCACCAAAGTCCAATACAGCTGTATCATGTCATCTGAACTCTTGCTTTCAGTGTCCTGACTGATGAAGGCAGGCACCCCAAGTGTGTTGTTTACCACACTATCTACCTTGTCTACATTGAATGCTCAGGAGACTATGTAGCTTTATTCCTTTGGTCGCACTGTTGCACACTTTTCAGAGCCCTACTGCTTAAGTCCTGTCATGGTACTTTATCTGAGCACCTATAGTATTTGAGACATGGTTAGGGAACTTCTGGCATAAATCAGTACAAATCAGATATGATTTAGTGGCCATTATAGAAACATAGTCCTATGATGGGGATTTTTGGGAGTTAAATATCCAAGGATATTCAGGTAATATGGAAGGATCGGCAAAAAGGTAAGAGAAGTGGAATAGTGCTGTAATTTAAAGATGAGATCAGGGTGATAGTGAGAGATGATACACGATCTAAGGAGTAGAATATTAAATTCATCTGGGATTCATTAGGAATAGTAAAAGGGGAAAATCACAGCTGGGAGTTGTATATAGGCTATCAAATGACAATGTTACTGCGCACAGGAAATATCTAATGTATGTAAGAATGCAACATAAGTTGTCTTGTGAGACTTTAACTTGCACACAGATTGAATGAACCAAGTTGGTCACATAGTCACGAAGATGATTTCATAAAATGCATCAATCCAGAAAAGCAAGAAGTGAGACTCTGTAGAAGATTGAACTAGATGGCAGAGCACAAAGTTAATGTCAGAAACATTTGCAGTGCAGAGAAACAGAGGGATATTAGGCCAATGTCAATTGATCCCTCAAAGTTGTTCGCAAGTTGATAGGGTGGTTAAGAAGGTGTTTGGTGTGTTGGCCTTCATTAGTCAGGGAATTGAGTTTCAGAGCTGTGACGTAATGTTGCAACTCTATACAATCCTGCTTAGACTACACTAGGCCTCCTGGAACACTGGAATATTGAACTACCAATCCTGACCCTCCTGCCACCAGGCCTCACTGACGGTACAATATCAAAATTCCATGTGTTGATCCACACTCTGAGCTCTTCTACCTTTCCTACAATACTTCTTGAATTGAAATTTATGCAACTCAGAACATTATCAGCTGGCACGGGTAGCATTCCTGAAATCACAACCCTATAGGTCCTGTCTTTTAGCTCAGCACCTATCTCCCCGAACTCTGCAGAACCTTATTCCTCTTCCCACCTATGTCATTGGTACCTACATGGACCATGGCCTCAGGCTACTCTCCCTTCCACTTAAGAATGCTGAAGACGAGATGTCCTGGACCTTGACACTCAGGAGGCAACATACCATGTAGGAATCTTGTGTTCATCCACAGAACCTCCTTTCTGTTCCCCTAAAAAATACCCTATCGGTGCAGCTCACCTCTTCTCTCCCTTTCTGAGCCACAGAGTCAGACTCAATGCCAGAGACCTGACCACTGTGATGTTTCTCTGCTAGGTCACCCCACCCCCTTTCTTCAACAGTATCCAGTGATATATCTGTTGTTGAGGGGACTGCCACAATGGTACTCTGAATAGTCTTTTTAATCCCTTTTCTCTTCCTCACTGTCACACAGTTTCCTGAGTCCTGTATCTTGGACATAACTACCTCTCTATATGTCTTGTCTATCACTCCCTCAGCCGGAGTTCATCCAGTTCCAGCTCCAATTCCTTAACATGGAGTATTAGAACCCGCAGCTAGATGCACTTCTTTCAGGTGAAATCATCAGGGGCACTGGAGGCCTCCCTGCTTTCCCACATCCTGCAAAAGGAGCATTCAACTATCATGCCTGGCATACCTACTACTCTAACTGTGCAATTATAAAGAAGGAAACAATAAATAAACTGTAAAAAAAAAACTAACTGCAGCTTTTAGTCTTCTCTCACTCAATCCTCTCCTCTCTGAAACCTTGAAGAGCTTAAGCCTCAAATCTGCACTCTAGCACTGTTCACTCCAACACAGGCCACTCCACTCGCCCCCGTCTTATATTTATTTCCCTGTGCTGATGAATCCCAATCTTTGCTGTTCTAACGCTGAAAGTCTTGCAAAGTGCTACTTTTTAGTGCACACTCGCCGAACTGTGTAAGTCACATCTTCTCTCGTTCACTGACTGCCTGCTGTTCAAAAGCTGGAAGTCCCACAAGGCACTACCAACCTGTGTGAGTCACCTTTTCTCTCACTCCCAATCTCTAACTGGCCACAGACCCATGGCCATTTAGAACTGAAGCTGTTGTTGGTGACAGAATGATTTCAGTTTCATAAGTGGAATCAAACATAAAGGGAGTTCATTTCAGCATACATGGCTAATTTGAAGAGATTGTCTGAGTATTTGTTGTCAGTTTGGTAGTGGGCTAAATGATGCACTGAGAGATTGTTTAGTTTGTGGAATCTTACAAGAAAGTATTCAAAAACAGCTCCTAGTAAAAGTAAAACTCACATTTAAAAGAGCAGTTGAAATAGCTGCATCAATGGAAACAAGAGACAGAGATGTAACGGAGTTGCAGTAAGGAATGAAAGTGAATATGAACAAAATTGTGAGGTCTAAGCAGACACTGGCTTGGCTGAACAAATTACATTACCATAATGGTAGGGGCTTACATACACCAGACCAATGTCAGTTTAAAGTCAAAACTTGTATAAACTGCAACAAATTACAATGAAATATCAGACAGACAAAAATAAATGAACTGCACAGGGAAGAGAAAAAGATAAAAAGTCAAGCTGCAGTTTCAATAAGAGCATTAAACTGCATGCCGTTGATGAAAAATCTGATAATGATGTGAGTGAAACAGGACTGACTAGCCTTGAGACTTAAAATGTGAAAATTAACACTACACAAGTGATATGGAGTACATTAGAAACAATTAGCAAATTAGTTTAATTGGAATTGGACACTGGCTTGGCTCTTTCAGATATTTCACAAAATGATTTTGAACGGCATTCCAAAGATGCTGAACTGAAGCCTGCAGATATCCAAATATGAACTTATATAACTCCTGTGGGAATGGCATTTGTAAAAGTAAATACAACAATCAGCAAGCCACATTGAGCTTGTGGAATCATGATTGGCTGAGACAATTACAACTTGTTAGGAGATCCAGCCACCATTTGCCACATTCACTGTCATCAACTGAAAGTGAATTAAGGAAAGTACTGGATGGTGCCACAACTGCCTCCATGCTGTACATGCTTTCTCCTGCTGCCTCCATGCTTTCTGCCCAACAGAAAGCAAACAGATATTGGTGCCAACCTCAGGTTGGAAAGCATACTGAATTAAGGAAGGACTATAGTGCACAGAGGAACTATGAAAGTAACAAAAGCTGTCATCTGACTCATCAGTCTTTGTAGGAAACGTAAGGCTTCTGACCTGCTACTCAGGCAGTTATGTATAAAATATGACTTGGTTCAAGCTGAAAAAGAGTTCAAGGAGCTTCAAGAAAATTGGAAGCATTCAGTTTTTGTGACTATAAATAACTCTGTATGCATTAATATTATTACAAGAACTTCAAATGAGAGACAAAAGCAGCTTGTAAAAGTAGATGCAAAGAACAAAATGAAAGGAGTCAATGGAGATACGAAAACAGAGGATTCTTCAGAGGAGAGATCAGATCATAAAGGGAGCAATGGAAAGATTAATAATATTTCAGTGAACTAAATGCACCTTCCCAAGAACAAGATGCACATCCTGGAAAGAAGAAAAAAGAAGAAACGAAATAGAAGGATGACATACATGCTATGGGAATGGAAGAGGATAAACAAAACCTAACTGTGAAATAAGCAAATTCAGAGATACTCACAAGAAACTAGAAGAAAGAGGAAGGCAAGGAAAAGAAAAAAAATGATTGTAAAGGAGAGAAGAAATAAAGAGAAAAGCCAAGAAAAGGAGAAGATGTTCAGAGCATCAGAACTCCATTCTGCAGTCTCAGAATCAACCCCTACAACCACTACAGCGGTGTTTCACAGCCACAAATCTCACTTGCCATATAGAATGAGACCCACTTGTCAGGAAAAGTGCTATCCCACAAGAGTAAGAAAATCTCCATAGTGATTAAACCTATGGAACTGAATGGAATAATTTAAAATTTACTATGCTGTGTATGTCTGTATAGTAGTTGTATTACATAGTATACTGTGTTGAGATGCACGCTACATTCAGTTAAGTTTATAGCAAAGCAGGGAGGAGTGTTGTGTATTTAATATATCAGTAATATTTGAGTAATATTGTAAATATATTCTTTGATTAACCATTCTTTGTTTACATAATACATATTATCTGTAAAAGTATGTAAATGGCATACATCATCATGCCATTATGTGATACATGTGCGCTTCACTTAAGTAAATAACTAAATGTACATGAGTTGTCCCCAGCTCCTTGCTTTCCCTCCAATTAGTTTTTGTGTTTTGGAGTTTAAAAAACATAACAGGTGAGTCTAGTACCAGTCTAGCCTCAGAACAGAAGGATGTCCCTTTAGAACAGAGATGAGGAGGAATTTCTTTTGCAGAAAGGTGGTGCATCTGTGGAATTCTTTGCCCAGACACCTGTGGAGACCAAGTCATTGGGTATACTTAAAGCGAAAGTTGATAGGTTCTTGCCTAGTCAGGGTGCCAAAGGTTATGAGGAGAATGGGTTTGAGAGGGATAATAAATCAGTGATGATGGAATGGCGAGAGCAGAGTCAGTGGGCTGAGTCATAGGGTCATAGAAAAATACAGCACAGAAGCAGGACCATTAGCCTTTCTAGCCCATACTGAATCCATTTAAGATGCATACTCCCATCGACCTGCAGTGAGACCATAGCCCTCTGTACCCCATACTGCCCATGTCCAAACTTTGCCTAAATGTTGAAATCCAGCTTGCATGCACCATTTGTGCTGGCAGATTATTCCACACTCTCTCGACCTTATGACTGAAGATGCTTCCCCTCATGTTCCCCTTAAACTTTTCACCTTTCACCCTTAACCCATGACCTCTGGTTGTTGTCCCAACCAACCTCAGTGGAAACATCTTGCTTGCATTTACCCTCATAACTTTGTATACTTCTATCATTCTCCTATGCTCTAGGATACAAAGTCCTAACCTATTCAATCTGTCCCTGTAACTCAGGTCCTCAAGTCCTGGCAACATCCTTATAAATTTTCTCTGTACTCTTTCAATCTTTTTGATAATTTTCCTGTATGTAGGTGACCAGAACTGCATATTATACTGCAAATCAATCCTCACTAATATTTTAAACAACTTCAAGTAACATTCCAACTCCTGTTTTGATTTACAAAGGCCAATGTGCTAAAAGCTCTCTTTATGACCCTATCTTCCTGTGATGCCACTTTCAAGAAACACCTCTCATTTGTCTGTATTCAATTCCATCTGGCACTTTTCAGCCCATTTGTTCAGCTGGTCCAAATCCTGCCGCATGCTTTGATAACCTTCCTCACTGTCAACTAAACCCTCATTCTTAGGGTTATCCACAAAAATTGTGGTTGATTATGAAAGGTGTCCAAGGTTATGTGGAGAAGACAGAAGAAAAAGATTGAGGAGAATAATAAATCAGTCATGGTGGAGCAAACTCAATGGCTGAATGAACTAATTCTGCTTCTATGGACTTATCAGGACTCTATTTCCATTTACCTTCCTAAACCTTACATTTGATTCATTCTTCTTGTTGACATCGAGAATTTTCTTACTTTGCCATCCTTGTCCTACCTACTGGAAGACACTTAGCTTGTAGACAGTACATTTGGACTTTAAACATCGTTCACATTTCAGATGTTGTCTTTACAAGAACTGCTGTTCCCAATTAACTTTCCCTAGTTCCTGGTAATAAACTGGTAATTTGCCTGCTCCAATCTAATACCTTTCTGCAAAGTTCTTATTTATTCTTATCTACAGCTGTCTTTAAACTTGAGGAGTTGTGGCCACTGTTCCCTAAATTTTCTGCACTGAAATGTCAGTCACCTGCCCAGGCTCATTTCCCAATACCTGGTGATTATTTGCCCCCTCCTCTTGTTGATTTATTTGCATTCTTTTAAGAAACCCTCCCAGATGCACATAACAAATTCTGCTACATCTAAACCTCTTGCAGTTAGGAGGTCCCAGACTAAGTTAAAGTCTCCCACAACAACATCCCTGTTGAGTTTACTTCTTTCTCTAATCCACCTGCATATCTGTTCCTCAATGTCCCAGTGGCTGTTGAGGTCTCAGTATTATAACCCCCATCATCATGATTTCATCAATCTTATTTTTTGAATTCTCACTGGATGAGTCCTTTGAGTGTAGCTGTGTTCCTAATTTATAGTGTGACCCTTCCTTATCCCTTCCCTTTTACTACCTTCTCTATCTTTTCCAAGACATCTAAGCATTGGGATATCTTGTTCGCCCCCCCCCCCCGTCAACCAAATCTCAGTAATGGACACAACATTATAGCTCTATGCACTATTCATGCTCTAAGTTCATCTAGCATTAAAATAGAGGTGCAATCTCTCGAGTCAAGTATGATGCTCTCCCAAGTGGTTATTCCCTTCATGGAGAATGCCTGTGGGTGACTTTGTTTAACATAGGGTGTTAGCCATCACATGGTCCTTAACAGACCAGGGTCAGTGTCCAGTAGCATGGTATACAAGATGACAGAGAACCAATCTCTGGAGCAGCCCTCCTCCACTTTCACTGAAGTTGTGATGCGTCATTCTCTTTTGCCAGCTCCACCACTGAGGTTTCGGTTGGATCACTCTCTGTCTGGATCCTCCCGCCTTGACCTTACACACTTGTGCGACCCCACCAGGCGCTAAGCTCCAGATTTCTTTGCATTTGGAATCTCAAGAAGTCTCAAGCCTCTCTACCATAACAAGATGTTGATTCTCAAGGAGATACTCAAGTATGGGTACTCATAACTACTCATCATAACTATTCATAATGACCCTGGAGCATTAAAATAAATATACTTCAACTCGTGTGTTGCACTGTACCCATTGTATTGCTTCTGCCTGTTCTTCCTTGCAAACTTACTAATCATGGCATCTCTCTTCCTTTGAATCCAATCAATTTCTGACCTAGTGCTCTGACTCCCCTCACCCTCCCAAGAAGCAGTAACAAATCCACCAACCAGAATGCTAATTTCCCTCCTGTTAAGGTGCAACCCCATCCCTCTTGCATAGGTTGCCTCTGCCCCAGAAGAGGTTCCAACAGTCCTAGTACATGTAAAAGGGAAAGGTAAGCAGGTTTGAGGATCTAGGTCAATGACTGAAAAGGAACATTTCAAGCTTTCTGCAGGATTATTTATTAGGGAATAATAAGTGATAACGAGAGCATATAAAGACATAGAAAAGACTAAGTCTAAAGCAGTTGTATAAAATAATTGATAAAAGAACAAGTCCAATGCCCTTTTACTAAGTCTAAAACAGATTACAGAATAAGTCTCACTCTTTCTGCTGATCAAGGATTCCAATTTATGATGACTAGCCTGGAGACTCTTAGAGGTTCTTGATTTCAGTCTCAATGCCAACCTGAGGACAGAAGTCTGAGGCACTTGCTCACTGCTCACATTTATATAATCAAGAAAGCACATGCTTCATTTCTACATATGCCAGTCAGTCAGCTGCAGTCCTAAAACTATTTCTTAGTTATAGATCTAGAACATAGAACAGGCCTTTGGACTCATAATGTTGTGTCAAACCAAATAAATTAGTAATCAAATGGCCAACCCCTTATGCCTACAAAATGTCCATATCCCTCCAGTTTCCTCACATTCATGTGCCTGTCTAAATATTTCTTAAAAGTCCCTAATGTATCTGCCCTTACCACCACCCCAGGCAGAGCATTCCAGACGTTGACCACTTCCTGTGTAAGAAACCTGCCTGTAACATTTCCTTTAAAAATACTCCCTCTCATTTTAAATACATTCTCTCTGGCATAAAATTTCAACCCTGGGAAAAAGGTACTGTCTACTCTATCTAAATCTCTCATAATCATATAACCTTCTATCACATCTCCCTTTAGCCTCTGCAACTCCAGAGAAAACAAACTAAGCTTGTGAAACCTCTCATTATAGCACATTCATTCAAATCCAGGCAGCATCCTGATAAATCTCTTCTGCATCCTCTCCAAAGCTTCGACTTCCTTTCTATAATGGGGTGACCAGAACTGTATGCAATACACAAGTTGTGGCTGAACATAACTTCCTGTCTTTTGAACACAATGCCTTGACTCATAAAAGCAGGCATGCCATATGATTTCTTAACCTCCCTATCAGTCTGAGCAGTCACTTTCAGGGAACTCAGACCAAGAACCCTCTGCTCATCAGTGCTGTTAAGTATCTGGTCTTCGCTTTGCTTTTGATCTACCAGGGTGCAACACTTCAACTTTGGCCAGGTTAAACTCCGTCTGCCATTTCTCCACCAATACCTGCAAAGTTCAAAGTTCAGCATAAACTTATTAACAAAGTACATATAGGTCATTGTACAGAACACTGATATTCATTCTTGCATGCATTCACAGTACATACAAGAAACACAATGAAAGACTGCCCCCAACAGGACAGACAAAGAACCAGTGTGCAAAACAGTGTAAATACAAGAAGGAAAAAGATGAAATAATTATCATCTGTACCTATTAATGCATATCAACAATTCTCTTAAAAATCCTGAAAAAGTGCCTTAATTTTTGACAAAAGGTAAAACACATATTTTATCTAAAGGGGAAACAAAAAATCCATCAAAATATCTTCCTATTACTTGTTTACAAACTATATGTAAAATTGTAACATCATGCATCTCACAACTAACCACCACTCACTTAGATAACCATAATATAATTACAGAAGAGCAGAAAGCATACTGTAAGGGTATGGAAGGATGTGAAGAACAACTGATACTAGATTCTGTAATTCTAGATCAAGCCCAGTGGAAAAGCAGGAATCTTTTCAATCAGCCCAATAAACTGGACTGGTCAAAGAACACTGAGACTGTCTACAAGAAGGGTCAGAGCCGTCTCTATTTCCTGAGGAGACTGAGGTCCTTTAACATCTGCCGGACGATGCTGAGGAAGTTCTACGAGGCTGTGGTGGCCAGTGCTATCATGTTTCCTGGTGTGTGCTGGAGCAGCAGGCTGAGGGTAGCAGACACCAACAAAATCAACAAACTCATTCATAAGGCCAGTGATGCTGTTGGGGTGGAACTGGACTCTCTGATGGTGGTGTCTGAAATGAGGATGCTGTCCAAGTTGCATGCTATCTTGGACAATGACTCCCATCCACTCCATAATGTACTAGCCAGGCACAGGAGTACATTCAGCCAGAGACTCATTCCACCAAGATATAACACTGAGCATCATAGGAAGTCATTCCTACCTGTGGCCATCAAACTTTACAACTCCTCCCTCGGAGTGTCAGACACCCTGAGCCAATAGGCTGGTCCTGGACTTATTTCCACTTGGCATGATTAACTTATTATTATTTAATTATTTTTGGTTTTATATTGCTATATTTCTTCACTATTCTTGGTTGGTGTGGCTATAACGAAACCCAATTTCCTTCAGGATCAATAAAGTATGTCTGTCTGTCTGTCTCTCATGTTGTTATATTGACTACCAAAAAGTACTTGACTCTGTCCTACACTCATGGTTAAGAGAAGCTGTTGATATATATATAAACTATACCCAATACTTGTGAAATTCCTTCACCATCTGATGAAGCTTTGGTGTACTATAATCACCCTATCTATTAACAACCAAAGATTAACACTATTATAAAAATAAACTGAGGCATTTTCCAATGCAACTCTCAAAGCTCACTATGATTCTGTCCAGGTTTAAACCCGCACTCTAATTTACTGAATTGGACAAAAATTGGGTATCAATTCAGAAGCAATGAAATGAGATGTATCTTGATACACATTCTATACGTGGATGATTTGAAAGTATATGCTCCTTCGTTAGTAAAGCTAAAGCAATTATTTCAAATAGTAGAACTATTTTCAAAAGATATCAACATGAACTTTGGACTGGATAAATGTAGAACATTAAACATAAGGAAAGATGTAATAGAGCTAGTAGAATATAAAACAGAGCAGCAGGATTCAATATAACTGATGGATGAGTATGAAATATATAAGTATCTGAGATATCAACAAGCAAAGAAAATAGATAATTGTGTGAAAATGGAAAAACTTTTAACAGAATTTGATTCAAAGCTTAAGAAAATATGTCAAACAGAGCTCAACAGTAAAAATATAACAAAAAGAAATAAACACGTTCATTATACCCTTTGTAACGTATTCTTTTGGCATAATATTTTGGTCCAAAACCAACCTGAAAAATTTACAAAGAAAAATAAGAACGAAAATTTCTTACTTCAGAAAACATTATGCACACTCGAATGCGCTAAAATTAACACTACCAAGGACAGAATGGGGAAGAGGAATAATAGCCATTAAAAATCTACATAACAATCAGATAAGACTTCTAAGGATATATTTTCATCAATGAAAACTGGATTCAGCACTCCATGAAAGCATATGCAATTCTGATAAGAAGTGAAGTGAGGTGAAGACATTCGTCGATCAGAGATGACTGTAGATGTTGCATCCTAGCTGTCTAGGTATGCAAGCCTGAACAGGATGATATGGAAAGCAAACTGTTGCCCATGTAGCAAGCTCCCCTCCACGCATCTGATGAACCCAAAGGAATGGCAGAGACGGATACAATTTGGTTCCAGATGTGTTGCAGGAGTTGCCAGTCAGCTTTGAACTCAACATAGGACTGCTTAGGAACTCCAGTTCCGGATTTTTCCCTTGGGTTTTACTCCTGAACCATGAGTGGGTATAACTGCAAGGCAGCAGAGGTTTGAGATCAGAGAATTCCTTCTCTAATGCAGAAAATGCCAAGAAAAACCAGAAACTATCCAACATATTTCAGGATCCTCTAGCAATTTAAATCAATTTGATTATTTACACAGGTACAATCAAATGGCAAACGTCATTCACCAAAAGCTTGCATTAAAGTACAAGGTCATAAGAGAAGCCATACCTTACAATAAGTACAAGCCTGATCCTTTTTAGAGTCAGAATCCCACAAATTATATTACGATGGCTCTATTATTACAGATAGGATAATCCATAGTAACCTTTCAGATATAATATTATGGGATAATCAAGCAAGAACAACTTACTTAATAGATTTAGCCAATCCAAACACACATAACTTACAGAAATCACTAGATGAGAAACACCATAAATATCCTGAATTAAAAGAGGAAATTGAAAGGCATTGGAACATGAACAAGGGAACATTGTCCTGATAGTAATAAAACCTATTGTTTTGATACCTACATATTTCCTACATATCTGTTCCTCAATGTCCCAGTGACTATTGAGAGTCTGTCGTACAATCCCATCAGAGTGATTGCACTCTTCCTATTTTTTGAGCTCTATCCATATAGAACGAGTGTACAAATCTTCCATTATGTCCACTCAGAGTGTAGCTATGATATTTTCCCTGATTCGTATTCCAACTCTCCCTTCCCCTTTTTTGCCTACCTCTCTCTATATCTTTTCTGATACATCAAAACCCTGGACATTAAGCACCCATTCCTGTCCCTGTTCCTCAACCAAGTCTCTATAGTGGCCACAACCGACCCTAGCACCTTGGAGGCAACACAATAAACCTATACAAACACATAACCTCCTGTCTATCACCATAACTACAGAGTCTCCGATTCCTGTAACTTTAACTGACTTTACCTTTCCCTGCTGAGCCTCAGAAATGTCTATGTTGCCACGAACCTGGCTGCTGCTGTTGTACCCTAATAGATCATTCCACCCGACAAACTGCTATATCCAAAATCATATAACTGTTGCTGAAATCAATGTCTGCAGGCGCACTGTCAGACAGCATAATCTTCCTTTCTTGATGGCTGCTCATCTGTTGTCAATACTTAGATGTGACCACCTTGCTAAAACTCCTGCCCATGATCTCTCAGCATCCTGGACAATCCAAATTACATCCAATTCTAGCCGCAGTTCCTTAATGTGATCTCGATGGGAGAATCTATTGTTTGGATCTCTATGTAAAATTCCTTGAGCAGGACTGCAAGTAGGAAATATAAAGGGGATGCGGTGGATTTTGTATATTTAGACTTTCAGAAGGCCTTTGACAAAGTGCCACACATGAGGCTGCTTACCAAGTTAAGAGCCCGTGGTATTACATAGAAGTTATTAACGTGGTTAGAGCATTGGCTGATTGGTAGGAGGAAGTGAATAGGAATAAAAGGATCCTTTTCTGGTTCGCTGCCAGTGACTAGTGGTGTTCCACAGGGGTAGGCGTTGGGACCACTTCTTTTTATGCTGTATATAAATGATTTAGATGATGGAATAGGTAGCTTTGTTGCCAAGTTTGCTGATGATACAAAGATTGGTGGAGGGATAGGTAGCATTAAAGACACAGAAAGGCAGCAGAGGGCTTAGGCAAATTAGAAGAATGGGCAAGAAAGTGGCAAATGAAATACAACATTGGAAAATGCATGGACATGCACTTCGTTGCTAGAAATAAATGTGCAGACTATTTTCTAAATGGGGAGAAGATCCAAAGATCTGAGATGCAAAGGGATTTGGGAGTCCTTGTGCAGAACACCCTAAAGGCTAATTTGCAGGTTGAGTTGGTGATGGGGAGGCAAATGCAACATTAGCACTCATTTCAAGAGGTCTAGAATACAAGAGCAGGGATGTGATGTTGAGGCTTTATAAGGCACTGGTGAAGCCTCACCTTGAGAATTGTGAACAGCTTTGAGCTTCTTATCTAAGATACGATTTGCTGGTATTGGAGAGGGTCCAGAGGAGGTTCACAAGGATGATTCCATGAATAAAAGGGTTATCATAGGAGGAATGTTTGATGGCTCTGAGCCTGTGTTCACTGGAATTTAGAAGGATGAGGTGAATCTCATTGAAACTCTTCAAATGATGAAAGGCCTAGACAGAGTAGATGTGGAAGGGATGTTTCCCATGGTGACGGAGTCTAGGACAAGAGGGCACAGCCTTTGAATAGAGGTACGTCCATTTAAAACAGAGATGTGGAGACATTTCTTTAGCCAGAGGGTGGTGAACTTGTTATCACAGGCAGCTGTGGAGGCCAGGTCATTGGGTGTATCTAAGACAAAAATTGTTAGGCTCTTGATTGGCCATGGCATCAAAGGTTATGGGGAAAAGATTGGGGCTGAGGACGGGAGAAAGGATCAGCCATGATTGAAGAGCAGAGTAGACTCGAAGAGTCAAATAGCCTAGTTCTTTTGATCTTACATCTTACAGTCCAATCAAAGTGCATCGGGTTCTGTTACTTAACTCCAAATATGGTTGCAGTGATTCAATACAAATTAAAGATAACAATTGCATATATTACTTTAATATTTTAAGAGTAGACAATTGGTTCCATGGAATTACACGATAACAGATGGATTCCCATCTTACCTGACAAGAAAAACTCTAAATATTCAAGTCTCTTTGGGACTTGAGACATTAAAATCTTCCCAATTTACTTCAGTCTTGTGAAGACCAGCTCTCTAGATACAAAAGGGTGCAAATGTTCATTTGCACAATTGGTAAGAGGCACAACTGCCAGTTTGAAAAGTTCCCTGATGATGTCATCTCATCTGTTACACATGTGGATTATGATCAAAGAAATAAATAGCTGGAGTCGCTCAGAACTTTAGAATAAAACTTGAAAAAATAGTGAAAAGAAAACTGTTAATGTTACACAATAACAGCTCTGTACTTTGTCCAGTATGAGCTCCTGGCAGCTCAATCTCTCTATCCCACTAAGAACGATGAATCCAGTTTATTAGGCATCAGGACATTTCATATTTAATTGCCCACAAAGTTAACTTAAGACTACACATGAATTAAAATATGATGCACTCACAATCATATTACAAAATAAACAGAAGTATCTACCTTAAATAGAGTACACAAGCAACATATACACATTTGCACATCCTCATTCCTAAAGAAATGGAGTATTCTGAAATGCACGGTGGGAAAGGTACCATAAAGCAAACCCTTCAGGACCCATTAGTAGAATATACGAAGGGGAAGTCATTGAAGTGTGCATTCTCAGTGGAATGGCAGCAGAATGATAGGGGGTCGGGGGTGTGTGGGTAAGGAGTGCATATACCGAGTGCTCTCTGTCACACCATCTAATCACCCTATTTAACTATTGTGTTCCTCTGTTATAAAGGTGCTAGTATTAGGATGTTCAATGGCTAATAGCTAGTTACATGCTCAGAACAATTGTATTAACAGTTGCCAATTATTAAATCAAATCTCTTTGTACAAGTTTTCTAGATAAATTGTCTTGTCAGTTTCTGAAGCGTTCTTGCTATGGTTCTGTGGTTAGCTCTCTGAATGGATTGGGGGGGGGGGTGGGGAGCCTTATGGGAAGAAGAGCAATTGTTACCTTGTTTTCCTAGAATATTTGCTTCCGTAATAAATGAGGTATGGTCTGACCTGTGTCTTCATTCGTTTCATTTAATACCACTTGCAATTATCCAGCACAGAATTCAGTTCAATAAGCAGTTTATTTTATTTTTCCCCTTGGACATTTAAAGCAGAAGTTTTAATTATTTAGTCAGTACAAAATAATCACTTTAGAGCAGCCCATCCAAGCCAACCACATTGCAGACCTGAGCTGTCCCAACTGACTGCATTTAGCTTTTATCCCTCGAAGCATTTCCTGCACATATACTGTATTTGTTCAAATTTCTTTTAAATCTTCAATTGTACCTACTTCTTTTTTGTATTTGGTGACTTGGTCATTTTCATTGTAATTTCTAAAACTTAGGTAATTAGGAATATGGGACTGCCCATCCTGCACAGCTGGTTTACGTTACTTGAGTGTATTTTGTAAAAGCAACTACCTGGCTTGTTTCCATTGCACCTTGTCTATTGATCTTGATCTAGTCTGAGGCTTATTTCCCTTGGGAGGTTTTTGAATTTGGGAGACTTATCCCAGCTTTTGATTATAGTTATATTGTGCAATCTTTAAATGTACGGATTTGTTGAGATTGCAGGTCATGCAACTCCATAGTGATAGGGAATGGTTTTTTTTGCTGGTATATTGACAATGAAGGTATGATATAAACATGAGAAGGAGGGTATAAAATGTTTGAATTGTTGCATTATGGAAAGATTGTGTTGAGTCTGAATATCCTTGGGTATTAGGAAATTGGCTGTTTGGATATTAAGGATAAAGTTTTAGTGAACTGGATTAAGTACTTCTATTTAGATTTAGAATCAAATCCAAGTTCAATGATTAGTGGTCAGTATGTATATTAAAAATAAGTGTACCTTAGGGTAGGATTCATTTATTATTGGGTGGGGAGCTGGGAGGAAGGGAATTTTCACATGGCTGGAGAATATAATAAATATTAATTGTTTGCATAACATTTTTCTGATGTGTCATTGACCAATTTAATCTTCAGTGTTTGCACTTGGGTTTTGGGTATTTGAACACCTAGTCTCACCCGAGTTCCCTTCTGGAATTGTTCTTGCTGCTGCATACAACATCATCTCCCTTCCCTTTATAATTAGCTGAGACAACTGGGTATTTGATTGTACTTTTTTTCATTTTAATGTTCCACCCTGTTAAAGTCTGTCAAAAACATCATGCCTCTATCTAAAATCACTAGCCCTGAATTTCTTGTTTGAGGTGTTTTCTGATAAAGTATGATGATTTGTTACACCTGGCCGCATTGCCCTGACATATATTCCTTCTTGATTTTGATATCATTTCATGTCTTGTGTTACTTCTACAATTGCATTTGGACACCTGAGCAATATTTGTTGAGTTGTTGACAGTTAATAAAAAAAATTATCTAACAGTGTCCACCTGTTAGATAACAGCGTCCACCATTGGCTGTGGGTTAACCTGTTGATTTGGTGGCCATTGTATGGTAGTTTCAACACCAGTGGTTCATCAACTTGTACTCTTGTTCCTGTAAAAATTAGAGCTGAGTAAGCTTTAGTTTCATTTTCTTTCTTGTGTTACATATCACAGGATAATTTACAATGACCCACACTGGGATCGTATCACTCCATACCACCCCCATCCATGTATTTATCCAAACTTCTCATAAATATTGAAATTGAACTCATATCCACTACTTCCACTGGCAGTTTGTTCTACCCTCTGATTGAAACAGTTCCCCTCACGCTCCTCTTCAACATTTCCCCTTTCACCCTTAATCCATGACCTCCAATTCTCGTCTCACCCAACCCATTACAGTGGAGTAAGGGAAATGGTATGAGAGAGGAGTTGGCCAAAGTAAATTGGAAGGAGCTGCTGGCAGGGATGTCAGCTGATCAGCAATGGCATGCATTTCTTGGAAAAATTAGGAAGGTGCAGGACATATGGTAAAATAGTACAACGATGGCTGACAAAGCCAACAAAGCACAAATTAATGGGAAGATAGAGGATTGGGAAGTTTTTAAAAACCTACAGAGAGCAACTAAAAGACTAGAAGGGAAAAGATGAAATATGAAAATAAGCTAGCAAATAATATCAAAGTGGATAGTAAATGTTTTTTCAAGCATGCAAAAAATAAAAGAGAAATGAGAGTGGACATAGGACCGCTGGACAATGAGGCAAGAGAAATAATAACTGGGGACAAGGAAATGACTGATGAACTAAATAAGTATTTTGCATCAGTCTTCACTGTGGAAGACACTAGCAATATGCCTGATGTTGTAGCGTGTGAAGGAAGAGAAGTGGGTGCAGTTACTATTACAAGAAAGAAGGTGCTCAAATTGCTAAAAAAACCTAAAGGTACATAAGTCACCCAGACCCAATGAACTGCACCCTGGGGTTCTGAAAGAAGTAGTGTTAGAGATTGTGGTGGCATTAGAAATTATCTTTCAAAAATCATTGAACTCTAGTATGATGCCAGAGGAATGGAAAATTGCAAATGTCACTCAATTCTTGGGAAAATCCTGCCTTTTTTTTTTTTTTTTTAAATAATTTTTTATTGCATTTTTAAATGATTACAAAGTATGAAAAAAACAATGTATATAACCCATACCCCCTCCCCTTAACCCCTCCCCCCTAACTGCCCCTTAGAAAAAAAAAGAAAGAAAGAAAGAAAGAAAGAAAGAAAGAAAGAATGCCTGGTGGTTGGAAGATCCCCACATGCTCCATGGAGTTCGTAATAATTTTAATATGTATATTTATTTCTTTCCCCTAATAACCAATTGTTTCATCTTAAAAGCATCTATATATTTAATCCTATCTTTTGTAAATAAGGGCTCCAAATTTTCAAAAATGTTTCATATTTATCTCTTAAATTATAAGTAATTTTTTCTAATGGAATACAACCATAGATTTCTTTCTTCCAAGAATCTATACTTAAATGTGAATCCGATTTCCAAGTAACTGCAATAGCTTTTTTGGCTACTGCCAGTGCAATTTTTATAAATTCTTTCTGATACTTATTTAGTTTGAGTTTCGGTTTTATCCCTTCAATATCACCTAGTAAAAATAATATTGGATTATGAGGAAATTGTGTTCCTGTAATTTGTTCCAGTAAAAGTCTTAAATTTGTCCAAAAAGGTTGAATTTTAGAGCAAGACCATGTCGAATGTAAAAAAGTACCAGTTTCCTGGTTACATCGGAAACACTGATCCGATAAATTTGGATTAAATTTTTTTATTTTTTGTGGTGTAATATATAATATATATATGTAATATATATGTAATATATGGGAAAATCCTGCCTGATGAACCTATTGGAATTATTTGAAGAGATTACAAGTAGGACAGATAAAGGGGATGTTGCTTATTTGGACTTTCAGAAGGCCTTTGACAAGGTGCCACACATGAAGCTGCTTATCAAGTTAAGAGCCCATGGTATTACAGGAAAGTTAATAACATGGTTAGAGCATTGGCTGATTGGTAGAAGGCAGCAAGTGAGAATAAAAGGGTCCTTGTCTGGCTGACTGCTAGTGACTAGTGGTGTTCCGCAGAGGTCAGTGTTGGGACGACTTCTTTTTATGCTGTATATAACTGACTGAGATGATGGAATAGATAGGTTTATTGCCAAGTTTGGAGATGATACAAAGATTGGTGGAGGAGCAGGTAGTGTTGAAGAAACATGTAGGATTCAGAAGAACCTAAACAGATTAGGAGAATGGGCAAGAAATTAGCAAATGAAATACAATGTTGGAAAAAGTATGGTCATACACTGTGGTAGTAGAAATAGATGTGCAGACTATTTTCTGAACTGGGGAGAATCCAAAAATCTGGGATGCAAAGGGACCTGGGAGTCCTTGTGCAGAACACACTGAAGGTTAAGTTGCAGGTTGAGTCAGTGGTGAGGAAGGCAAATACCATATTAGCATTCGTTTCAAGAGGTCTAGAATACAAGGACAAGGATGTGATGCTGAGACTTTATAATGCACTGGTGTGGCTTCACCTTGAATATTGTGAACAGTTTTGGGTCCTTCATCTTAGAAAAGATGTGCTGGCATTGGAGGGGGTCCAGAGGAGGTTCACAAGGAGAATGCCAGGTATGAAAGGATTATCATACAAGAAACATTTGATGGCTCTGGGTCTGTACTCGCTGGAATTCAGAAGGATGAGGGGGGATCTCATTGAGACCTTTCGAATATTGAAAGGCCTGGACAAAGTAGATGTGAAAAGCTTGTTTCCCATGGTGGGAGAGTCTAGGACAAGAGGGCACAGCCTCAGGATAGACTGGGCACTCTTTCAAAACAGATGTGGAGAAATGTCTTTAGCCAAAGGGTGGTGAATTTGTGGAATTTGTTGCCACATGCAGCTGCGGAGGCCAGGTCGTTGGGTGTATTTAAGGCAGAGATTGATGGCTTCTTGATTGGACATGGCATCAAAGGTTACAGGGAGAAGGCTGGGAACTTGTGTTGAGGAGGAGAGAAAAAAGAGGATCAGCCATGATTAAATGACGGAGCAGACTCAATGGGCCAGATAGTTTAATTCTGCTCCTATGTCTTATGGTCTAACCTCTATCTGCATTTATTCTATCTGTACCCCTCATTACTTTGGTTACTTCTATCAAATCTCCTTTCATCTTCTGCCCTCCATGGAAAATATCCTAACCTATTCAGCCTTTCCCTATAACTCAAGTTCTAAAGACCCAGCAACATTCTTGTATATTTCTCTGTACTCTTTCAATTTTATTGATATTTTTCCTGTAGGTGGGCAACCAGAACTGTGCACGATATACTTAATTAGGCCTCAGCAATATGCTATACCAATTCAGTATAACATCCCAACTGCTTATACAGTTCATAGAGTTCTGCCACCAGAAAGCAGCATCTGTCTTCAAAGACTCCAGGCTGCGCCTTTTCTGTGCTACTATCATCGGGGAGGAGGTTCACACCACCAGGTTCAGGAACAATAACAACAGTCTTCAGGTTTCTGAACCGATGTCAATGTCTTCAATCACAGCTCTGAACTGAATCCACAACCAACACTCTCACTTTCAAGTGTGTAGGTTGAAAGTGAGCACCTACACTCACAACTTGCGTTCTCAGGATTGCTTTTTTATTTGCACAGTTTGTCATTTTCTTGTATGTTGGTTGTTTGTCAGTCTTTGTTTATGTATAGTTTTTCATCAATTCTACTGTTTTTTTTATTTCTTGGAAATGCCTGCAAGAAAATGAATCTCCAGGTAATCTGCAGTAACAGATACATACTCTGGTAATGAATTTACCTTGAAACTTGAACTTTGAAGCAATCCCATAACAAGCAGATCAGATTTAAATCACATCTAATTGTGAATAGCTTTGGGCAACTCAATAAGCCACAGGAAGAGCAGACTTCACAAATATTGCTGTTTGCAACAATGAAGGGAGGTTTCAACTGTCATCCTGGTAGTGATGTACCTCTGGCCAATGTCAAGCAGGCACCGGAGAAGCTGGGCACCGTGGTCAGCTGTCACAAAACAGCACACCTGGGTTTTTGCACTGTTGCCACGAAACTACAAGTTTATTCGACTTTTGCAATGCTATATTTCCAACTCTCTTTGCACTTAACAAAATAATCGTGAAACAACAAGTTTTATGTCTACACAAACTACACTGTAGATGCTGTGGTCAAATAAACACATACAAACAAGCTGGATGAACTCAGCAGGTCGGGCAGCATCCGTTGAAAAGAGCAGTCAACGTTTCAGTCCTGATGAAGGGTCTCAGCCCGAAATGTTGACTGCTCCTTTCAACGGATGCTGCCTGACCTGCTGAGTTCATCCAGCTTGCTTGTATAAGTTTTATGTCTCTTTCCTAAACTTCTGAAAGAACCTTGGATGAAAAGCATCATAATCCAACCCGATACTACCAAAGAGGTTTTCAAAAGTTCCTAATTGTATCTGCCTCTACAACCACCCATGGTAGAGGCAGGTACATTATCAATAGCAACACACACAAAATGCTGGAGGAACTCAGCAGGTCAGCCAGCATCTATGGAAATGAATGCCCTCAAGGCCTGATGTCATATATCCCAGAGTATAAAAAGAATAAGTGAGGAGACTACTGGAGCTTTGACAAAGATCTTAGTGTCCTTATTAGCATCAGGAAAGGTGCTGGAGGACTGGAAAGAAGCAGAAGGAAGTGGCAATGATCCAGGTAATTAGAGGCCATGAGCCTCTTGTCAGTGATATGAAAGTTAATGATTTGTGTGAATTTGGAAAGGTATCACTGCTTGGAATCAGGCAGCATGGTTTTGTGCCAGGTGCATCATGCCTTTGCAAACTTGTTTGAGTTTAAGACATGGCAAAGCTTGATGACGGGAAGGTGATGGATGGACTTTAGTAATGGCATTTAACAAGGTCGCTCATGATAGATTAATGCGAAAGATGAATACTTATGGGACCTAGGGTGAGTTGCAAGTCTGGTTTCAAAACTGGCTTGCCCGTAGAAGAGGTAGAAAGCTATTATTCCAGTTTGAGTTCCATGACCAGAAGCGTTCTGCAAGGATTGATGCTGGGACCACTCTCTGTGATATATGTCAGTGACCTAGATGAAAATATAGATGGGTGGATTAGTAAATTTACAGATGACAACGATATTGGAACAGTATCAGACAGTGTCAAGGACTATAAAAGAATACAATGAGATATACTGCAGATCAGTTAGAGATATGGGCAAAGCGGCAGATGGTGTTTAATCCAGGTAAATGTGAGTTCTTGCATTTTAGAAGTCAAAAGAAAGGAGCGAGTGTATGGTTAATAGAAGGCCTCTTAACAGCATTGAGGGACAGAGGTATATTGGGGTCCAAATCCATATTTGACTGAAAGTGGCTTGACGAATGAATAAGGTGTTAAAGAAGGTATATGGCATGCTTTCCTTCATTGGTAATGATGTTGAGTATAAGAGTAAGAAAGCCATGTTGCAGTTATATAAAAATTTATTCAGACTGCACAGGGTTTTGCATGCATTTCTAATTATCCTATTATAGAAAGGATGGGAAGACTGTGAAGAAGGCGCAGAGTAGATTTAGCAGATGTTGCCTGCATTAGAAGCAATGAGCTATAAGAACAGGTTGGACAAACTTGGGATATTCAATTATTATGAGTGGCATAGATGGGTCTGAATCTATTTCCCAGGGTCGAAATGTTAAACACCAATGGACATGCGATTAACATTAGAAGGGTCAATGAAGGGGGGTGGGGAACAGGGAAGAGTCAGGTGACAGTTAGAGTCAAAAGGGACACGACATGAAGGGCAAGTTTTTTTGTAATGCAGCGAGTGGTAGGTTAGGTGCCTGGAATAGGTTACCAGGAGGTAATTGAAGCAGGCAGTTCGGTGAAGCTTTAAGAGTCTTTTAGACAGACATATAAATAAGAGTGGAATGGAGGGATTTGGATGATACACAGGAGGAGGATATTAGAATAAACTGGTAACAGATCAGCACATTTTGGACTGAATAGCTTGTCTTGTGCAATAATGTTCTATGATCTACAACTACTTCTGTAATGAATCACATTGCCTGCCATTAAATTCTAAATGCATCCAATCCTATTTTCTAGCTTTACTGGTCTTTTACATTTTTCCTCCTTAGATTTAACTTATCCTCAATTTTCATATCCAGGTTGAAGCACATTTTCTTTATTTTTTAAGCACGAGATAGGAATGTTTGATTTCTCAGTCTCTCAAAGTCAACAATGAACTAAACATAGAAAACCTACAGCACAATACAGGCCCTTCAGCCCACAAAGCTGTGCCAAACATGTCCTTACCTGAGAAATTACCTAGGGTTACCCATAGCCCTCGATTTTTCTGAGCTCCATATATCTGTCCAGGAGACTCTTAAAAGACCCTATCCTATCCGCCTCCACTACCGTCAAGGGCAGTTCATTCCTCACACTCACCACTCTCTGCGTAAAAAACCTACCCCTTACATCTCCTCTGTGCCTATTTCCAAACACCTTAAAATTGTGCCTCTCATGTGAGCCTTTTCAGCCCTGGGAAAAAGTCTCTGACTATCCACACGATCAATGCCTCTCATCATCTTATACACCTTTATCAGGTCACCTTTCATCCTCTGTTGCTCCAAGGAAAAAAGGCCGAGTTCACTCAACCTGTTCTCATAAGGCATGCTCCCCAGTCTAGGCAACATCCTTGTAAGTCTCCTCTGCACTCTTTCTATGGTTTCCACATCCTTCCTATAGTGAGGTAGCCAGAACTGAGCACAGTACTCTAAGTGGGGTCTAACCAGGGTCCTATATAGCTGCAACATTAATTCTCGGCTCCTAAACTCAATCCCACGATTGATGAAGGCCAATACACCGTATGCCTTCTTAACCACAGAGTCAACCTGCGCAGCAGCTTTGAGTGTCCTATGGACTTGGATGCTGAGATCCTTCTGTTCCGCCACTCTGCCAAGAGTCTTACCATTAATACTATATTCGGCCATCATATTTGACCTACCAAAATGAAGCATCTAACTAACATTTAGATTTGCCGTTTTACATTCAGGACCCTTATCCCAGAATCAAATCTATGGGTAAATAACTCTGGGCAACAAAAATTTTGCTTCCTGAATACTTTTGGGTGTATCTTCTGGAGTTTGGTCTGCTGACCATGGAATTTTTCTATCATGCACCATATTTTTTAGAATTGGCGTATACTTGTTATTTCAATTCATAATTCAGGTCAATTAAAATATTGACAACAATCTAAGCTGAAAATATTTTACCTTGTCCAGGCATGCCTGTATATGCAGGGCAGGTTTCAGAAAGGCTATAAAAGCCTCACGCACACACTGTTCTATGCATCGCGTTTACACATATATCTGTTTGCGATATATTGATGCTACAGCATACTGTGTGTACTTATTATAATAAAGTAATTGAATTTTCAATAGTAGTTGTGACAGTAAAATGTCTCGCCCATATTAAATAGCTGCAATACTTTCAAAGGTTCAAAGGTCGAATTTAATGTCAGAGAAATGCATACAATATACATCCTGAAATGACTTTTCTTCACAAACATCCATGAAAACAGAGAAGTGCCCCAAAGAATGAACGACAGTTAAACATGAGAGCCCCCTCCCCCCACCAGCAAGAAAAGCACATCAGTACTGTCATGGAGCCCAAGCATGTGCTAAGCAATAGCAAAGACACAGACCAAAGTTACTCCAAAGACTTCACATTTCATCTGACATTTGACAAACCACAGGTTCTCTCTTTCCCTGATAAGGGAGAGGAAGGTGTCCCCCATTTTCACAGCGAGCGGGAGACATAAAACAACCCGCTGGTTTACAATGTTAAAAGTCCATTTCATCACTCTGTGTCTGAAGATTGCAAAGACCTCAGGTCTTTGGGCCCATAGAGAAAGATTTTCCAGCCTCCTTGATGACACACAAGTCTCCTGTCATGACCCCAACCCCTGACCTGCTCGTCTCCGGAGCCCTGAGATCTTAGGCTTTCAAACACGATCAAGACTCTCAGGCCAAACCCTTGGTATGATGGATAATGGACAGTCGTGGAACCCTGAGAATGGGTCCCATTCCCGCAAAGAACCCATGCCTGCGTGTAACTCCAGGTCAGGGTCTTATAAAGAACAATGAAAGAGAAAAATAAAGATATTAAAGGTGGAGATAGAGCTGTTTCTGAAGAAGCAAACAAAGGAGTCGCCGTTAGTTGCCATTATCCCTCCTAAACTCCGCCTTCTGTTATATTTGTGGTGAGTATACGCTTAAATCTCAAAGACGGAGCAGGACTCTGCTCATTGAGAAAGCTCTACTTTTGATGTAAAATTGGTGGCCAAGAGAAAGCCTGGGCTATTACATTTATTACACAAAGTGTACTTTCAATCTTAGAACTTGACTCAGAGGTACTCAGAAGTCAATGCTGTTCACTATCACTATGGTAATGGATCATGTGACAGACTTCTACTTGTGTCCGACCAGTGTGTCTGGTTTCTCTGCTTAAAAGCAAGAACTCCATTGAATACCCCATCTTCCTTCAGCCATGAGATCTGTCCCGCATGACGGTAGTCTTCCAGTACTGAAGCCACCAGAGACATGGAGTCTAGAGGAGGCAGACAAGGGTGCCATGATGCGCAAGCAAGCAATAGAAAACGACACTGAGCCTGATACAGATTTTGAACCATTTACATCAAGTGAGCCTCATCTGATAACTCAGTCTGAGTTAAATGACCTGGTCAGTGACTTGGTTTGTCAAACACAAAAGCAGAATTACTGTGTTCCAGGATACAAGGATGGAAACTTCTGTCACTGGGCACAAAAATTTCCATGAAGGATTTTGATATTTGAGACAGATGTTTCCCAGAATAACTGATGCCAAGATTAAGGAAGGCATTTTTGTTGGTCGACAAATCAAACTAGTAATCAAAGACGGGCAATTCAAAGAACTTCTAGTGGGACTGGAGAAAATCACATGGAAAGCATCCAAGGATGTTTTTGAAAATGTTCTTGGCAACTACAGAGCACCAACCTATGTGCAACTAGTTGACAACATGCTTCAAGCATACAAAACAATGAAGTGCAACGTATCACTAAAGATGTATTTTCTACATTCCCACTTAGACTTCTTCCCTGCAAATTCTGGTGCTAAAAGTTTCACCAGGACATTGCAATCATGGAGAAATGATATCAAGGCAATTGGAATCCATAAACAAGAGAAATTCTGCAGATACTGGAAATCAAAGTAATACACACAGAGTGCTGGAGGAACTCAGCAGGCCAGGCAGCATCTATGGAAAAGAGTAAACAGTCAATGTTTCAGGCTGAGACACTTCATAACTGCATTTTTTGTGTATCACAACTGGAATGCATTAATGCTGGCTGATTATTGTTGGACACTTAAGCAGGAAGCCTCAAACTCAGTACAAATGAAAATCATCAACAAAACAATTTTTGTTAGTTGATCTATTGCAAAGTGCAATTAAACACATTATATTCAAAAAAAGTTAATTTGTTGTTTTTTCCTAAATTCCTATGTGATACAAGTAGTCTGAAATTATATTTCTGTTCAGCTTCAAGCAGTCAAACAACAAAAGATTTCTGAGGAAGCAACACTTTTGAAAAAAAATTGCTGTCCAGTATAATTGGTTGTAAACTACTATGGAAAAAATACTGTGTCACCAGGAAACACTTATTTCATTATAGCAGTTAATCCATTTTAGTTACTAAGTTCCAGCATCTGAAAATATGAAATTTGTATTTTCAATGTATCTAAAATTTACATTCAACAATGTAAATCGTTGGAATTGGTTTATTAATTGTCACATACTGGGATACTGTGAAAAGCTTCTCTGGCATATTGTTGAAACAGACGAGATCATTGCACAGTGCAATGAGTTAGTCTGATGTTAAACAATAACAATAAATAATAAGCTGTAACAGCTACTGAAAAAGTATAGTATAAGGTGCAAGATCGTAGCAAGGCTGATTGTGAGGTCAAGAGTCCACCTTATCATATAAGGGAACAATATAATAGTTTCTAAACAGTGGAGTACAAGTGGGATCCTTGAATCTAGTGGTACATGATATCAGACTTTTGTATCTTCTGCCCAACGGAAGAGTGGAGAAAAGAGAATGTCTGAAGTCCTTAATTATGCTGGCTGCTTTGCTGAGGAGGCGGTAAGTATTCACAAGTCCATGGAAGGGAAACTGCTTTTGGGTTTTGCTGAGCTGTATCAATCTCCCTCTGTGGTTTCTCGTGTTTGTGGACAGGGTAGTTAACATTCCGAGCCATAATGCATTTAGGTAAAATGCTTTCTATGGTGCATTGATAGAAATTGCTTGTAGACATCTTTAGGATCCTGAGGAGATAGAAGCGTTGGTGAGCATTTGTGCCATGTTGTCTATGTGGCTGAAATAGAACAGGCTATTGATAATGTTCACTCCTAGGAATTTGAAGTTCTCAAATCTCTCAAATTCAATATCATAGATATAAGAAGATAAGACATAGAAGAACAAGGCCATTCAGCCCATCAAGTCTGCTCTATCATTCCAACATGGCTGATTTATTATCCCTCTCAACTCTACTCTCCTATCTTCTCCCCATAAACTTTGACACCTGACTAATCAAGAACTTATCAATATTCACTTAAAATAAATCCAATGACCTGGCTTCCACAGCCATCTGTAGCAATGAATTCACGACCCTCTGGCAAAAGAAGTTCCTCCTCACCTCTGTTCAAAGTGGACATTCCTCTATTTTGAGGCTTCGCTCTCTGGACCTAGGCTCCTCCATTATAGGAAGCATCCTCTCCAAATCCACTCTATAAATGCACAATAGATTTTAATGAGAATGCCTCCTCCGCCATTTTTCTAAACTCCAGTGAGTACAGGCCAGAGTGCTCGTCTTACGTTAACCCTTTCGTTCCCAGAATCATTTTCGTGAACCTCTTCTGGACACTCTCCAATGCCAACATATCTTTTCTTAGATAAGGGGACCACAACTGCTCACAATACTCCGTGTGGTCCAACCAATGCTTTATAAAGCCACATCATTACACCCCTACTTCCAATGAGATGAATGCAGACAATTACATTTGACCATAAGATCCGAATTAGGCAATTAGGCCCATCAAGTCTGCTCTGCCATTTCATCATGGCTGATCCATTTACCTCTCAACCCCATTCGCTTGTCTTCTCCCCATAACCAAGAACTCATCAACCTCCACCTTAAATGCACCTAGTGACCTGGCCTCCACAGCTGCCTGTAGCCATGAATTTCATAGATTCACCTCCCTCTGGCTGAAGAAATACCTCCTCATGTCTCTTCTAAATGGATGGCTCTCTATTTTGAGGCTGAGCCCTCTGGTCCGAGACTCTTGCACCGAAAGAAACATCCTCTTCACATCCATTCTATCTAGGCCTTTCAATATTTGATGTGATCTCACCCTCATTCTTCTAAATTCTAGCAAGAATCTTCAATCTTCAATCACTACTCATATGATAATTCCAGAGTTCTGGAATCATTCACCTGAACCTCCTCTGAACCCTCCCCAATGTCAGCACATCCTTTCTTTAATAAGGGGCGCAAAATTGCTCACAATACTCCAAGTGAGGTCTTACCAGTGCCTTATGTAGCCTCAGCATTCCGTCTTTGCTTGAATGCTAACATTGTACCTGCCTTCCTCACCACTAATTCAACCTGCAAATTAACCTGTAGGGAATCCAAGCATGAGTATTTCCAAATCCACTTGCACCTCAGATTTTTGAATTCTCTCTACATTTAGAAAATAATCTATGCTTTTATTCATTTTACCAAAGTGCAGTGTCATTCACTTCCCGACACTGTATTCCATCTTCCACCTCTTTGTCCATTCTCCTAATATGTCTAAGTCCCTCTGCAGCCTCCCTACATCATCAACTCTACCTGCCCATCCATCTATTTTCATATCATCCACAAACTTGGGGCCACAAAGCCATCAATTTTGTCATCCAAATCATTGACATATGACATAAAAAGTAACGGTCCCAATACCAACCCCTGAGGAACATCACTAGTCACCACTAGCAGA
Organism: Hypanus sabinus; assembly: GCF_030144855.1. NCBI lineage: Eukaryota > Metazoa > Chordata > Chondrichthyes > Myliobatiformes > Dasyatidae > Hypanus > Hypanus sabinus. The sequence continues at coordinate 67,666,917 of NC_082715.1, read as the reverse complement.
AGAGGCTCCCTAATTTCTGCACATTGCTGCCTGCCAATCAGCCAACGCTTTATCCATGCTAGTATCTATACACCACTACACACTGTCCTCACTCTCCTGGAGAAGAGGGATGCATACATTAGAATACTATTCTTGGACTACAGTTCAGCATTCAACACCATAATTCCCTCCATATTTGACAAGAAGCTGAGAGACCTCAGCCTTCACCCCACCTGTGCAGCTGGATCCTAGACTTCCTATCGGATTGCCAACAGATGGTAAGGATGAGCTCCCTCACCTCTGCCCCTCTGACCCTTAACATTGGTGCCCCCCAGGATTGTGTTCTGAGTCCCCTCCTCTACTCCCTTTACTACCCCACACAGCTCCAATCTGCTGATCAAATGTGCAGTTGACACAACATTGATTGGCCGTTTTTCTAGTGGTAATGAAACAGCCTACAGAGGAGAGGTTGACACGCTGACACGGTGGTGCCAGGATCACAACCTCTCCCTGAGTATCAAAAAAATAAAAGAACTGATAGTGGATTACCAGAGGAATAGAGGCAGGCTCACCCTGATCAACATTAATGGATCTGAAGTTGAGTTGGTGGGTAGTTTCAGGTTTCTCAGTATACACATCACCAATCTCATCTGGACTGTGCGTACTGGCTGTGTGGTTAAAAAGAAAACAGCCTTTCTTCCACCTCAGGCAACTGAAGAAGTTCAGCATGGACTCCCAAATCCTCAAGACACCTACAGGGGCACAATTGAGAGCATACTGACTGGCGGTATCACCATCTAATACAAGAACTGCACCAACCTTGATAGCTGGGCACTGCAGAGAGTAGTACAGACAGCTCGACGCATCTGTGGATGTGGATTTTCCTCCACTGAGGACCAAAAGGCTACAGGACAGCTTCTTTCTACAAGCCATTAGACTTTTAAGTTCACAAGTCTGTACATTGCAACAGAATCATAATGCAAAGATTTTTACTCCATCCTGTTGCGGGATGGATATAAGATTTAAATAAATTCTAAATTCTAACTCTGATCTTCCTTGTAATATCTTGGGTTTGTATCTTCTTTAGCTGTCTCATGAATGTCATCTTGTCAAAGGTCTTCTGAAAATCCAAGTACACAACATCCACCAGTCCCCCTTTGTTAGTACTGCTTATTATTTCTTCAAAGAATTCCAATAGTTTTCTCAGGCAAGGTTTTCCTTTAAGAAAACGATTCTAATTTCCTTTCTTCTGTCTCCCTCCTTTCTTGAAGAGTGGAGTGACATTTGCAATTTTCCAGTCATCTGGAGCCATGCCAGTATCTATTGATTCTTGAAAGATCATTTTAATGCCTCCATAATCTATTCAGCTGCCTCTTTAAGAACCCTGGGGAGTAGCCCATCGGGTCCAGGTGACTTATCTACCTTCAGATCTTTCGGTTTCCCAAGCACCATCTCTTCATTATTCACAACTGCACTCAATTCTGCCCCATGACACCTTTGAACTTCTAACATTCTACTAGTGTCTTCCACAATGAAGACTGTTGCAAAATACTTATTCAGTTCATCTGCCATTTCCTGCCCCTGTTATTATCTCTCCAGCATCATTCTCTAGTGACCCAATATCTACTCTTGCCTCTCTTTTACTCTTTATATATCTGAAAAAAATTCATATCATTTTTGTATATTATTGGATAGCTTACCTTCATATTTCATCTTTTATCCCCTTCAGGCTTTTTATAGCTGGCTTCTGTTGGTTTTTTAAAAAAACACTAATTTTTGCTATATGCCCTCTCTTTTATTTTTATGCTGGCTTTGAGTTCTCTTGTCAGCCACAGATGAATCATTCAGCCTTTAGAACTATTCATTTATTTGGGATGTATCTATTTTGTGCCTTCCAAATTGCTCCCAGAAACTCCAGTCTTTGCTGTTCTGCCATCATCTCTGCTCATGTTCCCTTCTAATCAACTTTGGCCAGCTCCTCTCTCATGCCTCTGTAATTCCGTTTACTCCACTGTAGTACTGATACACCTAACTTGACCTTCTCCCTCTCAAATTGTATGGAGAATTCTATCATATTATGACAATGGTTTCCTAAGGGTTCCATTACCTTAAGCTCCCTAATCATATCTGGTTCATTACACTACACACAATCCAGAATTGCTGATCCCCAGTGGGCTCAACCACAAGCTGCTCCAAAAAGCCACCTCAGACGCATTCCACAATTTCTTTCTCTTGGGATCCAGCATCAATTTGATTTTCCCAGTCTGCCTGGAAATTGAAATCCCCCATGGCTATTGTAACATTATCCTTATTAAATGCCTTTCAGTTTCTGATGTAATTTGCATCCCACATCCTGGCTACTGTTTGGAGGCCAATGTGTAGCTCCTGTCAGGGGCTTTTTACCCTTGTAGTTTCTTAATGGTGCCCAAAAGGATCCTACATCTTTCGATCCTATGTCACATCTTTCTAAGGATTTGATTCAAATTTACCAAGAGCCACCCCAAGCCCTCTACCTATCTGCCTGTCCTTTTGATACAATGTCTATCCTTGAATTTTAAACTTCCAACTATGACACAGTGATGCCCATACTTCATACCTTCCAACCTCTAGCTGCACTACAAAGTCATCTATCTTATTCTGTATACTGCATGCATTGAAGTCTAGCACCTTCAATCCTGTATTCACTAGCCTTTTTGATTTTTCACCCATATTTCACCACTTCAACTCAACTTCAACTTCCTGCTGGATGCAACTTTGCACTATCATCTGCCTGTCATGCCTCACAATCTCAATACACATTGCATCGACTTGTTTAACCAATTGTTCCATCCTCAGCCCTATAACTCTGATTGCCATCCCCCAGGATATTATTATAACAATGAATGTAAACATATTCAATGTTTCCTTTGATGTTCATTATTCTCTCATTATTGTACTATGCATATTTAGTTCATTAAGACCTGAGTGAAAAATTATTCAAGCAGAAAGATTTTCTAGTAACAGCCCTGGAAATTGCTTCTGTAATGCCATTGATCAAATGTCTGCTATCACCAGGGATGCTGATAAATTATATCAAAGGCTTTGAATTGATTTTTTTTTTTCAATTTATGGCTTTTGTTGTCCATTATTAATGTTCTCACTTTGTGGCTTTAGTACTGCAATGGACTGGATTTTTATTTTTCTTCCCGGTTAATGGACATAAGATACCTTCCTTTAGGATCCAATAGACACAAAGCCTGTACTTAACTTTTTATTATTAAGTTTTGCTAGATTTGAGGATTTGTTTTCATGAGAGTCTTATATAAATGTGGCTCCATGGTTTTGATACATAGAGAGCCCATAAAAAGTAATTCCCCTCCCTTGGATGTTTTCGTACATTATTGACTTACAATATTGAATCACAGTTGATTTAATGTGACTTTTTTTGACACTGATCAAAAGAAAGTGAACAGACCTCTACAAGGTGATCTAAGTTAATTACAAATATAAAACACAAAATAACTATGTAAGTATTTACCCCCTTCAAGTCAGTATTCAGTAGATGCATCTTTGACATCTGTGAGTCTGTATGGATAGGTCTCTATCAGCTTTGCACACCTGGACACTGCCATTTTTCCCCATTCTTTACAAAACAGCTAAAGCTCTCAGATTGCATGGGAATCGTGAGTGAATAGCCCTTTTCCAAGTCCAGCCACAAATTCTCAATTGGATTGGGGTCTGGACTCTGACTTGGCCACTCCAGGACATTAACTCTGTTGTTTTTAAGCCATTCCTGAGTAGCTTTGACTTCATGCTTAGGGTCAAGGTCTTGCTGGAAAAGAAATCTTCTCCCAAGTTGCAGATCTCTTGCAGACTGCTACAGGATTTCCGTGTATTTTACTACATTCATTTTACTCTCTGTCTTCACAGGCCTTCCAGGGCCTGCTGCAGCGAAGCATCCCCACAGCATGATTCAGTCACCACTTTGGAGTGACGGAGGATGAGAAGTGACCTGACAGAGGTGTATAAGATGATAAGAGGCATTGATTGTGTGAATAGTCAGAGGCTTTTTCCCAGGGCTGAAGTGGTTGACACAAGAGGACACAGGTTAACGTGCTGGAGAGTAGGTACAGAGGAGATGTCAGGGGTAAGTTTTTTTACTCAGAGAGTGGTGAGTGCGTGGAATGGGCTGCCTGCAATGGTGGTGGAGTCGGATACGATGGGGTCTTTTAAGAGACTTTTGGAAAGGTACATGGAGCTTAGAAAAATAGAGAGCTATAGGTAAGCCTAGTAATTTCTAAGGTAGGGACATGTTCGGCACAGCTTTGTGGGCCGAGGGGCCTGTACTGTGCTGTAGGTTTTCTATGTTTCTATGCTTTGCATTAGGAATGATGTGCTTTTGATGATGTGCTTACACCAAACATAGATTTCAATCTGACAGCCAAAAGTTCAAATTTGGTTTAATCAGACCATAGGACCTTCTTCCAGCTGACCACAGAATCTGCCACATGTCTTCTGGCAAACACTAGCTGAGACTCTGTGAGTGGCTTTCTCTTTTCCACTCACCCATAAAGTTGTGACTGGTGAAGCACCCGGGCAACAGTTGTTGTATGCACAGTCTCTCCCATCTCAGCCACTGAAGCTTGTAACTCCTCCAGAGCTGTCATAGGTCTCTTGGTAGCCTCCCTCGCTAGTCCCTTCCTTGCACGGTCACTCAGTTTTTGAGGATGGCTTGTCCTAGGCAGATTTACAGCTGTGCCATATTCTTTCCATTTCCTAATGATAGACTTAACTCTACTCCAAAGGATATTCAGTGACTTCAAAATTTTCTTGTATCCATCTCCTGACTTGTGCTTTTCAATAACCTTTTCACAGAGTTAGTTGGAGTGTTCTTTTCTCTTCATGGCATAGCTTTTGCCAGGACACTGACTCACCAGCAGCTAGACCTTCCAGATACAGGTGTATTTTTACTATAATCAATTGAAACAGCTTGACTGCAGACAGATGATCTCCATTTAACTAATAATGAGATCTCTAAAACTCATTGGTTTCACCAGTGATGATTCGGTGTATCGTATTAAAGGAAGGGTGAATACTTATGCAATCAATGATTTTGTGCTTAATATTTGTAATTAATTTAGATCACTCTGTAGAGATCTGTTTTCACTTGACACAAAAGAATCTTTCTCTGTTGATCAGTGTCAAAAAAGCCAAATTAAATCCACTATGATTCAATGTTGTAAAACAATAAAACATGAAAACTTTCAGGGGGAGGCAAATACTTTTATAGGCATTGTATCAAACAAAATATCTATTACTTAAGTATGGGCAAGATATTGGAAGTCTTGAATATGTGCCTTGACGATCTACAATTATAAGCCAGATGACTGCAGCCAATAAGCTGAACATCAGTGGCGGGAAAGTTACTACAGGGGATTCTGTGAGGTAGGGTCTGTCATCCATTGGGGCAATAAGTACAATGATTGGAACATTACAACTGTGCAAGATATTGCTGAGACCATACTTGAAGTACTGTGTGCAGCTCTGTTTGCCTGGCTAGAGGAATTTTGTTATTAGCAGAATGAATGCAGGGAAGATTCATAATTATCTTACTGGGATACGAGGGTTTGAGTTAGAAGGAGAAATTGGATATGCCGGGCTTATTTCCTTGGACTGTTGAAGGCTAAGGGGAGACCTTACAGAAATTTTCAAGAAGCATAGATAATGTGAATAGTCATGACAAAGTAATAGTTATAAGGTTAGAGTTTAAACATACATGGTGGAGATTTAAGGTGAAAGTGGAAAAATTGAAAGGGGACATTCTGGGCAAAATCTTACATACAGAGCATGGTGCATATTTGGAATGAGCTGCAGAATAAGTAGTAGAGGTCAGAAGATTACACTGTTTAAAAGACATTTGGATGTATTCACGGAGAGAAACAGTGAAAATTGATATAGGCCAAATGCAGACAAATGGGACTAACTTAGCATCAAATAGCTTGGCCAAATGCCAGAAATTTGAGAGTTTCAGGGGCAGAATTGATTGTAGTTGCTACTGCTTGGGAAACTGGGAGAAGTGAAGGTAGGTAACTCACCAGGACCAGATGGACAACACCCCAGAGTTCTGAAAGAGGTAGTCGAAAAGATTGTGGAGGCATTAATAGAGATCTTACAAGAATAACTAGATGATGGAATGGTTCTGAAGGATTGGAAAATTGCAAATGTCATTCTTTCAGAAGGGCAGGAGGCAAAAAACAGGAAATTATAGGTGAGTTAGACTGACTTTGGTGGTTGGTAAAATGTTGGTGTCTGTTATTAATGTTAAGGTTTCCAGGTAGTTTAAGGCACAGGATAAAATAGGCTAACGTCAGCATGATCTCGATGAGAGGAAATATTGCCTGACAAATCGGTTGAAGTTCTTTGAGAAAATAACAGGCAAGATAGACAAAGGAACGTTAATGGATGTTGTTTATTTGCATTTTCAGAAGACCTTCAACAAGGTTCTGCACAAGAGGCTGCTAAACAAGATAAGGACCCATAATATTGCATGAAAGATACTAACATAGAAAGAAGATGATTGGATGACTGACGGGAGGCAATGAGTGGGTATACAGGTTGGCTGCCAGTGGCTAGTGTTGTTCTGTAAAGGTCAGTATTGGGATTGCTTAATATTACGCTGTATGTCTAAGGTTTTGTAGATAGAATTGATGACTTAGTAGCCAGGCTTGCAGATGAATCAAAGATAGTTGGAGGGGCAGGTAGTGTTGATGAAGCAGGTAGTCTGCAGAAGGACTTAGACAGATTGGGAGAATGGGCAAAGAATTGGCAGATGGGGTACAGCGTCATTAAGTCATGGGGGAAGGAATAACGGAATAGACTATTTTTTAAATGGAGAGACCTTGCACTGGATTCCCTAAAAGATAACTTGCAGGATGAGTTAGTGGTAAAGAAGGCAAATGCAATGTTAGCATTCATTTCATAAGAGTAAGGATGTGATGCTCAAGCTTTATAAAGATGTGTTGGCGTTGGAAAGGAGGTGGATGAGAATTATTCTGTCAATGAAGAGGTTACTGAATATAGAGCGTTTGATAGCTGGGCCTGTACTCATTGGCGTTTAAATAAATGAGGGTGGATCTCATTGAAACTTTTCAAATATTGAAAAGTGGATGTGGAGAGGATGTTTCCTACAGTGGGTGAGACTAGGGCCATAACGCACAGCCTAAGAACAAAGGGAAGCCCATTCAGAACAGAGATGAGGAGGATATTTTTACCTGAAGTGTGATGATTCTGTGGTATTCATTGCCACAGGCCACTGTGGAGGCCAAGCCATTGGGTATATTTAAAGCAGAAGTTCTTGATTAGTAATGGTATCAAATTTATAGGGAGAAGACAAGAGAATGAAGTTGCGAGGGATAATAAATCATCTATGATGGAACAAACTCAATGGGCTGAATGGCCTAATTCCGCTCATATGCCTTATGGTTGAGTGAAAAGTGGACTCACGGGTAGAGGCTGGAATCTGATAAGGTAGGTATGACAGGTATATGAGCCAAACACAGGGAATTGGTACTAGCTTTGGTAGGGATCTGAATTGACATGGACCAGTTGGGCTGAAGGGCCTGTTTCTGCGCTGTATGTCTATGACTCCATGATGAGTGGAATCAGATAAGTTAAGGATGAGGGGCAGATGAATAAAGTTGAAGGATAGGCAGTTGAAGCTGGGGGGGTTGGAAAATGAAACTGGGTGGGGTGGAGCATGTGGGAGATAAGGAAATAAAAGGAGAGAGAGAAGAGCACGGTGAGTGTTGGTTTACCTGTAAGTGGAAAATTCCACGCTCAGACCATTGGTCTCAGACTACTGAGACTAACCTGAGATGCTGTACTTTTCAGTTAGTGTTGTCTTCACCATGGAACGGGAGACGGCTGAGAAATGATGTTTTCTTTTTTAGAAATGTGAGGAAAGCTATAATGACACATTACTGTGAGCTCACAATGGTGATTGCGAACAGAGCATAGGTGTCCCACAAATAGTAATCTTGTAGAGGAGATCATGTCAAAAGAAATGAATAGGATAGACAAGGTTAGAGAATGGGCATCTGAACCTTTGTCTGACATGGATGGGCTTTCTGGGTCTGTGGATGGCAGTAAGGCACGAGATGTATGTTAAGTGTTGCATTTCCCATAGTTTCAGGTGGAAGTGCCAGGTAACAGGAAGGGGTGGGGGCAGTAATGATAAGGGAACCGGGGAGTCATAGAGAGATGGTCCCTGTGGAAAGCAAAAGGTGGAGAGGTGGAACCTCTGAATAATGGTGAGTTTTTGTTGCAATTGGTAGAAACATTGAAGAAAGATATGCAAAATCTGGTAGGCTGAAAGGTGAGTAACAAGGGAAAGAGTCGTGGGTGGGGCAGGAGAATGGGAAATAGAAATGGGTCAATCATTAACCTTTATCGCCTGCATTACAGACTTCTACCCTGACCTCAAATGAACTTGGACCAGACGGCTGTCTCTCTCCCTCCCTTTGGATGTAAGTGTAGATGGCATGATTGGTAAGTTTGCAGAAGCCACCAAAATTGGTTGTGGAATGAGCATTGAAGAATCATGTCTAAGTTCACAACAGAAGATTGAATAGGGAAAGTGGGCAAAGAAATAGCAGATGTAGTGTGAAGTAATGCAATTTGGTAATGAATGAAATACACAATGAATGTCAGAGACCTGGGGAATTTTGTTCTACAGAGAGACAAGGGAAAGCAAGTACACAATTCACTGAAAGTGGTGGCATAGGTAGACAAGTTGAGGACTGGAGGACAGTGAATAGTGGCGTATCGCAGGGCTCGGTCATGGGTCCAGTGGGATCTGAACCAGTTGAAAATGGCAGATGAAATTTAATACTGATAAGTGTGAGGTGTTGCACTCGGAGGAACAACCAAGGCAGATCTTACACAAGTGGTAGGGCATAAAGGAGTGTGATAGATCAGAGAGATTTGGAAATATAGATTCATAATTCTTAGAAAGTGGCATCACAGGTTGATAGGGTTGCAACAAAAGTTTTTGGCACTTTGCCCTCCATAAATTAATATACTGAGTACAGAAATCAGGATTTTATGTTGAAATTGTGTAAGATGTTGGTGAGGCCTAATTTGGAATATTGCACACAGTTTTGGTAGCCTATCTGCAGGAAAGATGTAATTGAGATTAAAACAGTGCAGAGAAAATTTTCAAGGATGTTGCCAGGATTTAATGTCCTGAATTACAGGGAAAGGTTCAATAGGTTAAAACTTTATTCCCTAGAATGTAAAAAATTGAAAAGCGATTTAATAGAGGCATACAAAATTATGAGCAGTACGGATTGGGTAAAGTTAAACAGGCTTTTTCCACTGAGGTTGGGTGAGACTACAACCAGATGTCATGAGTTAAGGGTGAAAGGTGAAATGTTTAAGGGGAACATGGGGGAGAATAGCTTTACTCAGAGGATGGCAAGAGTGTGGAATGAGTTGCCAGCACAAATGATGGATGCACCCAGCACGTGGCTGGGTTAAGACATGTTTGTTTATTACTATAAATGAAAGTACTCTTTCCAAAATATGATTCTTCATTGTTAACCCACAGCACATTTAAACGGAAGTAACATAACACGGTGTCAGAAGTGGTTCTGGAAGAATAATACGGGAGAATCGAAGATAATCCAAAAAGAAAAACAATTAACAACATTAATCACAGCAAATACATAATTCAACAAGTCTCTATCAGTTTCTCTGTGGGTTTACGAATATGAGTAGACCTTCTAAGTGGTACACACAGTTCTTGTGTTTCCTTGTTATTATTTACATGCTCTGTCTCGTCTTCATCTGTTAACTCAATCTCTGAAGTAGGCTCTTTCTTGAGGTCTTTTCGATTTCTTCTTACCACTGCTCCCTCCTCTGTTCTGGGTTGTACTTCTTCAAGTACTGCAGCTTTCTGTGTCCATGTGTTCACTTTGTCTTGTACTCTTACTTTATCTCCCTGATGCAGTTCAGGTAATGGATGAGAATGTTTATCAAAGTATATTTTCTGCTTTGCTTTGTGTTCATTTATCCATCTTTTCACTTGTTCACCTAGGGCTTGCTTCTGTGCTGTACTATTCCATGACTCTAAGACTTATTTTGTGCTTCAACTTGCCCATCTGTACGCTATTGTTTTGGATCCCTCCTCTTTAATCCCTCCCAAGTATCATTAGCGAATCTCCCATCAGCATATTTTTCTCTCTCCAGTTCAGGTGTGGCTAGTCCATCTTGTACAGCTCCTTCCTGCCCTGGAACAGATCCCAGTAATCCATGTACCTGATGCCTTCTGCATGAGCTTCATAGCCATTCATTTAGCTGCACTATCTTTCTATTTCCTGCCTCATTAGCTCTTTGCAAGTGGAGTAATCCAGAGAACACAACCTTAGAGATCTTGTTTTATAACTACCTAACTCAGTAATTTCCCTTTGAAGGATGGCATCTCCCTTCCTGCTTGTGAGATTGGTAACAATATGGACACAACTTTTGCCTTTCAGAATGTTTTGTGCCTATTCAGAAACATCCTTGAACCTAGCACCACAGAGACAACATAATACCTAGAAATCTTGCTTGTGGCCATAGAAACACCTGTCTGTGCCCTGACTATAAAGTTTCTTAATATTTTTACTCTCTTTGATTTTACCTTAAACTAATTTATTGAAGAGCCAGTTATGGTGCTACTTATCTCACTGTTGCTGCTATTTTCTTCCAAAAGACAATCTTGATCCACAGTACATGAAACTGGTATACTTGTTTGAGAGATAATCAGATGTGGCTACCTCTCCTGTTGGTTACCCATTTATCTGACTGATCCTTTGAATACGGTAAGCTTTCTGAAGTTCCTATGTATGTCACTATCTGTCTCCTGTATCATCCTCAGTGTGCCCAACTACCACCCCAACTGAGTTAATTCCTACAAATGTCATCAGCTGGACATTCTTCTTTCAAATATAGTCATCAGCGACACTTGACTGGACTGCTCCTGCTCCCTGATCTCCCATATCTGACACTCTGCTGACTGCCTTATTTGGATCCATAGGCTCTAACCTTTTGGACAGGCCTTTTATGTGGAACCTTGTGATAGACCTTGCTGGCATTCATGTAACCACACTTGCCCACTGGTTTGGAATATGTTAGAATCAATTATTAACAATGAGGTGATGGAGTACTTGGTGACACAGGAAAAGACAGGACAAAGTCAGCATGGTTTCCTTCTGGGAAAATCCTTCCTGATGAACCTGTTGGGATTCTTTGAGGAGATTACAAGTAGGGTAGATAAAGGGGATGTAGTGGATGTTGTATATTTGGACTTTCAGAAGGCCTTTGACAAGGTGCCACACATGTGGCTGCTTACCAAGTTAAGAGCCCATGGTATTACAGGAGAATTACTAACATGGATAGGGTATTGGCTGATTGGAAGGATCCTTGTCTGGTTTGCTGCCAGTGATTAGTGATGTTCTGCAGGGGTTGGAGTTGGGACCATTTCTTTTGATGCTGTATAGAAATGATTTAGATGATGGAATAAATGGTTTTGTTGCCAAGTTTGCCAATGATACAAAGATTGGTGGAGGTACAGGTAGTGTTGAGGAAACAGGTAGGATGTGGAAGGACTTGGACAGATTAGGAGAATGGGCAAGAAGTGGCAAATGAAATATAATGTTGGAAAATGCATGGTCATGCAGTTTGGTAGTAGAAATAAATGTGCAGACTACTTCCTAAATGGGGAGAAAAACCAGAAATCTGAGATGCAAAGGGACTTGGGAGTCCTTGTGCAGAACACTCTAAAGGTTAACTTACAGGTTGAGTTGGTGGTGAGGAAGGCAAATGCAATGTTAGCATTCATTTCAAGAGGTCTAGAATACAAGAGCAGGGACATGATGCTGAGGCTTTATAAGGTACTGGTGAGGCCTCACCTTGAATATTGTGAACAGTTTTGGACTCGTCATCTTAGAATCATCTTGTCATCTCATCATTGGGAGGGTCCAGAGGAGTTTGCAAGGATGATTCCTGGAATGAAATGGTTATCATACAAGGAAGTTTTGATGGCTCTGGGTCTGTACTGGCTGGAATTTAGAAGGATGAGGGGGAATCTCATTGAAATTTTTCCAATGTTGAAAGGCCTAGACAAAGCAGGTGTGGAAAGGATGTTTCCCATGGTGGGAGAGTCTAGTACAAGAGGGCATAGCCTCAGGATAGAGGGGCGTCTGTTCAAAACAGAAATGCAGGGAAATTTCTTTAGCCAGAGAGTGGTGGATTTGTGGACTTTGTTGCCACATGCAGCTGTGGAAGCCAGGTCGTTGGGAGTACTTAAGGCAGAGATTGATAGGTTCTTGATTGGACATGGCATCAAATGTTACAGGGAGAAGGCCGGGATTTGGGGTTGAGGAGGAGAAAAAAAGGATCAGCCATGATTGAATGGGGGAGCAGACTCGATGGGCCAAATGGCCTATTTCTGCTGCTATGTCTTATGATCTCATTAATACAGTCTGCTACCTTCCCAAGAAAATTCAGTTAAACTAGTTAGACAGGATCTCCCATCAATGAAGTAATTCTGACTCTAACTGATTGATTATTGCCTTTCCAGGTATAGACTAGTATTGTTCCTCAGGGCTTTTACTGTTATTTTTCTACTACTTAAGTCAGGCTCATTGGCTTGTAACCACTGACTCAAATAAAGTTGCCACATTGGTTGATATAGTTGCTTGCTGCCCAGTGAAATTGGGCAGACGTAACCAAAAGGGACAGTACCATATATATCATTTCCGGACATGGTTATAGCTTGAGGAAATACAATACCTTTACAAGGATAGAAACAATAACCCTCCTAAATTATACATTTCTTTGAATGGCCTTGTATAATGCCAATCTTGATTACTTGTCTAATTCTATCAGCACTTTCCTATGATCACTGAAGCTCATCATTGCACATCATGCTGCTGCTATTAAAGCATGTCACATCTGCTCATACTTTATTATTTCCTTCAAAGTCTCTTTACACTAGTATGCTTTCTCCTCTATTGATCTCTCTCAGCTTCCTTCCTTCACTTACTTCTTTCTGGAATTTCAATAACAGGGAGAAGACAATCATGGTGGGAGGGTTATGTTTCAAGCATATGTTGACGTAACTTCAAATGAGGAACAAGAATATTATGAGCAAGGAGTGGGTCAACAGAGTGTTGTCTGTTGGTTTGGTGGACAATTACTGTACAGCTTTCAACCTTCTTTCCCTCCTTCCTTTATTGCTTGAAGTACGCTTAGTGGCCATTTTATTAAGATCAAGTTGAATTTTTTGTCATTCAACAGTATACTTGTACAGCCCAATGAAACGACGTCTCTCTGAACCAAGTCGCACAGCACACTGCATACATTGCAGATGCACAACACATGTTTAAAAAGTAAACATTTTAATGCTATTGCCGTTTCAAACTTGATAAGACCTGGATGGTGGAAGGGAGTTCAGTAGTCTTACGGCATGGGGGAAAAAGCATTTCCTCTCCTAACAGTACTTGTCCTAATGCTACTGTGCCTCCTGCCTGATGGTAAGGGGGTCAAACAGATTACTGGATGGATGGAAGGAATTACTGACAATGCTGAGGGCCCTGGCTATGCAGCGCTCCTGATAAGTGCAATCCTACTGTTAATGTTTTTTTCCCATCTCAACAGATTCCCTTCTACCCCATTCAGCTTCCATTTTCTTCTGCATTAATAAGGCTAATTTATCCAGCTTCTATAAAGAATATTTTCCAATTAACCAACTGTCAACAAGTTTTATAATGTATTATGTTGTATTCTTCCATGGTGTAAGTTATAAAAGGAATGGTATTCTTTCATTGTTGTCAGTTTATCAGTTGTTAACTTTTACTTTCAAGCTGTGATTCAGCTGCACTCAGTGGTCACCTCATTAGACGATGACCAAAAGACATAGGAGCATAATTAGACCATCTTGGCCACCGAGTCTGCTCCACCATTCAATCATGGTTGATCTTTTCTTCCCCCCACTCAGCCCCACTCCCTGGCCTTCTCCCCATAACCTTTGATGCCACATCCAATCAAGAACATATCAATTTCTGCCTTAAATACAACCACCCCATCTGGCACCAACAATCATTCCACGGTCAAAGTTACTTAAATCACATCTCTTCCCCATTCTGATGTTTGGCCTGAACAACTGAACTTCTTGACCATGCCTGCAAGCTTTTATGCATTGAGTTGCTGCCTCATTAGATATTTACATTAACATGCAGGTAAATAGGTATATATAATAATGCAGCCACTGATTTTATATAGTGTGTTTCAGATTGGAATTCTTTTCAAGATAACTTTGGTAAACTAAGCTACTGAATACAAATTCTTCTTTTATAGATCAGGTCCTATAGATGCAAGTAAATGACAGAGTAAAAAGGGGACTAGCATTGCTGAGTAGGAAGTTCCATTTTATGGTATACTAACCAACACCATTACAGAAATTCATGTCACAAAAGTGTGCATTAGTTAATATATGCATTTCATTCTGTGGAATTTGTGTTCTGTCTTCAGATGTAAGGTGGAAGTCATGACGTATTTGGTGAGAAGTCTCTCCTTATTCCCACATTTCCAGCCTACAATCCAAGTGAAGCAGATGGTGATTCAAAGAATTTTGCTGGAAGATAATGTGATCTGCCTGACCCATGGTCACAAAAAGTTGCAAGACAAGTGAATAGAAGTCTTAGTTCTAGTCCTGGTGGGATGTGTGCAATTACTGTACTCAATCTATTTCCAGCTGTTCTGGTCAGCTCTGCACTGGGAGACAATCATCTGCTTGTTATTCATTATAAAGTCCTTAATTTCAATATTGAACATAGAACATAGCACTTTAAAGCACAGTACAGGCCCTTTGGCCCATAATATTACGCCGATCTTTCAAGATCAATCTAACCCTTCCGTCTTACATAGACACATGGATAATAGAAAATTGGAGGATTATCTAAGAGTTTCATAAATGCCTCTAATATATTTGACTCTAACCCCACCCCTAGCTGGGGTTGTCCATGAACCCTCCACTTACTGTGTGAAGAACCTATCTCTGACTCTCCTCACCCCGTACTTTCCTCCAGTCACCTTAAAATGCTACCCCCCCTGTATTTGTCATTTACGTCATGGGAAATTGTCTCTGGCTATCCACTCTATGCCTCTTATCATCCGATACACCTTTATCACCATCACTTCTTATCCCCCTTTGTTCCAAAGAGAAAAGCGATACTCAATCAATCTATCTTCATAAGACATGCCCTCTAGTACAGGCAACTTACTGATAAATCTTCTTTGCACTCTCTCTAAATTATCCAAGTCCTTCCTATAAGAAGTTATCTTTCCATGTGGTATTTCAACTCCAATATTAGCTACCTTACATTACCCATTCATTCATCATTACTAGGCTAACTAAACCACATTGCCTCTGGTCTGTCTTTTTGGTAATCTTTTGGTCACATACCCCAGTGCCTTATTTATTAATTCTTTTGTGAAGAACCTTGGGCTGTATGCTGCTGAAGCCTTGAAAATAGTGATCAGCAAATTCTCGAGCTGAGGAACCTGACTGACATTACTGGTGGTCATGAGAAGCAGCTTGAACTGACCCAAGGGAATAAGACTTAGAATCATTGTGTTCTTCACAGCACAGAGAATGCAATATGTTTCTATTGTTGGATGATTATTGGATGATTATCAGTCTTTTTTATGTAGTTTTTTCATAAATTTTATATTACTTCTTTATTTTGCTGTAAATGCCTGCAGGAAAATGGATCTTAAGATAGCATATGGTAACATATATGATCTTTGATAATTTTTCCCTGCCTTTAACTTTGAGTTTGATACAGGCAGTGAATTCTGAGTATGATAATCAGATCATGAAAACTTGAATGCTGCTTTGGGTGTGTTCATTGTTAACAAAGATGATACTTTTCACTTTATGTTTTGATGTACATGATAATAAATCTGAATCAGCTTATCAAAGACATTATGTGTCTCCTTTAAGCCCTCCTGATTCCTGTTTAATTTTCTTCTGCTTCCTTTTATTTTCCTCAAAGTTTAGATCTGCTTTCAGTGACCTAAACCTTACACATGCTTCCTTGTTGACTACGTTTGTAACATCTTTCATCATCTAAATTTCCCATTTCTTGTCATTCTTTTCTTTTTTCCTTGTAGGAATATGTTAGCTCTGAATTCTTACCAGCTGAACTTTAAATGATTCCCACATGTGAGGTGAAGATTTATCCAATAACAGCCGCTCCCAATTCACTCTCCCAGCTTTAATACTGTTGTAATCTGCCATTCCCCAACTTACCACTTTCCTTCAAGTTCTAGTCTTATACACAACTATCTTTAGACTTAGAGTTATGATCACTCTTCCAAAAATGAACTCACACTTATCATCTGGTCAGGCTTATTTCTTAACACAAAGTCTAGTATGGCTCCTTTCCTGATTTGATTATCCACAGACTCTGCCAAAAATGTACCTAAAAAAAATTCTGCCCATATCTCATCTCTGGCATTGTGAGAGTCCCACCAGAACTTCACTGTTACTTCTACATATTTCCATAATCTGTCTGCACACCTGTTCCTCTGTCACAGGAGGCCTAATAGTGTGATGGGGTGGAAATTCTTTTCTACCAAAGGAGGTGAAAGGTGATCCTTTCCTTTACTAGCCTGTAGGTCACCCTTGGGCAAGATGTGGCATCTGCTTAGTCCCCCAATCAGGATCATGGGAAGCTAGTGGATGGTTGTATGAACTGCTGGTGCATATCACAAATCCTGGTTATGTGACCACTGATGCCAGGCAGAAAATCTCTGAAGAGTATTATTAATGGCTTGGGTCACCCTTCTTGTAAAGACACTGTCCATAAGAAGGCAATGGCAAACCACTTCTGAGAAAAAAATTGCAAAAACAGTCATGGTCATGGAAAGACCATGGTCGCCTATGTCATACAACATGGCACATAATGAACAGATGATTGAATAGTATAGTCCAATCTTTGAGCTCAGGAATAAGAAAGTACATATATCACTAGCTATATTATCTCACAAGAGGAGTCTTCCAGTATGTTCTCTCTGAGTGTCACGGTGACATTTACCCTGATCACTAGTGTTAGTCCCCAGCTTTTTGAAATTTCTTTCTACTGAGTCTGAAACATCTGAATCATGCAGCACTGAGCTGCCAGTCCTGCACTTTTCTATATGTCTCTTAAAAGGCTCTAATGTTTCTGCCTCTACCACCTCCCCAGGCAGCACAATCTAGGCACTTACCACTATCTGTGTAAAAACTTGCTCCTCACTTCTCCTTTAAAATTATCTCCTCTCACTTTAAATGCACAACTGCTGGTATAATATTTTTAAAATCTTGGAATATGATATTACCTGTCTATTCTACCTTCTCTCATAATCTTATAAACCTCTATCAGATCTCCCCTCAGCCATAGGAGCTCCAAACAAAACAACACAGGTTTATCCAAATTTTCATTATAGAACATACCTTCTAATCTAGGCAGCATCCTAGTAAACCTTTTCTGCACCCTGTTCAAAGCCTCAACATACTTCCTATAATGGGGCATCCAAAACAGTATGCAATACTCCAGATGTGGCCTAGAACATAATTTCCTGACTTTTGAACTCAATGCTTCGATTAATAAAGGCAAGCATGCCATATGCCTTCTTAACCACCCTATCAACCTGTGTAGCCAATTTCAGGGAGCTTTGAATTTGGACCGGAGATCCCTATTAAGTATTTTGCATTTAACAGTGTACTGTCTCTTTGCTTTTGACCTATCAAGTTGCAATCCCTCACATTTAGCCAGATTAAAGTCTATCTGCCATTTCTTCACCCATATCTGCAATTAATTTACTGTATATCCCATTGTATTCTTTTCCAGTCTTCTAAGATATCTAAACAAGTTTCTGTGATGGCAACAACAAAATCCCATGCAATAATCCAGGCCCTAAATTGTCTGTTTTATCTGTAATAGTCCTTATATTAAAGTAAACACACTTCAGACCACTGTGCTCGTTAGTTTGGCCATGCCTGCCAATCTTTGTAGCCTTACTTGATGTTACCTGAATTGTTTTCTCCAGAATATTGGAGCCTAAAAAGTGACCTGATAGGAATGTATATAAATTCAAGAGGTGTAGAGAGAGTATTTCTTGCGATTGAACTGTCAAATAATTGAGGGCATAGGTTTGAGGTAAAAAGATGAAAATTTGAAGGAGATTTGCATGGTAAGATTTTTACATGGAGTGTGGTAGATGCTTCGAATGTGGTAGAAACAGACAAACTAGCAAACTTTAACAGACATTTAGATAGACACAGGAACAGGCACAGCACTGAGGAATTATGAATTACATGCAAATTCCTGTCAGTTTAAATTGGCATCATGGCCAGCACAGACATCAAGGGCCATATGGCCTGTTCTTATGCTGTGCTGCTCCATGTTCTCTGATCTATAAACTACTCCAGAACTAGCAAGTACTTGATTTATACAGTGCCTATAAAAATATTCACCCCACCCCTCAGAAGTTTTAATATTTTATCATTTTACAACATTGAATCACAGAGGATTTAATTTGGCTTTTTTGACAATGTTCTACAGAAAAAGACACTTTGTCTCAGAGTGAAAACAGATTTCTGCAGAGTGATCAAAATTAATTAGAAATATAAAACACAAAATTATTGATTGGATAAGTATTCATTCCCCCCTTTGATATGACGCAGTAAATCATCACGGGTGCAACCAATTGGTTTTAGAAGTTACATAGTGAATAAAATGGAGATCTGGTTTTGGAGACCTATGTGCAGTCAAGGTGGTTCTATTGACTGGAGTAAAAATACACCCATATCTGGATGGTCGAACTGCTGGTGAGGTAGTATTCTGGAAAAAACTACACCATGAAGAAAAAAGAACACTCCAAGCAACTCTGGAAAAAATACTATTGAAAAGCACAAGTCAGGAGATGGATACAAGAAACTTTCCAAGTCCTGAATATCCCTTGGAGAACAATTCAGTTAGTCATGAAGCAATGGAAAGAATATGGCACAGATGTAAATATGCCTAGACAGGCCATCCTCAAAAACTGAGTGGCTGTGCAAGAAGAAGATTAGTGAGGGAGGTAATTGTGGAGGAGTTACAAGCTTCAGTGGCTGAGATGGGAGAGACTGCACATACAACAACTGTTGCCCAAGTGTTTCCCCAGTCATAGCATTTTGGAGAGTAGCAAAAAGAAAGCCACTGTTTGAAAAAAACACACACACACAAACTCGTCTAGAGTTTGCCAGAAGGCATGTAGTTGATTCTGGGTCAGCTGGAAGAAGGCTTTATGGAACCAAAATTGAGTTTTTTGGCCATTGGACTGATCACTATGTTTGGCATAAGCCAAGGACCGCACATCATCAAAAGCATACCATCCTTACTCTGAAGCATAGTGGCGCTGCATGATACTGTGGGATTGTTTCACTGCAGCAGGCCCTGGAGGACTTTGTGAATGTAGAAGGTAAAATGAACACAACAAAAGTAAATGTCCTGGAATGACCAAGTCAGAGGTCAGACCTCAATTCAACTGAGTATTTGTGGCTGCACTCAGGATCTTCATGCAATCTGAGAGATCTTGAGCAGTTTTGTAAAGAAGAATGCAGAAAATCTCAGTGTCCAGATGTACAAAGCTGATCGAGACCTAATCACACAGAGTTAAGGCTGCACTTGCTGCCAATGGTGCATCTACTAAATATTGACATGGGGGGGGGGGTAAATATGTATGCAAACAGTTATGTTATCTTTTATATTTGTAATTCGTCTAGATCACTTCGTAGTGATATGTTTTCACTTTGACATGAGTTTTTTTCTGTTAATCATGTAAATAAAAGCCAAATTTTATCCATTGTGATACAATGGTATAAAACATGAAAACTTTCAAGGGGATGAATACTTTTTATAGGGTCTGTGATTATCTTGAGATGCTTTGATGTGGTTAAGGCAGAAAGATGTATTGACAAAATGATGGTGAAAGGCAAGAGGAAATGATAATGGGTCAGATAAACTGAAACAGAAAAAGTGACTCGAAGAGTTGCTCTGATGAGAAGTCTTTGACAGTAAGTTTTTTACTGTTTTTCCTTCACTCCACAGATACTCTCTTCTGAGTTTTCTCAGTGTTTTTGTTTTGTCTTTCATATTTCTGTCTGTTTCTGCACAGCAACTGTAAATGAGAATAGTAGATTATTAACTGAACTGCTGGACTCAGTGCTATGTATGGAATGTGTTTAGGTGAAAGATGAGGCACTGTGTCATAGTTTTACATATACTTCACAGTAGGATGTAGGAAAAGCTGTTGACAGTGAGGTCACTTCAGCAGTGAATGTTGAACTCAAGTGTTCTTTAAAGTGGTCACCAAATCTGCCTTGGCTCTTCCAGTGTCAAGTCAAACAAATTGTGAGCAGTAAATGCAAAATACTGTACCAGTTGCTGTTTCAAAATCACTCTTTACCCAGTAAGTATATTTCTGGCCTGTGTTTTGAGAAGAAAGGAGGCATATATTGTATTTTTCTTTGTGTTTGCACGGGAAAGTGTTGTCTAGAAGGAATGTATGTGTGGGGATAATGCAGAAATGCACCAATTGTGTATATTCTCTTTGGAGTAGAAGATAAATTTGAAGGTGACATCATGCTGGAGCTGCTAGAAATGGTGTTGAATGCCTGGCTGAGAGCTGGGCATATGGAGACTTCAGCAATTTTCTAGGAAGAAAGGAACAGTGGGTCTGTGGAACTGTAAAAGATGGAGTCCAGAGATCCGACGGTCCTCTCAACTATAATATACTTAACCTTACAAGCTTTTGAAATTTCTAAGAAGATAGACTTCCAACCTGCTGTTTCAACATATTTCATCTGGGTGCGTCAGAAATACAAATCCAATACATATACTCTAACTCGTCTTTTCACGACTAATGCAGATTACTCGCACAATAGAATATGCTTCAGATTATTGATAATAATAGGTCATGCACTATTTCTTCTGGAATGCACATATATTGTTCAAATATTTTAGTTATCCAACATTGCAAGGAATAGAACTGTAGCATTTTCCAGTCAATTAATTGTTATTATATTTAGCTAATGTTGAATTCAGTATGAAACTACATTGACAGGAAAATAGTTCAATTGACAGATGTACTAACTTTGAAACACAGCTTGTGAGAACCACTGGCAAGATAATGGCACTGTTATTCAATTTTGCTTCAGCTGAATTCCAATTCTTGTGTGAGTTAGGCAGTGAAACAACAATAAGTGCTTGAGTCAATTTCACAATAGGATTTTCAAAAAAATAATCGATTTTTAAAATGTAAACAGATTTACTTATTGTGCCATAAAAGTTTTGAGCCCAATTGCTCTTTTTAGTCTGTGGGTATAATTGATTCTCAAAAATGGCTGTGGATGAAACAAACCTGCTGGGCGATCTATTTGTCTTCAGAGAGCCAGTATACAGCTCCACTCTCTACATTCTTTGGATAAACAGGTACACTCTGATAATCTGATCCGTCGCTATGGTTCTCTGATCTTATCTTCATCCTGTTCGGATATCCTGAAGCTGCTAACTGTACCCAACCCATCATCTGAACGGCTGCTGTGGAAAAGATCAAGATTAGTTATATTACAGACTCCAACACCGCCAGCGGTTATAATTCTCCCCCCCCTCCCCCCAGTGAACACGATATCTAAACAAGTGTTATGGAGGAACTCTGGCCTGAGCACGTTATTAAAAAGGATCGGATAGGTTAGCACAGGTCGTCGAAGTTAACAAGCACAATACATTCTTGCTCTTTCGGAGATTCCAACAAAACAAAAGAAAGTCACAGGTGTTTTTCGTCTGCAACTTTAATGTGCCATTTCCAAACAATGATATTTTGTTTTGAGCGAGTTCACCGCTAAGGAGTACTGCTTTTTCTACTTTAGCAGGTCATCTCGTTTTAAATTTGGCAAATTCTTGAATAATTAAAAAGTTCCCCGTGGCTACCAGGACAAAAGGCAAAATAATAAAAGAAGTTCGCTTTAACGGCTGTTAAAATGCCCGTTGCTAACAGTATTTGATGAATCAGTCCCCATGGTTAGTGGAAGTGTGAGAAAGACGAAAGGTGAGAAAGGAGGGACGAGAAGAGAGTGGAGAGTGTAAAAAGCGGGGGGGGGCGTGAGAAAAGGGGAGGCAGCGGAAAGAAAGGAGAGGATGGGAGAGAGGAAACTCTGCTATTTCCAGATTTCCCCTTTGATTTCACTCCTACCCTCCCTCAGGAGCCTGGAGGCTGAAAGCTGGAAGCAAGATCGCCCTTGATCTTGCGGCGATTGGTCGAACTAATCCTCCTAAACACTGTCATCGGTTAATCACGTGACGGACAGGCAGGGTGCTGGGGAGCAGCGCAGAACTGCCGGCTCCCGGCTGGCGGGGTTCTGTCTATCCGAGTCCAGGAAGGTGCTGCCCGTCCTCGTGTATTTTGTTTTGGGAGTTTGAACTCGATGTAGCCTCCGGTGTGTAGGAGAGGAAAAGGGAACGGAAAAAAAGCCCAAGAGCCCCATTACTCAGCAGTCTGCTTCTCCTCCAACGGATCAGCCCAATAATGTGGAAAATTAAGCACAGAGGACTAAAGGATTCTTACTGCGAGGACGACAAACCACAGGAGGTGTCGAAGGTACGTTTTCTCAGGAATGCGGAGGACGTTAGCTCTTTCCTGTGTACTCCACTATGGGCGCTACCCACACCAAAGGCACCGACTGCAAGTCCGTTAGAAGGCGGCTGTGAAAATGCCGGCTAACTTTGTGCAGCCCGGCCTTGCATAGCTATCAGGATCAGTGTTGGCAATGGCCTATGAGTAGTGTCTATGAGGTGAAGACATTTATAATTGAAAGTTGTTGAATGCGTAATGCCACTCGATGCGAAGAACTCTGCCAGCTCAGAGAGGTGGGATCTCTCAATCCAGTGTTCCCCAGGGGAGAAACCCACTGCAGAAGAGTCCACCGGGCTGCAGCTCTTTGTGACTTGACCGAGGGGACGGAGAGTGCCAATATTACTATAGGATGTCTGGTAGTGAAAGGGATAGATACTAACAATAACAGTGTACTTTATTGAACTCGATTCAAAGACGCATTTGCTATGTTTCCTATCGCATCTTCGAGGATCTTGAGCTGGTCGTCTTTCGGTTGCATGCAGATCAATGTTAAAGTCTGCACATTTTTGCTTCAGCATTTTATCTAGCCAAATACTGTGAAATAAAGATAAAATATCCAAAAACAACCTGCAACGTTAGCACAGTTTAGATGCCTACCATTTAATGCATTTGCTGTTTTTTTCCTCTTCCGATGCAATAACATTGTTTTAACTATTAAGATCTGGCTGCAATGATTTTCAGTTTTTGTGCTTAATTCAATTGAGATCCTATTGCCGCCTTCAGTGAGCAGTAACATGGTTGAAATATCTGTTTCAGAGCAAGGATCCACTGCTTCCAGAAGAGGCTACAAGTTCTGTCTCGCAGCTCGCTACAAAGGTAGGAGTCTGTTTTCACTCAGTACTTTTTTCGCTTTGAATTGATAGCTGTGTAGTTTTCTGTGTATGTGGCTTATGTCTTTGCAGCTAAAGCCGAGTCTTACTTATGCGGAACAAGTTTTAATTTTAGTTATTAGTAAAAAAAAACAACGTTGCTCATTTCATCTATGTGCTCAAGTGGCTCAGTTGAAATATGCTATGAGGAGACTGAACAACGTGATAAATTAATAATGACAGGGTCAATATTATGAATTAGTAATGATAATGTAGAGTATACGAATCCCTGTAGAATATTTGTAGTACCTGTTGCATTTTGCTGCAAGTCTTTTCTTACACATTTTCTCACTGAATTATTCAAGAATAGAAAGTTGAAGATAAATTTATGATCAAAGTACACGTATGTCACCATCTCCAACCCCAAGATTCGTTTTCATCTGGACATACTCAATAAACCCAATCACCATAAAAGAATTGATGAAAGACCACACCAGCAAGGTGGACAACCAGTGTGCAAATACAAAAAAGAAAGAATAAAAAGTAATAATAAAGAAAGAAATATGGGGAACATGAGATCAAGTCTTTGAACTGTCCATAATTGATAATGAGAGTTGATAACAGTAACAACTATAATACTGTTACACCAGTATCACTGTTCATGGGCATTTTTAACAACATCTGATTGACAGACTATGGAATAAATCATACAAGGCAGAAATTAAAATTTATTTTAAACACATATGAGCACGTATAACATTTGTGAGTTTGTACATTGGTTGAGGCAACATAGTATGACCAGGTAAATCTAGGTGTGATGCCAGAGGTACTTCCTGATCTACCTTTGAACAGAAACACCACAACTGCCCTGTTTACATGCCTTGTTTCACGGACTCAACTTTGTCTCTTGAGAGTGAGACCCTTGAGGATGAGAAATGACTTTTTTCCCTCCATCATGCAAGTATGCAAATAAAGTCGAGTTTATTGTCATAAGTATGGTGAGGTACAGTACAATGAAATCTTATAGCAGCATCATGGGCTGGTAGGTTCAGACGACACAGAAACTATAAATTATGCATAAATCATACCAGACAGTGAAGAAAAAAGACTGTGGTAATCAAGACATTAGTTCAAAAACAAAATAATGCTTAGTGATCAATCTATGGTTGTATGAGAGGTACAGCGGTGTTCAATTACTGATGTAGAATTGCAGTTGTGCAGGCTGATTAAGAAAATTGATGATTGTAGGAAAGTAGCTGTTCCTGAACCTGACAGTGTGAGTCTTCAGGCTTCTGTACCTCCTACCCCATGGTAGTGGTGAGAAGCGTGAAAACCAAGATGGTGGAGTGCTTGGTGAGCAGTGTTGCCACTTAAGGCATCAGTTCTTAACAATGCTTTCAGTGGTAGGATGAGTTGTGCCATGATGGGCCAGACTGTGTTCATAGCACCCTGTGCATTAGAAATGCAGACCTAAATTATAATACATCCAGTCAGGATATTTTCAGCTGTGTTTCTATAGAAGCAATGTGATAGGGGGAAAAACTAATTTCCACTGCTTCTAATTGCCTGTTATCAAAGTAGTCCGTCATTATGGCAGCCTGAATCTTCCAAGAAAACTCATACAAATGAACAATTCAGTGGGTTTGTGCTTTGGAGATGAATGTTCCTTTTAGGATTTCTCCTGATTTCTTTGGTTTTTGTCGGTCTGAGTTTGGAAGGACTGGGGAAAGAAGTTTCTCTGATCTCTCTCAATTCAATTGAATTACTGATGTCTCAATTCAATGAGATATTCCTGGAAGAATTCCTAGGCATCCAAAGAGCTGGCTAATTAAGGCACTACAAAGTAAACAGTCAAAATTCCTACTAACCTTCAAAAACTGTAAATTTCATTAGGTACCATAAAATTATACAGCTCCTGAATCCATGCCAAACAGTTATGCTATTCCTATTCTTTTTAAGTTTTCCCCATGTTCTCATTTTCACTGCCGGAGTGGCATAATTATTTTATTGACACCAGTTTACTATTGATGTTTACTTGAATATATATTTTTAGCAGTCAACACAAAGCTTTACAGTGCCAGCAGTATCGATTGGGGGTTTAATTCCTGCCATTGTCTGTCAGGAGTTTACATGATCTCCTTGTGACCACTTGGATTTTTTCCATGTGCTCTAGTTTTCTTCCACATTCCAAAGATGCATGATGACACATGTGTTTGACACAAACAAAGCGGTTATAAAGGTTTAATGTGTTTTCCCTAGCTTTCCCCTTCTGATTGTTGGCAATTTTAAAAGTTGTCTGGCTTCCCTGCAGTTATTTGCACCTGCACCTTCGACAAAATTGTATCACATCATTTTCATCAACTCTTTTTTTGTTAATTTGTGAAAATTAAGATTTCTAACTTGTGTGTTTGAATTTTAATTGCCAGGTCCTTATTTCATTCTTAATGGGTTAAGTTATCTTTTGTCGATCAGTTCATTTCCAAGGTTTTTAAAGTCAGCGAGAACTGTTGGGGAGGGTTTAAACTAACTTGGCAAGGCAATGGGAACCAGGCTGTGATAGGAATGACGATGGGGGACTTGGAATACAAGTCGATGCCTTGTGTAGGAAGAACAGGCAGATGATAGGGCAAAATTGCAGTTAGTAGGATGAGTTGAAGTCTAGCATGGGGACAAAATCGAAAAGGGTAGTGAATACAGTCCTGAAGTTTTTGTATTTGAATGCATGCACTGCACAGAATAAGGCAGGTCATCTAGCACAGTTAGGGATTAGCAGGTATGTCATTGTGGGCAGCACTGAGTTGTGGCTGAATGAAGATCATAGTTCAGAGCTTAACAAAAGGACTTGCAGATAGGCAGAGGGAGTGGGGTGGCTCTGTTGGTAAAAAGATTAAATGGAATCATTGGAAAGATGTGGCCTAGGATCAGAAGAAGTCGAATCCTTGTGGGTACAGCTAAGAAACTAAAAGGGTAAAAGCTCCCTGATGGGGATTGTATACAGGCCCCCAAACAATAACTAGTATATAAATTGCAATGGAAGAAAGCAGTGGTATGTAATAAGGACAGTGTTATGGTTGATTTCATTGTGCAGGTAGATTGGGGAAAATCAGGTTGGTGCTCGATCCCAAGAGAGGGAATTTGTAGAATGCCTACAGGATGGCATGTTAGAGTAGCCTTGGGTTGAGCCTACTAAGGGAAAGGCAATTCTGGATTGGTTGTTGTGTAGTGAGCTAGATTTGATTAGAGAGCTTAAGGTAAAGGAAGCCTTAGGAGCCAGTGATCATAACATGACAAAATTCACCCTGTAGTTTGAGAATGAGAAGCTAAAGTCAGATATATCAGTATTACAGTGGAGTACAGGGAATTACAGAGGCATGAGAAAGGAGCTAGGCAAATTTGATTGAACTGCTGCTAAGTTAACAGATTTCAGGACACATGCTGGTGCTAATAAACCAGATTCTGATAAAACAAAGATGAGTCAGTAGATGTTATTTATTGGATTTTCAGGTGTCCTTTGACAAAGTCAGCTTCATGTGCAGCACCAACAAGATGTTACAGGAAAGAAACCAGCATGGATAGAAGATTGGCTGACTGGCAAGAGGCTAAGTGTGGGAACAAAGGGGGCCAATCTGTTTGGCTGCCAGTGACTAGTGATGGTCTGCAGGGTTCAATATTGGGATCACTTCTTTTCACATATATCAGTTTGGATGTTGGAAGTGACAGCATTGTGGTCATGTTTGTGGCCTTATACAGAGATATGTAGAGGGTCAAGCAATGTTGCTGCAGAAGGAGAATGGAGAATGGCGTAGCAGAGGAATATTTTGAAGTATATAGTCATGCACTTTGGTAGAAGGAGCTAGTTAGGTGGATTCAAAATTCATTCGGCAATAGGAAGTGAAGTTTGGTGTTTAAATAGTTTTTTGGAATGGAGGCTCAATGACTTGTGGTGTGCCACAGGGATGGATGTTGGGGCTCCTGTTACTCATTATTCATATCAAGGTTTGGATGCAAATGTGTGAAGGTTTTTTTTAAGTTTGCCATTGACATGAATTGGGAAGTGTAGATTATACCAGCACCCTGACTAATTAGGGAAATATGCTGAGGAGCAAATCGATTTCTATATATATGAGTTGACATATTTTGGAATGTCAAGCCAACGTATAAAGGAACAGAGCAAATGAATGTGTATAGAGCATGTGTATCGTCTGCTCAAAGCAGAGTTGTAGTTAGACGGGGGTGTAAGAGGCATTTAGCATGCTGGCCTTCCTCAGTCAGGGCACTAAGTATTCAATTTGGGATGTTGTGCTACATTTGTATAAGTTGTTTATGAGCTGCATTTGGAGTACTGTGTATAGTTCTGGTCACTCCCTTATAGGAAAGATGCACTTAAACTGAAAAAAGACTGCAGAAAAGATTTGAGCTGGATGAGAGGGCCTGAGTTATAGGGAGAGGCTGGTGAGGCTAGATATTTATTTCTTGGAGCATGGGAGAATGAGGGACATTCTTCATATACAGGTCTGTACTTTATATGGCCTCCTTCAGTTTCTTGTGTTGCTTGTTGTCGTTTCCTGGGTGGCGACATTTTAGTTTATGTGCAAGAGGGTGGTTGGGAATTTGGGGTCTAATGTTCTTCTAGGTGTTTTTCTGTGTGGGCAATCTGAATTCTTTTTTGTGCAAGAGAGGGGGTTGAGGGTTTGATGTTATTGTTGCTGTTTCCTTTGTGTGGAGGGGTTTGGGGTTTGATGTTTTAGCTGCTGTTTTCTGGGTGGGCAATCTGTTAGTTCTTGTGTCAGAGAGGGGTTGGGGTGTTTGGAGTGTCTGAGTTATGTTTCTTTTTCTTTGTGTGGGGGAAGGCGTTGTTGTCTTTACTTACAATGACTTCCGTTCTTTTTCCGTATTTCATGGCTATCTGGAGAAGACAAAACTCAATTATATTCTGTGTACATATTTTGATAATAAACTTTGAGCCTTTAAAAATGAACCATTGAATCCTATAGATATTTAAAATAAAGGGAAGCATTGATGAAGTGAATAGTAACAGTATTCTCCCCAGGGTGTAGGATTACCTGAAGAATAAAGGGTGAGAAGGGAAAGATTTAAAGGGGATCTGAGGAGGAACACTTTCAGAGAGAAAGTAATTGAGGTGGTTACAATAATATTTTTTTAAGAAGCACTTGAATAGGGACTTGGAGGGGCATCGCTTATAGAGATATGAACCAAGCACAGGAAATGGAGACTGTTTGATGTGCACCGTAGTTAGTGTGAACTGGTTAAGCTGAAGGATTTATGTCTTTGCTGTGTTGCACTATGACTCTGATTCTAACTCCTCCGGTTACTATTTGGAAGTTATTATTGAGTCTACATCCATTACTTCTAAACAAACTCCAAGAATGGGAAAAACCTGTAATTAATTCTTACACCACACTATGTAAATTTTTCCCTCTGAACTAGAGAAATAAACAAAAAGGTGCAGTCCTGTAATGCCTTCAAGTGATCTTAAGACATCTAATTTTATTTCACTGCCAACAAGAACTTTTGAAGTATAGCTGCTTTTAATGTGCAAGCTTCCACAACAGTCTTGTGAAAAATGGCTCGATAATTCGTTTTGATAATATCAATTATGTCATAGAATCTACATAATGGAAAACATTCTCTAAAAATAGCACCACTCTTTCAGAATAATGCCTGGGGATGTTTTATGTCTATCAGAGAGAGCAGTCTGGGGCTTGAGATAGTAGTATTTATTTATCTATTTATTTAGTCATCCAGCACGATAACAGCCCCTTCCAGCTCAAACTGTGCCACCCAGTTGCACCGATGTGACCCGTTAATCTGCTAACCCATACATCTTTGGAATGTGTGAGCCAACTGGAGCACCACGTGGTCATGGTGAGAATGTACAAACTCCTTGCAAGTAGCAGTGGAGTTGAGCCCAGGTTATTGGCACTGCAGTATGGTTACACTAACCACTGTGCTACTGCACCGCCCCTTACTTAAATAATGACAACTCCATGAAAGGCTAAGAGAGAGACGCTTTTTTATAACATGAAATTTTTGATCTTGAATGGATTAAGAACATTGGATTAAAATTGTTTTCTGATAACTGAAAACAGTGGTTCATTATGAATTGTTACTTTTTCACTGATGATTTGTTTATTTCCCTATTCTTGGTATCTGGATTTTGTAGATTTAGGGTTCCAATCTATGACATAAGCCAAAAAATATCCAGGTAGACGATTCAGTACAATGCTAAAGAATGGTACAGAGTTGGAGGTTCTTTCTTTCATATGAAAAGTTGAACTGGGGCTCTGTCTACTCTTGCAGGTGGGAGTAAAACAAAGTTCTATTTAGAAATTTGCCCATGCCAACCAGGATGCTCATCTAAGTTAGTCCCATTTACCTGAGTTTGGCTCGCATCCTTCTAAACCTCTCCTATCCATGTACGTAGCAACACACACAAAATGCTGGAGGAGCTCAGCAGACCAGGTTTGGATTTTGTTTTGGATTTCCAACATCTGCAGATTTTCTCATGTTTGCTCTCTGTTTCCATGTTCAAGTGCTTTTTAAATGTGTTTATTGTACCTGTCTCAACTACTTCCTTTGGTAGCTCTTTCCATATGTATGTCACCTGCTGCATGAAGAAGTTGCCTGTTTGGTACATTTTTCAATAAGAAGAGCAGGGATTTTATCCCTTGTATACTGGGAAATACTTGTACCTCAACTAGCAACAGAAGAAATGACTGACCAGATCATTATAATTTCACTTTGTGGTGAAGCTTGCTGTGCATGAAATAGCTGGCATATTTCCTACATCCAATACTAAACGCATTACAAAAGAAATTATTTTGTAGTAAAACGCTGTGTGGTATCTAACATTAGAAAAGACCAGACCTGAAATTCAGAATTTTTAAAAAATTATTTTCTTTTCTAGTTTAAAGTGTCTTATGGAGTAGAAATATAGCCAGTCATACTGCACCACTCTTGAAATTTAATTGTGAGATTCCAGTTGTTGCAATTTCCTTTGGGAATCGAATCCACATGCATCAGTTGTGCAGGGGTTTGCAGGATTCCACAAACAATGTTTCTGTCAGAGCATGGTGAGAAAAATTATATCAAGTAAAAGTTAGATCGTGCTGTGACAGGACATCAGTTACAGGGAAAGGCTGAATAGGTTAGGATTTTATTCGCTAGAGTGTAGGTGAATGAGGGAAGATCTTAGAGGTATACAAAATTGAGGGGGATGGATAGTGATGGGTAGTGATGATTTTTTGCAGGTTTTCCCCTTAAGTTGGTTGAAACTAGAGCTGGAAGTCATAGGATTATGTCAATGTTTCCCAACCACTTTTTAGCTCAATGCCCCCTAAAGCACTTTCATGCTTGCAAGTGCCCCCTAAACCACCTTCATTCTTGCCAACACCCCTCTTAGGCACAATATACTTATTAGCGCCACCATAGTGTGAAAACTATGCCATTATTTCTGCCATATACTAACATGAGAAAAATGATTCTGCTTTAAATTTGTATTTGTCTTTAAACCTAGCTTACACAGTACCAGTGTACTGTATAGCAACCTTGAGCTTGGTGGTTTTTTAGCAAGCATTGAAATACTTGATTCAAGATGTGACAGCAAACACCTTAAGTCCTTACATGTAACAATGGCCAAGTGGTATCTGTGTTTTTTGTGTGAGTATGTGGTTCACTGCACTGATGTCTCTTTGATCAAGGTAGGAGAATGGAAATGCAATGAGGGGCAGTTTGGCTCTTCTCCAAAGACCAGGAAACCTCGTATGACAATGTAACCACGTTCCACAAAAGCCAACATTTTTGAAAACTATTTTGTTTCCTCTTCATTCTGAATTTTTGTTAAGTCCTTCTAGCAAACTCTCTTCCTGATGTTCTACCTGGCAAAGAAATGGGTTAGTTACCCAGTCTGGAATTTCCAGATTGTTCAAATCATTGAATCAATTTTGAAAACCTTCTTCTGTGACTGCAGGTGTAAGCTGTACTCTTGCAAATAACCATCTATGAAAGAGAGTGCCATACTTCCTATAAACTGCAAGAACATTCTTTTCCTAATATTTTGGTTTATATTTTTACAATTTTCTGATAAAAGTGAACACCACACTTTTTGCCTGGATTATCTTGAAATTCTCAGCTTTCAGTTTCATATTTAGAATGTTCATTTTGTCATACAGATCAGCTAGGAATGCCACACCTCCACGTAGAAGTTCAATCTTGTTTTCCATGCTTTTGTTGACTTTGAGCAAAAAAATCAACACAGTGTCAAAAAAATCAAAGGAATGTTTTAAGCAGCAGTCTTTGACAACCAACACACCAGTGTGAAGAAGCAAGCGTTCAAGCTCTTCATCGTTATCTTGCCATTACTGGCAAAATATTCTGTTATTTAATGGATGAACTTTAGCTTTGTTGATAGCAGGTATTACAAGAGTCATGCTTGAAAAAAAGTCGCTTGCTGAGGGTTTTTGGCTGTGAGATGTTGACGATAAATTACACAATGAATTGCAACAGACTTGGGATTTCTTCTTTCATAAATGCCACTAAACCAGAATGGAGATCTGTCATATATGATGGTCTATCTGTTGCACAAGAAATCATGCTCCTAATCAGAATACTTTTAATCCTCAATATACATTTTGATCTTGTCATAGATTGATTCTCTGTTAATATTTGTTTAAACTTTTTACAAAACAGAGTCTCTTCATAAACTTCCGTTTCTGATAAAGCATGTATATGTCATTCATAGAAAGAGTGCAGAGGAGATTTACAAGGATGTTGCCTGGATTGGAGAGTGTACTTTATGAGAATAGGTTGAGCAAACTTCACCTGTTCTCCTTGGAGCGACAGAGGCTGAGAGGTGACCTGATAAAGGTGTATAAGCTGATGGGAGGCATTGACTATGTGGATAGTCAGAGGCTTTTCCCAAGGCTGAAATGGCTAGTACAAGGGGGCATGGTTTTAAGATGCTTGGAAGTAGGTTCAGAGGGGATGTGAGGCATAGGTTTTTCATACAGCGAGTGATTGGTGTGTAGAATACATTGCTGGCAGCAGTGGTGGAGGCAGATACAATAAGGTCTTTTAAGTGACTCTTAGATAGGTACATGGGGCTTAGATAAATAGAGAGCTATGCAGTAGATTAATTCTAGGTGGTTTCTAAAATAGGAGTAACACACTGTAAGGTTTCACTGCTAATGTAATGGCTTCTCTGTAATGTTCCACTGCTAAGGTAATGGTTTCTCTGTAGCAGAAATGTTTGGGTTTTGACTAGAGATAACAGGGCATGTTAGCCATTGAATGGGATGTTGTTCTTTCTTGTGTGTTGGGGAGTCGGGAATTTGTGGTCTTTGGCTGGGGAGAGATGAGAGAAACATAGAAATATAGAAAATAGGTGCAGGAGTAGGCCATTCAGCCCTTCGAGCCTGCACCACCATTCAGTATGATCATGGCTGATCATCCAACTCAGAACCTTGTACCTGCTTTCTCTCCATACCCCCGATCCCTTTAGCCACAAGGGCTAGAGGGATTATTTAATTATTTAATAATTATTTTAATTATTATTAAAACCAACATGATAGGTTTAAAAACTAATTTTTAAATGTATATCAAAATACATGATGTCATGTTGCAGTACAAGAAAATCAACTCCAAGGTTTGGAACATTCTTAGATGCGAATGAAGAGTTAGTAGTCCTCCGGACGGAGTGGATGTGGAGCGAGGGTCTGAAGGTCAGCGTCGATCGGAGGAGGTCAATGTTGGATGAATGGCCTATCAGTGAGCTCCAACATTGCACAATAGACTGTTTCATGAGAATGGGTTCTTTTTTTTTGTTTGACTAACCATATAGTCAAATTAAGAATTATAAAGTTCAATCATTTAATTGCATATTGTGTACTGTTTGTTATATCGTGGTACTGATTTGTAATGGGACACATCACGCAGCATCCACCAAAATGGGATTTCTTAAATTTGGCCAGTCCGGGAAGCTATCATCCCCTATATTAAGCCACTAGCTGAAGTGCCACTTGCCACTAGCAAGAGTTACATAGGTTACATGGTCAGTACAACGTTGTGGGCTGAAGTTGGGATACAACTGGATGTGTCAACTGTGCAACGTCTCATTGTCTTGCACAGTTGACTCATCCAGTTGTATCCCATATTCTGTTTTTTGCTGTTCAGTGTGTAGTTGCTACTCAGTGTCTTCACTCATTTCATCAATACAACAGGCTACAGAGTTATTAATCTGAGGAATTGATTTTAAAATACTGGTATCCATTTTGAGAACTGTGATGAGCACTTCTGATACAGCAGGCATTATTAATCTTTCATCAATTGAATGAGATTTTCCACACTGCTAGGATTTTGGAAATGTTGTAAGAAGCACTGAGACCACTATCAAGGTCATTTTTAGCTTGGCAAATGACTGGATTGTGCAATGTTTTTCAAATATTACTTTCGTCTTCTGGAAATGAGTAATACCATAAGAAGCCTTTTTAGGGTGTATTTTACAGAAGTGTTCCTGCAATCTTGATGGTTGCAGGGCTTCATTAGACAGTACAGTATTACAAATAAGGCAAGTGGGTGACGCTGATCTGACAGGAACAGAATAAAACCATACTCCAGGTATGTAACTTTGTCTTATTGACACACTTTCTGTAGTTTCTGTTTCTTCACTCCGAAAGCCTGCTGACTATTCCTAATCAGACTTTGCTTATCCAAATACTAGTAAACTGCTCCCATCAATTGGCCACCACTGAAGGAAGGCGACGTGGTCTGTAATTTCCAGGGTTGTCCCTACTCTCTATCCTGACAAAGGAATGGCATTTGCCATCCTCCAATCATTTGGTACAACTCCTGTGGCCAGTGAGGATGCAAAGATAATCACTAAATGTGCAGCAGTCTCTTCTCTTACTTCCCATAGTAACCTGGGAATATATTGCATCCAGCCTGCGGGACTTATCTTGAATTAGATAATTCAAACTTAGTTTGAAGTTAATAGCTCATCTCCTTCTACCTTAGGCCATGAACCTATCAATCACCCCGATGAGTTATTAACTTCAAACTTTCTGCATAATCACTCAAAGAGTTGAACTGTATGTGCATGTAACAAGAGCTGTATAACTCATCTCCTTCTACCTTAGGCCATGAACCTATCAATCACCCCTGCTGTGGACACTTTCTGGAGGTCTAAGATCCATATGCTCCATGACCGCTGGACTAAGTGTGCAAACGTTGGAAGGGACTAAGTTGAAAAATAAATGTGCTAGGTTTTCTAAAATGGACTACTACCTTAGGCCACGAACTTGTCAATCACCCCTCGTACAGCACTTTGTACTTGTCTGAGTAGCTCCCATCTGCCATTCCTTTTCACACTTGATCAATATTATGTTATAATCTTATACAGCTGCCTTCATTGTTCAGTATACCACAAAGTTTGATTTCATCTGCAAACTAATTATGCCACCTACATCTCATCCAAGTCATTAATGTATATGCATGTGTGTGTGATTTTATTTATATATATTTATAACATCATAGCTGGCACACAGTACCTTGCCTACCTCCTGCCTACCATCTAAACAGCTTAAGTTAGGAGTCAAGCCAGTGAAGGAGCACCCTCCACTTGCCACGATGAGTGCAGCTCCAGCAATGTTGATGAAATATTACAGCATACAGAACCAACAGCCTACTGACTGCCATTTACTTTTTACATCACTGAAGCAGAGAAGCAGCAATTTGTACCATTTACAGTATGCCCTGTAGCAATTTGACTAGTCTCCTTGGACAGCCCCTTCCAATCCTACAACCTCTACCAGCTGGAAGGACAAGGGCAGCAAACGCTACGTTATGGAAGTTGCCCTTCAATCTACATACCATATACAATACAGTTCTATGATTGAAGAAAATCCTGTAACCTTCCCAATCAGCATTATCGGTATAGCCATCTCTCAATACAACCTCCCAAAGGGCAATTTGGGATGGGCAGTTAAATCCTGACAGTCAGCAAAGCCACTTCTCTTAATGGAAAAACCTTGCTGCCTAGACCCATTCTCATTCAGTAATGCTAAGCAAACTATATTGTTCAGTCATATATTGAATTTATTGAAGTGAATTACAATGTTGAATGCAATGCATTTAGTACTAATTCTGTGAACGGTACACGAGGCCTGTGATTTTTTTTCCATGAAGAGTTTGTACAGGATGACGATTTGCATTATTTAAATGGATTGGAGTAAGAAAATAACTCTAATATTGAATCAGAAGGAATAAGTTTTTAACTTAGCGCAAGTGCCTTGGGACATTGAAGGTACTGCAGCTAGATGGATGGAAAATGTTCCAAATTGTTGCAGTCAATCTGTGCTTTGGTGTGGCTGTGCCTTTGTTTGTCCATCCATAGAACTGTCAAGTGGGTAAAATATCACTCTGATTAAAGAAAATATTGAAAACACTGCAGTTGTATGATGAATGTGGTTTGATTTATTAAAAAAACCGTAATGTATCCACTTTACTCAGATCACCTGACTTAAAACCCAGCAAGCGCTGGCTGCTAAACCACGAATGTCTGAATGTGGCCGGATGTTAATTGCTGTTGTGTCTGCACTAGCTGTCATCTGTGAAATTTGTTTATGTTTTGGGTGTTTGAGGGTGGAAGCTGATGAAGCAAAGGAAGAATGGAAGATTCTCATGGGAGAAATTAGTTCTGTGATTATAAAAAAAGTGACTATTTCAATATCAGTTAAACATTTTACCCAAAAGATATAGATTGGTAGAAAATATGGGTGGAGAAATGGCAGAAGATTAATCTGGACAAGTGTTGGGTGTTGCACTTGGGAGGGAATGTACAAGAGCAAAGTCTACTGGACCCATGGGGGCATAGATGTATAGTGGGATCAGGAAGAGCAAGTTTATAACTCCCCAAAAGTTGCAACACAACTTTTATGATGGTAAGGAGGGCATATGGCATACTTGCCTTCATTGGTCGGGACATTGAGTATAAATGTTTCGTTTTCACGTGGAGAAGAGTAGATACCTGAAACATATTGCCTGGGGAGGTGGACAAAGCAGCAGTATTGAAGGGGCATATAGACGTGAGCAGGTAGTGGATGGAGGGATGCAAACTATGACAGGCAGAAAGGATTAGTTTAACTTGGTATCATGGTCAGCACTTTGAAGGGTCTGTTTCTGTGCTGTGCAGTTCTATGATTGATATAAAGTTATGTTTCAACAAAAATTAAAATGACTTGGGGAATCCATTTGAACAGTTCTATCATTCACTCTTTCTCAATTATCAGGTCAGAGAGTGCTACAGCACAGAAAGAGGCCCTTTGGCCAATCTTGTCCATGCTGAACTATGAATCTGTCTAGTTGCATCGACTTGAACCCGCACCACAGCCCTCCATACCCCTCCCATCCATGTCCTGTAGCTGTCCAACTTCTCTCATGTTAAAATCAACCCCATATCCATCAATTCCGCTGGCAGTTCATTCCACACTTCTTCACCCTCTGATTGAAGAAGGGTGGAAAAAGTTTTATGTTTTCCTTAATCATTTCACCTTTCACCCTTAACACATGACTTCTAGTTCTATTCGCACCCATCCTCATTAGAACATACCTGCTTGCATTTACCCTATCTATGCTCCTCATAATTTTGTATAACTCTATCAAATCTCCTCTTATTTCCTTTTGCTCTAGGGAATTAAGTTTTATAAGCTATTCAACTTTTCACTATAATTCATGTCCTCAAGTCTTGGCAATATCCTTGTAAATTTTCTCAGCCCACTTTCATTCTTTTTGATATCTTGTAAGTAGGTGACCAAAACTGGGCACAATACTCCAAATTAGGGCTCACCAATGTCTTAAACAACTTCAACATAACATCCCATCTCCTGTACTTAATACTTTGATTTATGAAGGCCAATGTGCCAAATGCTGTCTTTACAACCCTATGTACTTGTGACATATCTTTCAAGGAATTATGGATGTGTCTTCCCAGATCTCTTTGTTCTACTCGGTGCCCTACAGTTCATCATGTAAGTTGTATCCTCGTTTGTCTTCCCTAAGTACTACACCTCACACTTGCTTGCATTAAATTACATTTGCTATTTTTCACTCCATTTTTCTACCTGGTCCAGATCCCACTACAGAGCTTCCTCATTGTCTACACCCTCAATCTTGGTGTCATCTGCAAATTTGCTGATCCACTTTACCACATTCTCATCCATGGACCCAGCAATGATCCCTGTGGCACTCCACTAGTCACAGACCTCCAATCAGAGAGACAACCATTTACTACCTGATGCACCATCAATAACTCTCGGAGACGGGAGGTGAACGATAGACTTTCATTAGCAGCAAAAGAGACCACGACACCTCGGAGACTGAGGGAGGAGCAGTGCCTCCAGTCGCCTTTATCTTTATACAGGGGTCTGTGGGAGGAGCCACAAGAGCAATCAGCAGAGGGGCGTGTCCAGACTGGTATACATAGTTTACCACATTTCCCCCCCCAGTTTTAAAAGAGAGTCCCCACGGGGCAAAGTTTCTTACAAGTATATTACAGGTTAAGTCTATCAGGCGGTCAAGTCTGTCGCTGCGATCTACGTAGCACCGGTGGTGATTGCAACAGTGACGGTGGTTGTGCTGGCTCCGGCCTGACTTGAGGTGCCAGCCCATTAGGCGTCAGTAATCCCTCATGCGTATGCGAGGCGCCCGATATGGGATTGTCGTCAGGTGTCTCGTGGTATATACCTTGGTGGGTATGGGGTTCATAGTCACCGTGGAGTGTTCGGGGTATGGGTCTGGTGCTCCTGCGGGCACCAGGTCGCGGATGGAGACTGTGTCCTCCTGCCCATCAGGTAAGACCATGTAGGCATACTGGGGGTTCGCATGAAGTAGGTAAACCCTCTCGACCATTGGGGAGTAATTATTGCTCCTCGCATGTTTCCGGAGCAGCACTGGCCCTGGGGACATCAGCCAAGCTGGTAGGGTGGTCCCAGTGGCAGACTTCCTGGGAAGAGAAAAGAGTCGCTCATGAGGGGTGGCATTGGTAGACGTGCATAACAGGGTGCAGATGGAGTGGAGTGCCTCGGGGAGGACCTCCTACCAGTGAGAGACCAGCAA
Source organism: Hypanus sabinus (assembly GCF_030144855.1). Lineage (NCBI taxonomy): Eukaryota > Metazoa > Chordata > Chondrichthyes > Myliobatiformes > Dasyatidae > Hypanus > Hypanus sabinus. The sequence continues at coordinate 67,628,257 of NC_082715.1, read as the reverse complement.
TCCCTTTGACCTAAGGTCTACGAGTGTGGCCTTCCACACAGTGGCATTCTCCCTCTCCGCCTGTCCATTCCCCCGGGGATTATAGCTCGTGGTCCGACTAGTAGCAATGCTACTAGTCAGCAGGTACTGGCGCAGCTTGTCACTCATAAACAAGGACCCTCTGTCACTGTGGATATAGCAGGGATATCCAAACAAAGTGATGAGCTGCCGCAGGGCTTTTATGACGGACGTGGCAGTGGTATCGGGGCAGGGGATGGCAAAGGGGAACCACGAGTACTCGTCGATGACTTTGAGAAAGTAGACATTGCGGTCGGTGGAGGGAAGGGGGCCCTTAAAGTCGACACTCAGTCGCTCAAAGGGGCGGGTGGCCTTGATACGTTGTGCCTTTTCAGGACGGTAGAAGTGCGGTTTGCACTCAGCGCAGACTTGACAGTCCCTGGTCACCGTCCTGATTTCCTCAAGGGAGTAAGGCAGGTTCCGGGCCTTCACAAAATGGTAAAGTTGGGTAACCCCCAGGTGGCAAAGATGTGCATGGAGGGCGTATAGCCAGTCGAGCTGCGCGCTGGCACACGCTCCCCGGGATAGGGCATCAGGGGCTCATTGAGCCTTCCAGGCTGGTACAGGTTATCATAGTTGTAGGTGGAGAGTTCTATTCTTCACCTCAAAATTTTATCATTTTTGATCTTGCCCCGCTGTTGGTTGCTAAACATGAACGCAACTGAGCGCTGGTCGATCAGCAAGGTGAACCTTTTGCTGGCGAGGTAGTGCCTTCTAGTGCCTAATAGCTTCCACTATGGCCTGGGCTTCTTTCTCCACCGCGGGGTGCTGAATTTCAGGGCCTTGGAGGGTATGAGAGAAGAATGCTACTGGCCTGCTTGCCTGATCGAGGGTAGCAGCCAGCGCGAAGTCGGAGGCATCACTCTCTACTTGGAAGGGAATGGCCTCGTCCACCGCATGTATCGTTGCTTTGGCAATGTCCCCTTTAATGCGGCTGAAGGTCGCGCAGGCCTCGGCTGAGAGGGGAAATGCGGTGGACTTGACCGGGGGCAGGCCTTGTCTGCATAGTGAGGGATCCATTGGGCGTAATAGGAAAAGAAGCCCAGGCACTGTTTGAGGGTTCTGAAGGTGGTGGGAGGAGGGAGTTCCAACGGTCGGGGTCATGGCCAATGACCCCGTTCTCCACGACATAACCCAAGGATAGCAAGTTGGGTGGTTCCGAACACACTCTGGTCCACACTACCACCTGCTGGCATCTCCTGTGAAGCCATTTTGAATTCAATTTACTATCTCATCCTGAATGCCAAGTGACTGAACCTTCTTGGCCAAAACCCCCATCTGGGACCTTGTCAAAGGCCTTGCTAAAGTTTATGTTGACAACAACCACTGCCTTGCCTTCATCAATTTTCCTGGTAGATTACTAAAAAGGCAAAAAATTAAGATAAAAATGTTAGAAATGCTTTAATCTTTATGATAAGCAGGCTTACTAGGCAGGGCCTGAGATAATTGGACCAAGGTAATTGGAATTAAAATTGTCCATTTTACATTTGCAAGTTCAGCCTATGGTGGTAATGAAGGTGAAGAGGTTGCAAGGCTAGAATATTCCACCTGTCCTTTAATCAGTGTTTTATATAGGTGTAACATGACTTTCTTAATTTTATATTCATCTCCTCTAGCAATGAAAGCAACTATACAAGATGGCCTTGTTTTTTAACCACATTAGCCATTTGTGTAGCCACTTTCTGTGAACTATGGACCTGGACCCAAGATCCCTCTTTGCTTCAATACTATTAAGAGGTTTATCACTAACTCTCCTTTCATTTGACCTCCCAAAGTGCAACATTACATACTTGGCAGAATTAAATTCAAATCTGCTATTTCTTTGTCAAATCGGTAACTGCTCTATCTCTTGCTTGGTGTGACCTGCAAATTTGCTAATCCACCCTTCTACATTTTCATCCAAACATTGTTTATACTTCCTTCTTTCTTATGTCATTTCTCCTTCTGGTTACCCCTTGTCTGCACATCACTTAATTCTGGTTTCTGCCTTCCCTCTCTTTATTCCATGGTCCAATGCTCTCTATTAGGTTCCTCCTTTCTTATCCCTTTACTTCTACCTACCACCTCTCAGTTTCTTATTTCATCCATGCTTTCCACCTACCTATCTACCCCCACATCTGATCTTACCTATCTCCTACCAGCCTGTACTCCTTTACCTCCCCCAGTCTGATTCTGGCTTCTGCCTCCTTTTGTTCCAGTCCTGATGAAGCGTCTTGGCCTGAAACATTGATTGTTATTCCCCTCCGTAGGTGCTGCAGACTTGCTGAGGTCTTCCAGCCTTTTGTATGTGCTGTTGCGTGTTAAGATTGTTGTTATTTTTTAATCAAGGCATTTGGTTGTTTGTTTATTTCTGGAATGTCACACAACAGCTGATGCTCGAGTAGCACCAGATGGCTCGTCATTATGATTCATAAGGACGCACTTAGAGACTTAATTAGGCAAGGTAGAGAAAGATTTGGTCCTAATGCGGGCAGAACTGATTTGTGTAGTTTGGCAAATAAATTGGCATGGACTTAGTGGACTGAAGAGTCTGTTTCTGTGGTGTAGGACACTGTGACTTTGAATACACCATGTAACAGGAAGCAACGTAAAACTATGTCTGGCTGTCTCAAGCCATCTCGTTGAAACTTATTAATATCTGCCAGATATGGGTAGCAGGGTAGAGATACGTAACTATGAAAGGGGATATAAGGCGCGCCCTCTCTCTGCTAGCCTTCAGGTCATCCTTGCGCAAGGTGTAGCAGCTGCTGAAGCCCCAAATCATGGTCCCATGAAGCCATGGGAGCAGGTGATGGATGGTTGTATGACTAGCTGATGCTCATCACGTCCTGGTTTTGCGACCACTGATGTCAGACAGACAGTCTCTGAAGAGCATTGATGATGGCTGGGGTCAAGTATCTTGTAAAGACACTGCCCAGAAGAAGTCAGTGGCAAAGCACTTCTGCAGGGAAAAAAAATTGCCAAGAACAATCATGGTCATGAAAAGACCATGATCGCTCAAATCTCAAATGCTGTAGCAAAAGTTTGTTTCTTTCTTGAAAATTCAGTACAGGTTGAGTAGTCTTTGTTTTACACTCGTTCATCGCACATTCTATATGTACTGATGCAGCTGTTCTGTGTGTTGGATTTTTATCAGTAACTATCTTAGCACATTCATCGATGAATTTCTCTGCTGCTTCATGATCATCAAACGCTTTATCAGCACAAATCTTTAAACATTTAATGCGTGCCTTTTCTTAAATTTCTGAAACTAGCCTGCTGTATATTCACAATTACCTTCATATTTCAGTTTGTCGTGATAGATCTTTGCTCATTTCATGATCAGCAAACAGTTAAGCAGCGGATGTTCACCCTGATGCTGACAAATCCACTTTTTCAGTACATGATGGAGATCTTCATTTTTTTTTCTTTATGCATTGTTTTTCTATATTTTCATTAACTTTGTTCATTGACTATTTACGTGAGGTCACTTCTCATAACTGTCTGCGGTATACAGAGAACTGCACGTTGCTTGGGAACCTTCTCAGTGCCTTGTGAAATTTTCCATTTATGACATCACATCAGCACTCAAAAGTTCATATTTTGCTGGTTTTTGGATTTTGGATAAGGGGTGCTCAACTTGTAGTTGTGTTTGACAAAGTTGTTGTGACTCAAAATTCATTTTCAGAATTCCAAGCAAGAAGCACGGTGCAGTTAGTTTTATTTTGAGTAAAGCAATTTTAGACACATTTCTGGCTATCCTTGTGCCTGCTGGGAAATTTAACTCTGAAAACATGAATATAAGGTTTTCCTCAAATAATATCAACAGTTAAGTATAGCTCAGAATTGTTTTTTTATGAGATTTTTAGTCTCATCAGTTGTAAAGCAAGTGTTCTCATTTACTCAAAATTAATAGGTTTTACTAACTCTGTTCCTCTTTCTTCTGGGCAGTCTCTTGGGATCAAATATGATTGACGTGAAGCACAGGTTTAGGAGTTCTTAGGCAGCCAGTTTGGGAATTTAATATTTTTCTAAAGCTGGGACGTAATGGTTGATGAGTTTGATGGGTGACTAGTTTGCAAAATGCTTGTTCCTTCTGCTTTCATGAGCTTCATGAGTACCAGATGGAAAGTCTCAATCTGAAATATTGACTGAATTCATGCTGCAATTTGAGAGGGAGAAGCATAAGTCACATGTATTAGTATTGCAATGGAATAAATGGAATTACAGAGGCATGAGAGAGGAGCTTGTCTGGTTGGTTTGGAGTGTGGTACTGTCAGGGATGACGGCTGAGCAGAGGTAGCTGAAGTTTCTGGGAATACTTCACAAGTTGCAGGATAGTGGGAAGTTGGGTGATTGGGAAATTTTTTAAATCCCAACAAAAGGCATCTTTAAAAAAAAAAGCTATAAGAAGGGCATAGGTACAAAATTAAGGGAGAGAAGTTCAGGGGAGACATCAGGGGTAAGTTTTTTACACAGAGGGTTGAGAGTGCCTGGAATGACTTGCCAGGGATGGTGGTGGAAGCTAAAACATTAGGGGTATTTAAGAGCCTCTTGGACAGGCACATGAATGAAAGAAAAATAGAGGGTTATGGGGTAGTGTGGATTTGGTACTTTTTTAAAAGATATATATGGGTCGGCACAACATGGAGGGCTGAAGGGCCTGTACTGTGCCGTAGTGTTCTATGGTTCTAAGGGAAATGATGAAATATGAGGACAAACTAGCAGGAGTGAGTGCTGTTACTATTACAAGGGGAAAAATTGCTGGTCAAACTGAAAGATCTTAAGGTAGATTAAAAAAAAACATTCTGGGAATTGCATGTAGACCAGATGGACGACATCCTAGATTTCTGATAGAGGTTGTTGAAGAGATAGCAGATGTATTGGTTATGATATTTGAAGAATCTTGATTCTGGCATGATTCCAGAGGACTGGAAAATTGCATATGTCACCACTCTTTGAGAAAGGAGGAAGGCAAAAGAAAGGAAATTATAGGCCAGTGTTTGGGAAGGTGTTGGAGTCTATTATTATGGATGAGGTTTCGGGATACTTGGAGGCTAATGATAAAATAAGTCAAAGTCAGCATAGTTTCTCTAAAGAGAAATTTTGCCTGACAAATCTGTTAAGAGTTCTTAGAGGAAGCAGGGTGGACAAAGGAGAACCAGTGAGTATCATTTACTTGGATTTTCAGAAGGCATTTGATAAAGTGCCACACCTAAGGTTGCTTAACAACATAAAATCACATGACATTATAGGCAAGAAACTGGCATGGATAGAGGAAAAGCTGATAGGCAGGAGGCAGAGAGTGGGAATAAAAGGGGCCTTTACTGATTGACTGCCAGTGACTAGTGGTGTCCCGCAGGGGTCAGTATTAGGACTGCTACTGTTCACATTGTTTGTTATTGAATTAGATAATGGAATTGATGACTTTATGGCAAAATTTGTAGATGATACAAAGATAGATGGAGGGGTAGGTAGTCCTAAGAAAACAATGCGATTATAGGAGGACTTGGATAAATTGGAAGAATGGGCAAAATAATGGCAGATGGAGTACAGTGCTGGGAAATGTATGATAATGCATTTTGGTAAAAGGAACAAAGGTGCTGACTATTATCTAAATGGAGAAAATTTAAACACTAGAGGTGCAAAGGGACTTGGGAGTGCCTGTGCAAGGCTCCCGGAAGGTTAATTTACAGGTTAAGTCTATGGTAAAGAAGGAAAATGCAATCTTGGCATTTATTTCAAGAGGAAGAGAATATAAAAATAAGGAGATAATGCCGAGGCTTTAGAAGAAACTAGTCAGGATGCACTTGGAGTATTGTCAACAGTTTTAGGGCCCCCAAATTTCAGAAAGGGTGTGTTATCATTAGAGAGAGTCCAGAGGAGGTTCACGAGAATGATTCTGGGAATGAAGAGGTTAACATATGAGGAGTATTTGGCAGCTCTGGGTCTGCACTCACTGGAATTTAGATGAATGTGGGGTGGGGGGGGGTGGTATCTCATTAAACCGACCAAATGTTGAAAGGAGTAGATAAGGTGAGTGTGGAGAGCATGTTTGTATGGTGGAGGCATCCAGAAATAGACAGCATATCTCAAATTGAGGGACAACCATTTAGAACAGAGTCGAGGAGGAATTTTTTTAGCTAATGGGTAGTGAATCTGTGGAATGCTATGCCACAGGCAGCTGTGGAGGCCATCTCCGTGTGTATATTTAAAGCAAAAACTGATAGGTGCCTGATTGATCAGGGCATCAAAGGTTATGGTGAGAAGGTAGGTGTATGGGGCTGAATGGCATCCGGGATCAGCCGTGATGCAATGGCAGAGCATACTTGATGGGCTGAATGGCCTAATTTTGCTTCTATGTCTTGTGGTCTAAAGTGGTGATGCAGGTAGATAAGCTGGTGAAAATGTTGTTTAGCATGCAGGCTTCCATCAATCAGGTCATCAGATGTAGGAATCGGGATGTAGTGTGCTATTGTATAAGTTGTTCATGAAACCAACTTGTAAAGTTTTGGTTGCCCCATTATAGGAAAGATGCAGTTAAACAGTAAAAAGAGTAGAAAATATTTGAGGATGTTGCCAAGAGTGGAAGACCTGATTTACGGAAAGAAATTAATTAGACTATGTCTTTATTCCTTGGTGTGCATGAGAATCAGTGGCAAACTTATAGACACACAATGCTGGAGGAACTCAGTAGGTCAGGCAGCATCTATGGGAGGGGAAAGGTACAGTCAAATGTTTTGGGTCAAGAACCTTTGGCAGGACAGCCCAAAATACTGACTGTACTTTTTTCTGTAGATGCTGCCTGGCCTGCTGAGTTCCTCCAGCATTTTGTGTGTGTTGCTCAGATTTGCAGATTTTCTTTTGTTTGCAACCTTAGGAGTGTTTGAAGTTATGAGAGGCATAGATAAGTCTGATAGTTTCTTCTCCTAGGGTAAGGAGGTTGTAGTCTGGTATGCATCAATTTAGCGGGGGGGGGGGGGGGGTAGGGTAGAGATTTAAAAGGGACCTGAGAGGTAACTTGTTCCACCCCAAGTGTTGTGAGTGGAAAGAATGAGCCGACAAAGGAAGTGGTTGAGGCAGGTACAATAGTATCATAGTGGTATCATTTAAATAGCACTTGGATGAGTGGGGCTTAGAGATACAAGCTGAACACAGGAAATTTAGACTAGCTTGTCTAATGGGCTGGGTAAATCAAGCTCAAAAGATCTGAGTGATTCCAGTGTGTAGGAAATGTGGTTACAAGCATACCAGCAGAACAAAGTAACTAAGCTTAATTTATGAAACAGACAGCAAAAATAAACCACAGGAAGTGCTATGTAGTAAGTCACAAAGATGTTGGGGCTCACAATTCTGAGTTGCCACTTGATTTTTGGTCTCAGTGAAGTCCCAAGGACAGGGAATCAATAAATTTCAATAAATGGGTTATCTTTGGTCATGGTTTCGTCCAATCAAACCACTCGAGTTCATTGACAGACATCCTCATGCCATTTGTGCCTTGAGGCCAGGGAAGGCTCCAGCCACTATCAACAAACATTAAACATTAACAGTCCTACAGTGTTTAACTCGTACAGCCACCTTGACACCACATGCCGTGAGCTCACAAAGAGTTAAAATGTCACTTGGCACTGTTCATATTTTTGTCCAATATTAGACAACGTTTCAATACATTGCAGCACAGCTGGTTAGTGTAGGCTCTATTGCTCGGACTCTATGTACCTGCTTTAATTATATCAGATCTCCTGAAAACCTTAGGAAACGTGACTTCCTGTGACCTCAGACACAGCTACTTTGAACCTTTGCTGATTTTATTTTGATTTTTGGGATTATTCCAGGCTACTGTTGTCTGCCTTGTCTCTGCTGCATCAGAGCTCTCAAAGTCAAGAGAGAGGGTATGCTCCAGTCACCTTTGACCCACCATGTCTGCAATGATATTTTTGCCTATTTACTTGCATTAGGTCTGTATCCTTTAATATACTGTCTTTCTAAATGCCTGTGAGCCTTGATTCCATCTGATTTTATTCCTTCATTTATAGTGTGTTTCAGATATAAAGCTTCCTCTGTGTAAAATCAAAACTTTCCCCTCAGAACCTCATAAACTCTTCTCACCTAAACCTACACCCTCTTGTTTTTGATACTCTGACCACGGGAAAAATTTTGTCCATCTGGCATATCAGTGCTATTGAACTTTACATACCCGTATCAGTTCACCTCTCAGACTCCTTGATTATCGAGGGATAAGGCCAGCCTATCCAATCTGTCCACATAATTATAGTCTTCCAGTCCTGGCAACATCCTGATGAATCTCCTGTGCTCGCTTTGCAGCACAGTCACATCTTTCCCACAGTGAAGTGACCAGAACACACAATTAAGGATTATGATCTACATAATATTATGATTGTTGAGATATGTGGCTACTTCTCAGTATACATCTTTGTAGATGATCATGAGGGTGTTTGATTACCAAACGTCTGGGTGCAAAGGCACACAGATGGTCTGCAGGACAAGGTAACTGGAATGAATAGTGATGTATCCTGTTTGTTTCTGAAGCAGTCAGCATAATCAAAGATGCCGCCCACTCTGGGCATTCTGTGTTCTCACCCCTCCATTCAGGCAGAAAATACAAAAGCCCCAAAGCATGTACCACCAGATTCAAGGACGTTTGAAGATTGTCAAATGGTCCCCTGGTACAATAAAATTGACTTTTCACTTCATAATCTACCTCATTATGACCTTGCACCTTATTGTTCACCTGCACTGCACTCTCTGTAACTGAAACACTTCATTCTGCTTCCTTTTATTGTTTTTCCTTGCATGAACTCAATGCACTGTTGTAATGAAATTCAAAGGTTCACTTATTATCAAATTATATAACTCTGAAATTATTCTTCTCCAGATAGCCACAATACAAAGAAAGAAAAGAAAAGTAGCACAAACATCAACCACCAAATCCCTCATCCCGGAACAAAAACGGAACAGGCCCATCAACTCCCAAATCCCCCTCCCCCGCACACAAAAAACAAGAAAGATCGGGTGGAAAAACCCAGATTTTAAAAACTATAAAACTGAAAGGTCTGTAGTCCAAGTCCATATCCAAAATGCAGAAAACCTCAGTAACTTTCTCTGGGCTCTACAGCAGGCCTTTCCCTCTCCGGCAGCAAGCCATTCCCCCCTCCCCCCCTCCCCCCAGCGATCAAAAGGCAGTCTCCCCTCTCTGTCGCAGAGTGCTCCCACCTGTGATTTTAAAAAGGCAGTTTCTCCTTTTCGTAGCAGAGCGATCTCACCCCTCCATCTGTCTTTGTATCATCTACAATAAAAAGGCGGACAGCTGGCACTTACCTTCCACATTCACCTCGATGTTTCAGTCTCCCTCATCGCTTTAATCGGCAAACAATGGAAGCTTTCATCGGTGAAATGGAGTCGGACATCGACTTGCGCTCCATCCCACAGTCTTCTTACTATGAGGTTCTTGAAGATGTTGACTGAAGGAGTGTTGTGCGCAGGTGTCATCTTGACCAGAATCCGCATGGACAGCATACAGAACAGTTTTGCACTGATAATAAACCAATTTACCAGACCTTTCAGCCCACTAATCTGAGACAATCATCAAAAACCTATTTGTATCAATCCCTTTTTACTTCCCCATGTTCCCCTCAATTCCTGCCACTTTCTATGTCATTACAAAATAGGGACCATTTACAGAGGCAAATGATTGTACCAAATCCATATCTTTGAAACGTGGAGGGAAAGCCGGAGGAAATCCCAGTGTCCAAAAAAAAAGGAAGTGTGTATATTTGACACCTCTGCTGTTTATTTGATGGCATTTAACTTATACAAGTCCTAGGACTTTTCGGAGTCAAACTGGACACTCTGGAGTCTGTGATAGAACAAAGGACCTTACAGAAAGTAGTGGCAATTCCGGACAATGTTGATCAGGTCAAAAAAACACAATTATTTCCACTGTAATTCAATGTTGGAAAACAATAAAACCTGAAAACTTCCAAAGGGGTTGAATGCTTTTTATAGGCTCTGTATGTAAGATTTATATAAACCACCAGCAGATCAAAGAGATGCATAATAAAGATCTCTCTTTTTAGGTTAAAGACACAGGCCAAAGATAAAAGTACTTGTAGTGGTAGCTTAACCTCCTGCAGTCCAATGCTTTCAAGATAACTTTGTTGGATCAGAATTAGGTTTCATATCACTGGCACTGAGTATGTTGTGAAATTTGTTTTTTTGTAGCAGCAGTACAGTGCAATGAAAGAACTACACATTGCATTAAGATATGTGTGTGTGTGTGTTTGAGTCTGACTCTGTGGCTCTGAAGGAAAGAGGGGACAAGAACTCCCAGTGGAAAAAGAAAGCAAAAAAAACAATGGTTTTCATGGGTTTGTTAAGGAATCTGATTTCAGAGTGGAAGAAATTGTTCCTAAAACATTATGTGTGTGTCTTCAGGTTCATTTACCTCCTCCCTGTTGATAAAGTTGAAGTACACTGTATTTTAAAGTGTTTCTCATAATAACCTAGAACACTAAAGCAAAGGTAAAGGCCTTTCAACCTATGACGTTGTGCCAAACTAATCAAGTTATTAACAGCTAATAAAACTCGTCCTTCTGTTTGCATGTGATCCATATCCCTACATTCCCCATCTAATCATGTGCCTATCTAAGAGCCTTTTAAACACCTCAATCATACCTATTTCCATCACCATAGTTGTGCATTCCAGGCACCACCATCTTTTTTTTTTAATAAATGCTTGCCCTGCACATTACCTTTGAACTTTTCCCTCTTATCTTTAATATATGCACTTTGGTATTAGATATTTTGGCCCTAGGAATAAGATACTAGCTGAACACTCCATCGATGCCTCTCCATCTTATAAACTTCTACCAAGTCTCCTCTCAGCCTCCACAGCTTCGGAGAAATTAAACCTAGTTCATTCAGTCTGATATTGCACATGCCCTCAAAACCAGTCATCCTGGTAAACTACCTCCTGAACCCTCTCAAAAGCCTCCATCTCCTTCCTGTAATGGATTTCCCATAATTCCACTATAGAATGCAATATTCCAAATGTGGCTTAACCAGAATTTGATAAAGCTGCAACATCAAAGCTCAATACCTTGTATACTTGACCTCAAGATTCGTCTGTGCATTTTATAATAAAGGCAACATGTCATAAACTGTATTTACTGCACTATCAAGTTATGCAGTCACTTTCAGGGAACTATTGACTTGAACTCAAGACTCCTCTGTGTATCATTACTGTTTAGGATCCTGCCATTTTACTTTTGACTTCTTACTGTTACTTTTGATCTCCTGAAGTGCCATTCCAGTTAAACTCAATATTCAATTTCTTCACCCATATCTGCAACTGACCTATATCTTGTTCTATCCTTTGGTAATCTTCTATACTATCCACAATACCTGCAATCTTTATGTAATTTCCAAATTATTAACTCATCCAACTAAGTCATTGGTAAATATCACAAATAGCAGCCGCCCTATATGAATCCTGAATAGGAATACCAGAGACCTCCAACCAGAACAAAATCTGTTGAACACTGTCCTGTTCTCTGGCTGAACCAATTCTGAATTAGAATGGCCAAGTCACCTTGGATTCTTTAATCTTCTGGATGATCCTACCATGAGAGACTCTGTCAGATGCTATATAGACAATGTCAGCTGCTCTACAGCTGTTGAGTACTTCATCACCTCTTCAAGTTCGTATGTTTTTCAAGAGACCCAACACAGCCCCTTTCTTTATCTCAAAATGCCCTAGCATATTAACATGCCTCACACTGATCTCAGTACCCTTTATGTAATGCAAAGTAATTATTTCAGACCTCACCCACAGCTGCAGATTCCAAGTATGTTTTCCCTCCGTCATTTTCCTTCATCACTGAGTGATACTATTCTCTCCTTGCTTATCCTCTTGCTCTTGAAATGAGTACAAAGTGTCTTGGAATTTACTTTAATCCTACTTGCCAAGGACCTGGTTAAAAATCGAAGTGGTCTTATAGGGAAGAGATTAAAAATTGCAAGGGTAGAAATCTCTAGATTACTTCCAGTGCCAAATACGAGTTAGTGTGCTAATCGCAAGATATGGCAGATGAAGAGTTAGTGTGGTTGAAGAGTTGGTGCAGGATAAGGGTTCAGGTTTTGGGATTCTTGAGGCCAATTCTGGGACAGCTGACCCACACAAGAGGGTACAGATTGAACCTTAACTGGGGTGTGACTGATATCCTTGTGGGTAAATTTGCTAGGGCAGCTTTAAACTAAATTTACAGAGGGGTGGAATTGAAAGTGTGGTAAGATGGGAGGCTTGAAGTTCATCCAGAAATCATGGATAGTAAGGTCAATAGACAAGACAGCAGTATGGCAGGGAGAAAGGGAAGTCTGATGAAATTGCATTTATTTCAATATAAATGGCCTAATTAGTAAGGCAATGAATTCTAAGCATAGATTGCAATAGACTAGCAATTCTCATCATTACAGAAACATGACTCACATTACTCCAAGTCCATTTTGACCAATGCCTTACAAAACCTCAAGATTGCAAACTTACTTTATATTCTAGACCTCTCGAAATGAATGCTAGCATTGCACTTATCTGTTTCCACAACATCACCAAACTTTGTCATTATTAAACTTACCAAACCATCCTTCCACTTTTTCATCCTAGTCATTTATAGCGAGCAGGATTTCCAAGCAGATAACTGCAGAACACCACTGTCACCAACCTCCTGCGACTACCACCCTTGCTTTCTGTAGGCAAGCCAATTTTACCAAGTTTCCATGGATCATATGCTTCCTTATTCTCTGAATGAGCGTACCGTAGGGAACATACTACACCTCATTCACTGCTCTGCCTTCATATGTATGTTTTGTCACCTCAGTGAATTCAGTCAGGCTCGTGAGGCATCATTTGCCCCTCACAAAGCCATGTTGACTATCCCTAATCAGACTATGCTTCTCCAAGTGCTTGTAAATCCTGTCTGTAAGACTCCTCTCCAATAGTTTTCCCACCACTGATGCAAGACACCTTGGTCTATAATTCCGAAGGTTTTCTCTATTACCTTTCTCCAATAAAGGAAAAACAATTGCCATCCTCCACTTCTCTGACACTACTTCTGTGGATAGTGAGGATGCAAAACTCATCACCAAGGCATAGCAATTTGTTCCCATGTGTCCTATTGTAATCTGTGATATATCCCATCTTGTTCTCAGGACTTAACCATCCTGTTTTTCAGAAGATTCAGCACATCCTCTTTCTTAGCATTGAAATGTTCTAGCATATCCACATGCTCCACTATGACCTCGCATTCGTCAAGTTCCCTCTTACTGGTGAATACTAAAGCAAAGTATTCATTAAGGACCTACCTACCAACTCGAACTCCATGTATGTTTCCTTTCTTCTTATCTCCGATCGGTCTTGCCCTCACTCCAGTTATCTTCTTGCTTTTCACATATGTGAAGAACGGCTTGGAGTTTTTCTTGATCCTACTTGACGAGGCTCTTTCATGTCCTACTCTAGTTCTTCTAAGTCTGTTCTTAAAATCCTTCCCAGCTACCTTGTAATTCAGTAGAACCCTGTCTGATCCTTGCTTCCTAAATCTCAAGAATGCTTCTTTTCTCCTCTTGACTAGATGTTCCACATCTCTTTTCAACCATGGTTTCTTCACTCTATCATCCTTGCCCTAACTCAATAGGACAATCCTATCCAGAATTTCATGCAAGTATACCTATGAGCTGTACTCTCCCATCTTTGGACTCATTAGCATTTAGAACTGTGAGTAATCCATAATTACTGCACTGATATCCTGCTTTTTGACAGGTTTCCTACCTCATGGTATTCACTGTGGTGGACATCATCCATTTTTCTGCTTATATCATTTATGCTAATGTGCATGGTAACTTCAATCTTCTTAGACCCCCTGTGAGAATGTTCTGCAAATGCTCAGAGACATTCTTGACCCTGGCACTGGGCAGGCAACACACTGCTGCCATCCAGCTACACTAACTGGATGAATAATTTTGAGAAATGCCTTAGTTTTACCTGCAACACAGCTCAGCCTTGGCCTATCCCAGATCTGCCACTCTGCACACTGTTTTGCTGATGTTTGCTGCCTTTTTATTGGCTTCTGTGCCTCACAAGGAGCAAATCAGAAACTCTGCTACACTATTCTGTTCTGCCTTGAAGCCATCCATACTAGTCAGCTACTGAGTTGTAATTGCCTCTGAGATCTCACTGTTCTACTTTAAAAAAAAACTTGTTAACCATCTGAAAATGAATAAAGCACTCAAATCAAGTGAACTGTGTTTTATTCCTAAAGTAGTAGACACAAATGGATGTTGATTTGGCTCTGTTTTTGCATGTGTCAGCACAGACATTATTATGGCCCCTCTTTCATAAGATTCTGCTATAGTGACTACAATTAAGATTCACTGTTTATGTTACAGTCCATGAACTAGCTTTTTTTTAAGTACAGTAAATGAATTTTTAAAAAATTCCTGAAGAAGCATATGTACAAGGGTTTCTCTCTGTTTAATTAGATTATGACTGACCTCTACCTTAAACTGCATTAACCTGCTTTTGATCTATGTACATTAGTGTCTTTGTCCAATAATAATCTCATCAATTTTAATCTTAAAAGTTTCAATGGACCTGGAATCAGCAGTCTTTTGCAGTGTCAGAATTCTCTTTACTTTGTGTGGGGGAGAAAAACACTTGAATGTCCTCCCTTTAATTTTAAGATTCTGGATCTTTGTTCTGATTGTCTCACTAAAGATTACTTTAACTGTGCATTACTGCTAAAGAATCATTTACTTGTAACAGTGAAAGCACCTTGAGATACAGAATGAATATTCATATTCTATACAAAAAGGAATGCAAGTTTAATTTCAACCTTTCAGTTCCATTGATGTAATCTGACTAAATTAGCTCTAAACTCAATATATGCCTTTATGTGCCTTGTGGACTTCAAGTCCAATATGTGCCTTTAGGCTAACGCAGTAGGACAACTCATTGACTGCTGAATCATACCTGAATTTGTCCTGATCTCAGGTGTGATTTGTATGCTGTTGGCTTGTTTTCCTTGTTACTGTATGAGTTTCCACCCAGGTGGTCCTGTTTCCTCCAACATCTGATCAACCATTGGCTTGGTCACTTCATTAATGTTTGTAAGTTATCCCTTGGGTGCAGTTGAGTGGTAGAATCTCATGAGAACTGAGTGTGGGATGAATAATCAATAATCCAACATTAATTGTATTGTTTAAGTGGATGGCTGATGATGAACATGTATTTGGTCTGCTAGTGGGCGTGTATCTGTGTAGTATCTCTTAAAATTCAGTTTATACACAAGCCATGTATGCACAGGTGCAGTGTAACTCTTGCTTGTGGCAGCATCGCAGGCACAAAGCATCAGTAAAACAGCATTCCCTTGAAAAGCATAAAAATTGTAAGTCTTAAGACTTACTAAAGAATAAAGTACAGTGACTTGGTATTTGTACCAGTTTGAGGTGATCAAATGATCAAGTTATAATAGTTATTCCATGAGAATAACTATGTTCTTAAAGAGACTTTGACAAGAGGAACCTGAGCAGAGGAGGGAATCAAGTGAGGTCTCAGTAAGTCCTTTTTTAACTTTACTCTTTATAGTGAGTGTTGTCAGTGATAATACTCTTCCTGCAGGATGTGGCAGTTCAGAGAGACGCCCACTGTCTCTGGGATCTGCACCTGTGGGAAGTGTGTTCAGTACAGTTCCTGATTCATCATATTGAGGAGCAGGAGCTGGACTTGGACATACTGAAATACAGAATAGGGTTAATATCACTGTCGTATGTCATGATATTTGTTAACTTTGCAGTACAATGTGATACATAATGAAAATCGAATTACAGAAAATATATATACATGTTAAATAAGTAGTGCAAAAATAGAGATAAAAATGTCTAATACCAGAGGACATGCCTCAAAGGTGAGAGGGGGTAGGTTCAGGAGGGATTTGAGGGGTAAGCTTTTTCCCCAGAGCAGTGGATAACTGGAATGTGCTGCCTGGTGTGGTGGCAGAGGCAAATACATTAGAGGCTTTTATGAGACGTTTGGATAGGTACGTGGATGTAAGGAAGATGGGGGGATGTGAACATTGTGTAGGTTGGAGGGATTAATGTTTGGGTGTTTTTGATTTGTTCTTTAGCTGGTTTGGCACAACATTGTAAGTGGAATGACCTGTTCTTGTGCTGTACTGATCTATGTTTTAAAAAAAAATCATTGAGGTAGTGTCCATGAGTTCAATATCCCTTCAGAAATTGGATGGCAGAGGAGAAGAAGCTGTTCCCAAATCATTGTGTGTGTGCCTTCAGGCTTCTGTATTTCCTTCCTGATAGCAGCAATGAGATCCTATATGATGGCGGTCCGAAATGATGGACGCTGCCATTTTGAGACAATGCACCATGAAGGTGTTCTGGATACTACAGAGGCTAGTGGCCATGATGGAGCTGAAAGATTACAACTCTCTGCAGCTTACTTTGATCCTGTGCAGTAGCTCCCCATTCTAGACAGTGATGCAGCCAGTTAGAATGCTGGCTGGGAATATCATAGACAAACTTTACTGAGCTGGTCACATTTCAGGTGCAGGCTGCAGATAGTTGAGTAACCAGGACGAGTACAGGGATGAGACAGACAGTGCAGTGTCCCTCTGTGTAATTTCTCTCAGCAACAGATACCCCCTGGTGTGGGGATGCATGATCTTTCTGGGCAATGCAACAGCAGCAAATTTGGTGGCTCTGATGCTTAGCAAATAGGAGAAAGATCAGGGAGGTGTTAATGATAGGAGACTTGATTATTCGGTGGCCACAAGAGACACCAGGATGGTGTGTTGCCTCCTGGTTGCCAGGATCAGGGATGTTTTGGAGCAGCTGTAGAATATTCTCAAGGCAGAGGGTGAGGAGCCAGAGATTTTGGTTCCAATGGCATAAGTAGAAAAATAGAAATGAGGACCTCTGCAGTGAATATTGTGAGTTAGGAGAGAATTTTGTTTAAAAAAGAAACAGGACCTCAAGGGTAGTAAACTCTGGATTACTCCTAGTGCCATGTGCTAAGTGAGGGTAGAAATAGAAATGCAGTTCAGATGAATGTATGATTTAGGAGCTGGTGCACGGGGCAGAGATTCATGTTCTGGGATGACTGGGATCTCCTAAAGGATTGAGGTGACCAGTATAAGAGATGGATTATGTCTGACTGGAGGGGGTTTGGGAGTTGGTTGAGGCCCTGAGCAGTAGAGTGGCTGATGAGAAATTGGGATAATTCTGTAGCCAATGGGAACAAATTTAGTCATCAGGATATACTGGAACACAGTAAACAGCAGGGGTGATTTGAGCTACATTTGTTTTATTGCAAGAGATCTGAGGAGTCAGGAGAAAGAACCCAAGGCATATTTCGGCATAGCTGAAAACATGGCTGAGGGAAAGGCAGGACATAGATGCTGCAGTCATGTTAGAGGTGCAGGTAGGATGGGGGGAGAGCTGCCTTCTTGAGTTGAAAGAGGACATAACTTGAGAGACAATTCTTTGGAGATCATCCTGTGAGGACATCTGGGTAGAATTTATAAACATATAGGGGATGGCCACTCTGATGAGGTTGCATTATTGGCATTATTGGACCCCCCTCCCCCCAACAATAGTCAGCAAGGATTGGAGGAGCAGATACGTAGAGATTTTAGCTAGTCATAAACACAATAGGGTAGGATTAGTGGGAATTTTTAACTTCCCTAATATTGACAGGATCAACCATAGGTTGGACGAAGTGGAATTTGTGAAATGTGTCTGTAACTCTCTCACCGTGGCTTGTAACAAACTTGGCTCATAGGTTAACTTCAGCTAACAGCCACATGACTCAGCATTGCATGGAGAAGGCCAACTTCAATAAGCAACACACGTCTATGGTTGGTATGATTCAGGTTCAACCAAACAGGAAAGCTGGAATGTTCCAATGAGGGAACAAACATTGTGGTAAATGCTGTATAAATGCTCCCCCGCACAAAGTTATCATTTGCCAGGAAATAACACCTCACACCAGCATAAAATTAAAGTGAGAGTATACTTACAGGTATTTCAACTTTAACAAACAGTTAATAGGAGGGGTAAAAGATAGATAGATATTTTATTGATCCCAAAGGAAATTACAAAATTGCAAAGCATCCCAAAAGAAAAGGGCCCAGTACAGTTAAACCAGTCAAAATGTGCACATAAACATTGGAGCTCATTTCTGGAGTAGCCGGGATGCTTCGCTTTGATCAATCACATGGTGAACCCATGTTCTGCGTGAAAGAGACCAGCTACAGTTCGAACTTCCTTCACAAACCATTTCGAATGAACTGGCTACCTCAGGAGTATTGGCACTTCCTCCTTGGAACCATTTGTCTGCACAAAGCATTTCTTACAGTAGGGCCTCTCCTTCGGGCGGGATCTTCTGAGCATCTTCCCTTGTGTTCTTCTCCGCATTTCCTAACAAAAAACAAATCCCAAAACTGGACTACTGTTCTTCAGAAATCTGATCCTGCCCAGCTCTTTTGAATATTCCATGGCGTCCCACCGGACAGAATGTTATGGCACAATACCAAACTAGCCCAACTGGCTAACACAACATTCCAAAGTTAAGCAAACGCTTTTAATCTCAGCTGAACCCAAAACCTATGAAGCTTAACTAAACACATTGCGTTTGCAAAAAACTGCTAAAATAAAAGTGCAGCATAGCGGTAGAAATGCAATAAAACAGGTGCTAACTAGAGCATTACAAGTCAAAGAAAGCTTCCATTATTAATATATAGAGGGACCTACCAGACAGGTTGTAACACTGGATCTGCACATGGAAAGTAAGGTAGGTCAACTGATAGAAGCGCCTTGGGGTGAGCACCTTAGGTCCAGTGATCGCAACTTTATTAATTTTAAAATAGTTATGGAGAAGGATCTGACTGGTTCACAAGTTATGGTCCTGACCTAGGGCAGAGTATAGTTTTGCAGCCATTAGGTGGGATCTTGTAGAAGTGAGCCCGTTTGCAGGGAAAGGAGCCAAATGGGATGTCTTTAATTGTGTAGTATAGTCAGAGTCACACTGGAAACAAGCCCTTTGGGTTAATTTGTCCATTCATGACTATAATATTGTGTAGCTCAGCATGTTGGTCCATCAGCCTTGTTTGGCCCACTGGCTCTTAAAACACCTCCAATCCATGTATGATGGAATTTAATTTTTTTTTAATGTGCCTCTCCCCACTACTCCTTCTGGCAGCTCATTGCAAATGTGCACCACTCTTTGCATGAAGAAGTTGCTCTTGATATCTCTTTTAAATCTTTTGCCTCTTGATTTTGGCACACCCTTCCTGGGAGAATGACTATGTGCTTTTACCTGGTCTTTATCCCTCATGATTGTGTATACTCCACCATGTCACCCCTCAGTTTCTTATGTTACAGGGAGTAAAGTCCTAGTGTGTACAACATCTCCTTGTTACTGTGACCCCCAAGTGTAGGCAATATCTTGGTAAACCTTTTCTACACTCTTTCTGGATTAATAACACATTTTTTAATAATAAGATGACCAAGACTGTACAAACTCTGACTTCACCAATATCTTATGTAATTGTAGCATGACTTCCCAGTTTCTACACTCATCATCATCACCACACATTCTACCTGTGACACCACTTTCTGACACTGTTTGGTGATGGCCTGAGTGCAGAGGGAGAAACATTGAAACAGAATGAACAGTTCACTGAGTTTTAATAAGAATAAAAGGAAAATAACATCAGACCAACCGCTCCACTAGCTAAAGTTTAACACAAATACTGTGGTTCAGAGGCAGTAACTTAATAGTAAACTAATATCATTCCTTTAAAGTGTCAATTTAAATTACAGTCTTCTGTCTCTGAACTTGGACTAAGGCAAGTGGAGAGTATTGCCTTCGCTGTGCTTTAGTCAAGACTCAACAAGTCTGAAACAAAAAGAAAAGAGTTAAATACAACCACAAAACATCCAAATTGTCTGGAATGTGCATTCTCATGAGCGTAATTGCTGACCCCTTTCAGCTGCCCGCCTGCATGGGGGCCCAGTCTCTGCGGCAGGTTCTATGGTTGTGAAAGGACCCCTCCCTAGGTGCAGCTCCCAAGGTGTCAGAGACCTGTGCCAGCTGGAAATCACAGATGAGAGACTTAACCAGGATGTCATGAGCTGGAATCCAAGAATATTCCTCTGGGCCGTACCTCTCACAATCTATGAGGTAATGGACCCTGCCTTGCTTCCAGTGAGATGCCAGAAGGTACCACATAGAATAGACCAGGGACCTATCCACCAATCATGGAAGGAGGGTTGACTGGAGGAAGTCACTGTCTTGAGCTGTAAAACATGGAACACTGGGTGAATTCTTCATAGATAATGGTCTGTAGGAGGCTCTGTTGATGGTCTGGCCTAAGTGAATGGGGCCAATCTGTGACTCAAATTTCAAAGGAAGATCACTCGACATCAGCCAAACTTTTCCCCCTGGCTTTAGAGGCCTCACCTGTCAGTGGATCCAATCAGCCTGCAGGGCATATGGTTTCTGAGCAACAGAAGAGAAGCCCTGGCCTGTCTCCACATGTGCTTATAGTGTCAGACCACATGTTCAGCATGAGGAACTTATATATCAATATTGAGTTCAGATTCATGGAATCCCTTTTGGCATTCAAAGGAGAACATGCCAGAGGAAGATGACTGGAGGATATTGTGGACAATCTCTGCTTAAGCCAGTTGTGATCTCCAGGCTGTGAGGTTGGAAAAGGCAGTGCAGTGCATGATTGTCTCCAGCTTCCGATCCAATTTCTCAGTCTGGCTATTAGTTTGGGGGTGGAAACTAGATGAGAGGCCAGTTGTGGCTCCCAAAAGAGAACAGTAAGCTTTCCAAAAACACAATGTGAACTGTGATCCTTGATCAGACACTAGTCCTGAAGAAAGCCTGAACCATGAGGGTGGCAGTTTCATGAGCTGACGAGTGCTTTGGATGAGCAGTGAAGTGGGCTGCTTTGGAGAACTGGTCTACAACTATCAGAATGGTAGTGTTTCCATCTGAAGGAGGGAGACCACTGCTGAAAGCCACTGAGAGGAGGGACCGGGGCAGTGTACAGAGCAGACCAGCAAGGCCCTGATGTCATGCCATGTTCTGGGCAAAAGTGAGACTAGCAGAGGCAAGACTTGGACATTTTGGCATATAGACTGCCCTGCAAAATTGTCTCTATAAATGCCAGTGTCCACTGAATTCCCAGATGGACAACCAGATGGGAAGAGTGTACCCACTCCATCACTCTGGGGCACACAGTGGCAGAGACAAGCAGCCAGTTGGGAGGTCCCCCACCTGGGCCTGGATCTGATAGATGGGCAGCCCTCACCATGCTTCTGTTCCCAAAATCAGAGGTAGCTATGCACAAGTGAGGAAGAATGGATTCTGTATTGCATTGTAATCAGGGATGTCAAGCTGGCAGGAGAGAACATTGGCCTTGGTATTCTTGTTGCCAGGACGGTAGGCAGGTGAAATTAAACTGGGTGAAGAAGAGAGTCCAATGGGAGTTGAGTCTCTTGGTGTCATAAATATTGGAGAGGTTTTTGTGATATGTCCATACCAGGAAGGGCTGCTCTGGCCCCTGCAGCCAATGTTGCCATGCCTCCTTGACAGCCAGAACTTCTCAATTCCTAGCATCATAATTAGCTCTGCAGCAGTCAAGTGATGGGAAAGAAAAGCACGGGTGCAGCCGATTAGCTGCTGAAAAGCACTGGGAGAGTACAGATCTAATGCTGACTTCTGATGCATCAGCCACAACAATGAATGGATGGGATAGGTCTGAATGTTGCAGCACTGGGGCAATGGTAAAGCATGACTTTAGTTCTGAGAATGTTTGGTTTGCTTCACTTACACATAGGAATCCTGCAGATGTCTTCATGGTGAGTGTATTTAAGGGAGTTGTGATGGAATTGTAGTTTCTGGTGAAGGAGCGATTAAAGCTTGCAAACCCCTTTTTTTTTACTGTAAATGGTTTGGACTACTGTGAGTACCTGAACTTTACAAGTGTTTATTTGAATACTATGAGGGGTGAGGATGTAACCCAAGAACAAAACCTACTCTTTGTGAAACTTACTTTTCTGGCTTGGCATAAGTTTGTCTCGAGGAGGCAGGACACATTCTTGGCAAGAGTGTAAATAGATAAGAATGTCATCCAAATATAGAAAAACAAACTGATTCAACTTGTCCCAGGGCACATTATTGACCAGGACCTGTAAAACAGCAAAGGCAATGGCCAGACCAAATAACATCATGTGGTACTCATTGTGGCCATTGGAGGTGTTGAATGCTGTCTTCTATTCGTCTCCTTGGATGTGAAGCAGATTGTAAGCATTGCACAGATCTATCTTGGAGAACGTGGTTACTCCCTGGAGATGTTTAAATGCAGAAGCAAGCAGGGGAAGAGGGTAGCAGTTCTTCACCATAATTTTGTTGAGGGCTGATAATCAATGCAGGGATGGAGCTTGCCATCCTTGCTCATAAAAAGAAGCCCACCCCACCTGGCTAGCTTGATGGCCTATGCCTCCTTGATTTTTGCTTCCCTTGCCAGAATTTCCCCAATCGAGGTGAGGACTAGAACCGGGTACAAGGTCTTTGGCACAGTAGTATGGCCGGTTTGAAGGCTGAGAGTTGGCCACTTCCTTACTGAAGACCTCAAGAAGGTCAGCATAATCGGCTGGAACACCAGACTGGTTCACACTAGCAGTTGGCACAGGAGGGGATGTGCTGGCAGGTGTTTGAGCTGGACCCTGCCAGGCAGACAGGCATGCCTGCTAGGCATGCTGGTGCCCACTCAGAGTGCCTTTAGGAGACAATTCACATGAATTTCAGGATCTTGGGGAGTATTGAAGAACAGTGGGACCTTGAAGGTTAAGAGGAGATGTGATTGTGATTAATAAAGCAATGAGGGGTATAGACAGAGTCAGCTGTAGAAAACTTTTCCCCATATTGAAGGTAAATAAACCTTAAGGAAATGTGTTTAAAGTAATGGAGAAAAGATTTAGGAGGGATTCTTCAACCAGACTGTAGCAAGTCCCTAGAATGCACTGCCTGAGAGTGATTGAAGGTGATTTGCTGACAGTATTCTAGATCATTCAATGCCCCCTCTTTCTACCACAACAACAAAGTAAAACATCCTAACAGTAAAAAGATATGCAAACTCAGTTAAGCCATTAGAAAGAATCTAATAGAAACAAACTGTTATGTACAGTGGAATGTTTTAAAAATAAATCACATATTCTCTGGAAAGTGTTCAAAATCCTCCCTAAATTCTTAAGTCAGATTATATATAAACAGCTGTAAAGTTCATCCAAACACATGAGACTAATTCAACTTCCAACCTGTTACTTCATTCCACAGGCAGCTTTAGATGTGTTTGAAAACTACTAAGCTGGAAAAGACACTTTCAAGCAGAAAGATGATTCTGAGGCTCAAAGCAATAAGCTGATGAAGAATAAAAATTTTAAGCACCTTTCTGGAGCCAGCACCATGTAAATATTTGTACGTGATCTGACCAGAGTTTATTAATCACGGATCTCAAAATGGACAAAGGTGAAAAGGAGGGAGTGTCATATCCAAGTATATAAAGTAACAAGAATTTGAAAAAAAAAATTGAACAGGAAAGCAGGAAATACAGTGCCTTGTGAAAGTATTCAGCTCCCAGTTCTTTGTTCTCATAAATGAGTATTGCATCCAGAGATTTTGATCAATTTAACTGAGAATTCTTATTTGTGAATCACATGCCTTTTTTCCACAGTAGAGCCCAAAAAAGCAGGGAAAATTGTGAAGCATGAAAAACTAAAAATAGAAAAACTGAAATGTCTGCAGTTCCAAAGTATTTATCCTCCTTAGATAATAAATGAACCTTTGAATCTTTGGAATATTTTCCCATTCCTCCTTGCAAAATTGCTCAAGCTATGACAGGTTAGTTAGGGAGCAGCAGTGGGTAACAACCTTGAGGTCTTGCCAGATATGTTCGATTGGGTTAAAGACAGGACTCTGACTGGGCCAATCAAGGACATCAGTTTTCTTCATTTGAAGCCACTCCATGGTTGCTTAGGCAGTATGCTTTGGGTCATTATACTGCTAAAAGACAAATTTCCTCCCTAGTTTAAGCTTTCTGGCAGAGGTTGGCAAGTTTTTATCCAGGAACTCTCTGTACTTAGCAGCATTCATCTTCCCGTCAATCCTGACCAGCATCCCCATAGCCTGATGCTACTGCCACCTTACTTACAGTAGTGATAGTTTTACCTGCCTGATGTGCAGTATTAGATTTACGCCAATGTACTACTTATGTGTTGAGGCCCAGAAGGTCCACTTTAATCTCATCCAACCACATGGCCCCTTCCATATCTTTATAGCATCTTCTAAATGATGCTTTGCAAAGTTCTTACAAGCAAGGAAATGCTTTTTTTTTTGCTACTATTCCATAAATACCCTTTTGTGCAAGGCCTTGGAGATTGTGGAGCCATGAACTTCATCTCCAGTTTCAGCCACCGACTTCTGTAGCTCACATTTTTCTATGTCAAGTATTGGGCACCCTTCTGGATGAAACCCATCTCTCAGCATTTGGTCTATATCCTTCTATGCCCAAGACATACATGTATTCATCTGCTTCTTTACCTGTTGTCAGTGACCCAGTTTCAATCTCTCTCCAGCTCTTGCATTTAGAAGTGTCAACTGTGTCTGCATCCCTTTATATTTCTAGGTCTTGAGCTCCTCAGATAACGGGCGTAATTCAGTTATCTTTTGAGGGAGATTGTTAATTTTCTCTTCTTTAATTTATGGATAGTTGCTCTATAGGAGGGGTTCCTAACCATTTTTTTGCTTTGAACCAATATCATTAAGGAAGGAGTCTGCGGACCTCAGGTTAGGAACCCCTGGTCTTGACTTTCACCTATCTCTTCACCAAGTTGTTCAGCTGCAAAATCTTCCTTCTGTGAATACTGATGGAAAAACACATTTCACGGCCAGTTTGGTAGATATTTCCTATAACTAATAAAGTGACCACTGAAAATATGTTCATGGTCTTCTGCTACTGTAGCCCATCCACTTCAAGGTTTGACATGTTATACATTTGGTTACTTAGAACATCAACTGAACCTTCTGGCCATGTCTGCATGCTTTTATGCATCGAGTTGCTGTGGCATGATTTGCTGATTAGACATTTACTTTAACAAATAGGTGTACCTAATAAAGTGGCCACATTGCGTACGCGTACCTATACCTTCTAATTCCAGGCACAGACTGCACGTGTTATCATTTAATGGGCCTGACTTGCCCTTAATATATTTATAATATGCTTTTAGAGTTGCTTTAATCCTGTGCTAGTGGTTTTATTTGGTGTGGGATATCTCCTTGCCTTCATAATCTCCTTCCTTAGTTCTTCATTCCACTCCTGACAGATGTTCCTATCATTTGTTCCTTGTACCTGTCCTTTACTTTCATTTTTTTTCTCAAACTCCTTGTTTTTACCCTGACAATAAATATTGGCCTGCTATCTTACACATTGGGAAGCATTCCAAGGAGAAATAGCAGGAATAGACTTGACTGCAAGTAGATGCTCTCAATCTTGATAGTAGATGATCAGCCATGAGCTCAGAATGACAGTGCAGGCTCGAAGGGCCGAATGATCTACTTCTGCACCTATTGTTTATTGTCTATCTTCATTCATGTTACCTTTTATTACTGGTCCAAGCCCATCCTTTTTCATTACAGCTTTACAATATACAAGGTTATGTCGTTATCTCTGACTGAGATATCCACCTTGCACTTAATTCATACACATTCCCCAAGGTAAAACCAGTTCCTTCCCCATTGGTCTATTTGCATACTGCATCAAAAATCTCTTTTGGACACCTCAAAATTCCACCCATTGTGAGCCTTCAGTATCCTGTGATAGAATGAAAATAGAAGTTCCTCAATACGATAGCACTATTTTTGTTACATCTCCCTAAAATCTGCCTACTCGTGTTCCTACATATTCCTCTATCTTTTGTTGAGTTCTGGAAGGTCTGTTTTACAGGTCTAGAAAGGTGATAATACCCTTTTCATGTCTGATCTCGACCCATAATGGCTTTATTTGAGGAGTCTTCTAGGTTATCTGTCTGCCAGTGAGTACATTTAGCAGTTAAAGAAGAAAGAATGGGACACAAGGGGTTAAAATATCATGAAATATTTGAAATGCCACCCATGTAGTGGACATATAGTAGGTCAGTTTAGTGGAAGAAAATCAGAACATTATCTTTGTTAGTATTAAAGTAAAACCATCTTTGACTAGCATTACTCTGAGCTACTTTCTCTGCAGATTTAGATTAAACCTTTCTCAATGACAATGGTAAACTAATTAAGGAGTCTAAAGCCGATTTCCTGCATCATCCCTTCAGCCACACATTCATCTGACCTGTTCCTAGATTCAATATCTCATGGCAGTGGAGCTGCAGTGGGTTTTCTTTGACCCTTGTACAGAGAGGCCTGGAGTCTCTTTTGTGACCACAGAAGTGCCCCCATGGTGTGGCTCTCACAGTCCTACAACATTTTGTACAGTGACTTGTTCTGTGGTGCTGCTCTCACTTAGGAGGTTAACCCACCACCACTGAAGAAAAACATTATCCAACATGGTATATTGTTGGTATATTGAGGGGATGACCACAGGGAGCTTTTCACTGCTTTTTCCTGGTAGTTGCATCTCTTCCTGTGCTGTGGAGTGTTTACCTCAGTAAACATACTGTCTAATACATCTTCCTCATCCCAGTAATTCCTTAACAAATCCATCTGGAGATTCATCTGCTCTCAGTTGTCTGTCAGGAACCACACGAGACTCTACATCCTGCAGGAGGAGCAGACCATTGCCTTAGACTCCATTACATGAAAAGTCAGATACTAGCTTTAAGCTGAAGTGGGGCAAGATTAAAGGGCTTTTCTGGTGCAAGTGTTTTTTTTTACACAGAGTTAGAGGTGTTGGAAACATGCTGCCTGAAGGTAGTTGAGGCACATATGACATCAATATTCAAAAGGCTTTTAGGTGAGCATGTGGGATGTGCAGCAGGTGAAATTCATTTAATTTGGTCCAAAAGCTGTCTCAAGAACATGTTCCTGTATATTACTGTTTTAACACTTATTACTACCTTGTGACTACTCTGCTTGGCTATCTAAATCTGTCAATTAATTTTACAATTGTAATGAAAGTGATAGTTGTATTAATTAATGCATAATTGCATTTACTAACAAAACAATGGCAAAATTTTCTGATCAAAACAGATCACTTGCACTTGTCAGTAATCCATTTCTTGCTTGCATCTGCAACACCCTCAACCCCAACTTCCTGACTCCTCAGCAAGAACTTCGTTAAACCTCTGCAGAAGGCTTGGCTGATAGCCATACCATTATTCTCAAATATATAAGCAAATATTAAAACTCAACAAAATCTTTAAATGTATATAATTTAAAATTGAAAATGAACAGTTAATTAATCGCAGTTTAAAACACAATTGTTGTGATTTTTATATTTCAGGATAATTAGACTTGCAATCAACTTGCAACATTTTCAGATTTTGTGATTACTTTTTATTGTTCAGCAGTGATGCTAGTTAGCTATTCCAACCAGCAGTTGTTGATGCAGATATTATGCTGCTCAATAATCAGTTTTAAACTTTGAGAAATCTTGTTCACATCTTCCAGGTGTCTTGCAGAGTGCACTGCACATTTTGGTTTTGTTAACTGCAGTATGTTGCAGACTAGAAAGCCATAGGAAATCCTTTGAACAAGTAAGGTGCATTGTGTGATTCTGAGTGCTACATTTGTTTTGTTTTAGTGTGACAATATAATGATTGAGTTGTGCAAGCATATTTGAATTGAGTTCTGTACTGATGCATTTTACATTAATTTACTTCAGGATATGAGCATTAATTGAATGAATTTATAACATTCCCTTTGTGGCTTTTAATTGCTATTTGCAAATCTGAACTTTATGGTTTCATATAATGCTGTAGAAATAAAATTTGTTTGCTACTTGGACTGTATTTCCTGTACAGTCCAAGGAAAATCCAATAAAAGGTAGTGTATTTGGCCCAGTACATCACGGGTAAAACCCTCCCAACTTTTGAACACATCTACATGAAACAGTGTCGGAGGAAAGCAGCATCCATTATCAAAGGTCCTCACCACCCAGGCCATGGTCCTTTCTCGCTGCTGCCATCAGGTAGAAGGTACAGGTGCCTCGGGACTCACACCACCAGTTTCAAAAACAGTTACTACCCCTCACCCATCAGGTTCCTGAAGAAAGGGGATAACTACAGGCAGACCCCAAGTTATGAATGTCCGACTTACGGACAACGCATACTTTTGAACCAAGGAAAAACGGCATCCACCATTCGCGACACCGTCTGCCATTTTGTCGGATCGTGATGTTGTCCACCATTTTAAGTCATTGCCGTTGACACAGTGTTGAGTGTTTAACTTTGTATTTGGCTTAAATTTTTCTTAGCAAAATTCACCCTGACCTCGCCCACCTCCCCCCCCCCCCCCCCCCCCCCCGTTCCAGTCGGCTGGTGGCACAGTGAGATCAGCGCCGGGCTGGAGAATGGAGATTTGCAAGTTCGATCCAGTGACAGACCACTCCCGAGCTGGGTTGATGTCAATCCAGTGACTCCTGTACCACCCGTGCCAGGTTGATTTCCAGCTCACAACTCGACCTCATTTTAAAAAAAAACACAGCCACCTCCAGTTTAAATTCCCACGCGGAATATTGTGGAGGATCAAATACCCAAACCCAGCACAGCCCCCACTTGTCCCATTTAGCATGTCTCAATGCGGTGGTCCTTAGGACCCGGCGGAGCTCGGGACCCGCCGCCCGCGGTGTTTCTGTTCCATTGGCGGAAAGTGATTGCGATTGGAAAATAAAGTGGAAATAATAAAGCGTTTGGAAAGAGGTGAAACGCCATCGGCCATTGGAAAAGTGTTAGGCTACAGTCGGTCAACGATCGGAACAATTTTAAAGGATAAAGATAAAGTGAGAATAATGGAGCGTTTGAAAGGCCCTGCTCCAATGAAAGCTACAATTATTACTAAGAAATGCAGTGGTTTAATTATTGGAATACATACGTTTCTTAAGTGTTTTATGTGCATAGAAAGATAAAATATATACTATATATTAAGACAAATGTTTGACTGATGCTAAATAATACCAGATGTACTTGTTCCGACTTACGTCAAATCCGACTTAAAGAAGACGGACTCAGGAACGGAACTCGTACGTAACCCGGGGACTGCCTGTACACTCATCTATTGAGATGTTCCCACAACCAGTGATCTCACTTTAAGGACTCTTATCTTGTTAATTCATATTCTTGTTATTTATTGCTATTTATTTATATTTGCATTTGCACAGTTTGCTGTCTTCTATGCTCTACTTGATCTTTCATTGATTCTATAGATATATATTCTAAAGATTTGCTGAGTATTCCTGCAGGTAAAAGAATCTTGGGATTGTATGTGGTGACATATATTACATTTTATTTCGAACTTTGTAGAGAAAATATTGAGTTAAGTTGGCCAAAGAATAGAAGCTAAGTGCTTTTCTAAGGAGTTTGGAAGCTGAGATTCAATGCACAATTCTTGGCTCATCAGTGATCATCATAGTTTAAGCACATGAGAATTTGCTCTGATGGCAACCTTATTAACTCCAAAAATGACACAAGTATGCTGGTTAGCAAATGACCACCGATTTTCATAATTACTTTGCCATTGGAGAGAGTACATGGATTTTCAGTCATTGTGTTGGAGAGTTTTGTGGGGAAGACCCAGATGAGAAAGACTTGCCATATACGCACAATTATTCTCTGACTCTTCCTTAAATTGCTGTTGCTGCTCCGTCCTTCCCTTTCTCTTGTGAATTTCTATCAAGGTATTTGGTACGATAAGGTATCACTGTAGCTATCTTTTCATTGGAATACAGAGGTCATTTCTTGATTAAATTTGCTAATGATTTTGAAGATTTCACAAAAGCACCAGGAAAATCTCCTTGTTCAGAAGTCTTTCTTAAATCATTGACAGCAAATGGACAAGAGCTAAATAGAATCTAGCACCTTTAGCTTGTGTTTCAATTCTCATTTATAACATGGCACAATGGAAGCGTGAAATTCCATGAAATTCCTCCGTTGTCCAAGTGTTTCCAAAAAATCTTTAGACTGTCAAAGTGATGATGTTGGAAAGCCTGCATTTATCTCCAATATTTGTTCCTCAAAATAGGACTGATTGTTCTTCTGCAATGTAGTTGATTATGACACCTCAGAAGAGTGTGCAGGAAAGGATGAACTATAGTTTTGACAGATTAGGAATGGGAACAGTTATTCCATGTATGACATTAATTGTTTGCACCTAGGACAGCTTCTGTTTGAGTCAGTGAACATCCATGGTGAAATGTCATCAGTCCGATAAATTATATTTGTTTCCCTGTCTAGAGACGTGCTGAGTGTTTTGTTTTTATTTCTGACTTACAGAATCCACAGTATTTTGTTTTTGTGTTGCTATCAAAAGATGTGTGCATCTGTCATTTTTAAAACCTGCAAATTGATTCCCTGTTAGAGAAAACAAAACAGCAGATACTTGTGCTAGACATTTGAAAGCAAATTTTGGTCAAGGCCTTGTAAGAGGCAAGAAGAGAATCTGAAGCCACTGAGGGCGTGCAAAGCAAAAAAGAAAGACAGAAATCCCTTTGGAAAGAAAATCTGAATTTCTGTTTGAGGAATACCAACTTTGAAGAAGTGGCAGTGAAATCAACAGGAAATCCTACATAAACTTAAAAGTACTGAAGAGTGAATATGTGTGGAAAGAGCAACTGAGATAATATTTTCATTTGAAGAACATTTGAACTTTTTAGAGAAGCTAGTGGTTGAGCCCACTAGAGTATCAGCAATGTTGTGCAACTGTGTTGTGCAATGATCTGGAATTGTTTAGAGAGCTTAAGGTAAAGGAACCCTTAGGGGAAATGTGATCCTGATATGATTGAATTCACCCTGAATTTTGAGAAGGGGAAACCAAAGTCAGATGTAGCACTATTACTGTGGAGTAAAGGGAATTATAGAGGCATGAGAAAAGAGTTAGCCATAAATGATTGGACTTAACACTCGCAGGGCTAACGGCAGAGATGCAATGGCTGGAATTTCTGGAAGCAATTCAAAAGTCACAGGATATATACATCCCAAAGAGAAAGAAGCATTTTAAAGGCAAGATGATACAACCATGGCTAACAAGATAAGTCAATGCCAACATAAAAGCCAAAGAGAGGTGATATAAAAGAGCAAAAATTAGTGGGAAATTAAGGGATTGGGAAGCTTTCAGATACCAACAGAAGGCAACTAAAAAGTAATTAAAAAGGTAAAGATGGAATGCAAAAGTAAGTTCATCACTAATATTAAAGGAGATACCAAATGTTTTTTTTCAGATATATAAAGTGTAAATGAAAGGTGAGAGTGGATATGGGACCACTGGAAAATGATGCTGGAGAGGTATTGATGGGGGACAGGGAAATGACAGAAGAATTGAATGTATTTTGTATCAGTTTTCACTGTGGAAGACATTATCAATGTGGTAGAAGTTCCAAGTGTCAGGGTTCATGAAGTGTGTGAAGTTACCATAACCAGGGAGAAAGTTCTTGGGAAACTAAAAGGTCTGTAGATGGATAGGTCACCTGGACCAGATAGTGTACATCCCAGAGTTCTGAAAGAGGTAGCTGAAGAGATCATAGAGGCATTATTACTGATCTTTTAAGAATTACTAGTGTCTGGAATGGTTCCAAAAGACTGGAAAATTGAAAATGTCACTCCACTCTTCAAGAAGGGAGAGAGGCTGAAGAAAAGAAATTATAAGCCAGTTGGTCTGACCTCAGTGGTTGGGAAGATGTTGGAGTTGATTGTTAAGGGTGAGATTTCAGGGTACTTGGAGGCACATGATAAAATAAGCTTTAGTCAGCATGGTTTCTTCAAGGGAAAATCTCGCCGGACAAATCTGTTGGAATTCTTTGAAAAAATAACAAGCAGGATAGACAAAAGAGAATCAGTTGATATTGTGTACTTAGATTTTCAGAAGGCCTTTGACATCGTGCCACACGAGGCTGCTTAACAAGCTACAACCCCATGCTATTACAGAGAAGATTCTAGCATGGCTAAAGCAGTGGCTAACTGGCAGGATGCAGAGTGGGAATAAATTGAGCCTTTTCTGGTTGGCTGCTGGTGACTAGTGGTGTTCAACAGGAGTCTGTGTTGTGACTGATACTTTTTATGTGATATGTTAGTGATTTAGATGATGGAATTGATGGCTTTGTTGCAAAGTTTGCAGCTGATATGAAGGTAGGTGGAGGGGCGGGTGGCTTTGAGGAGGTAGAGAGGCTACAGAAGGACTTGGGCAGATTAGGAAGTATGGTCATGCACTTTGATAGAAGAAATGAAACGGTTGACTATTTTCTTTTAAATCTTTTTATTAGTTTTAAACAAACATAAATGAAACATGAATACAAAGTGTTTGAGAGTACACAATTAATAGTTGACTAGTTTCTAAATGGAGAGAAAATACAAAATGCTGAGATGCAAAGAGACATGGGAGTGCTTGTGCAAGATTCCCTAAAGGTTAATCTGCAGGTTATGTCTGGAGAGAAAGGCAAATGCAACATTAGCATTCATTTCAAGAAGAATAGAAAATAAAAGCAAAGATGTAATGTTGAGACTTTATAAAGCACTATTGAGGTTCACTTGGAGCATTGTGACCCCTTGGAGCGTTTTGGACCCCTTGTGTGCTGAAACTGGAGTCGGTTCAAAAATGATTACAGAATTGAATGGCCTGTCATATGAAAAGTGTTTGGCTCTGTGCCTGTATACACTGGAATTCAGAGGGTGACCTTATTGAAACCTGTCGAATGCTGAACGGCCTTCACAGAGTGGATGTGGAGAGTATGTTTTCAATGGTGGGTAACTGTGTGGCCGTAGGACACAGTCTCAAAATAGAAGGGTATCCTTTTAAAACAGAGATAAGGAGGAATTTCTTTTGCCAGAGAGTGGTGAATCTGTGCCACAGGCAGCTGTGGAGGGATATGGGGACAAGGTAGGAGGTTGAGGCTGAGAGGAAAAATGAATCAACCATGATAAATTGGTGGAGAAGACTCAATGGGCCAAATCGCCTCATTCTGCTCTTATGGATTATGATCTTGTCAAGATCACAGAGGTAAAGAAGAGCAAGATTGTTTTAAGTTGCAAAGTTAGGCACAGAGATTTCCCGAATTTGATTTTGCAACTTACCTAAATGTGTCCTGAATTGAATTGCTCCTTCAAATGATTATGATGCAGTAGTGGTTATGTTACTACTAGCAACCAGTATTCCAGATCAACGGTCATGAGTTCAAATCTCATAATAGAAGTTAGAGAATTTAGATTTCAAATTTATTAAATTACTGCAATTATGTCTCTATAATCATTAGTGTAATTGTAATCTGATAGTTGCAAAAACTGATCTGGTTTACTGATATTCAGGGAAGAAAATTTGCTGGATTGAACTATGGCTCCAGAGCCATTTAGTTCCCTTCTCAGTGAAAATGGAAATGGGGATGGGGAACAAATGGCCATATTGCCAATGCCGCCTATGCCCAGTGAACAAGTGTGCAATAAAACTAATACCATTAACTCTTCACATCTCCTTTTAATATCTTGTAAGATTTTCTTTGTTTTCCTCTACTTTCTGTGCTTTTCTTTATCAATTAATAGACTATTCAGTTGTGAAGAATAGTGGTTAAAGTTTAGTTTAGCATATATTCTATTACTAGACAGCTCTTGCGCTTGGAACAACACAGGAGAAGTCCCTTTGGCCGATCATCACCTTTGCAACTCCCATTTCCCCTTTCATTATTTTTCCTTTATCTGTGTAAAATATTCTTTTGACAAACGTCAGAAAAATCTGCCTCGATTCCTTTTGCCATTAGTCTATGACAAAGGATAATTTAAAATGGTCAGTTAACTATCAGTACTTTTTGGGAAGAAAATGGTGCACACATATTGAGCATGCAAATTCTACCCAGACACTATCTGAAATCAGGATTGAACCCAGATAGCAAACCATGAGGTGGCAGCACTGACGGGAATTGTTTTCCCTGCTAACTCCTCCTTGAGTTCTGAGATCCATTACAATACCTGCACTTGCTGCTCCTGGAATTGGCAAACACTGTCTAGATCTGGAATGAATCTAAAATAAAACTGTTCCAATCTGTGTGATTCCCTGCTCTTCTACAGAGCCATTGAAGGAATCCTGAAAACGCCCTTGTTATTTCATGCTTTGCATTGTAGCTACTGGTACTTTAATAAACTTTTTGCTTGATTTAGGTTCAAGGAGCAAGTCTAAAAAGTTGGAAGGAGGTAGCCTCACTTTTCAATAAAGACGATGAGCACAAACTGCTGACTGACAGTGAACCTAAAAGGTGAGTATGGTATGGTCATTGTAAATTATCCTGTGATTAGGTTAGGGTTAAATGGGGGTTGTCAGGGCTTGTTGGGTAATGTGGCCAGGGGCCCTATTCTGTGCTGTATCTCTAAATAAATAAAATATTTTTTTACCAGTATGCTGCCTGGATTAGAAGGTATAAGCTATAAGGAGAGATCCGGATAAAATGGGTTGTTCTCTATGGAAGGTCAGTGGATGAGGGGAGGACTGATGGTGGATTTTAAAATTATGAGAGGTGTAAATAATGTAGGCAGTCTGAATCTTATTCCTACTATAGAAATGTCAAACTTTAGAGCATGTATTTTCAAGTTTCGAGGGGGAAATGTCAAAGGTGATGTATTTTTTTTTTACAGAAACTGGTAGGTGCCTAGAATTTGTTACTTGAGGTAGCAGTGGAAGCAGGCAGTTTGTTGGAGGTTAAGTGGCTTTTAGATAAACACATAAATGTGAAGGGAATGGAGTGATGTAGAAGATATAACCTGCTCAGTGGTCTACTCTTCTGTGTTCTGTGTAATTTTCTGTCCAGATATTTGTGTGGATTTAATCACCTTAATATGGGTTACGAAGGAACCCGTCAGATACGATGTATTGGAAGATCAGGAAACTCGCTTTGATTGTTCCTCTGCTGAAGCACCATTAATAGAAGATAAGACTAAGAAGAGCAAACAAAAAATAAAACTCTTCGTAGCTTTAACTTATATTTCAGGTTCTGCGTTTTCACCCATTCTTGTTGCAGTGATTTATTAGTTATTTTTGCGCGGTGGGGGGATGTTGTTGTCGTTTGGTTTTGGGGAGGGGTTCTGGGGTCAATGTTCTTGTTGCTGTTTGGCATTTTGTTAGATTTTTTGTAGGGGCTGATGATGGTTTTGCTGGTCTTTTTTGTGGTGGGGTGTACATTTGATGTTTTTCTTTGAACAACTATGGTTTTCTTTGATTCATGGCTATTTGGAGAGGATGTATCTCAGTCATATCCTACATACAGTTGCAAGAAAAAGTTTATGAACCCTTTGCAGTTATCTGGTTTTCTGCATTAATTCCTCATACAATGTGGTCTGATCTTCAACTAAGTCACAATAATAGACAAATGCAATCTGCCTAAATTAATAACATGAACAATGATACTTTTCATGTCTTTATTGAACACATTGTTTAATCATTCACAGTCCAGGCTGGAAAAAGTATGTGTAGCCTTGTATTTAACAACTGGTTTAACCTCTTTTAGCAGCAATAACTTCCAACAAATGTTTCCTGCAGCTGCTGATCAGACTTGCACAACAGCAAGAGAAGAGATTTAGACCATTCCTACATACAAAACTGTTTCAGTTCATCAGTATTTCAGGGATACCTTGTATGAACAGCCCTTCAGATTATGCCACAAAAGCTCAACTGGGTTAAGATCGGGACTCTGACTCGGCTATTCCAAAACAGAAATTTGCTACTTTATAAAACATTCTGTTGTTGATTTACTGTGTGTTTCAGATCATTGTGTTGTTGCATCATCCAACTTCTATTAAGTTTCAGGTGATAGACCACTACCCTTACATTCTCCTGTAAAATGTCTTGATACAAATTTGAATTTATTGTTTTCTCAAAAATTCCAAGCTGTCCAGGCCATGAGGCAGCAAAGCACTCCCAAACCATGATGTTCCTTCCACCATGCTTCACAATTGGCATGAGATTTTGGTGTTGGTGTATGTGGTGAACTACATATACCTGTCTGGACATGCCCCCTGCTGACTGCTCCTGTGGCTCCTCCCACAGACCCATGTATAAAGGCAATCAAGGCCTGAGCCCAGCCTCTCAGTCTCCAGGATGTAGTATGGTGGTCACTCACTGCTTGTTCCTTCTTCCAGTCAATAAAAGCCAATATCTCGCCTTATGTCTCAGAGTGAGTTATTGATGGTGCATCAGTGTATAATGCCCATTTTCCTTCAACCATAAAGGTGGGCATTTCTGCCAAAAAATTCAACTTTTCTCTCATCTGGCTACAGAACATTGACCGAGAAGTGTTGTGGAGCATCCAGGTAGTTTTTTGCAAAGCTTGAGGCATTTTTTTTTTGAACGCAGTGATTTCCTCCATAGTGTCTTTCCATGAACACCATTCTTGTTCAGTATTTTTCCTATAGTGGACACATGGACAGAGACCTTAGCAAGTTCTAGAGATTTCTGCAGGTCTTTTGCTGTTACCGTTGGGTTCTTTTTCACCTCCTTCAGCATTGCACATTGTGCTATTGCTGTGATCTTTGCAGGGCACCCACTCCAAGGGAGAGAACCAAATGTACCGAATCTTCTCCATTTGTAGACAGCTTCTCTTACTATGGACTGATGAGCACTCCAGTCTGTAGAAATGCTTTTGTAGCTTTTTCCAACTTCATGCATCTCTACAAATTCTTCTTCTAATGTCCTCTGCAAGTTTTGATCAAGGCATGGTGCACATAAACAGATGTATCTTGAGAAGAGCAGGCTCTGTTAGTAACCTGACTTTGTGTGTCTTTTCTGTAGAGTAGGACACCTTTATCCCTTCAATCTCATGTCATTGACTGGAACACCTGATGATAAATAGCTTTTGTAGGAGGCATTACCTCAGCGGGCAGCTTCGTTTGCGGGCAGCGGAGTGCGCCGGGCGCAGAGTGTAGGGCTTGGGCTCAGAGGGCTTAGGCGGAAGAGGGCACAGTAGGCTTATCTTTTAGTTCTTGTATTTTCAGTTATTTGGGAGGTATGAGTGTGAGGGCAGCTTCTTGTTCTCGGTGTCGGATGTGGGAGATCCTGGAGTCTCCGAGCCTCCCGAACGTCCACATCTGCGCCAGGTGTGCCGAACTGCAGCTCCTGAGGGACCGAGTTAGGGAACTGGAGCTGCAGCTCGATGACCTTCGCCTGGTCAGGGAGAGTGAGGAGGTGATAGAGAGGAGTTACAGGCAGGTGGTCACTCCGGGACCACGGGAGGCAGATAGGTGGGTTACAGTCAGGAAGGGGAAGAGGCAGGTACTAGAGAGTACCTCAGTGGCTGTACCCCTTGACAATGTACTCATGTTTGAGTACTGTTGCGGGGGGACAGCCTACCTGGTGGGAGTGACAGTGGCCGAGCCTCCGGCACAGAGGACGGCCCTGTAGCTCAGAAGGGTAGGGTTAGAAGAAAGAGGTCCATAGTAATAGGGGACTCAATAGTCAGGGGCTCAGACAGGCGTTTCTGTGGAGGTGACCGGGAGTCCCGGATGGTAATTTGCCTCCCTGGTGCCAGGGTTCGGGACGTTTCTGATCGCGTCCAAGATATCCTGAAGTGGGAGGGTGAAGAGCCAGAGGTCGTGGTACATGTAGGTACCAATGACATAGGAAGGAAAGGGGAAGAGGTCCTGAAATGAGAGTATAGGGAGTTAGGAAGGCAGTTAAGAAGAAGGACCGCAAAGGTAGTAATCTCGGGATTACTGCCTGTGCCACGCGACAGTGAAAGTAGGAATATAATTAGGTGGAGGATGAATGCGTGGCTTTGGGATTGGAGCAGGGGGCAGGGATTCAAGTTTCTGGATCATTGGGACCTCTTCTGGGGCAGGAGTGACCTGTTCAAGAAGGACGGGTTACACTTGAATCGTTGGGGGACCAATATCCTAGCGGGGAGGTTTGCTAGGGCTACAGGGTGGACTTTAAACTAGTAAGATGGGGGGGCGGGAGACTATTTGAGGAAACTATGGGAGAGGAGGTTAGTTCACCAGTGGAGCAAGTAAATAGACAGTGTGTGAGGGAGGAAAGGCAGGTGATGGAGAAGGGATGCACTCAGCCCGAAGATGTAGGGGAGAAGAAAGAAAAGGATAATAAATTTGAATGCAGTGTTAGGGATGGAAAGAGAGGAGGAGATGGAGAGTATCTTAAATGTATCTATTTTAATGCTAGGAGCATTGTAAGAAAGGTGGATGAGCTTAAAGCGTGGATTGATACCTGGAATTATGATGTTGCAGCTATTAGTGAAACATGGTTGCAGGAAGGGTGTGTTTGGCAACTAAATATTCCTGGATTTAGTTGCTTCAGGTGTGATAGAGTAGGAGGGGCCAGAGGAGGAGGTGTTGCATTGCTTGTCCGAGAAAATCTTATGGCGGTGCTTTGGAAGGATAGATTAGAGAGCTCCTCTAGGGAGGCCATTTGGGTGGAATTGAAGAATGGGAAAGGTGCAGTAACACTGATAGGAGTGTATTATAGGCCACCTAATGGGGCGCGTGAGTTGGAAGAGAAAATGTGTAAGGAGACAGCAGATATTTGTAGTAAACACAAGGTGGTGATTGTGGGAGATTTTAATTTTCCACACGTAGACTGGGAAGCTCATTCTGTAAAAGGGCTGGATGGTTTAGAGTTTGTGAAATGTGTGCAGGATAGTTTTTTGCAACAATACATAGAAGTACCGACTAGAGATGGGGCAGTGTTGGATCTCCTGTTAGGGAATGCGATAGGTCAGCTGACAGATGTATGTGTTGGGGAGCACTTCGGGTCCAGTGATCACAATAGCATTAGCTTCAATATAATTATGGAGAAGGACAGGACTGGACCTAGAGTTGAGATTTTTGATTGGAGAAAGGCTAACTTTGAGGGGATGCGAAGGGATTTAGAGAGATTGGATTGGGTCAAGTTGTTTTATGGGAAGGATGTAATAGAGAAATGGAGGTCATTTAAGGGTGAAATTATGAGGACACAGAATCTTTATGTTCCTGTTAGGGTGAAAGGAAAGGTTAAAGGTTTGAGAGCACCATGGTTTTCAAGGGATATTAGAAATTTGGTTCAGAAAAAGAGGGATGTCTACAATAGATATAGGCAGCATGGAGTAAAGGAATTGCTCGAGGAATATAAAGAATGTAAAAGGAATCTTAAGAAAGAGATTAGAAAAGCTAAAAGAAGATACGAGGTTGGTTTGGCAAATAAGGTGAAAGTAAATCCGAAAGGTTTCTACAGTTATATTAAAAGCAAGAGGATAGTGAGGGATAAAATTGGCCCCTTAGAGAATCAGAGTGGTCAGCTATGTGTGGAACTGAAGGAGATGGGAGAGATTTTGAATGATTTCTTCTCTTCGGTATTCACTAAGGAGAAGGATATTGAATTGTCTAAGGTGTGGGAAACAAGTAAGGAAGTTATGGAACCTATGACAATTAAAGAGGTGGAGGTACTGGCGCTTTTAAGAAATTTAAAAGTGGATAAATCTCCAGGTCCTGACAGGATATTCCCCAGGACCTTGAGGGAAGTTTGTGTAGAAATAGCAGGAGCTCTGACGGAGATCTTTAAGATGTCACTAGAAACGGGGATTGTGCCGGAGGATTGGCGTATTACTCATGTGGTTCCATTGTTTAGAAAGGGTTCTAGAAGGAAGCCTAGCAATTATAGACCTGTCAGTTTGACATCAGTGGTGGGTAAATTAATGGAAAGTATTCTTAGAGATAGTATTTATAATTATCTGGATAGATGGGATCTGATTAGAAGTAGCCAGCATGGATTTGTGCGTGGAAGGTCATGTTTGCCAAACCTTATTGAATTTTTTGAAGAAGTTACGAGGAATGTTGACGAGGGTAAGGCAGTGGATGTAGTCTATATGGACTTCAGCAAAGCCTTTGACAAAGTTCCACATGGAAGGTTAGTTAAGAAGGTTCAGTCGTTAGGTATTAATGCTGGAGTAATAAAATGGATTCAACAGTGGCTAGATGGGAGATGCCAGAGAGTAATGGTGGATAATTGTTTATCGGGATGGAGGCCGGTGACTAGCGGGGTGCCTCAGGGATCTGTTTTGGGCCCGATGTTGTTTGTAATATACATAAATGATCTGGATGATGGGGTGGTAAATTGGATTAGTAAGTATGCCGATGATACTAAGGTAGGAGGTGTTGTGGATAATGAGGTGTATTTTCAAAGCTTGCAGGGAGATTTATGCCGGTTAGAAGAATGGGCTGAACGTTGGCAGATGGAGTTTAATGCTGAGAAGTGTGAGGTTCTACATTTTGGCAGGAATAATCCAAATAGAACATACAGAGTAAATGGTAGGGCATTGAGGAATGCAGAGGAACAGAGAGATCTAGGAATAACTGTGCATAGTTCCCTGAAAGTGGAGTCTCATGTAGATAGGGTGGTGAAGAGGGCTTTTGGAACGCTGGCCTTTATAAATCAAAGCATTGAGTACAGAAGTTGGGATGTAATGCTAAAGTTGTACAAGGCATTGGTAAGGCCAAATTTGGAATATTGTGTGCAGTTCTGGTCACCGAATTATAGGAAAGATATCAATAAATTAGAGAGAGTGCAGAGACGATTTACTAGGATGTTACCTGGGTTTCAGCAATTAAGTTACAGAGAAAGGTTGAACAAGTTAGGTCTCTATTCAT
The DNA here is from genome assembly GCF_030144855.1 of Hypanus sabinus. Lineage (NCBI taxonomy): Eukaryota > Metazoa > Chordata > Chondrichthyes > Myliobatiformes > Dasyatidae > Hypanus > Hypanus sabinus. Next base: position 67,587,319 of record NC_082715.1, on the reverse strand, counting down.
TGGATCGTAGAAGGTTGAGGGGGGATTTGATCGAGGTATTTAAAATTTTGAGAGGGGTAGATAAGTTGACGTGAACAGGCTGTTTCCATTGAGAGTAGGGGAGATTCAAACTAGAGGACATGATTTGAGAGTTAGGGGGCAGAAGTTTAAGGGAAACACGAGGGGGTATTTCTTTACTCAAAGAGTGATAGCTGTGTGGAATGAGCTTCCTGTAGAAGTAGTAGAGGCCAGTTCAGTTGTGTCATTTAAGGTAAAATTGGATAGGTATATGGACAGGAAAGGAGTGGAGGGTTATGGGCTGAGTGCAGGTAGGTGGGACTAGGTGAGATTAAGGGTTCGGCACGAACTAGGAGGGCCAAGATGGCCTGTTTCCGTGCTGTGATTGTTATATGGTTATATAGTTTCACATGCTGTTTTGAATGTGGAATGTGATTTTTTAAATACAGTGAAACCCTGTTATAATGCAATCGTTTGGGTCCATAAAATGTCACCATGAAAAAAGTGGGGTCGCACTAAATCAGGGTTCAAGAAAATTATCGTTTAAGCTGACCCAGTGTTGACCTAACATCCTAAAACACCACTATTTTTGCCCTATTTGACCTGTTTTTTTGCATGTTTACCTTCTGGCCAGTAAACTACCTTTGAATTAAGGAATTCTGTGAATAAATCATTGTTCATACTGTAGAAATTAAAACACAAATTAATTTTTAGTAAAGCTTTTTAATGCACAAAACAACATATAAAAACATTCAAGAATATTAGCAATTTATAGTTTATTTCTTAAAAAAGTGATCGAGTTACCTTGCTTGAATGTAGCATGTTGCTGGCTGCGAGCGAAATCCAGAATGCTTCTGAGCTGGAGGTTTTTTTATATGGTTCACCCCCTGGGTCTCCAGCCAATGGAGGCTAGCCTTGAGGTGTTCAATGGCTTCAGACACTTAGGATTAGGGGTGGAGGCTCTTCATTATCATCTTCTTGTGGCTCGAGAACCGGTACACTTGCTTCTGCTGGTGCTGTAGTTACGTCACGCGTCCGTCAGGTGCTCATATGTTGGGCAGTCGTCGTCGGCAGAGTACCACTGGTGTAGCTCTTCTTTGTTCCATTCAGGCAGCTTCTCTTTGTGAAGCTGTACAAATCTGGCTCGTCATCATCATCATCTTCTGTGGTGGATTGGCGTGACGAAAAGGCTGGCCCCAGACTCTTCTCCCAGCATTTCTCTACACATGATGAACTGCCCAGGCAAACATCCTTCATGTTCAGGCTTTCCGGATAGGCTTTAAGTCGTCTACAATTCTACAAATTAATTCGCGCCTGTAATTCTGCTTGAACATGGAGATGATCCCTTGATTTAGGGGCTGGATCTTGGATGTAGTGTTCTTGGGGAGGTAAGAAACTCAGATCTTTCTGTCATGGCTTACTAGGTTGGCAGCTGGGACAGTTGTCGAGCAAAAGAAGAGCTTTGGGTTCTAGCTTTTGCTTACACAAATGAACGCGGATGGCAGGGACAAAGGTTTTGTGAAACCAATCCTCTAAGATGACACATGTCATCCAAACATTGCTGCCGTACGTGTACTCGAACGGTAACAAGTTCATGTTGACATGGTGGAAACAGTGGGGCGAGCAAGATTTGCCAATCATGAGTGGTTTTAACTTGTGTGTTCCAATTTTGTTTACACAAAAGAACAATGTTCACGCGATCTTTGCGTTGTTGGAACCCCTCACGTTGGTGGGCGTCATCTTTGCTAGCCAGAGTACGGTCTGGAATCGTCTTGTAGCAGAGGGCAGTTTTGTCACAGATGTACACTTGTTCTTCCACGTAGCCACTTTCTTCTAAGAGAGTTTTTAGTTCAGCCCAGTATTCGCTGGCGGCGGCACTGTCAGCTGAGCACCAGACACTTCTCGGCTTGAGCTTTGAGAATAGGACCAGAAACTGGAAGGTTTTCTGAGTGAACTTGAACAAACCTCTCGTGCAGGGAGTCATCTTTGGCTGTTTTCAGGCGTTTGGCTTTTAGTCCTGCTTCTTCTTCAACTTTGCAAAATGATGCACGTAATTTTTCTTCGTGAGATTTCCAGCCATGGGGTGTTGATTCCGGTATTCCGAGCTCTTGTGCAACTTGAGTTTAACTTTTATTCTTGATTGCGTCAAGTACTTGAAGCTTATCTTTCAGAGAAAAGGATTTTCTTTTTCTAGCAGCTTGTTCCATTTTGAGCAAAATAACGTCCAATGACCCTCACAAAATGCAGGTGGAATGCAGCAGACCAGGCAGCATCTGGTCAAGACCCTTCATCAGGACTAACGGAAAAAAGCGATGGTAAGAGGTTGGAAAGTGGGGGGGGGGGTGGTGGGGGAAGACCTGGAATGATAGAAGACAGGAGGGGGAGGAATGAAGCCAAGAGCTGGGAAGTTGATTGGCAAAAGGGATACAAGGCTGGAGAAGGGGGAATATGGATTGACATGGACACGGAGTCCAATGACTCATCACATTATATCCGAATTCGCGTAAAATCGGGGTTTCACTGTAGTATACTCAGTATTGACGAGAAGTAAAGTTCTTTGTTTGACATTAGTTTAGGCAGATTGTATTTGTCTATTATTGTGACTTGGATGAAGATCAAGTCACATTTTATGAGTAATTCATACAGAAACAGGTAATTGCAAAGGGTTCACAAACTTTTTTTCTTCCAACTATACATACTTGGATAATAAATTAACCTTTGAACCTGTAGATTCCTTTCAGCTGGAGTTGAATAGTTGTTCCTTTATATGGGTATGTGTTTGTGTCAATTCTATTACTAAATGTTAATCTGTTACTTAACATGTTAACAATTACTTAATCTATGGTTACAGGTGCGGACTTTAATAATTGTACAGTTTGATGTGGGAGTCTCAAGTTTGCTGCATAATAAATTGGTTTATTATTGTCATTTATACCAAGTTATAGTGAGGATAAATAAACCTTCCATACCATTCATCACAACAGTGCATTGAGGTTGTACAAGGTAAAATGCAGAATACATTCTTACAGTTACAAAGAAATTGTAATACAGGGAGAAAGTAAGTTGCAGTGTCATAATGAGGTAGATTGTGAGGTTACACGTTTATTGTATCATGTAAGAGGAGCTTTCAATAGGCTTATAATAGGCAGAATGGAAGTTGTCCTTGAGCTTGGTGATGCGTGCATTCAGGCTTCTGCGTGACTGAAGAGGGGAGAAGAATGGGGAAGGTAGGATCTTTGATTATATCAGCTTCTTTACCAAGCCAAGAAGAAAAGTATACGGTCGATGGAGGCGAGGCTGGGGGTTTCCGTGATGTGATGCATTGTGTCCACAACACTCTGTAGGTTCATGTGGTCTTGTATAGAGCAATTGCTGTGCAAACAGTGGTGCATCTGGATAGGATGCTTTTTATGGTACATTTGATAAAAATTGATGAGGGTCAAAGGAACCTGGCAAATTTCTGTAGCTTCCTGGGGAAGCAGAGGTTCTGGTAAGCTTTCTTGTCTATGACATCAACGTGGTTGCAACCAGTAGAGACTATTGGTGATATTTACTCCTACGAACTTGAAGCTGTCAACCCCCTCAGCATCAGCATCATTGTTGCATGTGCACCAATCCCTTGAAGTCAATGACCAATTCTTTTGTTTTGCTGATATTGAGGGAAAGGTATTGTCATGACACCTTTTCACCAGGGTCTATTTCTTCTTTCTGTCTTCTGACTCATTGTTATTTGAAATATGGCACAATATGGTGGTGTCATCTGTAAACTTACAGATGGAGTTAAACCAAAAACTGGCCGTGCGATCATGAGTGTATAGGGCATGAGTAGGGAGCTGAGGCTGCAGCCTTGTGGGGCACCAGTGTTGAGAATAGTCGTGGTGGAGAAATTGCTCTGTCCTTACAGTCTGCTGGTCAGGAAGCCAAGGATCCAATTGCAAAGCAAGGTGTAGGGGTTTGGAATATTAGGGTTGAAGGCAGAGCTATAGTCAGTAAACAACAGGCTGGTGTTAGGTGTCTTTACTGTCCCTATGTTCCAGGGATGAATGTAGGGTCAGGGAGCTGTGTCCACTGTAGAGATATTTCAACAGTAGGTGTATTGCAGGTGAATTGTCGAGGTTGTCTGGGAGATTCGGGCTGAGACCTTTCATTGAGACCTGATGAAGGATCTTGGCCTGAAACATCGTCTCTTTATTCCTCTCCATAGATGCTTCCTGATCTGCTGAGTTCCTTAAGCATTTTGTGTACATTGTTCCAGATTTCCCAATGCTGCAGAATCTCTTGTGTTGGTATTGCAGGTGTTTAGTGGTTTTGTCCATTCTGCCATTGGCAGCTTCAATTAGAGTCGTTCGTATTGAAACACATTTAACATTGAGCTCATTGTGTGATGTAACCAGTAGTTTTCCTGCTGCAGATTCCCTTCATTGTCCTGGACTAGAGTATAGAATTGCTGAGATGACACCTGACAACTTGCACTGGACACTTATAACTTGTTTTCAACTGACATGTGGCTGTTGTGTTTCACTATTTATTGCTATGTTTATTATTTAGTGTTGTGTTTGTTACGTTATGATTGCACTGCTCCTGGGAAACGCTGTCTCATTCTGCCCTGCAGAGCTGATGTACGGTTAGAATGACAATAAAGCTTTTAAATCTTGAACCTGTTGCTAAAGGTTCACACTGACAATCTGGTGTTTTCAGATACACACAACATTTTCTTTCAATGCAAAGGAAAGCCTATCAGAATGTTGAGCATTGCTTAATATCTCAGTGGCATAAAAATGCTTTACTCTGATATGTTGTTTTGAATGATTCAATTAAGTAATTTAAGTAATTTCTTTTTGACTTTATAATAGATTCCTAATGTTCAGACTCCAGTAAACATGCCTCCTGAGTTCTGACTTCTTGCACTGTTAGAGCAGTTACAAGCTGCAAAAAACTGGTTTGGAAGCTTAGTTTTGCATGATAAATCTAGGTTAAATAATTATTACCTGAGAACAGAATTTTTGTTTGGTTAAGATGGTGTAATTTGACACTTGTGGTACATCATTCAGCATGAAGTTGTAATAATTGCATTGACATAACATGGATTTGAATGGACTTGAGATATAATCATTTAATTTGAGCCCTGTGCTATTTTACAGTTGAGTTTAGTCACTGGATTCAAGCGATGTGAAGCCCTGTCTTATAACCTAAATTCAATCTAATGAAGGCTGCATATTAAAGGAACCCAATTTGAGGTCTTTAGAATTTGTTCTCCAAAAAAGGATATAGTTTTCTCCCAACATTAAAAATTAACGGCATGGGTACGCGTTTAAGAATTTTTTTCAATGGGTGAAGGCAGTTAACATAACTCTGGACAGGCAGCTCTGTATTCCACTTTGCAGGTGAACATACATAATGGTGGTTGCAATGTAATGGCAATTTAGTTTAGTTTAATGTTATTCCAGTTATCTTTCAGGTAGAGAAGTTACTGCTAAAACAAGATTAACAAGAAATAATTTGTCTTCTGGGTTTGCACTGAGCTTTTTTCTTGTGTGCTACTACAAGCATAATGAGAAAATTATCTTGCGTTTTATGCTGTGATTGCTTGCTGGTATTCCAAATATGAATGCTGACAGTGGCACGAGTGTGCAAAATATGTTTTAAGAAAAGGCATGTTTAGAGAAGTAAGTTTGTCCTGCATCTCAGCTATATCTGTGCAACAGTAATAAAGCATTTTATTATTTCTACTGTTAAAGTGCAATGAAAGACTCAGCATAATTGTTGATGGTATTGCTGTGAACAAAGATGATCTTCACAGGCAGGGTGTATACAGTATTCAGATGAGTGGCTCTATTTTTTTTAGATTTTTAGCTGTACTGAGTTCAAAACTGTGTAGGGCATAACTGAAATGTGTGAAATATATCAGTAATAAATATATGCCTTCACTGTTGAGAGTGAAGATAGTGAGAGAGGATGGAAAGGGTGCAGTGTCAAACAACTGATGCAGAATGATCGATGCAATTTAAGCTGTTATTTCAACCAAAGCTTGTGAAATTTTAACCAATGTTATTTGATGTATAAATTACACCCAAGCACAGGTTCTTGTTCAAAAATTCCCAGAAAGTCAATTTAACGCAAGAATCATAAGTGCATGTTGGTAATTTGTTATTTATGGTCACACATACTAAGATACAGTGAAGAGCTTTGTTTACACAGTATCCAAACAGATCATTCTATACAAGTACATTCAGGAAGTAAAGAAAAAAACAATAAATAATTGTTAATGCATAATTTTACAGTTACAGGGAATGTGTACTGCAGGTAGACAAATAATGTGCCAGAGCCATGATGAGGTGTACTAAGGGATGAAGAGTTCACCTATATCATCGAAGATGTTCATTCAAGAATTTTATAACTGTGGAATAAATGCTATCATTAGGCTTGGTTGGTAGGTGTTCTCAAGTTTTTGTATCTTCTGCCTGATTGGGGATGGAGGTGGAATGAGAGAATACCTGTACAAATGAGAGTTTAAATCTGAACAGGAGGGGGAACATTTGCCAGTGTTGCTCTGGGGAAGAAACTAGAGTCGCAGGAGGTGGGAGCCAGAGTGCGAGACTATGACCCTACATAGAACGACGAACGGGTGAGCATGGTGGAACTCATGTTCTGAGTTGAGTCTCTTTCAATGCAAAGAGTGTTGTAGGTAAGGCAGATGAGCTTAGGACGTGGATAAGCACATTGAATTATGATATTGAAGCCATTAGTCCGACTTGGTTGCAGAAGAGGGAGAAATGGCCTGTTCCAAGGTTCCATTGTTTTAGACATACTAGAGGGGAGGGATTAAATATAGAGTGGTGGCATTAATCATCGAGAAAATGTTACAGTATTGTTCAGATAAGACAGACTGGAGGGCTCATTTACAGAGGCAATATGGTGGAACTGAACAATAATAAAGGTACGACAAGGTGTATATTATGGACTTTCCTAAAAGTCAGTGTGATTCAGAGGAGCAAATTTGTAAAGAGGTAGAAGACAGTTGTAAGGAAAAATAAATAAGGTTGTGATAGTTGGTGAATGTAACTTTCCTCATGTTGACTGGGACTCCCATACTGTAAAAGGACTGGATAGGATGGAGTTTGTCAAATGTGTTCAGGAAAGTTTCCATTAATGTGTAGAGGTCACAACTTGAGAGAATGCAATACTGAATAATCTCCTATTAGAGAATGAGAAAGGGCAGGTGACACAGTTATGTGGGGCAACACTAGATCCGGTGAACATAATTCCATAAGATTCAGGACAATTATTGAGAAGGATAGGGCTGGTCCTCAGGTTGTGATTCTAAATTAAAATAAGGCCAATTTTGATGGTTTCAGAAGAGATCTGGCAAATGTAGATTGGGATAGGTCCAAATGCAAAGTAAATTTATTATCGAAGTACATGCATGTCATCATATACAACCCTGAGGTTCGCTTTTGTGCAGGATTAATCAATGAATTCAATAAATATAATAGAATCAATGAAAGACTGCACCAACTGGGTGTTCAACCAGTGTGCTAAAGACAACAAACCATGCAAACGTAAGAAGAATGAAATAATAAATAAATATGCAATGGATATCAAGAACCTGTGGGTGGGAGAACTACCAGAGGTCGTGGTAATTATTGGTACCCATGACATTGGTAGGAAAAGGGAAGAGGTCCTGAAAACAGACGACAGGGAGTTAGCAAGGAAGTTGAGAAGCAGGACCCGCAAAGGTAGTAATCTCGGGATTACTGCCTGTGTGACACGGCAGTGAGAACAAGAATAGAATGAGGTGGAGGATAAATGCATGGCTGAGGGAATTCAGATTTCTGGATCATTAGGACCTGTTTTGCGGCAGGTGTGACCTGTACAAAAAGGACGAGTTGCCCTTGCATCCCGGGGGGACCAATATCCTGGTGGTGAGGTTTGCTAAGGCTACTGGGGAAAGTTTAAACTAGAATTGTTGGGGAGTGGGAACCGAACTGAAGAGGCTGGGAAAGAGGAGGTTGACTCACAAATAGAGAAAGCTTGTAAGCAGTGTGAGAGGGAGGAAAGGCAGGTGATAGAGAAGGGACTCACTCAGACCGATGGTTTGAAATATGTCTATTTTAACGTAACGAGTATTCTGAACAAAGAGGATGAGCTTAGAGCGTGGATCAGTACTTGGTATGATGTGGTGGCCATTACAGAGACTTGGATGGCTCAGGGACAGGAATGGTTACTTCAAGTGCCAGGTTTTAGATGTTTCAGAAAGGACAGGGAGGGAGGCAAAAGAGGTGGGGGCATGGCACTGTAGTGTTACGGCTGCAGAAAAGGTGGACGTCATGGAGGGATTGTGGGTGGAGGTTAGGAACAGGAATGGGTCAGTAACTCTACTGGGTGTTTTTTTATAGGTCACCCAATAGTAACAGGGATATTGAGGAGCAGATTGGGAAACAGATCCTGCAAAGGTGTAATAATAACAGAGTTGTCATGGTGGGAGATCTTAATTCCCCAAATAGCAATTGGCATCTCCCTAGAGCAAGGGGTTTAGATGGGGTGGAGTTTGTTAGGTGTGTTCAGGAAGGTTTGTTGACACAATATTTAGATAAGCCTACAAGAGGAGAAACTATCCTTGATTTGGTATTGGAAATGAACCTGGTCAGGTATCAGATCTCTCAGTGGGAGAGCATTTTGGAGATAGTAATTGCAATTCTATCTCCTTTACCATAGCATTGGAGAGGGATATGAACAGACAAGTTAGAAAAGCGTTTAATTAGAGTAAGGGGAATTATAAAGCTATCAGGCAGGAACTTGGAAGCTTAAATTGGGAACAAATTGTTCTCAAGGAATGGTATGGAAGAAATGTGGCTAATGTTCAGGGGATATTTGGGTGAAGTTCTGTATAGGTACATCCCAATGAGACAGGGAAGTTATGGTAGGATAGAGGAACCGTGGTGTACAAAAGGCTATAGTAAATCTAGTCAAGAAGAAAAGAAAAGCTTACAAAAGTTTCAGAGAGCAAGGTAATGTTAGAGATCAAGAAGATTATAAGGCAAACAGGAGGAGCTTAAGAAAGAAATTAGGAGAGCCAGAAGGGGCCATGAGAAGGCCTTGGTGGGCAGGATTAAGGAAAAACCTAAGGCATTCTACAAGTATGTGATGAGTAGGAGGATAAGACATAAAAGAATAGGACCTATCATATGTGATAGTGGGGAAGTGCTAATGGAACCGGAGGAAATAGCAGAGGTACTTAATGAATACTTCACTGCAGTATTCACTATGGAACTGGATCTTAGTGATTGTATTGATGACTTGTAGCAGACTGAAAAGCTTGAGCATGTAGATATTAAGAAAGAGGATGTGCTGAACCTTTTGTAAAGCATCAAGTTGGATAAATCACCGGGGCCAGATGAGATGTACTCTAGGCAACAGTGGGAGGTGAGGGAGGAGATTGCTGAGCCTCTGGTGATGATCTTTACATCATCAATGGGGATGGGAGAGGTTCTGGAGGATTGGAGGGTTGCGGATGTTGTTCCCTTATTCAAGAAAGGGAGTAGAGTAGAGATAGCCCAGGAAATTATAGACCAGTGAATCTTTTTTTCAATCTTTTTATTAATTTTTATTAAAAAAAATAACATAGTATTATATTAAATAGGTTATGAATACATTAGACTTAGAATTAAATTAGTAACAAGATAACAATATCTTATTAAACTATCAGCAAAAAAAAGATCGTACAATAATCAATCTAATCTATATTGATTATACATGAAAAAGATTAAAAATAATCATCAAAAGAAAAAAAAAGTATAAAATACAAGAAAAAATGTATATTTAAGAAATAAAAAAAAATAAATCTAAACTAACATGGGCAATAATAATAGTTTATATGTATATGATAGTGTCAAAAACTCTGGAACTCCATACCAGAACAAGAATAAAAAGAGTAAAGGTCTGGAAGAAGCCAAATTAATTCATATGAAAGTGTCGAATGAACGGTCCCCAAGTTTCTTCAAATTTAATTGATGAATCAAAAACAGTACTTCTAATTTTTTCTAAACTTAAACAAGAAATAGTTTGAGAGAACCATTGAAATATGGTAGGAGGATTTACTTCTTTCCAATTTTGTAATATAGATCTCCTGGCCATTAATGTTACAAAGGCAATCATTCATCTAATTGAAGGGGAGAGTCGACTGTCATCTTTATTTGGTATACCAAAAATTGCAGTGATAAAATGAGGTTGTAAATCAATATTCCAAATTGAGGAAATGGTAGCAAATATGTCCTTCCAATAATTATGTAAGGTAGGACATGACCAAAACATGTGGGTCAATGAAGTCACATCTAAATGACATCTGTCACATTGAGGATTAACATGAGAATAAAACTGAGCAAGCTTATCTTTAGACATGTAGACCAGTGAATCTTACTTCAGCGGTTGGTAAGTTGATGGATTAGGAATAGTCAGCATGGCTTTGTCAAGGGCAGGTTCTGCCTTACAAGCCTGATTGAATTTTTTGAAGATGCGGTTAAACACATTGATGAAGGAAGAGCAGTGGATGTAGTGTATATGGATTTCAGCAAGGCATTTGATAAGGTACCCCATGCAAGGCTTATTGAGAAAGTATGGAGGCATGGGATCCAAGGGGACATTGCTTTCTGGATCCAAAACTGGCTTGCCCACAGAAGGCAAAGAGTGGTTGTCGACGGGTCATATTCTGCATGGAGGTCGTGACTAGTGGTGTGCCTCAGGGATCTGTTCTTGGCACCCTTACTCTTCGTGATCTTTATAAATGATCTGGATGAGGAAGTGGATAGTGTGGAGGGCTGTCAGAGGTTACAACGGGTCATTGATAGGATGCAAAACTAGGCTGAGAAGTGGCAGATGGAGTTCAACTCAGATAAGTGTCAGGTGGGTCATTTTGGTAGGTCAAGTAGGATGGCAGAATATAGCATTCATGGTAGTGTGGAGGATCAGTGGGATCTTGGGGTCTGAGTCCATAGGACACTCAAAGCTGCTACACAGGTTGCCTCTGTGGTTAAGAAGGCATCCGGTGCATTGGCCTTCATCAATCGTGGGATTGAGTTTAAGAGCCGAGAGGTAATGTTGCAGCTATATAGGATCCTGGTCAGACCCCACTTGGAGTACCATGCTCACTTCTGGTCGCCTCACTATAGGAAGGATGTGGAAACCATGGAAAGGGTGCAGAGGAGACTTACAAGGATGTTGCCTGGATTGGAGAGAATACTTTATGAGAGTAGGTTGAGTGAACTCAGCCTTTTCTTCTTGGAGCGACGGAGGATGAGAGGTGTAAAAGATAATGAGAGGCATTGATTGCATGGATAGAGGCTTTTTCCTAGTGCTGAAATGGCTAGCAGGAGAGGGAATAGTTTTAAGGTGCTGGGAAGTAGGTACAGAGGAGATATTGGGTGTATATTTTTTATGCAGAGAGTGGTGAGTGCATGGAATGGGCTGCCGGAGGCGGAAACAATAGGGTCTTTTAAGAGACTCCTGGATAGGTACATGGAGCTTAGAAAAATAGAGGGCTATGGTAAAGCCTAAGCAGTTCTAAGGTTGGGACATATTTGGCACAGCTTTATGGGCCGAAGGGCCTGTATTGTGCTGTATGTTTTCTATATTTCTATGTTTCTAACCTGAGATGAAGAGTGCTTGAAAGTGAATCCACCTATGGAAACATTTCAGTGTTCGGGCAAGTGAAGTTCAGTGCAGTTACCCCCCTTTAGTTCAAGAGTCTGATAGTTGAGGGGTAATAGCTGTTCCTGAAGCTGATGGTGTGTGTCCTGAGGCTTCTGTACTACCTTCCTGATGGTAGTATTGAGAAGAAAGCATGTCCTGGGTGGTACTTTCCTGCAACAATGCTTCATGTAGATGTGCTTCATGGTGGGAGGGCTTTACTCATGATGGACTGGCAGTATCCACTACTTTTTGTAGAATTTTATGTTCAAAGGCACTGGTGTGATGGAGCCAGTCAATATACCCTCCAGCATATATCCATTAGAAGTTTGTCAAAGTTTTAGATGTCATGCTGAATCTTTGCAAACTCATAAGAAATTCGAGGTGCTGTCATGCTTTCTTCATAATTACACTTGTGTGATGACCCGGGAAATGATAACACCAAGAAATTTAACGTTGCTGACCCCTTGCACTTCTGATCCTTCAATGAGGACTGACCTATGGACCTCTGATTTCCTCCTCCTGAAGTCAATTATCAGCTCCCTAGTCTTGCTGAGGGGGTGATTTTCAATCTCAGCCAGATTTTCAATCTCCCTCCTGTATCTTCCTATATCCTTCCCTCCTATCTGTGTGGAATGAGCTTCCTGTAGAAGAAAGTTGTTGTGTCAGTTCAGTTCAGTTGTGTCATTTAAGGTAAAATTGGATAGGTATATGGACAGGAAAGGAGTGGAGGGTTATGGGCTGAGTGCGGGTAGGTGGGACTAGGTGAGATTAAGGGTTCGGCACGGACTAAGAGGGCCAAGATGGCCTGTTTCCGTGCTGTGATTGTTATATGGTTATATGCTGATTCATCACCATCTTTGATTTGACATTGGTGTCATCAGCAAACTTGAATATGGCATTGCTATGTTTAGCCACACAGCCATAAGTGTAGAGTGAATAGCGCAGAGGGCTAAGCACTCAGCTTTATGGTAACCTGTGCTAATGAGATTGTGGAGATGTTGCCAATCTGAACTGACTGAGGTCTGCAAGTGAGGAAATCAAGTATCTATTTTTACAAGGCGGTCTTGAGACCAAGGTCTTGAAGCCTACTGATTAGTTTAGAGGGAATAATGGTATTGAATGCTGAGCTGTAGTCAATAATAAGCATTCTGATGCATGTGTCTTCGCTATCCAGATGTTCCAGAGTTAAGTGAAGAGTCAACGAGATGGTGTCTGCTATGGAGCTGTGCTGCAGTAGGCAAATTAAAGTGGATCCAAGTCACTTCTCAGACAGGAGTTGATATGTTTCATCACTAACCTCTGAAAACATTTCATCTCTGTGGATGTAAGCACTTCTGGACGATAGTCATTGAGGTTAACACGTTCTCCTTAGGCACTAGAATAAGTGAAGCTTGCTTGAAGCGGGTAGGAAACTCAGATTGCCAAAGCGAGAGGTCGACGATCTCAGTGAACACTCCAGCCAGTTGATCAGCACAGGTCTTTAGTACTTGACCAGATATCCTATCTGAGCCGGATGCTTTCCTGGAGTTCACCTTCCTAAAGAATGCTAGCACTGGCCTCAGGTACTGAAATCATAAGATCCCTTACCGACTTTGTCCTCATTCCTTACTAATATCTGTTGATTCCGAACTCTAGTCAAGTGATCTTTATAAACCTGTCCCACATGTCATACATGCACTTGTCCTGATAGTAGCTGCTCCAATCAATACCTCTTAGCTCCTGCTTTATCCCGTCATAATTTTCCCTCCCCCAATTTAGTATTGTTCCCAAGTTCCAATTTTATCCTTACTCATAATAAGTTGTAGTGTTTGGTCCCAAACATTCACACATTGCCAGGTCTGTCGCTGGGTCTTGCTCATTTTCCCAAAGCAGCTGAGTAAGTGTGTGATTTAAAAAAGCAAGTGGTGATGTTAAGACCTTTTGACAGGTTTGAGGGTGCATGAGCCATTGCTTGTGGTGTGTGAACGTGAGATTTAAAAAAGGCCTGTTGGAACCTTTCAAAGGGATTGAGATCATTGGGCAGTTAGGACCTCGGCAAGGGCCAATAAAAAGTTGGGTTTAAGAGGAGCAACCATTGTAGCAATGGACCAGGCTTGGAGCGAGGAGGTTTGAGGCTTTGGCCGTAAAAACTTCCGTGAGAAGAGGCAGAGAATAGAGTAAGAAATTTTCTTTCTTTCTTGTTGTACAGTTAGAGGATGGGGATGCCAGTCAGGGCTGTGGAATGCTTCTCTTGCAGGATGTGAGAAAACAGAGAACTCCATTGGCCTTGACAAGTACAGCTGTAAGAAGTGCACCCAGATGTAACATGCTAGGGAACTGGAGTTGGATAAACTCAGGATCATTCAGGGGTTGATTGACAAGAAATACAGGGAAGTTGTTGCATCTAAGGTGCAGAACCCAAGTAACATGGTGACCGTCAGAAGGGGGAGAAGTGATACACAGACAGTGCAGTGTATCCCTGATGCTGTCCTCCTTAATAACAAGTATACTGTTGGGGTGGAGGGAGAAGATCTAGCAGAGGAAGGTCACAGTAGTCATGTCTTTGAAATTGAGACTGCCTCTCTTTCACTGAGAAGGGAAGGGAGAAGAGGAGTGCAGTGGTGATGTAGGGGAGCAGCAGTAATAAGGGATTCAGTAGTTAAGAGAACAAACAGGAGATTTTGTGGACAGAGACTCGCAGGTGCCAGGGTCAGTGATGTTACAGAATAGGTTCACAGCTTTCTTAAGGTTCAAAAAAAGGGTCAAAGGTTCACTTTATTATCAAAGTATGTATGCAGAATATAACTCTGAAATTGCTCTTTTCTCCAGATAGCCGTACAGAAAACCATATTGGCTGAAAGAAAAATATCAATCCCTGCCCTTTGCATGAAAAGAAAATCAAACAAAAATTCCCAAACCCCAAACACCCCCAACTGCTCCCTTGCACACAAACTAACAGATCACCCACACTCCCAGCCTGCCAGTTGGCAATAAGAAAGAATGGGCTAGAACACAAAATGAAACATATAACTGAAAGAGGCCAATATGAATTATAGTCCAATCCATAAATCTCAATGACTTCAGCTTCCCTATTAGTGATTGCCACCTTCTCAGTATGAAAGATTTTGTTGGGTTCTGATTTGATCAGTATATCCTGGAAAGGAGAGAGAAGGGGCAATACTTGATCTGGTGCTCAGCAATGAACCAAGTCAGGTGTCAGTCTTCTTTCTCATTGGCTGAGCCTTTCAGAAACAGTGACGACAACTCACTGACCTTTGCCACAGTCGTGTACTGAGATACAAGCTGACGGTATGCAAAAGTAGTTAATTGGTAATGGAAAGTAGTTTAAATATTACTATATGTAACATGGCACTATGCCACACTGTTACTAAACCTTAGGAAATTAAATGCATTATAATTCAGCAAATCTTGTAACTTAGACTAATGGGTCATCTGATTTTTATTGCAGTGGCTTCAGGATGCTGAAGCTCCCAAATTATCTGACTTGAAACTCTTCACAGGTGCTAGCTATGAAAAGCAGTGTAATACGGGAGGAAATGTATCATGCTAATAAGATGGCATTTGAAAGTCCGATGTTAGAATGTGATTTTTGGCTCTCTTTTCTGATTATCATAACTTAGGTTTGCCTGCAGCTTTTAATTCTGTGTATATTTTTTCTGTTAACTATATATGTGAGCTTCAGTAATCTACACGCACTGATGGTGTAGAATAGACAGTACTGGCAGACATACATTCCAGGATGATTAGAATCATAATGGAAGACATACTGCCGTACTGAAGAACTTGGTTGAAGAGATATAGAAGGGGGTGTTTCATTCCCACAGGAGTTAAAGGGGATCTATTTGCCGTTTCTGTCTCTCCTACGCAACAGCTGGTGTAGCTGTACCAGACTTCATCACCCTGTCTCTCTAGCACGTTAAGGAAGATTGATGATGGTCAAGCGCCTGGTCTCACGTGGTGGTTCCAAATATACAAGTCAAAAGTTTAATTGTGCACAAATAATTGATGTCTGAGGTGCTCAGAGCTATTGTTGATGTACTTAGACTCCAGCTGGTGAGTAAACAGTTAAAAGTTAGGTACATTTATTAGCAATTGGCCACGTCGATCAGCTGGTTGCTCTTCATAGAGACTGTTAGTCTCCATCATCACTGACAACAGGAAACAAAAATGGTGCAGACTGCAGTTGTTTTAAATTTGCTGACAATACAACCATTGTTGGTAGAATCTCAGGTGATGACGAGCGGGCGTACGGGAGCAAGATATGCCCATTAGTGGAGTGGTGTCACAGCAACAACCTTACGCTCAACATCAGTAAGACAAAAGAGCTGATTGTGAACTTCTGGAAGGATAAAACAAAGGAACACATACCAATCCTCATAGAGGGTTCAGAAGTGGAGAGAGTGAGCAGTTTCAAGTTCCTGGATGTCAGAATCTCGGAGGATCTAACCTGGTCTCAACATACTGATGCAGTTATAAAGAAGACAAAACAGCGGCTATACTTCATTAAGAGTTTGAAGAGATTTGGTATGTCAACAAGTACACTGAAAAACTTCTATAGATGTACTGTGGAGAGCATTCTGACAGGCTGCTTCACTGTCTGGTATGGGGGGAGGCTTCCACTGCACAGGATCAAAAGAATCTGTAATGGGTTGTAAATTTAGTCAGCTCCGTTTTGGGTACTAGCCAAGAAAATACCTAGGACATCTTCAAGGAGCGGTGTCTCAGAAAGGCAGCGTCCATTATTAAGGACCTCCAGCATCCTAGGCATGACCTTTTCTCACTGTTACCATCAGGTAGGAGGTACAGAAGTCTGAAGGCACACACTCAACGATTCAGGAGCAGCTTCTTCCCCTGTGCCAACCGATTCCTAAATGGACATTGAACCCTTGGACACTTCTTCACTTTTTTTTTAATATATAGCATTTGTTTTTTGCATGATTTTTAATCTATTTAATATACATGTACTGTATAAAGTATACTGAATAAGATTTACTTACTATTTTTCTCCTATATTATGTATTGCTTTGAACTGCTGCTACTAAGTTAACAAATTTCAAGTCACCTGCCGGTGACAATAAACCTGATTCTGAGTTTATTACCATATTGTCATTTTGTGCAGACTCCAGACTAAACTATGGGACTCATCAGCATTTCTAAAACATAGGGGGAAAATGGCACCCCCTCTAATTCCCGTGTAATTGACTACCTAGGGTTTAAACAGTTTTATAATATGATTGACTAAATGCTTTCATTACTTGTCACATCTCCTGCACTTAACTCTGAAGCTAGTTTGCGAAATTTATCTTCCATCCCTTACAGAACCTAGACAGAACAGCACAAACTACACCCCATCCAAACAGAACCTAGACAGGACAGCACAGACAACACCCCATCCATAAAGAACCTAGAGAGTACAGCACAGAAAACACCCCATCCATACAGAACCTAGACAGTACAGCACAGACTACACCCCATCCATACAGAACCTAGACAGTACAGCACAGACTACACCCCATCCATACAGAACCTAGATAGTACAGCACAGACTACACCCCATCCATACAGAACCTAGACAGTACAGCACAGACTACACCCCATCCATACAGAACCTAGACAGTACAGCACAGACTACACCCCATCCATACAGAACCTAGACAGTACAGCACAGACTACACCCCATCCATACAGAACCTAGACAGTACAGCACAGACTACACCCCATCCATACAGAACCTAGACAGTACAGCACAGACTACACCCCATCCATACAGAACCTAGACAGTACAGCACAGACTACACCCCATCCATACAGAACCTAGACAGTACAGCACAGACTACACCCCATCCATACAGAACCTAGACAGTACAGCACAGACTACACCCCATCCATACAGAACCTAGAGAGTACAGCACAGAAAACACCCCATCCAAACAGAACCTAGACAGTACAGCACAGACTACACCCCATCCATACAGAACCTAGACAGTACAGCACAGACTACACCCCATCCATACAGAACCTAGACAGTACAGCACAGACTACACCCCATCCATACAGAACCTAGACAGTACAGCACAGACTACACCCCATCCATACAGAACCTAGACAGTACAGCACAGACTACACCCCATCCATACAGAACCTAGACAGTACAGCACAGACTACACCCCATCCATACAGAACCTAGAGAGTACAGCACAGAAAACACCCCATCCATACAGAACCTAGACAGTACAGCACAGACTACACCCCATCCATACAGAACCTAGAGAGTACAGCACAGAAAACACCCCATCCATACAGAACCTAGACAGTACAGCACAGACTACACCCCATCCATACAGAACCTAGACAGTACAGCACAGACTACACCCCATCCATACAGAACCTAGACAGTACAGCACAGACTACACCCCATCCATACAGAACCTAGACAGTACAGCACAGACTACACCCCATCCATACAGAACCTAGAGAGTACAGCACAGACAACACCCCATCCATACAGAACCTAGACAGTACAGCACAGACTACACCCCATCCATACAGAACCTAGACAGTACAGCACAGACTACACCCCATCCATACAGAACCTAGACAGTACAGCACAGACTACACCCCATCCATACAGAACCTAGACAGTACAGCACAGACTACACCCCATCCATACAGAACCTAGAGAGTACAGCACAGACTACACCCCATCCATACAGAACCTAGACAGTACAGCACAGACTACACCCCATCCATACAGAACCTAGACAGTACAGCACAGACTACACCCCATCCATACAGAACCTAGACAGTACAGCACAGACTACACCCCATCCATACAGAACCTAGAGAGTACAGCACAAACAATCTGCTTGCATATTATC
The DNA here is from genome assembly GCF_030144855.1 of Hypanus sabinus. Classification (NCBI taxonomy): domain Eukaryota; kingdom Metazoa; phylum Chordata; class Chondrichthyes; order Myliobatiformes; family Dasyatidae; genus Hypanus; species Hypanus sabinus. Next base: position 67,568,759 of record NC_082715.1, on the reverse strand, counting down.
TATAACCCTCTATCTCTGTATCTCCTTGAATCCCTCTTAAATGTTGTCATCACATTTACTTTCAGCACATCTTCAGACAGTGTGCTCCCACTCACTCTCTGTAAAACAAAATTTGCTGTATAAATCTCCCATTCTCTGTTCAAATCCATGCCCTCTAGTGATTGACTTTTCAATTCAAGGAAAACACTCTTATCCATTCCTTGCTTTCCTTGCAGATTTGCTCTTTTCCAGATACTTTCTTAAACCTCATGTTTAGCTCTGCTTCCTATCCTCAAGGCATTAAACATGGCTCCCAGTTTCATTAATATTTTTTATGTTTGCTGTTGCAAATCATTATAGTTTCCTTCACTCTATTATAGCTAAGTTTTGTAGTTGAATCATAGCCATTTGGGGGTTGATTATAGTTGGTAATTCCAAGATCCAGTGATCCCAAGCCAGTTGTGGTATGCCAATTAGCATGTTAACTAAAATAAACTAACACATCAGGAGTCAATTGCCTTTTCCCAACCATAGACACCTGGGTAACCACATGCTTTTATTTCATTAGCTGTAAAACTAATTGTGAAAAATAAAATTAAAAAATAGATTTATTATTAATTGTCCCATGTGATGTTAAGTCTCAGAACCAAATAATGAATTTCATTTGGTTGGCATCACCTACATCCAATGAATGCATGTATTTGAAAATATTATTTGTAGTAATTTTTTTCATGCCCCTTTTATCTCTGCAGGACAATTGTGAAAGTAAAAGAAGATGTAAAAATGGAAAAGAAACCCAGTTTCTGGGACACCTTGGGAATTAAGCAGAACTCAGCCAGCAAGAGTCCCACAGAAGAAGGAGCATGGGAGCCACAAGTTACAATGGAGAATCCTTATAGCAATTTGACTGACTCCTGTGTCTGGTCTGACTGGGCAAGTGAAAGTAGCAGCAGTTCAAAATATACCAGCCTGGAGAGTGAAACAAGTGTGAGTAGCTCCAGGTGGGGAATCATAACAGCAGGGAAGCTGCCTGGAATCCGAAGACGCAGTAAAGGAAATCTGACTGACTGCTGGGAAGAACTTGAGTGATACTTATCTATCTGCTTCAATGGTAGTCCAAAAATTAGTTGCACAGTTCTCACCATTTTCAGTTCTTCTGTCAGGGTTTCTGTGGATTCTTTGTCTCTCGGTGATTTTATGCATGTGAAGTCAGTGTCTGTTGAGCACTAAATCAAAATCGCCAACCTTCTTTCTGTTGTGCCAATTCTTCAATAAATGTATTAGCACCTTTTCCATTCAGATGAGCTCATTTTGAATTGTCCCATCAGCATTCTTTATTTGTGACTGCTTGTTATCAGCTTTATTGAGTGCCTAAATATAACTATTTATTGATACCTCATTCTTCTGAACATTGGTATACTGTATTTGTTTATGAACATCAGTATAAATGCATGCTTATTTTGGCTACTACTCCACTGCACATATTGGGTACCAGAGACCACAGTGGAACTGAATAAGAGGTACAGGCAGTAGATTTACTTTGCATGTGTTTACTGCTAGTGACCATAGACTAGTCTCTTCACCCTTGCCCTTTTCTTGACTTAATAAAGACGGGTGGTTGGATTAAATATTACAAGAGCTGTTACAGTTGGGGTAAAAGAAAACTCAGCTTCTCCTTCATGTATGCTGAATGATGAGAAAAAGATTCTAGTGAATGGAATTTGAACATCTGTTAAACAATTAGCATTGGTTTGGAATCCAGTGTCTTACCATCATTGGATAAAAGTTGTGTGAAGTTGTTTTTGTCTGAATGTCTTGTAGGTTTTTAAAAATTTCACAGAAAGCCGAGTATTTTCAGCAAAAACCAATCCAACACTTTGTTTTTAGTTGGCCTTTAATTAATCAATTGGGGGATTGATATCACTGCTTCTGTCGTGACATGCTCTGTAGTCATAGTGCCCACTGTGAAACTGCTCAATGAGCTTTCTAATTATGGGAATTAGTGAAAGACTACTCAAGAAATTTCTCAGGAATCTTCTAGGGCTTTTCTCACCTTTCAAACACACAGTTTGCTTTGGCTGTTGTATCCAAGTTCTTTAGTGTAGTATCAATATATTTGGTGACCTAAATCACAACAGTGACTAGTTAAAGTGTAATTGATAAAACAGTAGGCATAATAATTTACTGAGCAATTTTCTTGGGAGAGTGCCACGCTATATGCCCAAGTCTGAACCTTCAGCCTCGTTTGTAAAGAGTGGGAATATTATCAGTTTCCACTCCTTATGAAACAGTTGGAAGTATTGGCCATTAAAGGGGGGTGGGGGCTGGAAAAAATCATACTCTTTCAAGCAGTAAGTTTGTATTGCAATAAGCAATCTGCTGTAAGAACTCTGGGTTATGCAGCATTGGTAAGAGGAAGGGGGTTGATTTTCCCCAATACAGGCTGTCTGTCCTGCTGAGTGCCTCTAGCAGTTTGTGTGTTGGTCCAAGTTCCAGTATCTGCATTCTCCTGTCTCCAGAAGGAATCCTTTGGCTTTCACACTATTTTATAAAACTCCCGTGTTAAAGATTCTAAGATGACCTATTAAGCAATCTTAAGCACAGCTGACAGATTACCAGTAGTCAGAGTGTTTCAGTCATCAAATATTTGATACTGATCGTATAATTTAACTTGAATCAGTTACCTCATGAAGCACTTCCTGTACACTTCAAAGTTTCCATACTGTTTTTAACATTAAACCTTGAATTGTAACCTTCACAAAGATAATCTTCATTCATTGAAGGCTTGGTCTTTTGTGATGAAACAATTTAAAGTTATTTTTGTTTTGTTGGTAGTAACATTCTTAGAATTAGAATTAAGCAGTTACAAAGATTCTGCGTTGGGGAGGAACAAAAAGCACCCAACCATTGTGGGGAATTCAATTAAGCTCCAGGAACAGTTAATACTTCAACTCTAACCCAAATTCAGCATTCAATAGTGAAGAGAAATTAAATACAGGAGTTTTGTTATTTAGCAATAACATGATTATCAAATGATACAGCAGTGCATGATTATTTTTATTAAATTGCATCTCAGGGTGATTAGACAATTGTATTTAAAAAGCTTTATCTCAGCAGTTATTGCTAATTTCTGAATGGATAATCATTGGTTTAGTGAATTTGCTTACTGCAAAATTAATTTCATTTTGTACCACAAGTCTCTTTTTGCTGGCTGCTGTCATTATCAGAAATGCTGCCAAAATATTTAATTAATCCTTGCAGACTGAAATTGCCTAGTATAGAAAGCTCACTTGTTCATTTGTGAATGATCTACAAATGTAGATAATGCAACTGTACAAAAGCTGTGGTAGCACTTCATGTTAATAGATTAAAAGTTTGGAAGAATTTTCTTGATAAATGGTTTAGTAAGAACATTTTTTAAAATACTGCTATTGTATTGTAATTTAAAACCAATAAGTATTTCCCATTTACATATTTTACTACCAAATTCTTACTTTGTACTGTATGCATAGTAATCAACCCTTTGATTTCAATGTGATGTGACAGAATTTTTTTTATATTTAGAGTTGAATTTAAAACTCACTTCTCTTTGTATAATTTGCCAGACAATGCTGCTTCACTTCAATAAAGTGTTAAGACAAAAGTTTTGCTTTTCACTTAATTGGAAAGAATTAACTGATGAAGTAACAACATTTATCTACTTTCTTTTACACAGGATTAATGTGGCTAGATCAGGAAAAATGTTGTTGAGTTATACCTGGGTACTTAAAGTTCTCAGCCGTCTCTACCACAGCACTAGTAATGCCAGGCTTTCTAAAATTAATGATCAGCTTCTTTGTTTTACTGACATTGTGGGATAGGTGGTTGCTATGACATCATGCCCGTATGCACTCTCCTTTCTGATCTTAGTGTCATTGTTGTCTGAGTTCCGGCCCACTTCAGTGTTATCATCTGAGAACTTGTAAATGGAGTGAGATCAGAAATTGGCTATATAGTGAAGAGGCTGAAGACAGAACCTTGCAGGGCACTAGAGTTGAGGATAATAATGGAGGAAGTATTGTCACTTGCCTTCAGATTGCCTGGAAGTCAAGGATCCAGTTGCAAAGGGAGGTGTTGAGTCCCAAGTCCAGGAATTTGGAGCACTGTTTGGAATAATGGTGTTGTAGGCAGGGCTGTAATCAATAAACAATAAGTGTAGGTGTTTTTACTGTACAGATGTTCCAGATATGAGTGTATGGCCTGGGTATACTCTCTGCCATGGAGCAGTTTTAATGGTAGGTAAATTGGAGTGTGTCAAGGTTATCTGGGAGGCTGGAATAGAGATGTACGTCACAATCAGCCTCTTCATGATGTTGAATGTTAGTGCCAGCAAGAAGAAGTCAATAAGGCTTATTATCTCATTTTTCTTAAGTTCCAGGGTGAAAACTGCCTTAAAGTAGGTAACAGCTTCAGATTGGAGCAGGGAAAGTTCCAAGATATCTGTGAATATACCTGACAGATGGTCCATGCTGAATCTGATGACACAGCCATAGATTCCATCTAGGCCAGTCACATTATGCACATTCACTTCCCAGGAGGTCAACATGATATTTCCAATGGGTACAGGTGCAGTATAGGCAGAGTGTGTTTGCCTTCCTCAGAGAGGGCATCTTTAATACAACAGTTGCGATGTAACATCTGTACAGAACACATCGGTCAGGACAATAGCAAAGGATAGAATGAGGCATAGATCAACAGTAGCAGGTGGAATTCAATCCTGACAAGTCCGAAATGAAGCATTTTGGTCATCCAGTGCTGGCTTTAAGACTGGCTAGGTTTAATCACAGCATTTGAAAATCATTCGGACAGTTAGGTGGATAGGAAAGGGGAAGAAGGAAATGTGTCAAATGTGAGAAAATTGGATAGGCATTTCAATTGACCCAGTAGAAACTGTGCACTACTGAATCCTAATATTTTTGTATTTATAATCATAATAGATATTTTGGGTGTTAATAAGCAATTAAGTCTGTGTAAAGTCCAATAATACTTGAGAATTAGCAAAATAACTGTCCAAAATTAAGTGTTGCCCAAGAATAGTTTGTTCACATCTTTATTTTGCCTTTATATGATTGGTGATCTTGGTTCAGAGGCTTGAAAAGAAAGTTTGTATAAGAGTTAGACTTTCAAGGGCCATATTCAGGCTAGATGACTGCACTGTGTCTGCATACTGTTTCTGTAAGCTTATCGTCTGGACTGTTGCCTTAGTGAACTTCCACACGTAGGAAGACTGCACAAAGTGTCTGCATACTTTTCTGTTAGCACACCATTTTAACACATGTTGCTATTTCCACAATAGAATTTTTTTTTAAATACCAGAATGTAGTGTTTAACTAATAGGAAGATTAGGGATATTTAATGGTCGAGAATGGCTGTCGCTAATCTGCATTCAGCTCGGATCAATCTCAACCCTAATGCCTTTTATGAAAGAAGAAACCACTGAGGTAAAGATATAAAATACCTATAATGAGCTGCAATAATTATAAGGCAGATCAAGAGTTTAATCTTAATATGGCATCAAAACTGAAAAGATTAAATAAAGTGCAGCAAGTTTCTTTATTTCCTCACACTTCCAAAATATCTACATGACAGAGCTCTGACAGTACATTACCAGTGGTGCAAAATATTATAAATTTAAAGATTTTATTAAAAATTAATTTGCATCTCAAATGTGTTACAATGTTGTACTTGGATCACCAAAATCTGCAAAATTACAAGCAGCAGGTATGACATAACAAAATAATGCACTTCATTACATTATACATTTTTAAAAATATAATAAATACACAATGAATCATAAGCAGGAACAGTTTTACTGCAACTTAAAAAAATATTATTCATACAAAAATGCTGTTTAGGGCCCAATGCTTTATCCAAAAAGTGTTTTGTGGTTGAAAATGATAGAACTCTTAATACATGTCTTTGCTTTCGCTAAAAATAGCTAAAACAATGTTGCACTTTTACATTTAGCCTGAAATATTATTGTGCACAAACATGTTGAAAATGAAGTCTAACTTTATTAATACAAATCAGGAATCAAAACATGCAGATATTGGAAATGTCCTACATTAGTTTTATCTAATTTTGGTAGTATATGGATATAAAAAAAATAATGAAAAACATATTGCAGAAGAAAAGGAAGCAAATTGGTTGTTCTTGTACGAGAAATGATCAAGGCTATCGAACATAAAAGCCTTAAAGCATCAGTAGTTCCACTTAAAATTTAAAGAGATCGATGAAGTGCTGAGGTGACACTGGTGTACAGCAACTTTCAGGATTGTTGGCTGTACAGGGATGGCCTGTATCCTAGCAGAAAATATAATGAATAAGTTTTAGCTTTTACCATTAACATTATGAAGGTTGAGTACCCCTTATCTGAAATGCTTGTGGTATTGGATTGGATTTTGAATTCTTTTTGGATTTTGGCATATATAATGAGATAGCTTGGGATTGTCATCATTTCTGACTCAGAATTTATATGCTACTGGTAAGTAGTCTTTGGCTTGCACTTTTTCATTACACATGTATTCAATGCTAAAAATTATTATATTTTCATTCTATTAATGATATGTAATGTGTGCAGGGTAACAAAAGCAGCATCAGGAGAATAATTGAATCACCTGTTGAACAACAATAAACAACGCAACACACACAAAATGCTGGATGAACTCATCAAGCCAGGCAGTACTTTGTGTGTGTTGCTTGGGTTTACAGCATTGCTGATTTTCTCGTTTGTGACAATAAACAACGTTAGGCTTTCAGTCTCTACCTAGGATTATTATTTTTTGATTACAATGTTACAGTACAATGTATATATTTGTAGTTTTTAAGTTTTATGCAAGGTATAAAAACAATGAGTATTGTAGACTTGCTGTGGTGTTAAGATTTCCATTTGCAATGCTTTAAAAATTTATGGCCGTTATGCAAGCTCTGAAAACAATCAGCGTCATAGACTTGTTCTGCTGCTAGATTTTTGTGATCAGCAGATGCTTTGAAATTTTAATACCATGCTTTTTCTTAAATTTGTGCAACTAGCCCGTTGAATATTCACAATTGCCTTCAATTTTTCATTTGTCATGATAGATCTTTGCTTGTTTCATTGTCAGCGTACTGTTAAGTGGCAAATGTTCACTCCTGAATGAATGATACATGATCAGCATCTTCACTTTTCAATTTATGCCATTTTTTTTTCTATTTTTCCTTAACTTCTGTTCATTACATATGTGAGGTCACTTCTCAGAACTATCTATGGTGCACAGATATCGTCTGGGGACCTTCCCAGCGCCTTGTGGAATTTTCCATTTGTGACATCATGTCAGCACTCCAAAAATTTTGGATTTCAGAGATTTTCAGATTTTAGAATTGTGAATAAGGGGTACTCAACCTATAATTGCTAATTGTAACATGCTTGCATTTGCTCAAACAAGATTATATACCTTTAAGAGAAATAGTACAACTACTTAATAGATACACAATTATTTTTTGTAAAAGTCTAAGACATCAAGAAGTTGACTGGCCTGCAGAAATTGGACAGATACATACTAGATGGTATTTAAGAACACAAATATTTGAAAATACCTTGAATAGTAAAGCAAGGCAGTAGTCCTTTGAGATCAAGGGAGGAGGAGCAGGGGAGGTGGGTGCAGGCATAAAGGGAAGGGGATGAGGAGAAAAGAACAAATAGAAATAAAGAAATTAAAAGAACAGATTCACCAAATATATTCCCTTCCACTTGACTTTTAAAGTCTTCGTGAAATTATAGACACAACACTAAATATCCAGTTTATGAAAAACAGTCATAATTAATATTTTCATGGAATATTGAGCTAACTAAACAAATAAGGTACTGAGCCAAGAGACAATTAAATATTTAATATTCCACATCTTAACTGACAAAAAATGAACAATAAAAGAATTTCAGAGATTAAATTCCAAACTGGTGTTTAATTTGTAGAAACACAACTGATAGGGGACTCACCATCACATTGGCATATAAATGTTTAATTCTGTTCACATTGTCACCCCTGCAGCCCCTTCCTTTTTGAGAATCGCAGGATCGCTATTGATTTGAGTCAGGAGACCCAGGAAATGAGGGAGAGACATGCGGAATATCTTGACCCCCCCCCCCCGTGATATAAAAGCTACGGGAAACGGCCATTGTCTCTTGGAGACGGACTTGTGTATTACAATACTGTGCTACGTGGAAGCCCTCAGGCAAAGTGGGCTGGTTGAGGGAGGGATTGCATCACTCCAACTTGATCGGCATCTGAGACCCTGTGAGTCAGGATAAAAGAGAGTCTGTGGGAACAGCCCCTCAGACGCACCAGAAGAAACGCTAGCGATCCCGTAATAGCGGAAGCCGGTGGGAGGAGGCCACGTGCGTTTGGTTCCATTTGCCCCAGAACCGGTGGCTTTTACTACGGGAGACTGGCTTTTAGCTAACAACGGGGAAACCAACTCCCAACGACTCTCGAAGGATTGACATCATTAAAAGGACTGGGCAAGTTTTAACCCGTCTTTCTCTCAAACCAAAACGCTGCAGCTTGAACGAACTAACAGTGACTTTTATATTTCCATCATACAATACATTATCCCCTAGACAACGATAGAGCTATTTCTTATTGATTATTATTATACCCGCGCTTTTAGATTTAGTATTGATGACGTATATTATCTGTATGTTTGCATTGATATTATTTTTGTGTATCTTTACAATAAATACTGTTAAAAATAGTACCATCAGACTTCAACGGACCTCTCTATCTTTGCTGGTAAGTGACCCAGTTACGGGGTTCGTAACAACATTTTGCTCCAAAAGCAGTAAAGTACACATGACACTATATGTAAATCTAGAAGTTAGATTGTGTTATTTCATCAGTTTTGACCTGACAATATCGAAACCTCTGCCAAATTCTGTCAATTTCAATAGTCTCCTCATCAGTCTGTAATCGTCCACAGTCCCAGCACCGACTCTTGTGGGACATTTCTAGTCACAGGCATCCAATTGCAAAAACAATCTTCTGCATCACCCTGTCTCCTATTGCCAAGCCGATTTTGGATCCAGTTTCTTGTAGGCACGAAATTTGAACCAGTCTCTAATGTGGGAACTTGTCAAAAGCTTTACTGAAGTTAAAGCTACCACCTGTCCAGTCAACGTTTGAGCTGGGAGAACTGGATGCAATAAGGACACAATTGATTCACATCTGAAGTGCTGCTTAACATGGAAGAATTGTTTAGGGCCCTGAATAATGGTAAGGCAGAAGGTATTAGAGCAGATGTAACACTTGGCACTGTTGCAGTGATAAGTGCCTTGAGACAGATTGGTTGGGAGGAACAAGCAGGTAAGTTGCAATTGAATTGAATTGACCTTATTTCTTACATCCTTCACATATATAAGGAGTAAAAATCTTTACATTGTCTCCATCTAAATGTGCAATCATAGCAATTTATAATCAATAATAGTCAATGTAATATAGAATACACGCAAGTCATTGTAAGTTCATCAGTCTGATGGCCTGGTGGAAGAAGCTGTCCTGAAGTCTGTTGGTCTCGGCTTTTATGCTGTAGTACCACTTCCCAGATGGTAGCAGCTGGAATAGATTGTGGTTGGGATGGCTTGGGTCCTTGCGTGCCTTTTTTTTAAAAAACACACCTGTCCTTGCAAATGTCCTGAATCATGGGACGTTCACAACTACAGATGCGCTGGGCTGTCCGCACCACTCTCTGCAGAGTCCTGCGATTAAGTAAGATGCAGTTCCCATACCAGGCCATGATGCAGCCAGTCAGCATGCTCTCAATTGTGCCCCTGTAGAAAGTTCTTAGGATTCGGGGGGGGCCATACCAAACTTCCTCAACCTTCTAAGGTGAAAGAGACATGGTTGTGCCTTTTTCACCACACAGCTGAAGTGTACAGACTCCTCGGTGATGTGGATGCCGAGGAACTTTAAGCTGTTTACCCTCTCAACCCCAGATCCATCGATGGCAATAGGGGTTAGCCTGTCTCCATTCCTCCTGTAGTCCACAACCAGCTCCTTTGTTTTTGCGACTTGAGGGTGTGGTTGTTTTCTTGACACCACTGTGTCAGAGAGATGACTTCTTCCCTGTAGGCCACCTCATTATTGTTTAAGATATGGCCAATCGATGCAATGTCGTCAGCAAATTTAATTAGCAGACTGGAGCTGCCTTGCAGTGGGATCCCAATGGAGAGGGCAGAAGTTGCAGAGAATGATGCAATGGTGGTAGGTGAGGACAAGCGGATCCCTATCCCTATAATTTTGGGTGGGGGGGGATGGGAAGAGCACAGGGCTGTGGAAAATGGAGGAGGTACAAGTGTGCTTCATTGATAGCAAAAGAATGGAAAATGTTTTCTGTGCAAAGAAGAGGACGTCTCAGTGGTTGTGTAATGGCAGAGGTGGAGGAATTGAGAGGAGGGAATAACATCTTGCAAGTGACAGGGTACAAAGAGCTGTAGTCAACGTTACCATGGGAATCAGTAAGTATGTAAAAGATGTCAGAAGATAAAGAGATCAGGAAAAAGAAGAGACGTGTTGGGGATGGACCACTTGAATTTGTGGGAGATGTGAGAGTTGATGAAATTGATGAGCTCGGCATTGGTGCAGAAAGCAACATGCATGTATCGATGCAGATTGGAGGATAACTTTGTTGAACACCTTCACTCCTGCTGCAGCAACCATGATAATCTTAGACTTGTCATTTAAATCCCACTTCCCTTTCTTACAATGATGTGTGTCAATAGTTGCCTGTACTGCCGAGTTCAGGATAGTCAGAGATTTGAGAAACAACACCTCATATTCTGTCCTGGTATTCTCCAACTTGACAACATCAACAATGATTTCTCTAACTTCTGGTAAGCACTCCCCTCTGTTTCCATGTCCCCACCTTTCTTTTCCCTTATTCCTCTGATCCTTTTTCACAAACCCCTACCCATGATCTCCCAGCATCTCATTCTATTCCCACTCCACATCTTCCCTCTCACATGGATTTACCCATCAATTCCTGCTCCTTTGCCCTCCCCTTTAATTCTGGCATCTGCCTTTCTCCTTTGGAGTCCTGATAAAGGGGCTTTACCTGGGATGTTGAATTCACTTCTCTCCATTAATGCTGCTTAACTTGCTTAATTCATCTAACTTTTTGTGTGTTTTGCTAATAAATATACTGTACCTCCTATGTTAACTTCTATGGTGAAAGACATGAAAAACTAGGATGCGGATGTGTTGGATAAATTGAAAGATGTGAAAGTAGACAAATCTCCAGGGTCCATGTGTATATATGGAAGAACATTGCAGGATCTTGAGAGAAAACTGGGGAGTCCTGGTTGAGAAATTGCATCACTGAAATATAACAGTATACAAGTAAATGCAGTGTGTTATGAGACTGTGAGGAAGGACAGACAGATGATTGGGTAAACGCAGTCAGTGGGCTGAGTTGAAGTATCAAATCGGGACAAAATCAAAAAGGGTGACGAATGCAAGTCTGAAAGTGTTACATTTGAATGCAGACTGTATGTAGATGATCTTGTAGTGCAGTTAGTGATTGGCAGGTATCATCCTGTGGGCATCACTGTGTTGTAGCTGAAAGAAGATTATAGCTGGGAGCGTAATATCCAGGAATACACAATGTATTGAAAGGACAGGCAGGTAGGCAGAGGAGTTGAGATGTTTCTGTTGGTAAAAAATGAATTCAAATCCTTAGACAGAGGTGACATAGGATCCAAAGATGTAGAGTCCTTGTGGGCAGAGTTAAGGAAATGCAAGGGCAAAAAGACCCTGATTTGAGTTACAGACAGGCCTCCAAACAATAGCCAGGATGTGGGGTACAAATTAAAAAAGGAGATAGAAAAGGCATAAAAATAAATGGTGATTTTATGACAGTCAACGGTAATTCCAATATGCAAGTAGATTGGGAAGTCAGATTGGTGAGAGGGAATTTGTAGAATGCTTATCAGATGGTGTTTTAGAGCAGCTTGTAGCTGAGCTGACAAGGGGAAAGGTAATTGTGCAATGAATCAGATTTGATTAGGGAGCTTAAGGTGAAGGTACACTTAAGCAATCATAATATGATAGAATTCACCCTGCAGTTTGAGAAGAAATTAAAGTCAGGTTACAGAGAAGTAAAGGGTACTAAGAGGCATGAAAGAAGAGCTGGCCAAAGTTGATTGGAAGAGAACACTATCAGGGATGATGGGCAAACAATAACTACTGGAGTTTCTGAGAGCAACTTGGAAGGTGCAGGATAGAATAATGCCAAAGATGATGAAGTACTCTAAACGGAAAATGAGGCAACCATGGCTGACAAGGAAAGTCAAACATAGCATAAAAGGAAAAAAAGAGAGCATATAATAGAGCAAGAATTAGTGGGAAGTTAGAGGATTGGGAAACTTTTAAATACCAAGAGAAGGCGTCTCACGGAGAGAAAAGATGAAATATGAAAGTACACCAGCCAATAATATAGAAGTGAATACCAAAAGGTTTTTTTCCCCGGATATATAGAGAGTATAAAAGATGAGAGTAGACATCAGACTGCTGGAAAATGAGTTTGGAAAAGTAGTAATGGGGAAAAAGAAATGGTGGATGAATTTAATAAGTATTTTCTGTCAGTCTTCTCTGTGACAGGCACTAGCAGTATGCCAGACATTTGAGAGTCATGGGACAGAAGTGTGTATAGTTGGTATTAATAAGGTGCTTGGGAAGCTGAAAAGTGAGAAGGTAAGTAAGTCACCTGAACAATATGTTGTCAGTCCAGTGTTAAGGATGAAGTTTTAGTGTACTTGGAGGCACATAATAAAGTAGGCCAGAGTCGGCCTGCTTTCCTTAAGGGGAAATCTTGTTCAACAAATATGTTGGAGTTCTTTGAGGAAACAACAGGTAGAATAGACAAAGGAGAGTCAATAGATGATGCTTATTTGCATTTTCAGAAGCCCTTTGAGAAGATGCCACACATGAAGTTGCTTAACAAGATAAAACCTTATGATAATGCAGGAAAGATACTATCTTAGATAGTTCACTGCCTCAGCCCTGAATTGGTTTCATGGCTGTGTCCTCACTTTGAAGGACTCTGCAGTTTATACTCTGTGTGTCATTTGTTACTTTTTTATTGTTTGAACTCTTTCTTGTTTTGTATGTTGGGTATTTGGAGATCTGTGTTGTGTGTGTTCTTCTTAAAGGGCTCCATTGTGTTTCTTTGTTTTGTGGCTGTCTACAAAGAAAGCAAATCTCAAAGTTTACAGTATGCATATTTTGATAATAAATGTACTTTGAACTACTGCTTCTTTACATGCTGTATGTCAATGATTTGCATGATGGAATTAATGGCTTTGTGAACGTGTTTGCAGATGATACAAAGATGGGTGGAGGGACAGGTAGTGTTATGGAAGTAAGGAGTCTGCAGAAGGATTTAGTTTGGGACAATGGGCAAAGTAAAAGATAGAATATAGTGTAGGGAAGTGAATGGTTAAGCACTTTGGTAGAAGGAATAAAGGCACAGATGCCCTGCATTCAGAGGGTTCAGAATAGGCAGATGTCCATTTACAGCAGAGACGAGAAAGAATTTCTTTAGCCAGAGGAAAGTGAAACTGGAATTTATTACCACAGACAGCTGTGGAGGGAAAGTAATTTAGGTATATTTAATGCAGTGTTTGAGAGGTCCTTGATTAGTCAGGGTGTCAAATCTTTTGGGGAGAATGTAGGAGAACAGATTTGAGAGGGATAATAAATTACCCATGATGGAATGATGGAGCAGACTCAATGGAACAAATGGTCCAATTATGCTCCTATGTCTTATGGGTAGCCATGGGTGAGTCGCTGATAGACTGCAGGGTAGAAAATGTTCCTTTCATAGAAAGGAGAGAGTAACAAAGAAAACCCTGGGAAATACAGACCAGCAAGCCCTAACTTTTGTGGTAGTTAGGCTACTGGAGAGGATTTTGAAGGAAAATATATACAGTATGTATATCTGGAACGATACAGGTTGCTTAGAGGTCCTCGGCATGATTTGTGTGTGAGAGATCATGTCTTACAAGTTTTTTCATCTTGTGATTAAGAAAACTGTTGAGAGCAGGCTGCCAGATGTGGTTTGTGGGAACTTTCAGAAAGGATGTTGATAAGGTTCCATATATGTTGTTCTGGTACATTAGATCACTTGGAACTTAGCGAGATCTGTCTAAATGGATACACAGTTGGCTTGATGTGGAAGCAGAGGGTGTAGTGGAAGGTTCTTTCTTGAATTTGAGATAGTGATTTGTGGTGTGCCTTGGGAGTAGGTGTCAACCCCGTTGTCATTTGTCATCTACTTGGATAAGAATGTGTAGGGTATGGTTAGTAAGCTTGCAGATGACACCAAAGTAAGTGCTATAGGGGACAATGAAAAATATTATCAAAAATTACAGCAGGATCTTGATCAGCTGAGTAAGTGGACCAAGGCATGACAAATGAGAGTTTAATTCAGGTAAGTATGAGATATTGCATTTTAGAAAGTCAAATCCAGGTAAACAGCATGACTTCGGGAATGCCATATAACAGAGGGTCATTAGAGTGCAAGGACTTTGATCCCTGAAAGAGGAGTCACAGGTACACAGGTTAGTAAGAAAGCCTTCTGACATGCCAACTTTCATAAATCAAGGTATAGAGCATGAATATTAGAAGGTGATGGTGCAATTGTACAGGATACAGGAGAGGCCATACTTTGAGTATTGTATTCAGTTTAGATCACCGTGATATAGGAAAAGATATTATTAAACTAAAAGTACTGAAAATATTGACAAGGATGATGTCAGAACTTGAGAGACTGAGTTATAAGGAGAGGCCTGATAGGCCAGGGTTTTATTCCTTAGACTGTAGGAGACGGAGAGGTGATTATATTGAGGGGTATAAAATCATGAGAGGCATAGAAAGACTCAATCTTTTTCTTCCCTGGGGTTTGGAATCAAGAACTAGAGGGCTTAGGTTTAAGGTGAGAGTTGAAACATTTAATAGGAGTATAAGAGGTGACTATTTCTTTTATACCCAAAGGGTGGTATCAATGTGAACTGAACTGCCAGAGGCAGTGGTTGAGGCAGGTACAAGAACAAATTTTAAAAGGTATTTGGACAGTTACATGAATTAGAAAGGTTGGGAAAGTTATGAGCCAAACTCTGGCAAATATGACTAGCTTGGATGGAGCATCCTGGTTGACGTGAACGATTTGGCGTGAAAGGTCTGTTTCAATATTCTGACTGCTCCTGAGTTCAAGCTAATCCAATTGTCCCAAAAACTTCTGCAGTCATCGAGGTCACTTTTCAGTTTCAATATTGAAGTATGATTGACATCATTCCTTCACTGTACACTCTTCAAGTACGTGAACCACATACAAATAGATTTGATTGGATTGTTGCACTAATTAAAATGTATTGATCAAATCCAATGATAATTAAAGTGATGCTTCTTTGTTACACATCCAGGAGAATGGATAAATCCAGTGCAAACATCCTTTAAGGCTTTTCTGCTGTTAACTACTAGACTCTTTACAAAAAAACAAACTGAACAGAGCTATTACAAATTGAAATGGGCCACTCGAGATTAAATTGAATTTATTTAATTACCAAAAGAACATAGAACTTTATAGCACAGTAAAGGTACTTCAATCAATGATGTTGTGCCAAAATTTAACCTACTCAAAGATCAATCTAACTCTTTCCTTCTACACAACACTCCATTTATCTATTATCTATGTGCCTCTCTGAGTTTCTGAAATGGTCCACCAGCCTCTGTGTCACCTGCAAACTTACTTACTCTCCCTTTCACTTCCTCATCCAAGTCTTATGAAAATCACAAAGAGCAGAGGTCCCAGAACATATTCCTGTGGAAGAATACTCCTCATATTCTACAATCCTCTGCCTTCTATGGGAAAGCCAATTCTGTGTCCACACAGCCAAGGTGCCCTGGATCCCATGTCTCCTGACTTTCTGAATGAGGAATCTCATCAAAGGACTTACTAAAATCCATATGCTCCACATGCCTCGCTCTACCTTCAACAATGTTTTGCCACATCAGCCAAGATCAGGAACTTGAAAGCATAAATTGGAACCAGATGTTCTCAGGGAAATGTACGGAAGAAATGTGGCAAATATTCAGGGGATATTTGCGTAGAGTTTTGCAGAGGTACATCCCAATGAGACAGGGAAAGGATGGTAGGGTACAGGAACCGTGGTGTACAAAGGCTGTTGTAAATCTAGTCAAGGAGAAAAGAAGAGCTTATGAAAGGTTCAAAAAGCTAGATAATGATAAAGAACTAGAAGATTATAAGCGAGCAGGAAGGAGCTCAAGAAAGAAATTAGGAGAGCCAGAAGGGGTCACGAGAAGGCCTTGGCGGACAGGATTAAGGAAAACCCCAAGGCATTCTACAAGTACGTGAAGGGCAAGAGGATAAGACATGAGGGAATAGAACCAATCAAGCGTGACTGTGGAAAAGTATGTATGGAACCAGCGGAGATAGCAGAGGTACGTAATGTATACTTTACTTCAGTATTCACTACAGAAAAGCATCTTGGTGATGGTAGGGATGATTTACAGCGGACTGAAAAACTTGAGCATGTAGATATTAAGAAAGAGGATGTGCAGGAGCTTTTGGAAAGCATCAAGTTGGATAAGTCACTGGGACGAAATGAGATGTACCCCAGGCTACTGTGGGAGGCGAGAGAGGGGATTGCTGGTCCTTTGGCGATGATCTTTGCATCATCAATGGGGACGGGAGAGGTTCCGGTGGATTGCAGGGTTGTAGATGTTGTTCCATTATTCAAGAAAGGGAGTAGAGATAGCCCAGGAAATTGTAGACCAGTTAGTCTTACTTCAGTGGTTGGTAAGTTGATAGAGAAGATCCTGAGAGGCAGGATTTATGAACATTTAGAGAGGCATAATATGATTAGGAATAGTCAGCATGACTTTGTCAAAGGCAGGTCATGCCTTACGAGCCTGATTGAATTTTTTGAGGATGTGACTAAACACACTGATGATGCTAGAGCAGTGGATGTAATGTATATAGATTTTAGCAAGGTATTTGACAAGGTACTCCATGCAAGGGTTATAGAGAAAGTAAGGAGGCATGGGATCCAAGGGGAAATTGCTTTTGTGGATCCAAAACTGGCTTGCCCACAGAAGGCAAAGAGTAGTTATAGACGAGTCACATTCTGCATGGAAGTCGGTCACCAGTGGTGTGTCTCAGGGATCTGTTCTGGGACCCCTACTCTTTATGAGTTTTATAAATGACCTGGATGAGGAAGTGCAGGGATGGGTTAGCAAATTTGCTAATGACACAAAGGTTGGAGGTGTTGTGGATAATGTGGAGGGCTGTCAGAGTTACAGCGGGACATTGATATGATGCAAAACTGGGCTGAGAAGTGGTAGATGGAGTTCAATCCAGATAAGTGTGAGGTAGTTCATTTTGGTAGGTCAAATATGATGGCAGAATATACAATATTAACAGTAAGACTCTTGGCAAGTCTGGAGGATCAGAGGGATCTTTCCGAGTCTATAGGACACACAAGGCTGCTGTGCATGTTGACTCTGTGGTTAAGAAGGCATACAGTGCATTGGTCTTCATCAATCGTGGGATTGAGTTTAGGAGCTGAGAGGTAATGCTACAGCTATATAGGACCCTGGTAAGACCCCACTTGGAGTACTGTGCTCAACTCTGGCCGCTTCACTATAGGAAGGATGTGGAAACCACAGAAAGGGAGCAGAGGAGATTTACAAGGATGTTGCCTGGATTGGGGAGCATGCCTTATGAGAACGGGTTGAGTGAACTTAGCCTTTTTTCCTTGGAGTGGCAGAGGATGAGAGGTGACCTGATAGACGTGGAGAAGATGATCAGAGGCATTGATCATGTGGATAGTCAGAGGCTTTTTCCCAGGGCTGAAGAGGCTAGCACGAGAGGGCACAGTTTTAAGGTGCTTGGAAGTTGGTACAGAGGAGATATCAGGAGTAAGTTTTTTTTTTTTACGCAGAGAGTGGTGAGTGTGTGGAATGGGCTGCTAGCTACAGTGATGGAGGCAGATACAATAGTGTCTTTTAAGAGACTCCTCAATGGGTATATGGAGTTGTGAGAAATAGAGGGTTATGGGTAACCCACGGTAATTTCTGATGTAAGGACATGTTTGGCACAGCTTTGTGGGCCGAACAGCCTGTATTATGCTGTAGGTTTTCTATATTTCTATGATCTCTCTAATCAGAATATACTTCTCCAAATACTTGAAAATCCTGTGTCTAAGAACCTTCTCTGATAATTTGCCCACCACTGAAGTAAGACTCACTGTTATATAATACCAGGATTATCCCTACTCCTTTTGTTGAACAAAAGAATAGCATTTGCCACCCTTCATTCATCTAGTACCACTCCTATGGCCAATGAGGATGCAAAGATAATTGCCAAGGGTGCAGCAATCTCTTCCCTCACTTCCCCTAGTAACCTGGGGTATATCCAGTCTGGCCCTGGGGGCTTATCTATCCCAATGTTTTAATAAAGCTCTAGCACATCAACTTTCTTAACATCGACATGTTCAAGCATATCAATCTATTTCATGCTCTCCTCACAAACATCAAGGTCCCTGTTACTGGTGAATATTTAAGGAAAATGTTCCACCACTACCTTCTCTGACTCCAGTTATATGTTTCCTCTACTAACCCTGTTCAGACCTGCCCTCACACTGGCCATCCTCCTGTTCTTCACATGCATGCAGAGCACCTTGAGGTTTTCCTTAATCCTGCTCACCTAGGTCTTCTCATGCCCCCTTCTATCTTTACTAAGTCCATTCTTCAGCTGCTTCCTGCTGTCTTTGTAACTCTCTAGAACTATATCTGATCTTTGCTTTCTAAATGTTAAGTAAGCTTCTTTCTTCAGCTTAACTAGATGTGCCATCTCTCTTGTCAACCATGGTTCCTTCACCCTACCATCCTTTCTCTTTCCCAATCTTAGTTCCTGATATTTCCTATATTAAAATACATTAACTTCAACCCATCCCACACACTGCAATTTTGACCCAACAACTGTTTATACTTTCTCAAAGACATTCAACATACCACATCTATCTCTGCACCAACTGCCACATCCTCTGACCTATCACTCTGGTTCCTATCCACCTACCAAACTAGTTTAAACCCTCCCCAACAGCTCTAGCAAATCTGCCCACAAGGGTATTAGTGCTTCTCAAGTTCATATGTGTCTAGTCCTTTTTGTACAGGTCATAACTACACACAAGGGATCCCAATGAGGCAGACGTCTGGAAACCCTACCGCTAAACTAATTCCTCAGCCACACATTCATCTGTCAAATCATCCTATTCTTACCCTCAATGGCATGTAGCTAAGGCAGCAATCCAGGGAAAACTACCCTTGAGGTCCTGCTTCTCAGATTTTCACCTAGTTCCCTTTATTTTCTCTTCAGGACTTCATCCTTTTTCCTACCTATGTCATTGGCATTAATATATAGCATGATTTCTGGCTGCTCATTCTCCTCCTTTAGAAAGCTGTGGATTCTATCTGAGACGTTCTTGCCACTGGTATCTAGGAGGCAACATGCCATCTGGTAGGGTTTTCACTCCACAGTATCTCCTGTATTCTCCTCTAATTATCACCATTAATCTCCAATCACTACTGCACTCCTCTTCCCTCCTTTCCTTTCTGAAGCATAGAGCTAGCCTCAGTGCCAGAGACCTGGTCTCTGTGGCTTTCCCCTGGTATTTCACCACACCCCCACCACCAACTTTATCCAAAGTGGGGGGTGGGGGGGGGTGTTTGTGTTTGTGTGTGTGTGTGTGTGTGTGTGTGTGTGTGTGTGTGTGTGTGTGTGTGTGTGTGCTATTGAAGGCCACAGTCACAGATGTACTCTCAGCAATAATAACAAAATAAAAAACAATTCAACAAAAGCTCAGCAATAATGCCTGTTACCTTCCAGAACAAAATACTGCAATGGCGACAGAATTGAAGGGCATCTCCATATTGCTCCTTTTTCGGACAGTACTTCTGAAGTGTGAAGTACATCAGCTTCCAATCAACACATCCGTTCTCGGTCAAAATCAAGTGCCTACAAAACTAGAATAACAGATGCATATTATTTCTTCATAACTCAACTTCCACCACTTTTGTTCAGAAGTAAAATTATTCAGAATTCAGAAGATATTCAGGAAGTGACCATAACAATGTCGTATCTTGTAATGGTTCAAAACAATATTGAAATTTCAAATTTAAGGAGATGAGAGAATAATAAGGAATGCATTGATAGTCCTCCGAAACTATTTTTTTCCCATTTTAATGCTTGATTCCAAATTACATCAGGCTCATATGGTTGAATTAACCCTTTCAATTTTCATATCCTGCAACTACTGTAAGTTTCATAATAATTACTTTCAGAAACTCATGTGCCAAGGGAATTCCTGTGTTTTAAATATGCTCTATGGTGTCTGGCATTCTTCAAGTAATTGTTGTTTAGTAGTAACATTCCAACAACATTTTTGGAACATTGGTACATTGCAGTTGATTATTTCTGGTAGCAATGTGAAATTTGGCTCAATTTCTATTAAATTGTGTTGTGCTACTATGACCAATATCATTGTATAAACTGATCCCTTAATCATTTTGAAGCTTGTTCAATCTTTGGAGGCAAAGGAAAAACAATGGAGAATTAAATGCCAAGATTCACAAAGAAGAGAGTGCCACTGTTCTGCATTTGCAGACTGTCCCCAGGTTACAACTAGTTTTCCCTTTTTTGTGCAGATGTACATCAGATAATTTTGGTTACAAGATGCAAATTTGTTTGATTATGCTGTGATGCTCTACAGTACTGTAATGATTGGCATCAAAAGCATAGAAGACTGATAATGAAGAACAACTGCTAACAGCAGAGAGAAAATACTAGTTCTGTTTGTTGGAAGGAACATTCATTGGGGTTTTGAATTTAATAATATTCTGAGAGTTTGCTCATGCGTACAGGTATATATAACTTAGGTTTTCATCTGGGACTGCAGGTGAAATGAGAAATCAATAAATAATGCGCAATAAATCAAAATGCATCTCTATTAAGAGGTCACAATTTAATTGTTTTCACTTTCGCAAACTTCAAGTAAATTCTGGACTTATTAAAGAAAGTTGGCATGGGTATGTGCAGGTAATGATTCAAATCCACAATAACAATAGCAAGTATCACACAAAACTGGAGCAAATGTCAACACTATTCAATTAAGAATATGTCGGAGGGTGATGGGTGCGCAGAACACTCTTATCAGTGGAGTTGGGAGGAGAAAAAGATACATTAGGGGCATTTAAGAATTTCTTAGATAGACAATGGATGCTAGAAAAGTGGAAGGTTATGTAGGAGGGAAAGGTTAGATTGATCTTAGAGCAGGTTAAAAGTCTGGTCCAACATCTTGGGCTGAAGGGCCTGTACTGTGCTTATGAACCAGAAAATAGGCAATATTTTTTATCTTAGACTGGAAGGAGTCAAAGTGGATGCAGAGGGTCATTTTTTAGAAACCTCTGAGCAGGCTCTGCCACAAGGATTTATGCTGGATCTCTTGTTATTTGTCATGCAAATTTGGATGAGAATGTAGATAGCATAGTTAGAGAGTTGCAGATGACAACAAAATTAGGTGTGTACTGAACAGTGAAGAAGGCTATCAAAGTTTACAACAGTGTTACATTAGGATCTAGATCAACTGGGCAAGTGCACCAAGGAATAGCTGAGAGAAATTAACTATGAGAAAGGCCAAACCGCATATAGGGAAGTTAAACCAGGGGAAGACTAAATGCAGTAAACGGTAGCCCCTGAAAAGACTATTGCAGAACAGGGAGACTGAGAGGTCCAGAGTTCCCTGAAAGTGACAACTCAGAAGCCAAAGCGGTATTTGGCATGCTTGCCTTCATCAATGGCACAGAGTACAAGCACTGTAAAATCATTGTACTGCTGTACAAGACATTATGTGCAATTCTGGTTGCTGTACTGAAAAGAATGATGTTATGGAGGTAGAAAGAGCGCAGAAAAGTTCTACAAGGATGTTGCCTACAGTGGAAGACTTGAGTTACAAGGAGAAACCAGAAAAACTTGATTTTCCCATGGAGCATGGAGGCTGAGGGGTAATCCTAGAGGTGTATAAAATCATAAGGGGCATAGTTAAGCAGGATGCTCATGGACTTTGACCCAACAATAGACAATAGACAATAGGTGCAGAAATAGACCATTCGGCCCCTCGAGTCTGCACCGCCATTCTGAGATCATGGCTGATCATTCACTATCAATACCCAGTCCCTGCCTTGTCCCCATATCCCTTGATTCCCCTATCCATCAGATATCTATCCAGCTCCTTCTTGAAAGCATCCAGAGAATTGGCCTCCACCATCTTCTGAGGCAGTGCATTCCACACCTCCACAACTCTCTGGGAGAAGAAGCTCTTCCTCAACTCTGTTTTAAATAACTGACCTCTTATTCTCAATCCATGCCCTCTGGTACTGGACTCTCCCAACATCTGGAACATATTTCCTGCCTCAACCCTATCAAATCCTTTAATTATCTTAAACGTTTCAATCAGATCCCCTCTCAATCTCCTCAATTCCAGCGTGTACAAGCCCAATCTCTCCAATCTCTCTGCGTAAGACAGCCCTGCCATCCCAGGAATCAACCTAGTGAATCTACGCTGCACTTCCTCAATTGCCAGAATGTCCTTCCTTAAACCTGGAGACCAAAACTGTACACAATATTCCAGGTGTGGTCTCACCAGGGCCCTGTACAAATGCAAAAGAACATCCTTGCTCTTGTATTCAATTCCCCTTGTAACAAAGGCCAACATTCCATTTGCCCTCTTCACTGCCTGTTGCACTTGCTCATTCACCTTCATTGACTGGTGAACTAGGACTCCTAGGTCTCTTTGCATTTCTCCCTTACCTAATTCGACACCGTTCAGACAATACTCTGTCCTCTTGTTCCAGCTTCCAACGTTATGGAGTCTAAAATTAAAGCACCCAGATTTGAGATGGGAAAGACTTAATGGCAACCAGAAAGACATAGAGAATGCTGGGTACATGGAATGAGCTGCAACAGGAAGTGATAGAGGTTGGAGTAATTACAATGTTTAAGACATTTAAGAGGATACATGGAAGAGAAATGTTTAAAGGCATATGGGCCAAATGGAACCAGTTTATATCAGCAAAGTTGAGGTGGATTGAAGAGCCTTTTTTGATGCTATATAACTATGACTCTATGGAAGAATGCATATATGTATGTTCCTCAGCAAGGAGTATTAGGACAACTGGTTATTTAAGGATTAAATTAACAGCTTGAGTATACAGACTATCAGTGATCTTTACCAAATAATAGGGAAGCAAGAAATAAATACAAAGGCAAACTAGGAAAGGAAAACTAGGATAAGGAATGGCAATACTTGTCTATATTTTGTATATGTAAATGGGCACCATTAACTTCTCTTCATAACCTGTCTGTTTTATTTTTATTAAGCTTCAGCTGATATACTTACCTGTTTTTCCGGAAAATGGTACTGGCAAAGTTTTTTCCACAGATATCTATCTTCACTAAGCATATGCAAAGTGGAAGTCACCTGTCCCAAACTGATAATGTCCAGGCCATCAGAAAACCTATGCAGAATGCTTCTCTGCATATGAAGTGGAAGGTCACTCAATGTCACACCATTACATATTCTCTGTACATACAACAAAAAACATACATGTCATTAGCTTTACTAAAAAGGAATAAAATATTCCAGGAACTTTTATAATTTTGCCAAATTTACAATACAATTCAATTATAACTCCTGAAAAAAAACTTGTTTGGAAATTCAGCACCTAGCTGTCTTGCTAAAATTGAACTGCAGGACAGTATGATTTTTCAAGTTTTTCCACCATTAGGGAAAGCAGCCAGGATACAAGAGTAAGACAATTCAATGAATTCAAGTTCTATCCAAGGGATCAAGGAGTTGGAAGCTAATCCATGTTTAATAATTTGGTCCACCTTGAGCCTGCAGGAAATGTTCCTGTTGCTTATGGCCTGCAAGAATTGTTGTAATTAAAGGTGTAACACTTTACTGTGCCAGCAATCAGGGTTCAATTCCTGCTGCTGTCTGGAAGGAGATTGTACGCTTCCCTATGGCTGCAGAAATTTCCTGCAGGTGATCAATTTTCCACCCTCATTCCAAAAGATTACAGCTTAGTAAATGGTGAGTGTGTTACATTGGTGTGTGTATTCTTGAGTAAGGCACAACCACACATTGCTCTGCGACGGCACCGGTGCCAAGCTGTATGGGTCCTAATGCCCTTCCCTTGGACAACTTTGGTGGCATGGAGAGGGGAGACTTGCAGCTTGGGCAACTGCCGGTCTTCCATTAAAAAAAACCTTGCTCAGGCTTGTGCCCTGGAAACTTTCCAAGGTACAAATCCATGGACTATCGGGACTAACGGAGGCCTACACCACCCCCACCTCCCCCACCACACACACACGTACATGACAGTAACAGGCTGCATCCAGCACACCCTTTGGACTATGTTGGATGTTGACGCAAATGATGCATTTCACAACATGTTTCAACTTTCAATGTACATATTACAAATAAAGCTAATCTTTAATAATCTTTAATTAGACCTTCAACATCTTTCATCTGCTGGGACTCTGGAAGTCCCAAGAAATGGGACTTCCAGTTAGAAATCTATTCTACAGCTAACTTGCCTCCTGAAAGCAAAACAATTGCTTGCTCTTTTACAAACTGCAAGTGGAGGCTTGAAATCTAAAAAAAAAAACAATGTTTAAATTTAATTCACCTATTCTTGGAGTACAAGATCCTCATTCCAACCCACACATCCCTTTGACTCATTCTTCCCACACCTCTCCCCTTCATCTTTTCCTTCCATCTCCTCTGGAGTCTGCCTCAAATAAATTTTGCACAATCTTGGATAAGTTCTTCAAACGTCTATCCATTATTTTCAGCTATGCACCATCTAACTTTGAAGTTCCAAAAATTTAGATGGATTAACACTTAAAGTGATGATCAGGGGGTAAAAAATTGATAAGTGACACCTTCAACCCACTTTAGTAGATATTCTCAATGTCATACTGACTAAAATCCATATTTTTGTTATTTGCATCAGAATTATTGAAACATAGATGAACGATAAGAATATAGCTACATATGATAACACTTTTCCAAAAAGAAAAATCAAATATAAAATCATATGCTGTACAGTCAACAAATTCATTATGGTCCAGTTGAAAACTTTATCCAGTTAAAAAAAAACTAGGGCATTATAGATAAATCAAACCCATTAATTCATATTGATCAGCCTTAGCAACCAACAGAGCAGCTTTATTGCTCCTACCCTGGTAATCTTCAGATTATTTAGCTGATGTTGCCAATTCAGGATGGTTTCCAAGCGGTAAACCCAGATATTAATGTTCCCAACTAGGACACATCTTCCCATCTCACGGATTAGGATACAGAGAGCAGAAGCCAGATCCTGTAGAAGATTTTTGATAAGTCGAGGGTTCTGTTGGTCCTCAATCACTGTTACACAAGAAGAAGGCATATATATCAATCTTCACAATCATTTAAAGCTTGGTTAGAATTTAAGTAGACTTAAGCACATCAGAATTACAAATGATCCTTTCAGCTTTGGGATTGTTTGAAGTTAATATTGAGAAGTATAATTTATTTTCTGAAATTGTTTAATTCTATCTGTAGGAGAAATTTTACCTGCAAAATCTAAGGTGCTATATAACTCTTGGAAGTTTAGAAAAAGCTTTAAATTCATGGGCCATCTTCTGAAAAGATCAAGGCAGCAAAAAGGAACTCACCATAAAGCTCATCTAAAAGGTCTTTACTGTTTAAATATTCAATGTTCTATGAAACTAGCCTAATGTAATATTGGTGTGCAGTTCCACTAGGGTGAAGATTCCCTTGTAATGGCAGACCTCTTCCTCACATCATAATCAGTACAGAAATTTTAATGAAGACATCCAGATGTCCCAGAGGTAAGATTATTGCATGGCAACAAATTATTCCAAATAGTATTTCACCACCCTTGCTTAATTATTTGTGTTGGATTAATATTTATTAATATTAATAGTTTAAAATTTTGTAGTAGTTAGAATCCCAAATTAAAATAAGTTGTGTTCTTTGATTATCCAATTGCCAAATAAAATGATCAAGGTATTAAGTTTTCAAATATTCCTCAGTGTTTTTGCAAACACAATGTATCTGAAAAAAAACTATCCTGTAAATTAGTTTGGCAACATTTGAAAGCTGCACTTTGAGAACACAAGTAATTAAAAGGGTAAATTAACAACTGTACAGTTGTATTAAAAAACAAAAAGCAAATATATGGAGGCAAACTGTACATTTTCTACAGAATTTTTAACAAATCAGAATCTAAAACATGTCCCAAACATGAGAAAATATGCAGATGCTAGAATGTACCAATATTGCCAAAGAATATAGAGGTACCAATGCTGAAGGCTAACACTATTTTTTAGAAAATGGAACAAACAAAATCAATCACAAAGCTGGGATTTCCTGCTCATCCTTCAGTAAAAGGACAATTAAATCAACCTCATTGGTAGGTCAGGAGTCACAAATAGAACAGACTAGTGAATTAGATTTCTTTTGATATAAATAATAATTTTGAAATTTCAAATGTAACAGTTTGTCCTTATTCAAAAGTAAACTTGTGTCAGAATGGCAAATATATCTATTTTTGAGGTTTTTTTTTACTAAATCTTGGTGGCAATAGTTTTACTTCAGTGCAACATTTTTGTACGGATTTAATACTCTGAGCCAACACAGTGTTAATTATATTTAGCTCCACATGATGGTTCCACAAAATGTATAACACATAACTAGGGATGTTAAATTAATAACTAGTCTACATATGATTAATATTGCATTAATCCTTCATGACCTTCAAAACTATGTAGGAAAGAACAAAATCATAGTCCCAGGAAGCAGGTAGGGATAAAATATCTGAACACACCAAACAATTGGACAGAGTCCCCTCCCCATTTTGAAAATGGTTTCCTGAAATAGGAAATAAAATATTGCCTTCAAACAATAACATTCAATACAGGTTGCTCTGGGAAGTAGTGGAGATGCTATCTGGGGCCCTAATGGATATGTCTGCAGCTTCATTATCCACAGGGAATGTACCAGAAGACTAGAAAACAGTTAACATACTGTTGAAGATGATTAGTGATCACTTGCTGTGGGGCAAATGCTGCTTCATGAATTTCAGTGAGGCTTACTTTAGAGCAGGTAAGCAAGAAGATTGAAGGGCAGGATCATGAATGTTGTCTTTAAGGACTTTAAGACATTTGATGAAGAAACATAGTAAGCTAGTCCAGAAGATCAAGACACATAGCATCCAAAGATTGGAATGGGATAGGGTGGTATCTGTCATGATATTACCGGCCTTTTTCTGGCACCTTTCTGCATATCCTTGATAGGGGGTAGAGTAGTGCTGTTGATGGGTTGGGCAGTATATTAGCCTGTTGTAGAGCCCTCCTGTTCACAGTGTACATTCCATACCACAAAGTTCAAAAGTAAATCTATTATAAAAGTACATTCAATGCCTTGGAAAGGTATTCAGCCCCCACAACTATTTTCACAGTTTACTGTCATTTTCTAAATTTAAAATATATTGATGAAGCATTTTTTTGAGGTAATCTACAAAACACTGTGCATCATATCTTATCAAAAGAAAAAAAATCCAAAACCAACTAAAAGTAAAAAAGCCAGGATTGTGAAAAGTATTCATCCCCTTCATAATTACCCAATTTGTTGAAGTAGAAAATAGGAGGATTATCTGTTTTCAATTAAATCATTCTTATGAATAAATACCTCCTCTCCTCCCCTGCCCCCGGTAAGGTCCAACAACATGGTAGATTTTCAACAGACCAAATCAAAATACAACAAAAGAGCATTCAAGGCAAGATAACAGAGAAGCACAAATCTGAGGAAGGGTACAAGGTCCTCTCAAAGACACTGAACATACCTCAGAACTCAATACAATCCATCATGAAAAAGTGGGAAAAATACTACACTTTGTAGGTCAGGCTGCCCCTCTAAACTTAGTCATTGGAGAAGAATGGCATTTGTAAGAGTCTACTGTGACACCTACAGTCACTCTGAGTGAGCTGCCAAAGTCAGTGGATGCAAATGGAGATGAAGTTCTTGGCTCCACAATCTTCAAGGCCTTGAACAAAAATGATAGCATGGGTAGGAAGAAGCCCTAGCTATACTTAAAAAAAAAACATTTTCTTGCCTGTAAAGATTTTGCAAAGTGTAACTTGGAAGATACTGTAAAGGTGTGGATGAAAGCCTTAGGGTCAGATGAGACGAAAGTGGAACTTTTTGGCCTCAACACTAAGTGGAACATGCGGCGTAAATCTAATATTGTGCATCAGTCATGTAACACCAGTCCTACTGTATGGGGGAAGTAGCATCATGCTATGGGGATACTTTTCAGCAGCAGGGGTCAGAAATCTGTTCAGGATTGATCTGAAAATGAATGCTGCTAAATACAGAGAGATTCTGGATAAAAAAAACCTGCCAGCCTCTGCCAAAAAGCTTAAACAGGGGAAGAGGTTCATCCTTCAGCAGGAGATTGACCCAAAACACTGTGTCCGAGCAACCACGGCATGTGTTCAAATGAAGAAAATTGATGTCCTTGAGTGGCCCAGTCAGAGTCCTGACCTTAACCTGATCATACATTTCTGACAAGACCTCAAGATTGCTGTCCATCACCAGCCCCCAACTAACCTGGCACAGCTTGATGAATGGGAAAATCTTGCTCCATCATGTTGTGCAAAGCTGATAGAGACTTATCCAAAAAGACTACTGGCTGAACTGACGCTACAAGTGTAGAAATCAAGGATCCAGTTGCACAAAGAGTCAAGTAACTTTTTATTGTCATTTTGACCATAACTGTTGGTACAGTACACAGTGAAAAGGAGACGTTTTTCAGGACCATGGTCCTACACGAAACACTACAAAAACTGCACTAGACTACAGACCTACCCAAGGCTGCATAAAGTGCACAAAACAGTGCAGGCATTACAATAAATAATAAACAAGACAATAGGCACAGTAGAGGGCAGTAAATTGGTGTCAGTCCAGGCTCTGGGTATTGAGGAGTCTGATGGCTTGGGGGAAGAAACTGTTCCATTGCCTGGTCGTAAGAGCCCGAACACTCCGGTGCCTTTTTCCTGATGGCAGGAGGGAGAAAAGTTTGTATGATGGGTGCGTGGGGTCCTTCATAATGCTGTTTGCCTTGCGGATGCAGCATGTCGTGTAAATGTCCGTAATGGTGGGAAGAGAGACCCTGATGATCTTCTCAGCTGACCTCACTATACGCAGCACGGTCTTGTGATCCGAGATGGTGCAATTTCCGAACCTGGCAGTAATGCAGCTGCTCAGGATGCTCTCAATACAACCCCTGTAGAATGTGATGAGGATGGGGGGGGGGGGGGGTTGTGGGAGATGTACTTACCTCAGCCTTCGCAGAAAGTAGAGACGCTGCTGGGCTTTCTTTGCTGTGGAGCTGGTGTTGAGGGATCAGGTGAAATTCTCCACCAGGTGAACACCAAGGAATTTGGTGCTCCTAACAATCTCTACCAACGAGCCGTTGATGTTCAGCAGGGAGTGGTCACTTCGTGCCCTCCTGAAGACAACAATCATCTCTTTTGTTTTGTTCACATTCAGAGACAGGTTGTTGGCTCTGCACCAGTCTGTTAGCCGCTGTCCCTCTTCTCTGTAAGCTGACTCGTCGTTCTTGCTGATGAGACCCACCACGGTTGTGTCATCGGCGAACTTGATGATGTGGTTCGAGCTGTGTGTTGCAGCACAGTCGTGGGTCAGCAGAGTGAACAGCAGTGGACTGAGCACACAGCCCTGGGGAGCCCCCGTGCTCAGTGTGTTGGTGTTAGAGATGCTGCCTCCGATCCAGACTGACTGAGGTCTCCCAGTCAGGAAGTCTAGTATCCAGTTGCAGAGGGAGGTGTTCAGGCCCAGTAGGCTCAGCTTTCTAATCAGTTTCTGAGGGATGATTGTGTTGAATGCTAAACTGAAGTCTATGAACAGTATGTGTCTTTTTTGTCCAGGTGGGTTAGGGCCAGGTGGAGGGTGATGGCAATGGCGTCATCTGTTGAATGGTTGGGACGTTACACAAACTGCAGGGGGTCCAGTGAGGGGGGCAGCAGGGTCTTGAAGTGCCTCATGACGAGCCTCTTGAAACACTTCATGACGATGGATGCAAGTGCAACAGGACGGTAGTCATTGAGGCAGGACATGTATTGAGGCTTAGGTCTTGGAGCTTATTGATTAGTTTTGAGGTGATGGTAATATTGAATGCAGAGCTGTAGTCAATGAAGAGCATCCTGATATATGCACCTTCACTGTCCAGTTGTTCCGGAATTGAGTAGAGAGCTAATAAAATGGCATTTGATGTTGACCTGTTGTGACGGTAGGCAGATCAAAGTCACTTCTCAGGCAGGACGAGATATGCTTTGTGATGTGACCTGGATGGTGCAGAGAGCTCAGTAGTCTTATGGCTTGGGGCATCCTAACAGTTATTGGCCCAACGCTACCGTACCTCCTATCTCATGTTAAGGGAGTCAAAGAGATCCCTGACAATGCTAAGGTCCTGCGTACAACCTTCCTGATAAATATCTGCGTTGTGTTCTAGAGAGACCCCAATGATCCTCTCAGCAGTACTCACAATTCTTTGTAGGGACTTGCAGTCAGATGCCTTGTAATTCCTGTACCAGACAATGATGCAGTTGGTCAGAGTATTCACGATGATGCTGCTGTAAAAATTGCATGGTGGGCGGGGGGGGGGGGGGGCTCTTTCTCCCTTCAGTCTCCTCAGCAAGTGGAAACACTGCTGTGCTTTCATGACAAAGAGGTGGTGTTGAGGGACAAGGTGAGATCATCCATTATGTGCACTTGCAGAAACTTGGTGCTCCTAACTCTCTTCTTGGAGGATCCATGTATCTGTGGTGAGGTGTGATCAGCCTAAAGTCCACAATCATTTCTTTGGTCTAATCTACATTGAGACGCACATTGTTGTGCTCGCACAAGTTCTACCAGTCACTCTACCTCCTCTCTGTATGCCAGCCATCTCAATGTCGTTGTTGATGAGGTCACCCACTGTTGTGTCATCAGCGAACTTGATGAACTGGATCTTGCAGGGCAGTTATATCAGCTGTGCGAATAGCAGCAAGTGTGGCACACAGCCCTGGGGAATGCCACAGCTCAGGAGTGATGGAGTTCGAGGTGTTTCAGCCAAGATGGACAGACTGTGGCCTTTCTGTCAAGAAGTCCAAAATAAAGTCACAAACATTTGGGGTGAGACCCAATGAAGACAGTTTACCCACCAGAATGCTGGAGAAACTCAGCAGGCCAAGCAGCATCTATGAAAAATAGTACAGCTGATGTTTTGGGCCAAGACCCTCTCCTGTCCTGCTGAAGGGACTTGGCCCGAAATGTCAACTGTGCTCTTTTCCATAGATGCTGCCTGGCCTGCTGAGTTCCTGCAGCATTTTGTGTGTGTTGCTTGGATTTCCACTATCTACAGATTTTCTCTAACTTACCCACCAGCTTCTGGGAGATTATTGTATTAAACACTGAGCTAAAGTCGATAACCAGCATTCTGGCATATGAGGCAATGCTTCGGGATTGGGACACTGCCTTCAGATTGGAGGACAGGACAATTCTAAGGTCAACAAGAGCACACTCTCTCATCCCACCACGAAGGCAAAGTGTGAGGATGCACAGAAAATCCACAGGCGCCTTTGTGATACCAAGTATCTGCGGCAAATGTGGAAAGGTATACAAACCATAACCGATTACATCTTCATCACGTCATTGACAGCGACACCTGCCTTCCTGATAGGCTGAAAGTTTCTATGCAGTATGACCAATTGAATGATACGACATTGATGAAAGTCCCCTTCTTCCTGAGGAACGGACACCCTGTCTG
The DNA here is from genome assembly GCF_030144855.1 of Hypanus sabinus. Taxonomy (NCBI): domain Eukaryota; kingdom Metazoa; phylum Chordata; class Chondrichthyes; order Myliobatiformes; family Dasyatidae; genus Hypanus; species Hypanus sabinus. The sequence continues at coordinate 67,536,732 of NC_082715.1, read as the reverse complement.
GCCACAACCAAGGTAAGGAAGACTCCAGCCAGGGTAAAACTGTGCAAAGCTGCAGAATCAATCAATGTACCCAGTCAGCTGCTGAGGGGCTGTGTAACCCCACTAACAGAGGTCTTAATAGACTTCTTTAATATCCACTGTCCCTTCAGGCTTCAAGGCAGCCACCATCATCCTAATGCCCAAGAGAGTAACTGGCCTAAATGATTATGGCCCGGGGCACTGGCTTCAACAATCAAAGACTCCAGCCAGCCTGAGTTGTTAGCAACATCTTAAGTTCCATCATGCTGAGTACTGGTGCCCCCAAGGGTTGTGTACTCAATCCACTGCTGTTCACACTGCTGACTCGTGACTGCTCTGCCAGATCCAGCTCAAACCTCATCATCAAGTTCACTGATGATACTGCAGTGGTCGGCCTCATCAGCAACAATGAGCTGGCATATAGAGAGGAGGGAAAGAGGCTTGTCAGATGGTGTGAGAAAGCAACAACCTGAGTCTCAATGTGGACAAACAACAAGAGATGATTGTGGACTTCAGGAAAGTACAAGTTAACCACTCTCCATTGCACATTAATGGCTCTGGCATGGAGAAATCGAAGAGCACCAAGTTCCTTAGTATGCACATAACACACAATCTAACCTGGACCCACAACACTTGCTCACAAGACAAGAGGGCAAAGCAGCGACTACACTTTCCGAGGATATTGATGCATGGAAGGTTCCCCACCCCCATTCTCACAACTATTTACAGGAGCACCATCCAGAATGTTCTGTCTGGTTGCATCATTGTGTGTTACAGAAGCTGCAAGGCATCAGCCTACAAGACCCTACACAGGATAGTAGAAACTCCCAAGAGGATCACCAGAGTCTCCCACCCCATTTGTGACATTTACAGGGAGCATTGTCGATGAAGGGCCCAAAGCATTGCTGAATTGAATTGATATTATTTCTTACATCCTTCACATACATGAGGAGTAAAGATCCTTATGTTACGACTCCGTCTAAATGTGCAAAGTGCAATCATAGTAATTTATAATAAATAGAACAGTCATAGAACATCGAAATACCCTCAAATCAGTGTGAGTTGATCAGTCTGATGCCTTGGTGGCAGAAGCTGTCCCAGAGCCTGTTGGTCCTGGGTTTTATGCTACGGTACCGTTTTCTGGATGGTAGCTGCTGGAATAGATTGTGGTTGGGGGTGACTCGGGTCCCCAGTGATTCTCCGGGCCCTTTTTACATACCTGTCCTTGTAAATGTCCTGAATCATGGAATGTTCACATCTACAGATGCGCTGGGCTGTCCGCATCACTCTCTGCAGAGTCCTGTGATTAAGGGAGGTACAGTTTCCATACTGGACAATGATGCAGCCAGTCAGGATGCTCTCAGTTGTGCCCCTGTAGAATGTTCTTAGGATTTGGGGGGCCACACCAAACTTCCTCAACTGTCTGAGGTGAAAGAGGCACTGTTATGCCTTTTTCACCGCACAGCTAGTGTGTACAGACCATGTGAGGTCCTCAGTGATGTGGATGCTGAGGAACTTAAAGCTGTTTACCCTCTCAACCCCAAATCTATTGATGTCAATAGGGGTTAGCCCGTCTCCACTCCTCCTGTAGTCCACAACCAGCTCCTTTGTTTTTGCGACATTGAGGGAGAGGTTGTTTTCTTGATAACACTGTGTCAGAGAGATGACTTCTTCCCTGAAGGCCACTTCGTTATTGTTTGAGATTAGGCCAATCAATGTAGTGTCATCACCAAATCTAATTAGCTGTGGGTGGTGACACAGCCATGAGTATATAGGGGGTAAAGGAGGGGACTTAGTACACAGTCCTGAGGGGCTCCTGTATTGAGAATCAGAGAGGTGAGGGTGAGGGAGCTCACTCTTACCACCTTCTGGTGATCTGACAGGAAGTCCAGGATCCAGCTGCACAAGGCAGGGTCAAGGCTGAGGTCTCTGAGCTTCTTGTCCAGCCTGGAGGGAATTATGGTGTTTAATGCTGAACTGTAGTCCAAGAACAGCATTCTCTCATAAGCACCCTTCTTCTCCAGATGTGTAAAGACGGTAGGTAAAGCAGTGGCTATTGCGCTATCGATCGGTTGTGTCAGTAGCCGAATTGTAGGGGGCCCAGTGTGGGTGGTAGCAGGCTGCAGATGTAATCCTTGACCAGCCTCTCAAAGCATTTGCTTATTATTGAGGTGAGTGCAACAGGACACCAGTCGTTCACGCATGTTACCTTGATCTTTAGGATCCCTACCACTCATCCCACAACCTCTTTCACCCACTATCATCAGGAAGGACATCAGGACTAGAAATGCCAGACTGGGTAACAGCTTCTTCCCTCAGGCTGTGGGACTAATGAATACCCTGCCCCCACCGAGGTCTCATCGCCAGGATAGCGAGCTGTTTACTGTCCTATTTACCTGTGCTGCTCTTGACTACATGAATTTTGGATTATATTTTATTAACTTATAGTGTAATGTATATCATATTGATATATGTGTGTGGTTGCACTGTGGTCCAGAGGAACAATGTTTCATTTGGTTATATATATATGTGTAAAGTCAGATGACAATAAACTTGAACTTGAATTTCCAGGTGGGACAGGACAGAGTGGAGTGCAGAAGCAATGGCATCATCAGCGGAATGATTTGAGTGATAAGCAAACTGGAAAGGGTCCAAAGTCACAGGAAGATGGGATTTAATGTGATCCATAACCAGCAGCTCAAAGCACTTCATTATTGTTGAGGCCAGTGCCACTGTACGGTAGTCACTGAGGCAGGTTAATATCTCCTTCTTAGGCACCAGGATGATGGTAGATGCCTGGAAGCTTGAGGGGATAGTGGACTGCTCTAAAGAGATGCTGAAGATGTCTGTTAGAACCTCCATTAATTGGCTGCCATCCTTCAGCACCTGACCAGGCCTCGCAGCTTGACGTAGGTTGACCCTGGCTATGGTATTCCTCACATCAGCTGTGGCCAGATAGAGTGCCTGCTCCTTGGGGGAGAAAGGGGGACCTTCCTCACCAGCACATTCTCTGTGCATCAAACCAAGAGTAGAAGATATTTAGCCTATCAGGAAGAGAAGTGTCACTGTTGTCTACGCGCCGGGTGAAACTTGCCGTCTGTTATAACCTGAATGCCCTGCCACATGTGCCTTAAGGCTCTGGTGTCACAGAAATGGCTGTTTATTCTCTGTAAGTAGTCCCATTGTGCCTTCCTGATGGCATGGGGAAACGCAGTTCTTGCTGACCTGAAAGCAGTCTTAAACCCCAACGATGCAATCGCTCAGCCACTTGGTTTCAGTAATAGCATTCAAGCTCTGCCACTGCTGTCGAGCATCTTTCAGTGATTCAAGTTTGGTTAGGAACTGCCACTTCTCAGGCAAGATAGCTTTCCGATGGGATGCAGCATGTTAAAATGCGCTTAACTGCATATCTATACAAGATCCCAAGTGAATAGCTGTCCTGCTGCCATCTTCTAAGTACCAGCTCGCCACGATTCTACTTGGTGGGTCAAAGGTAAGTTAAGTTTACACTGTAAAATAGCCAAAAATCATTTACAATCAAATAATATTGAAGACATTTGAATATAAAATTGATGTTTTTCTTGGCAAAGAGGAATTTAGTATAGTTTATTTGAAGATCACATGCTATTTTTTAATATTTAAAAGGTAACAAAATGTACCTTTCCGAACAATCTTTTCCAAAATATTGAAGTAATTCTTCTGTGCAACTCCACTCAAAGAAGTTAGCTGTGAGTTTGCCACAAGTTGCAGAAGCTGTTAAATTAAAAAAATAATAATCAATGAATTGTACTTCTCTGCAGCTTATTCAAAGTGTGCACATAAAAATTACATAGAGGAATCCTTCCACTTCAAGGTTCACAACTTGGCATAATGAATTATACAACAAATATACACCAATACTCAATTTAGCTTTGTGGCAGTGAAAGTAAACAGTGCTTTATATGTTAAACTGCAATTGAAAAAGGGAGTTACTGCATTTCAAATGCCACTTGGGGCAATGCAAAAGCACTTCTTCATACCTTTAGACTTGTACTGGAGATCACTACTTTGTGCTGAAAGGATTATATGGTAGAGTTTGCATGTTGCAAAAATTACTTGTAGAATCAAGCACCATTTTAGTCAATGAACCAGAACTACTCCATTTTCTTTCCCTTAGTCCACATTCAAAAAAATTTTGTACAAAAACACTTCATTAAATTTGAAAAAAGTAAACATATTTAAAGACAATTATACCCAGCATATGAACAGGAGAGGAGGTTCCAGATCACCAAAGAGGCTATGCCATGGAACTATTTTGCAAGCAATATGTGTTAGTGTTTAACACCAGAATGAATCCATACCTCGCATTTGTGTATCTAGAGAATAATGAAAATAAAGCTGCATAATAATTAAATATTGCATATCCATTGATGGACAGTGATGATTCTCCTGATTATTCAGAAAGATGTTTTTCTGAATTTAGTATCTCAGTAATATTGTAAATATATTGTTCAATTAAGCATTCTTTGTTGCTTACATAATTCATTCTGGGTTATATGCCAAAGTACATGAATAGCATATGTCATTTATGTGTGTGCCCTGCTAAAAGTAAGATCAGAGTAAACACATTATCCCTAGATCAGTGTTTTTCTCTCAATTAGTTTTGTGTTTTTAAATTACAATATATAACAGAGGCAACGAGTAAGTTTTAAAATGAACCCAAGGCAATTCCCTATTTGTTGCAAAGTGTTCCAGTCTAAAAAAAGCAAGTGTGCTTTCTTTTCAAGAGGAGAAATAGTCGAGTTAACATAAAGGCAGAAAATGGATGAAATTCACAGGTTCATAAACAGTGAGTACCAGGTAATGATAATAATAATACATCTTAATAAAACAGAAATGGCTGCCTACATCAGAAAGTCAGACACATTTGATTGCACAACACATATCTGGGTTTTATATACTAAGCAAATTGAGCAGTATTTTGAGACAAATGAAAAGCAAGTGCCACTGTTGCTGAGTGCATTGGGTAGAAAAGCATACACTTTGCTTAGAAGTTTGACTGCTCCAAACAAACTAGCTGAAATGAGCTTTTCTGATATTGTGAACGTAATGCAGGAAAATTTAGAACCAAAAGCATTGTTGATTGCAGAATGCTTTAGGTAGAAGTGGAATCAAGAGGAAGAGGAGCCCATCTCAGATTGCAGAACTGAAGTGAAGAGATTGTTCCGGCACTGACAGTTTACTGAAGGATCTAATGGTACACTGAGAGATTACTTAGTTTGTGGAATCTTACAAAAAAAGCATTCAAGATGGCTCCTAACAGAAGCACAAGTCAAATTTAAAAGAGCAGTTAAAATGACTGCACCAATGGAAACAGCAGATAGAGACACAGTTGACTTGGAGTCAGGAATGAAAGTGAGCATGAACAACATTGGAACATCCAAACAGAAACCTGCCTGGCTGAGCAAATTGTATCACCATTGTGGAAGGGGCTCGCATTCACCAGACCAATGCAGGCTTAAAGGCCAAACTTGCAGAAAATGCGACAAAGTAAGGATGCATCAAAGAACGTGATGGGCACTGGAAACTAAATGGAAGAGATAAAGCAGTTTCAAAAAGTCTGACAATGACCAGGGTGACCAAGGACCGAGTGGTCTTAAGATTTTCAATGTGAAAACTAACATGAACAAAGCAATATAGCTTATACCAGAAATGTACGGCAAATTAAAGTTGAATTGGACACTACTTCAGCAGTTTCAGTCATTCCACAAAATGAGTTTGAATGACATTTCAAAGATATTGAACTAAAGCCTGCAGATATCCAACTAAGAACTTAAACTGGAGAAAAGATAGCTCCTGTTTTATGACATTTGTAAGTAACGGTGAAATACAACAGCCAGCATGCCGCATCAGCTTACAAGTGGTAAAACCCTACTGTGCAGCATTAACAAACTAGGATATTAACTTCCCTCCAGTTCAGGTGCAAACCGTCCCTTCTGTACAAGCTCCACCTTCCCTGGAAGACAGCCCAATGATCCAGAAATCTTATGCACTCTCTCCTACACCAACCCTTTAGCCACACGTAAAACTGTATAATCTTCCTAGTTCTAGCCTCACTAGCATGTGGCATGGGTAGCAATCCTGAGATCACAACTCTGGAGGTCCTGCCCTTTACTTAGCATCTAACTCCCTGAACTCCCAATGCACAACCTCGTCATTAGTCCTACCCAGGTCATTGGAACCACGACTTCTGGCTGTTCACCCTTCCACTTAAGAATGCTGAGGATTCGATCCGAGATATCCTGGACTCTGGCACCCAGGAGGCAACATACTATCTGGGAATTGCGTTCTCATCTGCAGAACCTCCTGCCTATTCCCCTAACTAACATTTCCCCTATCGTCAAAGAGTTCCACTTCTTTACCCCTTCCCTTCTGAGTCACAGAGGCAGACTCCATGCCAGAGTCCTGACCACCGTGACTTTCCTCTGTTAGGTCAACTGCCACTCCCCCCCCCCCCCCGACAGAATCCAAAGTGACATACCTGTTTTAGAGGGAGATGGCCATAGGGATACTCTGCACAGGCTGTTTAACCCTTTTCTACTTCCTGGCTGTTATCCAGTTTCCTGTGTCCTGCACCTTAGGTGTGAACTCCCTCTCTAAAAGTCCTATCTATCTCACCTTCAGACTCCCGGATGAACCAGAGTTCATCCAGTTCCAGCTCCAACTCCGTAACATGGTTTGTTAGAAGCTGCACTTCTTGCAGTTGTAGTGGTCAGGGATACTGCCTTCCCACAGAAGCATTGCACCATCCTGCATCAACAGGACAAACTAGTCCTAACTGGCTCGCCGATGTCACAGTAAATGCCAATATCACTTAATACCAATGCATAAGATCAAAGAAATATGTAATACCTTGGTTCAATTTAGGATTTCAGGTGGAGCATACACTGAACGGAAATTCAATCAGACTAAGAGAAATATTAATTTACTGCCTTAAAGTACTACCATATTTTGAGGCTGCCTTTTTTGTGGGTGGGTGGGGAAGTTATCACATCAGATATAAGTAGACCAAGTGTTACGCCTGCAGCCCCCTCCTTTTTGAGAATCGCAGGATTGCTATTGATTTGGGTCAGGAGACCCAGGAAATGAGACAGAGACGTTTGGAATGTCTTGACCCCCCCCCCCACCCCCCCCACCCCGGCGAAATAAAGCTACGGGAAACGGCCATTGTCTCTTGGAGATGGGATTGTGTATTAAAATACTGTGCTTCGTGGAAGCCCTCAGGCAAAGTGGGCTGGTTGGTGGAGGGATTGCATCACCCCAACCTGATTGACATCTGAGACCCTGTGAGTCAGGATAAAAGAGGGTCTGGTGAACAGCCCCTCAGACGCACCAGAAGAAACGCTAGCGATCCCGTAATAGCGAAAGCCGGTGGGAAGGCCACGTCCGTCCGTTTCCATTTGCCCCGGAATCAGTGGTCCTTTACCACGGAAGAACGGTTTTTAGCTAACAACAAGGAAATCAACTCCCAATGAATCTCGAAGGATTGACATCATAAAAGGAATGGGCAAGTTTTAACCCGTCTTTCTCTCCAACCAGAAAGCTGCAGCTTGAATGAACTAGTGACTTTTGTATTTCCATCAGACAATACATTATCCCCTAGACAACGATAGAGCTATTCCTTATTGATTATTATTATACCCGCGCTTTTAGATTTAGTATTGACGACGTATATTATCTGTATGTTTGCATTGATATTATTTTTGTGTATTTTTATCAATAAATACTGTTAAAAATAGTACCATCAGACTTCAATGGACCTCTTTATCTTTGCTGGTAAGTGACCCAGTTACGGGGTACGTAACACCAAGTTAACAGGATCTATTTTAAAAAATGTTGGTCATTGAGCTTAATATCCCACAGCATTTCCTCACTATTTTCAGAAAATGATTTTAGAAATTTGTAAAACGTATTTTAATGGTTTTGGTGCCCATTAGCACTAAAGCACAAAGTGAATTGAAGGATAGAACTCTCAAATGCATTTCCCAGAAAGTATTTTTTAAATATTCAACTGCTCATGTGGTGCATTAGCTCAATTGAAATATATTTCACAAATACAGTAACAGTCGCAAAAAAAGAACTACAGTGTAAAATGTGAAGTCGGATATTGAGCAGACAGAATAAGTGGAGCTTTTACTTCTGTAAATGAATACATCCATCAGAAGTGCTCAGAAGAAAGTAGAAACAATGTAAGGTCACTTTTCCTTTGAATTGTAGCGAAGTGCTGCACACAGCACTGAAATGACGACACACAGTCAGTAAGTCGTTTCGAGACTAGTTTATTCAAACTTGGCGGTGCTGGCATTTAATCTCTAGTGCCCGCCGTCTCCGGGTGGAAATGACGTCAGAGGTGCATTACTAAAGTCTCCCCTCGCGCGCTGGCTATTTGTGAGTTGGTTCGCCTGCGCAGAAAGTGGGTCGCCACATAACCCCCCCTAAGAACCGGCGATACACCACCCAATATCCACAGTCTGGATCAGCCTTTGTTTGGGAGGTCGGCCTCTGCGCCGCGGTGCCTGAACCTCGACCGGCTGTGCCAAGTCCACATGGGCTGGTTTGAGTCGGTCCACCGTAAAAACTTCCTCTCTCCCCCCAATGTCCAGAACGTACGTGGACCCATTGTTGTTGATCACCTTGAACGGCCCCTCGTACAGCCGCTGTAACAGTGCCCAGTGTCCGCCCCTTCGTATAAACACAAACTTACAGTCCTGCAGGTCTTTGGTACATGGGTCGGGGTTCGTCCATGCTGTGAAGTCGGTATGGGGGCCAGGTTGCCGAGCCTTTCATGTAGTCTGTCCAGGACTGCTGCGGGTTCTTCCTCTTGCCCCCTTGGGGCTGGTATGAACTCTCCCAGGACGGCCAGGGGTGCGCTGTACACCAACTCGGCCGACGAGGCGTGCAGATCCTCTTTGGGTGCTGTGCAAATTCCAAGCAGAACCCAAGGAAGCTCATCCACCCAGTTAGGTCCTCTCAGGAGGGCCATGAGAGCCGACCGAGTGACGGTGGAAGTGTTCCACTAGTCCGTTCGACTGTGGGTGGAAGGCAGTAGTGTGGTGTAGCTGCGTTCCCAACAGGCTGGGCACAGCCAACCACAGGCTGGAGGTGAACTGGGCGCCTCTGTTGGAGGTAATGTGGGCCGGTACCCCAAATGTGCTACCCAGGTTGCAATCAGTGTTCGGGCGCAGGAATCGGCAAATGTGTCGGTGAGCAGGACCGCCTCTGGCCACCTTGTGAACCGGTCTACCATAGTTAGGAGGTACCGCGGTCCTCAGGACACTGGTAGGGGGCCCACGATATCCATATGAATGTGGTCGAAGCTCCGGTGGCTGGATTCGAACTGCTGCAGCGGGGCTTTAGTGTGCTGCTGCACCTTGACTGTTTGGCACAGCGCGCATGTTCTGGCCCATTCACTGACCTGCTTGCGAAGTCTGTGCCACGCAAACTTGCTGGAGACCAGCCGGACAGTTGTCCTGATAAATGGGTGCACCAAACTGTGTATGGAGTCAAAAACTCGCCACCTCCAGGCTGCCGGGATGATGGGGAGAAGTTGGCCGGTAGCCACGTTGCACAGGAGGGTCCTCTCACCTGGGCCTATGAGAAAGTCCTGCAGCTGCAAACCCGAGACTGCGGTCCTGTAGCTGGGCATCTCGTCATCTGCCTGCTGTGCCTCCGCCACGACGTCGTCCTTTCCCGAGACATGCTGGATGTCCGTCGTGTACTCGGAGATGTAGGACAGATGTCGCTGCTGGCGAGCCGATCAGGGATCGGACACCTTCATGAATGTGAAGGTCAACAGTTTGCGGTCCGTGAACGCGGTGAACGGCCTGCCTTCTGAGAAGTACCTGAAATGTCGGATTGCCAGATACAGTGCCAACAGCTCCCGGTTGAAAGTACTGTACTTGAGTTCAGGTGCTGAAGAACGCCAGGGGTTGCCAGCGCCCCTCGATGAGCTGCTCCAGCACCCCACTGACTGCTGTGTCGGATGCGTCCACCGTGAGTACGGTCGGAACGTCCGTTCCGGGGTGTACCAGCATCGTGGCATCTGCCAAGGCTTCCTTGACTTTAACAAAAGCGGCCACGGCTCCTCATCCCAAGTAATGTCCTTGCCTTTACCCGACATCAGGGTGTACAAAGGGTGCATGATATGGGCTGCTGAGGGGAGGAAACGGTGGTAGAAGTTCACCATACCAATGAACTCCTGCAGGCCTTTGACCACGTTGGGCCGGGCAAAGTGGCGGATCGCGTCTACCTTGGCGGGCAGAGGTGTTGCCCCGTCTTTGGTAATCCTGCGGCCCAGGAAGTCGATGGTATCAAGACCGAACTGGCATTTGGCCGGGTTGATCGTGAGGCCGAAATCACTCAGGTGGGAGTAGAGCTGGCGGAGGTGGGACAGATGCTCCTGGCGTCTACTGCTGGCTATAAGGATGTCGTCCAAATAGATGAACGCAAAGTCCAGGTCGCATCCCACCACATCCGAGCCCCTGGAACGTCTGTGCGGCATTCTTCAGTCCGAACCGCATTCGGAGGAACTCGAACAGGCCAAACGGGGTGATAAGTGCTGTTTTGGGGATGTCTTCAGGGTGCACCGGGATTTGATGGTATCCCCGGATGAGGTCTACTTTGGAAAATATTCTTGCCCCGTGCAGGTTTGTTGCAAAGTCCTGTATGTGCGGCACGGGGTAGCGGTCTGGAGTTGTAGCCTAGTTTAGTCTGCGGTAGTTGCCGCATGGTTTCCAACCCCCAGCTGCTTTGGGCACCATGTGCAGGGGGGAGGCCCATGGGCTGTCAGACCTCCGTCCGATCCCCAATTCCTCCATCCTCTTGAACTCCTCCTTCGCCAGGCGGAGCTTTTCTGGGGGGAGCCTTCGTGCGCGGGCGTGGAGGGGTGGTCCCTTGGTCGGGATGTGGTGCTGAACCCCGTGTCTGGGCATGGTTGTCGTGAACTGCGGTGCCAGAATCGATGGAAAGTCCACCAAGATTCTGGTGAATTCGTTGTCCAACAGCGTGATGGAGTCCAGGTGTGGGGCCGGCAACTTGGCTTCACCCAGGGAGAACGTCTGGGAAGTCTTGGCATGTACCAGTCTTTTCCCTTGCAAGTCAACCAGCAGGCTGGGAGCTCGCAAGAAGTCCGCCCCCAGGAGTGGTTGGACCACGGTGGCCAGTGTGAAGTCCCATATGAACCGGCTGGCGCCGAACTGCAGCTGCAATGTGCGGGTGCCATCGGTCCGTATCGTGCTGCCATTTGCGGCCCTCAGGGTGGGTCCTGGCTTCCTGTTGCAGGTGTCATACCCCATCGGGGGCAAGACGCTGATTTCCGCTCTGGTGTCGACCAAGAAGGGGGATCCCAACTGTTTGTCCCAGACGTACAAGAAGCTGTCCTGGTGGCCAGCCGCCATAGTCATTAGCGGCAGCTGGCCCTGGCCCTGACCCTTGCAGTGCCCCACTGCTGGTGGTAGAAACACCACTGTTCACTGGCCTCCTCACTCCTGCCTCTATGTTGTGTGCACCCCCCCGCCGGGCCTGTTCTGGTCCGCTGTTGGGCGCGTGGCCTGGTAATCTGACTGACGGTCGCCATGCTCTCCCTATTGGCTTTCCAAAGCAAGTCTCCCCGGGCTGCCAGCTTCCGGGGGTCGCTGAAATCTGTGTCAGCCAGCAGCAGATGTATGTCCTCAGGCAGTTGCTCTAGGAATGCTTGCTCGAACATGACGCAGGGCTTGTGTCCGTCAGCCAGGGCCAGCATCTCGTTCATCAATGCTGACGGTAGCCTGTCTCCCAAACCGTCCAGGTGAAGCAGGCGGGCACCCCGCTCACGCCGCGAGAGGCCAAAGGTCCCAATGAGCAGCACTTTGAATGCTTCATATTTGCCTTCTTCCGGGGGCGACTGTATGAAATCCGCAACCTGGGCGGCCGTCTCCTGGTCAAGGGCACTCACCACGTAATAGTAACGTATGGAATCAGAAGAGATCTGCCAAATCTGGAACAGGGCTTCTGCTTGGCTAAACCACACACGTGGTCGCAGCATCCAGAAAGTCGGCAGTTTTAGCGAAACTGCATGAACAGATGAAGAGTCGGTTATCTTTGGTCCAAATCCCGTTTGGACCATCGGGGTCACCAATGTAGCAATGTGCTACACACAGCGCTGAAATAACGACACGCAGTCGGTAAATCGTTTCGAGACTAGTTTATTCGAACTTCATGGCGCTGCCATTTAATCCCTGGCGCCCGCCCTCTCCGGGTGGAAATGACGTCAGAGGTGCATTACCAAAGTCTCTCCCCGCGCACTGGCTATTTGTGAGCCGGTTCGCCTGCGCAGAAAGTGGGTCACCACAGTATATCAATTAAAAAAATACATCAACACCAGGGAGAACCCAATGACTGTTAGAGAATTTGAATTCAATTAACAGTGGAGTCGTGAGCAGAGAAACCTGCTCTTTGTTCTGGAACCCCCTCACCTGTTAATATGCTGTGCACATTTAGTTTAGAGTGTGTTAAATGGCTGACCATTTCTACCAACCCCATTTATCAGCACTTATCTGTAGTCTTCCATGGTCCAATATTTGAATAGATACTTGTTAAATATTGGAAGTCTCTGTCTGTACCATGCCCCCCCCCCACCAATGAGAGCATTACAAATACAAATGACTCATTTACATTTACTCCTTACTTTAAACTCATGACCTCTGGTTATGTCATGGGGAAATGTTTAAAAAAAGTTGGAAATGGATGGAAAGGTGGCACCAACAAGTAGAGACTCTGCATGCAGCTCCAATGGGAGTCATCAAATAGTCCATCTGAAATCCACAATCACAGCCATGGGTACTTGTGTTGTGTTTGTGACTTCAAAACATTGAACTAACTCAAAGGAAGACATGAGAGTCCAGGAATGCAGGTCTAACTTCCAAGTTTACTTTAAGCGAGGCAAGCACATATCATCGCCGGTTAATCAGGGCAGCTGCTTCTTTGGAACAACTCTTATAGAACAAAAACTAATTGAGAAAATAGACAAGATCCCCTTCATTTATGTTGGACACTATGCTGCTTAATTGGGACAGGAGATTGTTGCTGAACAGTTTCTAACTAGTAACAGTCACGTGCACTTGTGTGGCCATTAGAGATGGCAGAGCAAACAGATTTTAAATACTGTCAGCTGTGTGTGCTTGTGGTAGGTTTACCTGTTTGGGCCAACAGACACCGATTCAAAAAGTAGTGCTTTTTGGTAATTTTGGCTTTTTTTTATTTTGACATTATGCAGGAAGGCAATGAAGACTGTACATTATCTGCACTAGGTGTCTGTGTTGATTTTACTCACTTACAGTCAAAAGAACACAGCAGCATAAACTGGATGAATACCCCATTGATAACTATTAAGAACCAATGCATTTTTACAGTACTGTAGTGGTAATGGTAGTGTTATTTATTCTGTATTTCATTTAAATACATAAATTATTCAGTTAAACAGTAGCTCATTTTAAAAACACCTTTTAAATATTTCCATCAAACTTCAGCTAATTAGGGCAGCTACTTAATTGGGCCAAAATGGACTGGTCCTGATGTGTCCCAATTAACCAGAATTTACTGTACATATACAGTATATTTTTTACTGTAATTTATAGTTTTTTATTATTATGTATTGCAATGTACTGCAGCTACAAAACAACTTATTTTATGATATATGTCAGTAATACTGAATCTGGTATTGATTCTGAATTGGGATTGGTTTAGTATTGCCACACATACCAAGGCAGTGAAAAGCTGTCTTACACACAGATCATGGAAATCACGATTATTACACAATGCATTGACGTAGAACTAGTAAAGAAATAAAAATGCAGAGTAAAGTGAAAAGATACAGGGGAAGATTAATTCAGGTAAATACAAAAGGGAAAGCTCATAATGAGTCGAGCTCACAATCTTTTTGTATTAAGGGACCATTTAATGATCTTATATCATCAGGGCAGAAGCTGACTGTCAGTCTGGTGGTAAATGCTTTCAGGCCTTTGTAACGTCTGTCTGATGGAAGAAAGAATGTCCAGGGTGGGTAGGATCTTCGGCTATGCTGGCTGTGGCTCATTTGCTGAGGGAGCAAGTACAGACAAAGAAGCAAATCCAACTTATCAAGCCTCTCCTCAGACTGCAAACGAGGCCCTCCATCCCGGGTAACATCCTAGTGATCCCCAATGTGCAGAGCAACCTTTTTTGTACCATAGAATAATCTGGCATTTGGAAATAAAGCACTGAATAGTCTTCAAAATAAAGACCATTAAAAACTACCAGCATTGTACAAGTCATCTGGTTCACTAACGCTCTTTAGCAGTAGAACTCTGCCACCCGTATCCAATCTGCAATTACTTGCAACTAAAAGACTCTCACATAGCTGACTCTTAAATGCTTTCTGAAGTGGCCAATCTATCTTCTCAGTTAAACCATTACAGCTACGGTTAATCAGAATGAATAAAACTCAACAAACCACCTGATATTGACGTCAGTACTGGATATGAACACAGCAATGTTGCTCTGAAAGCAACTAGCCTTGTACAGTGCTCTCACCAGCTGGGGACTGACTTTCACAGGCTTCTCATAAACTGATATACTTGTAGTCACAGAATCACAGGGATCAGCAGTGTAGTACTAAGACCAGTGGTGTTAGTATTACAGAAAGAATAGGTGACTGGCAAAGAATACATCAGTTACAGGCATGGTAGAGAAATAGCAGGTGGAGTTTAACCTGGCCAAATGTTACACCTTGGTGGGTCAAATGTAGAGATAGTGTGAACAGAAAGCAAAGGGTAGCTGTAGATAGATCATATTCTGTCTGGATCTCAGTGATTAGAGGTGTTCCACAGGGATCTGTTCTGGGACCTCTGAGTTTTGATATATTTAAAAACGACTTGGATGATGAAGTGGAGGGGTGAATTAGTAAATTTGCAGATGAGACAAAAGTTGGAGGTGCTGTACAACACTGCCGTGGATTACAATGCCGTAAACAAGATGCAGAGTTAGGCCAAAAAGAAGCAAATGGAGTTCAATCCTGAAAAGTGTGAAGTGATACACTTTGGAAAACTGATCTTGAAGGTGGAGTATGGAACTAATGGCAGAATAACTAGCAGAGTGGAGGAACAGAGAGGTATTGGGTTCCTCAAAATTGCCACTCAAGTCTATGGGGTGTTTCTGAAGGCATATGCTGATTGGCCTTCATTATTTGAGGGATTAAGTTCAAGATCTGTGAGTTAATGTCGTAGCTCTATAAAACTCTGTTTGGACCACACTTAGAATATTGTGTTCAGTTATGATCACCTCATTACAGGAAGGACAAGCTTTTAAGGGTGCAGAAAAGATTTACCAGGATGCTGACTGGAGTAGAGAACATGTCTTATAGGGAACGGTTCAAAGACCGGGTGAGCTGGAGCTTTTCTCTTTACAGCAACAGATGATAGAGGTGTAAAAGATTATAAAATGGATTATAGATAGAGTAGTTGCCCAGCATCTTTTTCCTAGCTCAGCAACGCCATCCAGAGGACATCTGTTTCAAGTGAATTGAGAAAAGTTTAGCAAGGAGGTCAGAGGGAGTTATTTTTTACTTAAATGGAGAGTGTTGAGTGTGAGTGCCTGGAAATCACTGACGAGGCTGGCGATAGAGGCTGATACAATGGGACATTTAGAAGACTCTTAAGTTCGGCAGATGAATATATGAGAAATGGAGATGTATGTGCTTTGTATGAGGTAAGGATTATATTGATCATGTAGTATGTTTATACAGATTGATAGAACATCAGGAGCTGAAGGACCCTTCCTGAGCTGTATTGTTCCATGTTCAAAGGTACTATGAGGGGCAAGTTCTTTTTTTAATTAAATGCAGAGTGGTAACTGCCTGAAATAGGTTACCAAGAGCAGTACTGGAATCAAGCAGTTTGGAGGTGTTTCAGAGGCTTTTAGATGGACATGAGTGTGGAGGGAATGGTGAGGGGAAAGAAACAAGAACATTTAGTGTAAATTGGCATTAATGAGTGGAATCATGAGTGGAATCATCTGCCCAGTGATGATGACTGATACAGATCAATGTTCTTTATCACGGGAGAACACACAAACTCCGTACATCCAGCAGCCAAGGTCAGGATAAACCCTGGATCTCTGGTATTGTAGTTCCACTAGGGGCACCACTGCACGGTGTAAGGTAAATATCCATGTGATGCTTTTTCTGTGCAGGTTGGTAACTCCACTCAAGTGAATGTATCTGGTGAAAACCCATCTGCCATGGCTGTAATAATGTAGTGTGACCAGATAATCAAGCTCAGCAAGACTTAGGCTCCATAGACTCAGAATCAGGTTTATCACCTCAGCCATATGTCGTGAAATTTGTTGTTTTGCAGCAACAGTACATATGCTATAAATTACAATTATAAATATTTAAACAAGTAATTAAATACAAAAATACATATGAAGTAAATCATGCAAAAAGAGAGCAAAATAGTGAAGTAGTGTTCACACGTTTATTGATGTTCATAAATCTGCCAGCAGAGGGTACAATCAGTAAAATAACAACAACTGAACAAATTGGAATCTCATTGCTACAGTGCTCTACTCAATTCAAAATTCCCTCTGCAGTATTAACAGAGATTGTTACTTACTTTAACAATGTAGTTGAACCTTCTCATGTCTTGAATTGCACTTGAAAAATCTAAACGGTTAAAAGCTTCTCCCAGTGTACAGTAACCATGTCTCTAGAAAAGGAAGTCAAAGACTTAAAAAGAAAGCAGATATAATTGAATAAATTGTTAATGAGGATCATATAGAAAAATAACTTACTTCTCTAGTACTTCCTTTATGAATGTAGATCCATTTTTCCTTATAGAAGTCTGGAAAATAAAACACAACAAAACAAATACCATTTCCTAAAGCAAACAGGATATTACTGGATGATATGACATTAATACAAGCTGCTACATTACTGAGTCCCTGAGTCATATTGAAGTACAGTACAGAAACAGGGCCTTCGGCCCATCTAGTACATGCTGAAACCATGTAAACTGCTACTCCCAATGACTGGCGCTGGACCATAGCCCTCCATCCATGTACCTATCCAAATTTCTCTTAAGCATTGAAATCAAGCTTGTAGGCATCACTTGTACTGGCAGCTCATTCGACAATGTCATGACTGAGTGAAAAAGTTTCCCCTCATGTACCCTTAAACTTCTCACCTTTTAGCCGTAAGCCATCACCTCTGGTTGTAGTCCCACCCAATCTCAGTGGAAAAAGCCTACTTGCATTTACCCTATCTATACCCCTCATAATTCTGTACACCTCTATCAAATCTCCTCTCGATCATCTACATTCCAAAAAATAAAGCCCTAACCTGTTCAATCTTTCCTTATAACACAGGTCCTCCAGACCCGCAACATCCTCGTAAGTTTTCTCTGCACTTTTTCAACATTGTTTACATCTTTCCTGTAGGTAGGTGACCAAAACTACATACAATACTCCAAATTAGGCCCCACCAATGTCTTATACAACTTCAACATCCCATCTTCTGTACTCAATACACTGATTCATGGCCAGTGTGATGCCACTTTCAACGAATTATGTACTTTTATTCTCAGAACTTCTGTGCTACCACACACCTCATTGTCCTACCACTCACTGTGTAAGAACTACCCTGGTTGGTCCTACTGAAGTGCAAACCTCACGCTTGTCTGCATTAAAATCTATCTGCCATTTTTCAGCCCATTTTTCCAGTGATGCAGTTCCCTCTGCAAGCCATGATAGCCTTCCTTACTACACCCGTATTCTTGGTGTCTTCTGTAAATTTGCTGATCCAGTTTAGCATATTATCATCCAGCTCATTGATATCAATAATAAAGGACCAGCACTAATCTCTGTGGCACACCACTTATCACAGGCCTCCAGTCAGAGAAGCAACCCTCTAATACCACACTTTGGCTTCTCCCACAAAGCAAACGTCTAATAGAATTTACAACGTCATCTTGAATGCCAAGCGAATGAACCGTCTTGACCGGTGTCCCATGCAGGACCTTTTCAAATGCCTTATTAAGTCCATGTAGACCACATCCACTGCCTTGCTTTCATCCATTTTCCTGGTAACTTCTTCGTAAAACTCTACAAGATTGAACTACTACACATGAAGCTATGCTGACTATGCAGTCCATGTCTATCCATAATACATCCCTCAGAATACCTTCCAATAACTTTCCCACAACTGATGTCAGACTCACCAGCCTGTTATTTCCTGGTTTCTGTTCACAGCCTTTTTTAAACAGCAGAACAACCTTGGTTATCCTCCAATCCTCTGGTACGTTTCTGTCACTAAGGATGTTTTAAATATCTCTGCTAGGGCCCCGGCAATTTATGCACTTGCCTCCTGTAGGATGTGAGGGAACACCTTGTCTGGCCCTGGAGAATTATCCATCCTGATTTGACACAGGATCGCAAACACCTCCTCCTCAGTAATCTGTAAAACGTCCAGTAAAGTTGATACCGTTTTGCCAAACACCTATGGACTCTGTATCCTTCTGCTGAGTAAATACAGATGCAGGAAATGCAATTAAGATCTCCCCCATCTATTTTGGCTCCAGACATGGATTACCGTTTTGGTCTTCCAGAAGACCAATTTTGTCCCTTGTAATCGTTTTGTTCTTAACATACCAGTAGAATTCCTTAGGATTTTCCTTCACCTTGGCTGCTGCAGCAACTTCCTGCCTTCTTTTAGGCCTCTTGATTTCTTTCTTAAGTGTTCTCTTGCATTTTTGTACTCCATGAGCACCACATTTGTCCTACTTGCCTAAACTATGCACCTTTTTTTCTCTTAACCAGGGTCTCAATATTTCCTGAAAACCAAGGTTCCCTACACTTGTTATCTTTACCTTTTATTCTGACAGGCACATACAAGCTTTGTACTCTCAAAATTTTGTTTCCAAAGGCTTGCCACTTTCCAAGTACACTTTTGCCAGGAAACAGCCTGTCCCATCCACACTTGACAGATCATTTCTGACACCATCAAAATTGGCCCTTCTTCAATTTAGCAGCCCAGACCCATCTTTATGAATATTGACACTGAAACTAATGGCAAGCAAACTTCCGTTACCTGCTCTGCCTTATTCCCTAACAGTAGATCAGGCACTGCATGCTCTCTCCTTGGGACTGCTGCATACTGATGAAGGAAATTTTCCTAAATACATTTGACAAAATTTATCCCATTTAATCTTTTTACAGCATGGGATTCCCAGTCAATATGTAGAGAGTTAAAATCACTTTCCGTAACACCATTATGTTTCTTGCAACTGTTTGCGATCTCTCTATAAATTTGTTCCTTCATATCCCCAGAACTGTTGGGTGGTCTGTAATATAGTCCCATTAACATGGGAGTACCTTTCTTATTTCTCTGCTCCATGCATAGCACCTCACTAGTTGAGTCCTCCAGTCTGTCCTGACGGAGCACTACTGTGACATTTTTCCTGACAAGTAATGCCATCCCAAGTCCTTTAAACCCTCCCACTCTGTCACGTACAAAACAACAGAACCCCAGAATATTGAGCTACCTATCCTGCCCCTCCTGCAACCAAATCTCACTAATGGCTACAACATCATAATTCCAGGTGTTGATCCGTGCCCTGAACTCATCCACCTTTCCTACAATACTTCTTGCATTGAAATATACGCAGCTCAGGACACTAGTCACACCATGCTCAACCTTTCGATTCCTGACTTTGTCAGAGGTCTTACAACTGCTCCACCAACCACTAACCGCTCCACTAACTGTTTGTGCACTCTGTTTCCCATTAGTTAGCTAACAAATGTTGATTTGAGTACAAATGCCTATTTTCACATTAATAGCAGCTTTTGGAGTTGCAGAATAATGCAACAGGTAAACAGGCCCTTTGATGTACCTTGTCTAAGTTGACCATGGGGCCCACCAAGCTAACCCTATATCCCTCTAAGTCCTCCTAACTGGCTACTTACCCGTTCCTTTTAAATGTTGTTTTTATTGTACCTTTCTTCAACCATTTTCTCTGACAGCTTATATTTCAAAATAAGCACACAGAGTGCTGGAGGAACTCAGCAGGTCAGGCAGCATCAATGGAAAAGAATAAACAGTTGATGTTCCGGGCCAGAACCCTTTATCAGGACTGGAAAGAAAGAGGGAAAGTCAGGGTAAGAAGTACATGGTGGTAGGTGATAAGTGAAACCGGGAGAGGGGAAGGGGGCAAAGGAAAGAGCTATGAAGTTGATTGGTGAAAGAGATAAAGGGCTGGAGAATGGGGAATCTGGTTGGGGACTGTGGAAGATAGGAAAGGAGAAGGAGCACCAGAGGGAGGTGATGGGCAGGTTAAGAGATAAGATGGGAGAGGAAACAGGAATGGGGAATGGGGAAGGAGTGGTGGGGAAAAATTACCAGAAGTTTGAGAAATCAATGTTCATGCCATTGAGTTTGAGGCTACCCAGACAGAATACAAGCTGTTGCTGCTCCAACCTGAGTATGGCCTCCTCAAGGCAGTAGAGGAGGCCATGGACTGAAATGTTGGAATGGGAATAGGAAGTAGAATTGAAATGGTGGCTAGTGGGAGATCTTGCTTTTTCTGGCAGATGGGGTGTAGGTGCTCAGAGAACCAATATATGTCTGATCTCACCGGTACACAAGAGTCCACACCAGGAGTACCGGATACAGTGGGTGTCCCCGACAGTATCACAGGTGAAGTGTTACCTCACCTGGAAGGACTGTTTGTGGCCATGAATGGGAGTGAGTTTGGAGCTGTAGGAGCAGGTGTGGTACTTGTTCCACTTGCAAGAATAATTACCAGGAGTGGGATCTGTGGAGAGGGATGAGTGGATAGGGAAATCATGAAGGGAGTGATCCTGTTGAAGACCCAAAAGTTGGGGGGAGGGTGAATAAAGGGTGTTGTGGGGTGAATAAAGTTGTGGGGTGTCCAGTGGAGAGGTAGATACTTCTGGTAATTGCCCCCTCCTTCACTATTCCCTATTCCTGTTTCTCTCTCTCACCTCATCTCCTTAGCTGCCCATTACCTCCTTTTGGTGTTCTTCCTCCTTTCCTTTTGCCCATGGTCTCCTAGACTCTCCTGTTGGGTTTCCCATCCTCCACCTCTTTATCTATTTCATCAATCATCTTCCCTGTTCTTTACTTCAACCCTCCTCCTCTCCCAGTTTCACCTTTCACCTACCACCTTATACTTCTTCCTCCCCTCCGTCCAACTTCTTACTCTGACTTCTCCACTTTCTTTCCAGTCCGGCTGAAGGGTCTCGGCCCAAAATGTTGACTGTTTACTCTTTTCCATAGATGCTGCCTGGTTTGCTGAGTTCCTCCAGCATTTTGTGCACTTGCTTTGGATTTTCCGTATCTGCAGATTTTCTTATGCTTGTGAGCGTATAGTTCAAATACTTTGCCCGTGTCCAAACAAACTACATTTTGATCTCAATCCCGATCAGTACTCAGAAAGTATGTTCTGAAAATGAGAGTGTTAAACATCAAAAACTAGTAACTTCTTTACTGTTTAGCTATAGTCAAAACTGCCTTACGAAAAGCTTTCCGAAAGATAAAAACCACAATTGATTTTATTTACATATTTGGTATTTGGCATGATTGTTTAATTAATGGTATAGCTATTTTTCTTGCTATCAGCCAAGGTTTTTAAATATGAAAAATATTTTACTCTTTTTACATAGATGCTACTATTTGGGCAGATTATTTTTGATATTTCAGAATTGATGAACGAAAATTATGTACATTGGTCATGTCCAGAAGGTCAAACACTAACAGACACATTAATGATTACAAATTTCCGAAAGAAGTTGGTTCCGTAGGTTCTGTAGTTCAAAAAATGCTTTAAAAATAAGCCAGGAGATTATCGGCAGGGGAGTGGGACATCAGTCGTGGGTAAATTACTGGAAGGTAATCTAAGGGACAGTATTTACCAGTATTTAGATAGACAGGGCCTTATTGAGGATAGTCAGAGTGGTTTTGTGTATAGCAGGCCATATCTAACCAATCTTAGAGGTTTTCTGAGGATGTTACAAGAATGCTGGTGAAGAAAATGTGGTAGGCACTGTCAAAGGCCTTGCTAAAGTCCATGTAGACAAAGTCCTGCATGGAACACTGACTCAGAAAGTTAAGTTGCTTGACATTCAGACTGAAGTTGTCAATTGGATCCAATAATGGCATAGTGGGAGAATACTGAGGCTACATCCACACTAGACTGGATAATTTTGGAAAATGCCGGTTTTGCGTAAAAACGATAGGCGTCCACACTATGCATTTTTAAAAATATTTCCGTCCACATTGAAATGGAGATTTTGGTGAATCACCTCCTACTGCGCATGCAGTGAGTACAGGACACATCTACCGAAAACAAGCAACGATGTTTGGTGTTGAATCTCGCTGTGAAAGATTTGCTGCGCGTTTGTTCAGTTACAGACTAGAAAAACTTAAACAATGGGCAGCTGTTGGCTCTCGCACAGGAGGACTTAAAAGTTAAAAAAAAACAAATACTGAACTGTATGGAGGCAACCGACAAGGAGTTCATGGACTGTATGACCCGGCTGACGACAAACATTGAAAAACTGACTAACTCTGTTACATTAATAAAGCCCCTCGTTAAATGTGTAAAACATGCCTGCTTCGGTATTATCTTATATTTCCATACAATGTTACATTAGGCTGTTACACTTCTATTGTCAGAGAAGTACTTGCATAAATAGGTAAACCACCTTCATACAAGCAAGGACAGAAAACAAGGCAAAGTGAGTACAGTATACTTATTTATTCAGTAAGCTATGGGTCAAAGTATTTAGTGAGTACATTTCTATCTCTTCTGGCTTCAGTCTCGTTGCCGTCTGTTCTGAAATTGTTAGGTTGCATTCAAGAAAACAATAAAATGGTGTGCTGCCGTCTGACAGTGTTTCCAGATTTCTCCGGTTATTCCGTCCACACTGATCTGCCCATGTGGCGTTTTAAAAAATACCCACTCTGGAAAGCGTTTCTGAAAAGTTCCGGTTTTGGGGGATGAAAACGCCGTTTTAGTGTGGACGGAGGGTAAAGATGAAGAGAAAAAGCTTCAGTTACGGATTTATCCGGTGTAGAGTGGACGTACCCTTAGTGTGGTAATAGATCATTGTCTCTTTGACTGAGATTTGTGACTCATGAAGAACTGCAGGGAATAGTGCTGTATCCATTGTTAATTCTCATCTATATTAAAGATTAGGTGATAAGGTGGTAAACTGGGTCAGCAATTTTACAGATGACAAGAAAACTGGGGGCATAGTAGATAACGAGGAAGTCTATCAAATGAAACTTAATGCAGACATATGTGAGATGTTGCAGTTTGGGAGGACAAACAAGAGTAAGACTTACATAGTACACTTGTGGAACAAAGGAACCTGGGAATACAGATCAATAGGTCAGTGAAAGTGTCACTGCAGGTAAATAGGATCATTAAGAAACCTTTTGGTTCATTGACCTTCATAAATTTGGGCACTGAGTACGGGAGATAGGATGTTATGTTGTTGAAGTTGAATAAGTCATTGATGAGGCCAAATTGAATTAAGTGCAGAGAAAATTTACAAGTATGTGGCTGGGATTTGGGGTCATGAGTTATAGGAAAAAGTTGAATAAGTTAGGACTTTGTTCCCTGGAGCACAAAAGAATGAAGGGAGATCTCATAGAGGTACACAAAATTCTGAAGTGTATAGATAGGGTAAATACATGCAAGCATTTCCTCCTCAGCTTAGGTGAGACTAGAAGAGATGTTATAGGTTTAGGGTGATAAGTGAAATCTGAGTGGAAACTGATTCATTCAGAGGAAGATATAGTCGTGGAACAAGCTGCCAGCGGAGACTGTTGACGCAGGTTCAACTGTTAACATTTAAGAGAAGTTTTGATAGGTACGTGGATGAAAGGGGTACGGTAGGCTATAGTCCAGGTACAGATAGATGGGACTAGGTAGACCAGACTGGTACAGATTGGATGCGCCTTGGGGCCTGTTTCTATACTGTAATAATCTATGGCTCTAAATTATGCTTAATGGGCTCCCTTAGAATATATGCTTGGTGATCTTGGTGGTCCCATTTTAATGCTGTATCAGTTACGGACATCCATATCTAGAAATACTAACTTTCCTCCAATCACCTTCAAATTATGTACCCATTTTCAACCTGAGCAAAAGACCGACAATCATCTTAATCTATGCCACTTGTTATCTTGTACACCTATGTACACGTACACAAATGCAGTTGGGTATTTAGAACGATAATATACCCTAGAGTAACACAGCAAAAATTAACAACAAACTGTTTGCGACTAATCAATGTAACAATTAAGTCTGTAGCCAGGAAACACGTTCGTTGTTTATCTTTTTTAAATGGTAATAAATCTTATATTCACTTTGTGTGTTGATATTAAAGTGATCCTTCTTCCTCTTTTTTGCAACTACCTCACAGTCTTCAACAATTTTACTTCCATTGAGCTGTTCTTGCAACCTATGGCAAATAACAAAAACCAAAATCAAATAGGTATTAGGTACAACATACACACATCCAATCAAAGTGTTAAACCATTTTATGGAAAAACATTTCTGCATGAATAAAAATATTAGATTCAATCTGAAATTGCAAAGATGAGCATTTTGGATTTGGTTCTGAAATATACAAAAGTCACGCAATGCTACTGAATAATAAAGAATGCAAAAGGTCAGAAAGTCACTTAAAACAGGAAATATATTGTTGACAGCAGCGCACTAGCCATTTTTTACAAAACAGAAACAAGGAGTTTAACTAGAAGAGAGCCCTGATCCACTGCTGTAGGATTGGGTTTTTTTTCTTCGATATAACATTTGAAATGCATCATATTCTTACTGAAGAAAACTCTTAAAATTTTATGTTAAAGTTGCAAAGATGCACTAAGTAAACATAGAAACATAAAAAACCTACAGCACAACACAGGCCTTTGACCCACAATGCTGTGTGGAACATGTACTTACTTTAGAAATTACCTAGGGTTACCCATAGCCCTCTATTTTTCTAAGCTCCATGTTCCTATGCAGGAGTCTCTTAAAAGGCCCTATTGTATCCGCCTCCACCATTGTTGCCGGCAGCCAATTCCACACGCTCACAACTCTGCATAAAAGAATTACCCCCGACATCCCCTCTGTACCTACTTCCAAGCACATTAAGACTGTGCTCTCTCATGTTAGCTATTTCAGCCCTGGGAAAAAGCCTCTGACTATCCACACGATCAATGCCTCTCATCATCTTATACACCTCTATCAGGTCACCCCTCACCCCTGGGAAAAAGCCTCTGACTATCCACACGATCAATGCCTCTCATCATCTTATATACCTCTATCAAGTCACCTCTCATCGCTCATCAAGTCATCGCTCCAAGGAGAAAAGGCCAAGTTCACTCAACCTATTCTCATAAAGCACACTCCCCAATCCAAGCTACATCCTTGTAAATATCCTCTGCACCCTTTCTATAGTTTCCACATCCTTTGTGTAATGAGGTGACCAAAACTAAACACAATGCTCCAAGTGAAATCTGACCAGGGTCCTATATAGCTGCAACATTACCTCTCAACGCTTGAACTCAATCCCATGGTTGATGAAGGCCAATGTACCTTATGACTTCTTAACCGCAGAGTCAACCTGCACAGCAGCTTTGAGTGTTCTATGGGCTCAGACCCCAAAATCTCTCTGATCCTCCACACTGCCAAGGGTCTTACCATTAATACTAATGGTACAGTTGATGAATAGTATTTGGATTTTTCAGAAGGCCAGTGACAAGGTGCCACACTTCAGGTTGCCTAAAAAGCTACAGGCCCACGGTATTACAGGAAAGATTCTAGCATGGATAAAGCAGTGGCTGATTGGCAGGAGGGAAAGAGTGGGAATAAAGGGAGCCTTTTCTGGTTGACTAGTGGTGTTCCACAGGGGTCTGTGTTAGGACTGGTTCTTCTTATGTTGTATGTTAATGACTTGGATGATGAAATTGATGGCTTTGTTGCAAGGTTTGCAGAAGATACAGAGATAGATGGTGGTTTTGAGGAAATTGGGAGGCTACAGAAGGACACCGATTAAGAGAATGGGGAAAGATGGGGCAGATGGAATACAGTGTTGGGAAGTGTATGGTCATGCACTTTGGTAGAAGAAATGAAAAGGTTGACTATTTTCTAAATGGAAAGAAAATACAAAAATTTCAGGCACAAAGTGATTTGGGAGTCCCTGTGCAGGATTTCCTAAAGTTTAATTTGTAGGTTGAGTCTGTGGTGAGGACTGTAAATGCAATGTTAACATTCAATTCAAGAATTTAAAACCTAGGATGCAATGTCGAGAGTTTATAAAACACTGGTGAGGCCTCACCTGCAGTATTTGCATGCAGTTTTGGGCCACTTATATTAGAAAGGACATGCTGAAACTGGAGAGGATTCAAAAGGGGTTCACAAAAAAGATTCCAGAATTAAATGGCTTGTAACATGAAGAATGTTTGATGGCTTTGGACCTGTAATCTGAGGAACTTAAAAGAATGGGGTGAATGAATGAAACCTATCAAATGTTGAAAGGCCTTGACAGAGTGGATGTGGAGAGGATGCTTCCTATGGTGGGAGTGTCTAAGATCAGAAGACACAGCCTCAAAGTAGAGGGGCATCCTTTTAGAATGGAGATGTGAAAGGATTTCATTAGCCAGAGAGCGGAGAATCTGCGGAATCCCTTGCCACAAGCAGCTGTGGAGACTAAGTCAGCCATAATGGAATGGCGGAGCAGACTCGATGGCCAAATGGCCTAATTCTGCTCCTATATCTTATGGTCCTCCCTTACCACCAGACAGTTCTTCCAGGTGAGGCGACACTTCACCTCTGAGTCTGCTGGGGTGACGCACTGTGTCCGGTGCTGCAGGTGTGGCTTTCTATATATTGGTGAGACCCGACGCAGACTGGGAGACCGTTTCGCTGAACACCTATGCTCTGTCTGCCAGAGAAAGCAGGATCTCCCAGTGGCCACACATTTTAATTCCACGTCCCATTCCGACATGTCAATACATGGCCTCCTCTGCCGTCAAGATGAAGCCACACTCAAGTTGGAGGAACAACACCTTATATACCGACTGGGTAGCCTCCAAGCTGATGGCATGAACATTGATTTCTCTAACTTCTGTTAATGCCCCTCCTCCCCTTCTTACCCCATCCCTAATTTTTAATAATTTTTTTTCTCTCCTTCCCTCTCACAATAACTCCTTGCCTGCTCTCCATCTTCCTCTGGTGCTCCCCTCTCCCTTTCTTTCTTCCAAGGCCTTCCATCCTATGATACTCCCCCTTCTCCAGCCTTGTATCCCTTTGCCAATCAACTCCCCAGCTTTTGGCTTCATCCCTCCCCTTCCTGTCTTCTCCTATCATTTCAGGTCTCCCCTTCCCCCTCTCAAATCTCTTGCTATCACCTTTTTCCATCAGTCTTGACGAAGGGTCTCGAACTGAACCATCGACTATACTTCTTCCCATAGAGGCTGCCTGACCTGCTGCATTCCACCATAATTTTGTGTGTGGTCCTCGATTTATGACAATTTAGAGTTTGTGCAAATGTGCAACAAAAGTGATATGCAAAAACTTAAAGCACTTCTGTTACTGTACATTCCATGCATTTAAAATAATGTATACAATATTTATGATTTCCTGCAGAGATACTAAGAAAAATAGAATGCAATAGATACCACATTTTTTTTCACCCAAGCCAATCAAGCAAAATAATTAATGTATTAATGTTATGATTATAACTGTCTATTACAATTGTAGAAAATACTTGGAATTGAAATGTGAACATTACTTCCTCTTATTCTCTAACATTTAATTGGAAAGCCAACATTTAATTGTCCATCATTAACTGATGGTCATAATTAATCATCATTATTGGGTGTAATCATCATTACACCGAATAATGATGATTAAATTGTAATATATACTCCGACAGGATTCTGTGCTATTTGAGAAAAATAGTTACAAGTGATGGGTCTTTTGCTCTTCTGGATTGCATAAATGCAGGTCATTAGTTTAAGGGGAAGTTTCTGACCAGCTCATTCTTAATGATAACCTCACTCAGTGATGATATTCCTTTACTTGTTTGCCTCTCCGGAAGGTGTACTCACCATCATGTTCTTAACACTGACCATCATCGACTCAACATGTCGATGACCAACTTGCTGAGCTGTGCTAGCAGAATGCTGTTCAAGTTATTTTTTCATAGGGTTGTCCATCATGGTCCTGACACCCCAGGCTCATTTTCCCCTAAAAGGGTGGGAAACGGATTCTCCTGCGCCATTTCAACACGAGAGGGAAGGCTGCCATACCCATCATCCACACCCCCACAGATTCCAAAAATGTGTTGATTTAATTGATTACCCCTTGTGTAATGAGCATGATCGAAAGAATAGATTACAGGGAAATTAGTTAGGATAATGGGATTGCTCCGAGAGCTGGTATGGACTCAGCAGGCCAAATAGTGTCAAAATGCTGGAGGAATTCAGCAGGCCATGCAGCATCTATGGAAAAGAGTAAACAGTTAACATTTTGGATCAAGACCCTTCATCGCAGCCTGAAACATTGACTGTACTCTTTTTCATAGATATTGCCTTGCCTGCTGAGTTCCGTCAGCATATTTTGCTTGGATTGTTAGCATCTGCAGATTTTCTCTTGTTTGTGATAGGCCAAATAGCTTTCCTTTATATTACAAGTAAGTACATTAAAAAAAAAGTAGCAATCATACTTTAGCTCTCTTCAAAATCACTTACTTAAATTGGAAAAATTAGAGGTCAGAGTATCGTTTCTGTGGCAACACAACGATATATACTTTTTATTTGCATAACTGGTTGTTTCATGCCTAACCATAAGGCAGTCAGACAGCACTAGAGCATAAAAGTGAGTCCTTCAGCCCATCTAGTTCATGCTTAACTGTTATTCTGCCAAGTGCCATTAACTCACACCTGGAACCATATCCCTCCCATTCATGTACTTCCCATTTGTACATTCATGCACAAAACACTTTTCAAAGTTGTAGTTGAACCCACATCCACTACTTCCACTGGCAGGTCATTCACTGGCACATCCACACTCTCACCATCATCTGAGTGAGAAAGTTTCCCATCATGGTCTCCTTAAACATTTCACCTTTCATTCTTAACCTATAACCTCTAGTTCTAGTCTCACCCAACCTCAGTGGAAAAAGCCTTCCTTGCATTTACCCTATCTATACCTTTCATAATTTTGTATGCCTCCACCAAATCACTTCTACAATCCAGAGAATTAAGTCCTAATCTCTTCAACCTTTCCCTATAACTCAGGTCCTCAGTTCCTGTAAATTTTCTCAACACTGTTTCAATCTTATTGATATATTTCATGGAGTTAAGTGACTAGAGCTGCATACAATATTCTAAATTATGTCTCATCAGCATCTTATACAACTTCAACATAACATACTCCTGTACTCAATGCTCTGATTTTTATGAAGGTTTAACATAAGCTTTCCACTTCTGAAAATGTCTGAAACAGCCGCTATCAAATGCCTTCTGCAAATGCAAGAGAAGTACATTACTAGTACTGGAGAGATCGCAGAAGCATTAACAATGATGTTCTAAGAATCAATAGATTCTGGCATTGTCTCAGATGACTGGAAAATTACAGATGTTACTCTGCTATTTAGAAGGGTGGGAGGCAGCATAAAGGAAACTATAGACCTGTTAGCCTGACATCAGTGGTTGGGAAGTTGTTGGAATCGATTGTTAGGGATGAGATTACGGGGAATCTGGAAGCATATGACAAGATAGACCAAACCCAGCATGGATACCTGAAAGAAACATTTTGCCTGACTAACCTACTGCAATTTTTTGAGGAAATTACAAACAGGGTAGACAAAGGAGGTTCTGTAAATCTGGCTTTTCAGAAGGTCTTTGACAAGGTGCTGCACATGAATCTGCTTAGCAAGATAAGAGCCCGTGGAATTACAGGGGAATTACTAGCATGGGTGGAGCATTAGCTGATCGGCAGAAAACAGATTGGGAATAAAGGGATCATATTCTGGCTGGCTGCCGGTTGCCAGTGGAGTTCCACAGGTGTCAGTGTTGGGACTGCTGCTTTTTATGATGTATGTCAATGAGTTGGACCATGCAACTAATGGAATTGTGGTTACACTTGCCGATGTTACAAAGATAGGTGGAGAAGCGGGTAGTGTTGAGGAAACCGAAAGACTTAGATAGCTTTGGGGAATGGGCAAAGAAGTGGCAAATGAAATACAATGTTGAAAAGTGTATGGTCATGCACTTTGGTGGAAGAAATAAACAGGCAGACTATTATTTAGATGGGGAAAGAATTCAAAATGCAGAGATGCAAAGGGACTTGGGAGTCCTTCTGCATGATACCCTGAAGTTTAACCTCCAGGTTGAGTCAGTGGTGAGAAGGGGATGAAGCCGGGGCATCAAAGGATATGGGAAGAAGGCAGGGGAGTGGAGATGACTGGAAGAATTGGATTAGACCCGCGATTGAATAGCGGCGCATAATCAATGGGCCGAATGGTCTACTTCTGCTCCTATATCTTACGATCTTACAGTCTAAAAAACACCAAAAAAAACTGGACAATCACTATATGATTCACAAAATTAAGTTTATTTTTCTTGATTATCTTGAATTTTTCTAAGAGCCTTTATGTCACAGCATTTTTAGTGGTATAGCTTTTCCCTGCCAGGTTGGTCTATCAGTATTTTGACCAAAAACTGAACAGCACTACACAACCACATGCATAACTAGAGGAGAACAAAGGCTCTGAGGCAAGTGACCTATTCTTCACATTTGAACACTTTCCACAGTCTAACAAATCAACTTTTTTCCACTTGTCTAGGTGAGTATAGCTCCAACACCTCAAGATGCTCAGCACCATTTAGAAAAATGCAGTCGCACTCGATTAGCATCTCTACTGTATATGCTCATTTTCCCCAACATAGCAAAGGCTGCGGTATGTATCATATGCAAAATGTACCCTGTTACTCTAGCAGGCCAGCATGCCAGCACCTCACACACTGTGACCACTATCACCAAGAAAGCCATGGGCACAAATGCAGAAGGACGCCATCCTAAATGGGAAGTGTGTTGCTGTTCCATCATTGTCACTGGATCCAAATCCAGGAACATCCTTTCCTCAAGCATGTTGAAAGTGTGTTCATCAATAAAGAACTGCAGTGATTAAAGACTGTAACTCAGCAACCTCTTAAAATTAAGTTCGAGAATAGGAATATTGGCAGTGATGACTAAATCCACCCCCAAAAAAAGGTAACGGAATAAAAGAAACATCAACTGTGCATTTAGAAAGCCAAAAATGAAGAGCAGCTCTTGAATGGTTTAACCTTTTAAGTTACTGGTCCTACGGAATGCTATTAAACATCCATTACTATAAAGCCATTAACAGAACCAAAAAAAAGATCAACCACCAACTATATAAAATGGAAGAGTATGTGGGAAGGAAGAGGCAGATTTATCTTGGAGTAGATTAAAAGGTTGGTATAACATCATGAGTCAACAGGCTATGATAAACTGTTCTATGTTGTATATTGTATACAAGAACTTTAAAACTACAATGCATCAATCTGGTTTGTGAATACAGTAGATTCTGGTTAATTGGGACATGTTGGGACCAGTACATTTTGGCTCAAATAAGCAGCTGCCCTAATTAGCCAAAATCTCAGGGAAATAATTTAAAAATTTTAGAAGACAAACTACTGTTTAAGTGAGTAACAAATTATGTATTTAAATGAAATACAGAAGAACACTACGAATGCTACCACAGCACTGAAAAAAATGTTTATTCATTGCTAATAACTATTGACAGAGGAATTCATCCAGCATACTCGGCCATGTACAGAGTGTCCAGGGAGGTACAGCACCTCACAAACACAAGAAAATCTGCAGATGCTGGAAGTCCAAAGCAACCCACACAAAAATGCTGGAGGAACTCAGCAGGGCAGGCCACAACTATCGAAAAGAGTAAACAGCTGGTGTTTTGCCCTGAAACATTGAGCCAGGGTGGCTCCTCCAGTGAAGGGTTTTCTCATGTCTAATTTGCAGCAGCCCACTCACCTTTGGTCCCCACCTGACATGCAGCTCTCACCTGTGGCTCCAAGTTGCTGTTTGAACATGACAGCGGCCACACCACGGTACGTCTCTTCAACAGGTAGGCTGGACCAATTAAGGGTAGCTGGCAGGCCTCATACTTCGGTGAAACAAGGACAGGCCTGTCCTAGCATGCAAAGTCAGATCCAGAAGACTACGCAGATGAAATCAACAGTGAGCTCCAAAGACCAAGAATGCAGTTCTGCAACGCTTCATGGAGAGTGACAAACATGATAAAGCAAAGAATTGTCATTCAGTGCAACCAAGGAAAACCCCAGTTTCTGATGACAACTTGTACCACTAAACCTGGACTTCCAAGGTCGAGAGAGTGGAGCTGTCCTTGTGCAACAACCTTTCCCCACTTTAAAAACTCCCCTGCACAGGCTTCACTATCATTGTCAGATACGCTGTCGTGTTCTTCTGATTGACCATTAGTGAATAAAATTAGCACAGACACCTAATGCAGATAATAGACTGCCTTCATAAAATACTTAAGATTGCATTCTCCAAAACTTCGTCTTCACTGTAACATTCAAGATGATTGTCGATACCTTCAAATTATTTGTAATTCCTAGCTAGTTGAAGAAGTGAAATGGTTTTATTTTCATTCCTGGCTGTTTCTGACATTTCTAAGCCTGAGTGCTTGAAACTACAGTGAACAAAACAATTCTAAATTGTCTTACTGTTTAGTTCTCACAAACTATCATGGACAAAAATCCCTGGTTTTTTTAAGACAAACACATGCAACTGATGCTATTTTAAACTGTTCAATCTAAGCACAGTGAACTGTCTAAGGCTATATAAGTTCACATGCCTGACACTGCTTAAAAACTGTTCAGCAACAGTTTCCAGTCCCAAATAATCAGCATAGTATCCCAAGAAAAGAGAACCCTGGCTATTTTCTCAATTAGTTTTTGCAATTTAAGAGTTGTCCTAAATGAATGGTTGCCTTAATTAAACATAATCCACTGTAAATTGGTCAACTTACATTAAGTAGTATTGGTACAGCAAAAGTAAAGAAATCCATGACACAGAGTTACAGTGTATAATGGATCTGGTGGTTGTAGAACCTCCCAAAGAGAAGATACACATTTTTATTGAAAGGTCAGGCAAGTGGGCAGAGGAGACGGGGTGGCTCTGTTGGTAAATAATGAAATAATATCCTTTGAAGTGACATAGGATCAGAAGATATAAAATCCTCATAGGTAGAGTTAAAAAACTACAAGGGTAAAGAGACCCTAATGGGAGATATATAGGCCTCCATACGGTAGCCATGGTGTGGAATATAAATTACACTGAGAGCAAGAAAAGCTATATAAAAAGAGCAATGTTAACATGGTCATAGGGGATTTCAATGTGCAAATAGATTGAGAAAAATCAGGTTTGTGCTGGATCCCAGAGAAGGCATTTGCAGAATGCCTACTAGATGGCTTTTTAGAGCATGTTAGATTAACAGAACACAACAGCATAGAAACAGGCCTTTTGGCCCATCTAGTCCATGCTGAACAATTTATCTGCTTAGTCCCATTGACCTGCACCTGGACCTCATTATCTGTCCCATCGATGTACCTATCCAAACTTCTCTTAAATATTGAAATTGATCCCATATCCACTACTTCCGCTGACAGCTTGTTCCACATTCTCACCAACCTGAGAAAAGATCCCCTTCGTTTCCCATAAATATTTCAGCTTTCACACTTAACCCATGGCCTCTAGTCATATTCTCATCCAACCTCAGTAGAAAAAGCCTACTTGTGTTTACTCCATCTACACCCTCATAATTTTGTATACTGTATCTCAATTGAATCTCCCTTCAATCTATGTTCTAAGGAATAAAGTCCTAACCTATTCAACCTTTCCCTATAACTCAGTTCCTCAAGTCCCAACAACATCCTTGTAAATTTTCTCTGCACTGTTTCAATTTTACTGATATCTTTCCTGTAGGTAGGTGACCAAAACTGTACACAATACTCTAAATTAGGCTTCACCATAGTTTTATACAATTTCATCATAAGATCCTAACTCCTGTACTCAATACTTTGATTTATGAAGGCCAATATACCAAAAGCTTTCTTTATGACCCCATCTACCCATGACACCACTTGCAAAGGACTATGGACATGTATTCCCCGATCCCCCTGTTCGACCATGCTCTTTTATATGCTCACCATACAAAACCTACACTGGTTAATACTTCTAAAATGCAATTATTAAACATCATTTTTTAGCCTATTTACCCAGTTCGTCCCAATCCCACTGCAGGTTTTGATAGTCTTCCTCGCTGTCCATTACACCCCCAGTCTTGGTGTCATCCACAAATTTGCTGATCCAGTTTACCACATGATCATACAGATGACAAACAACAACCAGTACCTGCAGCACACCACTAATCATAGGCTTTCAGTCAGAGTGGCAACCATCTACAACTACTCTCTGGCTGGAGGCCTGTGACTGAAGACTATGAGCTTGTTGTGGAGCCCACAAGAGAAAAGGTAATTCTGGATTGGGTATTGTGTAATGAACCAGATTTGATTAGCAAACTTAAGGTAAAGGAACCCTTGAGATGTAGTGATCATAATATGAAAGAATTCACCTTGCAGTTTGAGATGGAGAAGCTATAATCAGATGCATTGGTATTGCAGGGAGTAAACAGATCTACAGAGGCATGAGAGAAGAGTTGGTCAAATCTGATTGTAAGGGGACATCAGCAGGGACAATGGCGGAAGTTTCTGGGAGCAATTCAGAAGGCTCAGGATAGGTTCATTCCAAAAAAGTATTTGAAAGTGAGGGTGTGGCAACCGTGCCCGACGAGGGAAGTCCATCACAGCATAAAAACAAAAGACAGGGCACATAATGTAGCAAATGGTAGTAGGAAGCTACAGGATTGGGATGCTATTAAAAATCAACAAAAGGCAACTGAAAAACAATAAGGAAATAAAAGATTAAATATGAAGGTAAGCTAGCCAATAATATAAAAGAGGCTGAAAACCTTTTGGTAGATATAAAAAGAGTACAAGAGAGGCAAGAGTATGTATTGAACTGCTGGAAAATGACACTGGAGAGATAGTAATGGGGGACCAAGT
Organism: Hypanus sabinus; assembly: GCF_030144855.1. NCBI lineage: Eukaryota > Metazoa > Chordata > Chondrichthyes > Myliobatiformes > Dasyatidae > Hypanus > Hypanus sabinus. Next base: position 67,501,436 of record NC_082715.1, on the reverse strand, counting down.
AGTGGTGGATGAACTCAATATGTATTTTGCATCAGTCTTTATTGTGGAAGACTCCAGCAGTATACCAGAAATTTGAAAATGCTGGGGCAGAAGTGAGTGTAGTTGCTATTACTAGGGAAAGGTGCTGGGATGCTGAAAGTTCTGAAAATAGGCATATCACTTGGATGAGACTGACTACACCTAGGGCTTCTGAAAGTTATGCATGAAGAAATTATGGAGGCATAAGTAGTGATTTTTCCAGAATCACAAGATTGTGGAATAATTCTAGCAGACTAGAAAATTGCAAATTTCCACTCCTTAAGACCTGAGGTAGAGAGGCAAAAGACAGAAAATTACAGGCCAGTTAGCCTGAATTCAGTGTTTTGCAAGATAATGGAGTCCATTATTAAAGATGAGGTTTCAGGTTCCTAGGGAGGCACAGGATAAAATAGGTCAAAGTCAGCATGGTTTCCTTAAAGAGTGTTTTGAAGAGTGATCCCCGGAATGAAAGGATTATATATACGACCCATTGATGCATTTGAGCCTGGACTCAATGGAGTCTAAAAGAACGAGTGGGGTCTCATTGAAACCTATTGAATACTCAAAGGCCTATATAGAGTAGGCATGGAGAAGATGTTTCTTACAATGTGAAACTCTGCAACCAGGAGACACAACACAATACAAGGACATCTCTTTACAACAGAGATGAGGAGGAATTTGACACAGATGGCTGTGGAGTTGAAGCCATTAGGTATATTTAAAGTGGAGGTTGATAGGTTCTTGACTGGAAAGGTTGTTGAAGACTACGTGGAGAAGGCAGGGGAAAGGAGTTGACAGGGATAATAAATAAACTATTATAGGTATATTTGTTATATTTCTACACTCTTCTTGGTTGGTGCGACTGTAACGAAACCCAATTTCCCTTGGAATCAATAAAGTATGTCTGTCTGTCTGTATGGAATGGTGGAGCAGACGCAAACATGCCAATTGGCCTGATTCTACACCTATGTCTTACTGGATAATGGAGGCCATGTAGATCAGGAGGAGAAATAATTGAATGGACAGAGAGAGTGCAGTTACTGTTAGTGCCATAAGGTTATAGACTACCCAAGCAGAATATAATGTGTTATTGCTCTAGTTTGTATTTATCCTTATCTTGTTGAAGGACAGATGTGTCAGTATGAGAATGGGAGGAGAACTGAAATGAATATGTAAATGTGCTTGGCAAAGCAGTCAACCAATTTGTGACCTGTCTCACCAGTGTCGAGGTGAGCACAACAGAGGACCTGATGCAATGAACGATGCTGTACATGAAAGACTGGAGGGGCTGCTTATGGAAGGGATAATGATGAGGAAAGAGTTTTCAAGCCAGGTTTTATATCTTTTCTGGTTAGAGGAGAGTGCCTGGAGAGGGATGAGCTGATCAGCAATTACGAAGAGAGTGATCCTTGCAGAAAGCAGAAAATGCGATGATATTGTTGATGGTGGGCTCATGAAACTCCTGTTTATTGACTGTATAACTCTACTTCCTATAGCATAAGTTCAAATGAACACATCTCCAAACTCCTATACATAGGACATTGCACATGGATCCCTAACTTACTGACCAACAGATCACAATCATTAATAGGCTCCGCCGCCGTGGTTATTCTCAATACTGCTGCCCCTCAAGGCTGTACCCTCAGCCCTTTACTTTACATCTATACACTCATGTACGTGTGGCCAGGGTCTTCCAGAACTCCATTTATAAGTTTATGATGAAGTGAACTGAAACAACAATGTGACAGAGTAAAGACAGGAAATACAGAATGTATTGGCCTGGTGTGAAGCCAACCACCTCTTCCTCAACGCCAGCTAAACAAATGAGCTGGTTATGGACTTCAGAAAGTGCAGCAGAGTCCAAACCCTTCCTATATCATTGGTGCTGAGGTGGAGGTAATTGAGAGCTTCAAGTTCCTAGGTATAAATATCAACAATAACTTTTCCTGGTCCAGCTATATAGACCCTATGGCTGATAAACCACATCAACACTCCTACTTCCTCATAAGTCCATAAAAATTCAGCATATCCCTTTTTTTTTAAAAAAGCAGGTTGCAACAGAGAAAACACCTGGAAGCAACACATCTTGGTATGAAAACTGCTGTGCGCAAGACAACAAGAATTTCTAGACTCAGCTCAGTCCAACACCAAAGCGAACCTCCCTCTGTTTATTCTGTCTACACTTCCCACTGATGGGGAAAGTAGCCCAAAAAATAAAATACCCCTCCTACACTAGTCATTCTCTCACCTGGTGAAAAATATTCCTTGAGAACTCCTCCCACCAACTCAAGTACAACTTCTATCCTGCTGTTCTAAGATCCCTGAATAGACAGTAAGTTGGATTCTTGACCTCACAATCGACCTCGATGTGATATTACACCACAGTAGCGTAGTGATTAGGGCAACACTATTACATAGCAAGGATGTTGGAGTTCAGAGTTCAATCCCAGAATCCTCTGCAAAGAGTCTCTGTAGTCCTCCTTGTGGGATGCATGGGTTTACTCCAAGTCCCCTGGTTTCCTCCCACAGTCCAAAAGACATACTAGGTAGGTTAATTGGTAATGGCAAATTGTCCCACGGTTAGGGTTAAATTGGGGATTCTGTGCAGTGTGTCTCAAAAGGCCTATGCTGTGCTGAATAGATAATTAGTTACTGCTGATCTGCAATTACTGGACTTTCTCCTTACTATAATATCTTATTCTTCATTGTTATTCTTTCAGCTTGTACTACCTCAAAGCACTGTCGTAATGAATTGAACTGTATAAATGGCATAGAACATTACAGCACTTCAACCCACAATGTTGTACCAACCCGTTAACCTACTCTATGATCAATCTAACCATTCCCTCCTACATAGTCCTCCATTTACTGCAGGGCTCACCAACCTCTTTTGCACCACGGTCCGGTTTAATATTGCCAATATTCTTGCGGATCGGCCAATGGGTGAGGGTGGGGGGGAGGGTGTTAATCACAACCGGAATATAGGTGATAAGTCAACTATAAGTCACTTATAAGTTGCTAATACACTCAATTTTGTTCCTAAAAGGGTTTATTCTAACAAATATAATATTAAACACGCAGCGCACACTTTCCACGCATAAATATAGTAATAAGTCATTCCTGAGGATTAGAGGGTGGCTAATGTAACCCCACTTTTTAAAAAAGGGAGAGAAAAACCGGGGAATTATAGACTGGTGAATGGGGAAAATGCTAGAGTCGGTTATCAAAGATGTGTTAACAGCACATTTGGAAAGAGGTGGAATCATCGGTCAAAGTCAGCATGGATTTGTGAAAGGAAAACCATGTCTGACGAATCTTATAGAATTTTTTGAAGATATAACTAGTAGAGTGGATAGGGGAGAGCCAGTGGATGTAGTATATTTAGATTTTCAAAAGGCTTTTGACAAGATCCCACACAGGAGATAAGTGTGCAAACGTAAAGCACACGGTATAGTGGGTATGGTATTGATGTGGATAGAGAATTGGTTGGCAGACAGGAAGCAAAGAGTGGGAGTAAACGGGACCTTTTCAGAATAGCAGGCAGTGACGAGTGGGGTACCGCAAGATTCAGTGCTGGGACCCCAGTTGTTTACAATATACATTAATGATTTAGACGAGGGAATTAAATGCAGCATCTCCAAGTTTGCGTATGATACGAAGCTGGGTGGTGGTGTTAGCTGTGAGGAGGATGCTAAGAGAGGATGCCGAGTAACTTGGATAGGTTAGGTGAGTGGGCAAATTCATGGCAGATTCAATTTAATGTGGATAAATGTGAGGTTATCCACTTAGGTTGCAAGAACAAGAAAACAGATTATTATCAGAATGGTGGACGATTAGGAAAAGGGGAGATGCAACGAGATCTTGGTGTCATTGTACACCAGTCATTGAAGGTGGGCTTGCAGGTACAGCAGGCAGTGAAAAAGGCAAATTGTATGTTGGCATTCATAGCAAAAAGATTTGAGTACAGGAGCAGGGAGGTTCTACTGCAGTTTTACAAGGCCTTGGTGAGACCGCACCTAGAGTATTGTGCGCAGTTTTGGTCCCCTAATCTGAGGAAAGACATTCTTGCCATAGAGGGAGTACAGAGAAGGTTCACCAGATTGATTCCTGGGTTGGCAGGACTTTCCTATGAAGAAAGACTGGATCGACTAGGCTTATACTCACGGGAATTTAGAAGAGAAGACTGAGGAGGGATCTTATTGAAATGTATAAAATTCTAAAGGGATTGGACAGGCTAGATGCAGGAAGATTGTTTCCGATGTTGGGAAAGTCCAGAACGAGGGGTCATAGTTTAAGGATAAAGGGGAAGCCTTATAGGACCGAGATGAGGAAAAACTTCTTCACACAGAGAGTGGTGAATCTGTGGAATTCTCTGCCACAGGAAACAGTTGAGGCTGGTTCATTGGCTATATTTAAGAGGAAGTTAGATATAGCCCTTGTGGCTAAAGGGATCAGGGGGTATGGAGGGAAAGCAGGTACAGGGTTCTGAGTTGGATGATCAGCCATGATCATACTGAATGGCGGAGCAGGCTCGAAGGGCCGAATGGCTTACTCCTGCACCTATTTTCTATGTTTCTATGACTCACTTATAAGTCAATGCATCATAACATTTTAAGTAACGTTTGGATATTAAACACACTGCGCATATTTTCCTCATATGAGCATATAAATCATTGCAACACACCAGTGAGAGGACAAGGTAAGGGGTGGAGGTCCCCGTACCGGAGCCACAGTGGTCGCAGTCCGGAGAGAGCAACCGACCGAGCTAGGAGTGCAACAGGGCGCGTGCCTGCCCTCCTTGTAGGTAGGTAGGATCTATTGACCGATAAAAGTTTGGCTTGAGGGATGACTTTCAGTAAATCGCAGCGAGGTAGCTGCTCTGCTACTTACAAAACCCTGAGCCCAAAATAGGTTGTCTGCGAATGTTTTAGCACCGGGTTCCCCACGAACATTCAGTATGCTAAACAGGTTTAGAGGCGGCGCCCATCTGTCCGCGCTCCAGGTCAGTAGCAACGACAATCTCACCCGCTGCACGAGGCGGCCCGTAACCCAAGGCCAACCAGTGATCCCTGGCTCAAGGGTATCACTGTATTTAGGCAATTGATAATCTCACTTGGGTAATGGCTTCGCGTGCGTAATGACCTAGTGTGCATTCAAGTTCAACAGTGGGCATGACAGGCAATGAGGAAAGGTGCAGCTGACTCATATCATTTCATATTGCCAAATCATATAGTTTCCTCATGGCCCGGTAGCACATGCTTTGCGGCCCAGTGGTTAGGAACCACTGGGCTGCTCAAACTACACTGAGGCTGTCTACAAGAAGGGGCAGAGCTGTCTCAATTTCCTGAGGAGAATGAGGTCCTTTAACATCTGCCGGACGATGCTGAGGATGTTCTACGAGTCTGTGGTGGCCAGTGCTATCATGTTTGCTGTTGCGTGCTGGGGCAGCAGGCTGAGGGTAGCAGACACCAACAGAATCAACAAACTCATTCCTAAGGCCAGTGATGTTGTGGGGGTGGAACTGGACTCTCGGACGGTGGTGTCTGAAAAGAGCATGCTGTCCAAGTTGCATGCCATCTTGGACAATGACTCCCATCCACTTCATAATGTACTGGTTAGGCACAGGAGTGCATTCAGCCAGAGACTCATTCCACCGAGATGCAACACTGAGCATCACAGGAAGTCAATCCTACCTGTGGCCATCAAACTTTACAACTCCTCCCTCGGAGTGTCAGACACCTTGAGCCAATAGGCTGGTCCTGGACTTATTTCCACTTGGCATGATTAACTTATTATTATTTAATTATTTATGGTTTTATATTGCTATATTTCTTCGCTATTCTTGGTGTGGCTGTAATGAAACCCAATTTCCGTCAGGATCAATAAAATATGTCTGTCTGTCTGATTTACTGTAATCCATGTGGCTACCTAAGAGTTTCTTAAAAGCCCCTGATGTATCTACATCTACAACTCCCCTGGCATGGCCTTCCACTCGCACACAACACTCTGTATAAAGAAAATATAGAAGAGGCTTTGGTGATAATTTACTGGGCTCTGGGCAGGTCCCAGTGGATTACAGGAAGGCGAATGTCACATCGCTGTTCAATTTAAAGGATGTAGGCAAAAGGCAAGTAACTATAGGCCAGGTAGTTTAACATCTGTAGCCGGGAAAGTGCTTGAAGCTACTGTAATGCCATGGTTCATATTTTCACTGTTATGCTGTATGTAGTTCATTTTGGCAGCTCAGTAAGAGCAGGCTGTTCAGTTTTCATGCTTGCTTGGGTTACTGTTGAAGATAACAGAGAGGAGAAATGTGTGCCATCCAATTAGGATGGTCGGATTAAGGGGAGGTTTCTCTGGTGAGGGACACTAAGGTTGGGCTTGGGAGTTTTTGGTTCAAATGATGATGAAGAGAGAAGATGCTGGGGAGAACAGGTCGTAGCATACGATCCGGTGGGAGACCCGATTGTTTGACATGGATTGCCAGCGACGTTCGGAAGGTGATGTGTGCTTTCACGTTGACTGAGGGCCCATCGTGTGAGCGACAAAGAAGTTCAAGATGAGCTGCAATTTGTGCACATTTGACTGTTAAATTAGAATGCGTCCTTTTCTTTTTGTTATTCTTTACTAACCCTTTAGTTAAAAGGTTCATAAATATAATTCCTTTAATCATATGCAGTGTACTGTCTGTTATTTTGTGCCATTAATTTGTAACAGGGTAACAGATGACACAGATCCACACAAACCGGGGTTTGGGATGGATTGAGCATGCCTCAATCTCACAAGTTTGGCATGGAGGTCGTCTTCCCTAGACTTACGCAGCCAAGGAAATTGGTATTTCGCAAGAAGAAATAGCAAGGCATCTAGAAAGAAATGGATCCAACAGGTAGATGCAGCATGGATTCGGCAAAGGCAGGTCCTGTCTGACAAACTTACTGGAGTTCTTTGAGGATATAATGACCACAGGGGATAGACGGGAACAGACAGACGTTATTTATTTGGATTTCTGGAAGGCATTCGATAAGGTGCCATATAAAAGACTTATCCATAAGATAAGGATGCATAGAGTTGGGGGTGATGTATTAGCATGGATAGAGGATTGGTTAACTAATAGAAAGCAGTGAGTTGGGATACATGGGTGTTACTCTAGTTGGCAATCAGTGGTGAGCGGTGTGCCACAGGGATTGGTACTGGGCCCGCAACTGTTCACGATACACATAGATGATCAGGAAGAGGGGGCCAAGAGCAGTGTATTTAAGTTTGCTGATGATACTAAATACAGTGGAAAAGCAAATTGTGCAGAAGATATAGGGTCTGCAGAGAGCTACAGAACAGTTAAATGAGTGGACAAGGGTCTGGCAGATGGAGTACAATGTTGGTACATGTGAGGTCATCCACTTTGGAAGGAAATATGAAAGAGCAGATTATTACTTAATTTGTAAAAAAAATTGCAGCACACTACTGTACAATGGGACTTGGGAGTGCTTGTGCATGAATCAGAAAAGGTTGATTTGCAGGTGCAGCAGGCTATCAAGAGGCCAAATGGGACGTTGGCCTTCATTGCCGGAGGGACTGAACTTAAGAGAAGGGAGGTTATGCTACAGCCGTACAGGGTACGGTTGAGGCCACACCGAGAGTACTACGTGCAGTTCTGGTCTCCTGACTTGAGGAAGGATATACTGGCTATAGAGGCGATGCACAGGAGGTTTATCAGGTTGGTTTCAGAGATAAGGGGGTTAGACTATGAGGGGAGATTGAGTCACCTGGGACTGTACTCACTGGAATTTAGAAGAATCAGATGAGATCTTATAGAAACATATAAAATTATGAAAGGGATAGATACGATAGAGGCAAGAAAATAGTTTCCACTGGCAGGTGAGACTAGAACGAGGGGACATAGCCTCAAGAATCAGGGGAGTAGATTTATGGCGGAGATGAGGAGGAACTGCTTTTCCCAGAGGGTGGTGAACCTGTGGAATTCTTTGCCCAATGAAGCAGTGGAGGCTACTTCAGTAAGTATATTGTAAGGAAGGTTGGATAGATTTTTGCATAATAGGGGAATTATGGGTTATGGGGAAAAGGCAGGTAGGTGGAGATGAATCCATGACCAGATAAGCCAAGATCTTATTGAATGGTGGAACAGGCTCGATGGGCCAGATGGCTTATTCCTATTTATTATGTTCTCATGTTTAATCCCCACCCCACATCTACCCCTATGCAGCACTATCAAACCTGTCCTCTAGGATATTAGTGCTCCTCCTGTTCAGGGGCAAACAGTCTGTTCTAAACAAATCACACCTTACCTAGAAGAGATCTCAGTGAAACTAAAATCTGAAACTTCCCTCCCGTACATTCTTCTTATCCATCTTCCTATCTCTGGCCTCACCCACACATGGCACGCATAGCAATCCTGAGATCGCAACCCTGAAAGTCCTGTTCTTTAACTTAGTACACAACTCCCTGAACTCACTATGCAGGACCATGTCACCCTTCCTGCCTGTGTCATTGGTACCAATGTGGACCACAATCTCTGGCTGCACGCCCTCCCAATCAAGAATGCTATGGACTCAGTCTGAGATGTTCCTCACCCTGGCACCCGGGAGGCAAATACCATCTGGGAATCTTGTTCTCGACCACAGAACCTCCTTAATGTTCCCCTACCAACAAATCCCCTACTACTACAGCTCTCACTTTCTCCCTCCCCCCATCCCTTCTAAACCACAGAGCCAGACATCTGATTGCTGTAGCTTTCCTCTGCTGGGTCATTCCCCCTACCCCCATCCCCAACAGAATCCTGTTGTAGAGGGAATGGCCACAGGGGTACTCTGCACTAACTGCTTATCCCCCTTCCTTCTCATAACAGTCACCCCGTTACCTGCGTCCTGCACCTTGGGTGTAACTATCTCCCTGTATGTCTTGTCCATCAACCTCTCAACCTCCCAAATGATCTTAAGTTTATCCAGTTCCAACTCCAACTCCTTAACACGATCCGTCAGAAGCTGCAGTTAAATGCACTTCTTGCAGATGTAGTTGTCAAGGTTACTAGAGGTCTCCCTGTTTTCCCATATCCTGCAAAAGAAGCATTCCACTCTTCTGCCTGGCATCCCCACTACTCTACATGGAGAGAGAGGGAGAGAGAGAAAGAGAGTGAGAGAGAATGAATAATAAAAAAAATTCTACCTATGGTCTACACCTCCCCTTGCTGAAGCCTCAATGAGCCAAAGCTTCAACTCCCCACTCTAACACTGACTCACTCACACAATGGTTACTCCCAAAGTGGCCTCTCTGCTTAAATCTAACTTTTTTTTATTGGATCTTGCCAAGTGCATAATTATGCACAATCCCATGTCTCCTCGGAATCTGTGACATGCAAAATGTTCAGATTGCCTACGCTCACTTCGTTTAAAATCTTTGTCCTCTACTCAATTCAAGATCCCGAGATAATATTGCAGCTCTATAAAACCATGGTTAAACCATACTTGGAATACATGCTCAGTTCCAGACACCTCACTTTTTGTAATGATGTGGAAGCTTTTCAGAGTGTGCAGAGATGATTTATCAGCTTGCTGCCTAGATTAGGGAGCAACTCTGATAAGTATAGATTGAATGAGCTAAAGCTTTTCTTTTTTGAGTGACAGAGAATGAGAGGTTACTTGATAAAGTTATTCAAGATGGTAAGAGACATAGATCGATTAAATAGCCAGAGACTTCTCTCCAGGGCAGAAGTGGCTAATACAAGGCAGCATAATTTTAAGGTGATTGGGGGAAAGTAAAAGGGAAGGGGAAATCAGAGGCAATTTCTTTGTACAGAGTGGTATGTGTCTGTGGAAGGCCATGCCAGGTAGATGCAAATACACCAGGGGAAAGAGATAAATAAAATTGAAAGACTGCAGAAAAAACTTACAAAGATCCAACTGAGACTTGACACCTGAGTTAGAGGGCGAAGTTGAATAGGTTCCAACTTTATTCCCTAGAATTTAGAAGATTAAGGGGAGATTTGATAGAGGTATACAAATTTATGAGGGGGGGGGGCAGACGGTAAATGCAAGCAAGCTTTTTTCACTGAGGTTGGGTCAGACTACAACTAGAGGTCATGGGTAAAGGATAAAAGGAGAAATGATTAAGGGGAGCTTGAGGGGCACTTCTTCAGTCAGAGGGTGGAAAGAGTGTGGAACAAGCTGCCAGTGTGTTTTTTGTGGATTTGATTTCGACATTTCAATAGTTACGTGGATGAGATGGGTATGAAAGTCTCTGGTCCAGGTGCATATCCATGAGTCTAGGCAAATAAACTGCTCAGCACTAACTAACTGGGCCAAAGGGCCTGTTTCTGTGCTATAATGTTCTATGACTCAACCCCCTGACTAATTGCCACTGTGTGGTGCCCCTATCTTTTCACTAACTCTGTATTCTGCCTCAAATTTGTCCTTACAAAGTGAATCACTTCACATTTTTCCAGGTTGAACTTCATTTGCCAATTCTCAGCCCAACCCTGCATCCTGTCAATTTCCCATTGCAACCTATGACAATATTCTGTAGTATGCACAACACTACCAACCTCTAGCTCAACTGCAAATTTACTAGCCAACTCTGCCACCTCCTCATCCAAGTCATCTATAAAAATCACAAGGAACAGAGGTCTCCGCAGAACTCTACCAGTCCTTGGCCTCCAGGCAGAATACACCCCATCTACAACCACCCTCTGCCTCTATGGGCAAAACAATCCTGAAACCATTCAGCCGTTTCACTGGATCCCATGCTTTTTGAATGAACTTACCACAAGGAATTTTATCAAACATCTTACAAAATCCATATACACGACATCCACTGCTCTTCCTTCATCAATGTGTTTTGTCAGATCTTCTAAGAATTCAATTAGGCTCATGAAGAATGACTTGTCCCTCACTAAAACCATACTGACTAGCCCTAACCAGTCTATAGTTCTCCAAATGCTCACAAATCCTTTCTCTAAGAATCTTCTCCAATAATTTTTCAACATTGATGCAAGACTCAGTGGTCTATTATTCCAGGGTTATGTCTACTTCCTTCCTTGAGAAAAATAATATAAATTTGTCACCCTCCAATCATCTGGTAATATTCCTGTGGCCAGTGAGAATGCAAAGGAGCATCAATTTTTACCTTCTTTTCCCATAGTAACCTGGGGCATATCCCATCCAGCCCAGGGACTTACCTATCTTAATGTTTTTCAACAGTTCTAGCATCTCCCTTTTCTTAATGTCAAGATGTTCTTGCACAGCCAAACTTTTTACATTGTCTTCATAAGTGCCAAGGACCTTCTCACTGGTGAATACTTAAGTATTTATTATTAATTTTCCTTTCTACCTCTGACTCCAGGCACATTTCCTCTTCTATCCCTGATTGGTCCCTTCCTTAGGCTAGTCATCCTTCTGTTCTTCATAAAAGTGTAGATCAGCTTGGGGTTTTCCTTAATCCCACTCACCAAGGCTTTCTCCTACCCTCTTCTAGCTCTCTGATCCATTCTTAAATTCCTTCCTGGCTATCTTATAACTCTCAGGACCCCTGTCTGATCCTTGCTTCCTAAACCTGAAGTAAGTTTCTTTCTTCCTCTTGACTGGATGTTCTACATCTCGTGCAGCCATGGTTCCCTTACTCCACCATCCTTTCCCTGTGTTCGTGAGACAAAACTACCCTAACTTCCACATTTTCACATTGCATTTCCCAGAGTACATCTGGTCCCAACTTATGCTCCTGCCTCCTCATCCAATTAAACACTTTCCCATACCATCAGTTTTTATCCTTTTCAAAGCTATGGTAAAGGTCAGGGAGTTGTGGTCACTGTCTCTGAAGTGCTTAACCACCAAGAGATCTGACACCTATGTAAGACCAGTTTTTTCACCATACCTCAGAACATGTGACAATAATAAACTTATTTACCTTGTGTATGATAAAGAACTCTTGATCTCTCATTCTGCCTTGTCATGACCCTTGCACCATTCTGACTACCAACACCACACTTTCACAACGACTGTAACACCAGATTCTGCAATCTGTTATTGCATTTCCTATTTCTGTGATGTTAATGTACGTATATGTGGAACAATCTACCTGGATGGCACCAAACAATATTTTCCACCATATCTTGCATCAAAATTCCATATTTCTACACCATAGAATTTTCAAGAAGGAACAACAAATTTAACATGGGTTAATTATTCAAACTTCCAATGGTTATCTACATCTGATAGTGCTGTGATTTATTAAAAATAGCATAAATGGGCCCAGAAAATGTTAATGGCCTTAAAAATAATGGTTGACTAGAAAGTCATTTCTATATTGCTGCCATTTCAACATTACTCTAAGTATTTTACTTAACAGGATGCCCTGTGAATAATTAACAGTGACCTTAAACAAAACAGCCAGTTTTGGACAAATCATTTCCCAGAGGGTGAAACTGCTTCCACTTTATATTGATCCATATACAGTATTTTACTGAATGACAATGTGTTTTCAGTTCTTCAATCATTTTCCTCCTGTACCTTCCCTGTCTATTCTACTTGGTCTTATCCATTATATGTATCTTTAACTTGTTTGATTTTAGAAGAACAATTTTTTTAAATGTTGATATCCTACCACAAAATAAGTTAATCTCCTTTAAGTGATATCAGGGGATAAACATTATTCCATGTAACCTGCCTAATGTTATTAATCTTTCTGTTCTTTCATAATTTTGGGGGGGGGTTTTGCATCATCCAAAAGACATCTCCTCTGTGGGCACTTTCCAATCCAATCCTCACTGCCGAAAAAGCAACTTAAACCAATATACTAGATAACTTTACCCCCCCCCCCCCCCCACACACACACACACACCAGAAGGCAATTGGAACACACTGCTCGATGGGTGGTGTATGATGGTAGGGCACAAACCAGCTGGTAAATTGGATTACTTGATGGTCAATACAGATATGAACTCTGTACGACATGACTAGGAGTACAGGGAAAGCTTCATATAGCTCTTCACCTCTTCTTATTATCCCAAGAATTAGCATCCTGCACCTACAATGAACCAATTCGGTGGCAAATTGATCCATTTGGATAAAATACAGTCAAATCTACGCCACGTCACTAAATCTCTGCATAGCCTCAGTAATACAATCCCTTTTCAATAAATAATCCCGCTATATATCAAGGGACCTTGCCTTTAACAGTATATTCCCGCGAGGTAGCTTTGACCACTGTTCCGCACTGGCTGCAAAGTGGGACTTAGGGCATCCTGGAGGACGTATTTTGGGGAAAGATGCTGTGTAGGTGCAACCCCCCAAAATGCAAAAGCACAACACAATTAAAACCTCTAACTCGACCCTGCGCTCGTTGGCGTTTCGACGGGAGAGATGCAGACAGTACCTACCGTGTGCACACCTGCTTTTCCCCGTGACCATCCACTTCCCGGTAAAACTGCGAGCGTTTCCACCCTTCCTCGGATTTCACCCAACACCCTCCCGGGGAGCGCCAATCCCGTCCCAAGAACGGCATCCTCAGCTCAGATGAGGCTCCAGCCACCTCTGACTGTGTTTTTATTCCGTTGCGATTCCAACAAACAGCTCGAACGTTTACATCACAGCTGAGAACCAACGTTCCCGCACAGTCAACCCCGACCTTCCGCACTGCCTTTGTTGACAGAAGCGCTGCGGTAGTTCCACCCCAACCCCCATTTAGCCACTCGAAACCAATGAAAAGTGAGCTCCTCCTCTTTATTCCGGAATGTCTAGGGCTTCCACTGGTCCATTTTAACGTCAATCATCAAGAAGACGCGAGCGTTTTTCCCCCTTATGTGTTTGTTCCTCAAAACTATCCAGTTGCGGCTTCATCTTGTTGTTTTTTGTTGTATGTTTTGTTGTATGTTGTTGTTTTTTCTGTGTGTAACTGAGAATCGGCCTTGTGAGAAGAAATCATTATCTCCCATAAAGAAATATATATTCTGTTCTAATAAACAGCTGGACTGAACGTAATAAAGATGTAAAAAAGAGATTATACTACAGAATTTGCGGCGGCTACCGGGACACTAAATTACAGATAAAGGAAAGGTGTGAAAAGCATGTTTGTTGTAGTGGGTGAGCTCGACTTCCTTCATAAAGACTCCTTACTGCTAAAAGTTTAGATGAGGATTAGATGCATCTTTGAGGGTTTCTTAAATCAACGTGTGGAAAACAACAGAGGACCTGGTATTGGGTGGCCAGGTGACTGAACTTTCAGCTGGAGAGCATTTAGGGTACAATGATCAGAGCTCCCTAAGTTTTAAAACAGATTTAGGTATGAATTTTACAGGAGAGCATTAAATTGGAGCAGGACAAGTTACAAGAGTATTAGGCAGGAACTAGGGAAAGCTGAAGCAATAAAGTAATCAATGAACAATAAACTGTGAGTAGATGAAAGGCTGCAGATGTTGGAAATCCAAAGCAACACACATAAAATGCTGGAGGAACGCAGCAGGTCAGGTAGCATTTATGGAAATGAATGAACAGTTGGTGTTTCAGACTGAGACCCTTCTTCAGAATGGAAAGGAAGGGGAAAGATGCCAGAATAAAAATGTGGGAAGAGTAAACAATAAACTGTTCTGCCTTCAATACTATTATTACAAGCAAACTCATCACCAAATTCCAGACCTGGAAATCAATGCCTCCCTATGCAACTGAATGAATGCTAAGATTCTGTTCTAATTCCAACTGAGGAGGCACTTTGGATAACGGTGAGTACAGGAAGGAGAGAGAGCTTAGTGGCATGTATCATGACAGCAGTCATTCCCTCAATGTCAACTAAACAAAAGAGCTGCTCATCAACTTCAGAAAAGGAATGGTGGGGTTGCACATGCTCCTGCTTAGATTGAGAAGGTGGAGATTTTGAAGTGCATTAACTAGCTGAGGTAGATGGTGAAGGGTACATTAGCCCAAGAGAGGGCTGAAAGACCAGTCTGGTGGGACAAGTGGAAACAGAGAAAAAAAACCTATGAGCAGATAGAGTAGGATGGTGTTGGGACTTTGTGAGGGGAGGTAGAAAAGGGGGGGAGGAGGAGGGAGGGGTGGTGGAAAGTAGAGATAAAGACAGAAATGT
This sequence comes from Hypanus sabinus, assembly GCF_030144855.1. Lineage (NCBI taxonomy): Eukaryota > Metazoa > Chordata > Chondrichthyes > Myliobatiformes > Dasyatidae > Hypanus > Hypanus sabinus. The sequence goes on along the minus strand of NC_082715.1, from coordinate 67,486,334 downwards.
GAAAGGAAGCCAGCCATGGGAAGTGATAGAGAGGGTAGGCCAGGTGAGAAGAAATGTAAATGAATTCCAGCATCTCCAGTCTCTGATGTCTCCAAAGAAATTAAGGATTTGGTTAGGAAATAACATGAAAGCATATTCCAAAAAAGAAAACCACTTGACTTATCATGTCCATTCCTGGGATGCTATAACCTTATTGGAAATGTTGCTGAGAGAAGCACAAGACTGACTGGCCAATATTCTCTGTTATAGATGCGAAGAGCATGAGACAGGTACAAGTAAGTGAGGAAGGAGTGTTGTCTCATTGAAAAAGGAGGACATATCAAAAGTACTTTGAAATTACAGTTTTGAGGGATTATTCATTGAGGCCATATGCGTAGAACTTAGGCAAAAGAAAGGAAGGGTCACTCTAGACCTCCAATTGTCAACGGGGAGTTGAGGAGCAGTTAGTTGAATAATTGCTCATAGTTGTATGGATAATAGGGCTGTATTTGTGGGAGAAGTTAATTTCCCTGTATTGACTGGGGAACCTACAATGTTCAGCGTCCAGAGGGATGTAATTTGTGAACTGTATCCTGGAATATTTCCTGAGTCAATAAATGTATAGATTGTAAATACGTGGAGGGTTCAATACTGGACCTTCCCTAGGGTACAATGTGCAGTGAGTAACTGTTGTGATAGTCAGGGAGAAATTTGACTGTACTGACTATAATTCTATAAACCTGTTCATTCTAAAAATAGATTCTCTACACTCTCAATCCTGATGCAAGGCCATACCCTGAAATTCCAACCATTCCTTTGCCTCCTCAGTAGATGCTTTGCTGCTGATTCCTCCAGTAGTATGGTTTTCAATTGAAGTTCCTGCAAGTATAGTCTCCCTTCTGCATAAATATAAAAATTGATATGCAAGAGCATTTCTAAGCCTGTGCATTAATACTTTCAGTAGGAGACTGAAATACCAAGCAACCACTGCAGTCGGCATATGGAGCATAGTAATGATCTTCCAGTCAAGATGGTGCATATTTGTGCTTTGCATGAAGGTTGCAGCTCAGACTTAATTGTTGTTTAGTTGTTTTTGGGTTCATTGTGATGGTTTGGGGACAGAGAGCAAGGATAGGGGTCAGGTGGCATCCAGGAACATAGATGTTGGGAAATTAGAGCAGAGTCTAGGCCTCTGCTTCTTGCTCGAAGAGCAGCAACATGGATGTGTGACTAAGGACACCCATGGTTGAATATCGGGCTGGCAGACCCATGAGGACTAGGGCTGGTGGCCTCCCTAGCTCGGCAAATGGATTGGAGTTTCGTGCAGGCAGAAGGTACGAGGGCCGGTGACAAACCCACCCCAGGTTTGTGGGTCAATGGGACTGGGGTTTAAAGCCTAGTGTTTGGGGTCCCATCACTGGCAAGTCTGGAGTTCAAGGCCTGGAGTCTGAATGTTAATCCATGGTTTTCAGTTAACATTATCAGCAGAAATTCCTGGGGTTGAAACCAAAGTTCTAAATCCAAAGGTCAATAGGAAGTTCAGAAGTTGCGGCTTGGTGTCTGGAGTCCTGAGTCTGCAAGTTTCTGTGAGACTACATGGGAAATCAAAAGCCTAATATCTGTAAATCTGAGTCCAGTGGCTGGAGGTCGAAGATGGTCTGTCCTGGCGTTGGACGACTGTGTGTGTGTGTGTGGGTAAAAGGAAGGAACTGGGCTTGTTTTGCCATTGTTGTTTTGTCATTTGTTCTATTTTACTGCATTCTGTGTTTTGCTGAGCATGTTGGGCATGCTATGTTGCCACTGGAATGTGAGGCAACACTTGAGGGCTGCTCTTGGCACACACTTGGGTATGTTGGTTGTTAACACAAATGACGCATTTCACTATATGTTTCAATGTACATTTAATAAATAATCTGATCTGAAACTTGCCCCTCACATTGCCTTTAAACTCCACTCCCCACAACAGTAGGTCCTCTCGTGTTTTACATTTGAACCCTGGGGGGAGCAGATTCTGACTGTCTTAGTATCTATGCTTCTCTCAATTAAAAAAATCTCTGTCTCTACCAAGGATAGATTTTGAAGTTTGAAGTAGTGAAGGAATGGTGATGCCGTGCTGTAATCTATAAACAGATGTCTGGTGCAGGTACTGCTGCTGTCTAGGTGGTCCAAGGACAAATGGAGAGCAGTGAGATTGGATCTATTCTGGCAGTAGGCAAGTTGCAGTCATTCTAGGTCCTTGCTCAGTTAGTAGCCAATTATAGCCATGACTGGCCTCACAAGGCACTTTATCACAGCAGAGTGAGTGTTACTGGGTGATGGTTGTTGAGTCACCTTGCTCTTTTTGGGCATTGGTATCCTTGATGCTCTTTTAAAGCAGTTTGGAACCTCAGACCACACAAATGAGAGGTTGAAGACATCTATGAACACTCCAGCCAGTTGTCAGCATAGATTTCAGTACCTTGCCAGGTACACCATCAGAATCTGATGCCTTATAAGGGTTCATCCACTTTAAAAATGTTCTACTGTTGGCCCTATATAGAGATCGCAGGATCTCCAGATGCTGTGAGATTTTGTCCACGTGTAGTGTTATTCTCCTTTTCAAAGTGTGCATAAAAGTCATTGGGGAGTAAAGCAACAGTGCCATTTATGCTGTTAGTTTTTGCCTTGTAGGAAATAATAGCATGCAACCTCTGACAACGCTGTTATGCATACAATTGTGTATCTACCACGTCACATGTAATTGTCTTTTCACTCTCACAATGGCCTTTTGCAAGTCATACCCTGACTTTGTGTGGAATTCTGGATTACCAGTTCTGAATGCCACAGATCTGACATTCACTACATTGCAAATCTCCAGGTTCATCCAGGGCTTCTGGTGAAGGAAGACTAGCTATATTCTCGAAGGCATCTGCATGGGTCCCAACTATATCTACCTTTTTGGGAGCAATGTGGAAAAGACCGCATTTCCTCTGCATTTTCCAAATCCTATAAGGAGGCGATCAGAACTGAACACAATATTCCAAGTGAATAAAAAGCAAGAGTAAATAGTTGCAAGATCACCTCATGGCACTTGAACACATTACCCTGACTAACGAAGGCCTGCACAATGTACACGTTCTTAGTAATTGCATCAATTTATAGGGCAACTTTGAGGACGTGGAGCTAAGATCCCACTGTTCCTCCAAACTGCTTAGATTCCTGCCATTAACTCTGTATTCTGCCTTCCAATCTGAATCACTTCAAACTTTTCTTGGTTGAACTCCATCTGTCACTTTGTAGCTCTGCTCTGCATCCGGTCAATGTCTCATTTTAACCTAGATATTTGTCTGCATGATCGACAACTCTATTAACCTTTGTGTCATCTGCAAACTTACTACCCTACCCTCACACCTCTGCAGCCAAGTCATTTATTATAATCACAATGAGCAGGTGCCCATGTGGAACACCACTGGTCACTGACTTCCAGGCAGAATAGACGTCATCTATTACCACCCTAGGGAGCTTAACTTAAAGGAACCCTTAGGAGGCAGTGATAATAATGATTGAATTTATTCTGCAATTTGAGAGGGAGAAGCATAACTCACATATATCAGTATCACAGTAGAATAAAGGGAATTTCAGAGGTATGAGGGAGGAACTTGCCCAGGTGGATTAGAGGGGGATGACACCAGAACAGAGGTGGCTGAAGTTTCTGGGAATAGTTCGTAAGGTGCAGGATAGATATGTCCCACAGAGAAATTCTCAAATACCAGGGCTAGGCAATTGTAGCTGACAAGGGAAGTTAATGACTACATAAAAGCCAAGGAAAGGCCATATAAGATAGCAAAAATAAGTGGTAGCAAAATTTGAATGACCAGGAAACTTTTAAAATCCAACAAAAGGCAGGTGAAAAAGCTATAAGACTATGAAATATGAGGGCAATAGCCAATAATATAAAGCAGGATACTAAAAGATTTTTCAGTTAAACAATGAATAAAAGGGAGGTGAGAGTTGATGATGGACCACTGTAAAATTATGCTGGTGAGGTAGTAATGGAGGCAGGGGAAGGAACAAAGAAATGGCAGAAGAACTTAATGGTACCTTGCGTTCAGAGGGGTTAAGGTTGGAATTGGAGCAAGGGGTGGTGAAGTCGTCACTACCTCCTCCCATAGAAGCTGTCTGGCCTGCTGAGTTCTGCCAGCATTTTATGTTTTTATTAATGGTACTTTGCTTCATTCTTTACTGTGGAAGACAATAGCTGTATGTCAGAGGTCCGTGAGTGTCAGGAAGCAGGAGTGAGTGCCATTGCTATTAAAAAGGGAAAAGTGCAAGGTAAACTGAAAGGTCTTAAAGTGGATAAGTCACCTGGACCAGACAGACTACATCCCAGAGTCCTGAAAAAGGTTGCTGAAGAGCTAACTAATGCATTAGTCATGATATTTCAAGAATCACTTGATTCTGGCATGGTCTCAGTGCACTGGAAAATTGCAATATCACTCCACTCTTTAAGAAGGGGGGAAGACAAATGAGAGGAACTTAAGAGCCAATTAGCCTAACGTCAGTTGCCAGGAAAGTGTTGGAGTCCATTATTAAGGACGTTTTGGAGACTGACAATAAAATAAGTCAAAGTCAGCATGGTTTCTGTAAAGGGAAATCTTGCTTGACAAATCTGTTAGAAATTTTCAATGAACTAACAAACAGGGTGGGCAAAGGAGAGGTAGTGGATGCCATTCACTTCAATTTTCAGAAGGCATTTGTAAAGGTGCCACATATGAGGCTGCTTAAAAAGATTAAATGTTATGGGAAATATACTGGCATGGATAGAGGAATGACTGACAGACAGGAGGCAGTGAGTGAGAATAAAGTGAATCTTTTCTGATTGGCTGCCAGTGACTAGTGGTGTTCCTCAGGGGTCAGTATGAGGACAACTACATTTCACATTGTTTGTCAATGATTGAAATAGTGGAATTGAATTGAATTGACTATTCCTTACATCCTTCACATACACGAGGAGTGAAAATCTTTACATTACTTCTCTGTTTAAATGTGCCATGTGCAATCATAGTAATTTATAATAATTTATAATAAATAGAACAGTCAATGTAACAGAACTACACTCAAATCAGCGTGAGATAATCAATCTGATGGCCTGGTGGAAGAAGCTGTCCTGGGGCCTGTTGGTCCTGGCTTTTATGCTGCAGTACCGTTTCCCGGGTGGTAGCAACTGGAATAGATCATGCTTGGGGTGACTTGAGTTCCCAATGATCCCACAAGCCCATTTTTCACACCTGTCTTTATAAATGTCCTGAATCATGTTCACAACTACAGATGTGCTGGGCTGTCCACACCACTCTCTGCAGACTCCTCTGACTAAGGGAGGAACAGTTCCCATACCAGGCAGTGATGCAGCCAATCAAGATGTTTTCAATTGTGCCCTTTAGAAAGCTCTTAGGATTTGGGGCCCCATACCAAACTTCCTCAACCATCTGAAGTGAAAGAGGTGCTGTTGTGCCTTTTTCACCGCACAGCTAGTGTGTACATTCCACGTGAGGTCCTCGGTGATGTGGATGCTGAGGAACTTAAAGCTGTTTACCCTCTCAACCCCAGATCCATTGATGTCAATAGGGGTTAGACCATCTCCACTCCTCCTGTAGTCCACAGCCAGCTCCTTTGTTTTGGAGATATTGATTGAGAGGTTATTTTCTTAACACCACCGTCAGAGAGATGACTTCTTCCCCGTAAGCCACCTTGTTATTGTTTGAGATTAGACCAATCAATGCAGTGTTGCAGCAACTTTAATTGGCAGATTAGAACTGTGAGTGGTGACACAGTTATGTGTATACAGGAAGTAAAGGAGGGGACTTAGTACACAGCCCTGAGGAGCTCCTGTGTTGAGATTCAGAGGGGTGAAGGTGAGGGAGCCCACTCTTACCACCTGCCAGCAATTTGATAGGATGTCCAAGATCCAGCTGCACAAGGCGAGGTCTCTGAGCTTCCTGTCGAGCCTGGAGGGAATTATGATGTTGAATGCTGAATTGTAGTCTAAAAACAGCATTCTTACATAAGCAACCATCTTTTCCAGATGTGCAAGGATGATATGTAGAGCAGTAGATATTGTGCCATCTGTCGATGGCTTGACGGCTTTGTGGCAAAGTTTGTGGATGATACGAAGACAGGGAGAAGTGTAGATAGTGCTAAGGAAGCAATGTGATTGCAGCAAGACTTAGACAAATTAGAAGAATGGGCAAAAAAGCAGCAGATGGAGTACAGTGTTGGGAAATGTGGGATAATGCATTTTGGCAAAAGGAACAATAGTGCAGACTATTCTCTAAACGAGAAGAAAATTCAACCATCAGAGGTGCAGAGGGTCTTAGCAGTCAATGTGCAAAGCTCCCAGAAGATGAGTCTGTGATAAAGAAGGCAAGCGTGATGTTGACATTTATTTCAAGGGAAACAGGATATAAAAACAAGTAGATAATGCTGAAGCTTTGTAAGACACTAGTCAGGCTGTACTTGGAGTATTGGTAACAGTTTTGGGCCCCTTATCTCAGAGGAGCTTCATTCTGAGAATGAAGGGGTTAACATATGAGGAGCATTTGGCAGGTTTTGGCCTGTGCTTGGAATTTAGAAGAATGCATGGGACTCTCATTGAAACCAAATGAATATTGAAAGGACTAGATCAGGTGGATGTGGAGAGGATGTTTCCTATGGTGGGGGTATTGAGAACTAGAGGCCACAGCCTCAAAATTGAGGGGCAACTTTTTAGAACAGAAGTAAGGAGGAATTTTTTTTAGCCAAAGAGTGGTGAATCTTTGCAATGCTGTGCCACAGACTGTGGTGGAGGCCAAGTCCATGGGTATTTCCGAAGCGTAAGTTGATAGATTTCTGATATATTGGAGCATCAAGAGATATGCTGAGAGGGCAGGTGTATGGAGTTGAATGGGATCCAGGATTAGCCATGGAACAGACTCGATGGGCTCAACAGCCTAATTCTGCTCCTATGTCTTATTGTCTTATGGTCCTTCGTTGTATAAACCAACTCTGAATCTACATAGTCAAGTCTTCTTAGATCTGATGCCTCCTGATTTCTGAATGAGGGAACCTTGTTACACATGTTACTAAAATCCATTGGCACCACATCCACCATTCTACCACCATCAGTATGATTTGTCACATCCTCAAAAATTCAGTCAGGCTTGTGAGGCATGATTACTCCGCAGAAAGCCATGCGGTCTAACCCTAATCAGACTATGGTTTTCCAAATGCTCTTAAATCTTCACTCTTTAAAAATTTAATCCAATAATTTGAGTACCATTGAAGTAAGACTACAGTTCCCAGGTTATCCCATTAGCACCACGGTTGAAGAGTAGTTAGTGTGCTCAGGGTGTCAGAGCTTGGACTTCAGTCCAAGCGTCCTCTGTAAGGAGCCTGTATGTCCTCCCTGTGGAATATGTGGGTTGTCCCTAGGTGTTCTGGATTCTTCCCACAGAATAAAAATATATTGGGTAGGTAAATTGGTCATTTTAAATTGACCTGTAATTGGATTAGAGGTAAATTAGTGTTGATGGGAGTTGCTAAATTTAAGTTATCCTACTCACGCTCTTGAACACTTTTTTTTGCCACCCTCCAATCATCTGGTACCACTCCTGTGGCCAGTGAGGATGCAAAAATCATCACCAAAGGTGTAGCAATCCCCAGTAACTTGGGTGTATCCTATCTGGCCCCTGGGCCTTCTTTATACTAATGTTTTTCAAAGGTTCCAGTGCATAATCTTTCTGAATGTCAATATATTCTAACATGTTTTACCCTGTTGTCACAAACATCAAGGTCTCTCTCACTAGTGAATGCTGAAGCAAAACATTCATTAAGGGGCACCCCTAACTTCTTCAACTCTAGGCAAATGTTTCCTCTTCTATCACTGATTGGTTCTACCTTCACTCTAGCCACCCTTTTGTTCTTCACACAAGTGGAGAACACCTCGTTGTTTTCCTTAATCCTATCTGACCAGATGTTGCCGATCTCTTGTTCCACATCTCCTCATCCTACCATACTTACCTGCCTCAATGGGGCAAAGATATCCAAAACCCAAAGCAACTGCTCTCTAAACAACCCACACATTTCATTTGTAAATTTCTATGACTATATGTATTCCCAATTTACAATCCAATGTAAGATGTTGGAAAAGCTTTGTAACTCAGTTGAGGATGTTGTTGTTGAGAGGCTCACTGAGTTGCCTTGTTAGCCTGCAGATGTTTTGTTACCCAGCTAGGCAACAAGACAACTTGCTGAGCCACTCAACCCAAGTTACAAATCTTTTCCATGCCCAGCTAGGTAACAAAACATCTGCAAGCTAACAAGCCAGCTCGGCGAGCCACTCAACAACAATACAGTCCTATGTTTCTGTCTAATTGCATCATAATTCCCTTCTCCCCAGCTAAATACTTCCCAATACTCTCTGCTCCTATCCCTCTGCAAGGCTATGGTAAAGGTCAGGTTGTAATGGTCTCTTTCTCTGAATTTCTCACTCACCAAGTGATCTGACACCTGACCTGGTTGATTGCTTAGCACCACATCCAGTGTGGCCTCTCCTCTGGTTGGCTTGTCTACAAATTTTGTCAAGAACCTAATAAATTCTGCCCATCTAAACAACCATACAAAATGCTGGACAGGACTGATGAAGTGTCTTGGCCCGAAATGTTGGCTGTTTACACTTTTCCCTAGATGCTGCCTGCCTTACCAAGTTCCTGCAGCAAGTTGTGTGTGTTGCTTGGATTTCCAGCACCTGCAGATTATTTTTGTGTTGGTGATCCACCCTATCTAAGCTTTTTGCACTAAGAAGGTATCAATATTAGGGAACTTGAAGAACCCAAGACAACAACCCTGTTATTTTTTGCACCTTTCCAAAATCTATCTCTTGATCTGTTTCTTAGTGTCTGTTGGTATGGGGGAGGGGGGCTGGGGCAGGAGTCTATAGAATCCTCCCAATACAGTGATTGCTCCCTTCCTGTTTTGATTTCTGCTGACACTGATTCAATAGACCATCCCTCCATGACTTCCTCCCTTTTTACAATTATGATGCTATCCTTGATTAGCAATGCCACTCCCCTTATCTTTTATATCCCTCGTTATTTCTATTGAAACATCTAAATATGAGAACATCCAGCAACATTCCTGTCCTTGTGCAATCCAAGTCTCAGAATTGGCCACAATATTATATTTGCATGTACTCAGTTCATCACCCTTGTTGCTGTAAGGAGTCTCTGTATATCCTCCCTCTGGAATGTATGTGTTTTCCCTGGATGTTCTAGTTTCCTCCCATAGTCTGAAGACGTACCAGGTAGGTTAATTGGTCATTGTAAATTTTCCTATGACTAGGTTTGGGTTAAACTCGGACTGTCAGGGGCTGCGTGTCAGCGTGGCTCAAAGGGTCAGAAGAGAATAATCCGCACCGTATCTCCAAATAAAAGTAAAATAATTCCTCAGCCACACATCCTATTCTTACCCTCACTGGCATGTGGCACAGGCAACAATCCAGAGATTACTACAATTGTGCTCTTGCTTTTCAGTTTTGGCTGTCTCTTCAGGATCTTATCCTTTTTCCTACCTATAACATTGGTACTAAAATGTACCATAACTTCAGGCTGCTCATGCATATTAAAATTCCATCTGTCACTTCTTTCCCCATATCTGTCACTGATCTCTCACCCATTGTGTTCTTTAATAGTTTTTTACATTGTGTAAAAAAATTTTCTATCGTCTGTGAATTTGCTAATCCTTCCATCAATATTTTCATCCATACCATTGATCTATCAACAAATGACAGCTTGTACTTCTTCCCCCTTCCTCCACCTTCTTAATCTGGCTTCTGACCCTACCAATCCTAATGTAGGGTCTCAGGTCAAAAAGTCATCTGCTTTTTACACCCCCCCCCCCCAAAGATGCTGCTTGCCAGTGTCCCATCTAGTATTTTTTAATAGCTGCATGGATCAATAATTGTTCTGAGCAGGAAGTTTCTACACTGCCTGAAAACTGCACAGCAATTTTTGGGTTTATTTTGTATTATGCTTGCTATGAGTATATAGAATGAAAATTGAAAAAATTTTCTTACCTGTCTATTCCAGCTGTGTGGCAACAGATGCTACGTGCGTGGGAGCATTTCAGTTGCTGTGCGGCCATGCACCCATGCAGCTTAGAGGGGATAGTACTACCCGGCTTGCTGAGCCCCCCAGCATTTTGTGTGGGTTTCAGTTACTAACAATTCGGTGCAGAAATGGTACTCTTCTGCACCTGCAGCCTATCCACTTCAAGGTTTGATGTTCGGAGATGTTCTTCTCCTCACCACTGTTGTAATGTGTGGTTATTTCAGTTACTGTCATGTTCACGTCAGCTTAAATCAGTCTGGCCATTTTCCTCAGACGTCTGTCATTAACAAGGCGTTTTCATCCACAGAACTGGATGTTTTTTGTTTCTTCCTTCATTCTCTCTAAACTCTAGAAACTGTTGTGCATGAAAATCAAGGAAATCAGCAGTTTCTAAGATCCTCAAACCAGCACATCATTCCACTGTTAAGGTCCTATTGATCACATTTCTTCTTAATTTTTATTTTGAATAACAACTGAACCTCTTGACCATGTATGCATACTTTTATGCACTGAATTGCTGCCACATGATTGGCTGATTATATATTTGCATTAACAAGCAGGTGTATAAAGGCCACTGAATGTATACTGGGAAAGCTGAAATCACCCATGACAATGATCTTGTTTTTGCACCTTTCTCTAATCAGCTTGCATAACTGTACCCCAATGAACTGCTGGCTGTTGGAGGTATAATCCCATCAGAGCAATAGCACCTTTCTTATTTTTGGGTTCTGTCCACATATACTCAGTAGGAAAGCCCTCCATTATGTTTCCTCTAAGTGAAGCTATGATATTCTCTCTGATTAGAAGTCTTTCTTCCTTTTAAGTCTCTACTTCCTCTAAAATTCTGAAACCCTGGAACATTAAACCTCTGCTCCTGTCTATCAGCCAATCCTTAGTATTGATCCAATATCTATGTTCAACTCCCAAACCCTTAATACTCCTTGCATTCAAATCATTTGAATCCTTCCGTCCCGTTGTGTATATACTGTCCCTTGCTCTTGCCTATTCTTCCATACAGACTTACTGACCATGACAGTAAGATTGCTTCTTCTCAATCCCTCTACCTTCTGAATTTGTGCTCTGGTTAGCATTCAATTCTGTATAAATTTACAGCTTCCCATCTGCTTCATGCTACTGCCCCTGCCAATCTAGTTTAAACTCTGCCCAGAAAACCAACCCATCCAGGAAAGTATGCCTCACCCAGAAATTGCTTGAAAAAGGGGGAGAAAATAACATATGTAAAGAGTTATACAATGCTGTGCTGCTATATGAATTTATATGAATCTATGCATCTCTCTGTCAGGGCAACTCAAATTTAGAAGATAATTTCAACTGCTATATTATACATTTGGCCATATTATCAATAGCTGGTTTCTGCCTCATATTTGGTCAACTACTAGTGGGTAGATTCTAGGTTTAATTTCTGTTTCTTTACATTATCTCCCAGAGACAACTGCTCAGTTAAAAACACAAAAAAACGTAAGGGCTTAAGAAAATAGGAAAGGAGTTCACATCAGTGTCTTCAAACTTACCTGTTGCATTGGACGACTGGAAGCTGACCCAAGTGCAGGACACCGACACATAGGTAGCATTAACATAAGTGTGTTTATTAATAGGAGCAAGGAAGGCCGAAGAGCGAGGATTAAATGCTTATGTGGACATGAACGTTGGACAACAAACTGGAGAAGCTTAGACCCAGAGCTTAGTCATGGATCCTGGACTTGGACACAAAGTCTGGACTCTGACATGGAGCCTGGACTTGGACTTGGACTTGGACATGGAGCTTGGACTGGGACTGGAACTCGAACACGGATCCTGGACTGGGACTTGGACACAAAGCCGGGACTCAAACCTTGGACATGGAGCCGGGACTTGGACTTGTAATGACAAAACCAAACAATGACAGACGTTTCATATCTTGGCTCGGAGTAGCGGCAAATGGCCAGCAATTCTCAGCTGGCCACGAAAACGTCAGAATTCTAAAAGCAACCTCAGGCGCTGAAGCAACTTCGAGTCCACTATTCTCGGCGGCCCGAAATGTGCATTGCCACACTGGCTGAGGTGACGGACCAGCCCTGAGTAGATGTAAGCCGGAGTTTTTATGCTGCCAGTTTGGATGAGAATCAGGTGCCTTAATCAAGGGGCCTGGTAGAATATGGGGAAAAGGAAATCAACAGAAATGAGGAGTCAACGGGCCAGACTGTGACACTACCTCATCATTTAACATAATCGTTGTTGATCTATTCTAGTCTCAACAGACATTTTTCTTTATTTTTCCAATTATTTTATATAACTAGTAAACAGAAGTGATAAAAAGGTGAAAAAGAGACACAAGATGCCAGTAAATCAAAGTTTTATTGTGTAGTGCAATAATTAATCCAAAACAGCTGCCAAAGACAACTGACTCCAACGTGACTTGTACACTTGGTAAACTGCAATGTGGTGCTCAGTGCGCATAACATCCTTAAATACAGAGGCTGTTCATAGAGTCATAGTACATGAGAGCACAGAAACAGGTCCTTTGGCCCATCTAGTCCACATTGCCCTGATCTTTTACCTAATCCCATCTACCTGCACCTGCACCTTCTCATCCATGTACCTATTTAAACTTTTCCTAAATGTTACAATAAACCCTCATCTACCACTTCTGCTGGCAGCTGATTCCAGACTTGCAGCACTTGCTGAGTGAAGAAGCTCCTCCCCAGATTCCCCCTAAATATTCCAGTTTTCATCCTAGACCTATGATTTCTCATTCTATTCTCACTCAAACTGTGGGGAAAAAGCTTTCATGCACTCACCCTTTCTATACTCATAATTTTGTATACCTTGATAAGATCTCCCATCATTCTCTTGCACTCCAGGGAATAAAGTCCTAACCTATTCAACCTTTCCATCGAACTCAGGTTCTCAAGTCCTGACAATACGTTTGTATGCCTGTATTCATATTAGGATGAAATCATATGTGCACTCTATCATCTTTATGCAATGCACAAATAATACCATCCTGATAGGAATACAGATTTAGCAAATATCATAGGCTTTGAAGAGAAGAACAAGCTTTATCCAGCTGTGGTTTGAGATAAAGGTAAGAGTTGGTCGTCTAGCATTAATGAAGTCTGGAATAATGTCAATGATCCCAATGGGGACTACCATTACCAGTTCCCTTAAGTGGGACAAGCACATTATGCTCATCACTAGGAAAGCCCAGCAGAGATTATTCTTCCTATATCATCTTAGGAAATTTAACATCTCAGCGTGTTCTCTGATGGATTTTTACTCAACCATCATTGAGAGTGTTGTGACCACCACTATCACTGTTTGGTTTCCACCACTTCCTCCCTCTCCAAGTCCACATTGCAGCGAAGTGGAGAAGATTATTAGCTGTCAGCTATCAACATTAAAAGACCCTTTCATCGCCAGAGTGAAGAAAAGGGCTAAAAAAATTACTACCGACTCCACCCACCATAACAATCACCTATTCATCAAATTGCTATCTGGGAGATATACAAGGCCATCACCACCAGGACTACACATCATCTCCAAAGGTTCTTTCCTGTAGCTATCCAGCTTCTCAACAAAACATTATCCCTAAAGTTCCAATACAACATCTGATAAATGGTCTTTCCTGTCCTCCTTGTTCCATTGATAATTATTTAGTCTGTTCATATGTTCACATTTATTTAAGTTTGATTATTGATATTTGTGCTAATTGTTGATTGCTAATGGCTGTTTGCACTATTGTCTTGTAAATTTTTGGTTGCTATTGTGTTGTCTGTTATGGTATTGTCCTATGTTTTAATGCCTGGAACCAAATCACAATCAATTCCAATATGTTTCACATATTAGCAATAAAGTGATTCTGATTCTGATTATCTTCCGTCCCACATGTGCCCTTGCTCATCCTGGGGAGACATAGGCATCCACTTCTGAAAGGATAATATATCATTGGTCATCAGGGGCGTATATTGATCCATTATCATCTATCACTTGAAGTCAGATTGATTCCAATTTGGCTCCACTGATTGAAGTTGAGAGTTTCTATCTTGCAAAGTTTGTCATTGCACGATGTGAGTTTCTGAGCATCACAGAATTACACACACACATTCAAACTGCACAGCAAACTCTGAATGGTGCAGTTTATTGTTTCTCTTCTTGTTATGGCTAGTCTGTGAGGAGGACCTTGTTTTAACAAAATGCTGAAAAGGGATGCCATCAAAGTAATAAAGACATCAAGCCATTTTGCAACTGAGCCTGGATATTTAGCAGTTTTATTATATTATATTTCTCTTGCTTAAATTACCATTTAGGATATGTACATCAAATTGACAGAAATGCTCCCTGCTTAAATAAGTGCAATTAATAAACTCCAAATTATATAAATAAATAAATATAATGTCAGGTCGAATTATTATGTTAATTAAATAATTGACATTATCTTTTTCTCTGAAGTATTCTGTGATTAGACTCTACAGTTTACTTTGTTGGTGCCACTAATAGCTTAACAGAGGAAAATGGCCAAAGTAAACAACCAGGGGAACATTCTCACACAGAATGTGTAGGAACAACAGTTTGTAACTGAAGCTGAATTCACAACTGAGAGAAGGATTGTTTTGTGCAGAGTAAGAATTTTGCAGGTGTTTTTAATATTAAAATCACTCATATTGTAGGAGAGAGTGGTGGTTCAACAATTCTATCTTCTTTAATGTATTTTGTTTTGTATTATTATAGTTAACTTTATTTATTAACCTAAATTTGAAATTTATTTCAAATATCTTAGATTAATTTGATTTTCATGATTCGTTTATTTTAGGTTTGAATTGCTGGCTATGGGAAAGCAAATACAGTACATAAAGATCTCTCAGTGCCTGTGAAAACATTTTACATCAACAATTTGTGATTATTTTTCAATTGTACAACCATATAAGAAGAATTTCAGAAATATAGAGACCTTGACGTTGTGATGGGTTGCACAAGAGACTTTAATATTCAAGGAATCAATATATGAAGGGTTAGTTCAGGAAAATGCTAAAAATATCAGCTATGGTATTATTCAAAGGGAGAACATTCACAAGATGCTGAATGCCCTTTGTCTGCTTCTATTTTTTCTGGTGTATTAGGATTGGAGTGCTAGTCATTTGAGTGTAGAGTGGGCTCAGTTCTCAAGGTGGTTCATCTAGGGGTTCTGGGGATGCATAGTGAGATTCTGAGTATTTCATATTGTCAAACAGCAGAGAAACAGACTTTTCAGTCCACTGCAGCCATGTTGACCATCAGGAGTTTATCTATACTAGCCCCACTTACAGCACATGGTCTGAACTTTCTATGGCAATTCTGTGCCTGTCAATGATTAGGACTAAAATCCAGCTGAGAGGGTTGCAAAGCAAAGGAACTTGAAGGAAAGCTGTTATATAGATTAAGTTTTTATCTTAAAGGAGACCCATGAAGTAAATTTCCAGAACTAGATTTGTATCCTGGGATCTGCTCAAGAAGGTTGCATTTAAATCATGCATATTATTATATTTACTGTTAACTGCGCTGTCCAAGGCCTATGCATGCACTATGGAAAATCTCACATGTGGTATCCAGACAATACTGCTGTACATCACTCCATATTATGATAAATGCAGGGAAAACCAAAAGATCACTTTCTGATCCCAGATAACAATCTGAATGATAATATGGTTAACCGGATCAACAAAGTTGCAGATGACACCAAGACTGGGGGTGGGAGGGGGGGGCGGTGGTTAGTAGTGGACAGTGAGGAAGACTATCAGATCTTGCAGTGGGAAAATGGGCAGAAAGATGGCAGATGGAATTTAATAGAGTTGCACTTCTGTAGGACCAACCAAGAGAGATCTTACACAATGAACAGCTGGACACTGAGGAATATGACAGACATAGGGACCTGGGATTACAGGTCCATAATTCATCGAATGTGGCACCTCAGGTAGATAGGGTCATTAAAAAAGGACATTGAACTTCATAAATCAAACTATTGAGTACAGGAGATGAGATGTTATGTTGAAGTTGTATATGACATTGGTGAGGCCTAATTTGGAATATTGTTTGCAGTTTTGGTCACCTACCTACAGGAAAGATGTAAATAAGGTTGATAGAGATATACTAAATTATCAGGGGTATAGATAGACTATAAGTAAGCAGATATTTCCACTGAGGTTGATAGGACTACAACTAGAGGTCATGTGTTAAGGTGAAAGGGGAAAAGTTTAAGGGAACATGAGGGGAAACTTCTTCACTCAGAGGGTTGTGAGAGTATGGAATGAGCTACCAATGCAAGTGTTACATTTGAGCTTGACTTCAACATTTAAGAGAAGGTTAGATATTTACATAGATGGTGGAGGTATGGAGGATTATGGTTCCAGTGCAGGTTGATGGGAGTAGGCAGTTTAAATGGTTCAGCATGGGCCAGATGGGCCAAAGGGCCTGGTTCTGTGCTGTACTTTTCTATGACTCTAAGTAATTTCCCAGCTTTCATTAATAGCTTTTCATAGAAATTCAACAGCAGACTGTGCATAATCAAGGCACTGCATAAATGGATTTCTAGGTCAGTGTGCTTTGTTTGGCTGCCTCTGTCTCTAGCCTATTCTGTTCGGTAAATGTACCTCAATTTTAAGAAGATTGAGACAAGCAAGACTCCCCCACCTCATCCTCTGCGTTCTAAAGGAGCACCATTGAGAGCATCCTGACAAGTTGCATCTCCATCTGGTCTGGGAGCAGTTGAGCATTGGATCAGAAGTCCCTAAAATGGACTCTGAGAACATCTGAGAGGATCATAGGGGTCTCCCTACAGTCCATCAGAGACATTTATCAGGAGCGGGGCAACGCAGGGCCCTATGTGTTACTAATCATCCTGTTCATCCATCAAGAATCCTCTTTAACTTCTACCATCAGGCAGGAGTCTACCATGCATAAAAACAAGAACAGTCAGGGTGAAAAACAGTTTCTTCCCTCAGGCCATTAGGCTTCTGAACTCCCTGCTGCACTGTATTCCAAGTGTCATTGGTTAATCTGTTCCGTACCTTACATTACTTAATATTAATACACTCAGTCTGTTATCTATATGTGATTCATCTGTTTCAAGCTGTTTCTGAGTTGCTGTGTGTGTACCTTCAGGCTTCTGTACCTCTTACCTGATGGTAACAGTGAGAAAAGGGCATGCCCTGGGTGATGGAGGTCCTTAATAATGGATGCTGCCTTTCCGAGACACTGCTTCCTAAAGATGTCCTGAGTACATTGTGGGATAGTATCCAAGATGGAGCTGTAGATTTACAACCCTCTGCAGCTTCTTTCAGTCTTGTGCAGTAGCCCCCCCCCCCCCCCATACCAGACAGTGATGCAGCCTGTCAGAATGCTCTCCACAGTACATCTATAGAAGTTTTTGGGCGTATTTGTTGACATGCCAAATCTCTTCAAATTCTTAATGAAGTATAGTCGCTGTCTTGCCTTCTTTATAACAACATTGATATATTGGGACCACGTTAGATCCTCAGAGATTTTGACACCTAGAAATTTGAAACTGCTCACTCTCTCCACTTCTGATACCTCTAAGAGGACTGGTATGTGTTCCTTTGTCTTACCCTTCCTGAAGTTCACAATCAGATCTTTCATCTTACTAACATTGAGTGCCAGGTTGTTGCTGCAGCACCACTCCACTAGTTTGTATATCTCACTCCTGTACACCCTCTTGTCACCAGCTGAGATTCTACCAACAATGGTTGCAACGTTAGCAAATTTATAGATGGTACTTGAGCTATGCCTAGCCACACAGACATGTATTTATAAAGAGTAGAGCAGTGGGCTAAGCACACACCCCAAGGTGCTCCAGTGTTGATTATCAATGAAGAGGATATGTTATCCCCAATCCACACAGATTGTGGACTTCCAGTTAGGAAGTCAAGGATCTAATTACAGAGGGAGGTACAGAGGCCCAGGTTCTGCAACTTCTCAATCAGGATTGTGGGAATGATGGTATTAAATGCTGAGCTATAGTTGATTAAATATATCCTGACCTAGGTGTTTGTGTTTTCCAGGTGCCGTTGACGATAAGCAAATTGCAGTGGGTCCAGGTCTTTGCTGAGGCAGGAGTTCAGTCTAGTCTTGACCGACCTCTCAAAGCATTTCATCACTGTTGATATGAGCACTACCGGGCGATAGCAAGGTATTGAATTGTTCCTATCACAGTATAAAACAACATTTCATAAAAATGTGTTTCAGTTCGACTGGGAACAATTTCAAAATCGTGCTATCAGAGTTGGTTTTATGTAGTCAAAGCAACAATTCAATGAATTGCTGGTTGGTAGCTTTGAACTTGCAATGGTCAATATTCTCATTCCACCGAGATTTAACACTGAGCGTCATAGGAAGTCATTCCTACCTGTGGCCATCAAACTTTACAACTCCTCCCTCAGAGTGTCAGACACCTTGAGCCAATAGATTGGTCCTGGACTTTATTTCCACTTAGCATAATTAACTTATTATAATTTAATTATTTATTGTTTTATATTGCTATGTTCCTTCACTATTCTAGGTTGGTGTGGCTGTAACGAAACCCAAATTCCCTCAGGATCAATAAAGTATGTCTTTCTGTCTGTCTGTCAGCACTGTCAGTCACCACAAGAGGGTGGTACAGCCCTTTTTCTTCTTTTGTTTGATTTTTAAATAAACAATGCATGGTACAAGTTAGTTCTGTTGACAACATATATCAAGAAAATGCGTTATTAGTGTTCTAAGCAACCTGTTCAGTTTTAACCTCGGAAGTTCAGTCATACTGGGGAAGTTACAAGTTCTGCCTGCACTAGTGATTACTCCTGCTGAGTAAGGTCTCTATCCTTCATTGGCTTCATCTGGGATTGCAGATTTAATTTTCCCCCTTGTACCAGCTTATAGTCACATGTTGGGAATAAGTGTGAATACAAGAATTGAGAAGTATCTGAATAATCACCTGAATTTAAAACTACAGATAAAGTGCTGGTAAGTGGGATCAGATATAGCAGGGACATGGTGATATGAAAAATTTGTTTTCCTGCTGTATGATTCTATGGCCAATTTGCCATAGATTTCTCAGAATTTGTTAGAACTGGAACTTCCATGGTCCTACAACATGGGTATTCATTCTCTGAGGGTAATGCACAGAGTTTGTTACATTCACAGTGCTATTTCATATTTAACCAAACTTCCTAGGCACCAATTTAACCACGAAAGACACTGTCATGTAAAACATCTGTATCATTTTGTCAGCTACATACAAAAGCTTCCTCTGAGCACATTGGAATTATCAGAAAAAGTGTGTTATTTTGTAAATGAAAGCATTTTTGCACTGTTGGAAGCTAAAGCTGCATTTGCAGTTATCTGGCATAGAATAATGATGAAATTCACATTGGATGACCTCTGAGAAGAATATTGGATTGCAGAATTATAGAGTACGGATGTCCAATTCTTCCCCAGCTGCCATTAGTGAAACAAATTAGGTACTTTGGAGTACATTCATTTAAATATATTACTACTTTCTCCTTCCCTTCCTCATATAATTTAACATTACTTAAAACCTTTCAGTTATGCAAGAGATCTCTCTCAGAAAGACTGTCTGACCTCCAGTTGAGCCATTTAAAGAGGCATTCACTATCTAATTTGGACTGTTCTCACAGGCATGGTGTACTAATCGTCAATGATTGACTCTGTACTTCTTCATCAGTAGTCACCCGCAATGCTAGAAGATGACTGCAATCATCTAGATTTCCTTGGCTTTGAAAACAATAGTGCATTCAACTGAATCCATTAGGGCAAAAATCCACCTTTGAAATCTATATACGGCACTGGCTTCATTTCATGGAAAAGGGAAATCAGAGCTTTGTGATATGTATAAATAATGATGTAACATCCATAATTGTAGCGATGCAACCATTGTACTTGAAATATAACAGCTGAACCTTCTTCTGACTGTTGCAGTTAGATTTCTGGACAAAAACTATCTTGTTTTCAATGGACAGCAATGATGTGACACTCACAAAATAAGATTAAAATGCATTTTGTGGGTTACAGGTCTATCACATCATCACACTGCTGCAAAACTTCATAATAAGTATTTTCTTGATTTTCAATCTAACTCCTCTACATCCTTTTTCTAGAAATTGTTGACTGGAGATGGGAGCAGATCCAAATTTGTCTAGAATTTATTATTATAATTCACCATACTTAATAAACAGCTGAGTAAGTGAGGTAAGAATGCTTCTGCAGTACTTGCAGGATCAGAGTAAGTGAGAGATATCAAAAGAGATGCAGGTAATATGGTGACAGCAACTTTGAAGTCGAAGTGTGGGCTATGGTGAATGTCAGACTGATGTAGAAGGTATTTTATCCTTCTTTCTCAGTAGAAAGGAATTGGGGAGATAAAGGATATGGAAGCTAAGGCAGGGGTATACTCCTGCAGAATGAGGCTGATCAGAGACACTTCCAGTATCCCTGCTGACCGTACCCGCAGGAAGTGAGCCCAGCTGCAGCTTTTGTCAGTCCACAAGGAATAGTTGGAGCTGCCGATGAATTCACAGTGATGAGATTAAGGCATGGAACAGTATTTGGAATTCTGGTACTTATTGAATCATCTAAGCAAGGTTGAGACAGTTCTTGCAGCTTAATGTTCCAGCATACAGATGTTTCTGAGATGACAGAGCAGAATACCTAAGAGGAAGTGGGTATCAGTCCATGAATTATGAAGAACATAGCAGCAGTAATTGGAGAGGATACCCTGGAGGTATCATCCATATTTGGGTCATTAGGATAAAACATAGGAGGAATAACCATTTCAAGGTTCAAAGTTCAAAGTAAATTTATTATCTAAGTATATACTATATGTCACCATATACAACCCTGAGATTTGTTTTGGTGAAAGACACCATCCAACAGGACAGATGAAGAACCAATGTGCAAAAGACCACAAACTGTGCAAATACAAAGGAAAATGGAAATAATAATAATAATAATAATAATAATAATAATAATAATAATAATAATAATAATAATAAGCAATTAGGTGTCCTTGAAAATTAGTCAACAGTTTGTGGGAACAGTTCAGTGATGGGGTGAGTGAAGTTATCCCAGTTGGTTCAAGAGCCTGATGGTTAAGGAGTAATAACTGTTCCTGAACCTTGTGGTGAGGGTCCTGAGGATCCTGTACTTTCTTCCTGATGTCAGCAGCAAGCAGAGAGCATGGACTGGATAGTGGGGGTCCTTGATACTGGATGCTTCTTTGCTGTACCATTGCTCCACATAGATGCAGTCAGTGGCAGGAGAGCTTTACTCGTGATGGACTGGGCCAAATCCAGTACTTTTTATTAGGTTTTTCATTTGTATTGGTGTTTCCATACCAGGCCATGATGCAACCAGTCAATATGTTCTCCACCACACATTAGTTGAAAGACAATAAATTAGAATTAAGCCTTACATTAGTGGTAGGGACATTGCTGAGAAAATTCTGATTGACTTTGCTTGGAAAGGTTGGGTCGGATTAGGACTCAGCATGATTTTATGCAGAGGAGATCGTGTCTCGCTAATTCAAATTTCAAAATTCAAAGTAAATTCATCATCAATATATAAATATATATGTCATCATATACAACCTGAGATTTATTTTTTTGCGGACATACTCAATAAATCTACAATAGAATAATAATCATAACAGAATCAATGAAAGACCCTCCAACTTGAGTGTTGAATCAGTGTGCTAAAGACAACAAACTCTGAAAATACAAAAAGATGGAAATAATAATAATAAATAAATAATCAATAACTATTGGGAACATGAGATGAAGAGTACTTGAAAATGAGTCCATTGATTGCTGGAACATTTCAATGAAGTGAAGTTGAGTAAAGTTACCCCTTTTGGTACAAGAGCTTGATGGTTGAGGGGAAGTAACTGTTCCTGAACTGTTCCTGACTCAGTGTGAGTCCTGAGACCCTTGTACTTTCTTCCTGGTGGCAGCAGTGAGAAGAGAACATCTTCTGGAAAGTGGGGGTCCCTGAAGATCGATGCTAGTTTCATGCTAAAGCATTTCATGTAAATTTGCTCAGGGGTGGGGAGGGTTTTACCCATGATGGCCAAGACCATATCCATTACTTCATTTAGGATTTAGAAATAATTCATTGAATTATTTGAAAAGGTAACTAAGAAAATCAGAGTGACTACAGTTAAGTTTTAGACAGGTTCCATGTTGTAGTCTGGTCCAGAATATTAAGGCAAAAGGAAAATGGAATAGCAAATTCAATCCAGAATTATCTTTATGATCTGAGGAAAAAATGGATTAATGTTTTTCTGATAAGAAGTCTTTAACAAGTGGAGTACATCAAGAATATCTCACCCAGCATCCTCTCCTGACCTTCCCCTTTCTAAAGCAGAACAATCTTTGTCACCCTTCAGCTGCGCCTCACTGAGTTCAGTACCCTGCATGATTCGCAGCTCTTCCATTGCCTCCATCTCCAAGCCCACTTCATTTGCAAGGATTCCCCACCCTCTAAATTTTGGGGACCACTTTGTCAAGCACCTCAGCTCCGTCCACAAAAAGCAGAATTTTCCAGTGGCCAACAGTTTTAATTCCTGTCCCCATTCCTGTTCCGACATGTCAGTCCATGCCACGGCCTCCTCTTCTGCCACGATGAAACCACTTTCAGGGTGAAGGAGCAACTCCTCACTTTCTGTCCAGTCATGAACACCAATTGCTCCTTCCAGTAATATTTTCCCTCCTTTTTCTCCCTCTTTTATTCCTCACTCTGTCTCTTACCTCTTCTCCTCAGCAGCCTGACATATTTCCCAGGTGTCGCTCATCCTTCCCTCTCTTTCATGGTCCACTCTCCTTTTCTATCAGATTCCTTTTTCTCTAGCCCTTTGTCTTTTTCCCCAATCACCTCCCAGCTTCTTACATTATCCACACACTCCTGTTTTCGCCTATTGCCTTGAATTCCTTGCTGCTCTCCCCCCACCTCTTGGTCTGACTTCTTATCTTTTTTCTCCAGTCTTGATGAAGGGTCTCATCCTGAAATATCAAATGTTTACTCTTTTCCATACGTACTGCCTGGCCTGCTGAGTTCCTCCAGCATCTTGTGTCGGTTGTTCAGCAACAAATCCTAGTTTTTATATTCTAATTATCCTGCCCAATGACTCCAAAATTCCTTTGCACCTCAGATTTTTGAATTTTCTCCCTATTTAGAAAAAAATCTAAGTTTTTAGATGATTTAGATGATGAAATAGATGGCTTTGATGCCAAGTTTGCAGATGATACAAAGACTTATGGAGGGCAGGTAATGTTGAGGAAACAGTTAGGATTCAGAAGAACTTAAATTAATTAGGAGAAAGTGACAAATGAAATATAATGTTAGAAAATGAATGGTTATGCATTTTGGTAGTAGAAATAAATGTGAAGACTATTTTCCAAATGGGGAGAAAATCCAAAAATCTGAGATGCAAAGGGACTTGGGAGTCCTTGTGCAGGTTAGCTTTCAAGTTGAGTCAGTGGTGAGGAAGGCAAATGCAATGTTAGCCTTCAATTCAAGAGGTCTAGAATACAAGAGCAGGGATGTGATGCTGAGGCTTTATACGGCACTGGTGAGGCCTCACCTTCAGTACTGTGTATAGTTTTGGGCCCCTCATCTTAGAAAAGATGTTCTGGTATTGGAGAGGGCACAGAGGAGGCTGACAAAGATGATTCCAGGGATGTAAGTGTTACCATACGAGGAACATTTGACAGCTCTAGGTTTGTACTTGCTAGAGTTTAGAAGGATGGGGGGGGGGGGAATCTAATTGAAACTTTTTGAATGTTGAAATTCTTAGATGGAGTAGATGTGGAAAGTATGTTTCCCATTGTGGGAGAGTCTAGGACAAGAGGGCACAGCCTCAGGATAGAGGGGTGTCCATTCAAAACAGAGATAGAGAGTAGGCTAACTGGCCTATAATTTTGTTTCTTCTGCCTCCCTCCCTTCTTGAAGAATGGAGTAACATTTGCAATTTTCCAGTCCTCGGAACCATGCCAGACTCAATTGATTATTGAATTATCATTACTAATGCCTCCACAATCTCTTCAGTTACCACTTTTGGAACCCTGGGGTGTAGTCTCTCAGGTCCAGCTAACATATCTCCCTGTTGACCTTTCAATTCCCCATGTACTATCTGCCTGGTAATGGCAAGTGCACTCTCTTCTGCCCCTTGAACTCTCAAACTTCTGGCATACTACTAGTGTTCCACAGTAAAGACCAATGCAAAATACATATTCATTTTGTTTGTCATTTTCTTGTCCCCCATTACTATATATCCAGCATCATTTTCCAGTGGTCCAATATCTATCTCTCTTATATTCTATATATCTTTAAAAAAAAAACTTTGTTATCTTATTTGATATTATTGGCTAGCTTTCCTTCATATTCCACCTTTTCCTTCATGATGACATTTTAGTTGCCCTCTGGTGGTTTTTAAAAAATTCCCAATCCTCTATCTTTCCACTAATTTTTGCTCTATCATCTGCCCTCCCTTTTATATTGGTTTTGCTTCCCTTGTTGGCCACGGTTACGTCATCCTGACGTTAGAATACTTTTTCTTATTTGGAATGTATCTATTCTGCAGCTTCCAAATTGCTGTTAGAAACTCCAGCCATTAATTCTCTGCTGTCATCCCTGCTAGTGTCCTCTTGCAATCAGCGTTGGTCAGCTCCTCTCTCATGCTTCTATGATTCCCTTTACTCCACTGTAATACTGATACATCTCACTTTAGCTTCTCCCTGTCAAACTGCTGGGTGAATTCTTCCATATTATGATCACTGTTAATCTACATGTTCCTTTGTCTTAAGCTTCCTAATCACATCCAATTCATTACACAACACCTAATTCAGAATTGCTGATCTCCTCATGAGGTCAACCACAAGCTGCTCAAAAAAGCCATCTCGGAGGTATTCCACAAATTCTCTCTCTCGGGGTCCAGCAACAACTTATCTATCTATCTGCATTTTAAAATGTCGCATGTCTAATGTAGCATTGCCTTTTTGACATGATTTTTCTATCTTGTGTTTTAATTTGTAGACCACATCCTGGCTACTTTATGGAGGGCTGCAATTTACCCTTGCAGGTTCTTTACTCTACCAACAAGGATTTAACATTGTCCAAACTCATGTCACCTCTTTCTAAAGATTTGATTTCATTTTTACAAGCAGAAACACTCCTCCTCCTCTGCTACCTGCCTATCCCCTGGATAGCTTGTATTTTCGTAGATAGTAATCTCCCAACTAGAATCTTCTTTCAGCCATGACTCTGTGACACCCACTATGTCATAACTGCCAATCTCTGTCTGCACTACAAGACCATCTACCTTACTTTTTTATACTGAGTGCATTCAAATAAAACACCTTCAGTCTTGTATTTGTCACCCTTCAGTTTTGAAATTTTGATTCTCTATCTGCAGAACCTCTTATGTATACCCTCTCCTCTTTTGCAGAATGTGAATCCTCTGAAGTGATTATATTGGAGCTGGCTGCTGTGAAGGATAGGGTGTACTTTGAAGTGAGTGCTGTTACAGTCTTACATGGTTTGCTGTGAAGGATAGGGTGTACTTTGAAGTGAGTGCTGTTACAGTCTTACATGGTTGAATGCAATGTGTTTGGCTTAACTTTCAGTGAGAAGCCCAGAGAAAAAGAGATTACAATGATCTCTTTTTTAGGTAGCATTCATGTGTAGCCTGCAGTCAGAAGACTGACAGAGGAATTGATCAGTGTATGTATAAGAGAATAGGATATGAAGTGTTCATAAAAGACATTCCTATAATATCCAGTTTGGGGTCTAGACTTCTGCTTCACCTTCTCCAGTGTCCTCAGAATTTTCTTCTCCTTTTCACCTCGTGCTATCAGCATGATTTGACTCGTTTTGAAGTTTGATTGTGTCTGAAGCTTTGTGATTACAGATGTGGTTGTTTTGAGATGGAGTCAATCAAATCATTTATTTTCCCTTCTGCCTTAGGACTAATTTCATAAGCCTATTTTCAATGCATACTCACTGCACTGTGCCTGAAAGATTAAGTTTAAAGAACCTGTTTGCTAATTTATATGTCATCAGTTTGTGATATCTCCCTTTCTCTGAAATCAATTTTATTGATGCTATTAACATTTGTGATTACTTCAAGAGATAAGCTTTATTTTATTTAAACTGAGTTGCTTCTTTTTAGCAGAACGATGACTGTTAAAAATTACAAGCTGTCTGAATGTTGTTTTATATCCTTAGGCCCAGAAATGTCAAAAAATATTTATAAGTTGAGAGTTGATATGCAGTGCTTTGACCTTTGTAAGCCAACTCTTATTGAAAGGCTGAAACAAAAGAATATGAATACCCTGAGATATGAGGAGCATAGAGTGCCTGCAGGAAGCTGTGAAACAAAGAATACAAGACTTGAGATTCTGTACTACTTTGAAAGACACGATGTAAGCCTGTTAACAAAACAAGAATGTAAGAAAGGGAAGCAGATAGAGTCGAAACATCCTTTGTGTCTTCTCCACATTTCAATAAGATTGTGGCTGATCAACATAACTTTCCTGCACCATCCCCATTTCCCTTGAGCCATTTAATATCTGAAAATCTTTTGCTGTCTGCCTTGAATCTTCTCAGGGGCTGGGATTCCACTTTCTTTTTATCACCATGAGGTTACAAAGGTTCACCACCATTATCTTTAAGCAGAATTGCTAACTCCATGATTTGCAGTTGTGATTTCTGCATTTCAACATCCTGACAGGGAGAACATCAACCATGTTTATTCTGTTAATTTGAATTATTCATTTTATGAAAAAAGCAACAGTGGAATGAGCCACAGATGAAGTGGTAAATGCGGGCTCACTTTTAACATTTAAGAAAAACTTGGACAGGTACATGGATGAGAAGTGTATGGAGGGAAATGGACCAGGCACAGGTCAGTGGGACGAGGCAGAAAAATGGTTCAGCACAGCCAAGAAGGGCCAAAAGGCCTGCTTCTATGCTATGATGTTTTATGGTTCTATGGATCTTTCTGGATAAGGTGGTTAGAAAAGAAAAGTGTTTTCTCTCCTATATTTATACACATATTCTGTCATGTGGTATGTACTTATTTAGATATGCCTTTTTATCTTTCAGTCATAAAACCCTCTGGGAAATATATACTCCTCTAATTCTAGATATTACATCTGATTACATTTATTTGATCTGTACAGGCCTATAGCCGTTAAAGATTTTTCCATCTAGTCTCTTTGTAAATTCATGGAGCCACAACGCCTGACCCAGGCATTCCTGCACACGCTTCCTGGGCAACCATGTGCAGATCTTGTCAATTGCCTTAAGTAAGAGAGTGCAAGAAACACGGAACAACAACCTTCTCCTTTGTTTGTGTTCTTCTAACTTGTCTGCCACTATGTTAGGTGCAGGACAGCTCTTCTTTCTGCTCTCTGTACAAATTTTAGGGCTGGCAGCACTTGGGCTTCCAGCTCTTTGCACCTGAGTTTCTCAGTGTCCTGAAGGATAACTCCAGGAAGATCTGAGGACACTTTCATGCAAAGAGCAGCTAAAGTAAAGATATGAATGAGAGAATAGAGTCTAAACTTAACTGAAAAGCACATAATTTATTTCTTTCCACTATCAACTGGAAGCAAATTTGTTCAAGTCGTGGATTTTATTGTTGTCAAATATTATGTAAGATCTGATGCAAGTGTTGTAAACTTTTGCCATTCTGAAAGTACTGAATGCAAACTGAGCACCAACAAAGGCCAAAGGTGCTTTAGAATTGCCTGAAATTATCAGCTGGACTGAAAAGAAAGAATGCCCGAAGCATCAGGTCATAAACAAAGAACTCAAAAGAGTGTCTGGGAAGAAGTGACTCTCAAAGTGTGATCTGATTTTATTTAACACAATAATATCAGTGGAAGGAAAATTTCAGAAAAGATTTGACGGACATGATTTATATTCAACTAGAAAGGCAGGAGTTGATTAAGAGGAGTCATTTTGGCTTTGTGCAGGGCAGATCATACCTCACAAATCAGACAGACATTGTAGTGTTCTCGCTCAGATGTAAAGGAACTCTGAACTAAACACCGAGGTAAACCGCAGTCAATGAAAACAGGATCGCAGTAAGATTAACCATTTACTGTTCACTCTTCCACATTAACATAAGGTGAAAACTGTTGATGAAACAATACAAAGTATATACAGTATTTGTTTCCGTCTTGATATCACACTTACATCATAAATACTTGCAAAAGTAAAACTACAACAACTACATTACATTAAAGTGCAACATACAGTCAGAATCTACCTATGCCATTGACTGTTTTAAATACACTTCAACACAAACTATCCGCAACTCTTTAATTAACAAAAACATAAACTTTATCAACCGTCATTACTTTTAACAGAATCAGCATTAACATTTTTAATTCAACATATTGATTATCTCAAGAAATTACAGCGTTGCTTCACTAATGTTCCTTGTGCGTAGAAAGAAAACTTTTCTTGCACTGATTCTGCATATGTGAGCCCCCTCCTTCCCATTTCTCCAAACCGGTATTTTCCCACAAGACGCAGTGAAACCGGGTGTGAAGTCATCGCATGCCACGATATATCACAGACAACAAATTTACTTTAAACAATCTTAACTTTAACTAGAAAATGATAACAAACAAATTACTAAAGCGAAAATATTATAAACTAAACAAATGCCATAAAGGCAACACACTCCCTGCTTGACCTTCATAGGGTCACAATGAACATAATACAAAAGTTCAGTCTCTAAACCCATCCTTCGGTAGAAGCAGAATGACTTCTGTAACTGGCCTTTGGTAAATTTTCACATCACCTTGGTCAGAAGTTTTCAACTCAACCTTCCTGACATCTCCATCCCTACTAGGGAATGTGGCAGTGATTCTGGCCATTGGCCAGCTGTTGCGGGCGATTTGCTTGTCCCTGAGCAGGACTAAATCTCCAACTTGAAGATTCCTGCAGGGTTCTGTTCACTTTTGTCTGTGTTGCAACAAAGGTAAATATTCATGTCTCCAACAAGACCAGAACCGATTTGCCAAAGCCTGGACCTGTCTCCATTGCTTTGTGTACAAATCCTTATCAGAGAAGTCCCCTGGTGGAGGGGGAGCTCCTGCCTTCTGCGTAAGGAGCATTGATGGCGAGAGTATGAAGGGGTTTTCTGGGTCGGAAGACACAGGTAGGAGTGGTCGTGCATTTCTAATGGCTGTGACCTCTGCCATTAGTGTGCACAGTACTTCGTGGGTCAATCGGGTGCGTTGCTGCAGAAACATTGAATCAAGAATTCTCCTGGCGATTCCAATCATCCGCTCCCATGTGGGAGGCGTGTGGTGTGTTAAACTCCCAGTTGCATCCCTGCTGACTGAGGTACCTTTGCACCGTTTTGTCCATCCCCAGCTCCTTTGATGCTCCAACAAAGTTTGTGCCGCAATCAGACCTTAACTGTTTTGCAGGGCCTCTTAGCACAAAGAAACGCCTGAGAGAGTTAATGCAGCTGGATGTATCCAAAGATTTGATGACCTCAGTGTGTACCACCCTTGAACTCATGCAGCTAAACATGATGCCCCACCGCTTGCTCTCTGCTTGTCCTCCTCTGGTGCGTCTCATAGTGATAGTCCACAGACCAAATACATCGAGCTCCACAAATGTAAAAGGAGGGCAGGCTTCGAGGCGCTCTGGTGGGAGGTCTGCCATACATTGAGCTTCCAACTTGCCTCACAGTTTCCTGCAGGTTACACATCTGTGGAGTACTGAATTGATAAGTGTTTTACCTCCCAAGATCCACAGTCCCACTGCCCTTATTGCTCCTTCCGTCAGGTGATGGCCCTGATGCTTTACCTGTTCATGGTGATGGCGAGTGAGCAGTAAGGACACATGGCTGTCTTTGGGCAGGATTACTGGACTCTTTTCTGCAGCTGGAAGTTGGGAGTGTATTAACCGGCCTCCAATGCAGATGATATTGTTCTTCAGGATCGGGTTGAATTTCCTCAAAGGAATTGGTATTGGTTAATTAACTTGGAGAGCCGAAAACTCCCCTGCAAAAGCCGCTCTTTGAGTTGCTTTAAAGATGACGTCCTTTGCCTGGGCCAATTCATCCGCAGTGTGAAGGAAGTTACATTTGTGCCATCCCTTACATTTACTGTTTCGGGATGAATGTTTGTGTGATCTGGCCATGTGAATGAGGAACGCAAGTCCTCTCACTAAAGAATGCAAAGTGGAGAACCGTTGAAGGCATTCATTAATACGTATCGATTCTTTGAGGTAGGTGGCTCCTGTTTGTATTTGCGGACAAATTTCCGAGTCTCTTTCAGGTTCAATCAGCTCAAATGTCTCGCTCATTTGAGTTTTTTCCATTGGTGGCTGATACAGAAAGGGGAGTCCGGTGAACCAGGATGTCTGAGCCAGGTGGGATGCAGGTAAGGATCTCGATGCATGGTCTGCAGGGTTATCCTCGGTACGTACATAATGCCATTGTTCAGGCTTTGATGACAGGTGGATACGTTGAACTCTATTATGAACGTACACTTAGAAATGTTTTGATTCATTATAAATATAACCAAGCACTACTTTGCTATCTGTGTAGAACTTGATAACGTCCAGCTCTAGGTCTAGCTCGTCCTGGATAAGATCTGCCATCTCCACAGCAAGGACAGCTGCGCACAGTTCACCTTGGAATTGTCAGTTCGGACTGAGGAGTGAGCTTAGCCTCACCAGTTACAAATCCTACTTCAACTTGGCCATCCTTCCCGACTACTTTCAAGTGAGCCACAACACCAATGGCCTTGGTAGACGCATCCGAAAAAACACACAATTCTGTGAGCGCTGCCTCGGTGGGTGAGGTCGCAGTGTACCTACGTCAGATATGAAGCTGTATTAGACCTTGAAGTGAATCTCTCCAAGCCTCCCACTTGTTTCACTTGTCTTCTGGTAGGGGAGTATCCCAGTGGGAGAGCTCAGAGGTAAGTTCTCTGAGAAGGACTCTTCCCTGGATCGTAACTGGTGCCAGTAGACCCAAGGGATCGAAAACACTGTTGACAGTGGAGAGGACTCCACCGCGGGTAAATGGCTTGATCACGGTCGGCACGGAGAACGTGAATGTGTCAGTCGTAATCTCCCAGAGGAGATCCAAAATCCTTTGTGTGGGTATGGTTTCTCCATCTAGATCTAGGTCCTTGATTGCCGGAGCACAGTCATCGTGTGGAAAGGCCTCCATTACTGCCTGACAGTTTGATGTGAACTTATGCAAGCAGAGGTTTGACTCTGCGAGTGAGGTTTGTGTATGTCGGAGCAGATCGATTGCTTTGTCTTCTTTCTGTAGTGATATCAAGCCATCATCGACATAGAAGTGCCTTTCTACAAACTTAACGGTGTCATCGCCGTGCTCCTGTGCGCCCTCTCTGATGGCTCTTCGCAGCCCATAGATGGCCACGGCAGGTGATGGACTATTGCCAAAAATGTTGACTTTCATCCGGTACTCAATGACTTCCTTGTTAATGTCATTGTCCTTGTGCCATAAGAAATGGAGGAAATTGCGATAGTCCTCCTGTACTAAGAAGCAATGGAACATCTGCTGGATGTCCGCTAAGATTGCGACCTTCTCTTTCCGGAAGTGCAGCAGGACCCCGAGAAGGGTATTATTGAGGTCGGGGCCTGTGAGGAGCACGTCATTAAGGGAGATACCAGCGCACTGAGCACTGGAGTCAAAGACCACCCTGATCTGATTGGGCTTTTGTGGGCGGTAAACCCCAAACGTTGGGAGGTACCAGCACTCCCCGCCTTCCCTCAGTGGCAGTGCTACTTCAGCATGTCCATTAGCAAAGATCTTCTCCATGAATGCTAAGTATTGTTGCTGCATCTCAGGTTTCCTTTTCAGGGTTTTTTGCAAGGACGTGAACCGCATGACTGCCTGCTCTTTGTTGTTTGGCAAGCACTGGCATGGTTCTCTGAAAGGCAGTGGGGCAACCCCATTATTTGCTTCATCTCTGAAGACCTTGGTGTCCATTATTTTTAAGAAAATGGCATCTTGAGCTGATAGAGCAAGTTTATTATCATGCTCAGTTTGAGTGAAGACTGACTGACCCAACGCCTTGTCGGTTACTTTACATTTGTTAAAGCCTTGTCGTGCTTCCTTGATACACATGAAACTTGTGTGGAGTTGAAAAATTGAATGGCGGCCACTCTCTAGCACATTGGTCTTGAGTGTGTTAACTATCAGTTTGTGTACATTGCCAAGGCACACCTCTCCTATCACCACCCAGCCCAGATCCAGGCGTTGGGCAAAGGGGGCATTGTGTAGTCCATTGACCTGCTGCCTAACCTTGTGCACCTGGAGGACATCTCTTCCTAATAGCAGGAGTATTTCTGCTTTTGGATCCAGTTCTGGGATGTGCTTGGTGATGTGGTGGAGATGTGGCTGGTGTAGCACCGCACTTGGCATCGGAATCTCAGTGCGGTTCTTCAAAATTTCATCGCACTCTAAGAGTGGAGGGAGACAGATGACAACTTTACCATCCAGGGACTCGAGCTGGAAGCCTTCTGCCTTCCTTCCATAAGTTTCCACGCTGCCTGAGCAAGTTCTAAGGTAGTATGGGAACTGATTACTCTCAATGTTGAACAAGTCACAGAACTCTGGTCTGACTAGTGAACGATTGCTATGATCGTCCAGAATTACGTAGGCTTTGATGGCCTTGTCTTTGGTTCCCTTAGGGTACACCTTAGTGAGACAGATCTTTGAACAAGAACGGCTTGACTGAACTTGACCGCAAACTTCTGTGCAGCTCAAGCTGACAACAGTTGTCCTGGAGTGAGTCGCTCCCTCCCCGCCGTCCTGTTGTGAGGGTGAAGGAGCTTTGTCATTTTGTGGTACAGGCCGGGATGCATGGCCCCATCGTGATTACTGCTATTACATTCCTGGCACTTCACGGAGATCGTACACTCTCGGGTAAGGTGAGAGGTAGAGGAACAGCATTTTAAACATATTTTTTTCTCCTTGAGAAGGGCCATCCACTCTTCAAGGGGTTTTTTCCTAAACGTTCTGCATTTTTTGAGGGGGTGGGGTTTGTTATGCAATGGACAATTCTTGCTAGGGTCATTGTTAGTTGCAAAAGCTTCAGTCTTAAGCACTGAGACAGGTTTATTAATGTTGAAATTATTCAAAGTGGATTTAACTGGCTTGGTGTAAATTGTACTGCTACCTTGACTCATGAGGCTAGGGACGTTTTGCTTCTTCGCCTCCTTGCACACAAACCTAGTGAAATACTCAAAGGAAGGAAATCGACCATCATTCTCTTCCTTGTACTCTGAGCCAACAGACACCCACCTTTCCTGCAGCCCAAATGGAACTTTGTCCAAGATTTGTCTAATCCCGTATGAAGTATCTAGGTATAATGGACCAGTTAAATAGTCATCTTCTTTGGTGCCTTGAATCTCCATGAGTAAATCTCCGAGCTCTCTTAACTTAGTGTGGTCCTTGGCTGACAACTTAGGAAAATTTTCCAGTTGTCGGAATAGTGCCGCTTCAATAATTTCAGGGGCCGCATAGCCCTCCCGAAATCTCTCCCATGCTTTGCGTAAGGCTAACTTGGGGTTGTTAATGTACACTGAACGTATGCATCTCACCTGTTCGCATGATTCTTTTCCCAGCCATTTCGCCATAAGATCCAACTCTTGGGTTGCTTTGAGCTGGACTCCGTCGATAGCGTTGGTGAATGTGGAGTACCATGCATGGTAATTTTCAGGTTTATCTTCGAACTGGTATAGTCCTGAAGTGACGAGTTCTCGTCGTGCTAAATACTGTGCCATGGGTTCAACTGCAAGTGGCATGCTGGCTGGGGGAGTATGTCGGCGGGTATATGACTGACGGTGTACATCTGTTATGGAATTTGCTGTTCTGAGTTCAGCCTTTGCCTCTGTTCTCGCCAAATCTCCAATGTTTGGTGTCGAGAAGTATTTGTCATCAGCCTTTTCATTCTTGAATTCATCGCGGAGTTGCAAGGGTAAATTGTCTTCCTCAGATGGATGTGATGCAATTGGGCCTCTCTGAGACTCCTCATGAAATGGGGCGTTAGCGTATAAGTATGGAGAGGAAGTAAGAATCTTCAAGTCTATTTGAGATCGGATATAGTCACTTGTGCATTCCAATCTGATCTTTTCTGAAGTAGATTTTACGTCAAGCAGATCATGCATTTCTTCAGCATTTTCTATTATCTCTTCTTCCACCCTGGCAGCTTCTGCTTCTCACTGTAGCGTCAGCACTTCTAACTCAGACGCTATCCTTACCTTGTCCAACTGGTTTTTGGCTTCTCTGGCAGCCGCTTCCTTCTGGTTTTTGGCTTCTCTGGCAGCTTTTTCCATTTGGTTTTCGGCTTCTCTGGCAGCTGCTTCCATTTTCAATTTTGCTTCTTGTTTGAGGTAGAATGCTCGCACCTTGGCAGCTTCTGCCTTAGCTCTTGCATGGGCAGCCTTACTTGTTGATGCCCTACTGCCCCTGTCGCTGGATGGCAATGACTTGATGCTGGATCGAGTTGTCATTGCAGCACTTGAAACACTTGATAACGCCGCCTTTTCACTGTAGTGTTCTCGCACAGGTGTAAAAGATCTCTGAACTAAACACCGAGGTAAACCATAGTCAATGAAGACAGAATCGCAGTAAGATTAACTGTTTACTGTTCACTCTTCCACATTAACGTATGGTGAAAACTGTTGATGAAACAATACAAAATATATACAGTATTTGTTTCCGTCTTGATATCATATTTACATCGTAAATACTTGCAAAAGTAAAACTACAACAACAACATTACATTAAAGTGCAACATACAGTCAGAATCTACCTACGCCATTGACTGCTTTAAATACACTTCAACACAAACTATCCGCAACTCTTTAAATAATAAAAACATAAACTTTATCAACCGCCATTACTTTTAACAGAATCAGCATTAACATTTTTAATTCAACATATCGATTATCTCATGAACTTACGGCGTTGCTTCACTAATGTTCCTAGTGTGTAGAAAGAAAACTTTTCTTGCACTGATTCTGCATATGTGAGCCCCCTCCTTCCCATTTCTCCAAACCGGTATGTTCCCACAAGACGCGGCGAAACCGGGTGTGATGTCATCGCATGCCACGATATATCACAGACAACGAATTTACTTTAAACAATCTTAACTTTAACTAGAAAATGATAACAAACAAATTACTAAAGTGAAAATATTATAAACTCAACAAATGCCATAAAGGCAACACAGACATACTTCATTGATCCCAAGGGAAATTGGGTTTCGTTACAGCCGCACCAACCACGAATAGTGAAGAAATATAGCAATATAGAACCATAAATAATTAAATAATAATGTTAATCATGCCAAGTGGAAGTAAGTCCATGACCAGCCTATTGGCTCAGGGTGTCTGACATTCCAAGGGAGGAGTTGTAAAGTTTGATGGCCACAGGCAGGAATGACTTACTATGTTGCTCAGTGTTACATCTCGGTGGAAAGAGACTCTGGCTGAATGTACTCCTGTGCCTAACCAGTACATTATGGAGTGGATGGGAGACATTGTCCAAGATGGCATGCAATGTGGACAGCATCCTCTTTTCAGACACCACTGTCAGGGAGTCCATTTCCACCCCAACAACATCACTGGCCTTACGAATGAGTTTGTTGATTCTGTTGGTGTCTGCTACCCTCAGCCTGCTGCCCCAGCACACAACAGCAAACATGATAGCACTGGCCACCACAGCCTCGTAGAACATCCTCAGCATCATCCGGCAGATGTTAAAGGACCTCAGTCTCCTCAGGAAGTAGAGACGGCTCTGACCTTTCTTGTAGACAGCCTCAGTGTTCTTTGACCAGTCCAGTTTATTGTCAATTCATATCCCCAGGTATTTGTAATCCTCCACCATGTCCACACTGACCCCTTGGATGGAAAAAGGGGTCACCGGTGCCTTAGCCCTCCTCAGGTCCACCACCAGCTTCTTAGTCTTTTTCACATCAAGCTGCAGATGATTCTGTTCACACCATGTGACAAAGTTTCCCACCGTAGCCTTGTACTCTGCCTCATCTCCCTTGCTGATGCATCCAACTATGGCAGAGTCTTCAGAAATCTTCTGAAGATGGCAAGACTTTGTGCAGTAGTTAAAGTCCAAGGTGTAGATAGTGAAGAGAAAGGGAGACAGGACAGTCCCCTGTGGAGCCCCAGTGCTGCTGACCACTCTGACACACAGTGTTGCAAGCACACGTACTGTGGTCTGCCAGTCAGGTAATCAATAAACCATGACACCAGGGAAGCATCCACCTGCATCGCTGTCAGCTTCTCATCCAGCAGAGCAGGGTGGATGGTGTTGAACGCACTGGAGAAGTCAAAAAACGTGACCCTCACAGTGCTCGCTGGCTTGTCCAGGTGGGCATAGACACAGTTCAGCAGGTAGATGAAGGCATCCTCAACTCCGAGTCTGGGCTGATAGATGAACTGGAGTAGGTCTAAGTGTGGCCTAACCACAGGCCGGAGCTGCTCTAGAACAAGTCTGTCCAGGGTCTTCATGATGTGGGAGGTCAATGCCACCGGTCTGTAGTCATTAGAGCTACTGGGGCGCGGTGTCTTCAGTACAAGTACGAGACAGGACATCTTCCACAGCACAGGAACCCTCTGGAGACTCAGGATCAGGTTGAAGACATGGTGAAGTACTCCACATAGCTGGAGGGCACAGGCTTTGAGCACCCTGGGGCTGATACCATCCGGGCCTGCAGCCTTGCTTCAGATTAAGCTTTTTAAGCATGAAGCCAAGACAATTAATGATGACAGAAGATCACAAAAGAGAGGGTGCAAAAGAGGTTCACCAGGATGTGAGAAACAGAGAAAACCCAAGCACAATGCAGGCCCTTTTGCCCAATATGTACTTACTTTAGAAATTACATCGGGTTACCCTCACCTTTATTTTTCTAAGCTCCATGTATCTATCCAGAAGTCTCTTAAAAGACCCTATTGTATTCACCTCCGCCACCGTTGGTGGCGGCCCATTCCACGCACTCACCCACTTTGCGTAAAAAAACTTACCACTGACATTTCCTCTGTAACTACTTCCAAGCACATGAAAACTGTCCCTTCTTGTGTTAGCCATTTTAGCCCTGGGAAAAAGCTTCTGACTATCAATGCCTTTCATCATCTTATACACTTCAGTCAGGTCACTTCTCATCCTACGTCGCTCCAAGGAGAAAAGGCCAAGGTCCTTCATCCTATTCTCATAAGGCATGCGTGCCAATCCAGGCAACATCCTTGTAAATCTCCTCTTCACCCTTTCTATAGTTTCCACATCCTTCCTGTGTGAGCTGACCAGAACTGAGCACAGTACTCCAAGTGGGGTCTGACAAGGGTCCCACATAGCTGCAACATTACCTCTCGGTTCTTGAACTCAATCCCATGATTGATAAAGGCCAATGCACCACATGTCTTCTTAACCACAGAGTCAACCAGCACAGCAGCTTTGAATGTCCTATGGACTTGCACCCCAAGATTCCTCTGATCCTCCACACTGCCAAGAGTCTTACCATTAATACTATATTCTGCCATCATACTTGACCTACCAAAATGTACCACCTCACACTTATCTGGGCAGAACTCCATCTACCACCTCTCAGCCCAGTTTTGTATCCTATCAATGTCCTGCTGTAAACTCTGACAGCCCTACACGCTATTCATGACAAGCCCATCCTTTTATATTATCAGCAAATTTACTAACTCATTCGTCCACTTCCTCATCCAGGTCATTTATAAAAATCATGATGAGAAGGGGTCCCAGAGCAGATCTATGAGGCACACCATTGGTCACTGACCATCATGCAGAATATGACCTGTCTGCAACCACTCTTTGCCTTCTGTGTGCAAGCCAATTCTTGATCCACAAAGCAATGTCCCCTTGGATCCCATGCCTCCTTTCTTTCTCAATAAGCCTTGCATGGGGTACCTTATGAAGTGCCTTGCTGAAATCCATATATAACCATATAACAATTACAGCATGGAAACAGGCCAACTCGGCCCTTCTAGTCTGTGTACACTACATCAATTGCTCTAACTTCATCAACGTGTTTAGTCACATCCTCAAAAAGTTCAATCAGGCTCATAAGCCACAACCTGCCATGCTGACTATTCCTAATCATATTATGCCTCTCCAAATGTTCATAAATCCTACCCATCAGGATCTTCTCCATCAACTTACCAACCACTGAAGTACGACTTACTGGTCTATAGTTTCCTGGGCATTCCATACCTGCTTTCTTGAATAAGGGATCAACATTTGCAACCCTCTAATCCTCTGGAAGCTCTCCCATTCCCATTGATGATTGCAAAGATCATTGCCAGGGGCTCAGCAATCACCTCCCTCCACCCCCACAGTAGCCTGGGGCATATCTCATCTGATGCTGGTGACTTATCCAAATTGATGCTTTCCAAATGATCCAGCACATCCTCTTTTTTAATATCTATGTGCTCAAGCTTTCCAGTCTACAATCACCAAGGTCCTTTTCTGTAGTGAATACTGAGGCAAAGTATTCATTAAGTACCTCCATTACCTCCTTCAGTTCCGTACACACTTTTCCATTGTCACACTTGACTGCTCCTATTTTCTCACGCCTTATCCTCTTGCTCTTCACATAGTTGTAGAATGTCTTGGGTTTTTCCTTAATCTCACTCACCAAGGCCTTCTCATGGCCCCTTCTGGCTCTCCAAATTTCATTCTCAAGCTGCTTCCTGCTAGCCTTATAATTTTCTAGATCTCTATCATTACCCAGTTTTTTGAACCTTTCATAAGCTTTTCTTTTCTTCTTGACTAGATTTTCAATTGCCATTGTACTCTACTGTTCCTGTACCCTGCCATCCTCTCCCTGTCTCATTGGAATGTACCTGTGCAGAACACCACACAAACACCCCCTAAACATTTGCCACATTTGTTCCGTACATTTCCCTGAGAAAATCTGTTCCCAATTTATGCTTCCATGTTCCTGCCTGATAGCTACATATTTCCCCTTACTCCAATTAAACACTTTCCTAACTTGTCTGTTCCTATCCCTCTCCAATTCTATGGTAAAGGAGATAGAGTTATGATCACTATCTCCAAAATGCTCTATCACTGATAGACCTGACACCTGACCAGGTTCATTTCCCAATACCAGATGAAGTGTAACCTCTCTTCTTGTAAGCTTGTCTACATGCTGTGTCAGGAAACCTTCTTGAAGACACCTAACAAACTCCACCCCATCTAAACCCCTCGCTCTAGGGAGACGCCAATCAATATTGGGGAAATTAAAGTCCCCCATCACAACAACCCTGTTATTACTGCACCGTTCCAGAATCTGTCTCCCTATCTGTTCCTTGATGTCCCTGTTACTATTGGATGGTCTATGAAAAACACCCAGTCGATTTATTGACCCCTTCCTGTTTCTAACTTCCATCCACAGAGACTCAATAGACAATCCCTTCATGACTTCCCCCTTTTCTGCAGCCGTGACACTATCTCTGATCAGCAGTGCCACTTCCCCACCTCTTTTGCCTCCCTCCCTGTCCTTTCTGAAACATCTAAGGCCTGACACTCTAGGTAACCATTCCTGCCCCTGAACCATCCAAGTCTCTTTAATGGCCACAACATCATAGCTCCAAGTCCTGATCCACGCTCTAAGCTCATCTACTTAGATGCATGTTGCCTGCTTTGGAATGCTGTTGTTATAAGGAAAGGTTAGAAAGGCTGGGTTTCTTCTTAATGGAAAGTAGAAGCTGGGGTATTGATCTTTTAGAGATTTAAAAAATTCTGGCGGCAGGGATAGGATAGATAGTCAGAGTCATTTAGCCATGTCAGTGGAAGCTTGAGCTGGATGCATAGGTTCAAACTGAATGGGGAGACACTTACAAAAGAGGAGTAGCGGTTTCTTTTTTCATAAAGATGATCAGGAATATGACTTTGGGACAGTGAGTTGTTGAAATCTGTATGGAAGGAGTAAGTTCTGCCATTCTCCTCTGATACATTACTCCAAATATTAGAGACTGTTTGAAATTTCCAAGCACACAAAGAAGCTAAATTGAGAATATTTAGGCTGAAGAAATATCAATTGGCTCAATAAGCTTGAGAGACACCCTGACTGATAAGTTAATGACCATTTGGTCAGTAAAATGCAGGTCATTTGGATGAAATGAGAATTAGATCATGGCCAGGAAATATTCTCTACTGACCAGCGTCTTAACTCGCACAAAAGAAGGTAAGTGTGATATTGGAAATCAATCATCTCACCCCAGGGTACCGATGTAGGCTCCGACACATCCCACATTGGTTTCTATTCAAACCCCTCCTTCACAATTTGAATCTAATCTGAATTACATGTTTGCTCAAACTATTCAGTGTTTCTTGGTTCAGTTTCTTTAAAATAACATCACAAGATCCATGTATTATATGAGATATTAGCATATGCATGTTCTTGACTTATTTCTGTGACAACGCTGTCCAGCTCTGTCTCTTTGTAATTTATTTTTTTATTGAAGTTCATCAAACAAACATTTCCATATGATGTATTTCAGACATTGTACATATATATCATATAATCATATATATCACAAAATCTCCACAAAGTATTTATCTGGGGTATACACTTATAGAAAAGAGTGGAAAGAAAAAACAAGCAAAAGGAAAGAACTACGTACAAGTGGGGAGTGATCTTTTTTATTACAACAGATTCATTGATTTGTGAGAATAAAATCAGGCCTATGAGGCATTATGTAGTTAAATCATTTTTCCCATTATGAATCAAATTGTTCCAGCTTATGATTAACAGATGGTGTTATCTTCTTGATTTTGTAAATGTCCATTGTAATTTCCATCCATGTATTTAAAGTTGGGCTCTCCTGTGATAACCATTTCCTAGTAAGAGTCTTTTTACCAGCCACCAACAGTATATTCATTAAATATTTATCTCTTTTCAACCATTCTTGAGGTATATATCCAAAATATATGGTCTTACTCTTG
The DNA here is from genome assembly GCF_030144855.1 of Hypanus sabinus. Taxonomy (NCBI): domain Eukaryota; kingdom Metazoa; phylum Chordata; class Chondrichthyes; order Myliobatiformes; family Dasyatidae; genus Hypanus; species Hypanus sabinus. The sequence goes on along the minus strand of NC_082715.1, from coordinate 67,445,189 downwards.
TTATGAATGTACCACAGCTCTGAGGGGCCGAAGGGTACGGGGTAGCCCCCTCCTTTGTGAGAATCGCAAGATCACTATTGAGTCCGTTCAGGAGACCCAGGAAATGGGAGAGAGAGTCATGCCGAATACCTCGTTCCACCACGATGCAAAATAATGCGACATTGACCATTGTCTCCTGGAGACCACGGTTGTGGATTGGGGACTATGCTACTTGCAAGCCCTCGGGCAAAGTGGGCTGGTTGAGAGAGAGATTGCATCATCCCAACCTGATTGTCATCTGAGACCCCGTGAGGAAGTATAAAGGAGGGTCTGGGGGAACACCCCCTTGAGACGCACCAGAAGAAACGCTAATGATCCCGTAGTAGCGGGAAGCCACTTGAAGGCAGTCATGTGCATTTGATTCCGTTGCTCAAATCGGTGACTGGAACCACGGAAACCAGCTTTTAGCTAACAACGGGGAAACCTGCTCCCCTGATTCAATGGATTTGCTTCATAAAAGACCCGGGCAAGTTTCTTTTCTCACCAATCTCTCTCTCTCTCCAACAAGTGAAAGCCCAGAGGTCCCCCAGAAAGCTGAAGCCTGCCGGAACTGAGTGACTTTTATATTTCCATCGGACAATATATTATCCCCTAGACAAACGATCGAGTTGTTTCTTATTGATGGTTATTATTAGACCTGAGCTTTTAGATTGAGTAGCGATGACGTATATTATCTGAATGTTTGTATTAATCTTATTTTTGTGCCCTTTCATAAATAAAGACTTTTAAAAATAGTACCATCAGACTTCAACGGTCCTCTCTATCTTTGCTGGTAAGTGATCCAGTTACGGGATTTCATAACACTCTCCAAGGGTATTTCACATTTAAAGATATCTTGTAGGATATTGTGAATCCCCCTCCAATAGTTTTTGATAACAGAGCAGTCCCAAAAAATATGATAATGATTTGCATTTTGATTTCCACAATTTCTCCAGCAAACAGGGAGGTTACTATCATAATGGGATTTCTGAGAGGGTGTAATAAAATATCTTATCAAGTTTTTCCATCCAAACTCCCTCCATTTCTGTGAATTGGTATACTTCCATTGATATCATATTGTTGTCCATTCTTCCTCAGATATAATTATCCCTCCTTCCTTCTCCCATTTTGTTTTAATGTATGAAGTCGAATGTGTTTTAAGATTTGACAATCCCTTATACATGCTTGAAATGATTCTACTACCGTTATCTGAATTATATGCTTTTCTAAAGAGCTCTATCAAGCATGTATTTGCCTTGGTTACATTTTTAAGTGTCTTATTAACATATTGTCGCATCTGTAAATATCGATAAAAATCTTGTTTTTCTAATAAGTGTTTTTCTTTAAGCATTTCAAAACTGAACAGTGTTCCTTCTTTCATTATGTTGCAAAGAACTGTTATTCCTTTAGATGTCCAGTCCTTAAATCCAATTTATTTGGTGTAAAATCAGAGTCATACGCACACCATTTAAGGATTGCAATATCTCCCTCTAGATTATATTCTTTTATAGTAGTTTTCCATATTTTAAGAGTCAATTTCACCCATCTGTTATCAACAGTATTTATGTACCTTTTCAGGTTGTTATCAGCCAAAATTGCTTGTATGGGGATGGGAAGTACCCGCTCCTCAATGTTTTTCCATTGCGTCATATGATGGGTTGCACCAACATATCACAGCTCTCAACTGTGCTGCAAAATAATAATCTCTAAGAGAGGGCAAGCCCCATCCCCCCTTTTCCTTTGCTAATTGCAAAGTTTTCAGACAAACTCTAGGCCTTTTACCAGCTCTGTCTCAAAGCAATTATTGTCTGTATTTCCACTTTAATGAGGACTTTAGTTACAGGGAGAGAATAGATAAATGTGTTTGCTTTTGCTGGAGCAGCGAGGGCCAAGTGGTGACTTAATATATATTAAAAAAACTATGAATAGAATGGGTTGGTTAGATAGCAATACTTTCTTTTTCCATGATGGGAGTGTCAAAGACAAGAAGGCTATGGTGTATTGTGGGTTATCTGTTATGCTAATTCCTGCATACTGAATAAAAGAGTTAAACAAGTTCAAAGGGAGATAAAGATGTGGCCAAAAGGAGCAACCTCAGAATTTACAGAACTGCTTTGAAAATATGGACTGGAACATGTTCAGGGAGGTGGCTACCTACGACCATCACATTTACATTATGATGTACGAGATCTGTGACTGGCTATATAAAGAAGTGCAATGAGGATGCCACTGTTATTAAACACATCCATGTGAGGGCAAATCAGAGGCCATGGCTGACAGCAGAAGTCTGAGGACGGCTGAGAGATCAGAATGCAGCTTTCAGATTGGGGGATAAGACAGCTCTTTGTCAGCAAGAGCTGTGCTTCCCTGTGCCATTGGGAAGGCAAAATGGGTTTATTCACAGAGAATATGTAGCTATTTATGTGACACCAGAGACATGAGGGCATTCAGATCATAATGGACTACAAGTACACCCTGTGTGTCAACAACAGTGCAGTTTCTCTTTCCGGTAGGCCGAATGTCTTTTACACTCGTTTTGATACACAGAATGACATGGCAGTAAGGAAAGCCCCTTCACCCCTTCACCCTGAGGAGCAGACACTCTGTCTGGTCATAGCTGATGTCAGGAAATCCCTAGCCAGGGTTAACCTATGTAAAGCAGTGGGGCCTCATAATTTACCTGGTTGGGCGTTGAGGGACTGAGGTTCTAAAATATATTTTCAACGTCTCTCCACTATTTTCAACAGTCCACTACCTGCTCGGGCTTCAAGGTGGCTTCCATCATCCCAGTGCCCAAGAGGGTGACAGTAGCCTACCTCAACAACTACCGTCCAGTGGCACTGACCTCGACAATAATGAAGTGGTTGGTTATGGATCACATTAAATCCCATCTTCTTGCTACTTTGAACCCTTTCCAGTTTGCTTATCACTCAAATCGGTCCCCTGATGATGCCATAGCCTCCGCACTCCACTCCGTCCAGTGCCATCTTGAAAATGGTGTTTCTCAGGGATGCTGTTTATCGTCTTCAGCTCAGCATTTAATACGAGTATTCTTCAGAAGCTGGTGGATAAATTGTCTTTGTTGGGTCTCAACACCTTTCTTTATAACTGGATCCTGGACTTCTTGACAGAAAATCCATAGTCATTCTGCGTTGGCAGGAACATCTCTAACTCCATAACGCTGCGCACCCGCCACTCGCAAGTGCTACATGCTCAGCCTGCTGCTGTTCACACTATGCGCGACGGCATTGCTAGATCCAGTTCAAACTGAATCATCAAGCTCGCTGATGACACAGCAGTGGTTGGCTTCATCAACAATGACGATGAGACGGTGTACAGAGAGAAAGTAGAGTGGCTGGTTGGATGGTGCGAGAGCAACAGCCTGAGTCATAACGTGGACAAGACCAAAGAGATGCTTGTGGACTTCAGAAAGGTGCAGGCTGACCACTCATTACTGCACACACATGGCTGCTCCGTGGAGACAGTGTGGTGCACCAAGTTTCTGGGAGAGCACATAATTGACTATCTCACCCTAGTCCCTGTGGTCAAGCATAGCAGCATCTCCACATCCTGAGGAGATTGAGGTGAATGAGGCTTCCCACCCCCATTCTAACCAGTTTTTACAACACCACCATTGAGACTGCCCTGACCAGCTCAATCACTGTCTGGTATGGAAACTGGAAGGCATCTGACCATAAGTCCTTTTAAAGGATTGTGAGGTCTGCTGAGATGTAGCTAAGATGGTGCCATTAAGGGGTCACAAGAGAAAACCTGGAGATGCTGGAAATTCAAGCAACACACACAAGATGCTGGAGGAACTCCGCAGGCCTGGCAGCATCTAAGAAAAGAGTACCATCAATGCTTCAGGCTGAAACCCTTTGGCAGGACTATGGCCCGAAACATTGACTGTACTCTTTTCCAAGATGCTGCCTGGCCTGTTGAATTCCTCCAGCATTTTATGTGTGTTGCCATTAAGGGGTGACTGTTTGCCTGCAGTTCCAATGGGAATCATCAAATATTGCCACTTAGGACTACTACAGCTGAAAGCCACAGTCACAGCAATGGGTGCTTCAGTACGTGGCATGGTTTTAAGACGTTTAAAAAATCTATCAAACTCAAAATTGACAAACCTCGAATGGCAGACTTGGGTCTTGGGCAATTCCCCCTTAACAAAATGGTAGTGGGGACAGTGTGCTGATCTACAATATAATTAAAAGCCCCCCTCCCCCGACTCTCCTGTTGGTGAATGTATCATTTCTGGGCAGTAAAATTGATAATTGCTGTACCAGAGGGACATTAGGGACTTCTGTGTACTTGGCTACGACCCACCATTTCAGATGCAAAGCTGCAGCTTGATGGCTTCACAATTCTCTGCAATGACAGGGCTTTTAAAGGCAGAGGAAGTGGAATATGGTTTATGATTAACTCATCGTGGTGCACAAACGTGGCACTTCTGTCTCCTAGTTCATCCATGGCTTTTGGTTTGGGAAGGTCTGGTATGTTCTCGAATGCACAAACCCATTCCACAAATGTCCTGATAAAGTTGGTGACAACTGTGGAATATTCATTCAGACTCAAAGATGAATTGCTGAATATTGTCCAATCCACCAACTTAAAACAGTCCTGTTCGCACTCCACTGCCTTCCTTGACCATACCTTTGTCGTCCTCAATATTGATGCTACAGGTTTTAGTCTCTGCACATATGCTGGGAGTAGAACTACAACCAGGAGATCGGACTTTACAACGTGTGGGTGTGGGATAGCATAGTAAGCATTCTTGATGCTGCTGAAATAGTAGTCAAGTGTGTTGACTCCTCTGGTTCCATAGGTGATATATTGGTGTTAGTTGTTCAGAGATTTCTTCAAGCAAATCTGATTGATATCTCCCGTAATGATAGAGCAGGCATCAGGGTGTGCAGTTTCATCCTCCTGATTACATTGCTCAGTTCCTCTAGTGCTTGCCTGCTGTTGGCTTAAGGTGAGTTGTACACTGCTACCAGAATGATGGCAGAAAACTCCCTCAGCACATCAATGGATGGCATTCGACCTGAGACCGTAGTGCCACATTTGTGCACGACAATAAGTTAATCATAAATCGTATTCCACCTCCTTTGCCTTTAAAAGACTCAGCTGCCCTGTCATTGCAGAGAATTGTGAAGCCCGCATCAAGGGATCGGGTGAGCAGTTTCATGTTCCTCGGTGTCGACAACTCTGAGGATTTATCCCAGGCCCAATATATTGATGCAATTACACAGAAGGAATAACAGTGGTATTTCATTACTGTTTGAGGAGAATTGGAATGTTACCAAAGATACTTGGAAATTTCTCCCTCTTCTCATTGCTACCATCAAGGAGGAAGTACAGAAGCCTGAAGCCACTCACTGAAGACTTCTTCCCCGCTGCCATCAAATTTTTGATTGGACAATGAATTCATGAACATTACCTCAGTATTTTTCCCTCTCTTTTTGCACTACTTGCTTAATTTAATTTTCTTTTTTATATATATTTCTTGCCATAAATTATGATCTTTATTATATGTTGCAATGTATTGCTGCTGCAAAACAACACATTTCACAGTATATGCCAGAGATTTTAAACCTGATTCTGATGTTGAAATGATTATCTCTTCCACCCATCAAGAATATTTATCAGGAGTGCTATGTATGCAGGGCCCTGAGCACAAAGATCCCTCTCATCCATCCAACAGTCTCTTTGACCTCCTACCATCAAGCAGGAAGTAATGTAGCATTAGGGCAAGAACTTTTAGGAATGGAAACAGCTTCTTCCCCCGGGCCATTAGACTACTGAACATTTGAAGTGCCAGCAGCATTATGCTGTTTACTTTTTAACTTGTGATGTAAATGCACTTCATTATTTGTTATTTTACTTTTTGGAAAGAGTTATGTGTATGATTTACATGTACTGTGTTGTGCACTGGAGGTATGTTGTTTTGTTTGATCATGCATGTATATGGTTGGTTAACAATAAACTAGACTTGAACTTGAACTTCAGGTGAGAAGTAAAAGGCTTAGGAAGAATGCAAAAAATGAAAATTTTCACACAGAGGGTGGTTGAAGTCTGAATGTACTGCTAAAAAATAGTGCAGGTAGATGGTCTCTGAACACTTAAGAGGCATTCAGACAAGTAATTGGATTGACATTGCGGCTATGGACATAAGACAGCTAAATGAGACTACTGCAGATAGGGGAATAGATAGTATAGCAGAATATAAAGTTTAGGAAGCTAAAATCAGACAGAACCTTTAAGGAATATAAAGAAGCTAGAAAAGAACTGAATGATGGAATTAGGAGAACCAGCAGGGTCCAAGAAAAGTCTATGGCAAGGTGGATTCAAAGTCCCATAACATTCTATATATGTACACACACACACCACAAAGGATTCTGCACAATGTATGAAGAGCAGGAGGATGATTAGAGTGAGCTTAGGACCAGTTAAGGATAAAAGCAGAAATGTGCCTCAACTTGGAGGAGGTAGGAGGTAGGTGATGTCCTTGGTGAATTTTCTACTTCAGCACTTACCAGTAAGGGTTTAACTGACAAATCTGAGTTCAGCATGAAACAAGCAAATATAATGGAATGTGTTGATGTTAAGAAAGAGGATGCACTGGAAATTTTGAGAAACATTAGGATAAATAATTCCCTGAGGCCAGATGGAATACAAGTTACAATGGGAAGTGAAGGGTGAAATTGATGTACCTTTGGCAATAAACTGCTTCTTCATTTGCCACAGATGTAATGTCAGAGAACTGGAGGGTGTTAAGTAGAACATAGAGCAGAGAACATTACAGAACCGTACAGCCGCTTTGGCCCACAATGTTGTGTGGACCTTTTAAACTATACTAACATCAATCTAGCCATTTACTTCTGCATAGATCTCCATTTTTCTATCATCCAAGTGCCTATCTAAGAATTTATTAAATGCCTCTTATGTATCTGCCTCTACCACCACACTGGCAGGGAGTTCCAGGCACTCACTGCTCTCTGTATGTAAAAAAAAAATCCTCCGACATTGCCCCGCCATTATGCTTTCCTCCAACCACCTTAAAGTTATGTCCTCTCATATGAACCATTTCCTCCCTGGGAAAAAGCCTCTGGCTGTCCACTCAATATTTTTTGTTCAAGAAATATTAACCTTATTCCCAAGAGATAGGCCTGAGAATTATGTGGTGATTATGGATTTCAGTGAGGCACTTGACAATATTCCTTATTCAGAAAGTCAGGCGGCATGGGGCTAGGAAAATCTGGCTGTATGGATTCAGAATTGTTTAACCAATAAAAGGGATAGTGTGGTAGTACATGGAGCGTTTTCTGCTTACAGGCCAATGACCAGTGGTGTTCTTCAGAAATCTGTTCTTGGACGCCTGCTCTTTGCAACTTCTATAAATGAATTGATTGAGGACAAGGATGTGTACAGCTGGGTTAATAAGTTTACAGATGACACAAAGGTTGGTGGTGGTGTGGATAGTGTAGAACTTTGTCACAGGTTACAAAGAGATGCAGTGCTGGGCTGAGCGGTGGCATGCAGAGTTCAATCTGGAAAAGTGTCAAATGATTCACTTCGGAATTATAGGTTTAAAGGCCGGATTCTTAACAGTATGGAGGAACAGAGGGATTTTGGGGTCCATGACCACAGATTCCTCAAAGTTGCAGCATATAGGGTTATAAGAATGTGTGTTGTCTTTCAATAGTCAGGGGATTGGGTTCAAGAACCATGAGCTGGTATTGCAGATCTATAAAACATTTATCAGAGTACACGGAGTATTGTGTTCAGTTCTGGTTGCTCTATTATTGGAAAGATGTGGAAGCTTTAGAGAGGGTGCAGAGAATGCTGCCTGGATTTGAGAACAAGGGCTTTTCTCACAGGAAAGAAGGAGGTTGAGAGGTGAATTGATAGAGTGTTCAAGATAGTATGTGGCATAGATAGTGTTGACAGCCAGCACACTTTTCCATGGCAGAAATGGCTAATATTGATATAATTTTAAGGTGTTTGGAGGAAAAAATTTGGGGGTTGTTACAGGTAGGTTTATCTACAGAGAGATGTCCTCCTTCATCAAAGAATGAGGTTTCCCTTCCTCCAGCATTGATGCTGCTCTCACCCACATCTCCTACATTTCCCAGACATCCGCATTCATCCCATCTTCCTTAACAGTGCCTTAACAGTGATAGAGATCCTTTCGTCCTTACTGACCACCCTTTGAGCCTCTGCATCTCCACAAATTACCCATCTCCAAAGGGATCCAACCATCAAACACATGACTTTTTTCAGCAGCCTTCTCCATCTGATATGCAATTAACTTCTAACAAACAATTTGGCTTCTGGGTAAAGTTCAATGTTCAAAGTTCAAAGTAAAAATTATTAACAGAGTACATACATGTCACTGCATTCAATGCTGAGATTCTTTTTCTGTGGGCATACTTAGCAAATCTATAGAACAGTAACTGTAAACAGGATCAATGGACAATAAACTGTGCAAATGCAAACAACTAAATAGAAATAAATAAAGAGCATAAATTAACAAGATAAAAGACTGTAGTTTAAATAGCTGTAGTTAACAGCCTGATAGTTGAGGGGTAGTAGCTGTTCTTGAACCCAGTGGTGTGAGTCCTGAGCCATTTGTATCTTCAGACATGAGGAAATCTTCTACCTGATGGCAGCAGTGAAAAAAGAGCATGGCCTGGGTGATGACAATTTTTGATGATGGATGCTGATTTTCTATGGCAATGTTTCATGTAGATGTGGTCAATGGTTGGGAGAGTTTTACCTGTGATCTACTGGGCTGAATCCACTACCTTTTGTAGAATTTTGGTGGTCTTTTAAGAGGGGTGATTAATAGGTTCAAGGCCTAAGGTAGAAGGACTCAATTTTAGAAAACCTAGCACATCTATTTTTCAACATAGTCCCCTCCTACATTTACACACTTAGCTCAGTGGTCGTGCAGGATACGGATTTTGGACCTCCAGAAAGTGTCCACAGCAGGGGTGATTGATAAGTTCATGGCCTAAGGTATAAGGAGATGAGTTATACAGCTCTTGTTACATGAACATGCAGTTCAACTCTGAGCGATTATGCAGAAAGTTTGAAGTTAGTAACTCATCTCCTTCTACCTTAGGCCACAAGCTTATCAACCACTCCTCGTAGATATAGGGTACTGTAAATTGCACACAATGAAAGTTTGAACTTAGCAAATAAATAATGGAAATAAGAAATATTTAACATAGTATCTTCATTTTATCCTAATACCTGGACTCAATATAGCCCCAGTATTCCAAATGCTGCTTCAGCATTGATCTCCAGAAGATTAATCTTGACTGGACTTATAAATAAGCATGACTCCTCAAAGTGTAAAAAGAATCAGAAATTACCTGGAAGGTGTGACTAAATAAATTAAACTTTTAAAAATGAGTCAGAATTAAGTTTATCACCTCTGAGATATGTTGGGAAATTTTTGATCTTGCATCATAAGGGGGAGAATAAATGAACTACTTTGAATCAGATCCCCTGCTAGTGACTCAACTGTAATTTTTCAGAGCCATCAAGAAGAAGGTTACATTCACATCCTAGTGACATACAGAAATCATAAGGGACATAATAAAGAAACAGTAAAATGGGTAAAACTCAAAAGGAAAATAGTTGCTGGCAAATTAGATATTTCCGTGGTTATCTTTTTAATCAAAAGCAAATAAGGTATGGGCTGAAGAATTAAGTTAGGTACCTATTATATAAGTTTTGGCAGGTTTTGTTCTTTAACTCATATCAAAAAGTGTTCTGATTTTGTATTCATTTTTATATAGCCATAAATATCAATGCACCAAACCAAAGCTTCACAACAGGGACCTATGATGTAACACTTGCTAACTCTTTAAAACCTGATTTTATAAAATTTACCTTAATCTTTCTTAATAATTAACAATTATTTTATAGTCATGTTAAAGCACAAGAAATAAATTGCAAAGCATAAAAAGTGTCAATAAATGAGGTAAAATGACCTAGTCAATATAAACACTGGCATTGGAAGGTTGTTGTCAGTTCCTTTTGCCTGATTCAGCAGTGTGTGGTACTGATTGCCAATGTTGACAGATGGGCCACTCCAGTCTATTAACATGGCCAACAGCTGTTGGTAGCTTTATCAAACAATCTTTCTCAAGTGTTTGAACATAGTAATTTGCAGACTGGCCTTTATCTAAACTTTTCAAAACTATGTAAACAAGATGAAAACACTGGTGGCCAACCATAGCAAACAATGTGTGCCATTAAGTTAAAGGATGCCTTTGCTATTCCCATATATCTGAAAGTTCAGCTTTGTAAAGCCACTTACTCTTTTCCTCCCATCTAAATGAAGTACCTACAATTTTCTCGGTAATGCATCAAAGTTTTCCTAAATGCTGGAGGATCTCAAAGGGACAGGCAGCATCTGTGGAGGGAAAAGGACAGTTTATGTTTCAGGTTGAGACCTTTCATTTCGATTTAATTTTCATTAGTAAATGTTTCCACACTATCCAGTTAATCCTAAATGAGAAACATCAGTGTGTACACTTGGAATAATATTTGAATACCTTTTGTATATATATGCCTATGTGATCTATTATTCTGTGCTTTATACCTGTACGTGACAGAAGATAACAGTGTAGAGAATGTTGCTGAAATCACTGAGATATATTTTGATTTGCTGTGCAAATGATGGAACGTATGCTTGCCTTCAGTTATCTTCATATTTCCTCATAGACTAAATAATACAACATATGCAGAACAGATGGGCCCCTGAAAATGCTGAGCTAAGCGAGATTGTGTGCAACTGCTTTAATCAACTTACAAATAATGAGAACTAGAATTCCTATTATGAGAGCAGAAGGAATCTGAATCCAGACAAGTCTCCACAGAAATGGAAAGCAAGCCCTGATTAGGGGTAGTCAGCATGGGTTTGTGTTTTCTGAGGAGATGATGAAAGTGTTTGATTAAGATAAGGATGTTGTCTACATGGATTTTAGTAACCTATTCAATCAGGTCCCTCATGGTGGGCTCATGCAGAGAAAAGGATGCATGCAATCTGCAGTGACTTGGATGTTGGATTCAGAAGTGGCTTGGCCATAGAAGATAGAAAGTAGCTGTCGATGGTAGTGGTTCTGGCTGGAGGTCTGTAAGCAGTCTGTATTGGGACCTCTGCTACAGTATATGCGGTGTGTGTGTGTGTGTGTATATATATATACACACACACACACACACACACACACATATATATATATATTTTACTCACACACTATATATGTGTGTGTGTGTGTGTATAAATGACTTAGATTAAAACATGGATGGGTGGGTTAATAAATGTACAGATGACACACTGATTAGTAGTGTTATGGACGGTTCAGAAGACTGTCTGCACATGTGGACAGAGAAATAGCAGTTGAATTTTAATCTGGCCAAGTGTGAGGTGTTGAACTTTGGAAGAAGAAATGTAAAGGGACAGGACACATTTAATAGAAGGATCCACATACGTTGATGCACTGGGGTATCTTTGGGCCTAAGTCCATAGCTCCCTGAAAGTAGCTAAACAAGCTAATGGGGTGGTAAAGAATGTGTATGGCATTGTTGCCTTTATTAGTCCAGACAATGAGTTCAAGAGACAGTAAGTTATGTTGCATCTCTATAAAACTTTGGTTTGGCCACATCTGGAGCATTGTATTGAATTTTGGGCACTATATTATGGAAAGGACGTGGAGACCATGGAGGTAGTGTAGGAGTGTTTGACCAGCTTGCTTGCTGCCTAGTTTAGAAGATGTGTCGTAAGCAGAGAATGAACAAACTTGAGTTGTTTTTTCTGGGGTGGGGGAGGCTGCAAAGAGATCTAATAGAAGACTATGAGCTTTTTGTTGAGTTTAATATTTAGTATATTTGAGTAATTGTGTAAATATATTGTTTGATTAAGTAATCTTCTTTGTTTCAGTAAGTCATGACAGGTTATATGTATAAGTTCATGAATTGCATACGCCATCACAGCACCACATGACTCGTGTGCGCCTTGCTTATAGTAAACATGAAGTTAGATTCAGATTTCAAGCTACTGTATCTTCCTTTGAATTAGTTTAATGTTTTGAAGTTTCAAAACAGAACGGTGGGGGCAAAATATTTTTAAAATGAACCTGAAATGGCTATCAACCTGTTGAGTGAAGCGAGACGTTTGAACTTAAAAAAATGCAGTGAGGAATAATGGGTAAAAAACACAGCATAGCATGTGCAGAGACACCATGTTAAAAATCAGCAGCACAGCATGTATTCTTCGGAAGGGAAGACTCGAGCAAGTTTTTTTAAAGTCAGAAAATGGAAGAATTCATGGCTTCAAAAAGAGTGAATTCAGGGTCATAATACTCATAAAAATAAGTAGAATTGGCTGGCTACATAAGAAAGATTGGCACATTTGATTTTACAAGAGATAACTGGCTCAAGTGTACTAAGCAAATGAATTTATTTTGAAGTAAATGAAATAGCCAAGAGAAATAATTACCAATTTGTAGAGTCTATTAGGTTTAATGTCTACAGTTTGCTTTGATGTTTAACTGCTCTAACCAAAGCATTCAGAATGAACTTCGGAATATTGTGAATGCGATGCAGAAACATTTAGAACCGAAACCATTGTTGATCGCAGAATGCTTTAGATTTCATAAGTGGAATCAAAAAGAAGTGACGTCCATTTCAGCATACATGACTGAATTGAAGAGATTGTGCATTGTCAGTTTGGAAATGGTTTTAATGATGCACAGAAGATCATTTAGTTTGTGGAATCTTACAAGCAGGCATTGCAAAAATGGCTGTTAATTGAAGCACAACTTAAGTTTAAAAGAGCAGTTTGAAATTGTTGTGGCAAATGAAACAGCAGACAGAGATGCAATAGAATTGTAGGCAGAAATGATAGTGAGCATGAACAAAATTGCTGTGTCTGAACAGAAACCAGCCCAGCTGAACAAATTGTGTTCCGTTATGGCAGGGCCTCACATGCAACAGACATAGAGCTTCCGGTGGCTGTAATGGAGTAGGTTGTACTCGCTACGTGCTCCGAAATTATTCGCTTACTTTGCTGTTTAAACCTATCTCGGTGAGAGCACCACAAATAGAAAGCAGTCAAAAAAAGAGACTACTTTAGAGACTTTGACTGAAGTGATTCAACAAATGTCAGAGAAACTCGAAAAATTAGATAAACTGGATGACTTAGAATCCAAGTTTGATTTGTTACAGAATTCCTTCGACCTGGTTAAATCTGAACTGAAAACGCTTAATCGGAAACTTGGAAGTATACAGCAGACTGTGAATGACCATGAAATTTGTATTAAGCTACACAAAGAATCTCTGCCAGTGTTGCAGAAGGATATCGAAGGTTTCAAGAAAATTTCTAAGGAACAACTTTAAAAATACGACGTGTTACTGAAGAAACTTACAGATTTGGAGACCAGGAACCGAAGATGCAATATCAGAATTCTTGGGCTTCCTGAAAAACTGGAGGGTAATCAACCTATCGATTTTTGTGCTCAAATGCTGAAAGATTTATTCCCTGATTTATTATCGGAACTACCAAAATTTGAGCGTGTTCACCGAGTTACCCCGCCTAATTGGGATCCTGCCAAACCTCGCTCTATTATCATTTGCTTTTATGACTATCAGATTAAAGAACAGATCCTTCGTGAATCAAGGAAGAAACATATATTACAATTTCGTGATCAACAGTTTCGGATCGTTCAAGATTACCCACCGGAAGTTCTAAGAGCTAGACAGGCTTTTAAAGAGGTCATGTCTGATCTTTTTAAGCTTGGCTATCGCCTTTCTCTCAGAGATCCGTGTTACTCAAGGTTACACACAACAGACAAATGCAGGTTTAAAGATGAAACTTGCAGGACACATACAAAGAGCACGTTGGGCATACAAAAATAAATGGACTGCACTTCAAAGAGAAGAATCTAGAAAGTTAAGTTGCAGTTTCAAAAAGAGAACAAATCAGCACAGCTGATGAAAAATTGGATAATAATGGGAGTAACACAGGACTGTGTAACCCAGATATTTACAATGTGAAAACTAACAGTAGACAAACAATATGGCTTACACCAGAAGAAAATGTCATATTAATTCAAATGAAATTAAATACTGGATCATCTGTTTCAGTCATTCCACAAAATAAGTTTGAACAGCATTTCAAAGATACTAAACTGAAGCCTGCAGATATCCAACTAAGAACTTATACTGGAGAAAAGATAACTCCTGTGGGAATGACATTTGTAACAGTGAAGTACAAAAACCAACAAGCCACATTGAGCGTGCAAGAACTTCAAGTGGGAGACGAAAACCTGCAATGATGAAAAGTAGGTGCAATGACTAAAGTCCCGCTGGATAAATGGAAGACCAAAAAGAAAGGAATCTCTGGAGACAGGAAAACAGAGAATTCATCACATGATGTTGTGGATGAGGAAACTAACAGGAAAGTTCAGATCATAAAAGGAGCAATAGAAGGATTAGTAAGAGAATACACCAGTGAACTAAATGGACCTTCCCAAGATCAAGATGCACAAACTAGAAGAAGAAAAAGTAGGGTAGAGATGGTGAGAAAGATTGTGTATAAGAAAAAGACAGGTGTGAATGAGACAAGGGATGTGAGAAAGTAAAAGAAAGGTATAGAAGTAGATCCAGAGAGAGAAAAGGAGAAGAAAGGTGTCCAGAGCTGTCAGAACCACTTCCTGCAGTCTAAGCCAACACATACAACCACCACAGAGAGACCTCAGCACCTGAGATTGTTTCATAGTGACAAGTCTCATGTACCAAACAGAGTGATTCCTCTTGTCATGAAAGATATTATTCCACAAGAGTGAGAAAGCCACCACAGTGATTAAATCTTTAGGCCTGAATGGGACAATTTAAAATTTACTATGCTGTGGATGTCTGTATTTAGTAGTTGTATTATGCAGCATGCTGTGTATATCGTTGAGATGCTTTTCATTGAGTTGGAGTTTTGTAGCTAAGCTGAGAGGAGTGTGGTGTATTTAATAGTTAAGTAATATTTGAATACTCTTGTAAATATGTTGTTTGATGAAGCATTCTTTTTTGTGTAAGTAATTCATTAGGGATTATATGTATAACTATGTAAATTGCATATGTCATCACGCTACCACGTGATTTGTGTGCATTTCACTTAAAGGTTAATGTATGAGGAGCATCTGATGGCTCTGTGTTAGAAGACACCGTCAACCACGCCGGCTTCCAGGATTTGGGATGCTCAAACTCCCCGAAGTACGGATAGCTAACACAGCCCCCTTAAGGGGGACAGTTCCGCTAATTGGTAATCATGTTTCGAGCACCAAGAATTATTTAAGAAACACCTGAATTGTGGTTCGGTGCTCAATCATTAGCCTACTTGTGATTTCATCTAGTGTTTGTTTTGAGCTCACATCCAGTGTAATACTGTATCCCAAACATTGCTTCTGATATCCCAGCATTTGGGTCCAATTCATCCTAGACAAGAACTCTCGTCACAGTACAATTGAGCCAACATGGGCCCAGCAGGATTTCAGAATCTTAATCGCTGTGACGAGCCACAGTGAAAAGATTTCCAGACAAGTCCTGGAGATTTATGAGCTACAGGCAGCTGTTTGTCATCTTTCAAAAGGAGGAAGCCAGAGTCGCTCGGGAGTTGACCGTTCTGTGGAGTCACCACATCTTCAAACCCCAGAGAGGTTTGCTGGTGACCCCAGTTCTTGGTGTGTCTTCCACACCCAAAGCTCATTCTTTGAACTCATTATTTTCCATCCCAGTTCCCTTTGGAGCTATGACAAGTAGCCTTCATTATCTCTCTCCTGACTGGGAGAACCCTGGCCTGGGCCACTGCACATCGGGAACGTAAGCTTGCTCTTGCCCCACTGAAATCATATCTGCATACCTTGACTCTCTTTTGTCCCACCTAGTTCACTCCCTTCCTACCTATATCCGTGACACTTCACATGCTCTGGATCTTTTCAATGATTTCAAATTTACTGGCCTCTATCATCATATGTTCACTATGGATGTCTAGTGGAACGTGTCCTTACTCTTAATGTTTCTCCTTCAAACTAAAGGTGCAGCCATGGGCACTCGCATGGGTCCCAGCTATGCCTGCATGTTTGTCGGCTACATGGACCAGTCAATGTTCCAAGTCTACAATGGTGTTCGTCCCCCACTTTTCCTACACTACATTGACAACTGCATTGGTGCTGCTTCCTGCATCCATGCAGAGCTTGTTGACTTCATCAACTTTGCCTCCAACTTCCATCCACCCTGCACTCAAATTTACCTGACACCTCCCTCCCTCCCCTTTCTCAATCTCTTTGTTTTTCTCTTTATCTCTGGAGGCAGCTTATCTTCTGATATCTATTATAAACCCTCGGACTCTCACAGCTACCTGGACTATACATTCTTCTCACCCTGTAACTTGTCAAAATGCCATCCCTTTCTCTCAATTCCTCCATCTCTGCCATATCTGCTCTCATAGAAATATAGAAACATAGAAATCCACAACACATTACAGGCCCTTCAGCCCACAATGTTGTGCCGACCATGTAACCTACACTAGAGACTGCCTAGAATTTCCCTACCGCATAGCCTTCTACTTTTCTAAGCTCCACTTACCTACCTAAGCGTTACTTAAAAGTCCCTATTGTATCTCAGGATGATGATTTTCATTCCAGAATGAAGGAGATGTCCTCTTTTCTCAAAGAAATGGGCTTCCCTTCCTCCACCATCAATGCTGCCCTCAACTGCATCTCTGCTCCTCCTATCCCATGGATAGGGTTCTTCTTGCCAATGATAGGGTACCTCTTGTTCTCACCCACCACCCCACCAGCCTCCACATCCAGCACATAATTCTCCAAAACTTCTGCCACCTCCAATGGGATGCTACCACCAATCACATCGTTCTCCCCACCAGTTTCTGCTTTCCGCAGGGATTGCTCCTTACACGACAACCTCCCCACTTATCTTGCAAGTGGAACAAGTGCTACACCTGCCCCTATTCCTCCTTCCTCGCCACCATTCAGGGCACCAAACTGTCCTTCCAGGTGAGGTGACACTTCACCTGTGAGTCTGTTAGAGTTATATATGGTGTCCATTGCTCCCGATGTAGCCTCCCGTATATCAGTGAAACCCAATGTAGATTGGAAAACCATTTAACTGAGCACTGATGCTCCATCTGCCAGAAGAAGCAGGATCTGCCTGTAGCCACCCAGTTTAATTACACTTCCCATTCCCATTCTGATATGCTGATCCACTACCTCCTTTACTGTTGTGATGAGGCCACACTCAAGAAGGAGGAACCTCATATTCCACCTGGGTACCCTCCAACCTGATGGCATGAGGATGAATTTTCTGAACTTCCGGTAATTCTGCACCCCCCCCCCAACCTTCACCATTCTCCATCCCCTTTTCCCTCTCTCACTTTATCTCCTTGCCTGCCCATTGCCTCCCTCTGCCACTCCTCCCCCACTTTTCTTTCTTCTGTGGCTTTTTGTCCTCTCCTATCAGATTCCTCCTTCTCCAATAATTTATCTCTCTCACCAATCAACTTCTCAGTTGGCAGAGTGAAACTTCAGGAGGTTGAAGAGAGCCGGTCGAAGCCCAGTCCCTGTGTATCACAGTTCCACTCCCCAACCTTGGACTTGTACCAGTTCTCCACCTGCTCAAGATGTAGGTCGGTTGCACCAAACTTTCTGCCAATGAGAGCTCCCAGTGTAGGAGGCAAGATCACTGCTTTTACTGCAGGGAAGCAGATCACACTCAGGCTGAATGTCCCAGGCTGCACCTGTCAGGCAACTGCTAGGACCGTCCAATGTCGAGAGGATTGCAACAGTAGCGGCCACTGCTCCCAATCCCACAGATTCCGGTTTTGTGCTGAAGGTGGAGCTCACCTGCGATAAGAACTTGAGGCAGGTAAAGGCTTTTGTGGACTTGGGGCAGCTGATAACTTTCTGGGCTTAAGAACAGCCCATTGGTTCGACATACCGCCGTGAAAGTTGAGCCAGCCCATGCCCACAATGGTCCTGGATGGTCGCCCACTAGGTTGCGGGCAGATCCAGCAATATACAGTGGGGTTGCAGATGAGGATAGGGGGTCATCTGGGAGACATTAGTTTCTGCATTACTGACTCTCCATTCATACTCCTAATCCTCAGTACCCTTGCCCTGAGGGGAGGGGAGATTCATTGCCTGGTCCAGTTATTGTACAAGGGTTTGTTTGCGGCATGGAGTTTTGACACCCAGATTCTCCTGTGACCAATGACAAATAAGGGGGCAGGTGTCAGTGTGAGGGAACGTAAGACCTTCTGGAGACCTAGTCCTGTCAAGAGAGGACAAGCTGGTTCCAGCCAATGGGACTGTGCCAGTCCTGACACTGTCTAGTTGTGATCCCACAGGAATGGGAGAGAGCGAAAATCTCTAGTTCAAGAAAGGTCCAAGGAGAGGCCCAAACTGTCTGGGAAGCTTAAGGCTTCCAGCTGTAAGAACTCAAGGAAGGGGGAGACCCCTCTAGGCCAATACTTGAAACCTGTTTGGGGGGGAGGGGTGCAAGAAACCTCTGTAATACCTCATGACCATTGCCTGAGGATACAGACTGGGATTTGGGCTGTAAATTGGCCACTGATTCTGTGAAGGAACTTTGTGAGCATAGGGATATGATTCACAGGTCTGTCAAATCATCTGTCACCTCGGAAGCCTCAGGAGTCATCCCTGAAAGAAGGTCTGGAGGAGATAGCAACACTAGACTGGTCAAAATGCCTTTCATCTACAAGGACTTGGAAGAGGTCTTCAGCAAGGGAAAGGCCTCGACTTTTCCACCACACGGATCCTATGACTGTGCTGATTTAGGCCAGTTAGAAGAGTGGGCTGAATGGTGGCAGATGGTGTTTAATGCTGATAAGTGTCAGGTGCTACATTTTGCTAGGAATAATCCAAATAGGACATACATGGTAAATGGTAGGGCATTGAAGAATGCAGTAGAACAGAGTGATCTAGGAATAATGGTGCATTGTTCCCTGAAGGTGGAATCTTATGTGGATAGGGTGGTGAAGAAAGCTTTTGGTATGCTGGCCTTTATAAATCAGAGCATTGAGTATAGGAGTTGGGATGTTATGTTAAAATTGTACAAGGCTTTGGTAAGGCCAAATTTGGAGTATTGTGTACAGTTCTGGTCACCGAATTATATGAAAGATGTCAACAAAATAGAGAGAGTACAGAGAAGACTTACTAGAATGTTACCTGGGTTTCAGCACCTAAGTTACAGGGAAAGGCTGAACAAGATAGGTCTTCGAGCGTAGAAGGTTGAGGGGGGACTTGATAGAGGTATTTAAAATAATGAGGGGACTAGATCGAGTTGACGTGGATAGGCTTTTTCCATTGAGAGTAGGGGAGTTTCAAACAAGAGGACATGATTTGAACATTGGGGGCAAAAGTTTAAGGGTAACACGAGGGGGAATTTCTTTACTCAGAGAGTGGTAGCTGTGTGGAATGAGCTTCCAGTAGAAGTGGTAGAGGCAGGTTCCGTATTGTCATTTAAAGTAAAATTGGATAGGTATATGGACAGGAAAGGAATGGAGGGTTGTGGGCTGAGTGCGGGCCAGTGGGACTAGGTGAGTGTAAGTGTCGGCACGGACTAGTAGGGCCGAGCTGGCCTGTTTCCGTGCTGTAATTGCTATACGGTTATATGCTATGGACCTGCTGCCCGGCACTTGTCCTCACCTGGGTCAATTCTAAGTCCTCTCAGGCCCAGAGAGAAGCACATTAGAGGAATATATAAAGGAAGCTCTTCCCATGGGCTTCATTTGGCCCTCTACCGCACCTGCAGGTGCAGGCTTATTCTTCGTACTGTTTATTGATTGTACAGGATTAAACTGCAAAACACCTGAGTATCACTACCTCCTTCCACACATGAATACGGCTTTCAAAACGCTCCAAGGATCGAGGGTATTCACAAAACTAGACCTACGGAGTGCATACAATCTTGTCCATATTTGGGAAGGAGATGAGTGGAAGACTGCATTCAATACAGCGACAGGGAACTGCAACTACATGGATATGCCCTTCAGCCTTGTGGATATTCCAGCCATTTCCCAAGCCTTTATAAACAATGTGCTTGGGGATACACCACATTGTATGCTTTTGTTCACCTGGATGAAATCCTAGTCTTCTCAAAGTCCATGGAGGAGCATGTTGCTCATGTCAGGGACATTTCAAAGAGCCTTTTGGACCATGGACTTTATGTTAAGTTGGAGAAGTCAGAGTTTCATGTGATGACTGTTTCATTTTTGGGTTTTGTCATCTCCAATAGCAATCTCAAGATTGTCTCTATCATGACCCAGGCAGTCAGAGACTAGCCACCACCAACCAGTATCAAACAAGTCCCATGAATCCTGTGGTTTGCTAACTTCCACCAGAAGTTCACCAGGAAGTTCAGCTCGGTGGCAGCTCTGCTGATGAATCTAACTAAGAAATCCACGACCTTTTTGTCTGGACTACTGAAACAGAGGCTGCTTTTGTGGTTCAAAACAACTTCCATTTTGGTTTCTCTATTAACCCCTACCTAACCTTCATCATGAAAGTGGACATCACAAACATCGGAGTGGGTACTGTCTTGTCCTAATGACCATCTTTGGACAGTGAACTGCATCCATGTGCATTCTTCTCCAGCAGAGAGGAACTATGACGTCAGGAACTTCTTGCAGTTAAGTTAGCCTTGGAGGAATAGTGTCACTGGCTAGAGGGGGCCAAGAACCCTGTTTTCTTTTGGACTGACCACAAGAACCTGGTTTACATTCAGGAGGCCAAGAGGCTGAATTCCAGGCAGGCCAGATGGACTTTATTCTTTAACCACTTTGAATTCATCCTGACCTACTGACGAGGTCAAAAAAACCAGAAGCCAGATGCCCTGTCCCATCAGTTTGATGAAACAGAATGAGAGGAGCAGCTTACCACGATTTTGTGCATGGCCAGGGTGGTAGTGCCAATTTGTTGGAGCATTGGCGCTTGTGCTCACAAGGCCCAAGCTCAAGGGGAGATTCCTTCCCTTCCCAACAATCTCCCTCCTGGCACTTACCTTGTAAATGGAACAAGTGCTACACCTGCCCTTCCACTTCCTCCCTCACCACCATTCTGGGCCCCAGATAGTACTTCCAGGTGAGGCGACACTTCACCTGTGAGTTGGCTGGTGTGGTATACTGCATCCGGTGCTCCCGATGTGGCCTTTTATACATTGGTGAGACCCGACGCAGACTGGGAGACCGTTTCGCTGAACACCTACGCCTGGTCCGCCAGAAAAAGCAGGATCTCCCAGTGGCCACACATTTTAATTCCACATCCCATTCCCATTCTGATATGTCTATCCATGGCCTCCTCTATTGTCAAAATGAATCCAACCTCAGGTTGGAGGAACAACACCTTATATACCGGCTGGGTAGCCTCCAACTTGATGGCATGAACATTGACTTCACTAACTTCTGTTAATGCCCCTCCTCCCCTTCTTACCCCAACCCTGACATATTTAGTTGTTTGCCTGTTCTCCATCCCTCTCTGGTGTTTCCACACCCCCCCGCCCTTTCTTTCTCCTGAGGCCTCCCGTCCCATGATCCTTTCCCTTCTCCAGCTCTGTATCACTTTTGCCAATCACCTTTCTGGCTCTCAGCTTCATCCCACCCCCTCCGGTCTTCTCCTATCATTTTGTATTTCCCCCTCCCTCCACTACTTTCAAATCTCTTACTATCTTTCCTTTCGGTTAGTCCTGACGAAGGGTCTCGGCCCAAAACGTCGACAGTGCTTCTCCTTATAGATGCTGCCTGGCCTGCTGTGTTCCACCAGCATTTTGTGTGTGTTGTTTGAACTTCCAGCATCTGCAGATTTCCTCATGTTTGCTTTGAGATTCCTAGGAATGGTCCTCCAGGTAGGCTGTTTGTCCCAAGTTCCTTCAGGTCCCAGGTACTCCAATGGGGATATTTGTTGAGAATGACACCCAGGGTTTGTCAGGTTCCTCGTGTTTATCAAGAGGAGATACTGGTGGCCTGGAATGACAAAAGAGGCTCAGCAATACGTTCAGGCATGCAAGGTGTACTACCAGAACCAGGAAACCCGTACCTGAACTTGAGGGCTCCTCCACTCCTTACCTAGAAAGACCTTGAGCACACATCTCCATGGACTTTGTGCAGGCCTCCTGTCATCCAAGGGGAAGTTGGTCATCATGGTAGTTGTTGAGCCTGCGAGTTCATTGCCTTGGAAAAGGTGCTGTCTGTGCTGAAGATGTCTGAGATCATCCTGGACCAGGTCTTGTGGATCTATGGATTCCCAGTGGGCATTGTCTTGGATCCCGGACCACAATTCACACCACATTTCTGGAGTGTGTTCTGTAAACTGATAGGGGCAGTAGCAAGTCTTGCCTCAGGGTTTCGCCCGCAGCCCAACGGTTAGACCGAGTGGTTAGACAGAGGATTTAGAAAGTACCTTAAGATGCCTGACCTCGGAAAGACTAGACAAGTGGTGTGACTATTTGATGTGGGTGGAAGTCGCCCACAAAGCCTTAACAGCATTTGTGTATGGGATGTCACCGTTTGAGTGCCAGTTTGGTTATCCTCCGTCTCTCTTTCTGGAATAAGAGGCTTTTGCAGACAAAGATCTCATCCAATGCTGCAAGCAAAGATAGATTAGGACAAGAGAGATCTTGCTGGACTCTACCCGGAAAGTGAAAAGCAAGGCAAACCAAAGGAGAAGTCCGGGACCCAACATTTTGATGCAGCTGTATTTCTTTAGGAGTTTGAGAATATGTTGTGTGTCTCAAAAAACACTGAAAAATTTCTACAGATATACCATGGAGAACATTCTAACGGGCTTCATCACCATCTGGTATAGGAGTGGAGGGTGGCTACTGCACAGGATCGAAGTAAGCTGCAGAGAGTTGTAAACTTAATCAGCTCCATCATGAGCACTAGCTTCTGCAGGATCCAAGACATCTTCAAGGACCAATGCCTCAAAAAGACAGCATCCTTCATTAGGGACCCCCCCCCCCCCACCCCGCCCTGCACACACAGGGCATGCTTTATTCTTGTCGTTACCATCGGGAAGGAGATACAGAAGCCTGAAGGCACATACTCAGCAATTCAGGAACAGCTTCTTCCCATCTGTTATCTGATTTCTGAATGGACATTGAACCCATGAACACTACCTCACTAGTTTTTTATTTCTATTTTTGCACTACTTGTTTAATTTAACAATTCTATATATATATATATATATATATACACACACACACACTTACTGTAATATTTAATGTACAAACGTTTGTATATATACCTACTCCAGGCAGAGGCTAAAAACTAAAGCTCCAGAGAATGGAACAACAAAGAGGTGGTCATGGGAGGCAGAGGAGTAATTATGGGATTGTTTTGAGTCAGTGGACTTGGCTGTGTACAAGCACTCATCTAGAGATCTGAATGAATACACCATGATTGTAAAAGACCTTATTAACACAGCTGTAGATGAGTGTGTCCTCAGTAAATCACTTAGAGTATGTCCCAATCAGAAGCCCTGGATGAACCATGAGATCCACAATCTGCTGAGGGCAGATCAGAGGCATTCAGGTCTGGAGACCAAGAAAGTTACAAAAGGTTCAGGTATGATCTCTGGAAAGCCATTTCACGGGCAAAGTGGAAATTCCAGACCAAACTTGAATCAATATTTGATAGCCGTGGCAGGGTTTGAATGCTATCATCTATTATAAAGTTAAATCAAGTGACATGGGAGACAGCAGGGCTTCACTTTCAGAGGAGCTCACAGCCTTCTGTGCTTGCTTTGACCATCAGAACATGGAGGGGCTATCACAAGCACCCACCTCTCCTGATGATTCCAATGATTTCAGTCTCTGAAGTTGACATGTCGGCTGCCTTCAGGAGGATGAATCCATGGAAAGCATCCAGACCAGGCAGAGTAACTGGCCACGTACTAAAGACCTGTGCTATCAACTGGCTGGTGTGTTCATCAAGATCTTTAACCTCTCGCTTCAGCAATGTGTGGTACCCATCTGTTTCAAGCAGGCTTCAATTATATCAGTACCCAAGAAGAGCATGGTGACTTGCCTCTGTCCCAGATGCACTTGCATCCACAGTGATGAAGTGTTTTGAGAGGCTGGTGTTGAAAGGTGGCATGGATCCATTCTAATTTGCCTACTGGAGCAACAGGTCCAAAGCAGATGCCATCTCATTGGCTTTTCACTCAATGCTGGAACATCTGGACAGTAAAAATGCATACATCAGGATGCTTTTTGTTGACTACAGCTCCGCATTCAATACCATCATCTCCTCATAACTAATATTTAAGCTCCAAGCCCTTGGTTTCAATACCTCGATGTGCAAATGGATCCTGGATTTCTTCACTTGTAGACCACAGTCAGTTCAGATTGAGAACATTCCACGATCTCCATCAGCACAGCTATGGTACAAGGCTGTGTGCTTGGACCTTTGCTCTACTCACTTATGACTGTGTGGCTGAGCACAGCTCCAATGCCATATTTAACTTTGCTGTTGATACCACCGTCGTGGGTCAAATTAAAGGTGGTGATATGGCTGAGTGTCATAACAACAACCTCTCACTCAATGTCAGCAAGATCAAGGCAGTGATTATAGACTTCAGGAGAAGGAACCCAGAGGTCCATGAACCAGTCCTCATTGGAGGATCAGAGATAGAGTGCAAATTTAACTTCCCAGGCGTTACTATTTCAGAGGACCTGCCCTGGACCTGGCCTGTAAGTGCAATTGTGAAGAAAGCATGGCAGCACTTTTACTTCCTTAGAAGTCTACAGAGATTCAGTATGACACCTAAGAGTTTCATAAACTTCTATAGATGTGTAGTGGAGTGTATATTGATTGGCTGCATCACAGTCTGGTATGGAAACACCAATGCCCTTGAATGGAAAATCCTACAAAAGGTGATGGATTCAGCCCAGTAAAGCCCTTCCAACCCTTGAACATATCTGCATGAAACACTGTCACAGGACAGCAGCATCCATCATCAGGGATCTCCACAATCCAGGGCATCGCTCTTCTTGCTGTCACCATCAAGTAGAAGATACAAGAGCCTCAGGACCCACACCATCAGGTTCAAGAATAGTGTCTACCCCTCAATCATCAGGCTCTTGAACAAAGAGGATGACTACACTCAAATTCTCTTTCTCCATTACTGAGCTGTTCTCACAACCTATGGATTCACTGTCAAGGACTCTTCATATAATGTTCTCGTTATTTATTGCTATTTACTTATATTTGCATTTGCAGTTTGTTGTCTTCTGCACTCTGATTGATCTTTCGTTGATCCTGTTCTAGTTACTATTCTATAGATCTGATGAGTATTCACACAAAATGAATCTCAAGGTTGTATCTGATGATGTATAGGTACTTTGATAATAAAATTTACTTTGAACTTTGGAGTCATATAGTTACAGAGTTGCAGAGGTGCAGGCCCACCATGTCTACCCTTTTTGCTTTCGGATGGTATCCTTTGTTGTCTATGTTAACATGTCTTCTCTACTGTATATAGTTAACACTTTATGAATAAAGTATACAGCATATTGAATGAAAAAATATATTTTCCACAGATTAATATCTTAATTAATAAAGTTTGGCCTTGTACTGCTTTAGTTAAAGAGGATTTTAACTTGCTCCATGGCCTGAGTCTGAAGTCAAAATGTTTTAGGAAGATCCTATTTTAAACTTTTCTCTAACAGTTTGCTCCCCACAAACCTTGCCCTTTCCTCACCTCTCAGCCCCACATACCCCTTAATGGAACAGCATCCTCACCTACAATCATTACACACATTAATTGAGCCATCTAATTGCTTCTCTGGCATAAACCTCAACTACGTATCCAGACTAATTGCACTCATAGTGTCTGCTCTGAATATATTGCCATGCCCCCTCCCCCACTTATGTCATCAATCCTAAATCCTTAAAGGTACAATACCTAAAGACATGAACAACCATCCTGTCTCATTGTTACGAACCTTCACTAAACATCCACCCCAAGAACCATCATTCACAACTAACCTTCACAATGACAGAATCAGTCTTTGTGTGTCTTTATGTATGCACAGCCAATGTGCTACACACCAAACCCTGGCCCAGATGAAGCATGGTAAAACTTCCTGGCCACTGTCACTAACAGTATTGTTCAGAATAATAGTGAACAAAATCTGATTTATTTCCTAAAACTACAAACCTTCAACAAGATTACTATTTCTTGAAAAAAAATGTTTCAGTGATACTGGCAATTAAAAAAGAATTACTCTCGTGAATAGGTGACATCACAGCTATGCAATCCAAACTTATGGCCAACAGCACCTGCTTTTCCAGTTTTCTTGGTGCTTTTTTTCTACATCTTGATGCTTTAATTTCCCCAGCAAATAATTTCTTTGCGCAGGGGCATTTAAACACTCCTCAATATTCTGTCAAGGGAAAAATGATACATTTTAATAAGGTTAAACATTTTGCTTCTCAAGTAATCCTGCTATCTTTTTGTAGTTAAGTTGTGTCTTTTCTCCTAAGCTGCCATTCTTCCTCCTTCTTTGTCAGGTGCAATTCCACACACTGATCAATAACTGTTATCCCTGAGACTTGATGGGCTTGAAGTTAAATAATTCCAGCCCTGGTTCTAATTAATTTTTAATATGTTGCTAATTATACCCTGTCAATGTTGCTTTTCTCTTCTACCATTAGGTTAAAGAGGGTGAAATTTCCTGTTATATTCGTCTATAATGGGAACTAGGTAGAAAGCATACATCTTGTAGAATCATTTTTGAGTTAAAGTACCTGTACTCATAGTGGAATAATTACTATGTTCATATTTTAAAATGACTACAATATTTTCCATTTATTTATTTTCTGAGATTTGGGAACTACGGCAAGGTCAGTATAAATTGTCCCATTTCATGCATTTGCCCTTGATCTGAATGTCTTGTTGGTCATTTCAGAGGATAATTCATAACTAAATCTGATAGATGGTGCATTTTTCAAGTTGGTCAGAGACAGAAAGGGGATGGATCAGAATCAGAATCATGTTTAACATCATTGGCATAAATCATGAATTTTTTTGTTTTGCAGCATCAATGCATAATAATAAAAACTACAAATTACAATAAGAAATGTATTTATAATTTCTTAAAATTAAGTACTGCAAAAATAAAAGAAAAATATCAAGAATGTGTTAATAGCTTCATTGTCCGTTTAGAAATCTGATGGCTGAGGGTAAAAAGCTGTTTCTGAAACTTTGAGTGTGTGTCTTCAGACTCCTGTATCTCCTCATTGATGTTAGCACTGAGAAGAGGGCATTTCCTAGGTGATAGATGGCTGCCAGGAAAGGTGGTAAGTGGCCATTCCTCTCTCAAGCAGATATTCGGTTTTGGATACAAATGTGTGATTAGTTTCTCAGAGGCAACACTGTAGGGTAGAAAAAAGTCTATGTAAGGTATGAAAGAGGGATTTTCAATAGTGAAGGAAACAGACGGACAACCAAGACTCCGTAATAGTATCGCAAACACAAGAAAATCAACAGATACTGGAAATCTGAGCAACATGCACAAAATGCTGGAGGAACTCAGCAGGCCAGAAGCATCTATGGTACAGATTAAACAGTTGACATTTCAGGCCAAGACCCTTCATCAGGACTGGAAAAAAGAAATGAAGATGGGGGGGGGGGGGGGAGGAAGAAGTACAAGAGTAGGTGACAGGTGAAACTGGGAGAGAGGGAAGAGTGAAGTAAAGAACTGGGAAGTTGATAGTGTGTGTGTGCGCCCTTAACTCCTGGTGGAGTCATCGGTGCACCGTAATGACAAGCTTTTTGCACCGATCTTTTTGGTGATTGTTCATCATACGATGTGTCTTGGACATCTGAAAGGCATCTCCAGGTTTTTGGAGCTGGCTGGATTCAAACTTGGGAGCCTTTGCTTCGAAGTCCGGCGCTGATGCCGCTACACCACCAGCCAGCCTAAAAACCTGGAGAGGGATTGGTGAAATAGATAAAGGGCAGGAAAAGGAGGAATCTGATAGGAGAGGGAAGGGGGGAGGAGCATCAGAGAGAGGTGTTGGGCAGGTAAGGAGTTAAGGTGAGAGAGGGAAACAAGAATGGGAAAAGTGAAGGGGGAGAGTGGGGACAATAGCTTATTCTATAAGTAATTTTAAAAATACGAACCAGAAGAGAGTTCATTATCTCTGACATAAATCGTAAAATTTGTTGTTTTGAATCAGAAGTACAGCACAAGATATGAAATTTACTTTAACTTACAAATAGAAGTAAATAGAGAAAAAGCAAATGGGATAGTGTTAATGGACCATGGACCATTCAAAAATGTGATGGCAAAGGGAAAGAAGCAGTTCTTAAAATATTGCACGTGGGTCTTCAGGCTCCCTGATGGTAGTAACATGAAAAATGCAAGTACTGGATGGAGAGGTTTTTACTGAAGATTCCTTTTTGTCTCTACCATTTATCCTTTCATTGCCCTGCCTTGATATCTATAATTCTTTGTCATCTTTTATGGTTGAGCATGGAGTCAAAAATTACTTCCCAGTTATTTCAATATCATATGAGTTACTGTTTCCCAAAATAATATTAGCATGGATCACTGTTAAATTAGATCTTGGAAAGAACCATGATTCATAAAAAATGAACATTCACTGCTTAAACAACATAAATTATCATCAGTCCTAACTGAGTTGGTGCAGAGATCGTTTCCTGCCAATTTAAAATTCCTTCAATCTCTATTTTATGACATCCTCACAGTTATTTGGACAATAGACAGCCTCATGCTTAAAAAAACTGAAAGAGTTAATAATAAACTTCAGTCTTTTTGTTCTGAACTCAAAAGCACTCCACACCAGACATAATTGGTAATTGATTTTTTATTGTCACATGTACAAAGATACAGTGAAAAACTTAGTTATGTAAGCAGCCAAGCAGATCATTTCAGATTCAGATTCAGGTACATTTATTTTCAAAGAATGTATAAATTATACAACCTTGAGATTTGCTTGCTCACAGATAGCCACAAAGCAAAAAACCCGAAAGGACCCAATTAAAGAAAAAGTAGAAAAATAAAAGACCAACGCTTGATGTGCAAGAGAAAAGAAAAAGTTAAATTTTAAAAATCATGCAAACAATTGAAGCAATCCAAACCAAAACTGAGAATTCAGGTCTGAATCCTGGAGAAGCACGGAGTAGGCCTAAAGCCTCACTTATCAGTTCATCATATTAGTGGGCATGGAGCACAACAGACAGGGCAACCTTCATAGCCTCAGCACCATGGAGATGACCATCATGGAGAATGAGTGAAATTGGCTCTCACCTCTGATCCCAACACCTTGTTTTTGCAGTCTATCTCAGCCAGAGTTTAAATTGATCCAACAACAAACAGTAAAAGGCTCCAGTGCCCTGGAGAGAGGAGTGAGAATTGCAGAGGAAAGAGACCCTTCAGCAACGACCTTCACTGTTTACTCTTTTCCATGTATGCTGCCTGGTCTGCTGAGCTCCCCCAGCATTTTCTGCATATTACTCTGGATTTACAGCATCTGCCGATTTTCTCGTGTTTGGGACTTGAAAACATAAGTACATTGAGGTTATACGGTGTAAAAGCAATAACATAATGCAAAAGATACAGTAGTGAAAGAGGTACAGTTACAGAGAAAGTGCAGGGCAGGTATACCATAAGGTGCAGGGACCATGAAGAGGTACAATATGGGGTTAAGAGTTCATCTTTATCATAATAGAAGTCCATTCAAGAGTTAATAGGGCGGTTAAGAAGACATATGGTGTGTTGGCCTTCGTTAGTCAGGTGACTGAGTTCAAAAGCAATGAGACAATTTTGCAGCTCAAAACATGAAGATTGATTGCTAACTTTTAGTGTAGCTTTAGATTAGGGTGGCAATCTGTAAGTACTTCTTTAAAAAATTATGTTAGAATACTACAAAGGTGTTTTTTTCCTAAGTTCGAACTTATAAACTGATGACTTTCTCTCTTTTAGACATAATCCGTCATAATTTCATACTGTTCTGTTTAGAAAGTATCGAACAGAAAGATTGAGAGTACAACAAAATGAGGCTTATTAATATGTTCAAAGACTTAGAGGTGAGAAGATTCAATAGATTGTAACACACACAAAATGCTGGAGGAACTCAGCAGGCCAGGTAGTATCTAGGAAAAGAGTACAGTGGATGTTTTGGGATGAAACCCTTTGGCAAGACTGCAGAAAAAATGCTAAGAAGTAGATTTAAAAGGTGGGGGCAGTGGGGAGAGAAACACAAGGTGATAGGTGAAACTTGGAGGGAGAAGGAGGAAGTAAAGACCCAGGACGTTGATTGGTGAAAGAGATAGAGGGCCATTGAAGAAAGGAAAGGGGAAGGGGGAGTCGCACCAAAGAGAGGCAATGTCGGGCAAGGAGATGAGGTGAGAGAGGGAAAAGGGGATGGGAACTGGTGAAGGGAGGTGGGGGCATTACTGGAAATTTGAGAAATCGGTGTTCCTGCCATCAGGTTGGAGGCTACCCAGACAGAATATTAGGTGTTGTTTCTCCAACCCAAGTGTAGCCTCATCGCAACATAAGAGGTGGCCATGGATGGACATATTGGAATGGGAATTAAAATGGGTGGTCACTGGGAGATCCTGCTTTTTCAGGTGGATGGAGCATAGGTTTCCCAATCTTCATCGGGTCTCACCAATATACAGTAGGCCACACTGGGGGCACCCAACAGTATATGACCCCACCAGACTCACAGACCTCACCTGGAAGGGTGTGTAGGGCCCTGAATGATAGTGAGGGAGGAGGTGTAGGGGAAGGTGTAGCACTTGAACAAGGATAGGTATCGGGAGGGAGATCAGTGGGGAGGGACAAATGGACAAGGGAGTCACATAGGGAGCGATCCTTGAGGAAAGCAGAAAGTTGGGGTGGGGGAGATGGAAAGATGTGCTTGGTGGGGGGATCCCATTGGAGGTGGCGGAAGTTTTGGAAAATTATGTGCTGGACACGGAGGCTGGTGGAGTGGTAGGTGAGGATAAGAGAAACCCTATCTCTGGTAGGGTCATGGGAGGCTGAGGTAAGAGCAGACGTGAGTGACAAAGAAGAGATGCAGTTGAGGACAGCATTGATGCTGGAGGAAGGGAAGCCCCTTCTATTGAAAAAGGAGGACATCGTCTTCATCCTAGAATGAAAAGCATCATCCTGCGAGCAGATGCAGCAGAGACAGAGGAACTGAGAGAAGGGGTGGCATTTTTACAAGTTAAAGGGTAGGATGAGGTATAGTCCAGGGAGCTGTGAGAGTCTGTGGGTTCATAATAGATATCACCAGATAAGGAACAACAGATATAAGAAATGGAAATCTTGTATGAGTGAGGAAAAAAAGAGATCCTCTCATAGGTTATAGTTAGGTATGAAAAGGGATGAGGTCTTGAAAAGAGAATAAAGGGAGCTAAGTAGAAATATAAAACTATAAGGTCTAATAGAGACCATAAGGAAGGATGGGTAGCAATGAGGAAAATATGCAGTCAGTGGGGTCTGTTGAAATGTGTATTTTGATGTAAGAAATATCAGGAACAAGGATGATGAACTTAGATCAAGAGTCAATACACGGGACTATGAATTTGTGACCATTACAGAGACCTAGCTGTCATAAGGGCATGAATGCATGCTGGATGTTCTGGGGTTTAGACATTTCAAAGGGCATAGGGAGGGAGATAAAATCGGTGGGAGACTGGGATTGTTAATCAGGGATAGTACCAGCTGCAGAAAGGGAAGTTGTCATTGAGGAATTGTCTACTGCTTCAGTGTAGTTGGAAGTCAGAAACAGAAAGTTGGCAATGACTCTATTAGAGGTATTCGATAGGACTTGCTATGGTAATGGAAACACTGAGGAACAGATCAAGGGGCAGTGTTGGAAAGATGCCAAAATAACAGAGTTGGTGTCATGGGTGTATTTAGAGATATAGTGTGAAACAGACCCTTTCAACCCAATGAGTTGTACTGCTCAGCAGCCCAGCTATTTAACCCTAGCCTGATCAGAGAACAGTAACCAATTAGCCTACTAACTGGTACACCTTTGGAACTTGGAAGGAAACTGTAGCACCCAGAGGAAACCCACACATTCATGGGGAAGAATATTCAAAATGAGGATGTCCAAACTTCACTGCACCAAGCTGTAAAAGCATTGCACGAACCATTATGCTGGGGTGGCAATGATTTAACTTCCCAGACACTGATTGGCATCTCTTTAGTGCAAAGGTGAAGTTGGGGCAGAATTTGTTTGATGTGTCTAGGAAGAATTATTGACACAAAATATAAACAGGCCAACTAAAGAGGAAGCCATACTGGGTCTAGTACTGGGTAATGAACCAGGTGAGGTATCAGATCTCTCAGTGGGTGAGTATTTCAGAGTAAGTGACCTCAATTTCCTAACATTTACCATAGCCTTGGAGAGGAATGGGGACAATTATTTAATTGAGGGAGGGGGAATTATGATAGTATTAGGCAGGAATTTGGGAGTGTAAACTGGGAACAGATAAGGGAACACTTACATGAGGTCCTGGATAGGCTTGTCTCATTGAAGCAGGGAAAGGATGACAAGAAATATGGAACATCTAGTCAAGGGGAAGAAGGAAGCTTACTTGGGGTTTACGAAGCAAATGTTAGACAGGTATCCATATCCAGGAAGTGTCTGAAGAATGGACAAGAGAGCCAGAAGGGGGCATGAAAAGGCCATATTGAATAGGATTAAGAAAATACCAAGGTGCTTGACATGTACGAGATGAACAGGAAGATGACTAGAGTGAGAGTAGAACCAATCAGGGATAGAAAAGAAAACATCCCTGGAGCCAAGTGTAATGGGAGGTTCTTAATGAGTGTTTTTCTTTAGTATTCAAAGTAAAAGTGATCTTGACATTTGCAAGGACAACACAAAATAGACTAACATGTGACATGTTAAAAAAAGAACATATGCTGGAAACGGATAAATATTAAGCCAGGTAAGTTCCTGGGACCGAATGGGATATAACCATAGGTTACTACAGGCAGGCAGGCAGGGAGGGAAGAGATTGCTGTACCATTGACTGGCGGGGCTATATAATTTTTTACTTATTCAATATTTTAGTTAGGTGATAGATAATATTTGCCAAGATACTGTAAGGTTGGTGGAGTTGTGGATAGTGTAGTAGGTTGCCATAGGTTACAACGGGACATTAACAGGAAGCAGAGCTGGTCTAAGGAGTGGAGTCCACATCCATAGATCCCTAATAGTTGCCATGCAAGCTAATTGAGTTTTAAAGAAGTCACATGATGTGTTGGTCTTCATTAGTCAGTCATTCTGTAATTCTATAAATCCTGATTTGACCACACTTGGAATATTATGTTCAGTTCTGCTTGCCTCAATGTAGGAAGGATATAAAAGCTTTATATTGAGTACAGAGGAGATTTATGAGGATGCTGCTTGGATTAGTCAGCATGACTTACACTGATAGGTTGAGAGAGCTGGAGCTATACTGGCTCAATAAACATAGAGGGTCAAATGGCCTGTACTATGCTGTAATGTTTTGTTCACACACATCTGTAAAACATAGAAAAATGACAGCACAGTGCAAACTCTTTAGCTCATGGTGCTCCGCCTACTCTAAAATAATCTAATCCTTCACTCTTACATAACCATGTGCCTATCTAAGAGTTTCCTAAATGCCCCAACTCTTATTTGTCTCTACTACCCCTAGCAAGGTATTCCATGCACCCACCAATCTCTGTGTAAAGAACCTACTTCTGACATGTCCCCTACACTTTCCACCAATCAACTTAAAAATATACACATTTGTATTAACCACTTCTGCCCTGGGAAAAATTATCTGGCAATCACTATTTATTCCTCTGATCTTCTTGAACGTCTCTATCAACTAAACTGTTATCCTCCGTTGTTCCAAAGAGAAAAGCTCTAGCTCACTCAACCTAAATGCCTTTTTGCCCAGGCAGCATCCTAGTAAATCTCCTATGCACCCTCTCTAAAGCTTCCAATTCCTTCCTGCAATGAGGTGACCAGAACTGAACCCAATGTTCCAAGTGTGGTGTAACCAAGATTTTATAGAGCTGCAGCATTATTTCACAGCTCTTGAGCTCAATCCCCCAACTAATGAATGCCAAAACATCCTACGCCTTCTAAACAACACGATAAACTCCACCTGCCACTTCGCAGCCCAGCTTTGTATCCTGTCAATGTCCCATTGTAATCTACAACAACCCTCCACACTATCCACAACTCCACCAACATTTGTTTGTCTGCAAGCCTACTAATCCATTTTTCCATAAGACAGAGGAGCAGAATTAGGCCTATCCAGTCTGCTCCACCATTCCACAATGGCGGATTTATTATCCATCTCAACCTCATTCTCCTGCCTTCTCCATTAAACCTTTAACAGTCTGATTAATAAAGGAACTCTCAGCTTTCACTTTAAATATACTCAATAACTTGGCCTCCACACCGATCGTGATAATAAACACCCTCAGATTAAAGAAATTCCTCTTCATCTCTGTTCCAAATGGAAGTCCCTCTTTTCTGAGGCTGTGCCCTCTGGTCCTAGACTCACCCACTACAGGAAGCATCCTCTACACATCCACTCTATCTAGTCCTTTCCATATATGATGGGTTTCAGTAAGATCCTCCGTCCATGGAGCACAAATGCACAGCCATAAAATGCTCCTCATATATTAACAGTTAATTCCCAGAGTTATTCACATAAACCTTCTGTGGACCTTCTCTCAATTTCATTCTCGTGCCTTCTACCCGTAACATTTGACACCTCCACCTCTATTAACCTCCACCTTAAATACTTGGCCTGCCACCTGTGGCAGTGAATTCTACAGATTCACTACCCTCTAGCTAAAGAAATTCCCCCCTCATCTCTGTTCTAATTGGAAGTCATTCCATTATGAGGTTGTGCCCTCTGGTCCTTGACTCACGCTCTATAGGAAACATCCTCTCCATATCCACTCCATCCAGGCCTTTCAATATTTGATCAGTTTCAATGAAATTCTCCCTCATTCTTCTTAACTCCAATGATTCCAGGCCCAGAGTAACCAAGCTCCTCATACCTTAACCATTTTATTCCCAGAATAATTCTCATGGACCTCCTCTGGACCCATTCCAATGCTGACAAAACTTTTCTTAGATATGTGCCCAAATCTGCTCATAGTACTCCAAATGTGGTCTGATCAATTGCTTATAAAGTTTCAGCATTACAACCTTATCTTATATTCTAGTCTTCTCAAAACGAAAGCTAACATTGCACTTGGCTTTATTATCGATTCAACCTGCAGGTTAGCCTTTAGGGAAACCTGCACAAGGAGTCCCAAGTCCCTTTGCATCTCTGAGTTTTGAATTTTCTCTCCAGTTAGAAAATAGTCTACAATTGTATTCCTTCTAACAAAGTGCATGAACATACACTTCATGGCACTATATTCCATCTGCCACTTATTTGCTCATTTTAATCTGTTCAAATACTTCTGCAGTATGTGCTTCCTCAACATTACCTGACCCTCCACCTATCTTTGTATCATCTGCAAACTTTGCCACAAAGCCAAGAATTCGACCACCCAAATCTTCGGGATATAACCTGTAAAGAAGATATCCCGTTACTGACCCCTGCAGAAGAACATAAGTCACTGACAGCCAACCAGAAAAAGCCCCTTTATTCCTATTATTTTCCTCATGCCAGTCAGCCATGCTAGTACCTTTCCTGTAATACCACAGGTATTTATCTTGTAAAGCAGTCTCATGTGCAGTATCTGGGGGTACACATGGATGAAAGACTTGAAAAGACCACCAACAAAGAGGCTGTGTACAAGAAGGGCCAGAGTTGCCTCTACTTCCTGAGGAGACTGAGCTCCTTTGGAGTACACAGGCCTCTCCTTTTCAGGTTCTGTCAATCTGTAATTGCCAGTGCAATCTTTTATGTAGTGGTGTGCTGGGACAATGGCATCAACACGGGTGACGCCAACAGGCTCAATAACCTGATTAGAAAGGCTGGCTCAGTTTTAGGAGTCAAACTGGAGACACTCAAGGCTGTGGTAGAACAAAGGACCCTTCAGAAAATCTTGGCAATTCTGGACAATGTTTCTCATCCTCTGCATGCCACCTTAGCTGAAAAGAGGAACACTTTTAGTAATAGATTAAGACAACTGTGGTGCTCCAAAGAGCACTATATGAGGTCACTCTTATCCTCAGCCACAAGTCAACTTATAGCTGGGGAAGTGTTGTACCCCTCCTCTTAGACTGTTTGCGGTAACTTTTTAAAAACTTTTTCTTACTTCTCTTCTAATATTTGTATACTTGTCCACTTGCAATGCTACTGTGACACTGTAATTTCCTTTGGGATCAATAAAGGGTCTATCTATCTGGTCAAAGTCCTTCCGAAAATCCAAATAATCAACAACCTCTGACTCCTCTTTGCCTATCCTGCCTATTATTTCCTCAATTAATTTCCATAGATTTGTCAGGCAAGATTTCTCATTAAGGAAACCTTGCTGACTGACTTTGGCCAACTTTATCATGCTCTTCAAAGTACCCTGAAGCAGCATCTTTAATAATAGACTACAACATCTTCCTAACCACCAGTGCCAGGCTAACTGACCACCAAGTTCCTTTCTTCTGCCTCCATCTCTTCTTAAAGAGTAGAGTGACATCTGCAATTTTTCAGTCCTCCAGATTCTTTAAAGGCAATTTTTAATGCCTCCACAATTTCTTCAGCTACTGTACCTCTTTCAGTACCGTGTGGTGTGGTCCATCTGCTCAACTTATCTACCTTCAGAACTTTCAGCTTCCCAATCACCTTCCTCAGTAATAGTAACTATGCTTATTTCAGTCCCTTGACACTCTCAAATTTCTGGCATTATTACTTTTGATATATCTGAAAAACTTTTGGTGTCTTCTTTTATATTATTGGTTAGCTCACTTCCATATTTAATCTTTTCTCTCTTTATGACTTTTTAGTTGCCTTCTGCTAGTTTTTAAATGAGCAGAATCCACTCACTTCCCATTAATTTTAGTTTTATTGCATGCCTTCTCTTTTCCTTTTATGCTGTCCTTGATTTCCCTTGTCAGCCATGGTTGCCTCATCGTCCCCTTAGAATACTTCTTCATCTTTGGGATGGACAATATCTCTCCTGCACCTTCCGAATTGCCCCCAGAAACTCCAGCCATTGCTGTTCTGCCATCATCCCTACTAGCGTCCTCTTCTAATTAACTTTGTCCAGCTCCTCTAGCAAGCCTCTGCAATTCCTTCTACTCCACTGTAATACTGATCATCTCCCTCAAACTGCAAGGTGAATTCTATCATATTATGATCACTGCCTCCTAAGGCTTCTTTTATTTTAAGTTCGCTAATGAAATCTGGGTCATTACATGACACCCAATTCAGAAATGCCTTTCCCCTAGCGGGCTCAACTACAGTTTTCTCTAAAATGCCATCTTGTATGCATTCTACAAATTCCCTCACTTGGGGTCCAGTACCAACCTAATTTTCCCAATCTACCTGCATATTGAAATCTGCCATGACAATCATAACATTACCATTTTTACTAGCCTTTTCTAACTCCCATTGTAGCTTATATCCCACATCCTGTCTGCTGTTCAAGGTCTGAATAACTCCGATTAGTGTCTTTTTACCTTTGCAGTTTCTTTACTCTCACAAGGATTCTTCACCTTCCGCTCCTATATCACACTCTGAGAAAGAAACCCCCCCTCCTCGATCCACCTGACAGTCCTTTCAGTACAAGATGTACCCTTGGATGTTAAGCTTCATTTCAGCCATGTCTCAGTGGTTCCCATAATGTCAAACCTGCCAATTTTTAAATGCGCTGCAAGATCATCACCCTGCATGCATTCAAATTTAGCACCTTTAGTCCTACATTCATCCCTTTTGATTTTGCCCCCATGTTATACTTCAGCTCATCCCACTAACTGCAATTTTGCCCTATCATCTGCCTGTCCTTCCTCAGCATCTCACTGCACACCGCATCTACTTAAATATCAACTGCCACGTGCTCAGCCTTGTCACTTCAGATCAAATTCAGTTAAATCCTCCTGCAAGGATGTTGGTCCCCTCCAGTTCAGTTGTACAGTTCATACCTTCCCTACATGGGATCCCAATGCTCCAGAAATCTGAAACCCTGCCCCTTTTACCAGATCCTCAGCCACTCATTTATCTGTGAAGCAGAAAAATAGCCCTCAACTTGGCAGCGGAGTTATCGGGGCACTGTCATGAAGGTGGCTCTGTAACAAGCTAATCTTGTTTTTACGAGGCTGAGTTACTAGCTCGACGCTCAACCTGACTTGGATTCGAACTCGGGAACCTTCGCTCCGGAGTCTGGAGCTGATATTATTGTGCCACCAAGCTGGACTCATTTATCTATACTATCAGTTTATTCCTGCACTGACCAGCACATGGCATTGGAGTAATCCAGTAACTACGACCTTGTCAGTCCTGCCCTTTGGCCTCTTCCCTAACTCCTTATACATACTGCACTGGACCTTTATTGCTTTTCTACCTATGTCATTGGTGCTAACATGCACCACAACCACAGGACACTCATCCTCCCTCGAGAATATTCTCCAGGAATCCTTGAACCTAGCATCTGTGAGGCAACACAACGTTCTGAAGTCTTTTTCCTGGCCACAGAATCTCCTGTCCATCGCCCTGATTATCGAATCTCCTTTTGCTTTCATACGACCTGACTTTACCCTTCCCTGCTGAGCCTCATAGCCAGCCACAATGCCATTGGCCTGGCTGCTGCTGCTGTGCCCTAATAGGTCACCTCCACCCCCAGCAGTATTTAAAGGGGTATACACTTTGCTGAGGGGAAATGCCACAGGGGGACCCTGCATTGATTTCTTATTCCTGTTATCTCTCTGGGTGATCATCCATCTATGATCTGAAGCCTGCACTCTGCTTGTGACCACCTCAGTACAAGTCTCATCAATGATGTTTTCATCTTCCTGTATGATCCTGAGTACATTCAGGTCTAGCTCCCTGACCTTGACCTTGTCCGTCAGGAGCTGAAGCTGGATGCACTTTCTGCAGATGCAGTCATCAGGAAGATCGTCTTAGGTACCATCCTGCTAATGCTCTGTATATCTTTGGGTGTAACTTCTCAAGTTCAAGTTTTACAATAATCTAAATGACTCCAAAAGACTCAGTACCTTTAGCCTACTCCTGTTCTTGCCATATCCTGAGCCAAAGCGTGATCACTCCCTCAATGGCCACTCTGTTTACACTTCCTTTCTTTTCATTGGCTGTTTTTAAATAGCTCCCGCCCTGTTGCTCCCTCACTTGCTACTTCAAACAATGACTCACGCCTGGCTCCAGCCCTGCCCAATATTACCCTCCCACTCACTACTTCAAACAATGACTCACTCCCGACTGGATTTACCGTTTTCAAATTGTTCCCACCCTGCAAAATGTTGCTCCCTTACTCCCTACTTCAAGCACTTGCTCATCCAAGCCATTAATAAAAAACACAAAGAGCAGCAGTCTCAAAACACACCACTGGTTAACAACCTCCAGGCAGAATACACTTTCTATTCTACCTTCTGTGGACAGGACAATTCTGAATCCATACAGCCATGTTTCCCTGGATCCCATGCCTCCAGACTTTCTGAATGATCCTACCATATCAGACTTCTTACAAAATCCATATACACCACATCCACTGCTCTACCTTCATCAATGTGCATTGGCACATCCATAAAGAATTCATTCAGGCTCATGAGGAATGACTTGCCTCTCATAAAAACCACGTTGACTACCCCTAAACATACTATGCATCACAAAATACTTGGAAATCCTGTCTAAGTATTTTCTCCAAAAATTTGCCCACCACTGAAGTAAGGCTCATTGGTCTATAATTCTGAAGGTTATCTCTATTCTCTTTCTGAACAAAGGAATAAAATGTGCCACTTTCCAATTATCTCGCACTACTCCCATGGTCAGTGAGTTCACAAAGATTATCACCACAGGCACAGCAATCTCTTTCTTCATCTCCCGTATGAACTTTGTCTATATTCTGTCCAGCCCCAGGAACTTACTTATCATAATGATTTTCAAAAACTCCAGAGCATCTTCTTTCTAAACATCAACATGTTCCAGCATATCAGCTTGTAGTTATAAATGTCAAGGTCCTGCTTACTGGTGAATACTGAAGCAAAGTATTCATTAATGACCTCCCCTA
This sequence comes from Hypanus sabinus, assembly GCF_030144855.1. Classification (NCBI taxonomy): domain Eukaryota; kingdom Metazoa; phylum Chordata; class Chondrichthyes; order Myliobatiformes; family Dasyatidae; genus Hypanus; species Hypanus sabinus. The sequence continues at coordinate 67,404,890 of NC_082715.1, read as the reverse complement.
CCTCATCTGTCTCCTGTACTATCCATAATTGGTCATACCCTCACTCTGGACATACTCCTGTTCTTCACATGTGTGAAAAAAAATCATTGGGGATTTCCTTAATCCTATGCACAAAGGCCTTCTCAGAAAACTTTCTCGCTGTCCTAGGAGCTTTATCTGCTCACATTAAATTTCCCTTCTGAACAGAAGCCAGATAGTCCTCTGGTTCCTTTTGTCACATACATATTTCCCTTATACTGACTCAAAGAGTAATGACAGTTTAGTATGGTTCTGTGACCAGTTTTACTTAGCACCTGATGATACAAAGCAGATTTAAAAAATTGAATTCTGTTCAAAAACCATGAAATTGATTAGCTGCTACTATAGCAGAGACAAAGATGCAAGAAGACACAAACAGAAAATGCTGGTGGAATTCCACAGGTCCAGCTGCATCTATGGGAGGAGTTAACATTTCCATTCAGGGGCCTGTCACCAGAACAAGGCACGTAGGGTCTCTGACCGGAACTCCGTTTCTCTTCCCACATATAGTATGCAACCTGACTTGAGTATTTTGCATCTTTTCTGCTTGCATTTCAGATTTCCAGTTTCCTCGGATTTTTGATTTTCATGTCTAAGAAGATATATCAGACCTTGTGCGATCAAAATATAAATATAATGGTTGACATCATCATTTCTATAGACAGTGGAAAGCATTCTTATATTGATTATAGACAGTTAAAGGCAGACACAGTTCTCCCATTCTGCTTAACTGCATTGCTGTGAAGCTCTCATACACTTAAATGCTAAAAACTCCAAAGCCCCCGATGTGGCAGTCCAGGGAATCAGTGATGCTCTCTCCTTATGCATTAATAGCAAATTATTTCAATGGGCTTTCACACCAAAGATGCAGCAAGGTCAATCTGGGACTGCAAATTTATAATAAATTTCTTTAAAGAAGGGGTTCCCAACCTAGGATCCACAGCCCTCTTGCTAAATGGCATTAGTCCATGGCATAAAAATGGTTGGGAACCCCTGCTTTAAAGGATACCTGTCTTGAACTTGTAGCTAATAGTTCTGTTACCTGAATGATTATATTTGATTGCTTTGAATACAGCAGAATTAATAAAAGACTAGTGGCTGCTGTCAAAGAACATTGTAATAAACTAACACGAATCAATAATTTTAATGCCAACCTTCTGACAGTTATAAAAAATGATGTATTCCAATTTGTGACTCAAACCCATGTAATACTAGACGACTGTCAAAATTCCTCTCAGATGAACCTAGTATAGATGAGTAAATAATGGCTTGCCAACCCTACTGCTCAGTATAAACACAACTTTTTCTGGAGGAGCCGTTTCCATTTAAGTAGCTGCCTGGAACAGCATTTGAGATCAAGTTTAAACTATTCGAACATCTCAAGTTCAAAACTTCCATAGGACACCCATCAGTACAATCCTACAACAGCAATTTAAAATTAAAAGCTTTCCAAGTAACTTCAGAGGTGCCAGAAATGCAGCAACCCTATAGGTTTCAGTTCTGTGTTCCCATCCCCAGCCCTGCTTTACAGTTACTTTTTTTTTATTTATTAGTGTGGAATGGGCCCTTCAAGCTGCACCACTCCGATTTAACCCCAGCCTAAACATGGGATAATTTGCTCAGGATCAGTAAAGTATGTCTGTCTGTCTGCCTGTAACCTACTGCCTGTCAGCAGTGCACTGGCATCCGTACCAAATTTCGTGGCCAATGGTTCCAAGTTCAAATCCAACTAGCTCCTTGCATGCGGGATTGAGTGTCCAGCTAGCAACTCAGCCTCATAAAAAGGACAAATGCTGAAGAACGGCAAAGTTGCTGCATGATGCATCATAAGGCACACAGAAGAAAAATAAATTAACCTGCAAACTGGTACATTGTTGGACTATGGGAGGAAACTGCATTACCCAGAGGAAACCCACATGCAGACAGGAAGAAATGTACCAACTTGCTTACAGTGGGTGCTGGAGTTGAACTCTGACATTCTCGCTGTAATAGTGCTGTGCTAACTTCTATGCTACTATGGCGCCCGTTTAGAAATTTTTAAAATAGTTTAAAATCCATCTGATATCTTTAAATTGCTGCAACGTATTTTCGATGCACAAACCTACTAGCTTCTGTGACTGTGGCTGATGGATGGAAATTATCATTCCAAATCACTGTCCATCATGGATGTGAGGCGATACCATTGTGATACACACACAGTGGCCACTTTATTAGACACACCCACTTGTTAATGCAAATATCTAATCAGTCACTCATGTGGCAGCAACTCAATACATAAAGGCATGCTGACATGGTCAAGAGGTTCAGTTGTTCAGAGCAAATAAGAGAATGGGAAACTAACTGACTTTGACTGGGGATTTTCCGTCACATGCCTCTGATAATAAACCTGATTCGGATCCCGATTGTTGGTACCAGGTGGGGTGGTTTAGTCCCTCAGAAAATGCTGATCTCCTTGGACTTTCATGCGCAACAGTCTCTGGAGTTTACAGAGAATGGTGCGATAAACAAAAAATATCCAATGAGTGGCATTTCTGTGGATTCAATGCCTTGTTAATGAGAGACATTAGAGGAGAATTGCGGGAGAGTTGACAGAGCACAGTAACTCAAATAACCACACATTACAATAGTGGTGTACACTAGAGCATCTCTGAATGCACAATACTTGGAACTTTGAAGTGGATGGACTCCAGCAGCAGAAGGTACCTAATAAACTGGCCACTAAGTGTACTTTGTATGTTTCAAGATATTAATCCTCTGCCATTTAAAGTACTTTAAAAAAAACTGCAATTATCCAAACAGAAATGTTTGTAGGACAGAATATCCTATAAATGAATATTTTACAGATCCTGCAACGAACACAGAAAATAAAATTATATCTATATTTAAAAATTACAAATTTCATTCTAGGTGGCAGGTAACATCTTGGAATGAATATTTGAAACTTTAACATTGTACTGAAGTGAAATTACAAAATATTTTACTTGGCAAGAGTCTTTTCGGACCAGTCCAGACAGATGAGGCCCTGCGAATTATATCGCTGTGGTATTTGCAAACAGTGGTTTTTTGCCAGCTCGTTTAATGAAGACAGTGAAAATTGAAATCTGACAAACTCGTCAAGTTAATTGCAAGACTCAACTTCCCCCTTAGTTCCATAAAATAGTTAATTTAAATAAGAGTATTTATCAAAAAGTAGTCACTGCATTTTCGATGGTGGGCGGGGAAGCGAAGGGGGCAGAAACACCAACCCCATGTCCGATTGTCATCCCTTTTCTCGATGCACATCGTCTCCCGTTCTTCTGCTCTCAGTCGCTGTAGTATGTAAAGAGCGACTTTTCCTTGCACTCACTCCTTTCTAATTTGGGAATGCATAGGCGGTCTATGCTGGAAAGCCCGCGTCCGGAAAGAAACGGAAAGCAGCCGAATTTAAAGAAGGAATCAATCCGTGCTCCTGCTTTACACCAGGACAGCTGTAGGCTTGCCTTTGGACTCCTGGGCTCTCTTACAACCGTACAGCCACTGAATGACCCTGGCGTTACGCTCGATGACCGAAAGGGCAGAGGGAGGAGGCTTTTTCTGCACCTGGAGTCGTTCGCTGCCACCGCTGCTGTGCCGCGATAGCTCGCTCTCCGAGTCCGGGCTGCTCACGCTCCGGAACTTGAGGGCGAGGCTGTCGGAGGTGGCGGCGAACTTCTCCCTGACCAGGTCCTCCATCACCTCGGGCTCCAGTCCGCAGTGCTCGAAGAAGCTGTCCAAGCCCGAGCAGGCTCGCGAGTAGCGGTAGCTCAGGTCGGAATGCGAGCGCCGCAGCCCCGTTCCTCCTCCCCGCCGTTTCAGTGGTTCTTTGGTGCGGCCGGTGTCTCCCTGGGGTGCCGCCGACGTGTTGGCTGCTGCTCCCTGGGGTGCCGCCGACGTGTTGGCTGCTGCTCCCTGGGGTGCCGCCGGCGTGTTGGCTGCTGCTCCCCGGGGTGCCGCCGGCGTGTTGGCTGCTGCTCCCCGGGGTGCCGCCGGCGTGTTGGCTGCTGCTCCCCGGGGTGCCGCCGGCGTGTTGGCTGCTGCTCCCCGGGGTGCCGCCGGCGTGTTGGCTGCTGCTCCCCGGGATGCCGCCGGCGTGTTGGCTGCTGCTCCCTGGGGTGCCGCCGGCGTGTTGGCTGCTGCTCCCTGGGGTGCCGCCGGCGTGTTGGCTGCTGCTCCCCGGGGTGCCGCCGGCGTGTTGGCTGCTGCTCCCCGGGGTGCCGCCGGCGTGTTGGCTGCTGCTCCCCGGGATGCCGCCGGCGTGTTGGCTGCTGCTCCCTGGGGTGCCGCCGGCGTGTTGGCTGCTGCTCCCTGGGGTGCCGCTGGTTTGTTGGTTGCTGCTCCCTGAGATGCCGCCACCTCTGTACCATCTGCCAATCTTTCTTCTAAGGTTGTTCCTGCCTCCGACTGCAGCAGGGTGTCGCCCCCGCCACCGGAGCCCGGCAGGAGTCTCCTGACCAAGCTACGGTTGCTCTTGGAGCTCCGATTGCTACTGGTGGTCGGAGCTCCCCGAACAAACTCACACTTCTGCCGGTAGATGACGAGCGAGTCGGGCCTCAGCTGCCTCTTGAACCCCGAGCGCCGCACGATGCTCGGTTGGAGCTCCCGCGGTCTGGTCTGCTGGTGGCTGCCGGATTCCAGGTGGTTCTCCCTGTTGCTGCTGGCGCCGCTACTGCTGTCTTCCTCAGAGGAAAAACTGCCTAAGCCACTGGGCTCCAACTTGCGTCCCCTCGCCGCCGGGCTCTTCACGTACTTGGCTTTGTCGGCCGCCAGTCTCTCCACGGCGCTCGGCCGATCCCGCCTGTCCCCCTCCATCTGACTCCGCAGGTAGCTGGGACCCTTGGTCAGAAGCCTAAGGGGCAGAGAGGGGCTCAATGCCGACTGCATACCTGCAGGGGCCGAGATCTCGCTCGGCATCCCACCCTGGTCCACAGCCGTCACGTTCACGAAGTCTGGCAAGCGCACCTTCTCCAGAACATTCACCTCTCCACCTCTTGCGACCTTATATTTTTGTTTTGTTTGTTTTCCTGCCTGTTGCTGGCAACTTTCCAGCCACGATTCCCAGTCCGGAGTCTTGTGCTCGACGCTGTCACGTAGAGCTGTAGTTGCTGTTATCAGTTCTCGACTTTGCTAATAGAGTGTCACTTTCAGCCGATTCACCCTTGCCGCCGGGCGTCTCTCCTGGAAATGAAACACATCACATCAGCACTCTATGACATCATACGGGAGAAAGCAAGCTATGTATAACACAACAGAGATGGGATTGGCTTTCACGTACATAGCCTCAAACAAGTACAAACCCCAATTAATGTTTATATAGAATATTTTCTGTCAGCCAGCTTTCTCACCTCTCCTCTTTCACTTCTAACCAAACCCAAGAGAAAGCAACCGCAAGTTAATAGTAAGTACGCAAAGCTCATTGTTTCCGTAAACCAACGAAGACAGTTTGCAAACGAGACACACATCAGTTATTCTGATGTTTGTTATAAAATCATTCTGTCATCGGTGTTAATCTAGTTAATATGAAGAGCTCTGCAATTATGGTAAAATAGAGTATAAAGGAATTTCCTTTTTAGCTATTGCTAGCACGACATTCCATGCCCGGGATATATATCAGTTTTTATTTGATAAAGTTCAGATGAGCTAAAATAATTAGTATAAATCTTTCTTTTGCTGGGAATGAACACAATGAAAACACGGGAAAATTTGGCAATTACATTTGACTTGGATCAATAAATCAAATTATGTCTTCTCATGATGTTAGGATGATTTGTAAGTTAATACCGTATAACGTAGTAGCAAGAATTTGATTGACCCCAGATTGTAGGTGGTAAAATGTCAACGAAGTTAGAAAGACTGCCAGGAAACTATGCTGGAAAGTAAGTGTGTGAACATACATTAGGAGTGAGTATCATCATTGTTGCTTATCTACATTGAATTCATGGCTTTCCTTGTGTACATAGAGAACATTTTCTCTGAGATAGGGACCTAGCTGGAGCATCCCGAATGGTTGATTTGCCTGCCATTAGTTTGCTTGCAAAGATAAATGTTTAGAGAAGATGTCAGGTCAGCAGCAGCTATCCTCAAGACTAATTTAATGTCTTTGGTTTGACTTGCATAAGGTAAAATTGGAGTAGTACTCTCAAAAATATTCTCATGTTGATTTCCAATGTTTTATGACTGATGTGTAGTTTGAAAACAACAAAATAACAAATCAGCGAGAGATATTTGGCCAACTTTACACATATTTATGATTTGGTTAATGAATGACTGGTAACCTAGTCACTTATTAAACTAATCATAAACATGAGAATCAACAAAGACCAATTAGTATTTCAATAAAACTTGTATATTTTGTTATATGGAAAGAAACTGAAGTAGCAAAAACACAGCACCGGGACAGCACAGGGTGAATATTGAGGCTGTACACAGATAGTCTGGATCAGTGAGGCAGCAGCAGCTCTATTAAATGCCCTTTGTGATGGTAAATGCCCTAAGTCAGTTTGAAGTGTGGTAACTTCCGGGTGCCACCTGCTGCCTTGTCCACAAGGACAAAATTTACACTGCATTTCCTGTTCATGTCCATTTCATATGGAAGCCTTTTGATTACGTTTTATGTAAATTCCAAAGTCACATTTGAATTGCATCACACTTCTTCAGCGCCATTAATGTACTACCAATGCAAACACATCTATTCCCTTTGACATTAATGATCTACAAGTTAAACCAATTATTTCTAAGTGACACATTCTTCCTCAATAAGTTGTGACTATTACCAGCTCCAACCATGTTAAATTATATTGTAAATTATATAAACCATATTGCTAACAGGCATTGGAGGCAGTCAAACAAAACAAAATGAAGTAAATTGTGACCCATTGGCAGGTAAATGATCAACAGATGACTTCTGCAATGTGCTCCAATGTGCCTTTGCCCTGGAAACGTTACAATGATGGCAGTGTGGGAGGGTTCTGATACAATGAAAAGGTACAGTGGTAGCTGGTTTACATTCCAATAATCGTAATGAGATATGCTGAGTAATTGCCTTCAGGTACCAAATGTATTTCTGTCCTTCAGCAAAATACTTGTTCAATGTGCAGTACTCCTGGCCTTTTTTTAAGAGTACAATAGACTTTGAAACAAGAATATTGAACACATTCTACTTCTTTTAGTATTTCTAAGAGTTTCTTTCTCATTTATGCATGTAGTTGCAGTTTGTTATAGAACATGTTTTTAACTATTATTGTGTCTTCCCTTTCCAGAAGATGACACTAAAGGATGACAATAGTACCTTCTGACCTGAGAATTTGAATAATCCACCATTCTGGGTTTTAATAATGGGATGAAAGCTCCTTTGGGATTCTCGTAAATAAATGGATCAGCGATATAGATATGGTTAAATTGCACCTTACATAAAACAATACAGTATAGAACAGGAGCAGATCCTTCAACTCATTGTGTTATTCTGAACTAATTAAATGAGTAACAAAGTGTCTAATTAAATTTATGTCTACATAAGTCTCATTTCCCTCCATTCTCTACACATTCATGTGTCTAAGTGTGAGCAGCTTAAATACCTCCATCCTATTTGCCTGCACTACCATCCCTACCAATGCATTCCAGGCACCCTCTACACTCCATGTTGAAAAAAACCTGTCCAAACATCTTATTTGATCTTAAGCTCTCTCTCATTAAATGCGGGGCCTCTAGTATTTTAACCCTGGGGAAAATATATTGTCTATTTATGTCTCTCATAATTTTACAAATTTCTATCAGGACTTCCCTCAGCCTCCAGTGCTGTAGAGAGAACAACCCAAGTTTGTCCAAACTCCTGATGGAAATGCCTTCAAATCTAGACAGAATTCTGGTAAAAATCTTCTGCACCCTCTCCTAAGTCTCCATATTTTCCCTCAATGGAGCAACCACAATACTCCACATGTGGCCTAAACAGTGGATTAAAAGCTGCAGAATAACTTTCTGACTCTTCAACACAATGCCTTGACTAATAAAAGTAAGCATGCTATATTCCTCTTTTACTACCCTATTACCTTATGCAGCCACTTTCAGGAATTATTGACCTGGACCCCAAGACCCCAAGCTTAGTGTCAAAAGAACATTAAGTATAATTTATAAAAGTTTTAATGTTTTGCAGTTCAACATATCAAATGTGAAGCTATTTACATTTCTTGTACATAACTTTGCAGGAAAAAAATCAGTAAAACACACAAAACTGCACGTGCAGATTCTAACCATGCTGCAGCATAGCTCCCAAGGTTGAAACATTTGGCTCAACACAGAATTCTAAACCCATCTGAGCTATTTTGATATTGGGTGATGGCGGTCTTAGTTTGTGCCTTAACCTCTCACTGACACAATGCTCATTTGAGATGAGATATTGCTATTTCAGACTCATCACTTTTCGGCCTAACTCAGTCATGCCACCCATGTTGCCCTTCTGCACTGATCTAATGTGATTGCATCAGAATGATCATTCTAATCCTATCATATCAAAGCACTTGTCCAAGTCCATTTTAAATGTTTCAATTGCCTCTCTTACTTTAGCTGGAATTTATTCCATTTATCCACCACCCTCTGTGTGGAAAACTTGTGCACAGATTCCCTTTAAATTTCTCACTCTCACCTTAAAAATACATTCACAAATTTATACTTCTACTTTATACAGAAGTGGCTTTGATCTCTGAATCCTCTTTGGCTGCAGGGGAAGTGCCAGAGGACTGGAGAATGGCAAATGTAGTTCCCTTGTTTAAAAAATGTAATCGGGAGAAACCTGGGAACTATAGTCCAGTGTGTCTTACATCAGTGGTATGCAAACTACTGGAAAGGATTCTTAAGGATAGGATCTACGAGCATTTGGAGAAGTACAGTCTACTCATGGATAATCAACATGGCTTTGTGAAGTGAAGATCATGCCTCATGAGCCTGATTGAGATTTTTGAAGAGGTAACAAAAGAAATTGATGAGGGTAGGGCAGTGGATGTGGTCTACATGGACTTTAGCAAAGCATTTGACAAGGTCCCTCATGAGAGACTCATCCAGAAAGTCATGAGGCATGGGATAAGTGGAACCTTGGCTGTTCAGATAAAAAATTGGCTTAAAGGAAGAAAGCAGAGGGTAGTTGTGGAAGGAAAGTATTCTGCCTGGAGGTCGGTGACTAGTGGAGTGCCGCAGGGATCTGTCCTGGGACCCCTGCTATTTGTGATTTTTATAAATGACCTGGATGTAGAGGTGGAAGGATGGGTGAGTAAGTTTGTGGATGACACGAAGATTGGATGAGTTGTGCATGGAGCTGTAGGTTGTCGAAGATTACTAGAGAATATAAACAGGCTGCAGAGTTTGGCAGAAAAATGGCAGATGGAATTCAATCTGGACAAGTGTGAGGTGATGCATTTTGGAAGGACAAACCAGAAGACTGAGTACAGGATTAATGGTCAGTTACTTAAGAGTGTAGATGAACAAAGGGACCTTGGGGTTCAAATCCATACATCCCTCAAGGTCGCTGCACAGGTTGATAGGGTAGTTAAGAAGGCCTATGGGATGCTAGGCTTCATTAACAGGGGGATTGAGTTCAAGAGTAGAGAGGTCATGTTGCAACTCTACAAATCTCTGGTGAAATCGCACTTAGAGTATTGTGTTCAATTCTGGTCACCTCATTATAGGAAGGATGTGGAAGCTATGGAGAGAGTGCAGCGGAGATTTACCAGGATGTTGCCTGGATTGGAAAATAAGTCTTATGAGACAAGGTTAGCAGAGCTGGGACTTTTCTCTTTGGAGCGTAGAAGAATGAGAAGGGACTTGATAGAGGTCTACAAGATTATGAGAGGCATAGATAGGGTGGATAGTCAGTACCTGTTTCCCAGGGCACCAATAGCAAACACCAGAGGGCATATGTACAAAATTAAGGGAGGGAAGTTTAGGGGAGACATCAGGGGTAAGTTTTTTTACACAGAGGGTTGTGAGTACCTGGAATGACTTGCCAGGGATGGTGGTGGACACTAAAACATTAGAGGTATTTAAGAGCCTTGTGGACAGGCACATGGATGAAAGAAAATTGGAGGGTTATGGGGTAGTGTGGGTTTAGTACTTTTTTTTAAGGATTATATGGGTCAGCACAACATGGAGGGCTGAAGGGCCTGTACTGTGCAGTAGTGTTCTATGGTTCTATAAGGCTGTAAAGTCAAGCACAGCTCCAACGTCATATTTAAGTTTGCTGATGACACCACTATGATTGGCCGAATCAAAGGCAGTGATGAATTATTATAGGAGGGAGATTGAAAATCTGGCTTTATGGTGCCACAACAACCTTTCTCTCAATGTCAGCAAGACCAAGGAGTTGATTATTGACTTCAGGAGAAGGATACTGGAGGCCAATGAGCAAGTCCTCATCAGGAGATCAGAGGTGGAAAAAGTCAGCAACTTTAAATTCCTCAGTGTTATCATTTCATTGGACCTGTCCTGGGCCTAGTACATAAGTGCATTTATGAAGAATACACGCCAGCACCTTTACTTCCTCAGAAGTTTGCGAAGGTTTGAAATGACATCTAAAACTTTGATAAACTTCTGTAGATGTGTAGTGAAGAGATAATTGTCTGTTTGCTTCACAGTCTGGAATGGAAACATCAATGCCTTTGAACGGAAAATCCTACAAAAAGTAATGGATACAGCCCAGTCCATCACAGTAAAGCCCCTCCCACCATTGAGCACAAGTACCGGGATCTCTGTCACAGGAAAGCAGAAACCACCATCAAGTTCATGCTCTCTTTATACTGCTGCCATCAAGAAGGTGGTACAGAAGCCTCAGTACCCTCACCCCCAAATTCAGGGACAGTTATTGCCCTTCAACTATCAAGCTCTTGAACCAGAGGGGATAACTGCACTCAATTTCACTCGCCCAGTCATTGAACTGTTCCCACAATCTATGGACTCACTTTCAAAGACTTTTCATCGCATGTTCTTAATATTTATTGCTTTTTTCTCTCTCTTTTATGTTTGCACATTTGTTGTCTTTTGAACGTTTGTTTTTTATCCGTCCTATTGGGTGTGATTTTTCATTGATTCTTCTGTGTTTCTAGGATTTACTGTGTATGCCTAGAAGAAAATGAGTCTTAGTGTTGTTTATGGTGACATAATATGTACTTTGATAATAAATTTACTACGAACTTTGAACTTTTGAACTTTGTACCCTCCAACCCTCAAATACTTGAGGTATTTGTGCACTGGTCCCACATTACTGAGCAGACGTGGTAGCAACAGAGATGGTGCAGAATGGATTCACAAAGATGTTTCCTGAAATGGAGGGTTTTAGTTTTAAGGAAACATTGGATAGACTGAGTGTTCCCACTGGAATATAGGAAACTGAGGAGTAAATTTACAGAGATTTATAAGATTATGAGGGGCATAGATAGGATAGATTGAGGGTTTGTTTCCCACATTTGATAAGTTTGTTAGAATGTGTTAGATTCCAGTCCAATTCTTAGACCTCAGAACTAAAAAATAGTAAATAAAAACATAAATTAAAAGGTGATTTACCCCAACTATTCTAGGATTTTTAATTATATTTTTATAATTATACATAATATTAATCTATAATTATATAACATATAATTACATTTTTTTAAATAACTATTCTGCTCTCTACAAATTAAATTTGACATGTTGAGTAATTTTCAGGATTCTCTCCATATTTGAAATTACAGGCTTTTTGCAGTTTCTGCTTGCCTTTTCTGCAAAAACATGGTCTGCAACTATATCTTCAATGTTTTGGCGTTTTTCAAATGTTTTCATATATATTTACATTTACAAATTAGGATGCCATCATTTGTCCCATCTTGCAAAACAACCCAATCAATCTTCTGCCACTTGCTTCTCTATAAACTAAATTCTCTCCCATGCTCAATAACTGCACCATAAATCTCTAACATCCCATTATTCTAGTGGTCATGTATTGTCACCAGTTTACAGAGAGAATATGCAAACTTCCACCCAGGTTAAAAAAGGGGGTGCTGGTTCAGTTTGTATGTACTAAACAAAAAAAAAAAACCACTGTCTTTGGACTCTGACAGGATCATCTTTAACTGACTAATCCTCAAACGGAAATATTAATCATGTGATGCCTGTCATTATGAACTGTCTTGTTTGCTCTTGTGCTGACACATCAGTTAGTAATTATCCCACACGTTGAAATTATAAGGTCGTTGAAGATCTTGAAGGTTATTTTGTTAAAATAATTAAAATAAATCTAAATGCAACATTATTAAAAAGTTCCTATTTGAAATTGTACATTCAATTGTAGAGGCAATGCTGGAGTAAAATGATAATTAACATAACTTAAACATGATTAGAGCTACTAATATCTACATCTGCTCAAGTGCTCAAACATCTATCAGAAATTATTTTTCTGAATTGGATATGCAATTTCAGTGTGTCTACTTACAGTGAAAGTGTTAAGGCAAACAAAAGTTGAAGATAGTGCTGTGGCACAGCCACTTCTTCAGAGCCCCAGCGACCCAGGTTTGATCTTAACATCGGATATATTTTGAATGGAGTTTGAACCCTTGTGACCCTGTGGATTCTCCCCAAACAGAGTCATAAGACAAGCACTACAGCACAGAAATAAGCCCTGTGGTCCCAGTCCATGCTGAACTGGTATTAGACCATTAGATATGGGAGCAGTATTAGGCCATTTAGACCATCAAGTCTGTTCCGTCATTTCATCATGGCTGATCCAATTTAATTCTTGGCCCGAATCTCCTGCCTCCCCCACCACTCCATCCCTTCATACCCTGTTCAGTCAAGAATGTATCATTCTCAGCCTTAAATACATGTAATGACTTGGCCTTCATAGCTGCCTGTGGCAAAGACTACTCTCTGACAAAAGAAATTCCTCCTCATCTCTGTTCTAAAAGGACACCTTTTCTGAGGCTGTGTCCTCTAGTCTTAGACTCTCCCACCATAGGAAACATCCTCTACACATCCACTCAATCAAGAGCGCTCACCATTCAATAGGTTTCAATGAGGTCAGCCCTCATTCTTCTGATCCTAGTAAACATAGGACCAGAGCCATCAAACACTCTTCATAAGACAAGACTTTCAATCCTGGAATCGTTTTTGTGAACCTCCTTTGAACCCTTTCCAATTTCAGCACAACCTTTCTGAGATAAGGGGCCAAACTTGCTCATAATACTCCAAGTGAGGCCTCACCAGTGCTTTAAAAATATGCTAGTCCTCTGGGAATGTGTGCTAACATTGCATTTGCCTTCCTCACCTTGGACGCAATCTGTAAATTAATGTTTAGGGAATCTTGCACATGGACTCCCAAGTCCTGTTGCACCTCAGTTTTTTGTATTTTCTCTCCACTTAGAAAATAGTCAACCCTTTCATTTCTTCCCCTAAAATGCATGACCACACATAACATTGAACTGACATTGTATTCCATCTGCTGCTTCTTTGCCCATTCTCCTAACCTGTCTAAGTTCTTTTGTAGTCTCTCTACTTCTTCAAAACTACCTGCCCTTCTACCTATCTTCATATCACCTGAAACTTAATAAAAAAGCCATCAATTCTATCATCGAAATCATTGACATATAACAAAAAATGCAGAAATCACATCATAGATCCCAGAGGAACACTACTGGTCACTGGCAAGCAACCAGAAATGTATCACACTCTTTGCCTCCTGCCAATCATCTCATCCAGTTGACTTATCTACCTTCAGACCTTTCAGTTTCCCAAGAACCTTCTCTCTAGTAATAGTAACTTGATACACTTCATGTCCCCTGACACCTGGAACTTCCACCATACTGCTATTGTCTTTCACAGTGAAGTCTGATGTAAAATACATATTCAGTTCATCTGCCATTGCCTTGTCCCCCATTACTACCTCTCCAGCATCATTTTCCAATGGCCCAATATCCACTCTCACCTGCTCTTTTATACTTTATGTATCTGAAAGACCTTTTGGTATCCTCGTTAATATTACTGGCTAGCTTACTTCGGTGTTCCATACTTACTTTTTTAATGATTTTTTAATTGCCTTCTGTTGGTTTCTAAAAGCTTCCCAATCAGAATCAGAATCAGGTTTATTATCACTGGCATGTGACATGAAATTTGTTAACTTAGCAGCAGCAGTTCAATGCAATACATAATCTAGCAGAGAGAGAAAATACATAATAATAATAATAATAATTAAAACATAATACATAAACAAGTAAATCAATTATGTATAGATTTTTAAAAATGTGCAATAACAGATATACTGAATATTAATCCTCCAACTTCCCATTAATTTTTGGTCTATTATATCCCCTTTCTTACCCCTTCTAGCCATGTAATTAAAATATTTCCTAAATATTGAAATTGAACTTGCATCTACACTTCTGCTAGCTGCTTGTTCTAAACTTGAAGGGAAACAGATTTCCCCTGAAATGTTATTCTTTCACCATTTACCTGTGATCTGTCATACTAGTTTCTCCAAACTCAGTGGGAAAAGACTGCTTTCATTTACCCTATCTATACCCCTCATAATTTTTGTATACCTCTGTCAAATCTCCCCTCATTCTCCTATCATTGAGGGAATAAAGTCGAAACTTATTCAACCTTTTCCTATAATTCAGGTCCTCAACTTCTGACAACATGTTTGTCAATTTTCTCTGTACTTTTTCAATCTTGTTGATAACTTTCCTGTCAGTAGGTGAACAGATCTACTCACAATACTCCAAATTATGCCTCACCAACATCTTATACAGCTTCAACATAGCATCCCAACTCCTGTACTCAATACTTTGATTTCTGAAGGACAGTGTGCCAAATCTTTCTTTATGACCTTATCTACCTGTGACATCACTTTCAAGGAATTGTGGATCTGTATTCCCAGATCCCTCTGTTCCACCGCATTCCTTTTCAAGCTACAATAGTTAATGATACCGCTTGAACCAAGAAAAAATTACCCTTATCTCGCAATGAAATGTTTACTCAGGGGAAAAAATATGCTTTGATATATGTTTGTCAATGAAGGTTGGAATAGAAATAAGTAAGCGATCAAAGGATTATGATGTAGGAAATCATTGAACTGATTTTAAAAAAGCCTTCAAAGCTGAACAATTGATTTGCTTTTGCTGGGCATCACTAATGCCGTCTGGCTACTTTAAGGCTCACTGTAAAACACATGAATGATGAACAGAGCTTTCCGTTGTTTTGTACATACATTTAATCTCAACGTCTGAAGCAAATTGCCTTCGGTTTTAACAACTGGAGTATCATATTTGTATAAAATTGAGGAATATAAAACGTTGAATAAAACGCGGCCTATATCAGAGACTCGACTGATCATATACCTCCAAGTTCAGTGTTTATGTTCTGCATGAATGCAATATTTTGTTTCATATTGCTTCTTCTGAAGGATATAGCAAGAAGCAGCAGATATGTTTCTTGAGGAATTGTTCAAAATAAGAGAGGAGTGTAGACTGTAGAGGAATGGGAAGGAGAAGGTGCACCGGGGGTGGGGGGGGGCAGGGGGGGATAGGCAGGTGAGAAGAGGCCAACCTGAATGGGAATGGAAAAAGAGAAATGGGGGGGGGGGGGGCGGGAGGGAGGAGTAATGACTGTAAGTTAGAGTAATCAATGTTCATGCCATTAGCTTTGAGGCTACCCAGAAGGATTATAAGGTATTGCTCCTCCATCCTGAATTTGGCCTCACCACAGCACTAGAGGAGATTATGGAAAGACATTTTCAAATGGGAACTGAAGTTGAATTGAAATAGGTAGCCACAGGGAGATCCTGGGTAATGACCCTGTCAGATTCATAAAGGAAGTGTCACTTCAGCTGGAAGTACTGTCTGGGGCTCTGAATGGTGCTGAGACAGGAGGTATAGGGGCAGTATTAGCAAGGTTGGTCATGACCCTCACTGAATCAGAAGATACTGTTATTCGAACAGTGGCCCCCTCTATGGCAATGGGGAGGAAGTGAACCCCGTCTGAAGCGTTCAGAGTGTTAAATCTGCTCTTCACTTCCGGGATGTGGTTGGCCAAGTCCCCCTTGGGAGAGCCAGGGTTGGGCTGGTCCCAAAGGCTCCTCAATGGCACAAGGCAACATCAGTGCAGAAGAGACGGCTTGTGGTGGAGGTGGTGAGAAGACAGGAGGAGGCAGAGCGACATGCCAGGGCTGTCTCAATGGCCAAGCAGGGCCAATGGACTAATTGGGAGAGCCTGGAAAAGAGGAAACTCAGCTGGCATGACATCTGGGATATGGAGGGATGTTGGCTAAGTTTTGTCATCAGAGCCACTTATGACCTCCTATCCACACCCCAGAACCTGAACCAGTGGTGGGGAGAAGACCCCACTTGCTCTCTGTGTCAAGCACCTGGATCACTAAGTACATTTTAACAGGATGCACCACGAGCCTCAGCCAGGGGCGGTATACTTGGCGGCATAACCAAGTTCTCAGACAGCTGACATCAATCAGAGGTGAATCACCACAAACGTTCTCCCACAAACATGGGCAAGAAATGTTCACATCGCATGATTTGTACCAGCAGGCCAACCTCCAGAGCACCATAAAACATCAAAAGAGGTAAGCATTCTGCAGGTTGCTCGGGATAGGAAAATGGATGTGGACTTGGGGGAAAAAAAGCTTGTGTTTCCCCCAGACATTGCGGCTACAACACTCCAGCCAGACATGGTCCTGTGGTCCATAACAGCCAAGCTGGCATATGTTGTGGAATTGATAGTACCAGGGGAAGATGGTGTTGAAAAAGCTTATGAGAGGAAAAAGACCAAGTACTCTGAACTGGCAACTGAAGCTGCCCAGAACAGCTGGAATACCAAGATTTTTCCTGTAGAAGTGGGATGCAGGGGATTTGTGGCTACATCTCTGACCGTTCTATTGAAGAAGATGGGGGTGAGAGGCAAATCACTCCAACAAACAACCAAGTCCTTGTCAAATGCAGCAGAAGAAAGCAATAATTGGATTTGGATTTGGATTAAAAGGAAAGACAACATCTGGGTTGCAAGATGAAGACAGGAGGATATGGAACTGAGGGGGTGTATCTGGAATGCCAGGTAGCACCGTTGAGCCCTTTGGAGATGTCGTGGGCTTGTCAAAGAAGGAGGGTGCCCACCTGACGACCTGGATGAGGTACCTACCCTCCTTGTCACCACTCGGAGCCCACTGCCAACATCAAGAGTGCCGACTTATCAAAGTGATTGAAACATCAAGTCCTATTAGTTCTCCTGGCATGCTTACATAGAAAAATGCCAGGAGGGAGATCAGCGTGGCGAGATGAATGGACAAGGAAGTCACCTAGAGAGTAACCTTTACAAAAAAACAGATGGGGGAGTGGGGAGGAAAGATATGCTTGATGACAGGATCCTGCTGGAGATGGTGAAGGTTACAAACAATAACATATTGTATGTTCACTTCAACTAAGGAGCTCTGTGGGGTTAAATATCGCTGAAAATAACCTAATTTTATTTAACTGGTGATATCTGCAACAGGTTTCCCATAGAGGCAAGCTAATGACTGCAATCCGATGAAATGGCAGTATAATTTTCAGCGGAATTGACAATTGAGGGTTTTGATATTGGTCTGCTAATCCCCGATGGCATATTATGCCACGTCACAGATAAACATCCACACGTTGCTGATTTTGTAGCCAAGTTCCTTCCTACCTAACATTTTCCTTGATTCTGCATTATATTCAGCACTACATGAACTAGTGCAATAATAGAAATTAGCCTTTACTGAAATAAGCAATGTTTCATAAACAGTTAAACTTTTACTGTTGAGCCACAGTATTTTTTGAAGCAGGACTGTCTGTAGTAAGATTGTATTTCTGAGATCTGTTGGAGAACTCTGCATGCTGTGAGTGCCACTCCTTTTGCCTGGCTGGTGTGTCAACACCACAACTCATAACACACGCTAAAAGAACCTGCCTACAGGCAACTAACTGAGGTATTTGTGGCTGTTATGTGATATGTGATAGACATAGGACTACTTCTCCACTGTTTCTTGAGCGTCTATCTAAACAAGGACAAGCCACAGCTAAATTGTCAGAGAATGCCGTAAACAGTGGTGGCAGAATACATACTTCAGTTAATTATCACTCAAACTAGTGAACAAGAATCAATTATTTCTGCAGATCTTGTTTCAAAAAGTATGTAAAAGTGCTTCTGTGATTTTTATTAACATAATTAGTTGTTTATGTTTTCCTTTGAAGGATGTGACTCATGTTTGGAATTGGTCATGTTTCACTTTTTACTGTCCTAGCCCAGGTCCACAGAAATGTTTTGAGCAACATCTTTGTTTACATATTCTAATTTCTAGTAGTGGATGCCTTTATTACAAAATTGGCCATAACGGTCAGTACTGCTACTTCTTCTGCCCAAAGTGGATTGAATGAAATGGTGGGTAGTGAGGGATGGTACTGACTTTCTCTTCTGGTCGAAGAGTTTTGGAGAGGAAGAGTCACTAAACTCTTCTAGTTAAAGGGCAGTTAAACAACACTGAGGATGATTTGATAATCGGGAGAGCAAAGGTTTATCTGACCATGGCATAAATAATTAGTTACACTTTAGTTTGATTCTGCTACTTAAAGAACAAGGAAGTGGGCTTTGCTTGTGTAAACCTTTGGATAGGCACCACTGTTGGAGGGTTTGAGACAGTATTCTGCTTCCTGGGGAATGCAGGGAATGACGTCCTTATATTTGGGAGATCCAGAATTACTGCCCCCTCTGTCCATTTCCTTATCTCTGTCATTCATGCTGTTACAGTTATTGTTCCAGTCTATCCTTGCCTTGTAATCTTGCTGCTGTTGGCCCAGCATGACAGTACATATGGAGTGAATAGTAGGCAGTAGTGTCCATGGCCGTCATTTTTTTTGGCTTGAGTACTGTTGTTAATCCTTCACATGCTTCTCAACAGCCAACCCTGCAAGGGTTTTCGTCTGGTGCTCCGGTTTGCTTCCAAATTCCAAAGATGTGAGCATTAGTAGGTAAATTGCCCATTTGGTTATAATTGAGTGATGCAGATTTGTTGGGCCAGAAGGGTCTGTAACCAGTCTGTATCTCTAAATGAAAATAAATAAACAAGATGGTGGATAAATCATGCGGCTCGCTTGCCTTCATTGGCCATGACATCAAGTGCAATAGTTGAACTGTCTCTAAGACCATAAGATATAGGAGCAGAAGTAGGCCATTTGGCCCATTGAGTCTGTTCCACCATTCAATCATGGGCTGACCCAATTTTTCCAGCCATCCCCACTCTGCTGCCTTCTCCCCATACCCTTTGATGCCTTAGCTAATCAAGAACCTATCTATCTCTGCCTTAAATGCACCCAATGTCTTGGCTTCCACAGCCACCTGTGGCAACAAATTCCACAGATTTACTACCCTCTGACTAAAGTAATTTCTCCACATCTCAGTGCTAAATGGACGTCCTTCAATCCTGAAGTCATGTCCTCTTGTCCTGGACTCCCCTACCATGGGAAATAACTTTGCCATATCTAATCTGTTCAGGCCTTTTAACATTTGGAATGATTCTATGAGATTCCCCCCCCTTTCATTCCTGGAATCATTCTCATGAATCTTCTCTGAACCTCTCCAATGTCAGTATATCCTTTCAATAAGGAACCCAAATCTGCACACAATACTTCAAGTGTGGTCTCACGAGTGCCTTATAGAACCTCAACATCACATCCCTGCTCTTATAATCTATACCTCTAGAAATGAATGCCAGCATTGCATTTGCCTTCTTTACCATTGATTCATCCTGGCAGTTTACCTTAAGGTATCTTGCACAAGGACTCCGAAATCCCTTTGCACCTCTGCATTTTGCATTCTTTCCCTATCTAAAAAAATGGTCTGCCTGTTTATTTGTTCCACGAAAGTGCATGCCCATACACTTTTCAACATTGTATTTCATTTGCCACATCTTTGCCCATTCCCCTTAACTATTTGAGTCTCTCTGCAGGCTCTCTGTTTCCTCAACACTACCTGCTGCTCCACCTATCTTTGTGTCATCGGCAAATTTAGCCACAAATCCATTAATCTCATAGTCCACATCATTGACATACATCATAAAAAGCAGTAGTCCCAAAACCGATTCCTGTGGAACTCCACTGGTAACCATCAGCCAGCCAGAATAGGATCCCTTTATTCCCACTCTCTGTTTTCTGCCTATTAGCCAATGCTCCAACCTTGCTAGTAACTCCTCTGTAATTCCACGGGCTCTTAGCTTGCTAAGCAGCCTCATGTGTGGCACCTTGTCAAAGGCCTTCGGCAATCCAAGTACTCCACATCTACTGTATCTCCTTTGTCTACCCTGCATGTAATTTCCTCAAAAAAAAAGCAGTAGGTTAGTCAGGCAGGATTTTCCTTTCAGGAAACCATGCTGGCTTTGGCCTATCATGTCATGTGCCTCCAGGTATTCCGTAATCTCAAGCATAACAATTGATTCCAACAACTTCCCAACCATTGATGTCAGGCTGACAGGTCTATAGCTTCCTTTCTACAGCCTTCCAGCCTTCTTAAATAGTGGAGTAACGTTTGCAATTTTCCAGTCATCTGATACAATGCCAGAATCTACTGATTCTTGAAAGATCATTATTAATGCCTCCGCAATCTCTGCACCTACTTCCTTCAGAACCCAAGGGTACATTCCATCAGGTCCAGGAGATTTATCTACCTTCAGATCATTAAGCTTCCTGAGCACATTCTCTGTCATGATTTTCACTGCACATACATCACTTCCCTGACATTCTTGAATGTCCGGTATACTGCAGATGTCTTCCACTGTGAAGACAGATCCAAAATATGCATTCAGTTCCTCTGACATCTCTGCGTCTCTCATTACAATATCTCCAGCATCATTTTCTATTGGTCCTCTATCTACCCTCAACTCTCTTTTACCCTTTATATACTTGAAAAAGCTTTTACTATTTTCGTTGATGTTAGTCACCAGATTCCTTTCATAATTCATCTTTTCCTTCCTAATGACCTTCTTAGTTTCCTTCTACAAGTTTTTAAAAGCTTCCCAATCCTCTATCTTCCCACTAGCTTTGGCTTCCTTGTATTTCCTCTTTTTTGCTTTTACTTTGGCTCTGACTTCACTTGTCAGCCACGGTAATGTCCTTCTTCCATTCAAAAAATTCTTCTTATTTGGAATATATCTGCTTGCACTGCACTCATTTTTTGCAGAAACTCCAGCCATTGCTGCTCTGCTGAACTTCCTGCTAGTGTCCCTCACCAGTCAACCTTGACCAGTTCCCCTCTCATGCCATTGTAATTTCCTTTATTCCACTGAAATACCGACACATTGGAATTTAGTTTCTCCTTCTTAGATTTCAAAGTGAACTTGATCATATTGTGATCACTGTTCCCTAAGGGTTCCATAACAAACTCTCTTATCACCGCTGGATCATTGCATAACACCCAATCCAGCACAGATCCCTAGTGGGCTCAACAACAAGATGGTCTAAAAGCCATCCCTTAGACGTTCTACAAATTCTCTCTTCTGAGGTCCAGTACTGGCCTGGTTTTCCCAATCCACTTCCATATTAAAATCCCCAACGACTATCATGACATTGCCTCTCTGACGTGCCTTTTCTATTTCCTGCTGTAATTTGTAATCCACATCCCAGCTGCTGTTTGGAGGCAACTGCTATTAGGGTCCTTTTACCTTTGCGATTTCTTAATGCAACCCATAGAGACTCTACACCTTCCAATCCTATGACATTCCTTTCTAATGATTTAATATTATTTCTTATACACAGAGCAACACCACCCCCTCTGCCTACTAAACTATCTTTCTGATAGTCTGTATATCCTTGGATGTTCAGCTTCCAATGGTAGCCATCCTTTAGCCAAGTTTCAGAGATGGCCACAATGTCATTCTTGCGAACATATCATGATACAATAGCACAAAATGGATACAGTTCAGGTTGTCATACTACAACAAGGATTTGGTGATGTTATAGAGAGGGTGCAGAAAAATATCTCAAGGAATTTACTGGGACCGAAGGGCTTGAATTAGACGGAGAGATTAGATAGGCAGGGATTGCTTTCCCTTGGGGCAAGTGACTGAGGGGTGATCTTGTTGAGTTTAAAGAGTTAGAAGAATTAATATGGTCAACAATCGTAGTTCTTTCTCCCCAGGATAGGGACATGTAAAACTGAAGTGCATAGGTTGAAGGTCAAAAGGAGTAAATATCTGGCAGTGTTTGCTAGAAGAGTCAATTAGTGGAGCAATATTGCAGTGTTTAAAAGACATTTGGACAGGTAGGAAAGATTTAGAGGGAACTATGCCAAAGGCAGGCAAATGGGATTAGCTTAGACAGGCATCTTGGTGAACATGAGTGAGTTGGGTTGTAGAGCCTTTTTCCATTTTGTATGATTCTCAGAATCTATGATCCATAAGTGGTTGGCAAGTCAAACTGGCCTACTCACAGGGAGATTTGCTAACCACTCTGTTGTAAGTCTAGAGTCAGAATTTCATTGGCCCTTAACTGTACTCTTGGGTGGTCTTGTAGGACAATTATTTCAAAGTCCTTCATCACAACGCCCTCATGACAGAATGGATGGAAAATAATAGTTTTGCCAATAACTCATACATCCTGCAAGAGAATAATATACAGTACATTTTGGAGACAAAAAAGATGTATTGGAGTTTATCCACATTTCCTTTGCTGTTGATGACCCCAATTGAGCTAAATGACTTTTGAACATTCTTTGATTGATTTGTTCTGTCCTCGTGAGTCTTGTCTTGTGGTTTTTGTAGGGAGAAAATAAAGTCGGATCATCAGTATTATAGTGTAGTAAAGGGAATTACAGAGGTTTGAGAGAGGTGTTGGCCGAAGTTGATTGGAAGGGAACACTCTCATGCATGACAGCAGACAGCAATGTCTGGAGTGTCTGGGGGCAATTTGGAAAGCTCAAAGATGAAGAAATATTCTAAAGGAAAGATGAGGCAACTGTGTAAGACAAGGGAAATCAAAGACAGTGTAAAAGCAAAAGAGATGGCATACAATATAACAGAAATTAGTGGGGAGTTAGAAGATTGGGAAGCTTTTAAAAACCAACAGCAGGTAACTAAAAAGTCATAAGGAAAGAAAAGATGAAATATGAAATTAAGCTAGCCAATGATATAAAAGAGGATACCAAAAGTTTTTTCAGATAAATTAAATTATTTCAGATAATTAAAGTGAGGTAAGAGTGGACATTATGCTGGAGAAGTAGGGAAAATGGACAAAGAAATGATGGATGATCTTATATATGTTTTGCATCAGTCTTCACAGTGGAAGACCACTAGCAGTATGCCGGAAGTTTGAGAGTGTCAGGAGTGTAGTTGCTATTACTAAGGAGAAGGTACTTGGGAAGCTGAAAGAGCTGAAGGCATATAGGTCACCTGGACCAGATGGACCACATCTGAGGGTTCTGAAAGAGGTAGCTGAAGAGATTGTGAAGGTTTGAGTAATGATCTTTCAAAAATCATTAGATTCTGGAAGACAGAAAAATAGTCACTCTACTCTTTAAGAATGGAGAAAGGCAGAAGGAAGGAAAGTATGGGCCAGTTAGCCTGACTTCAGTGGTTGGGAATATGTTGGACTCCATTATTAAAGATGAGATTTTGGGGTACCTGGAGGTGCATAATAAAGTAGGCTTCCTTAAGGGGAAATCATACCTAACAAATCTTTAAGGAAATAACAGGCAGTATAGACAAAGGAGAGTCAGTGGATGTTGGTTACTTGGATTTTCCAAGTACATGTAAAGGCATTTGTCAAGTGCTGTACATGAGGTTGCTTATTAAGATAAGAGTGTATTGTATTACAGGAGAGATACTATCAGGGATAGAAGATTGGCTTACTTGCAGAAGGGGCCCATTCTGCAAAGGGATTGGAAATCCCTGTATAGGGTTCCCTAAAGGTTAACTTGCAGGTTGAGTTACTGGTAAGGAATGCAAACGCAATGCTGGCATTCATTTTCAGAGAACTATAACGTAAGAGCAAGGATGTGAAGCTGAAGCTTTATAAGGCATTGGTCACACCATACTTGGAATATTGTGAGAAATTTTGGGCTCCTTATTTAAGAAAGAAATGTGTTGGCACTGGAGAGATTCATAAGAATGATTCTGAGAATGAAAGGGTTAACGTATGAAGAGAGTTTGATGGTTCTAGCCCTGTACTCGCTGAAACTTAGAAGAGTGAGGGCAAGCTCACTGAAATCCATTGAGTATTGAAAGGCCAGGACAGATGTGGTGAGGATGTTTCCTATAGTGGCTGAGTCTGGGACCAGAGGGCATAACCTCAGAATAGAGGGATGTCTATTTAGAACAAAGATGAGGAGGAATTTCTTGGGCCGGGGGGATGAATCTGTAGAATTCATTGCCACAGATGGCCGGTGAGGCCAAATCATTGAGTATATTTAAAGTGGAGGATGATAGATTCTTGGTTAGTCAGAGTATAAAAGGTTATAGGGAGAAGATAGGAGAATGAAATTGAACATCCGTGGTGGAATGGTGAAGCAGGCTCGATAGGACAAGTTACCTAATTCTGCTCCGATATCTTATGGTCTTTTAGTTAGTAAACATAGTTTCAAGACATATTCTATTGGTTGCTTACTCTGCCAGATGATGCAGAGCTCACTGACATGCTGCTGTGTGATCAGCCTCCAGGTGGATGCCTTTCATGTGCACGCAATACCCACTCAAATATCTGAAGGCCCTCCCATGATTACTAATTTCTGCAAGTTTATGCAATATTTTATGCACCTCTGTTGACTGGAAGATTACTTGAAAAATATGATTATAAAAACCTAAACAATTTTAACACCTACATAACGATATGCAGTAACTGCTGTCTTGTCCGAGCATGAAAGCAATATGCATGTCAAAACGTGCAAATGCTACCGGCTCTCTTTAGCAAACAACACTGACACATACATTTTCCAAATATGAGAATATTTTTTCTTCAAAGCTTCTTCGCTTAGATTTGCAATGGTTCACCCACTACATCCCTACCATACACTCAAAATTATCTGGGAAGATTGGGAACAGTTACTTTAATTCCAGTATATGTATGTTACCTCACCCTGGTGTGTTCCTCTGGGCAATATGTAGCCAAGAGATTATTCAACTCATGGAAGCATTAAAGAATCAAAGTACCCTTATTATCAAAGTATATATGCAGTATACAACCATGAGATATGTCTTCCCATAGACAGGCATGAAAAGAAGTGAATGGAATCCATTCAAAGAAAAACATCACGCCACCTCAGCATGCAAAAAGAAACAAATTGCAGGGGGGTGGGGGGGGGAGTGGATTTTCTTACCGGAAAGAGAAATCAATATCTGGTTAGATTTTACCCAGAAAGAATTTAAGGTGTTTCTCCTCCTCCCAGAGAATTCCCCTGTAATACTCCCTAACACTTCCTACACTATTTTGACGACTGCAGTAGTGCAGCTTCATACACCCATGCTGAGCTTATCAGTTTCAACTCATCAACCTTCCCTCATACCTCCACCCTGCTCTTAAATTCATTTGGTCCATTACTGACACCTCCCTCCCCTTTCTCGATCTCTGTCTTCCTCTCTGGAGACAAACTCAACTGACATCTTTTGAAAATCAACTGATTCTCATGGTTATCCTGACTCTGTCTCCTGTAAAAATGCTATTTCTTTGCCTCTGTTTCTTCACCTCCAAAACATCTGTTCACAGGAAGTGGCTTTCCATTCCAGGGCATCAGAGATGTCCTTCTTCTTCACAGAATGGGGTTTCCCTCCCTCCACTGTTGATGCTGCCCTCACCCATATCTGCTCCATTTCACGTACATCCACGCTCATTTCATCTTCCCATCACCTTTACAGTGATAGAGTTCCTCTTGTCCTTACCTACTACCCATCAGCCTCCATGTCCAATACATCATCCTCCGCAACTTCCACCATATCCGAAGGGATCCTACCACAACATATCTTAATTCCCTCCCTCATTCTGCAGGGATTAGTCCTTCTGAATTTCCCTTGTCCATTCAGCCCTTCCAACTAATCTCTCTCCCAGTACTATTCCTCCTTGAAAACAGCCAAAGTGCTACACCTGCCCATACACCTTCTCTTTCACCTCCACTCAGGGCCCTAAACAGTCCTTCCAGGTGAGGCAACAATTCAACTGCGAATCTACTGAGTACCGTCCATTGAGTCGGTACTCCCTTTGTACCCCTGCATTGGTGAGACCAGTTGGAAATTGGGGATTGCTTAATGAAGCATCTCCACTCCACCTGCCACAAGTGGAACTTCCCAGTAGCCAAGGATTTTAATTCCAGTTCCTGTTCCCATTCCAACAAATCAATCCATGGATCTCCTCTTGTCCAAGATGAAGCCACCCTCACGGTGGAGGAGCAACACCTTATATTCTGCCTGGATAACCTCCAAACTGATGGCATGAATATCAATTTCTCTATGGTAAAAAAATACCCTTCCCCTTCACCACTCTGGCCTTTTACCACTTCTCACCTGACTATCACTTCCCCTCGAGTCCCCTCCCCCTTCACTTTCTCCTATGATCCACTTTCCTCTCCTCCAGATTCCTTCTTCTTCAGCCTTGACCTTTCCCACCCACCTGGCTTCAGTGACTGGAGTACAATTGCTATGCTGTTCTGTAAGGTGTGGCCTCTCCATGGAAGTGTTGCTTTTCTCCGTGTCCTCTGGTTTCCTCCCACATTCCAAAATGTACCAGATTGGTTAATTCGTCAATATAAATTATCTAGTGATTAGGTTAGGTTTAGTTGTATTTGTCAGGTGTTTCTGGGGCCATTGAGCTTTAAGGGTTAGAAGGGCCTATTCCGCACTATTGTTGTTCCTTTCAGCACCTTGTGGCACATTGGAGGGCATCTTTTGCTGTTTGCGTAGCATTTGCCTGTTTTTACAAGGCTGTGTTGCTAGTTCAATGCTCAACCCAGAATGCATGGGAAGCATGCAAGCAAATGGCTGGATTCAAACCAGGCACCATTTGCCCCGAAGCCCAGTGCTGATGCCACCACACCACCAGCTGGCATACACTACACTACACTCAATAAATAAAAAGAATAAATAAATAAAAATAAAATCATTTCAGAGAGCTGAATCTCTGAGAAGCAGAATCTCGGAGAGGCAGAATCCCGGAGAGGTAGGATCCTGGAGGGGCAGGACCCCAGAGGGGCAGAAACTGTCCGAGAAGCAGAAATTGTCCGAGAGGCAGAAACTCCACATAGCACCATCCCGAGAAAAGTAGAAATTCTGAGAAGCAGAATCCTAGAAAAGATTGCCAGTCAAGTGGTTTACTTTATCTCAGAAAGTGGCAAGCTGCTCGAGTATTGCAGGAGCTGCTCTCATCCAGTCAACTGGGGAATAGTTCATCACACTCCTGACATATGCCTTGTAAATGGTAGAAAGGTGTTGGCATGTCACTTGTCATGGATATTGAATTCCCTATAAACCACAGCACTAATGTAAGTTATGCAGTTGTTTGAATGAATTCAGATAGATGGTAGTTAAACTCACTAACTGTAACCCTAACACCGATGTAGACATAAGGGACACAACAAAGGTAATTCCATTGAATGTGAAAGGTATGTACTCTCTTTGGAGATGGTTATTACCTGATACTTTTGTTGTTTGAATATAATTTGCTGCTTAAGCAATAAGTTCGAGAGTCATAGTTATCCAAAACAGAAAAAAATCCATTTGGCCCAATTAGTCCTTGCCTGCCAAGATGCCTATCTAAGCCTACTCCCACTTGCCTGCATTTGACAATAACCCATAATCATAACAGTATAAATCACCAAGCTTCAAAATCTGTCCAGCTTTCCTCCCTTTGTAAGTGGATCCTCGATTCCCTCATCAGGAGACCACAGTCAGATAACAACTCCTCCTCACTGACAATGTACGCGGGTGAACATCTGGCTGCTCGCTTAGTCCATTGCTCTGCTTGCTTTATACTTATGATTATGTGGCTAAGCACAGCTTAACTGCCATTTTGAATTTTGCAGATGATATCATTTGATGGTGAAATCTCAGATGACAATGAGAGAGCGTACAGGAGAGATATAGATTGGATGGGTGAGAGGTGGCGTAACAACTTCACATTCAACATCAGCAATACCAATGAAGTTGACTGTGGAAGGCAAGGAAGAGAAAGTCAGGAAATCACATACCCGTCCTCATTGAGACTGTGGGAGGAAAGCAGAACACCTGGAAGAAACCCACATGCTCACAGGAGAACGTGCAAATTCCTTACAGGCAGCAGTGTGAATTGAACCTGGGTTGCTGTTATTAACAATCATGGTGCCACTATGCGAGTGTGCCACCCTTTAACTTTAAGGGAATCCTGAATCAGATGTTGAACAACAACAAACAACAGCAGGCTTTTAGTCTTCACCTACAATGCCTGCATTGATCAAAAAGTTACAGTACACTGTATGAGCATTTTACTTATTTTAGATTTCATGTAAGTTATATAAACAATCAGACTTGTACACTTGCTCCAGTGACAGAGTTTCATCAGCAACAATCTTTGTAAACTTATCAATGAATTCCTCTGCTGCTTTGTGATCAGCAGATACTTTATTTTTTTTAACGTAATTTTTAAAAATGGAAAGCCTTGCCTTTACTTAAGTTTCTGCAGCTAGCCTGCTGAATATTCACAATTACCTTCATTTTTCAGTTCACCATGATAGGTAGTTTTCTTGTTTCATGATCAGCAGACCATTAAGCAGTATATGTTCACTCCGATGCTGACAAATCAAATCATTTTTCACTTTACGCAGTGTTTGCTTCTATTTTTCATTAACTTCAGTTCGCTACATATGTGAGCTTACTTCTCAGAACTGCCTATGACGTGCAGAGACCTGTGCATCACCTGTAAAGCTTCTGAGTATCTTGTGGAATTTTCCATTTCTGACGCCGTGTCAGCACTCAAAAACATTTCAGATGTTGAAGGCTTTCGGATTTTGGAATTTCAGATAGGTGTTCTCAACCTGTAATACCATGCCTCTAACACCTGGGCTTGTCTGCAAATCCAAGTAAATAACATCCATTGACTCTTGTTTGATAGTGCACTCAGTGTGAAAATGAGAATTTACCTCCAAAGGTTTCTCTGTTGGGTTTGCTTCAACCCATGTTATCATGGACAGATGAATTCAGGTAGGTGTGTTGTGTTGAACCCTTGTGTTGATACACTCATTACCTACTTCACACTCAGTCTGGCCTTAAAGACTCTGGCAGTGTTAGTGCACCTTGAGTTACTGGATATTGAAGACCTCTCTAAAAGTACAACTGATACTTTTAATGCCTCTTCTTAGTGTTGCTCAACACAGAGAATCACTGACATAGGAATGGAAGTATCTGGTAATCAGGAGGTTTCCTTGCCTATATTTGACCTAATGCAATGAAACTTCATAAACTGTGGAATCAATGTTGAGGAAGTTTCCTCTCTTGATATAACACTCTGCTACCACCTTTGGTGGATCTGTCCAGCCAATTAGATAAGAAACATAGAAAACCTACAGCACATTACAGGCCCTCTATATTTCTAAGCTCCATATACCTATCCAGAAGTCTCTTAAAAGACATTGTTGTATCCGCTTCCAGCACCATTGCTGGCAGCCCATTTCACATATTCACCACTCTGTGTAAAACAACTTACCCCTGACAATCTCCTCTATACCCACATCCAAGCACCTTAAAACTATACCCTCTCGTGCTAGCCATTTCAACCTGGGAAAAAGCCTCTGACTATCCACACAATCAATACGTCTCATCATCTTATACACCTCCATCAGGTCACCTCTCACCTTCTGTCACTCCAAGGAGAAAAGGCCAAGTTCACTCAACCTGTTCTCATAAGGCATGCTCTCCAATCCAGGCAACATCCTTGTAAATCTCCTCTGCACCCTTTCTATGGTTTCCACATTCTTCCTGTAGTGAGGTGACCAGAACTGAGCACAGTTCTCCAAGTGGGGTCTGACCAGGGTCCTATATAGCTGCAACATTACCTCTCGGCTCCTAAATTCAATTCCATGATTGATGAAGGCAAATACACCATATGCCTTCTTAACCACAGCGTCAACCTGCGCAGCTGCTTTGAGCAGCTTATTCCCTTATTCCCTTTCTTGAATAAGGGAACAATCCTCCAGAACCTTTGCTGTCCCCATTGATGATGCAAAAATCATCGCCAGATGCTCAGCAAACTCCTTCCTCACCTCCCACAGAAGCCTGGGGTACACCTCATCTGGTCCCTGTGACTTATCCAACTTGATGCTTTCCAAAAGCCCCAGCACATCCTCTTTCTTAATATCTACATGCTCAAGCTTTTCAGTCCGCTGCAAGTCATCACTGCAATCACCAAGATCCTTTTCCATAGTGAAAACTGCAGTGAAGTATTCATTAAGTACCTCTGCTATTTCCTCCAGTTCCATACACACTTTCCCACAGTCACATTTTACTTTCATTTTCAATCTTTTTATTAATATCAACATGATAAGATTGATACATAATTATTAGGTTTACAAAATTACAAAGTTAGAATGAGCATAAAAGGATCATAAGCAATAGTTAAGTCTTCCCAAATCATACATGATACAAATATAATATAGACAAGACACTGTCACACTCTTTAATTCCTTTTCTTTCATGTCTTATCCACTTGTTCTTCACATACTTGGAGAATGCCTTGGGGTTTTCCTTAATCCTGCCCACCAAGGCCTTCTCATGGCCCCTTCTGGCTCTCCTAATTTCATTCTTAAGCTCCTTCCTGTTACCCTTGCAATCTTCTAAATCTCTAACATTGCCTAGCTCTCTGAACCTTTTGGAAGATAAGACACATAAATGGATGGCAATTAAGGTATCTGTTCTAATGCCCATTGAGTATAATGCTGCAAATATGATGATCATCACCCTAACTTCTCTACACAAGATAACAGTTGGAAGGCAAAACAGCATCCTTCATCTTGCAGTGAGAATTGGCATTGGAAGGGCAGCTGCCAGTATCACTGCTGAGCTGTTGTTCCCCATTTGGAAAAGAGGTTCTGAGGAAATGTAATTAATGAGTTTAAAATTATGGAATGCCAAGGCAGAGTGAATGGAGAAGGCCCACTTGTCTCAGCAGGAAGGTCTATAACTAGGAGTGGGGACAGGAGGACAGTGGGAAAGAGTTAGAGTGAGAAGGTCAGGAAGGAGTAGATTTACAGAAACTGGTAGAAAAATTGATGAGAATATTGTCCACCCAGATAGAAACAGTCAAAAACTCAGTCTGTGAAACCCTAATCTCATTGAAAAAATATTTGGATGAGCACATGATGTATCAAAGTGCATGTGGCTAAAGATAAAGAACGAGAAAATTGGAAAGCTTTTTCTCTGGTAATTGGGATATGTTGAATTTAATAGTTAACTCTCATATTGTGAATGTCTATCAATAAGGTGAAATGACATGGCACTCAGTGAGTCATATGCTTGAATCTCTCTTGTTCTGGTCTCTGCCTAGTTAATGGATAGTATAAAATCACCTGATACTGGAGGGAAACTGATGTGGCTAATGCCCCACAACTGGGCACAACTTCATGGGTTCCTATTAGATTTTGTGAATAATAGATAAGAAATAATATCTTCTGAAACTGATGGTTAATAGATCAACAAGATGACTGCATACTTATAGAGGAGCTGTCTCTCCTCCGTAGACTTTGCAATTCACTGAAAATCAAAGGAGCGGCCATTGACGGAGTGCTCTGAGACAGGGTGGTAGGGCTTTGCCTCATTCGGGCTTCGGCAATAACGGGTCAAGAGGAGGTAAGTTACCTGTGAGGAATAGAAAAAAGGAGTATGTCTGTGGGGCTGGTGTTCTGTGCTGGGTGTCAGATGTGGGAAGTTCGGGAGATTCCCAGCCTCCTGGATGACCACATCTGTGCTAGGTGTGTTGAGCTGCAGCTCCTTAGGGACTGTGTTAGGGAACTGGAGATGCAGCTCGATAACCTTTGTCTGGTCAGGAAAAGTGAGGAGGTGATAGAGAGGAACTATAGGCAAGTAGTCACACCGGGGCCTCAGGAGACAGATAAGTGGGTAACAGTTAGGAGAGGAAGGGCAAGAGTCAGATACTGGAGAGTACTCCTGTGGCTGTCCCTCTTGACAATGGGTACTCCTGTTTAAGTACTGTTGGGAGGTGGGCAGCCTACCTGGGGGAAGCAACAGTGGCTGCACCTCTGGCACAGAATCTGGCCCTATGGCTCAGAAGGGTAGGGAAAGGAAGAAGGCAGCAGTAATAGGGCCTCTATAGTTAGGGGGTCAGACAGTCAATTGTGTGGACACAAGAAAGAAACACAGATGTTAGTTTGCCTCCCAGGTGCCAGAGACCAGGATGTTTCTAATCATGTCCACAAAATACTTAAGTGGGAAGGAGAACAGCCAGAGGTCGTGGTACATATTGGTACCAACAACATAGGTATGAAAAGGAAGGAGTTCCTGAAAACAGACTGCAGGGTTTTTGGAAGGAAGTCGAGAAGCAGGACCTCAAAGGTAGTAATCTCAGGATTACCACCTGTGCCATGTGACAGTGAGTAGAGGAATAGAGTGAGGTGGAGGATAAATGTGTAGCTGAGGGATGGAGCAAGGGGCAGGGATACAGATTTCTGTATTGTTGGTACATCTTTTGGAGGAGGATTGACCTGTGCAAAAAGGACGGGTTGCACTTGAATCTGAGGGAGACCAATATCCTGGCAGTGAAGTTTGCTAAGGCTATTGAGGAGAGTTTAAACTAGAATTGCTGGAGGGTGGGAACAGAACTGAAGAGACGGAGGAAGGGGCAGTTGGCTCACAAATAGAGAAAGCTTGGAGACAGTGCGAGAGGGAGGATAGTCAGTTTATAGAGAAGGGATGCACTCAGACTGATGGTTTGAGTTGTATCTATTTTAATGAAGAAGCATCATGAACAAAGCAGGTGAGCTCAGAGTGTGGATCAGTACTTGGTGCTATGATATTGTGGCCATTACAGAAGCTTAGATGGTGCAGGGGTGGTACAGAAGCTTAGATGTTACCTGGAGCGCCAGGCTTTAGATGTTCCAGAAAGATCAGGAGGGAGGCAAAGGAGGTGGATAAGTGGCACTGTTGATCAGAAATAGTGTCACAACTGCAGAAAAAGAGTAAGTCATGGAGGATTTTCTATGGGGTCTCTGTGGGTGGAAGTCAGAAACAGGAAGGGGTCAATAACTTTACTGTTTTTTTTTTATGTAGACCATCCAATAGTAACAGGGACATCGAGGAGCAGATAGGGAAACAAATTCTGGAAAGATGCAATAATAACAGGGTTGTGGTGGTGGGAGATTTTAATTTCTCAAATACTGATTGGCATCTCCCTAGAGCAAAGGGTTTAGATATTGTGTAGTTTGTTAGGTGTGTTCAGGAGGGTTTCCTGACACAATATGTAGATAGGCCTACAAGAGGAGAGGCCGTACTTGATCTAGTATTGGGAAAGGATCCTGGTCAGGTGTCAGGTCTCTCAGTGGGAGAGCATTTTGGAGATAGTGATCACAATTCTATCTCCTTTACCATAGCATTGGAGAGGGATAGGAACAGACAAGTTAGGAAAGCATTTAATTGAAGTAAGGGGAAATATGAAGCTATCAGGCAGGAACATGGAAACATAAATTTTGGAATAGATGTTCTCAGGGAAATGTTCAGAAGAAATATGGCAAATGTTGGGGGATTATTTGCCTGGAGTTCTGCACAGGTACATTTCAATGAGACAGGGAAAGGGTGGTGGAGTACAGGAATCGTGGTGTACAAAGGCTGTTGATAATCTAGTCAAGAAGAAAAAAAAGCTTACGAAAGGTTCAAAAACTAGGTAATGATAGAGATCTAGTAGATTATAAGGCCAGCAGGAAGGAGCTTAAGAATGAAATTAGGAGAGCCTGAAGAGGCCATGAGAAGGTCTTGGCAGACAGGATTAAGGAAAACATCAAGGCATCCTGCAAGTATATGAACAGCACGAGGATAACACGTGAGAGAATAGGACAATCAAGAGTGACAGTGGAAAAGTGTCCATGGAACTGGAGGAGATAGTAGAGGTACTTAGTGAATTCTTTGCTTTAGTATTCCTACGGAAAAGGATCTTGGTCATTGGAGGGATGACTTACAGTGGATTGAAAAGCTTGAGCATATTGACATTAAGAAAGGTATGTGCTGGAGCTTTTGGAAAGCATCAAGTTGGATAAGTGTCTGCTCCGGGACCAGACGAGGTGTACCCCAGGCTACAGTGGGAGGTGAGGGAGGAGATTGCTGAGCTTCTGGCGATGATTTTTGCATCATCATGGGGACGGGAGAGGTTCCGGAGCATTAGAGGATTGTAGATGTTGTTCAGGTGTTGAACAGGTACTTTGGATCTGCCTTCACGAGGGAAGAAACAAACAATCTCCCAGATGTAATAGTGGCCAAAAGAACTAGGGTAAAGGATGAACTGAAGGAAATTTATGTTAGGCAAGAAATGGCATTGGATAGACAGTTGAGTCTGAAGGCTGATAAGTCCCCGGGACCTGATGGTCTGCATCCTAGGGTACTTAAAGAGGTGGCTCTAGAAATCGTGGACGCATTGGTAATCATTTTCCAATGTTCTATAGATTCAGGAACAGTTCCTGCTAATTGGAGGGTGGCGAATGTTGTCTCACTTTTCAAGAAAGGAGGGAGAGAAAAAACAGGGAATTATAGACCGGTTAGCCTGACGTCAGTGGTGGGAAAGATGCTGGAGTCAATTATAAAAGAGGAAATTATGACACATTTAGATAGCAGTAGAAGGATCAGTCCGAGTCAGCATGGATTTATAAAGGGAAAATCATGCTTGAATAATCTTCTGGAGTTTTTTGAGGATGTGACTAGGAAAATGGACAAGGGAGAGCCAGTGGATGTAGTGTACCTGGACTTCCAGAAAGCTTTTGATAAAGTCCCACATAGGAGATTAGTGGGCAAAATTAGGGCACATGGTATTGGGGGCACAGTACTGAAGTGGATTGAAAATTGGCTGGCTGACAGGAAACAAAGAGTAGCGATTAACGGGTCCCTTTCAGAATGGCAGGCTGTGACCAGTGGGGTACCACAAGGTTCGGTGCTGGGACCGCAGCTGTTTACAATATACATTAATGATTTAGATGAAGGGATTAAAAGTAATGTTAGCAAATTTGCCGATGACACAAAGCTGGGTGACAGTGTGAAATGGCAGGAGGATGTTATGAGAATGCAGGGTGACTTGGACAGGTTGGGTGAGTGGGCAAATGTATGGCAGATGCAGTTTAATGTGGATAAATGTGAGGTTATCCACTTTGGTGGCAAGAACAGGAGGGCAGATTACTATCTAAATGGAGTCAAGTTAGGAAAAGGGGAAGTACAATGAGATCTAGGTGTTCTTGTACATCAATCAATGAAAGCAAGCATACAGGTACAGCAGGCAGTGAAGAAAGCTAATGGCATGCTGGCCTTTATAACAAGAGAAATAGAGTATAGGAGTAAAGAGGTCCTTCTGCAGCTGTACAGGGCCCTGGTGAGACCTCACCTGGAGTATTGTGTGCAGTTTTGGTCTCCAAATTTGAGGAAGGACATTCTTGCTATTGAGGGAGTGCAGTGTAGGTTCACAAGGTTAATTCCCGGAATGGCGGGACTGTCATGTGTTGAAAGATTGGAGCGACTGAGCTCGTATACACTGGAATTTAGAAGGATGAGAGGGGATCTGATTGAAACATATAAGATTATTAAGGGCTTGGACATACTGGAGGCAGGAAGCATATTCCTACTGATGGGTGTGTCCAGAACTAGAGGCCACAGTTTAAAAATAAGGGGTAGACCATTTAGAACAGAGATGTGGAAAAACTTTTTCACCCAGAGAGTGGTGGATATGTGAAATGCTCTGCCCCAGAAGCCAGTCGAGGCCAAGTCTCTGGGTGCATTCAAGAGAGAGTTAGATAGAGCTCTTATAGTTAGCGGGGCCAAGGGATATGGGGAGAGGGCAGGAACCGGGTACTGATTGTGTATGATCAGCCATGATCACAGTGAATGGCGGTGCTGGTTAGAAGGGCCAAGTGGCCTACTCCTGCCCCTACTGTCTATTGTCTTATTCAAGAAAGGGAGTAGGGATAGCCCAGGAAATTATAGGCCCATGAGTCTTACTTTAGTGGTTGGTAAGTTGATGGAGAAGATCCTGAGAGGCAAAATTTATGAACATTTGGCGAGGCATAATATGATTAGGAATAGTCAGCTTGGCTTTGTCAAAGGCAGGTCATGCAGATTGACTCTGTGATTAAGAAGGCATATGGTGTATTGGCTTTCATTAAATTTAAGAGCTGAGAAGTAAAGCTACAGCTATGCAGGACCCTGGTCAGACCCCACTTGGAGTACTGCGCTCAATTCTGGTCACCTCACTACAGTAAGGGTGTGGAAACGATAGAAAGGGTGCAGAGGAGATTTACAAGGATATTGCCTGGATTGGGGAGCATGCCTTATGAGAATATGTTGAGTGAACTTGGCCTTTTCTCCTTGGAGGATGAGAGGTGACCTGATAGAGGTGTACAAGATGATGAGAGGTATTGATCATGTGGATTGTCAGAGACTTTTTCCCAGGGCTGAAATGGTTAACATGAGAGGACACAGTTTAAGGTGCTTGGAAATAGGTACAGAGGAGATGTCAGGTGTGGTGAACTACATATACCTGTCTGGACACGCCCCCTGCTGACTGCTCCTTTGGCTCCTCCCACAGACCCCGGTATAAAGGCGATTGAGGCCAGAGCCCAGCCCTCAGTCTCCAGGATGTAGTGTGGTGGTCAACTACTGCTTGTTCTTTCTTCCAGTCAATAAAAGCCGATACCTCACCTTCACGTCGCAGAGAGAGTTATTGATGGTGCATCATCAGGGGTATGTTTTTTTTTTACGCAGAGAGTGGTGAGTGCATGGAATGAGCTGCCAGTGACGGTGGTGGAGGCAGGTATGATAGGGTGTTTTAAGAGACTCCTGGAAAATTAGAGGGCTATGGGTAACCCTAGGTTTTTATTTTTCTAATTCTTACTGCCTGGGAAAGCGACCAACATAATCAAAGACTCCACACACACAAGGCATTCTTTGTTTAGGCAAAAAATGCAAAAGCCTGAAAGCACATATCACAGCTCCAATTCTTCTTCACTGTTATGAGATATTTGAATAGTTTCCTAACATGATAATGTAAACTCTTGACCACATAACTACCTCGTTTTGACCTTGCACCTTATCGACTACATGCTCTGCAGTTTAGTGTTTCATTCTGTTATTGCTTTACCTCAAAGTTGCAAAAATTATCTGTAAGAATAGTATGCAAGACAAGTTCTTCTCTCTACTGGACCTTAGTACATGTGACCATAACAAGCAAACTTACCAATGTAGCAATTTACCAACAAGGGAATTAATGAAAATGAAGCAAAAGTGAGAAACTGGTACAGAGGATCCCATGATCAATCTGGATAGCAGAATTGTCTTGTTGGCTTAAATTATATTCCTGCCACTTCTTCGTAATTTGTAAAAAATTATTGCTGGGGGCAGGTAATGGAAGGCCGTCAATGCCGGGAGAGGTATTTCATAGTCATACTGGCAGAGAGTCATTGGGCTATTACACAGTACGGTTCTGCTGATTCATCGGCCATGTCAAGGTGTAGGGGTTGTT
Source organism: Hypanus sabinus (assembly GCF_030144855.1). Taxonomy (NCBI): domain Eukaryota; kingdom Metazoa; phylum Chordata; class Chondrichthyes; order Myliobatiformes; family Dasyatidae; genus Hypanus; species Hypanus sabinus. The sequence continues at coordinate 67,367,166 of NC_082715.1, read as the reverse complement.
CTGTCTCTTGTCGTGAATGAAGTATATATATATACATATATATATATACATATACATATCACTGAAGTATTTGTCATACATACAGAATAAATTACTCTGACCACTTACTGTCAAAACTTGCAAACTGGAGCAGCATGCTTTTACATCCTCCAAGACAGATTTACCACCAGGAAGATTTTGTGCTTTGGAGTTCACTGGTTTAGCTTTGGATGGAATCTTATTGTCCTGTGACAGTCCTATCAAGTACATTAGTGGTACTTCTTTGGGGAGTGAGAGGCCAGGCTAATAGTAAAAGAGACAAATACACCTGAGGTTGTCTTCATGTTAATAGTCTATTGGTCAATAATTACAATTACTTGGTTAAGTAAATTAAAAGATTTTTGGATTTGAAGTTAAGCAGAAGAGCATTAGCATCAACAAATACTTCTCTATAAACACTTTCAGGTCTTCATTTATATACATTGAAATAAAAAGTGTAAGTTTAACTTTCTTGCAAAATAATTCCTGGTTACTCAGCTGCAACCACCATCTTGTAATCCCTGCACCACCTCCACAGCCTCCACCAAAGAACTGGTTGATAGACTAGAATTTGGGTAGAACTTGAGTTTTCTACTGCTAGTTGTCTTTCATGGTCTGAGTGAGATTAGTTGAAGTGTTAGTTGTGACTGGACACAAGTCAAGAAAACTCACATTTGTTTTATTATGTCCTTTGGTGTTATTTGTAGATCAAAGGGCAAAAGGTATATGATATGGAGTCTGTAATAGATGTGACTCTATCGAGCCATAGGGTTATCAAAAGCAAGGGGACTCCATTTCAGCTTAAGCGGCTGAATTGAAGAGATTTCCCGAGTATTGTGAGTTCAGTGATGGGCTTAATGATAAGATCATAAAACATAGGAGCAGAATTAGGCCATTCAGCCCATTGAGTCTGTTCTACCATTCCATCATGGCAGTTCCCAGATCCCATTCAACCACATACACCTGCCTTCTTGCCATACCCTTTAATGCCCTGACTAATTATGCACTGAGAGTTTGTTTAGTTTGTGGAATCTTACAAGAAAGCATTTATAAACAGCTCCTAACTGAAGCACATCTTACATTTAACAGAGTAGTTGAAATTGCTTTATCAACGGATACAGCAAACAGAGACACATTTGAGTTGCAGCTGGAAATGAAAGTAAGTGTAAGTAAGGTTGCAGCGTCTGAACAGAAACTTAACTGGCCGAACAAATTGTGTTACTGTTGTGGCATATAGCACACCATTGGACTCACATACAGCACACCAATGCAGATTTAAAGACAAAACTTGCAGAAAATGCAACAAAGCAAGTCACATACAAAGAGCATGTCGGACAGACAAAAATAAATGGTCTGCACAAGGAAAAGAAATAGCTAAGAAGTCAAGTTGCATTTTAAGAAAATCATTCATCTGCCTGCTATTGAAGAAAAAAAAATCTGATGATGGTCAGTGGGACACAGGACTAGCTGGCCTTGAGATTTAAAATGTGAAACTAGCAATAGGTAAGCATCATGGCTTACACTAGAAGTGAAGAGCAAATCAATTAAAATGGTTCATCTGTTTCACTCATTCCACAAAATGAGTTCTAAGGGCATTTCAAAGGTACTAAACTGAAGCCCGCAGATATGCAACTAAGAACTTATATACTGGAGAAAAGTTAAGTCTTGTTGGAATGACATTTGTAACAGTAAAATACAACAAACAACAAACCACATTCAGCTTGAATGTGGTAAAAACAAGATCAGCATTGTGGGGATGTGATTGGCCAAGACAACTACAACTTGACTGGAGATTCATTCACCAATTGGATGGCACATCGTTTGCGATAGAGTCAAATGGAAGTGAATTTAGAAAGGTATTGGATGATGCCACAACTGTCTCCATGCTGTACACCATGAACCATTCCCCAAAAGAGGGCAAACGGGTGTTGGTGTGAACCTCTGTGTCTCAGGTTGGAAAGCATATTAGACCAAGGAATGGCCATGCTGCTCAGGGAAATCTTGAAAGTGACAAAAGCAGTGGTCCAATTATAACAGTTTTTGTAGGCAACTTATCTGAGAAAGCTTCTGATATATTAATTAGTCAGTTACTTGCAAAATGTGCCTTGCTTTTAAGATGGAAGGGAGTTCAAGAAGCTTTAGGAAAGCTGCAAGTATCCGGCCGTTATGAGTATAAACAACCAGAATCTACTCTGAGTGCATTAAGGTTATTGCATGAATTTCAAGTGGGAGACAAAAATCCGCTTGTAAAAGTAGATGCAAAAACCAAAGCCCAGCTGGATGAATGGAAAGCCAAAAAGGAAGGATTCAACGGAGATACAAAATCAGAGGATTCATTAGATATGAGGAAATCTGCAGATGCTGGAAATTCAAACAACACACATAAAATGCTGGTGGAACACAGCAGGCCAGGCAGCATCTATAGGGAGAAGCACTGTCGATGTTCCAGGCCAAAACCCTTTGTCAGCATTTTGTGTGTGTTGTGTGGATTCAGCAGATGTTGTGGATGAGGAAACCAATGAGGAATCAATTATAAAGGGAGCAATAGAAGAATTACTAAGAGAATAGTGAACTAAATGGACCTTCCCAAGATCAAGATGCACAAACTAGAAGGAGAATAGAGAAGGTGTCAACAGAAAGGTGTCCAGACCTGTCAGAACCACTTCCTGCAGTCTCAGAGTCAACTCCCACAACCACGACAGAGGAGGTTTTAGAACCGGAGATTGTTTTCACAGCCACTAGTCTTAATTGCCAAGCAGAAGTACTGCACCCTCACCCTTCTCAGGAAAGATGTTATCTCACAGGAGTTAGAAATCCACCACAGTGATTAAGTCAATAGGACATAATAGGGCAATTGATAATTTAATATGCAGAAAACATGTGTGTACAAGAGTTGTATTATATAGTATATTGTGTATATAGTTGAGATGCATTCTCTACTGAGTTGGAGTTTTTAACTAAACTAAGTGTTGTGTATTTAATATTTAATTAGTATTTAAGTAATATCAAAAATGGTTTGAAATATTGTTTGAGTAAGCATTTTTGTTTTTTAAATAACTAGTTATGGGGTTTATGTGTAAATATGAGAATTGCATATGTATTCATGCTGCCATGCGATACGTATGCACCTCGCTTAACGTAAACTTGAAGTTAGACTCACACTTTAGACTCCTGTGTTTTCCTTTGAATTAGTTTAATGTCTTGAAGTTATAAAACATAACAGGCAGAATTGCTAGAGCTGTTGGGCATGCTTTAAACCAGTTTTCCAGAGTGATAGATCAGAGGATGTGGAGGATGGTGAACAGGTAGATACCATGTGTAGAGAGGCTATAAAGAAGGCTAGGGCAAAATTGCAGACAGTCGGACAGGTTTGACTGTGTCTATATTAATGCAAGAAGTATCAGGAACAATGGAGATGAACTCAGAGCATGAGTCAGTGCATGTAACTATGATATTGTGGCTTTCCGGAGACTTGGATGTCATAAGGGCAGAAATGACTGCGAGATGTTTCTGGGTTCAGATGTTTCAAAGGAGGGTTACAAAAGAGATGGGAGGTTGGAATTGGTAGCCAGGGACAGAGGCTGAAAGGGAGAACATCAAGTTCAAAGTAAATTTAAAATCAAATTACATATATGTCATCATATACAACCCTGAGATTCATTTTCTTGCATACACAGAAAATCCAAGAAACATAATGGAATCAATCAAAAACCACAATCTATAGGATGGGCAAATGACTAATGTGCAAAAGACAACAAACTGTTCAAATACAGAAGGAAATAATAATAATTAATTAAGCAATAAATATCAAGAGCATGAAGTGAAGAGTACTTGGTAGTCCTCAGGGAAGGATTGTTTACTCCATCAGAGTGGATGAAATTCAGAAACAGGGAAAGGATGGAAAGTGAAGGTTGACAAGAGATATGGAACATTGCAAAGTCAAAAGAAAGAAAGAAGCCTGCTAAAGGTTTATGAAGCAAGGATCAGACAGGGTTCTAAAGAGGAAGGGAGCAATCACTCTGTTGTGAGTATTCCATAGACTCCCCAATAACAGAGATATTGTGGAACAGATCCGGAGACAGACTTTGGAAAGTTGCAAAAATAACGTGGTTGTTGTTATGTGGAAATCATCTTCCCTAATATTTAATTGGGATCAGTAGTGCAAAAGATTTAGATGGGGGACAATTTGTTAGATGTGACCTGGAAATCCTTAGTGCAAAAGATTTAGATAGTGTGAAATTTGTTAAGTGTCGAGGAAGGATTCCTGATACAATATGTAGACAGGCTGACTAAAGGAGAGGCAATACCAGATCAAATATGAGGCAATGAACCTAGTCAGGTGCCAGATAATCTTGGTGGGTGTGCATTTCAGAGACAGTGATCACAGCTCCCTGAGCTTTACCAAAGCCTTGGACAGTGATAGGAGCAAACTGCATTGGAAAGGTTAATTGTGGGATAGGTATGATGATACTATTAGGAAGGAATCTGGCAGCATCAATTGGGAATGAACGTATTCTGGAAAGTGCACAAATAAAATGTGGAGGTTGCTTAGGGAGCATTTGCATGGGATCCTCATAGGTTTATCCCACTGAGGCAGCGAAAGGATGGAAAATGAAAGTTGACAAGAGATATGGAACATTGCAAAGTCAAGAGAAAGAAAAAAGCTTACTAAAGGTTTATGAAACAAGGATCAGACAGGGTTCTAAAAAGTTATAAGATAGCTAGAAAGGAACTGAATAATGGATTTAGGAGAGATAGAAGGAGGTATAAGTAGTCACTGGCAGATAGAATAGAAAACCCAAGGCATTCTATATATATGTGAAGAACAGAGGGATCACTAAAGTGAGAGTAGTAACAATCAAGGATAGAAGAGGACACCAAAGTTTAAAGTTCAATGTAAATTTATTATCAAAGTACATATATATCACTATATACAACCCTGAGATTCACCTCCTAGCAAGCAATCACATTCAATTGAAGAAACGCAAGAGAATCAATGAAAGACTGCACCCAACAGGACAAACAACCAACGTGCTAAATAAACTAAAAAACTGTGCAAATACAAAAAGAAAGAGAAAATTAATAATAAGCTGCAGGATACAATACAATCAGTGGATGAATATGAAACATACAAGTATCTGGGATATCAACAAGCAAAGAAAATAGATCATAATGTGATAAAGGGAAAACTTTCACCAGAATTTATTTCCAGGCTTAAGAAAATCTGCTAATCAGTGCTCAATAATAAAAATATAACAAAGGCAATAAACACTTTCACTATACCCATGTTAACATATTCTGTGGCATAACATCTTGGTAGATTGGGAGACAGCTTGGCCAAGCACCTGTGCTCCATCTGCCAGGAAAAGCGGGATCTCCCAGTAGCCACCCATTTCAATTCTATTTCCCATTCTCATTCCGACATGTCAGTCCATTGCCTCCTCTTCTACTGCGATGAGGACCCATTCAGGTTGGAGGAGCAACACCTTATATTCTGTCAGGGTAGCATCCAACCTGATAGCATGAACATCGATTTCTCGAATTTCTGGTATCAATTGCCACTGCTCTACACCCCCCCCCCCCAACTTCACCATTCCACATTCCTGTTTTCCTCTCTCACTTTTTCCTTACCTGCCCATCACCCCTCTCTGGTCTCTCTGGTGCTCCTCTTCCTTCCCTTTTTTCCATGGTCTTCCTTGCTCTATCAGTTTCCCACTTCTCCAGCTCTTTACCTTTTACACCAATCAATTTCCCAGCTCTTTATTTCATCTCCCTTCCCCTCTCCTGGTTTCACCTATCACCTACCACCATGTACTTCTTCCTCCCCTGCCCTCACCTTCTTATGCAGACCTCATCTTTTTCTGCAGTCCTGATGAAGACTCTCAGCCAGAAATGTCAACTGTCTATTCCTTTCCGTACACAGTCTGACTTGCTGAGTTTCTCCAGTATTTTGTGTGTTTCCATTAAAAACCCAGCATCTGCAGATTTTCTCATATTTATGACTCTACTACCTGTAATCACTTAGCCCAAAACACACACACCACACCCCCACACCCAGTCTGAGAGGATTCTGCATCTACATGATATTCCACTTGTCCATGAATCACTTCTTCTTCTTTTTCCTTGAGTTTTTACAACAGTTGGCATTCACACTGTTGCATTACTGCCGCCTTCAGGATTTATTGTCCATTCACTTGACTACCAGCAAATGAATCTCTCACTCTCACTCTCATTTTATGGCAGTTGCCACCCAGCTTAATGGTGCATTACTATCTCATTCTGTTCTGGAGTATGCGATGGACTCACATTCTAAATCCCTTCACCCTATCTCACACATATACATACCTTAACCTACACTTTATGCTCCCCATCCTAGTACCCCATTTCTGTTTATCCATCATATTCTATAAAAAAAACCCTGTACCCCTTAAGAAAGCTAAAAATACCCTGACCTGTGTTCTCTCACCCATGCCCAGCAACCCTTTTAATGTGAATTCTTGCACCCCCAATTACCTTAGATTAATTCTCATCATCTCTCTCTGTATCCCATACTTCCTGCAACTCAGAATTACATGCTCTACTGACTCCTCTTCCTGACATTCCTCACACAGTCCTGTCTGGTGTTTCCCTAACAATTTCAATGTTTGGTTTAGTGCACAGTGCCCCAGCCTTAACCTAGTCCACATAATTTCCTCTCTTCTGTATCTACTTCCTACCCTAGTACCTGCAACACTTTTTTGTATTTGATATAAATGCCTCCCTTTCCCCTCCCTGTCCCATCTTTCTTGCCACATTTGGTTATTTTTTCCCCTATTACACACTTAACCTCTGCTTTACTGATACTAATGTGCATTTCTATATTTTCTTTCTTTATTGCCCTCTTTGCCAACTCATCCAGCCTTTCATTGCCCTTCACCCCTACATGAGCTGGAACCCATAGAAATTTAACCTGACCTCCCTGATTTGCAACTCTTGTGACTGACTGAAGGACTTCATGAAGTACATCTTGCCGGCTGTTTGAGTGCGAAGACCTTAAACTTGCTAGAACTGAAGATGAATCTGAGCACATCAACACTTTGACTAGTTTAGTTTTCTCCATCCAATGCAACGCAACCAACACTGCCATCATCTCCACTGTATACACCACTAACTTATCAGATGTTCTTCTGCTGATTGCAATTGCTTTTGCTGGTAAAGCCACCCCAAACCCTGTCACTCCTGTCTCAGGTTCCTTAGCACCATCTGTATAGACCTGAGTATAATCACTATACTTTTCCATCACATAACAGTTAAATGCACTTACCAAATCAGTTTTATACTTTCCTTTCCTTTTTACCTCTAACAAATGCCAGTCTCCGTCAGGCCATACCAGCTTCCATGGAGATACAACTGGATAAACTACTGAAGGACTTATCCTTAGATCAAACACTCCACATGATCTAGCGATATCATTCCCTACCCGACTAAACTTTTCCCTCTGAAACCTCCCATTTTCCCAGGACTCCTGCAACACTCCTTTAGCAGGGTGAGAATCACTGAGTTCCTGCAAATTAACCCAGTAGTTTGCCATCAATTGCATCCTTCTTAATTCCAAAGGGATTATTCCCATTTCTACTTGTAGGGCTGATACTGGTGATGTTTTAAAAGCCCCACTGCACACTCTCAAAACCTGAGCCTGAATCACATCCAGTTTCCTGATAAGAGACCAAGCTGCTGATCCATATGCTACACTTCCATAATCCAACACAGATCTTACTAAAGCCACATACATTCTCTTCAACGCCAAACAACTTGCTCCCCATTCCCTACGAGTCAAACTTCTCATCACGTTTATTACTTTTTTACATTTCTCCTCAACTTTCCTGATATGGTCTGCCCATGTTAATCGTGAATCAAATATAACTCCCAGAAATTTAAATGATCCAACCCTTTCTAATTCAATCCCATACATCCTTAACTTGTCCCTACTTCAATTCTTTTCCTAGTGAAAAGTACAGTTTGAGTTTTTTCCAATGAAAATCTACATCCCCAATCATAACCCCACTCTACCACTTCATCAATTGCTCCTTGTAGTTTCATGATTATATGCTCCGTGTTCCTGCCTCTTTTCCACAAGGCCCCATCATCCGCAAGCAGTGACCTACCTATATCCACTGGTACCTTTGTGAAGACATCATTGATCATAATGATGAAAAGTAATGGGCTAATCACACTACCCTGAGGTGTGCCATTTCCCACTATGTACTGTTTTGATCATTCTGATCCAATCCAAACTTGAATTTTTCTACCAAACAAAAAATCTTTAATCCAATTAAAAACTCTCCCTCAACCCCCATCTTGTGCAGTTTAATTAATAATCCTTCCTTCCACATCATATCATTGGCTTTTTCAATGTCAAAAAACACTGCAGCCACTGATTCTTTATTTGCCTGGGCCTTTCTTATTTCAGTCTCTAACCTTATCATTGAGTCCATGGAATTCCTTCCCTTCCTAAAACCACTCTGATAACTTGCCAGCATTCCTCTCTTCTCAAGATCATATGATAAACTTTCAGTTATCATCCTTTCCATTACCTTACATATATTTGATGTTAGTGCTGTTGGCCTGTAGCTAGTGGGTTTTGACAGATCCTTGCCAGGTTTCCGTATTGGAATTACTACTGCTTCTTTCCATGCACTTGGTAATCTTCCCTCCTCCCACACTCTGTTGTAAAGATGCAGTAACTTCAAGAGCGCTCCTTCTCCTAGATTTTTTAGCATAACATAGCATATTAGATCTTTCCTTGGGGAGGTTGGTCTCGATCTCTTTATTGCTTTCACCATTTCTGCCAAAGTAAATGGATCATCAATTATATCATCTGTTTCTTTCCTCCTGTTTAACACACCTGGGTATTGACTCATTGTTCTTTCCCTTCTCCTTCTCCCTTCTTCAGACAAATTTTCTGAACTATGTATCTTTACAAATGACTTGGCCATGATCTCAGCCTTATCCCTGCTGGAGATTGCTGTTTCCTCCTCAGATATCATTACTGGATACTCCCAATCCCTTCTATCTCCCCCCATCCTCTTAATCATTCCCCATACCTCTCCCACAGGCGTTGTTCTTCCTATTTTGTTGCAAAAACTCCTCCAACTTGCCCTTTTAGCTTGACATATAGTTCTTCTCACCACTGCCTGTGCCTTCTTATATTGATTCAAATGTTGCATATTATGGGTCCTTTTAACTAGTCTGAATGCTCTATTTCTGTTTTTTACAGCCTGACAACAATCCTCTGTCCACCATGGCACTAGTTTTCTATTCATCCTATTTTTACTCCTGGGTATAGATCCTTCTGCCGCCATAATAATTGCTGAAGTCACCTGACTGTTTAATTTATCTATATCTCCAGAAATGTCAATCTTTGTCAATGCTTCTTCACTTAACTCCTGCAACTTACCCCAATCTGCTTTTCCAAACACTCACTTTGGGAATCCCCCACCTGGACTTATTTCAACTCTTTCACCCACTGAACATAAAACTGGGTAGTGATCGCTGCCTACTGTTGAAGCAGTCCAAACTCCCCAGTTACTGATGCCAGCCAAGACATTAGAAACTAACGTAATATCTAATACCGACTCAGTTCCTGTTGTTATGTTTATCCTTGTTCCTCTACCATCATTCATCCATACCAAATCCCTTTCTTCCATCAAATCTTCAATTACCGTTCCATTTGAATCTGTAATCGGATCCCCCCATATTGTGCTGTGCGCATTGAAATCTGTACACCACACTACTTTATGTCTGTTTTGTCCTTGTATCCTCAGTAGGCTGTCCAAATCCAACCTTTTACATGGATTGTAGTAGTTAATTATAACCACTCCCTCCCCACTCTCCCATATTTCCACCACTATGTATTCCTGATCGTCTCCTTTTTCCAGTACTCTATACTGTATACCTTGCTTGATTAACATAGCACAACCTCCTCCTCCCCCTAGATTTCTATCTTTCCTTATCATTGTATACCCATGTACCACAAAGTCTAAAGCCGGTTTCAACCAAGTTTCCTGAATACACACTACATCTGGTTTTAAAACCATTTGCTTAATAAAGTCCTTAAATTCCTGGCCATTGGCCAGTAAACTCCTTGCATTCCATTGCAAAAGAATCACCATAATGAGTACTAACCAACCTATGACACTTCCTGGCTTGACTGATTAGTGAGGTTCTCCCTCACTTCTTCTCATGTCAGTCCTACTAACCCCAAATGGTTTACTGCTGCTTTGACCACCAGCTGAATTTTGTCACTTTTTGATTTTATCTCTGCTGTACTATTAATTACTCCAGCAATTAATGTTACTAGAGCTTTTTTTTTCCCCACACATAAATCCTGTCATTTACTCTTTGTTGCATCTCTTGCATCTCTATTGCTCTCTGGTCATTAGGAGCATTATTCTGTTCTCTTGACATTCTTACAGCTTCTTTTCACTCTTATTTCTTGAATTTTATTCTCCCGTCTCATAACCTATGCGCCACTATACGCCACATTATGAGCTCCTCCACAATTACAGCATTTTGGTTGCACTCCTGTTCCGCACTTTCCATATTCATGATCATCCCCACATCTAACACATTTCCTCTGCCTTTTACAATTTTTGGCTATGTGTCTAAACCTTTGACAATTATAGCACCTCAGTGACTTTGGCACATATACCCTTACTGGGTAACTCATGAAACCCAGGAACACTTTCCTTGGAACTCTTTCTTCTTCAAATTCAATCAATACTGTTTCACTTTCCTTTTTCATTCCCTCCTTTGTTGTTTTCAGTCTTAGAACATTAATTACTTTCCCCCCTTTGATATTCCTCTTTAACTCCTCCATGTTTATACTCATTGGTACACCCGTGATCACTCCTTTACAACATCATTTCATGCTCCCACCCTCCCTGTATATTCCACCTTGCATTTTCCTATCTCTTTTAGCTTGAGAGCTTTCTCAAGTTGTTCCTCATTCGCACATCTTGCCAATAGATTGCCATCATTAAGGACTTTTGCAAATACTATTTCCCCTATCTTATTTGCCAGAGTTGTTGTTAGTACGAATGGGTTAATTTTCTTCATGTGTCCTTGCACCTTCTCATTAAACCTAATTATGACAACACCTCCTCTCTGAACTTGTTCATCTTCCCCAGCTGCCTACCTCTGATCCCAAATCCCTATCCCACTCCTTCTCCACTCTCTTTCCCTCAGCCCCTCCTCTTGCCTTGTCTGCCATTACCAGACCCAGGCAACCCCCTCCCAGCAATTCCCACTCCTTCCCCACTCTCTTTCCCTCAACAACTTCCAAACCGCATTCACACATGCACCACCAAAAAATGAGCCAGCTGTCCATGAATCACAGACCAGAGACTTTTTTTTATAACCAGGCACTAACCTTATAACTTTCCAATGGTAATGTGCCAATTTAAAATGAAAATAGGGTGTTTAGAGAGACATTAGCTTATCTCACTGAGCTAATAATCAAGACTGATGTAAATTAGGTGCAAGACAGTGTGGATTCAATTTGATCATCCATTTGATTGTTTACAATCTACAGCCACAATCTAATGAAGCATTTCATTGTTTTACAGGAACATTATCAAATGGAGTTTGATAACAAGCTACTAAAGGAATTACTTGAATGGATGAGTCCAAATTTGTTTTGCTGAACACCTGAGAAAAGGACAAACAACAAGAAGCATGAAGTTTATGAAAAGAATTCAACTGCATGGTGCAGGGGAATTTTGACAAAGTGGAACAATCAAAATCATTAATTTTCATGCATTGAAGGAAGGTAAAAATTGTGTTTTATTGTAGGAGGCTGTTAGAGAAGCAGAGAGTGTGGAGTCAGATAGGATGAAGAATTTTAAATTAAGACGTTGTGAGCCCAGAGCAGCTTTTGGTTAGTGAATCTGGTTTGGAATTGGCAACCGAATTTGGGTGAGTTCACACTGATGCTGGAGAAGTGTTGGGTGGACTCCATGCCCAATGTATTCTACCAACCTCGCGTGCTTGCTCTGGATCCTCTATCAGTAACAAACACGAGAATTTCTCTCTTTACTGCTTTTGTACATTAATACCCCACATCATTTTACTGAAAAAAATCATTAACATTACTGCACAAAGTAAAAGTAATGAAATTATACAGCACCTTCCATTCCCTTTTCAGTCACCACAAATCACTTGCTGACTGGTTAGGTAAGCCTTCTTTCTCTGATTTTTTTAGATTTAGAGTAGTCAGAATGAAATGTTTCTGCTGTCAAATGTGGGAATTCAAGATACCTGATGACTACATCCCCAGCGCCTGACTGACCGGGTCAAGGAGTTGGAGTTGGAGTTGAATGTACTCAGGATCACTTGGAAGTCTGGAGATTGTATCAATGAGACTTTTGAAGAGGTGGCCACACAAAGAGTACAGCCTTGGATGGGTGACCATCAGGAGAGGTGAAGGGATTAAGAAGTCAGTGCAGGGTTCCCCTGTGGCCATTCTCCTCTGTATCAAGTATCCCCCTTTGGATACTGCTGGACGGGATGACCCTTTGGATCACAGCAGCAGCCAGGCTGGTGGCACTGTGGCCAGTACTGAGACTCAACAGGGAAGGGTACAGTTAGGCAGTGCAGTAGTTATAAGGGACTCGATAGTTATGGGGACAGAAAGGAGATACTGTGACTGCAAGAGAGGCACCAGGATGGTGTGCTAGGGTTCATGACGTACTGGAGTGGCTTCAGGATATATAAGGGGAGGATGACATAGTTAGAAAAGGGGAAGAGATCCTACACAGTGAGTATACAGAGTTATGGAAGAAGCTGGAGAGGAGGACCTTCAAAGTACAATAGTAATTTTCTCAATGCTCCCTGCCACAAGCTAGTGTAGGTTAGGAATGGGGCAATAGCATGGATGAATGAGTGACTGAGAAGACAGTGCAGGGGGCAGGACTTCAAGTTCTTGGATCACTGCAACCTTTTTTGGGGAAAAGGTAACCTGTACAAGAGTGACAGGTTGCACTGAAGGGAGAGAAACCAATATTCTGGACCTGAGAGAGGTTGAACTAGTTTTCCCAGGTCAGTGAGGGAAGGATCAGATCAGTAGATAGATGTCAGGGAAAGTATTGAAGGACAAAATTGAAATAATAGGTATGATGCATTGAATAGATTGAAATGTGTATATTTTTATATTAGGAGTTTTATGGATAAAGGTGATGAACTTAGAACATGGATCAATGCATGAAACTATGATGTATGGTATGATCCTTAGGGGAGAGTTTTAAACTGGAGCAGGGCACATTAAAAGGTTAATTGGGAACCCTTTGTTTAGGGCAAGTGCACACCACTGTTAAAGAACAATTGCAGCATACAGGAAAGGTATGTTCCTGTTAGAGGGAAGGACAAGGACAGAAAGATTAGAGAACCTTGCATGTAAAGAAAGGTAATGGATTTAGTTAAGAAAAAGGAAATGTAAAGCTTTGGAAGTTAGAATCAAACAAAGCACATGAAGAGTATAAAGAAGCCAGAAAAGAACTAAAGAAAGGAATTTGGGAAAACAGTAGGGGCCATAAAAAGCAGGTCAGATCTTACCAACTTCACTGATTTTTTTGACAAAATAAAGAGAGAAATTGATGAGAATAGGGCAGTGGATGTTGTATACATGGATTTTAGAAAGACATTTGACGAAGTCCCAAATCCAGAAGATTAAGATGAATAGGATCTGCAGTGAACTGGCTGTTTGGATTCATAACTGGCTTGCATGTAGAAGACAGAGGGTACTGGTTGAAGGGATTTATTCAAGCTGGAAGTCCATAATTAGTGGCATTCCACAGGGATCTGTGCTGGGACCTCTGCAGTTTGGGATGTATATAAATGACCAGGATGAAAATGTAGATGGCAGTTTGTGGAATCTTCCAAGATTGGTGGAGTTGTGGATAGTGTAGAAGACTGGCAAAGAATATAGACAATAGACAATAGGTGCAGAAGTAGACCATTCGGCCCCTCGAGTCTGCACCGCCATTCTGAGATCATGGCTGATCATTCACTATCAATACCCAGTCCCTGCCTTGTCCCCATATCCCTTGATTCCATATAGCATGATATAGATCAGTTGCAGATATGGGCATATGGAGTTTAACCCAGATAAACGTGAGGTGGTTAAGAAGGCTTGCTGTTATTATTTGAGGCATTGAATTCAAAAGTCACGTGGTTTTGTTGTAACTTTATGAAACTCTGGTTAGACCACATTTGGAATACAGTATTGCATACAGTTCTGTTTACCCCACTATAGGAAGGATGTTAAAGCTTTGGGGAGGGTGCAGAAGATGTTAACCAGGATGCTCTCTGGAGTTTAGAAGAATGAGGGGAATCTCATTTAAACCTGCCGAGTATTGAAAGGATAGTGTCAATGTGGAGAGGACATTTCCTGTCGTTGGGGAGTTTGGACCAGAAGGCACAGCCTCAGAATTGAGGAGTGTGAAATTAGAGCAGAGATGAGAGAAAAATCCCTTTAGCCAAAGGATAGTGAATCTATGAAATTCATTGCCTCAGACAGCTGACCAGCCCAAGTAGTTGGGATATTTAAGGCAGAGGTTGATTGGTTCTTGATTGATCAAGGTGTCAAAGGATGGGAAAAGGCAGAAGAATGAGATTGAGAGAGATAATAAATCAGCTATGATGGAATGGTAGACCAGACTTGATGGGTTGAGTAGCCTAATTCTGCTCCTATATCTTATGGTCTGCACTGGGTGCACTGGATACAATAGATGACCCTGACAGACTCACAGGTGAAGAGTTACCTCATCTGGAAAACTATTTAGGGCCCTGAATTGAGGTGAACGGGCAGGTGGACGACTTCTTCCACCTCCAGGGATAAGTGCCAGGAGGAAGGTCAGTGGGGAAGAATGAATGGAGAAGCAAATCACAGAGAGTGCGACCCCTGCAGAAAGCAGAGAATGGGGAGGGGAGATGCAAAGATGTGTTCAGTGGCAAGATGCTTTTGAAGAAGGCAGAGGTCTTGGAGAATGATGTGCTAGATGGGGTGGTGGGTAAGGACAAGAGGAACCCTTTTCCTCCTAAGGCAATGGGAAGATAGGGTGAGGGTCGATGTCTGGGAAATGGAGAAGATGGGGTGAGGGCAGCATCAATGATGGAGGAAGGGAAACTCTGTTCTTTGAAGAAGGAGGACATCTCTAAAGTTCTGGAAAAGGAAAGCCTCACCCTTGGAACAGATGCAGCAGTGTCAAAGGAACTGAGAAAAGGGAATGGCATTTCTTAGCCCATTTTATCAATATGTTGATATCATCCTGTAGCCAAAGACTATCAAAGCTCTCTGTCAACAACACTAGTCATCTTTGTTACATTTGCTAACTTACTGTTCATGCCTCCTACATCCCCGGTAATTATTGAAATATATTGCCATTAGCAAGGACCCAGATTTGATCACTGTGAAGCGCCACTAGTCAGAGGAATTCGATCACAAAGAAATCCCTTTACCATTACCACCCTCTCCTTCTCTATTCCCCCATTCCCATTTCCCTCTCTCAACTACGTAGTTGCATCGTAGGAACTATGCAGTGAAACACATTCAAATAAATATGAACTCTTTTTGGGCGGAAGATGAATGCTAGCCTCTCCGCCCAAAGTGTACAAGTATGTTGCTAACAGTCGGAACATTTTTGTACAATAACCTGTTATATTTATAGTTTCTTCCTTGTAGTTCTGTGCATTTATCTAGGAAGCAATCTGATCAAGATGGGCACAACCTATTTTGGTAAGCTGGCACCTGGAGTATTGTGTTCAGTTTAGTCACCCAGCTGTAGGAAAGATGCAGTTAAGCTGGACATAGAGCAAAATAGATTTAAAAGGATCTTTCCAAAACTCAAGAGACTGGATTAGATCCTCTGCCTCCAAACACAGTTCACTCCTTTACCCTTGAGTGATACTACCCTCTCCCTAGTTATCCTCTGGCTCTTGTAGACCTATGACCAGACTGAAAGAAAAATCCAGGATGACACTTATTGAACTACTGAGGTAGTTTTGCAATGTCAAAAGTGCTGATTTCCAAATGAACTGGATACTTATCTGCTTTCTAAGTTAGGCACAAAATATTCTATGGTATTATTTCAATGCAAAGGAATGTCATTAATTACCCCTTGCATCCTGATCAATATTTATCTCTCAACAATATCATAAAAATAGATTTTTAGGTAACTTTCACACAAATGTTTGCAGGAGCTTATAATGAACACAAGCAGAAAGTAGCCAATGTGTTACGCTATCTGTGTGTCATTCTATTTGTAACAATATTTGAGTATTTTAAACCAAAATAAAACCAGAGTCCAAAGCTGGCTGCTATCAGAGACAAAGAACGAGATTCACAAACAAGACAAAATCTGCAGATGTGGGGAACCCAAAGCAATGCATGCAAAATGCTGGGGAATCCCAGCAGGCTAGGTAGCATCCATGGAAAAAAGTAAGCAGTCAACTTTTCAGGCTGAGACCCTTCATCAGGACTGGAGAAAAAAGGATGAGAAGTTAGACTAAGAAGGTGGGAGGAGGGAACGAGAAAATATAAGGTAGTAAGTGATAGGTGAAACTGGGAGAGGAAGAAGGGTGAAGTAAAGAGCTGGAAAGTCGATTGGTGAAAGAGATAAAGGGCTGCATAAGGGTCAGTCTGTTAGGAGAGGACAGAAGGCCATGGAAGAAAGGGAAGGGAGAGAAGCACCAGAGGCAAGTAGGGAGATGGAAATACATTGCTGAAAATCACATCAAAGTTTGGAAATAACTGACAAAAAAAATTCCAACAACTGTTCTTTCATTGATCAGTAAGTTCCAATCAACCACTGGAAGTAATCATGGTCTGTAAAACCTTAAAGGATTAGCAGTTTTGTAAAAAAAAGTCCATTTTTGTTTCTAGTTGCATGCCAGGAAAGGTGAAAAAAAACATCAAGCACAGTTCCTTCACCCTCACTTCTCTCAAGACAAAAATATTCCATGCAGACACAGCAACCAAGTCATAACTTTAGAAGTATGCTGTAAGGTAAGGAGCTCTCCAGTTACACCTGCAGCAACCACATAAATAAAGCTATTGTCTAGACATGAAGCAATGACACTGTCATGCAGAATATGATTATAGGTAGTAGTGAAATGCAGGTATGCAAAGACATTTTAAGTCCTAAATTAGGAAAAACCTAAGGATGACTGACAATAACAATTGTACTGATCAGGCATGAAAAATAGCATTCTATTTCATTGAAAAGAGAAATGTGCCACTGACAGAAATCATACTTTTCTTATTAAGATTATGGACAAAGTCTAGGATAAAAGGCTATAACCTTAAAAATAGAGCAGGGTAATTGTGGAGTGACAAGAGGAAGTATATTTTGTAGGATGGTATTAACTTGGACCTCACTCCTTCAAAAAAAACTATTGAAATTGGATTATTTGCAAAACTTAATATCATTGTTAGGGAAGTACAATGAGTGGACTAAATGGAGATTGGGTGCAGATCAATCATGAACTGTGGAACAAATTCTCAGAGCTGAGTGGGTTAATCCTGCTCACAGGTTCTTATCAGTTTGAAACAGTAAGTGATTTGCACAATAAAAAAAATCTGTGAGGCACAAGCACAGTAAAATTACTTCTGCAAAACATTAATATCTCTTTAAGCAGATTAAATATACAGATATTAATATTTAAGATATGTTACATAAAAGATTGGGTCTCATATTGCAGCTTGGTGGAAACTTATGCCTATGTCTGCAACACTTTCAGATTTAGCACCATAAGATAATCAAGGCACAAGGAGGACAGGTAAATGGTGCAGTTATATTTCCTACTATTCTTTGTGCTAGTATAAAATTGCCCAAAGAATATGCACTGCCAGAGAGAGACTGCTGCACCTTTGGTGCTGATCTAAGTGTCATTGGCCAGAAGAGAAGTGCTAGAGGACTGGACAGAGGTAAATGTTATTCCTTTGTTCAAAAAAGTTAATTATAGACAAATGGATCTTACAAAGTGTACATTGGTGGGAAAACTTGGAGAGGATTCTTAGAGAAAGGAATTATGAGCATTTGGAGAAGCATATTCTGATTAGGGATATAACCCAGGTTGCCATTGGGAGCAAGGGAAGAGATTGCTGGGGCTTCGACACATATCTAAATCTTAACTTCACAAGAGTAGTGCCATATGACTGGAACATGATCGAGATCATGGTAAAATGATATAAAACTTTGACAGTCTCCAATGGCAGCACATCCTTTCTTAGATATGGGACCCAAAACTGTTCACAATACTCCAAATGTGAAATGACCAATGCCTTATAAAACTTCAGCATTACATCCTTGCTTCTCTATTCTAGTCCTCTGGAAATGAAAGCAAACTTTGCAATTGCTTTCCTTACTACCAATTCAACCTGCAAGTTAACCTTTAGGGAATCCTGCATGAAGACTCCCAAGTCCTTTTGCACCTCCAATTTCTGAATTCACTCCCTGTTTACAAAATAGTTTATGTCTGTATTCCTTCTACCAAAATACCTGACCATATACTTTTTGGGCAAGATTTTCTGATAAGGAAACCATGCTGACTTGGGTGTATTTTATCATGTACCTTGACATCTCAGTGTTAATAATTTACTCTTAACATCTTGCCAATCACTGAATTCAGGATAACAGGCCTTTAATTTCCTGTCTTTTGCCTCCTCCCTTTTTAAAGAGTGAAGTGATGTTTGCATTTTTCTAATGATTCTTGAAAGATTACTACTTATACCCCCACAATCTTTTCAGCAACCTTTTTTTATTAAACCTGGGGAGTAGTCACCCAGTCCAAGGCATACTTTGCAGCATTCCAAGCACACTCTCCTTAGTAATATTAACGACTGTCACTTCTGCTCCCTGACTCTCTTGGATTTCTGGCATGCCACTGGTGTTTACCACAGTGAAATGGATGCAAAATAATTATTCAGTTTGTCTGCCATTTCTTTGTTCTCCATTACTACTTCAGTATAATGTTCCATTAGTCCAATGTTCACTCTTATCTCCCTTTCCCTCTTTATATCTTAAAAACTTTTTGTATCCTAATTTATATTATTGGATACTTACCTTCATAAGTTTATCTTTTCTTTCATTGCTTTTTTTTCTTGCCTTCTGTGGTTCGTTAGCTTTCCACTATTTTTATTTTGCTATATGGTATGCCCTTTTCTTTTTCTTTCATGTTGTCTTTATTTTCCTTGTCAGTCATGGTGTTACCAGGTTTGAATATGACCCAACTGCAGAGTGAGAGACTGAAGCAGGTCGATAGTTCACAGACTTTAATGCGAGCAGTGTTAAAGGGGAAAATAAAGCTAGGCCAAACAGAGCCGTTAACTAAAACTTTCAAATGGAAAATGAAGCCTACACTGCAGCTGAAAAGAACATCCAACCATTAAACTAATACCACTAGTCTTCAGAGTTAGTTGACTCGTAAGTCCAATTTCTTAGGGAAGGCTGAATGCAAAGTGAAGTATTGCTGTGCTCTGTTCAAGTCTCGACAAGCACCATGATGACAAGTATGGAGTTAATTGCTATCACGATTAAATATTAATTAGCTGACACGTGCATATTCACAAGTGCAATTGCCATATCCACTGTGCTGCCGAATCAGTGGTGGTAGCACATGGTGTTTTCATCCTCCCTTTTGAATGCTTCTTCTTCTTTGGGATGAACTAATCCTGCACCTTCCAATTTGCTCCTAGAAACTCTAGCCTTATCATTATCCTGACTAATATCCTTTCCAGTCCACCTTGGCCAGCTCGTTTCTCATGCCTCTGTGGTTACCTTTACTCCACTGTCATACTGATGCATCTGATTTTATCTTCTCCCTCTCAAACTTCAGCATGAATTCTGCCATATTATAATTACTGCCTCCTAAGGTTTCCTTTACTTTAAGCAGTCTGAACAAATCTGGTTCATTACACAACAATCAATCTAAAAGAACTTCTTCCAAGCTGTTCTAAAAACCTGTCTCTTAGGCATTCTACAAATTACACAGTCAATACACATTCAACGTCAGGGCACTGGGGTATGTTGTAGATGAGAAAGACCTAGGAGAACAAATATAAGACCATAAGATATTGGAACAGAAGGAGGCAATTTGGCCCATCAAGTCTGCTCTGCCATTCAATCATGGGCTGTTCCAATTCGTTTTAGTCATCCCCACTCCCCTGCTTTCATGCCATACCCTTTGATGCTTTAACTAATCAAGAACCTATCTATCTCTGCCTTAAATACACTCAATGACCTGGCCTTCATAGCTGCTCGTGGCAACAAATTCCACAGATTTACCACCCTCTGACTAAAGTAATTTCTCTGCATCTCAGTTCTAAATGGACGTTCTTCAATTCTGAAGTCGTGCCCTCTTGTCTTGGACTCCCCTGCCATGGGAAATAACTTTGCCATATCTGATCTGTTCAGCCATTTTAACATTTGGAATATCTCTATGAGATCCCCCCTTATCCTCCTGAACTTCAGGAAATACAGCCCAAGAGCTGCCAGACGCTGCCCTTTTATTCCTGGAACCATTCTTGTGAATCTTCTCTGAACCCTCTCCGATGTCAGTATATCCTTTTTAAAATGAGGACCCCAAAGCTGCACACAATACTCCAAGTGTGGTCTCTCGAGTGTCTTATAGAGCCTCAGTATATACTTCTGTGAAAATGGCAACACAGTTAGAAAAGATGGTGAAGAAGGTGTAATGTGCACTTGACTTTATTGGATGGGACAATGCATACTAGAGTTAGGGCATCATGTGAAAGCTATACAATGCAATGGTGAGACCACAGTTAGAGAACTGGGTATAATTTTGGTTGCCATATCAAGGAAGGATGTGATTAAACTGGAGAGGGTGCAGAAAAGATTCACCAGGATGTTGCTGGGACATAAAGGCTTCTTTTATAACAAGAGATGGGATAAGATGGAGCTGTTTTCTCCGGACCAAGGATTTTGAGGATGACCTTACAGTGGTTTATAAAATCATGAGGAGCACGGATAAGGTAGATGGTCACTGTCTTCTTCTCAGAGTATGGGAAGAGAGGGAAAACTGTAAAGGGCATGTTTTCCCACACAGAATGTGTTAAGTTTATGGAATGAGCTGCCAAGGGTAGAGGTGGGTAGAATACATCTGTACAGGTACATGAATAAGAAAGGTTTAGAGCAATTGGGGCTAAATACAGGCAAATGGGACTTGCTCAGACATGAATGATTTGAGACGAAGGGCCTTGTTCCATGATAGATAACCCCCGACTCTAAATGCTGCTAATTACATTCCAGGATTGAAAGGAGTGGGTTATGTGGCATTGGTTCTTCTTAATAAGCTGCATTTCACACATTGTTTCCATGATTATATCTATCATCAAAATCAGTCAACATGCCCTGTGAAAATCATTTCCCGCCAAACCCTTTCTTCTCTTCCTTTTCTATCATCTCAAATACCGAAACTCAGAACTGAACAACAGTCTGTTTAGTCAGTTTTCATAAATAAACACAAAGCCAAAAAAACTGCTCAATCATAATTTTATAATATCTTATGTGTGAGTAAACACAAAAATTTAGGCAGATCTACAACTTAAATGGACAGTACAGTCATTGAGGGTGGGATTGAAGAAACCAAACTTGTGCAAAAACATTCCACGGTCTTACTTTCACACCTAGTTAAATAGAATCATCAAATTATTATAGTACCCAAAGAAGCCATTCAGCCCATCAACTTCATGCTGCCTCTCTGTAAAAAAAGCTTTGGAACCTTCAACAAAAATAAAGTTCATTTATTATACACTCAGATAAAAAGAAAATGCTAACAGTGCTGACCAACAATTGCAAAATCTAATAAACAGAGAACAATTGTAATTGCAAGACTGTCAGATGTAGGATGCAAGTTGAAACAAGTGTAACAAAAACAAGGAGAAAGTTAAAACAATTAACTCTGGTAAATAATTGGAGTAACAAGTTACTATCTTAATGAAAGAAATTTGACAAGTGCAATAAATGAAAAGTAACAGGACGGTTTAGAGTCAAAATGGATTAAGAGATGGAGAAACGAAGAGACAAAAAGAAAAAGTATGAGAAAATTCTATTAAAAGGCATCTATGGATAATTATTTATGTGAAGGAATGAGATTTCACAGAAAATGAAATTAATAAAGTGCAATTTTTGAAAACCTGAAAACCAGAAAATGTCAGAGATAATCAGCAGGTCTGTGAAATATTATCTCTGTCTTTCAACACAAGTTCCTGATCTGTTGAGCCTTTCCACCAACTTCTGTTTTATTTTTAATGAAATTTCACAGCTTCCCTTCTTCCATTTCTCAGCTTGTATGGTGTGATAATAAATATCCTTATCATTAAAGATCTTTTCTTTGCCTTAACTTTCTATGGCAGGTTTAATTGTTCATTAAACACAAAACACTTTTTCAAGAAATTAGAACTAGGGTTGTGTAAATTGTCCAGTAATTTAGGGGAACTCTCACTTTGTAGTAAAACTTCCTCACATTTTCTCACAGTAATAGTAGACTTTGTATTAGATTTAAATGATTCCATGGCTTTCTGTACCTGTCTTTGTAAATTTGAGTACTAACAACAGTGCTTCACCAAAATTGCTGACGAACAAGCTTCTGCAAATATTTATTTAAAAATGGATCAGTAATAAGGTGTTTTGTCTATTAAAAATGCTCTGAGGTTGTAAAAGGCACTTTCTGTGTGAAAATCTTCTTCCTTTTTATAGTCATATTGTGGAAGTGCTGTTTGCACTTGCCTAACTCCATGCATGTCTTCTTAAGCTACAGAAACAAGTTGCTGATTTCATCAGCAGTTTTCAAGATTGGCACAACACTAATTGCAAGACAGGATCAGGACAAGTATGGAATGTGTGGAGCTGGAATTTTTCATTGCTACTCATATGCAACAACATGCCTCATGGTGTTCTGCCAGGGGATTGAAATTGACTTGTAAAAATGGCTGAAAACTGTGACTATCATCCCAGGTAGACGCAAATTCAACTAGCTGTGAATTCACCAAACTACCTTCTCTAACTACCAGGCTCTTAGTTAGCACATATGGTATGAAAAGTCAGTTTCTTTCACATGGGGATGGCTGCAGGTCCTCTGTTCATTTGTGTACTCATGTACTGTCTTTGTGTCCAATAACCTCTGTCTGAAAGCTATGTTTTGCTGAAGACTGATGTGCTGGAATTCTCATGTAAATATTTCCATGTTTGTTATAAGCTGTAAATATCAGCATTAAAACATTTAAATTTGGAATGCAATGAAGTGCAACCAGTTTTCTTAACCAGATATTTGCATTTTTTACACCAAAGTATGTTTTCTGAAATAGTAACTTAAAGTGCATATTTTCATGTGAAAACCTTAGTACTGAACATGATAATGCATGACATTAGCCTTGTGGCCAATTTATCACTTTTGAGTGTTCTGTAATTCTACAAAGCACTATCTATGATATAATAGACTGTGAACTTCACAATTTGCGACATGTTTTTTAAAAATAATTTTTCACACATGTTAAATCAGATAGTCTAATGGGTTGGTGACTCTGCTAAAATATTTAAGATTGATATATGACAACTATTTGCATTTATATAATAACTTTATTGTAAAAAGGTGTGCTTATCTGTTACTATTAAATACAATCATACTGTGGAAATACTGATAGCCCTTGCTGAACTCAATATATCTTCTTGTTCAATTTCAGCTATAGAAACATGTTGAGACAAGTTGAAGAACATTAAACTAGATATGACCCCAGGGCCAAATGGAATCTAACTCAGGTTCCTGAGAGTGATAAGAGAGGAGATATCTGGAGACTCGACTGAGTATTTTTTTGTAAGTTCCTTAGTCACAAGCATGGTCCCAGAAGACTGGTGATGAGCCAATATTGTTCCTTTAAGAAGGGCAAAAGGAATGATTCAGAAAATTATAGGTCAGTGTGCCTGGTAGGAATGTTATTAGAAAAGATTTTTAGGGATAGGATCAATTTATATCTGGAAAAGCACAGACCATCAGGGGTAATCAGCATGGGAGTGGTCATATCTGACAAACTTGACTAAGTTTTCTGAGGTGGTGTTGAAGATTTTTGAGGGTAGGGCAGTGGATATTGTCTACATGAACTTTAGTAAAGCAATCAACAAGGTTCCTCATGGTACGCTGGTGTAAGAGATTAAAGCACACGGTATCTACTGTGACTTGTTTGATTTGATTTATAATTGGCTTGATGGAGGGGTTTTCTTCTGACTGGAGGTCTGTGACCAGTAGTGATCCACAGGATGAATGCTGGGAGCTCTGTTATTTGTGATGCGTATAAATGACTCAGAAGAAAATGTAGTTGGGAGAAAGTTTACAACAAATATCAAAGTTGGCAAGTCATGTTGCAGATGTGTAAAACACATGAAACACTGGAGGAACTTAGGAGGCCAGGCAGCATCTATGGAAAAAAGTACAGTTGATGTTTTGGGCTGAAACACTTTGGCAGGGCTGGAGAAAAAAAGTGGGGAGGTGGGGAGAGAAAACCCAGGTAATAGGTGAAATTTCAAGGGGGAGGGATGAAGCAAAGAGCTAGGAAGCTGATTGGTGAAAGAGACGGAAGACCATGGATGAAAGAAAGAAGGGGTGGTGGTAGGAGCACTGGAAGGAGGCAATGGACAGGCAAGGCGATAACATGTGAGAGGGACAAGGCGATGGGAAATGATAAAGAAGGGGGAGGCATTACTGGAAGTTTGAGAAAACAACGTTCATGCCATCAGGTTGGAGGCTACCCAAGCAGAATATAAGGTGTTGTTCCTCCAACCTAGGTGTGGCCTCATCCCAAAAGTGGAAGAGGCCATGGATGGACATATCGGAATGGGAATGGGAAGTGGAATTAAAATGGATGGCCGATGGGAGACCCTGCTTGTTCTGGCAGACAGAGCATAAATGCTCGGTAAAGCGGTCTCCCAAACTACGTCGCGTCTCACCGATATACAAGAGGCCATACCGGGAGCGCCAAACATAGTATATGACCCGAAGAGACTCACAGTGCTAGGAGGGAGATCAGTGGGGAGGGACGAATGGGCAAGAAAGTCGCAATGGGAGCCATCCCTGCAGAAAGCAAAAAGACATGTCTGGTGGTGGGAACTGTTTCCTATATCCTTGTCCACCTATCGCCTCCCTCTGGTGACCCCCCCCACCCTGTTTTCTTTCTTCCATGGCCTTCTGTTTCTTTCACTAATCAACTTCCTAGCTCTTAGCTTCAGTCTTCCCCCTCCAAGTTTCACCTATTGCCTGATGTTTCTCTCTCCCTTCCTCCACATTTCAAATCTACTCCTCAGCTTTTTTGCTCCAGTCTTGCTGAAGGGTTTAAGGGGATTATGAGGGGGAACTTGTTCACTCAGAGGAGGGTGAGAGTGTGGAACAAGCTGCCACCACGAGTGATGGATGCTGGATCGATTTCAACATTTAAGAGAAACATTGACTGTACTTTTTTCCTCAGATGCTGCCTGGCCTGTTGCGTTCCTCAACATTTTTGTGTGTGTGCTGCTTGGATTTCCAGCAGCTGCAGGTTTTCTGTTGTTTGTGGGTAGATGTGTAAAACCTTGGTTAGACCGCACTTGGTGTATTATGTTCATTTCTGTTCACCATATTACAAGAAGGATGTGAAGAGTTTGGGGAGAGCGCAAAAGAGGTCCACTGGGATATTACCTGTAGTAGGGAGGAGCAGCTACCAGGCAAAGTAGTTTACTCTGAAGCTAAGGGGAGACCCGATAATTGTTAAAATTATGAGAGACATTAAAAGGCTAGTTAGAGTCTATTTCCGAATGTGGACATGCCAAGTACTACAGGGCATAGTTTTAAGGTGAGAGAAGGAAAGTTTAAGTGAGATTTACAAGGCAAAACTTCTAGACAGTGTCTGTTAGGTGCACTACCAGGGAAGTTGGTCGAAGCAGATGTTTAAGAGGCATTTAGATAGACAGATGTATAGACAGGAAATGGGAATGTGTGCTGGCAGATGGGTTTTGTTTACATTGGCATCTTGTATGGCAGGGACACTGTAGACTGCAGGGCCAGTTACTGGGCTGTATCATTCTATGTTCTGTGTTTATAGGCAGCATATTGGCCAAGCTGGTACATTGCTAGTGAGTTAGGCTCATTCCTGATGTTTAATACAGTCTGTGTGCAATTTATTTCCCCTCTGTATGACTATGTGGATTTCCTCACCATGCCCTGATTTTCTTTCCCCCCCAAGGATCTGCTGGTCGGTAGGAGAGTTGTCCATTGTAAGTTGTCCCAAGTGGAGAGATAAGTGGTAGAATCTGGGGAGTCTGATGGAAATATGGGGAGAATGAAAATGGGATTAGTGGAGGATTAACATAAATGGATTTCTGATAGTCAGTGTGAAGGTACCAGTTCCGTGTTGCCTGATTTAGTGATTCAGTGATCGATGATAATCACTCTGTGATTTGAATCAGCAACAATTTTGATTCCAAACATCGGACTGATCGAGGAACCACAGCTTTTATTTTTATAATGTATGCTGTGTTAAAATACTTCACTTCCAACACACACAGTGAATTCCTTACAGTGGAATGACCAAGGAGATTTACTCAAACTGGCTTGACTTTCTGTTTAATGCAGTTTCAAAAGATTATAAATATCTATATCTGCACTTTATGTTATCAAATCAATCATATTTACACAAGCTCTATGTTACTATCCTTTTCAACATTTTGAGGATGTTTAAACTGCTGCATGGTCTTTAAGGGGCCCAGAAACAGTCCTCAATGACTTTTGGCAATGATTTTTGTGTCGGGGTAGTACCAGATGATTGAAGTGTGGCAAATGTTATTACTTTCTTCAGAAAGGGAATAGAGATAATCTTGGGAGTTATAATCTGGGAGTCTTACATCAGTGTTAGGCAAGCTTTTGGAGGGGATATTTAGAGATGGGACATGAACATTTGGAGAAGCTAGGGTCTAGGGATAGTCAGCTTGGCTTTGTGAGAGGCAGGTTCTGCCTCACGAGCCTGATTGATTCCTTTGAGGAAGTGTCAAAACAACTGGGTGAAGGGAAAGCAGTGGATGTGGTGTATGTGGATTTTGACAAGGTTCCCCATGGTAGGCTAATTCAGAAAGTCATGAAGCATGGGATCCAGGAAAACTTGGTTAAGATTCAGAATTCGCTTGCCCTTAGAAGGCAGAGGATGGTAGCAAATGGAGTGTATTCTGCCTAGAGGTCAGTGACCAGTGATGTTCTGCAAGAATCTGTTATGGGACTTCTCCTTGTTCTTTGTGATTTTTATAACTGTCTTGGACGAGGAAGTGGATTAGTAAGTTTGCAGATGACATAATGATTGGTTTTGTTGTGGACAGTGTAAAAGGTTACTGTAGGTTAAAATGGGATACTGATAGGATGTAGAGCAGAGCTGAGAAGAGGAAAATGGACAAGCGTGCAGTGAAACAGATTAGAAGGTTGAACTTGAAGGAAAAGTGTAGGGTTAATGCAACAATTCTCAAAGGGATCATGGCATGCACGCCCATAGATGTCTCGAAGTTGCTGCCCAAGTTCAAAGGATGGTTAAAAATGTGTATGTTGTCTTGGCCATCATTAATCAGGGGAATGAGATCAAGAGCCACCTGGTAATGCCCTATGTACTATATTGATACCACCTTCAGTAAAAAATGGCTTGGCAGAGGATGTAATTCTCACAGCATTTGATTAAAATTCCAACATCCTCAGAACATACTTGTACTATTCTACATTGCCATCATAGTGAGCATCCTCACATCAGCCATCACTGTCTGGTTAGGTACAGCATCCATCCTCTCCGAGTATGTGAAAACTACAGTGAACCGTCAGATCTGCTGGAAAGATCATCAACTGCAGTTTACCATCCCAGCAGGAGGACTTTATGTGTCCAGGACAAAGCAGTGTGCAGGTAAATTATTGTGGACACTACCCACCCAGCAAACTGCCTTTTCCAAAAGCTCCCTTCTGGAAAGCGTATCAGGCTATTAAACTGATCACTTCAGACCACCTTAAAGATTTCTTACCCCAGGTTGTTAATCTGATCAGCCACCCACAGCACAACTCTCTGTTGCCTCAGTCAGCACACTGTACTATAAGCACTTTAACCCAGTGATTCTCAACATGGGCATATAGCCCCCCAGGGGATCAAGCTGGATTTTAGACGGGCCACAAATAAAAAACTGGGGGCTACAGGAGTTTCGGAATGAGCCATAGTAAGTTTACTGTTTTAAAGAAATATTGTTAAAATATTAAATTGGAACAGAAATTGTTATATGTAATTTAAGTGAAACCCTAAATGAAATGAACAGGAAAATATGCCAGATGATGCAAATAAGGCAGCAGAACCACTCAGCCTGTGTGAGGCGGGGTGTGGCATATCAATCATTATCTCTGCTCCTGCATGACCATTCACACCTTGCAGGGGTCACTGAGCCCCACTCCACTCACAAACAAGAGAAAATCTATTGACGCTGGAATTCCAAGCAATGCACACAAAGTGCTGGAGGAGCTCAGTAGGCCAGGCAGCATCTTTGGAACAGAGTACAGAGAACATTTTGGGCCGAGACCCTTCAGCAGGATGGGAGAGAAAAAGATGAGGAGTCAGAGTAAGAAGGTGGGGAGCGGAGGAAGAAAACCAAGGTGACAGGTGATACTGGGAGGGGTGAAGTAAAGAGCTGGGAAGTTGACTGGTAAAAAAGATACAGGGCTAGAGAAGAGGGAATCTGATAGCATAGGCCATGGAAGAAAGAAAAGGGAGGAGCAGCAGAGAGAGGAGATGACTAGATAAGGAGATAAGGTGAGAGAGGGAAAGATGTATTTCATAGCGGGATCCCGTGATTCTGTTTTCACCCCATCCTACTGCCACCCCACTAGGAATAGGGTTCCTATGGTCCTCTGCATCTATAACATCTGCCATCTCCATCGGGATCCCACCGCCAAGCATATCTTCCCCACTCGCCCATTTTCTGTTTTCCACAGGAATCGCTTCCCTCGCATCTCCCTTGTCCATCTATCCCTCCTCACTGATCTCCATCCTAGCACTTCTTGCAAGTGGAACAAGTGCTACACTTGCCCCTACACCTCTTCCCTCGCTACCAGTCAGGGCCTCAAACAGTCTTTTCAGGTGAGGCAACACCTCTCCTGTGAGTCTGTTGGGGTCATCTACTTAATCCAGTGCTCCTGGTGGGGCCTCCTGTAGGTTGGTGAGACCTGATGTAGATTGGGAGACCGCTTCACCGAACATCTATGCTCCATCAGCCAGAATAATCAGGATCTCCCAGTGGCCACCCATGTTAATTCCCATTCCCATTCCTATTTCAACATGTCAGTCCAAGGCATCCTCTACTGTGGCAATGAGGCCACACTCAGATTGGAGAAGCAACAGCTTATATTCCATCTGGGTAGCCTCCAACCTGATGGCATGAACATCGATTTCTCGAACTTCTGGGAATGCCCCCTCACCATTGCCTATTCCCATTTCCCTCCCTCATCTTATCCCTCACCTGCCATCAGCTCCCACTGGTGCTACCCCCTCCTTTTTTTTCTTCCATGGCCTTCTGTCCTCTCCTATCAGATCTCCCCTTCTCCAGCATTGTATCTCTTTCACCAATCAATGTCCCAGCTCTTTACTTCCCCCTTCCCCCCTTCCTGGTTACTCCTATCACCCACAATCTTGTCCTTATTCCTTCCTTCCCCCCATCTTCTTACTCTGACTTCTCATCTGTTTTTCCAGTTGTGATGAAGGGTCTCAGCCCGAAACCTCAACTATACCCTTTTCCATAGATGCCTCCTGGCCTGCTGATTTCCTCCAGCACTTCATGTATGTTGTTTGAGCCCCGCTCCAGATGCACTCTGAAATCACAAACTGCAGACTGGGGCCGCCTGCAGCAAGGTGAATCTGTGAGCATGCAGCGGAAGGCAGCTTCTTCCACAGATCCATGCGTGTTAGAATACTTAGAAAATGTGACACGAAGGCTACAGTTACTGCAGTGGAGACATCTGCCAGAAAATGCAGAGAGACAAGAATGTGGGAAGTCTACCACTACAATCTCCATTAATTCCCTAAAACTTATCATACTTTAAAAGGAAATTCATTTGGCTTTCCTCGGTGAGTACACACTCTTCATTGCCACATAGAATTCGGAGAAATAACAGCATTCAAAAAATTCCCAAAATTATTTTTTAATATACTGCCTAAAAAGCTAGTTTTATTTTGACTTTGATATTCAATACTGACACTTTTTCATGAGATTAAAATTATTGTAATACTTTGACAGTTACTAATTTCCTTTAGAGCGTTCTCACACAATTGTATTGTTGTTACTATTTATAAACAGTACATACCTATTTATAAAGACACACACATACACACAAATATATATGGCCTTTAAAATTTTTCGTTATTTGGTTTATATCAGATTAGTAGCTTGGAGAACAAGTTGTTGCTGCTAAGTCTGTCCTATTTTACGTGTCAGATCGATTTGAAAAAAACTGATTTTGTTGACCCAACAGTTACAAAGAACAAAAAGCTGCAGTCTCAGATCATGCAAAGAGGCTAATGCTGCTTTTCTTGGAAAACTCAATCACTTCAGCAACAATATTGGACGCCATGAGTTTATGCAATCTTGGAGGAGCTGGTCAGGATGTCGGAGGAACTGACGTGACTGCAGACCATGTTGCTGGCTGCTACTCGGAGGAATCGGAGTTGGTGCACGAAGGCACTGTGCAGCACAACCGTGGGAGATTGGCTCAGACATTTCACTTGCAATCGCAAGCCTCTGTAGGGCAGAGATAATGCAAGCTGCCACAGGCCTGTTACCCTTGTCTGGAGGTGCAACAGATGGAGCCTCAGATGTAGTCTGGAGGTGTAGCCTCATTTTTAGTGAGGACTGGATCTCAAGCTGTAGACCAGGTGAGGAAACACCAGAGGCATTGCACCTGCTGTCTGTACTGAGCTGGGGGCTGGCCTCGCTCATCCGTGCTGCCCTCCAGTGTTAGAGCAGTGGAATGGCAGGCTGGATTATGTGCATCTGCGCACTATTGGGAAACTGCACAATCAATTGGGACATTTTGCTCAAGGTCTTAGACGATACATATGTTTTTTATTTGTGAATATGTTTCTTTGCTTACTACTTTGAATGTTGTAGAGGCCCCATGTGCCACCTAGGCACTAAGGGGAGGGAGAGAGAGGGGGGGGGGGGGAGAGAGGGGGGGGAGAGGGAGAGGGGAGGGGGGGGAGAGGGAGAGGGGAGAGGGGGGGAGAGAGAGGGGGGAGAGAGATTTTGAATGTTTGCTAACTATTTTGAATGTGCGTTTTCGTATATTTTGCACTTTGGCCCCTGAGGAAGGCTGTCTTGTTCAGCTGTATCCAGGTATAATTAAACTTGATTTGATTTGATTTACTGGCAACTCTTAAAATAAAGTTTCAAGATGATGATCTGATTGTATATCTTGATCATTTAAAATTACCGCACACTGATATGGAATTTTGGTTCAGAGACCTGCTGGAGATGCATATTCCAGATTGGCTGGTGGATTCATTTGGGGTGAATGTGAATGATATTGACACCACGTTGCAAGAATGTCTAATTGAGCTGCAGAGTTATATAGCAGCTCATGCAAAATTCAAACAGCAAGCAAACTTTTTGGATAACTAGTGATATTCTAAATAAGTTTCCTCATGTATGGGAGAAAACAGTTGCTTTTAATTGGATTTCCCACTTGTTATCAAGTTGAATGTAGATTTAGTCAGGCTCTTCATCTGCCATCAAAAGCTCATAACCATTTTGACATTGTGAAAAGAGGTGATCTTTGACTACCTTTAACCAAGTTGCAACTAGATATTCTAGAACTTGCTAGATTGTATCAGTTGCCAGGATCTCATTATATACCCAAATTTAACAATATTAAGTGCTTTTCTGTTGCTAGTTGGAAGAATATTTCAGATATTTCAAAACTTTGAAATAGTTTTATTTTTCAGATACACCTGTAACACATTAGGTAGGTTGGAGGCTACCTAGAATGAATATGAGATATTGCCCCTCCACCGCAGTGGCCTTATTTTGGCAAAAGAAGAGGCCATGGATCGACATGCTGGAATGGGAATGCGGATATGAATTAAAATTTGTTGGTCACCTGGAAATTCCGCTTTTGGCAGATGGAATTGAGGTTCTTGTCAAATTCATCCCCAAATTTATGCTGGGTTTCACAAATTTAAAGGATGTCAAATTGGGAGCACCAGATATGATAGACAGCCAGTTGAAGTTCGCAGATGAAGTTTTGCCTCAACTGGAAATACTGTTTGGGGCCCTAAATGGAGGTAAGGAAGGAGGTGATTCATCAGTTCAGGGATACGAATGGACAAAGCGATCTCTGTGGGAAGTGGAAAGTAGTCTGGCGGTAAGAAGGGTTTGGTGGTAGGATCCCATTGAAGATGGCGGAAGTTGCAGAGAATCATGTGTCTGATGCGATGGCTCATGGGGTGGTAGGTGAGACAATAGTAAATCTGTCCCTGTTAAGACGGTGGGAAGATGGGGTAAGCACAGATGTCTGGGAAATGGAAGTGATGCATATGAGGACATCGTCAATGGTGGAAGAATGAAAAAACTCTATTCTTTGAAGAAGTCAGACACCTCTGATACCCTGTTTCATCCTGCAAGCAGATATGGCCGAGGCGAAGGACCTGAGGAAAGGGATAGCATTTTCACAGGAGGCAGAGTGGGAAGAGGTATGGTCAAGATACTCACGGGAATCAGGAATTGGTAGGTTTATAAAAGATGTCAGTAGACAGTTTGTCTCCATAGATGGAGACACAGATTGAGAAAGGGGAGAGGCATATCAGAAATGGGCTGGGTGAAAGTTGGAGGCAATGTTGATGAAATTGATGAGCTCAGACCGGGTGCATGAAGCAGCACCAATGCAGTCATCAATGTAAAGCCTTACCAGGAAGGCTTGGAACATGTACTGTTGTATGTACTGCAGCCAACAAAAGGGCAGGCATAGCTGGGGCCCACATGGGTGTCCAATGCTACCTCCTGAGTTTGAAGAAAGTGGGAGGAGCCAAAGGAGAAATTGTTGCGGGTGAGTACCAGTTCTTCCAGACAGCGGAGGGTGGTTGTGGAGGAGAACTAGATGGGTATTTTATTGCGAAAGAAGTAGAAAGCTTTAAGACCTTCCAGATGGGGCAGAAAAATGTATAGGAACTGCATATCAATGGTGAAAATGAGGCAGTTAGTGCCAGGCAATAGAAAGTTGTTGAGGAGATCAATGGCATCTGAAATAGGTGGAAGTAGGTGGATGTAGGTGGGAAAGAATTGAACCATGAGGGGTAGAATGGAGTTGAACAATTGGACCCAAGTTCAGTAGCAGCAGAGCCAATGGGTTTACCCGGACAGTTAGGTTTGTGGATCTTGGGTAAGACATAGGAATGAGCAGTGCAGGGTAAGGGAACTAGGAGTTTGGTGGCAGTGGATGGGAATTTTATGATGGTCTAGAGAGAGGTGTCCTTTTTAAGGGGATGGTGCCTGAGAGTTCCCTCTGGCTTCAGCAAGGTGGAGGTCAGTTCACCACAGAACTGCATTCCCTCTGTCTGCGGGTTTGATGGTAAGACTGAGAATGATGTGAAGACAGTGGAGAGCAATGCATTCGGGGGGGCTAAGGTTCAAAGAGAAGAGAGGAGTGTTGAGGTCAAGCCAGTTGACCTGAAAAGATTCAGAGCTGGCAGAGAACCAGGGTGTGGTATCTAACTTTGACTGTCCATTCATTTCCATAGATGCTGCCTAACCTACTGAGTTTAAATTTGCCCAGTTTCAAGGAGGGGAGGGTAGAAGACATTGTATTTTTGGATTTCAATAAGGCTTTCGGTAAGATTCCACATGGGATGCTGCCCTAGAAGGTTAGATCATAAGGCATCCAAGGAGATCAAATAGGTAAAGGTTAACTGGATGGTAGGAAGCAGAGGATGATGGTGGAAAATTGTTTCTCTGACTGGGTCATGTGCCCCAGATTTCAACGCTGGACCCTTTGTTATCTGTCACAAACAACAGAGGTCCCAGCACTGATCCTTGTGGAATGTCACAAGTCAAAATAAAGCCATTCCACCAATACATTCCATGAATATTAGAAGATTGAAGCTGCTGGTTATATGATTATTTCTCATTAATTTTCTTCATGATTCTACAGATTTCCTTCACAGATCCTTAAGACAATCTCCAGAACTCTGTCATTAGGGATTCTGAAGAAGACTTAATATTCTACGACATAGGATCAATGCTTTCAACACTAATAGAGCCACAGGGGGTGGGGGTAGTGGGATGATATCTATACAAAGCAGCCTCTGACATTACTAACCAAGTCATAAACATACTACTTAGTAGAGTCAATGTGTATTTAGTAGAACTTACAAAGCTGGGAGCAAATACATATTGTACCTCATTTAGAGAATTTAACAAAATATCTAGTAAACAACACATATTTTAAAATTAATAGACCTGCTGTATAATAAAATCATTTGCAGATTTTTTTGTGAACTACATGGAATTAACTTGGCAATGGTATTTTTCAGAATCTCAGGAAAAAAAATCTCAGCCTGATCATCTCCATGACTGATCAGTAATGTTGAGCATTGTATTAATTACATAATGCAAGGGAACTCTGATTTCTGAAGACAACACAGAATAGACCTAGAGGCTATTTCTTAGTGGGTAATTAACTCACTCACAGGAAATCTGTGCAATGCTGCTATGTAACATGCCACCTCGTTATCACTCAGATGTGCACATAGCCATAAGCTGGTAATCTAATTCTTGGACTGATGATGCATTTTAAATATTGACATCCAGTCCTAATACATTAGTGTCATACTTGTATAGTCATAGAGTTATACAGGATTGAAACAGAATCTCTGGCCACACTAGTCCAAGCTGACCAAAGTGCATCTATTTGGCCCATCTCTCTCTGAAACCTTTCCTATCCATGTACCTGTCCAGGAATCTTTGAAATATTGTAATTGAACCACATCTAAC
Source organism: Hypanus sabinus (assembly GCF_030144855.1). Lineage (NCBI taxonomy): Eukaryota > Metazoa > Chordata > Chondrichthyes > Myliobatiformes > Dasyatidae > Hypanus > Hypanus sabinus. Next base: position 67,332,082 of record NC_082715.1, on the reverse strand, counting down.
ACCTTTTCTGGCTGCTTGTTCCATATACCCACCACCCTATGTGTGAAGAACTTATCCCTCAAGTCCCACTTCAATCTCTCCCCATCACCTGATATTTATGCCCTCTAACTTCCGTACCTTGAGAAAAAGACTGACAATCCACTTAATCTACGCCCTTCACAATTTTATAAACCTTTATAAGGTCACCTCCACAGAATTCTTTGTTCCATGAAAACCACTCCCAGCCTATCCAGTCTCTCCTTATAACTCAAGACGTCCCATCCCAAAAATAACAATGTGAATTTTCTCTATATCCTTTCAAGCTTAATCATATCTTTCTACCTGCATCGTTCCTAGAACACGGAAACTCAAACTACAAACATAATAATCTAGGAGTGGTCACACCAACATCCTATATAGCCGTAACATGACGTCTTAACTCGTGTAAAGGCCTTCCACTCCAACACATCTAAGTTATATGTGTACAAGACTCCAACAGCATGCTCATATTCCCCTTCCCTTCACTTCCCTCCTCTCTCCTCTCCACTGGGATTTCTCTCTTTTATACTTATTCTGTCCTTATTGATCCCCCATCCTTTCCAGGTATTCCACTCTGTAACTGTGTGAAGAGTTAAACTTTCCTCACCATCGTCAGGTCCTTCAGCGTCCTTCCAGGTGAGGCAGTGTTTTACAAGAGAATCCACTGAATTTATTGATTGCATCCATTTCCCCTGGTATGGTTTCCTCAATATCAGTGACCAGATAGGGAGACCACTTCACCAAGCACCTTTGCTCTATCTGCCATGTCAATCAGGAACTCCCCTTGGCAAGCCATTTCATTTTAACTTCCTGTTCCCACAGCAGCGTATCTCTCCATGTACTCTTCCACTGCTAAGTCATGTTCAACTGAAGATTAGAGAAACAGATTCCACCTGAGCTGGTGGCATGAACCACGAATTCTTATAACTCCCAGTAAGAATTATCCCTCTGTCTTTTTCCCCTGGTTTCCATTTTTTCTTTCTTTCTCCTCCTGATCTAACTGATGCCATTAACCCTTCACTTTCCCTTACCCACCCTCTCCCTGACCATCATTCACACATTCCTCCCTCCAATTCTCTCCCCAGCTCCCTCTCTTTATTTCATGTCTCACCATCCTCTCCTATCAGATTCTATCATTGTCAACCCTTTGCCATGTCCACCTATCACTCTTCAGGTTCTGACTTCGCTCCTACCCTCGCCTGCCGATCACTCTCCTCACCTGGATCCACCTATCACTTGCCGGCTCCTGTCCCACCTTTTTATACTATCTATCTCCTAGTTACTTACCAGTCCAGATGAAGGGCGTTAACCTGAAATGTCAATTTCAACTGGCGTGAGTGTTCAAGAATATTTTCAATCTCTCATTGCTACAGTCAGCGTTTCCCACCTGCTTCAAAAGGGCTACAATCATTCCAGTGCCCAAGATGAGCAGCTTGAGCTGCCTCAATGACTATTGACCAGCCACATCTTCACTGATGAAGTGCTTTGGGAGGTTGGTCATGGCTAGAAAGAACTCTTGCCTAAACAAGGACCTGGGTCCACCAAAATTTGGCTATCGCCACAATAGGTGAATAGCGGATGCTCTCTTATTGGCTCTGCACGCGGCCTTGCATCACCAGAATAATGGAAGTGTCTGTGTCAGGCTGCTGTTTATTGATTACAACTCAGCGTGTGTAGTGTAGGCCTCCGTTAGTCTCAATAGACCATGGATTTACACCTTGAAAAGTTTCCAGGATGCAAGCCTAGGCAAGGTTTTTTTTAATGAAAGACCGGCAGTTGCCCAAGCTGTAAGTCTCCCCTCTCCGCGCCACCAGTGCTGTCCAAGGGAAGGGTATTAGGACCCATACAGCTTGGCACCGGTGTCATTGCAGAGCAATGTGTGGTTAAGTGCCGTGCTCAAGGACACACACACAGCCTCAGCCAAGGCTTGACCTAGTGACCTTCAGATAAATAGATGAACGCCTTAACCACTTGGCCACGCACCAACACACAACTCAGTGTACAACACAATTGTACCCTCAGTTCTAATCAACAAGCTCCAAATCCTGGGCCTCTCTACCTCCCTCTGCAACTGGATGCTTGACTTCCTCACTGGGAAAACCACAGTCTGCCCAGATCAGAAGTAACATCCTCTCCTCACAGACAATCACCACTGACACACCTCAAGGATACATGCTCCTCTCCCTCTACACTCTTGACTGCGTGGCTGGGCACAGCTCAAACACTGCCTCAAAGTTGCCAATGACACAATTAGTGTTGGCAGAATTTCATATGGTGATGAGGAGACACATAGGAGTGAGATAAATCAGCTGAGTGAGTGGTGTCACAACAACAGCCATGCATTTAATGACAGTATTTGACTGCGAATCTCAGGAAGGGGAAGTCGAGAGAACACACACCAGTCCTCATTGAAGCGTCAGCAGTGGAACGGGTGAGCTGTTTCAAGTTTCCGGGTGTTAACATCTTTGAAGATCTATCCTGGACCTAAATATTGATGAAATTACAAAAAGGCATGGTGGTAGCTATATTTCATTAGCAGTTTGACCACAACTCAATATATTTTAAGATAGTTATGGGTAAGGATAAAATTTGAGTCATAGGTCAATACAGTACAGATACTGTTCAGTGAATCCATGTCAACCAGGTGGCTCGTCCTGTTTGTCCTGATTTTCTGCATTCAGTCCATATTCCTTTAAGCCCAACTGCTCCATGTCCATAAGCCCACAAGATATAGGAGCAGAATTAGACCATTTGGCCCATCATGTCTGCTCCCCCATTTCATCATGGCTGATCACTTTCAGTCTCCTGCTTTTTCCCCATATCCCTTCATACCCTAACAAATCAAGAATCTACCCTTAAGTATACCCAATGACTTGGCCTCCATAGCTGCTTGTAGCAACAACTTCCACACATTCACAACTCTATGGCTAAAGAAATTCCTCCTCATTTCCATTCTAAAATGATATTCCTCTATTCTGAGACTGCAACCTCTGGTCTTTGACTCTCCCACCAGAGGAAACAACCTCTCCACATCCACACTTCTGAGAACTTTCAACATTTGATAGGTTTCAATGGGGTCATTCTTCTGAATTCCACAGAGTAGAGGCCCAAAGCCAACAAACACTCCTCAAATGACAAGTCTTTCAATCCTGGAATAATTTTTGTGAACGTCCTTTGAACCCTCTCCACTGTTAGCACATTGTCTCTTAATTAAGCTCACAATACTCCAAGTAGAGCCTCACCAGTGCTTTATAAAACTTCAACATTGCATGCTTACTTTTATATTCTAGTCCTCTCAAAATGAATGCTAACATTGTACTTGTCTTCCTCACCACCAAATCAACCAACAAATTAACCATTAGGGATTCTTGTGCCAACCATGTAACCTACTCTCGAAACTGCCTAGAATTTCCCTACCACATAGCCCTCTATTTTTCATGTACCTATCCAAGTCCCTTAAAAGACCCTATTGTATGTGCCTCTACCACCGTCGTTGGCAGTGCATTCTGTGCACCATTACTCTCTGTATGAAAAACTTAACCCTGACATTCCCTCTGTACTTACTTCCAAGCACCTTAAAACTATGCCTCCTCATGTTAGCCATTTCACCCTGGGAAAAGCCTCTGACTATCCACACGATCAATGCCTCTCATTATCTCAAACACCCCTATCAGGTCACCTCTCATCCTCTGTCACTTCAAGGAGAAAAGACCAAGTTCACTCAACCTATGCTCATAAGGCTCGCTCCCCAATCTGAGCTTCAAACACTGCGACACATCGGGGAGGGGGAGAGTTCTGTTTCAGGAGGTAGTCACACCCATAAGATTAGCTGCCTCAAATTTGGTCTGTCGTCAGAGACAAGAGGATGTGACTGTGAGTGAGTTGGGTAGTGGAATCCAAGACACAGTGCTGGAGGAGCCTCAGCCCTTGAGTTTGTACAACAGGTCTGAGGTTGTTGCTCCCTGTGTGGGTGAAGGTGTGGGCTGTAGGAAGGATAAGCAACCTAAATGTGTCACTGTGATTCAGGGAGCTATTAAAGACAAGGGGGAGAGAAGAAAAATGTAGTGGTAATTGGAGATAGTATTGTCAGAGGAATAGACAAAGTTCTCTGTTGCAGGGATAAGGCATTCTGAAGGCTGTGTTGCCAGCCTGGTGCCTAGTTTTGGGACATCTTATCTGACCTGCAGAGCAATTTGCTGTTGGAGGGGAAAAATCCAGTTGTCGTGGTCCATTTGGGTATCAACGACTTAGATAGAATAATGAAAGAGGTTCTGCTGAGGGAATTTGAGCAGCTAGGGTTTAAATTAAAAAAGAGAGCCAAAAAGATAATAATCTCTGGATTACCACCTGAGCCACGTGCAAACTGGCACAGATTGATTACATGAAAATGAGTGGAAAAAGAATTTGTGCAGAGGATGTGGAGAGTCCGCAGAGAGATATAGATAGGTTAAGTGAATGGGCAAGGGTCTGGCAGATGGAGTATAATGTTGGTAAATGTGAGGTCATCCACTTTGGAAGGATAAATGGAAGATCAGATTATTAGTTAAATGGTAAAAAATTGCAGCATGCTGCGGTACAGAGGGACTTAGGAGTGCTTGTGCGTGAATCAGAAAAGGTTGAGTTGCAGGTGCAGTGGGCTATCAAGAAGGTAAACAGATTGTTAGCCTTTATTGCGAGAGGGATTGAATTAAGGAGCAGGGTGGTTATGCTGCAACTTTACAGGGTATTGGTGAGGCTGCACCTGGAGTATTGTGTACTGCTCTGGTCTCCTTACTTGAGGAAGGACTTACTGGCTATGGAGGCAGTGCAGAGGAGGTTTATCAGGTTGATTCCAGAGATGAAGGTGTTAGACTATGAGGAGATGTTGAATTGCATGGAACAGTATGATGGAATTTGGAAGAATGAGAGGAGATCTTATGGAAACGTAAAATTATGAAAGGGTTATGAAAATAATTATGAAAATAAGGTAAAGGTAGGAAAGTTGTTTCCACTGGTAGGAGAGACTAGACTTAGGGGCATAGCCTCAAGATTCGGGGGAATAAATTTAGGGCAGAGATGAGTAGGAACTGCTTTTCCCAGAGAGTGGTGAACCTGTGGAATTCTTTGCCCAATGAAGCAGTGGAGACTACCTCTGTAAATATATCTAGAACAAGGTTGGATAGATTTTTGCATAGTAGGGCAACTGAGGGTTATGGGAAAAGGTAGGTAGGTGGAGAGGAGTCCATTGTCAGATCAGCCATGATCTTATTGGATGGCAGAACAGGCTTGATGTGCCAGATGGCCTACTCCTGCTCCTACTTCATATGCTCTTACATTCTTATGTAATACTTCTTCCTCTTTTGCATGTACCTATCCTGTGCTTTTTGAATTTCTCATAGAAATTCCAGCCATTGCTTCTCTGCCATATCCCTGCCAGTATTCACACAAAGAATTGTGAGTATATGAAACAAGTTGCCAGAGGAGTGACAGAGGCAAGTATAATAGCAATATTTAAAAGACCTTTGGATTGGCAAGATTTAGTGGGCTATGGGCCAATTATAGGCAGGTGGGGTAAGGGCATGGTGATATTTTGGACCTGTTTCTGTCATTTATAACTCTGTGACTGCATGACATGTCAGACTAAACAAGTAGAAGTTTAGATTGCCTGCAGACTGTACTTTAAATGTTGCATCAAACAAAATGCATATTGGTTCTGTCAAGCTCTGCATTACAATTATCTAGCTGTGATCTGCAGAGTGAGCAGTTCCTTTATCTAGCATGATGTCTCACTTGATTAATTAACAACTAAATAACCTCAAACAATTGTTAACATCAATAATCGAAGCAAACCTGTAGAAATTCCACATGCGATATCTACTCCAAAGATATTTCCAAATGTGTAGGTACTCATACCGAGGGGAGTCAGTGGATGTTGTTTATCTGGATTTCCAGAAAGCCTGTGACAAAATGCCCTATATGAAGCTGCTGAACAAGATAAGGGACCAGGTAAGACATAAGTGAAAGGTACAAGCATAGATAAAGGATTGGCCGACTGGCAGTAGACCAAGAGTGGGAATAAAGGGGGCCTTTTCTGGCTGGCTGTCAGTGACTCCTGTTATTTCACACGAGTCTAAGTTGGGACCACCTCTTTTCAAGTCATATGTCAGTGATTTGGATGACAGAATTGATGGCTTTGTGGCCAAGTTTGTGGACGATACAAAGATAAGGGAAGGAGCAGGTGGTGTTGAGGAAGCAGGGAGTCTGCAGTAGGACTTGGTTAGATCAGGAGAATGGACAAAGAAGTGGCAGAAGTGTTGGTAAGTGAATGGTCATGCACTTTGTTTGGAGGAATACAGGCACGGACTAATTTCTAAACGTGGTGCAAATTCAAAAATCATAGGTACAAACAGTTCTCGAGCAAGATTCCCTGAAGTTCAAATTGCAGGTTGAGTCGGCAGTAAGGAAGCCAAAAGCAATGCTAGCATTCATTTCAAGAGGACTCAAATATAAAATTAAGGTTGTAATGTTGAGACATTATAAGGCATTGATCAGATTGCATTTGGAATATTGTGAGCAGTTTTGGGCCCCTTATCTAAGAAAGAACATGCTGGCATTGGAGAGGGTCCAGAGGAAGTTCACAAAAATGATCCCAGGAATGAAAGAATTAATGTATGAAGAGCATTTGATGGCTCTAGGCCTATACTCACTGGAGTTTAGAAGAATGAGGGGTATCTCATTGAAAACTTTTGAATATTGAAAGGCCTAAATCGAGTAGACATGGAGAGGGTGTTTCCTATCATAGGGAATTCAAGGACCAGAGGGTGGAGCCTCAGAATAGAGGGATGCTCCCTTAGACAAGAGGTGATGAGGAATTTCTTTAGCCAGAGAGTGGTGAATCAGTGGAAATAATTACCTCAGAGGGCTGAAGAGGCCAAGTCATCACATTTAAAGCAGAGTCTGATGGCTTCTTGATTAGTAAATGTGTCAATTGTTATGGGCAAGAAGGCAGAAGGCAGAATAATGAGGTTGAGAGGGATAATGAATCAGCAGGATAGATTGGCAGAGCAAACTTAATTGGCTGTGTGACCTAATTCTGCTCCTGTGTCTTATGTTCTTATGAGGAGCTTCTTTCTGGTTCCCCTCCTCCTTCCCTTTAATCCATGGTCCACTGCCCTGTCCTGTGATATTCTATCTTCCTCAGCCTTTTACCTCTTCCACCTATCACATCCCAGCTTGATTCCAGAATCTCCTGTGCTTATAATTTGTAATATTAATCCTGTGTCTCTCCAGACAGAAGCTCACTGACCAGCGGAGCATTTCCAGCACTGTGTTTTTTTTATTTCAGGTTTTTGGCATTTGGAGTTTTATCTTCATTTTCCATTTTGGTTGAAACCTTCAACTGATTTATTCAAAATTGGTTTGGGAATTAATGATATTAATACTGGGAATACCTAAATAATGTATTGTGTTTAGTTATTGTTGTCTCATTATAGGAAGGATGTGAAAGCTTTAAAGCGGGTGCAAAGTTCAAAATTTATTACCAAAGTACATATATGTAACCCTGAGATTCATTTTCTTGCAGGCATGTGGAGGTGATTTACCAGGGAGCTGCCTGGGTTAGAGAGCATGCCTAGGTTGAACAAGCTGGGGCTTTTCTGTTTGGAGTGAAGGATAATGAGAGGTACATAAGACAATAAGAGACATCTAGAGAATAGACAGCCAGAGACTTTTTCCAAAGAAAGAAATGACTAATATGGGGGCGGGGGCATAATTTTATGATGATTGGAGGAAAGTACAAGGGGGAATGTCAGAGGTAGGTATTTTACATAATGAATGGTAGGTGCCAGGGATATGGTAGAGGCAGATGGTCCTTAACCATGACCTCTATCATAGTAGAGACACGGTAGAGGTCATGGTTAAGGAACATTTAAGAGACTCTTAGGCACGTGAATGAAATTTAAAATGGGGGCTATATTGAAGGGAAGGGTTTAGTAGATTCTGATTCAGAATTAGGTTTACGATCACTGGCATGTGATGTGGAATTTTTTAACCTAGCAGCAGCAGTTCAATGCAATACATAATCTAAAAGAAAAAAACAATAATAAATAAATAAATCTTATTCAGTATACTTTATACGTATATTGAATAGATTAAAAATCATGCAAAAAAACAAATGCTATATATTAAAAAAAAGTGAGATAGTGTCCAGATCTTCAATGTCCATTTAGGAATTGGATGGCAGACGGTAAGAAGCTGTTTCTGAATCGCTAATTGTGTGCCTTCAGACTTTTGTACCTCCTTCCTGATGGTAACAGTGAGAAGAGGGTATGCCCTGGGTGCTGGAGGTCCTTAATAATGGACGCTGCTTTTCTGAGACACCGCTCCTTGAAGATGTCCTGGGTGCTTTGTAGGCTAGTACCCAAGATGGAGCTGACAAAATTTACAACCCTCTGCAGCTTCTTTTAGTCCTGTGCAGTAGCACACCCCCTCCCCCACCTGACAATGATGCAGCCTGTCAGAATGCTCTCCACATTAAAATGTTAGCAGAACATCATGGACCAAAGGACCTGTACTGTGCTGTTTCATTCTATCTTCTTTGTTTTCATATTCTTAACAACATATAAGGTGCAATAGAGTGGTAAAGTCATATATTACAGCTTAGAAACAGGTCATTCGACCCATCTAGTCCATGTTGAAACTTATTCTGTCTAGTCCCTTTGACTCGCATCTGGACCATAGCCCTCCATACCTCTCCCATACATGTACTAATCTAAATTTCTCTTAAGTGTTGAAATCAAACCCGCGTACTCCACTTCTGTTGGCCACTTGTTCCACACTCGCACCACATTCTGAGTGAAGAAGATCCCCCTCAGGTTCCCCTTAAATATTTTACATTTCACCTTTAATCTTAATCCAACCTTCCCAAAATATCAAAAGCGCAGCATAAGTACCAGAACGTTCAGGCTGGGTATTAGCTTCTTACCCCGCCTGATAGACTTTTTAACACCCTGTGCCATGTGACACACATGTTCCTATCTAAATGCCCTGGCCACCACTCCCACTCCACACCCTCTCATCCTACATATCTGTAGAAGCCCTGAGATTCTCCTTCAACTTGTCTACCAGAACAATCTCATGCCTTCTTTTAGCCCTTTTGATTTCCCTCTTAAGTGTTCTCATGTATTTCTTATAGTTCTCTAGTACCTCCATTATTCCATACTGCCTATATCCTCAATGCTATAAACCTCCTTCTTCTTCTTAACCAAGGCTTCCATACCTCTCAAAGGCCAATGTCCCCTATACTTGTTAGCCTTATCTTTTTTTTGTTGACAGGAATGTATAAACTCTGTACTCTCAAAATCTCACTTTTGAAAACCTCCCATTTGCCAGAAAACAAACTATCCTGATCCACACTTGCTGGATGCCATCAAAACTGGCCGTTCTGATTAGAATCTCAACCTAAGAACCAGACATCTCTTTCTCCACAATTATCTTGAGTTATGACCACTAGATCTAAAGTGTTCTTCTAGACATACTTCTGTCACCTGTCCTGTCCAATTCCATTGTAGGAGGTCCAGTATCTCCCTCTCACTAGTTGGGATCTCTATTAATCAAGGAAACTTCCCTGAACACATCTGACAGTATGGGAATCACTTTCACTATGTAGAAAGTTGAAAGCACCTACCATCACAACCTTGTTTTCCTTGCAACTGTCTGCTATCTCTCTACAAACTTGCTCCTCTAAATCTTGCAGACTATTGGGTGGTCTATAATATAATCCTATTAATGTAGTCACCCTTCCTTACTCCTCAATTCCACCTATATAGCCTCAATCGATGAGCTCTCTAGTTTGTCAAGCCTGAGCACTGCCTGACATTTTCTCTGACTAGAAATGTCACTCCTCCCCCTTTAGTCCGTCCCACTTTATCTTGTCTAAAACAATGACATCTTGGAAAATTGAGCTCACAGTCCTGCTCCTCCTGAAACAAAGTGTCACTAATGGCTACAATGTCATAATTCCATGCGCTGATCCATGCTCTAAGCTCATCTGTTTTACCTATAATACTCTTTGTGTTGAAATATACACAGGTCAAACATTATTCCCACCGTGCTCAACCTTTCAATTCCTGTCTTTGTCTGTAGGCTTAACAATATTTCTCCCTACAATTACTTCACCATCTGCCCTGACACTCTGGTGCCCATTCCCCTGCAACTCTAGTTTAAACCCCTGGAGAAGCACTAGCAAACCTTCCTGCCAAGCTGAGCATTGCTTCTCTTCTGTGCCGCATTACATATTGTCAGTGAACTTAGCAGATAAAGATGATATTTTTCAAAATATATATTCTGAATCTCCTGACACATCTAGGTAAAAAAACAAAATCCCTTTATTCACATGATGTTAGAATCCATGTCTACTTACTGCATTCAGCTAATTCCTGCTCATTATATCAATGTCTACACCACAAATGATTTTAATTATACTTGAAATAAGATCAGCTGTGATATCCTGTGTTCCCATTTTAATTATCTCTACACCGTCACAACTTACTTTCAAACCCCATGTCACCTGTAATTTTATGTTTCCAAGACAGAAATTCTATTTTACTGATACAGTCATTGTTGGTGAAAATCTTTGGAGGCTGGTCAAGGGAATCAAATGAAATACAGATCGACTGTGAAAATGCATTTGAGGCAAAAGCTCGTCCAGCATCTTGCTAACTGGTGCAAAAAAGCCAAAGGAATAAATAATTTTTTAGTGTTCATTCATTTCAGGCTGATATCTAGATTTTTAAAATGAAATGTTGATGATTAAAACTGAGACACAGTTTAATCAATTAGTTTAAATTTCTTCAATGGTCAGTAAGATTCATCAATTTATGTCTTTCTTGGTCTCCACGTCACAATAAAATCTCTGGTTCCTCAAGCATTCTGACAAGCTGATTTGAAATCCATTACTCAGTTTGCAGAGACCACTGCCATTTGTTGAATATAGCATAAGTGTTGACTTTACACAAGTTCTTTTAACAGAATAGTCAATTCCAGAATGGTCAGACAAAATCCAGAGGACTGAAATTAATGCAATATGCAGTAGTTAGAAAAGAAGTGAACAAATAGGAAGATAGTTGAGTTCCCTGTGTAGCTGAAGAGCTGGTGCAAGAAGAAGGGCTTAAGATACTTGAACTATTAGACTCTATTCCAGAGCAGGGAGGACCTGTCCAAGAAAAATAGGCTGCACCTGAACTAGAGATGTTTGCAGGGAGTTTTCATTGTGTTACTCTGTGGCAGTGACAGGGCTATAGGAACTAAAGAAGTTGGGCAGCAGGTAGAGAGGTTGAGGGATGGTAGAGGTTAGCTCAGGTGAAAATTGCAGTTAAGGAGAGGTTAATGAACACAGTTGGACTGTTGGGCTTTTATTTTGATACATCAAGTAGTATGGGAATTAATAAGCCTAATGTGGTGGGCCTATTGTAACAGGCATTGACTATGAAACATTGCTGATAGCCCAGTCCTGAAGAAGGGCCTTGGCCTAAAACATCAACCATCTGTTCATTTCCATAGATACTGCCTGACCTGCTGAGTTCCTTCAGCACTTTGTGTGTGTTGCTGGTAGGTATTCCTCTTTAGGTTAATAGGCATGAGAATGAGTTTAAGAAGAAAGATAAATCAGTGTAATCAAATGGGCCGAATTCTGCTTCCATGTTGTATGGTCTTTAAAAGGAACAATGGGCAGGTAAATTACTGCCACACCTACCAGCAGGGAATAGTGAAATGTAGCTTATTAACTACTTTTAAAATGAAAACAGAAATATGAAACAAATTAAAGTAAGAAACATCAAGATCAGTTAACGCATAGCAGGTTATAATACAGCTGTCTACACTTACGTGTTTCAGCTGGGTTTCTCTGTGAAAATATTGCCTCTCAGCATAATGAATAATTCACAGATTCAGTCTGTTCGTTGATAATAAATTGACATTGAACTTTGAAAAGTGTCAGACATATTGCATCAAGCAATGAACATACTGAGTCATAAAAGAATGTTGTAACCATGCATCACACTTAAACATCTTGAACTAAATTGGTGCACTTAATAACTTCCTGCTAGTCCTGTAAGCTCTGTCACCATGCACTGCTTCCATTCAGACACACCCCTGTAGATAATTGTCTAATCCCAATATATTTATATGTATGAAACTTCCGGTAAGATCGTTATGTGTTTGGACAGCCAAAGGTGCTCTTGTCTTTTTAAATGTCTTTTAGGACCAAGCTGGACACAAGATGTTCAGGTACTGCAGGTCCACTCCATAAGCAAGCTGCTCACTAGTGGAGAAAGAGGAGAAGCTCGAGTTGGTGCGACTGTGCAAAGGCAATGTGCAGACTAACAGCAAGTGATTGTCTTCTACACTTCTTTTACAATCACAAAACCCTACTGGACATTGATAATGTAAAATACTTCATGTCTGTTTCCCTTGTTTATTGGTAGGGCAGATGGCAGGCAGCTACGTGGTCTTGGTTGTAGCAAGGACTAGGCATCAAGCCAGGAAAGGAGATGCCAGAGGCAGTGTAGCATGACATTCATGATGTGTTCAGAGCTGGCCCTTCCCATTGGCACTACACTCCAATGTTTGCTCGATGGAATGACAAGCTACATTGCATGTGTGTGAGTACATTTGCCTGCGGATGGCTGAGAACTGGTAGTTCTTGTCAATAATGCCTTTGCACCATATATTTACAGGGAATGCACACAGGAACTTGAGGTATGTATGCTTTTTTGTGTGACTGTAAGTTTACTTGCTATCTTATATGCGTTATATGTGCCTTATGACTGTTGGTGCTGAGGTTTTCACCTTGGCCTCAGAAGAACACTGTTTTGTTTGGCTATTCATGAGTATTCATGTATGGTTGAATGATAATTAACCTTGAACTGAAACTTGAACAAATAATCTGCAGGAGTTGTTAATCTCCTCCCACTATGCATATAGGCGGAAGTGGCTTATTCTCTTTTACATATCAAACCTTTCGGAAAACTTTGTCATCAGTTTGTCATAAATCATAACGCTGGCTAAAAACTTTTGTATTTATTTTGATGTAAATGATTATTTTAGCGCAAGGCAAAGATTAACATTGGAAATTTTATGTTGTTTAGTATATACACAGCTATCCCATCAGTATAGTTGCAGCCCATATTTTTAGAAAGATGATTATAACTTTTTGCCACAGCAAATGCATGCTTTTCATTCTTGGTAAAAAATTTGAGGAAGTTAAACAATGGACTTTGAAGGAGAGGGAGTGACAGGCAGAGGAAAATGAGAAGTTTACATATGGAATTCTGGAATGCAAATAGCTGAAGACTTAAGGCCTAGAATTGAGGAAAAGGAAGGTGGGGGACGGGGGGGAGGTATTTAAAAATAGAGAATCAAGAATACACCTGAAAGTAGATCATGATTGAAATATGTCCTTGGTTTGGTATAATGAACAAATATTTTCTTTCCTTAAAAGAAAAATTACTTTCTTTCCTGACTTTATTTTGTCTGCTGAAAGTAATTAGACACCTGAACAAAAATCATGAGACTCACATACTTTGCCAATATAATTAATCATTAATATTTATATGAACAATTATAAAAACATTGTATTCTCATTAAGTTTCCATTTACTGTAGTACAGAAGATATTGTACAATATGTGGAAATATAAAAAGCATAAATCAACAATCACTATTAAGATATTCGCAATTCTGATTTACATCACAACTAGAGCAAATCTTTACAACTCTTAAGCTTTCACATTAACTTTCTTAGAGATTCCTTATGTACTCATCACCAAATAAACCATTTATAATAAAATATTTAATGGTTAGTAGAAGCAAAAACACTACAAATAATAAGCATATACAAAGAAAGCTCTGCCATATGCTTAATTATAGATTCTTTCTTATATACATAATTTAATATTTATCTTTGAGGACTTACCTTACAAACTAAATTAAAAGATGTCCACGTTCTTCTAAGATGATTACAGACTTTTTCCAGTATGTAAATTACATTGTTGATCAAGATGTTAAGGTATATTTTGACAACTGGTATATCATTAGTTTGTGGCACCCTGCTTTCACTCCACTTGTTGTTTAATGACAGGTCGCTCCCTAGTTCCTACAGAAATGTTAATTATTAACTTTCTTTAGCAGGCAATGTACCGGACAACATCCAGAATTATAGGTCTTTTAAACTTGTTTATTTTCATGTGCATTTCATGCATAGATAAGGCCTATGTTCTTTTTACAAGGCAGGATTTAACTCACCTTGAGAGGGGCACGGAAAGTTCCAAGTAAAGGACAGAGCTGAAAAATGCTATGGCATAAATTGCTTACGGTCAGTTTTAATGTTTGAAATTGACAAGAGTGAAAACAAGGAGCCTTTTGAGCTTGATACTTCACTGCAAACAGAATTATTGGTATTATTGAGTAGGCAGTGATGGTGCTGTTGTGGCCAAAAACAATAATAAAAAAAACAACAGGCACAGGCAGGGACACAGACTCCTGTTGAACTTAACAGTGGAGCCTAAATTGCATTGTTGAAAATAGTTTTCTATCCTGCTGCTGGCTGAATTAACCAGCTACAATGACATTGGGCACCCACTGACAAGCAGACACTGACTGGAGTTTGGTGGTAAAGTCTGATCTACTGCGCAATATGTCTTAGGCATCAAGTGCAAGGGAATGCATGCTAAAGCAGAACAGGCAATTTACAATTTCAAGTGCATTACAATTTCTCTGAGTAAAAGGCAGAAGTTCGGAGATTGTGTGTTTCAGTGCTCTGCAGTTTCCAAAAGGATTCTAAGAGGCTGTGTGCATGAACTTCATAATGGACAGGCTGCACGATGAGGCACAAAACGATTTCTGGCACCATTTTGCTGATTGAAGCTCCCACTGTTCACCAACTAAAGCAATGAGGATGATTGAAGACTTGAAGCAAATGCAGAGGGTGAGTGCTGGCTGCCTGTCTTTTCATCAGTTGCTGTGCACCAGCGACGGAAAGGCCTGCTGCTGCGGCCGGGCCTTGACAATATTGTCCAGGTTTTTCCAGTGGCTTCAATTTGAATGTTGGACTATAGATTTTATTTTTCAGTCTTATAGTTCTTATATTCTGTGTTTCTTTGCCTGATCTTCTTGGATTTTTTTTTTTTGTTTGGGGTTTGGAGAGAGTTGAGTGTCGATGTGCCTGATCCATTTTGTTCTTTTTTTTTGCAAGAGGAGGGATTTGGAGGGGTCAATGTACCTGATTGATTTTATTTGGTTTTTGTGCGGGAGGACGGATTCTGGGGGTTGATGTACCTGATCTGTATTTGTTCAGTTTTTTTTGCAGAGAGCTGGGATTTGATTGTTGATGATTGGGCCACCTTTCTTCTTCATTTTCTCTTTTGGCTTCATGGCTACCCAGAGAATTGAAGAATTTCAGAGTTGTATACGTTAATTACAAATGAACCTTTGAACCTTTTAGAAAGTAGATGTAAGAATTGAGTCTGAAAGTCTGAGATGAAAGTTAGGCAGTTTAAGGGTTCAAGCCATTGCATCATTACTTCTCTGGAAGTGAATAGTGAGCATTGTGATATTGTCTTCTATCAATGAGCAGAAGAAACCCAATTGCTATCCCCACCTAAATAGGGTTACTTTAAGACAGAAGAAGAGTCAGCAGAATGACTTTTAAACTGTCTAACTTTCATCTCAGGAATAGATTGCAGGAAATGGTTTAATGATATAATCTACACCAAGAAATGTGGGACCAGTGGTGTTCTTACTTTTATCCTGCTGTCCATCTCATCCCAGCATCATCTTGTCCATTTCGTGCCATAGCTATCTGCAGCGGCAAAATTAATCCAGAACCATAACAAAGCGATTGCTGCCAGACTGCGACCCCACACAGTTGTTATACTTGCATGACAGCCCACAGCTGCAATGATTGCTCCAAAGAATCAAGTGATCCTTCTCTCTCTCGGTGGAGGATGGCAGCCTGTCGGCCCTCGAGTCGGGGGACTCAGAAAAGCGATGCAGCAGATTGTAACATCGAAGGAGTGACCTGCTGGTCTCCTGCTCCCATTTGTTGCAGGAATGACCTCTCTTGCCCTCACTAGTGAAAGGGAGCCTGTCTGAGATAACAGAATAATGGGTTATGGACTGCAGTTTCTGATGAACTCTTGGTCACGGTCTCTTTAGGGGCTTTGCTATTGCTTGCATGGTGGGGGGAGGGGGTCGGTGCTTTTGCTTAAGCAAGTGGGAGGAGTGTTGATGGCTTTGCTGGGAGGGGGAGGAGGGGATTTGGGGTTCTGACATTTCATGCTTTGGGTTTTTTTTTCTGTTTTGTGGATGTCAACAACCAGTAGGAATTTCAGGTTGTATTCTGTATTAATTCTCTAATATTAAATTGAACCATTGAATTCCTTATTCATATCATTTATTGACAATCATCAAACATACAATTAAGCGTTATTGAGTGTTATCTCAATGGTCAGCAATGATATGACCTCTGTGGTCCCAAGCTACAAGCTGCCATGAAATAAGCATGAATACGTAATTTATTCCCTTTACTTTTACCATGCCCACACAGCGCAGAATTCCTGGCTCCTATACTATATTATCACTCCTCATACACACTTGCAGATGTGGTCATGTCTCTGTATCTCTTTGTTACACTCCATCTATCATCTACCATTGACACTCACACTCACTGTTACTTAAATTCATTCTCTCCCTTGTAGTCATCCTCAACAAACATTTAGAGTCTTTCTTGAAAAAGAGAGCACAGAACACCTGAGAGATGCATGACATCAAAGATGGGCCCAATATTACCCAAAAAAAACATATCAGTTTCGGCCTTATTGAACAATTAACATACAGAATGAACACCTCCACAGGACTGTGCACACAAAGCAAAGCCCCCACCCAAAGACATTAAAAAGACATAATGCTGCAAACACTCAGCAGGTCAGTCACCAACCATGGAAAGAAAAATGGTTCCAAGTCCCAAAGCCCTTTGTCAGAACCAGGAAAGGAAAAAAAAAATGGTTAGCTTTCAATAATGTGGTGGATGGATTGGCAACTAGATTATCAAGCAATTCTGATTATCACACTATTGGAAACATAGAAATGTAGAAACACAGAAATCTACAGCACATTACAGGCCCTTCAGCCCACAATGTTATGCCAAACCATGTAACCTATTCCAGAAACTGCCTAGAATTTCCCTACTGCATAGCCTTCTATTTTTCTAAGCTCCTTGTACCTATCTAAGAATCTCTTAAAATACTCTATTGTGTCCGCCTCTACCACCGTTGCCAGCAGTACATTCCACGCACCCACCACTCTCTGTGGAAAAATTTACCTCTGTCATTCCCCCTTGTACCTACTTCCAAGCACCTTAAAACTATGTCCCCTCATGTTAGCCATTTTAGCCCTGGGAAAAAGCCTCTGGCTATCCACACGATCAATACTTCTCATCATCTCGTACACCTCTATCAGGTCACTTCTCATTCTCCATCACTCCAAGGTAAAAAGGCCAAATTCACTCAACCTATTCTCATAGAGCATGCTCGCCAATCCAGGCAACATCCTTGTAAATCGTTCTCTATTGTATCTGCATCCATCCAGTAGTGAAGTGATCAGAACTGATCACAATGCTCCAAATGGGGTCTAACTAAGGTCTTATATAGCTGTAACATGACCTCATGCCTCTGGCACTCAATCCCATGGTTGATGAAGGCCAACACACCATATGCCTTCTTGACAACAGTCAACCTGTGCAGGAGGTTGTGTCTTACATACACGGACCCCAAAATCTCTCTGATTCTGCTGAAAGGTCTTGGCCTGAAACAACAACTGTACTGTACTCTTTTCCATAGATGCTGCCCGACCTGCTCATTTCCTCCAGCATTTTGTGTATTGGAAGGATTGATATTGCTGGAGATGATGCAGAGAAGGTTTACCACGATACTGCCAGTGATGGAGCATTATAACCATGAAGAAGGACTGGAGAAGTGATGCCTGCTTTCCCTGAGGCAAAGGAGTTTAAGAGCGCACAATGATGAGGTAAATCATCAACATTGTAAATAGGACAGACTGCAGGAAACCATTACCATCATTGAGCTCTGTCTGACTAGTGGCCCATCCAGACATCGGAATACTACATGCATGTAGATACCACCTTGAGTACTGTATTTGCTATCCTTCCTGATTCTGCATCCCTAATGTTTTGATACTCAGCCTGTTGGCTGCAAGGCAATGAAGTCCCATCACCTGCCTGCCCTTCCTGATAATCTGCCTGCACACTATCTTTACTTTTTTACCATCTCGTCTATCCCGAGTCCCTTCACTCCAGTTCCCAACCACCCTGCCAAATTAGTTTAAACACTCCCCAACAGCTCTAACAAACCTGCCTGCAAGAATATTAGTCCCCCTCGGGTTCAGGTGCAACCCATCACCTTTGAACAGGTCATACCTCCCCCAGAAAAGATCCCAATTATCCTAGAAGCTGAAACCCTGCCCCCTTGCACCAGCTTTTCAGCCATGCATTAATCTGCCAAATCATCCTGTTTCTACACTCGCTATTGCATGGCACAGGCAGCAATCCAGAAATTACTACCTGGGTAATCCTACATCTCGGCTTTCTACCTAGCTCTCTAAATTCTCTTTTTCTTTTCAAATCTTTTTATTATAATTATTATTATTCAAAATACCACAGGTACATCCAAGTAACAACACTTACAATGCCTCAGAAAAAAAGAACTTCTCTTTTCAGGACCTCATTGCTTTTCCTTCCTATGTCATTGGTACCAATATATACCAAGACATCAGTCTACTCCTCCACCCTCTCCAAAATGTTGTGGGTGTGATCTGAGGCATCCTTGACCCTGGCACCTGGGAGTTAACATACCATCCTGGTGTCCCATTCACATCCACAGAATCTCCTGTCTGTTCTCCTCGCTATCAAGTCCCCTATCAATATCATTCACTTCTTCTCTCTCATTCCCTTCTGCTGTCTTCTATTCTGGATTTTGTATTGTGCAATGAACTAGAATTGATTAGACAGTTTAAGCTAAAGGAACCCTTAGGGTAAGTGATCATAATATGATTGAATCCACCCAAAAATTTGAGAAGGAGAAACTGTCAGATGTATCAGTATTACAGTGAAGTAAAGGAGATTACCGAGGAGCTGGCCAGAATTGGTTGGAAAAGAACACTGGCAGGGATGATGGCAGAGCAGCAATGCTTGGAATTTCTGGAAGCAACTCGGAAGGCACAGGATATATACATCCCAAGGAGGAAGAAGTATTCTAAAGGCAAAATGACACAACCGTGGCTAACAAGAGAAGTCAAAGCCAACATAAAAACTAAAGAGAGGGCATATAATAGAGCAAAAAATAGTGGGAAGTTACAGGATTGGGAAGGTTTTAAAAACCAACAGAAGGCAACTAAATTATTTGTTAAGAAGTTAAAGAAGGTAAAGATGGAATGCAAAAGTAAGCTAGACAATAATATTAAAGAAGTGTATCAAGAGTTTCTTCAGATGCATTAGGTATAAATAAGAGGCAAGAGTGGATATTGGACCATTGAAAAATGATGCTGGCGAGGTAGTAATGGGGGACACAAAATGGTGGATGAACACAGCACAGGTGCAGATTGTGCAACTGTGCACAGTCTTCACTATGGGGGAAGCTCCAGGTGTCAGGGGGCCTGAAGTGTGTCAAGTTACCATAACTGGACAGAATGTTCTTAGGAAACTCAAAGATCGTCTGGACGAGATGGTATAGACCCCAGAGTTCTGAAGGTGGCTAAAAGTATCATGGAGGCATTATTAATGATCTTTTAAGAATCACTTGATTCTAGAATGGTATGGGAAGGCTGGAAAATTGCAAATGTTGCGGTCCTTCAAGAAGGGAGAGAGACAGAAGAAAATAAACTATAGGCCAGTTACTCTGACCTCGGTGGTTGGGAAAATGTTGGAGTTGATTATTAAGGATGAGGTCTCAGGGTATTTGGAGGCACATGATCAACTGTCCATAGTCAGCATGGTTTCCTCAAGGGAAAATCTTGCCTGATAAATCTGTTGGAATTCTTTGAAGAAATACCAAGCAGGATAGTCAATGGAGAATCATTTGATGTTGTGTACTTGAATTTTCAGAAATATTTTTACAAGGTGCCGCACATGAGTTGCTTAACAAGCTATGAGCCAGTGGTATTACAGGAAAGATTCCAGATTCTGGATAAAGCAGTGGCTGATTGGCAGAAGGCTAAGAGTGGGAATGAAGGGAGCCTTCCCTGGCTGGCTGCTGGTGACTGGTGGTGTTCCACAGGGGCCTGTGTTGGGACTGACTCTTTTTGTGCTATATGATTTGGATCAGGGGTCACCAACCTTTTTTGCACCACGGACCGGTTTAATATTGACAATATTCTTGTGGACCAGCCGACAGGGGGTGGTTTAATCATGACCGGAATACAGGTGATAAGTCAACTATAAGTCACTTATAAGTGGCTAATACACTCAATTTCATTTCTAAAAGGGTTTATTCTAACAAATTTAATAATAAACACGCAGCACATATTTTCCTTGCATGAATATAGTGATAAGTTAATTGTACGTCATTGAGAGGATATTTCCTGTGGTGGGAGAGTCTAAGATCAGAGGACATAGCCTCAGAATAGAGGGATGACATTTTAGAATGGAGATAAGGGGGATTTGTTTATTAGCCAGAAAGTGGTGAATCTGTGGAATTCTTTGCCACAGGCAGCAGTGGAGGTCAAGTCTTTATGTATATTTAAGACAGAGGTTGATAGATTCTTGATTGGTCAGGGCTTGAAGGGATACAGGGAGAAGGCAGCAGATTGGGGCTGAGAGGGAAAATGGATCAACCATGATGAAATGGCAGAGCAGACTCGATGGGCCAAATGATCTAATTCTGCTCCTATATTTTATGATTTTATGGTCTTATTAGAAGTGAATAAAGCCAAAAGATGTGGATATAAGGGGGAAAAGTAAGAGCCTCATAGCTGATCAGAGGAGAACCTTTTTTCACTCAGCGAGTGTTGAGTTTCATGAATATATTGCCAGTGAGAGTGCTGTAAGCAAAGTCTCTATCAGTTTGGAAGATGTGAGTGAGCACTTGCATTGCTCAAATATAGACTACAGTTCAAGTACTGGAAAATGGAATTACTGTGGATGTGATTGATCGAATGATCTGCTTCCATGCTGTATGATTCTGTGATGAGTTGGAAACAAAGAATGCTTCTTTATTTGTGTTCCTTGTTGTTAATAGCAGAGTAAGGAATACATGTAGCAGCTGGAGAGAGAAGCAAATTGACAGATATGGCCAGTTTGAATATAGAACAAGAGTTGGAGAACTTGAGCCCAGACAAAATCATGAGGTGTTCTTGTGCTTGCTTTGGCCTTTGTCATAACTGGGCAGAAATAATTGCTTATCTTCAGTTGCAACGTTTCAGACTCTATATTGAATTTTCTAACCTCAGGCAGCTCGTTCTTTCTTGTTGTCTCTATCAGAACGGCACATTTCTGTCAGTCAACTATCCAGTTATTCCTTCAGATATTATCACTCAATACAGGATTATTTCAGCCTACCACTTAGAACCTTGAAGGATGAAATAACAGAGGCATGCATTAGATATGTAACAGCGAGTATCTTTTACAGTTTATTATATTACTCAGTGCTCTCAAAAGTGCATATACAGTAAAGTGTTTTTCCAATCAACAGGGTTTCTCTTTCTATTTTTATCCACTGTACTTTTATTGCCTTCTCAGCCTGTGCCTTGGAGTGTATTATCTTGGAAAAAAATAGAGTGGCATTATTACAAAGAACTGCACAAATATAATCAATGAAAAAACTGATCTCAAAAATACAGGAAAAGAGGACCACAGTCAATAATGGGAGTCCTGGAAAGACTGAAAAAGGGAAGGCTGGAGCTGGAAATAAGAGTAAAGGCTCATACCATACACAATACAATATCATTGATAATATATATACAATATAAATGTTCCTGAAGAAGAATCAGATAGCAGGACTGGACTATCACAACCAGGAGTTATCTCTTTTAGAAAAAAATAATCTTGTTTTTCAGTTATTATGTGGATTGCTTACCTTTTATGTCTAAATGTTTGCCTTTGGACTCGCTCTGATTTCTCACTTTGTGTTGCAGGCAGCTCATTTGGTATATGGGGATTTTTAAGCTCTCTTTGTAATTGTCATTTTTATTCAATTTGGAGTAATTAAATTAGCATGGGATTTTCAAAGTCTTGCTCTGTGGTTGTTGTGTTTGAGGATTATTGTTTCATCTGGATACCAGGGCTGTCTGATTGGTCCTGAATTCCGACATGCTCCACGATGTATTTCAGGCGGGCTTGCCAACCCCAGTTTGCTTGAACAGATTTGGCATGTCAACAAAAAACACTCAAAAATTTCTATAGATGTGCTGTGGAGAGCATTCTGACAGGCTGCATCACTGTCTGGTATGGGGGTGTTTACTGCACAGGACCGAAAGAAGCTGCAGAGGGTCGCAAATTTAGTTGGCTCCATCTTGGGTACTAGCCTACAAAGTACCCAGGTCATCTTCAAGGAGAGGTGTCTCCGAAAGGCAGCATCCATTATTAAGGACCCCTCAGCACCCAGGGCATTTCCTTTTCTCACTGTTACCATCAGGTAGGAGGTACAGAAGCCTGAAGGCACACACTCAGCGATTCAGGAACAGCTCTACCATCCGTTTCCTAAATGGACATTGAACCCATGAACAGTGGCTCATTTTTTCAATATATGTTATTTTTGTTTTTGAACAAATTTTAATCTATTCAATATACATATACTGTAATTTATTTATTTATTTGTTTGTTTGTTTCTACTTTTTTTCTTCTATGTTATCTATTGCATTGAACTGTTGCTGCTAAGTTAACAAATTTTCACAACACATGCCACTGATAATAAGCAAACATGAGGAAATCTGCAGATGCTGGAAATTCAAACAACAACACACACAAAATGCTGGTGGAACACAGCAGGCCAGGCAGCATCTATAAGGAGAAGCACTGTCGTCGTTTTGGACCGAGACCCTTCGTCAGGACTCACGAAGGGTCTGATGAAAGGTCTCGGCCCGAAACGTCGACAGTGCTTCTCCTTTTAGATGCTGCCTGGCCTGCTGTGTTCCACCAGCATTTTGTGTGTGTTGTCCACTGATAATAAATCTGATTCTGATTCTTATTTCTTCTGCATACTCCCTGCATCTTCAGCAACCTGCTCCTCCATCTATCTTTGTATCATTTACAAATTTGGCCACTAAGCTATCAAGTCCATTGTCCAAACCATTGACATGTAATGCAAAAAGAAGTGCTCCCAACACTGACCCCTGTGGAACACCACTAGTCACTAGCAGCCAACCAGAGAAGGTCCCCTTTATTCTCTCTGCCTCTTGTCAGCCAGCCAATCTTCTATCCATGCGAGTAATACCATGAACTCTAATTTTGTTTGGAAACCTCATGCATGGTACCTTGTCAAAGACCTTCTGAAAACCTAACCAAAAAAACATCCACTGACTCTCCTTAGTCTATCCTGAGGAAGTATTCTAAGTTGGTCCAAACTCACCTTAAAGCTAATTCTCTCTCATCTAAGCAACATCATGGTGAAACACTTCTGTGCACTCCCCAAAGCCTCCTCATCCATTCTGCAATGTGAGAATCAGAACTACACACAATAGTCAAAATGAGTTCAAACCGAACATTTTTACAGCTGTAGCATGACCTTCTAACTTTGATATTCAGCAGCTTGTGTTGCCACTTCCAGGGAGTTATGGACTCAATGCTCCTAAGGGTCCTGCCAGTTACTGAATACTTTCTCTTGCAGTTGACCTCCTAAAGTGGATCACTTCATGCTTAAACTCCATCTGCCATTTTTCTGCCTACATATCCAAGTTGTCAATATCCTGATGAACCTTGACAAACTTCCTTAATATCTTTATCAAGAGAATGGTGAAGCTGTGGAATTCATTGCCACAGGCAGCTGTGGAGGCCAAATCTTTATGTGTATCTAAGGTGGATATTGATAGATTTTTGATTGGTCAGGGCATAAAGGGACATGGGAGCAAGGCAGGAGATTGGGGCTGTGAGGGAAAATGGATCAGCCATGCTGAAATAGCAGAGCAGACTCAATGGGCCAAATGGTCTAATTCTGCTCCTATATCTTATGGTCTTATCCACAACTCTGTTAACTTCTTGAATCAGCTACTAACTTATTAATCAACCCATCTACGTTCTGTCACAACAATAAACACTAGTCAGAATAACAACCTCCATCACTTTCCTCCATCCTCTACGTCAAGTATACGTTGAATCCAATCTATCAGGTTTCCATGTTTCTCAAGTGCCTTAACCTCCTGGATCAGTTTGGCATGAGGGACCTTGCTGGAAGTTTACTAAAGGCCATGTACCCAACGTCCACTGGCTCTCCCTAATGGTCCCTAATGTCTCTCCAAATCTGAGTAAATTATATCCCTAAGAATCTGAACACTGCTGTAAGGCTTCCTGGCCCACATTTTCCTGGTTTGCCTTGACTGCTATTTTAATAAGAGAGACTACAACAGCAATTCTCTATTTCTATGGAGCCTCAACTGTGGCTAAAGAGGATACAAAGATCTCCATCAAGGCCCCAGTAAGAAGAAGAAAGAAGCTTACTTAATGTTTAGAAAGCAAGGATTGCACAGGGCTCCAGTGAGTTACAAGAGAACTTGAAGGAACTTAAGAGTGGATGTAAGAGAGCTAGGAGGGGGCATGAGAAGGACTTAATGATTAGGGTTAAGGAAAACACCAAAGCATTCTACATGTACATTAAAAAATAGGAGGATGGCTAGTGTGAGTGTAGGACCAATCAGGGATAGAAGAGGAAATATGCGCCTGAAGGAGGTAGGGGAAATCCTTCATGAGTATTTTGCTTCAGCATTCACCAGTGAGAGGGTCCTTACGTTTGTGGTGACAGGGTAGAACAGGCTGATATGGTGGACCATGTACTGTAGATGTTAAGAAAGAACATGTTCTGGAACTTTTGTAAAACAATAGGATAGCAGGTCCCTGAAGCTGGACAAGGTGATACCTCATGTTACCACGGGAAGGGTGGGAATAGATTGCTGCTCTTTGGCTATAATCTTTGCATCCTCACTGGCCAAAGGTGTAGTATCAGATGATTGGAAGGTAGCAAATGTTACTCTGTTGTTCAAGAAAGAAAATAGGGATAATCCTGGGATTATAGATCAGTGAATCATACTTTAGCAGTGAGCAAATTACCAGAGAAGATCCTTCAGGATATATGGCCTTCAAGGATATGACAAAATACATTGATGAAGGTAAAGCAGTGGATGTGGTATATAATTGTTTTAATAAAGTATTTGATACAGTTCCCCATGGTGGGCTTATTCAGAAAGTCAGGAGGCATGATATCCAGGAAAACATGGCTGTATGGATTCAGAATAGACTTGCCCATGAAAATGAGGTGACTAGAACCAAACATAATATTCCAACTGCAGCTCTTGAATTCAACATACCATAAGCCTTCTTAACAACTCTCCCAACCTACACAGTAACTTTGAGGACGTGGACTCCAAGATCCCTCTGTTTCTCTACACTGCCATTTACACCCAGTGAGTGTTTGTAAATACAGAATATTCTGTCTGGAGGTTGGTGATTAGTGATATTCTGCAGGGATCTGTTCTGGAATCCAAGCTCTTTATCATCTTTATAAATGACTTGGATGACAAAGTGGAAGAGTGATTTTTTAAGTTTGCAGATGACATAAAGTTTGGCAGAGTTGTATAAAGTTGCAGCAAGACATTGATGGAAGCTGAGCTGAGCTGAGAAGCGCCAGATGGAGGTCAACCTGGCAAAGTGTGAGGTGATTCGCTTTGGAAGGTTGAATTTGAAAACAGAATACAGGGTTAAAGGAAGTACAGAGAAACAGAGGGATCATGGAGTCTACGTCCATAGATTCCTCAAAGTTACTGCATAAATTGAGAAGGCTTATGATATGTTGAATTCAAGAGCTGCACTTGGAATATTATGTTCTAGTCCCCTCATTTTAGGAAGGATGTGGGAGCTTTAGGGAGAATGCAGAGGAGATTTACCTGTATGCTGCTTAGATAAGAGGGCAGGTTTTGTGTGAATTGTCTGCACAAGCTAGTGTTTTTCTCTTTGGAGTGAAGGAGGATGAATGGTAACTTTATAGCAGTGTACAAGATGATAAGAGACATAGATCAAGTGGATAGCAGGACACATTTTTCCAGGACTGATTTGGCTAATACCAATAAAGAGATTGGAGGAAAGTATAGGAAAGCTATCAGAGGTAAGTTCTTTACCCAGAGAGTGGTAAGTGCATTGAATGCCCTGCCAGGAGTGGTAGAAGAGGCAGATCCATTTGGGACATCTGAGAAATTCTTAGATACACACATGAATGATAGAACTATAGAGGCTCTATAGGAGAAGTGTTAGATTGATCTTTGAATAGGTTAAAATTTTGGCCTAAATTTGAGGACCAACCTCATCCCTTTCCATAACTACATTGAAACTTACAGAATTATTTTCTCCAACTGGCACTTCCACTACCTGTCTGCTTTTGATTTTCTAAAATGAGGTCTAATACAGAATTTCTCTAGTAGGGCCTCAACAAACTATCTGAGAAACACTTAACAAATTTTGTCCTACTTAAGCCTTTGCACTAAGAAATCCTAGTCAGTACCGGGAAAGTTTAAATCTCCCACTACTGTAACATCATTGGTTTCCACCTTTCTGCATACAACAATCCCACTGATTGGAAGACCAAAACCAGTGTCTTCTTTTCCATTTGTCAGTTCCAAGACACAAGTTTGTCCATTACCCTGACAACTGTTTAGAGATAAGAACCTTCATGTAATATTGGACAAACGATGAGAATTGGAGTAGATATCTTAGACATCAGTGACAGCATCAATATAACACCTCTAACTTCATCTTGCTCTAGATCATCCACTCCTGAAGCTCCAAATGTATATCTTTATTACTTTTAAACTTGACTATATCATTGCACACTTGGCCAATTTTCCATCTTCCATTCTCCATATAAATGTTTTTCTAAAACTGAACTCACCTGAAGCCCCTTACACCTGTCACTGTGCTGCTTATTAAACTATATTACTTCCAGAAGCCATATATTAATTTTAAAGTTCACATTCTTCATTATGAATTCCTGCAAGATCTCATTAGTCCTTCTCTATATAATTTCCTTCAGTGCTATAAACTTCTGAAAAAACTGCATTGCTTCAATATTTGCTTAGTCATCATGAAATTTAAATATTCCAGTATTGGCCAGCAGCTGCCAAGACTTCGAAATCTTTTATTCCTTAAGTTTTACTACTTCTGTCTCATTTTCATTAACAGGGTTTTTAAATGTATCTGCCTTATTGTGGCTCTGAATCAAATTTTGTGACACATTTTGCAAAATCAAAAGCGGAGCTAAAGACTCCATATAGATAGAATTTGTTTTTTTAAATTAACTTGCACTGGATTTGGTGTCCTAGAAACAGTTTGGTATGGGAACTACAATGCACAGGAAGACAAAAGGCTAAAGAGAGTGGTGGGCTCAATCAGTTCCCTCATGCGTGCAGTTGTCCACACCAGTAAGAATATCTACAAGAAATTATATCTCAGGAAGGCGAGATCCATCATTAGGACGCCACACCATCTAGGTAATGCCCTCTACCTATTGCTTCAATCAGGCAGAAGGTAAAGGAGCCTGAAGACTCACACCTTAGTGCCATCAGTTTATTGAATTGAGCTAAAAGACCCTCATTCTATCTTGGTCTATATTTCCATCAACTTGCACTAATACTGTTATTATGTCATGTAACATAATTTATGTTAGTTTAAGTTGATATATTTGTCAAGTTTGTAATATGCTGAGCTGCTGTTGCAGAAAGCTAATTTATATGCTAAGTACATCTACTTGAACTTGAATTTGAACATGAATAATTTTGAGAAAGATCTGGGGAAACTTTGGCTACAATATGCAGTTGAATGATAAATGCAATTCATTCTTTTTCTAAGCAAGTGCTCTTTGTAAAGTTAATGATAAAATTCAGGGTGTGTTTATAGCATCTAGTTTGTAGGTAAAATTTCACTTATCTGTCTGTAAGACATGTCTGTCATATAAGTAGATGATTAGTGAGTTATCTCATCTACTTACAGGAGCACTCAGGACCCAAAATCAGAATCAGATTTAATATTACCAGCTTATGTTGTGAAATTTGTTAACTTTACCACACCAGTACAATGAGATACGTGACAAATAAATATAGCAAAAAAACACTGAATTGCAGTAAGTATGCATAAAAAAGTAGTGAGGTTGTGTTTATGGGTTTAGAATGGTCGTGTCCATTTGGAAATCAGGTGACAGAGCAGAAGTAGCTATTCCTGAATTACTGAGTGTGTGCCTTCTGGCTTCTGTACATCTCTGCTGACCCCCTCACTGGACCCCCTGCAGTTCGCATATCATCCCAACTGCTCAACAGATGACGCCATTGCCACCACCTTCCAACTGGCCCTCACCCACCTGGACAAAAAAAGACCCACATACATTCAAATGTTGTTCATAGACTTCAGTTCAACATTCAACACAATCATTCCTCGGCAATTAATTGGAAAGCTGAAACTGCTGGGCCTGAACACCTCCCTCTGCAACTGGATCCTAGACTTTCTGATTGGAAGACCTCAGTCAGTCTGGATCAGAGGCAGCTTCTCCAACACCATCACACTGAGCACAGGGGACCCCAGGGCTGTGTGCTCAGTCCACTGCTGTTCACTCTGCTGACCCACGACTATGCAGCAATACACAGCTCGAATCACGTCATCAAGTTCGCTGATGACACGACCGTGGTGGGTCTCATCTGCAAGAATGACAAGTCAGTGATGCACCATCAATAACTCTCGGAGACTGGAAGTGAACGATAGGCTTTTATTAGCAGCAAAAATGGAGCACGACATCTCGGAGACTGAGGGAGGAGCAGTGCCCCAATCGCCTTTATACCGGGATCTGTGGGAGAAGCCACAGGAGCAGTCCGCAGAGGGGCGTGTCCAGACAGGTATACATAGTTTACCACAGTCAGCATACAGAGAGGAGGTGCAGTGGCTAACAGACTGGTGCAGAGCCAACAACCTGTCTTTGAATGTGAACAGAAGAGATGGTTGTTGACTTCAGGAGAGCACGGAGTGACCGCTCTCCACTGAACATCAACAGCTACTCGGTAGAGATCATTAAGAGCACCAAATTTCTTGGTGTTCACCTGGCGGAGAATCTCATCTGGTCCCTCAACACCAGCTCCATAGCCAAGAAAGCCCAGCTGCAAAGGCTGAGAAAAGTCCATTTCCCACCCCCATCCTCACCACATTCTACAGAGGGTGTATCAAGAGCATCCTGAGCAGCTGCATTACTGCCTGGTTTGGCAATTCCACCATCTCAGATCGCAAGACCCTGCAGCAGATAGTGAGGTCAGCTGAGAAGATCATCAGGGTCTCTCTTCCCGCTATCACAGACACCACACGCTGTACCTGCAAAACTAACAGTATTGTAAAGGACCCCACACACACCTCACATAAACTCTTCTCCCTCCTGCCATCTGGCAAAAGGTACTGAAGCATTTTGGCTCTCATGACCAGACTTTGTTACAGTTTCTTCCCCCAAGCTATCAGACTCAATACCCAGAGCCTAGACTGACATCTACATAATTTATTATTATATTGTCATTTGTCCTCTACTGTGTCTTGTTTATTGATTATTGTACTGCCATGCACTGTTTTGTGCACTTTATGTAGTCCTGTGTAGGTCTGTAGTCTAATGCAGTTTTTATGTTGTTTTTACGTAGCCTTGTGCTGTCTCACATAGTCTAGTGTAGTTTTGTGTTGTTTCATGTAGCACCAGGGTTCTGGAGGAACTTTGTTTTGTTTTTACTGTGTACTGTACCGGTAGTTTATGGTCGAAATGACAATAAACTTGACTTGACTTCCCAATGGTAATAATGAGAAGAGGGCATGTCCTGAGTGGTAGGGATCCTTAATGGGAACGATAAGAGAATCAATGGCCAATATGCTGATGCCTAACAAGTAAGTGGACATATTTCTCTTCCAAAGTTGCCCATTAATGTCTGAGCAGAATTTCATTACTCTGCTGCCATCAATAATTTTAGGTCAATGATTTAGTCTGAAATAAAATTTGCAAGCAGCATGTTAATTTTTGACAAATTTTGTTTATGGAGTGATATCAAGCTGTAATAGTTTTTAAAAATACAGACTTCTGGTCATGAATGTAATGGTCTATTTACAGACCATACGATCATAAAACCGTAAGATGTAGGAGCAGAATTAGGCCACTTGGTCAAGTCTACACCACCATTTCATCATGGCTGATTTATTATTCCTCTCATTCCCTTTCTCCTGCCTTCTCCCCACAATCTTCAATGCCGTGACTAATCAAGAAAGAAACTATCCACCTCCATCTAATGAACTGGCCTGCACATCTGCCTGTGGCAATGAATTCCACAGATTCACCACCCACTGCCTAAAGAAATTTTTCCCCATCTCAGTTCTATATGAACATCTCTTAATTCTGAGCCTGTGTCCTCTGGTCTAAGACTCCCTCACTAAAGGAAACATCTTCTCCACATCCACTGTATCTAGCCCTTTCAATATTGATAGGTTTTAATGAGATTTTCCCCTCATTTTTCTAAACTCCAGCAAGTATGGGCCCAGAGAACTCAAATGCACCCCTTTCATTCCTGGGATCATTCTTGTGAACATCCTCTGGACCCTCTCCAGTGCCAGCACATTGTGTCTTAGACAAGGGGCCCAAAACTGCTCACTATAGTCCAAGTGCAGTCTGACCAATGCCTTATAAAGTCTCAGCATCATATCTTTGCTTTTGTATTCTAATCCTCTTGAAACAAATGCTAACATTACATTTGCCTTCTTTACTACCAGCTCACGCAGCAATTTAACCTGCAAGAGGACTTCCAAGTCCCTTGCACCTCTGATTTTTGAATTTTCACCCCATTTCTAAAATAGTCCCGTCCTTTATTCCTTCTGCAAAGAGCATTACCGTGCACTTCCCAACATGGTATTCCATCTGCCACTTTGGCCATTCTCCAAATCTGACTAAGTTCTTCTGCTGATACTGTGCTTCCTCAACACTACCTGCCCCTCCGCTATCTTTGTAGGGACCACAAGTTTGGCCGCAAAGCCATCAATTCCTTCGTCCAAATCATTACCATGTAACATGAAAAGAAGCGGTCCCAATGCCGACAATGATGGCACACCATTCATCACCAGCAGCCAACTAGAAAAGGCCCTCTTTATTTCTACTCTTTGCCTCCTGCTAGTAAGCCAGTTTTCTGTCCATATTAGTATCTTTCTCGTAAAACCATGCGCTCTTATCTTGTTAAGCAGCCTCATGTGCGGCACCTTGTCAAAGGCCTTCTGAAAATCCAAATAAACAACATCTGCTGATTCCTTTGTCTCTCTGTCTGTTATTTCCTCAAAAATTTCAACAGATTTGTCAGGCATGATTTCCTCTTGAGACATTCATGCTGATTTTGGTTATACCAATTTACCATGTGCCTCCATGTACCCAGAAACTGTTGTGCCTGTGCAAAACAATATATATATATAAAAAAAACTAAAAGCACACATGCTGGAGATGGCTTCTTTAACTGGTGTATTTACATTGCAGAGAGAGAGGGAGTGGGAACGATGTGCATGCATAGACAACAGCACACGCACAGACAACAGATCAATATGTAGTGCTGGTGGTGGGGGGTTCATTGCTCTAAAAGAAATAGATTCATACATTATACTTCCTCCCCCTTTAGATTAATGTAATATAAACTGAATATGCACAAAACATTCCAATTTCCCTTTCCTAATCCCATATTCCAAATAAGCATGCTTTCACAATAGCTGTCCATAACTAACTTCACAGTTCTGAAGGTTGTCTTTTGGCTGGCACTTTGTTTCATTCAGGATATTGCCTCTGGACCTGTGGAGCGGCCCCAGGTTTGGCAGGTGTCTTGTCAATGATAACATTCTCATTGCACTTCTGGACCTGTGGAACACACGCAAAATGCTGGAGTAACTCAGCAGGCTAGGCAACATCTATGGTAAAAAGTACAGTCGACAATATGTCAACTGTACTTTTTTCCAAAGACACTGCCTGGCCTGCTGAGTTTCTCCAGCATTTTGTGTGTGTTGCTCAAATTTTCACTTGTTTGTGATCGGGACCTGTGGAATGGCCTCAGATCTGGTAGGTGTCTTGTCTAATACAATGTTCCCAGTTTCAGTTTCCATGTCACGTTGCTGTCAGTTACATGATCATCATTGAGAGGTAAGTCTGGTGACTGTAGTGCATCCACTTGTTGGATACAATCAATTCATCTGTGTTCTTCAGTTGAGTATCCAGTATCTGGTCTATGTGACATCTCGAATGTATGATCTCCAACATCCATTGTGTACAGCAGTGGTCCAGTTCTTGTAGCTATCCTGCTGGGTGTCCACTTGTCTTCTTGGTAATCACTCACCAGGACTTCCTGTCTAATCTCGAAGCTCCTTGTTGCTTCACTTAGCAACTGGCTGAACTGTTTATTCTATGCATACTTTCCTCCGGAAGGTCTGGTTTCAGGAGGACTGTGCGAGATCTAAAGTTCCTGTTCATGCACAGCATTGCAGGTATTTGATTTGTTGTCACATGAACAGAGTTCTGATACACAAAAAGAAAGTTGTCCGCTTTGTGCCTAAGAGAAATGTCCTCTTTGTCCATCGCTTTAATGGACTTCTTGAAGGTTTAGATAAACCTTTCAGCTAACCCATTCATTGCTGGGTGGTGAGGAGCTGATTAGAAATGGCTAATGCCATTTTTCTTTATGAACTGCCAGAATTCTTCTGACATATATTGTGGTCCATTGTCACTCACAATTTGTTCAGATAAGCCACTTCTGGTGAAGACAGTCCTCAGAGCAGAGAAAGTGAGATTATTTGTCACTTTGTTTCTTTGAATGCTTTTTCACATCATTCTGACCATCCCCACTTTGCTCCTGTCTGTAACAATGTTTTCAATAGATGCAGCACAGTAGCATTATTTAGGAGGAACTGGTGATAGTAGTATACAAGGCCCAAATAGGACCATTTTCCAGTTTGGTTGTCTGTAGCACTGCTTCAATCTTCTCTTGTGACTTACGCAAACCATGCTGTCAATGACGTGTCCACGATATAAGATTTAATTCTTGACAAACTCACATTTCTCTCCTTTGTGTGCAGACCATAGTCACTCAGCCTGGTAACCACATTACGAAGGTTCATTTTCGCCTGTCGTGATGAAGAGGTAACATTGTGTTCCTAGAATATCTTGGAGCACTTGGTCAATTGGTCTTTACCAAATTTCTGGAACTGATGTGATACAAAAGATAATTGTACTGGAACAATCCTTTGTGAGTGTTGATTGCAATGAATTTCCTGCTTGACTCCTCAAACTCCATTTGCAGATAGGCTTGTGACAAGTGAATCTTTGAAAGCCTCTCCCGGCCTGCCAAAAATGCAAAAATGTCTTCTATTCACAGCGGGGGATATTTCACAGTACACAGAACTGGGTTGATGCTCACCTTGAAATCCCCACATATGTGAATGGCTCCTGCCTTCCCTTTCTTGTTCAAAAGGACAATAGGCATGGCCTAATCACTCCACTCAACCTTGGAGAGAATTCCAGATACTTCCAAGCTCTG
Source organism: Hypanus sabinus (assembly GCF_030144855.1). Classification (NCBI taxonomy): domain Eukaryota; kingdom Metazoa; phylum Chordata; class Chondrichthyes; order Myliobatiformes; family Dasyatidae; genus Hypanus; species Hypanus sabinus. The sequence goes on along the minus strand of NC_082715.1, from coordinate 67,298,262 downwards.
AGGTTCAGCATCCACTTTAGGACGTAGTGTGGTAGGTACTGGATACACTTTATGACATCCATTTCAATTCTGGCCTTCATGCCTTTGAGTTTAGTAATAGTAGTGATACTCACACCTGCCCTCTGAAACTCTCACATTTCTGGTATTCTGGTAGTGTCTTCTACAGTGAAGACTGACACAAGATACTTATTAAGTTGCAAACACGAGGAAATCTGCAGATGCTGGAAATTCAAACAACACACATAAAATGCTGGTGGAACACAGCCGGCCAGGCAGCATCTATAAGGAGAAGCACTGACAAAGGGTCTCAGCCAGAAACGTGGCCTGCTGTGTTCCACCAGCATTTTGTGTGTGTTGTTTATACTTATTAAGTTCATTTCTTTGCCCCCACCTTACTACCTCTCCAGCATCTTATCCCAGCGGTGTGATATCCACTCGTCTCCCTTTTATTGTTTATATATTTGCAAAAACTTTTGCTATCCTGTTTTATATTATAGGCTAGCTTACCATCATATTTTATCTGCTCTTTCTTTGTGGCTTTTGAGTTGCCTTCTGTTGGTCTTTAAAAGCTTCCCAATTCTTTACTTTTCCACAAATGTTTGCAATATTTTATGCCTTCTCGTTTGCTTTTATGCTGTCTTTAATTTTCCTTGTCAACTATGATTGCCTCATCCTCCCTTTAGAATACCTCTTCAGCTTTGGAATGTATCATTCCTGCACCTTCTGAATTGTTCCCAGAAGCACCAGCTATTATTTTTCTGTTGTCATCCCTTCCAATCATCTTTAGCCAGCTCCCCTCTGACCCCTATAATTCCCTTTATTAAACTGTAATACTGATAAATCCGATTTTAGCATCTCCTTAAATTGCAGGGTGAATCCTATCATATCATGTTCACTGCCTCCTTATGGTTCCTGTACATTGAGCTCCCCAATCAAATCTGGGTCATTACATAATACCCAATCCAGAATTGTCATTCCCTTAGTTGTCTCAACCTCAAGCTGTTTTGGAAATCCATCTTGTAGGGATTCCACAAATTCCCTCTCTTGGGATCCCACATCAACCTCATTTTTCCAAACTACCTGCATATTGAGGTCCAGCATGATTATTGCACCATTGCCCTTTTTACAACACTTTTCAATCTCATGACACTGTAATTTGCTGGATCATAGCCTTACATACCTCTCCCATCCATGCATGTATCTACATTTCTATTAAAAATTGAAATTGAACCAATTTCTACCACTTCCACTGGCAGCATATTTCATCTTTCACCCTTAACTTATGATTTCTAGGTCTAGTTTCACCCAACATTAGTGGAAAAAGCCTGCTTGCGTTTACTCTATCTAAACTATTTATAATTGTGTATACCTCTATCAAATCTCCCCTCATTCTCCTATGCCCCAAAGGAGTAAAGTCCTCACCTATTCAACCTATCCTCAAGAGCTGGCAACATCCTTGTAAATTTTCTCTGTACTCTTTCAATCTTATTGATATCTTGCCTGTAGAGAGGTGACCACAATTCGCCAAGTTAGTCCTCACCAATGTCTCATACAACTTCAGTGTAACATGCCTTCTACTCCTATGTTCAATACTTTGATTTATGAAGGCCAATGTGTCAAAAGCTCTCTTTACAACCCTATATATTTGTTACAACACTTTCAAGGAATTATGGATCTGTATTCCCAGATCTCTCTGTTCTACCAAACTAATCTGTGGCTTATTATTCATTGTTTAAGTTCTACCTTGGTTTGTCCTCCCAAAGTGCAACATCTCACATTTATCTGCATTAAGTTCCACCTATGATTTTCAATTCATTTCTCCAGATAGTCAAGATCTTGCTGCAAGTTTTGATAGCCTTCCCCACTGTCCACTTAAGCCCTCATCCTGCTGTCATCTGCAAATTTTCTGAACCAATTTTCAAAATTGTCATCCACATCATTGATATAGTTGACAAATAACAACGGACCCAACATTGATCCCTACGGCACACCATCAGTCACAGTATTATATTCAGAGAGGCAACCATTTACTACCACTCTATGGCTTTCACCACAAAATTAATGTCGACTGCAATTTATTATATCATCCTGAATGCAAACGACTGAATCTTCCTGATCAGCCACCCATATGGGACCTTATCAAAAGCCTTGCTAAAGTCTATTTCCTCACAGATGCATCTGCTAAAGCTGTTAAAATTTGTGCCATCAAACTGGCAGGAGTGTTCAAAGACATTTTCAATCTCTCGCTGCTATAGTCAGTTCCTACCTGCTTCAAAAGGGCAACAATTATATCAGTGCCCAAGAAGAGTAGTGTGTGCTACCTTAATAATTAACATCCAGTAGCATTCATATCTATGGTGATGAAGTGCTTTGAGAGGTTGGTCATGGCTAGAGCCAATTCCTGCCTCAGCAAGGACCTGAACCCATTACAATTTGTCTAACATCACAATAGGTCTATGGCAGAAATAATCTCACTGGCTCTCCACATGGCCTTGGATCACCTGGACAACACAAACACCTACGTCAGGATGCTACTTATAGACTATAGGTCAGTGTTTAACAGCATCATTCCTATAGTCCTGATTGAAAAGCTACAGAACCTGGACTTCTGTTCTTCACCCTGCAATTGGATCCTCAACTTTCTAACCAGAAGACCACAATCTGTGCGGATTGGTAATAACATCTTCACCTCGCTGATAATCAACACTAGCGATGTGTGCTTGGCCCACTGCTGTACTCTCTCTACCCCCATGACTGTGTGGCTAGGCATAGCTCAAATACCATCTATAAATTTGCTGATGATACAACCTGCAGATGTTAGCAGGATCTCAGGTGGTGATGAGAGGGTATACAGGAGCAAGTTATACTAGCTAATTGTGTAGCGTTGCAGCATCAACCTTGCACTCAGTGACAGTAAGACCAAAGAGCTGATTGTGGACTTCAGAAAGGGTAAGATGAGGGAACACAAACCAATCCTCATAGAGGAATTGGAAGTGGGGTGAGTGAGCAATTTCAAGCTCCTGGGTGTCAATATCTCTGAAGATTTAACCTGGTCCCAGCACCTCGATGCAGCTATAAAGAAGGCAAGACAGTAGCTATTTAATATTTCAGTAATATTGTAAATATGTTGTTGGTTAAGTGTTCATATTCATTTAAATAACAGGTTATATTTTAAAATATGTGAGTTGCATACATCATGAAGTTACCATGTGATATGCGTGCACCTTGTTTAAAGTAAACATAAAGTTAGACTCACGTTTCAGACTTCTGTGTCTTCCTTTGAATTAGTTTCATGTTTTGAAGTTACAGAAGAGGTGACTGCATACCTTCTCCAACACCAGAATAAATTACAGAATGGGAGGATGTTATTCATTGACTTTTTCCTAAAATGTAATGGTACACACTAACTAATTTTTACAACATATTTCCAATGCTCATGACAATGAACAACGTAGGCTTTAAAACAGCCCCCACTATTAGAACAAAAGCAAAAATAAGCCCCCATCTATTATATTTTATGTCACGGTATCAATTCACGTTATGGTGGTGGTGAAAGCATTTAAATTCCAAAACCAGTGCAAAGTAAACTGTCTCAAAGACCACCTGTGGAGATAATGTGATTACCCTCAATTATCGGCCCAACAAGGTGTAAATAATTCAAGTCTGAGCAGGACTGAAGGAGAATCTGTTTATAAAAATCCCCATATGTCAGTGCCACAAATAGATGTTATAGATAGGTTTCACTGGAAGTGAACCAGGGTTGTTGACAGAAATTCAGGTGATCTGTCAGGTGAGTAGAATGCGGTCCCATTCATCACCTTTGCAGTTTTCCACAAAATTTAGAGAGAAGATTCTTTCATAGTCTACTATAATTTTAAGGAAGAATAAAAACACAAAATTAAAATATAAACAACAGAAAATAAAAACACTGAAACTTGAGAGAAGAGCAGAATGTTTTAATGCTAACCATTTTTACTAAAGTCTCAACCAGTCCACTAAATGGTACGTTCTAAGTTAAGAACTTCAGAGTTGGAACTGAATCAATAAAGTGATCAGCCTACCTTCAGGATTCAAAGTTATCTATTGCAAAACCAATGAGTTGCACACACCAGGAATGGGCAAAGTCTGTGGCCAAAATCCAAACTGAAGTAGAATGTACAGTAAATATTTATAAGACTGTGCAGTTCAAATGTGAAAGCAATTACACCTTAGTAATCATTGATTACTGTTGAATAATTGAATAAAGTTCTCATTATGCAATGCTCTGTCAGTTACTTCAGCTCTAAATAAAAACAAAAACATTGCAGATAAAAACAGAAAATGCCAGAAACACTCAGCAGGTCAGGCTTCGGTGGAAAAGGTAAATTAACAGTTCGTGGTTGAGGTGAGTCGGGTCTCCAAAGATCCTTCAGGCCCTTTTTACACACTTGTCTTTGTAAGTGTCCTGAGTAGTGGGAAGTTCACATCTACAGATGTGCTGGGGAAGCCCTACCACTCTCTGTAGAGTCCTGCGATTGAGGGAAGTACAGTTCCCATACCAGGCAGTGATGCAGCCAGTCAAGCATTGTTCATCCCTCTGGGCTATGAATTCTATCATTGAACATCAAACAATAATCTGGTGGACATCATCTTCCTGAAGTCCCGGTTTACACTGGCTAATGACCTGGATGATGGATTGCCTTTGAGCTGGGTCAGTAAAGAGAAGAAACCTCTTTGTGGTGAAGCAAAATATAATCTTTCCTCAGAAGAAGCACGCAATTCTTTTGTGAAGCTTCGCCTCTCTGTCCCTTCATTAGGGAGAGAGAAAGCCTGTGGTACAAACGTTTGTATGTCAAACTGTCAGCTGAATGGTTAGTTCTTGTTGTACTGTAGATCATGGTCTTTCTTGGGGACTTTGCTATTGCTTGCATGGTGGGTGGAAGGTGCTGATGCATTTGCCCTGCTGAAGTAAGTGGGCGAGCGGTAGGGACATTGCTTTGCTGCTGTTTGTGTGTGAGAGGAGCCAGTAGGGGTGGCTTTGGGGCACTACAGTTTTACTGTTACTCATTCTTTGGGGTACCTTTCTGTTATTATGGATGTTTGTGAAGAACAAGAATTTCAGGATGTATATTGTATACATTCTCTGATATTAAATGGAACTATTGAACCATTGACATTCAATTCTGCCCCTTGACACTCTCACATTTCTGGAATTCTGCTAGTATCTTGCACAGTGAAGAGTGATGCAAAATACTTCTTAAGTTATTCTGCCATTTCTTTGTTCCCCATTACTACCTCTCCAGCATCATTTTCCAGCAGTCAGATATCCACTCTTCTCTTTTACTTGTTATATATATATGTGAAAAAAAAGCTTTTGGTATCTTCTTTACTACAAGGAAACTCTACAGGCTGTAGTGACTAATTTCTACATGTGGTCTAAAATTTTTCGACTTTTGCCTCCCTCCCTTCTTAGAGTGACATATGCAATGTTCTCATCCTCTGGAGTCATTCCAGAACCTAGTGATTCTTTAAATATCATTATTAATGCTTCCATAATCTCTTCAGCTGCCTCTTTCAGAACCCTGGGGCATACTCTATCTGGTCCATACCTACCTTTGAAGCTTTCAGCTTCCCGAGCACTTTCTCCATAGTAATAGCGACTACACTCATCCCGACATGCTCACATTCCTGGCATTCTGCTTGTGTTTTCCACAGAGAGTTCTACTACTGAGTTCTTCTGCCATTTCGTTGTCTCCAATTTCTAGCTCTCCAGCATGATTTTCCAGCAGTCCAATATCCACTCTCACTTCTCCTATACTCTTTTATATATCTGGAGAAAATATTTGGTATCCTTTTTTATATATTATTGATAGCTCACCTTCATATTTCATCTTTTTTTTCCTTATTATTTGTTTTTTAGTTTCTTTCTGTTGGCTTTTAAAAGCTTCCTAATCGTCTTGCTTTGCACTAGTTTTTGCTGTATGTCTTCTCATTTGCTTTTATGTTGTCTTTGCCTTCTCTTCTGAGCCACAAATGCCTCATCCTCCCTTTAGAATACTTCTTCTTTGGGAAGAATCTACTCAGCGCCTTCTGAATTGCTCCCAGAAAGTGGAGCCATTCTTGTTCTGTCATTCATGATAGTGTCTCCTTCCTATTATTTTCAGTCAGCTTCTCTCTCATGCCACTGTTGTTACTCCACTGAAATACTAATGCATCTGATTTTAGCTTCTCCCTCTCAAACTACAGGGTGAACCTCTATCATATTATGATTGTTGTTGTGTGAATAAAGTCACTGGAGAGAAGTACTAGTGGACATGAAACAGCCTCTTTATTTGAAAAAATGAGATACAGCAGGTTTCAGCTGGAGACTCTTTTAGTGGAAAGGTTTGCTTGGCCCAGCACTACACAACATTTTATGTACTACAGATGAAAGAAAAATTCAGGACAATTCAAAAAGATTCATACTTACAATGCTCTCTTTGAACTACACCCACCTTTCACACCTCCCTCCTGTGCACCCACACAAAAGACCCCCAAATACACACAAATAACACATTTAAATCAGTGTTGTCCGGTCTTCCAATTAACTTGGGCTAGGGTTCTTAGGAATCCATTGCTCAGGGTTGTATTTTAGATTTAATCTTCAATGCATATTCAGATCTGAAGGTTGGTTGCTGAAGTCAATATTCGCTTTATGTCCTAACCCCAAAAAATGATTTAGCAGTCCTTCCTATTGGCCCTGCTGACAAAATAAATTTGTACCAGGAAAGGCCAACTTAAGGAGGATCTATTCAAATAGTCAGCTAAAAAGCCCTGCTTCAAAACCCTCCAGTTACTCTATGTGCACCTGCATCTAGCCTATCACCTCTAATAGCTACCTAAAAAATGCTAAGCAGAGAGATTGTTCCAGAACACCAGTCTTTAGAAATGTGGCTTCGTTTGTATGCCTGTTGACTGTTCCCCTGCTGGCTGATTGCAGCTTAATCACATTCCTTGTCTTCACCCCTTCATTATCTGGTGGCTAAACTCTCTCTTTCCAGGGGTACCGGCAAAGTAAATGTATCAGGCTCACAGGCCCTCTCATCAATGTTCAGGAAGGGGCTGCGGTGGTGTCTATTTGACTGACTGCAGGGATCTTTCCCCAGTGCCATCCCCTTCCAAACTGTTCAGTTCATCGCTGACCCAACCACTGAGAGGGGCCAGCTCATCGTATTCACTCCCCATTCAGGCTGGGAGGAGACTGCCTTCAGATGCCGTGTGCAATCTTGTTCAGTCTGCCATGCCATCAAGGTCATGAAACCGGATGTCTCTGCTTCAGCTTAAGTCCCTCCCCATCTATTTTCTCCAATATCTTTTCTATTCTATGCTATTTAACTAAACATCTGCCTTCAGCAGCCAGCCTTCATGACAGAGTACCATTACCATTACACGTTAGCATGCTATTCATGCGTTTCTATCATGCTCTTGGTGTCTTCTGCCTTCGTGTTTACTGCGGGTCTGCTGCTATCAATTGTGGTCAGGTCTGATATGGCTGGCTGGTCTTCCCCTTCCAGGCTCTCAGTAATTACATGCTTACTGGGTTCACTTGATGCCCCCACCCCGTCTGTGGGAGCAACAAGAGGGTGAGTCATATAGTTTAACCTCAGACCAGTCTTTCCACTGGCTGCCTCGCGGATTCCACACACATCCACAAGTGTCATTTGTTAAAAGTACCATCTGCAGTCCTATCCATCTGGGAGCAAACCCTGCCTCACCATACCTTGGTCACCGGGCTGTGGGAGGACTAACTCTTTTCCCTCTGGCTCTCTCTAATCAGCAATGTGCTGCATTTGCTTTCCTTGGTCCTCCACCTCTCCTTGTCGTCTTACTAAATTGGCAGCTGTCGTTTCTCTCTGTACACTTCCCATTCTTCTGATGCTGCTTGCTCTTCTGCTGCCCTGCTCACACCGACGTCTGCCCACTCGTTCCTTTCTGCTCCTCACTATCCCCTTTCTGGTGAGTCTCTGCTGTACTTACCTCAGGCAGATGCAGCTCCAGAGTCATGGGCAAAAGGGTAGTTCAGTTAATTATTTTGATGATCCCATGTCCACTAACACTTTTGCATTACTGGCTCCCGAGTAAACCCCTTGTGCACATCCGTGGATGTCCAACACAGGTAACAGAGGTTGCTGTCAGCCGTTTGTCTGACCTCATCAGCACTATAATCTGGTCAGCAGTTAAATCCGAAAGAGACGTTGCTGCTGTGGACTCTGCCTGCTTTAGTAGGTGATCATTACACATTGCTAATTTTTCAGAGCACTGCCTCCACCCGTGGCCTGAGAAGCCACAGCTGTAACAGATCTTCTTCTTTACCCTTCCATGTCTATTCCAGCAGTTCCTTGCTATGCATGCAAGCTGGCACGCAAAACAAACCCTCTGGAACATCACAGCAGCTGCATTCACTATAGGCACTTTATGATTTTTCTCGTACTTCTTTTGGTCTATCACACTGACCCATGAAATGATTGCAGAGTAGGTCGCCCCCACCACTATCCCTAAATCTAAAACTTCCTGGTGGACTGAGGTCATGTCTTCCTCCATCATTTTCAGGAAGATTGGATCATCCAACTCTGAACACCCCATATACGTTCAATATTTCAGTTCTGCATAATCCATGGCTGTTTCATTTTCCCTTTAAAGGAATGATATCTTTCTTCATTGCTGGCATCGCCAGTCGTTGCCCATGTACATTCCCACATCTCCTGGGCCATAATGTCCCAGGGTTCTGGACCTGACATTGCCTGACCTCAGTAGGTGCCAGCCTGACAGATATATCTGCGTAAGTGTAGCTACTGTAGCTAGTGTAGCTACTGCTTGATGCTGGTAGATAATTCCGATCAGGGTTTTTTTTTCTCTTGCAGTTTCTTAATTCTACCCACAAGGGTTCTACATCTTCCGATCCTATGTCACCTCTTCCTAAGGATTGGATTTCAGAGCCACCTCACCCCCTCTGCCTACCCGTCATCCTTTTGATGCAATGTGTTCCGTGGATGTTAAGCCTTCAATTGTGAACTTGTTTCAGCCATAACTCAGTGATGCTCACATGATTAGCACACGATTAGGTTTTTGATTAGCCAGGGCATCAAAAGGTATGGGGAGAAGACAGGGGAGTGGGGATGACTGCTAGAGTTGGATCAGCCAATGAGTGAATGGTGGAGCAGACTCAATGGGCCAAATGGCCTACTTCTGCTCTTATACCTTATGGTCTTATGATGTACTGCATGCTAATTTCTAACTGCGCTACAAGATCACCTTTCTTATTCCGTATATAGCATACATTCAAATATAACAACTTCAGTTCTGTATTCATCACACTTCTCAACTTTGCCTCCCTGCTCTTGGAAGTTAAATTCTTATCACTGTCTAATCTTTGTCTCTTGATTAATTCTGGAGACTTTCCTAACCTCTCATCCACCCTTTTTCTTTATCCCCACTTTTCCAATCTTTTGAACCTACCAGCATATTATTTAGTGTAAAGACATACTTTAACCCATCATATTGACGGTAACTTTTTTCCTATCAGCTGCGTATCTTTTCTCACAGTCTCATGATGCACTGCATCTACTTGTATACCAAATGCCCCATGACGCCAGGAGGTTTAAACTCTCCTCAACAATGCTTGTAAAGCTGCCTGCAAAAATATTAATGTAACACATCCTTTTTGTGCAGAAATCTGAAATTTTACCCCCTGCACCAACTCCGCAGCTATGCATTCATCTGTCAAAACTTACTCTTCTTAAATCAAAGCAACCAGAGCGTACTACTCTGGAGGTCGTACCTTTCAGGTTTCTACCTAACTTCAGGACCTCATCCCTTTTCCTACCTGTCATTGGTACCAAAATGTACCATGACTTCTGGCTGCTCAGTCTCCTCCTTTAGAATGCTGTGAACCTGATCTGAGACATCCCTGACCCTGGCATCTGGGAGGCACTGTATCATCTGGGTGTATCTTTCATGTCCACAGAATCTCCTGTCTGCTCTTCTAAGTATTGAATCCCCATGTACAAGGGGTGATTGATAAGTTCATGGCCTACAGTAGAAGGAGTTAATTTTAGAAAACCTAGCACACTTATTTTTCAACATAGTCTCCTCCAACATTTACACACTTAGTCCAGCTGTCGTAGAGCATGCAGATCTTGGACCTCCAGAAAGTGTCCACAGCAGGGGTGATTGATAAGTTTGTGGCCTAAGGTAGAAGGAGATGAGTTATACAGCTCTCGTTACATGCACATGCAGTTCAACTATTTGAGTGATTATGCAGAAAGTTTGAATGTAATAACTCATCTCCTTCTATCATAGGCCACAAACTTATCAATCACCCAATGAGTAACAAGAGCTGTATAACACATCTTCCACCTTAGGCCATGAACTTATCAATCACTCCTGCTGTGGACACTTTGTGGACGTCCAAGATCTGTGTGCTCCACGATCGCTGGACTAAGTGTGTAAATGTAGGAGACTGTTGAAAAATAAGTGTGCTAGGTTTTCTAAAATTAACTCCTTCTACCTTAGGCCACAAACTTATCAATCAACCCCCCCCCCTGTATTACCAGTCTTGAGGACAACTTCTACCCAAGTGTTATAAGACTATTTTAAGAACTGTCCCCTAGTACAAAAAGATGGACTATTAACCTCACTGTCAACCTCATTATGGCCTTGCATTTTATTGTGTGTTTTCAGTGCACATTCTGTGTAACTGCAACACTTTATTCTGAATTCTATTACTGGTTTCCCTTGTACTACCTTGTACGATTGGAATGAAATAATCTGTACAGATGGCATGCAAAACAAAGTTTTTCATTGTACTTCAGCATTATTGACAATAATAAACCAGTTTACTTATTTATTGGTGATAATGACTCAATAGTTACATGATAGGGAGCTAGTTCTCAACAATCTCTATGTGCATACAAAATGACAATAACAATCTTCCCCCTTCTGGTTCCCTTCCTCACCTCCTACCCTTTATTCCATTATCCACTGTTTTCACCTATGAGATTCAATCTTCAGCCCTTTGTCATTTCTATCTTTCACCTCCCAGTTTCATTTCCACTGTCCCCTCTTCATCATCTGCCTCTCGCCCCCACCCCTTCTACTCACTTCCTCACCTTGATTGACCTATCAACTGCCAGCTCTTGATCCTGCACTTCTTTGCACCATTTTATGCTATTAATGCTCTGCCTTTCCTATGCAGATGAAGGGTCTCAGCCTGAAATGTCAGCTGTTCATTTACCTTTATAAATGCTGAGCAATTCCAGCTCCTTTGTGTGCTGCTTCAGATTCCCTGCATCTTCAGTCTTTCATGGCTCAAATATTTATATTCTTTGATATCTGAAGACAAGTATGCCATAGGTCTTTTTCAGTAGCATGTTAGCAAGTTATTGTCCAATAGCACTTACATCCACTGTGATGAAGTTCTTTGAGAAGTTGATCACAAAATATATCAACTCCTGCCTGAGGGGTGACCTGGATCTGCTCCTTGGCTCTTCACTCAGCCCTAGAACTTCTGGAGAATGAAGATACTCTTCATTGACAAGACTTGCATTTAGCACTCTTCTTCCTCAAAACTAATCAATAAGCCTTGATACCTCCTTGTGCAACTGGATCTTTTATTTCCTTATGTTCAGACCACAGTCAGTTTGGATTGGCAACAACATTTCCTCCCCATTTATCATCAGTACAGGTGTATGCTTAGCTCCCTGTTCTTGTCATTTTATACCTATTACTGTGAGGCTAAGTACAGCTCCAATGCCACATTCAAGTTTTCTGATGACACCACTATTTATTGCTGGCAGAAAAAAAGATGGTATCGAATCAGAGTATAGGAGGGAGAGTGAAAGTCTGGTTGAGTTGTGCCACAACAACCTCTCACTCAACATTAGCAAAACCAAAGAGCTAATTATTGGCTTCAGGAAGAGAAAACAGGAAACCAGAGTCTTCATCAGGAGATCGGAGGTGGAGAGGTCAGTATCTTGAAATTCCTTATCATTATCATTTCAGAGCATCTATCCTGGAAACAGGATGTAAGTGCCATTACAAAGAGGGCAAGGCAGTGCTTCTACTTTCTTAGAAGTTTGAGCAGATTCAGCATTTCATATTAAACTTTGACAAACTTGTATTGAAACACTGTGGTATTTAAATACCAATGATTTTGAACAGAAAAGTAACAGTGCAGTCCATCACAGGAGAAGCCCTCCTCATCATTGAAAACAAGAAAGCAGCATCCATTATCAGGGACCTCCATAATCCAGTCCATTCTCTCTTCTCGTGACTGCCATTAGGAAGGAAATACAGGAGTCTTATTGAATTGATTTGAACTGACTTTATTTCTTATATCCTTCACATACATGAGGAGTAAAAATCTTTATGTTACGTTTCCATCTAAATGTGCCATGTGCAATCATAGTAATTTATAATAAATAGAACAGTCATTGTAATATAGAGCACACTCAAATCAGTGTGAGTTCATCAGTCTGATGCCCTGGTGGAAGAAGCTGTCTCAGAGCCTGTTGGTCCTGGCCTGGCTCTTATGCTGCGGTACTGTTTCCCAGATGGTAGCAGCTGGAACAGATTGTGGTTGGGATGACTTGGGTCCCCCTTTTTACACATCAGTCCTTGTAAATGTCCTGAATCATGGGAAGTTCACAACTACAGATGCACTGGGCTGTCTGCACCACTTTCTGCAAGAGTCCTGCGATTAAGGGAGGTACAGTTCCCATACCGGGCAGTGATGCAGCCAGTCAGGATGCTCTCAATTGTACCCCTGTAGAAAATTCTTAGGATTTGGGGGCCCATACCAAACTTCTTCAACCGCCTGAGGTGAAAGAGGTGCTTTTGTGCCTTTTCATCACACAGCTGGTGTGTACAGAGCACGTGAGGTCCTTGGTGATGTGGATGCCGAGGAACTTGAAGCTGTTTACCCTCTCAACCCCAGATCCATTGATGTCAATAGAGGTTAATCTATCTCCATTCCTCCTGAAATCCGCAACCAGCAATGTTATTGCAACATTGAGGGAGAGGTTGTTCTCTTGACACCACTGTGTCAGAGTTCTTCCCTGTAGGCCACCTCGCTATTGTTTGAGATGAAGCCAATTAATGTAGTGTCATCGGCAAATTTAATTAGCAGATTAGAGCTGTGGGTGGTGATACAGTAATGGGTAGGTCCTACACCACCAAGTTCAAGAACAGTCATTAAACTTCAATCATCGTGCTCCTGTACCAGTGTGAATTATGTCACTAACATCAACACTGAATTGATTCCAGAACCTATGGACACACTAAAGAACTTAAAACTCATGTTCTCAATATTATTTATTACTTATTCATTATTATTATTATCCTGTATTTGCACAGTTTGTCTCCTTTTGCACAAATTATGTTTGTCCATCTTTATTTGTGTGTTTTTTCATTGATTCTATTGTGTTTCTTTTTATCTATTGTAAATGCCTGCAAGAAGTTGAATCTCCGGGCAGCATATGGTGACATATATGTACTTTGATAACTAATTTACATTGAACTTTATACTTTATGTTAACACTTTCAGGTAACCATGAACTTGAATTGTAGATCTCTACATCTATCAGCATTTCTTAGTGTCCTAGCATTACTGAATGGCCTCAGTAACTTTGTCTCACTTTCCTTGGATTCTGCCTGAACTGCTGAGTGTTGCTAGATGAACAGTTCTTTTTTTCCAGATTGCCTGCTTCAGCAGATTAAAAAAAAATCATCCATAACTCTTGATTTTGAACTACTCTCTTCTGTGCAAGAAATGACAGGATCTGAGCTGTTGGTTGCATTATGCAGTGACTTGGTATTCTTCTTTCATGGGTTATTTTCAGGGACTGTTGGCCAGATGATATTTCTTAGGAGTCATAGATGAAAATGGTATGAGGGTATGATCTGAGTGAGGAGATTAGGCAACTATGGGCGTGGATGTATTTCAATCATCTGTTTTATACAAGACAAAAGAATTAGGAATGAGATCCAAGGAAGGCTGGATATTGCCATATTCCATGATCTCTGGTTCTCCGACGACCTAACTCCATGGCAGCTGAGACCATAATCACTGACATTCTCTCCCTGATGCAGCCAAATCTATAAATACGTATGTTTGTATATGCATTTGTGCGAATGTGTATGTGTGAGCATGTGCTCGTTCACATGTGTATTAATGAATATTTGGTTCATGGTTACCTGAAAGTGTTAACATAAAGTATAAAGTTCAATGTAAATTAGTATGTATGTGTATCTGTTTTGTGCATGGCTGTGTGTATATGAGAGTTGTGTGCAAGCATGTTAACATATGGACCTTCAGGTTAGCTTGCATGTACATATTTATGCATGGATTTCCTCACTGAGAAGCCACAGTCTGTGCGGATTGGAAATACACCCTTTCCTCATTATATGCGGGGGATACGTTCCTTGCAGCCGACACATAATGTGAAAATACAAAATGTGACTAATTACTTAAATGGAGAAAATAGGGATGCATTCTGGAGGGCTTCCTAAATATGTTTTCTCTGTAATTTATTCACATTTTCATACCAATATGATTTAAAAGAAGTACCACAAGGCAACATTCTTAATATATTTCATCAATTTAAGGTAATATTCAACAGAATAAATCATAGAAAGTTAACATACTATGGTGTACAGTACTCACCAACAGTGGCAGGTGTGTTTGCTCCGGGAGATGAGTGATTGTTTTGGTGTCTGGTAGCTTTACATGGATGAGGTGGATGGTTGTGGGTCGTCAGGATGATCAAGGACAGCAAAGGGGTGAAGGAAGACTCCCAGAACACTCAGTACTGCCGGTAGCAGGAGATGACACCGGTTTGGAGAAACCGGTGGGTTGTTTGCTTGGCAGTATTTTGTTTTTCAGCATAAATTGGCTTGGAGGGAAGAAGGCTTGACTGCAGGGAACGACTGAAATGCTGACTCCGTTCTAAACTTGGGTCCATGTCCATTGCCATTTGTGCCAGCCTTAAAATATTCAGCCAGTGGCTTCACCATAAAATCCTTCATCTGCAACTCAACACTTTCTTCTTCATCATTATCACCCTCAGTCTGAATTAAACATAGAAGATCATCCACACTTAATTCTTCATCATGAGAATCCAGGAGTTCTACGACGTCAGCAGTCTCGATCTGAGAATCCTTCCCCACCAGTTTTACGGCTCGGCCATACAATCCTGGACAGCTGTAGTGAAGGCAGGAAACCCCTTGAAGGTGTGCACACACTCCGCCCAAATTGATTTCCATGCTCCATTGAGAGTGGAAGACCTGACCTCTTTCCAGGATTCATCAATGTTGTTGATGGCATGTCTGATGTTGAAGGACTTCCACCATTCTCTCACCCTTGGTAATCTCCCGGGATTTTCAAAATCGTCTGTTGCTTGCAGCATCTGAGAGATAGTTCGCCGTAAAAAATACACCTTGAATGTGGATACCCTTGGTTGAGTGGTTGAATCAGTGATGTTGTGTTAGGCAGCAGGAAACGCACTGTTATGTTAGGATGAATCCTGTCCAACTGTTTAGGATGGGCTGGCGCATTGTCAAACAACAAAAGAACTTTAAAAGCAAGATTCTGTTCCCGACAGTAGCATTCAGCCTCAACAGCAAAATGATTAGCAAACTAATCTTCAAAGATTTGACCAGTGACCCATGCTTTCTTGTTAGCTGCCCAGTGGACAGGAAGCATATTCTTACGCAAGCCCTTACGAGCACGGGGGTTTAGTGAATGGTAAACTACAACAGGCTTCATCTTACAGTCTCCTTCAGCATTGGAACATATAAGCAAAGTCAATCTATCCTTTGTTGCCTTGAAACCTGACACAGTTTTTTCATCCTTATTTATGTAAGTGCGTTTCAGCATACGCTTCCAAAAAAGCCCGGTCTCGTCTGCATTAAACACCTGCTTTGGAGTGATGCCTAACTCAGCTATCACAGCCCGCAACTGCACAGGGTAGCGTTCAGCAGCTTCGTAGTCAGCACTATTAGCTTGCTCACCACACACAGCTAAGTTGTGAAGCCTGTGACGATTAACAAACTTAGAAAACAATCCACTACTTGCATTAAAGCTAACAATATTACTTGACACTTCCTCACCAGCCTCTGAACAAAGGCGACCATAGATTTCCAATGCTTTCACACGAAGATGATCGGAACTAAGTGTTTTTTTTTTCTTTGTTTCATGCTCAATGTACAAACTCAACATTTTCTCCATTTTTGTCATAATCGGGTTACGCACTTTGGTAACAATCGTGATGAACCAATCACTGCACACCTTATTTTCTCAGCATTTTTCTTTATGTGTCTGATTGTGGACTCACCCAGGCCTAAGTAGTGTCCCAGAGCTGTGTTACCTTCACCTGACGCTGCACTGTTTATAATTCCCAACTTTTTTTCAAGTGTTAAAGGGATTCTTTGAGGCTTGGCTGATGGCCCAGGAATTGACATCGGACACTTAGGAGACATAGTTAAATATTTCAAGCACAAAATCACTGCACCGTAGGTAAAAAACAATAAAAGTTAAAGAGTGCAAGATTGCACATCCACACGTTGCCGAAACCAATGCGAGACTGGTGGGAGTGAGACTGTGAGATGTGCACACATGACTTGTATTGGTGGGAAAGCGGTGTTTCTCATCCCAACAGTGAGACTGTAAGATGTGCGCACGTGACTTGTATTGGCAGGAAAGCAGTGCTCCTCGCATAACTGTGAGTTTTGGACGCATATAAGGAGAAGTTGGTAGAAATAGGTTCCTTGCATAACTATGAATCAGCATTGTCTGAAGACGCATACAACGAGGATAGGATGTAACATCTCCTCCTCACTGACAATCAACACTGGTGCATCTGAGGGATGTGTGTTTAGCGCCTGCTCTGGTCTCTACACCATTGACTGTGTGGCTAGGCACAAACCAAATGCCATCTATAAATTTGCTGATTTCGCAACTATTGTTGGTAGAACTTCAGATGGTGACATGGAGGTGTACAGGAGTGGTGTCGCAGCAATGACCATGCACTCAATGTCAGTAACACTAAGGAACTGATTGTGGACTTCAAGAAGGGCAAGTCAAAGGAACATACATGAGACCTCACCGAGGGAGAAAAAGTGGAAAGGGTAAGCAGTGTCAAGTTCCTGGATGTCAACATCTCTGAGGATCAATTTTGAGCCAAACATATTGATGCAATTACAAAGAAGGCACGACAGTGGCTATATTTCATTAGGAGTTTGAGGAGAATAAGTATGTCAAAGTTCTGAAGATGTACTGTGGAGAGCACTCTAACTGGTTGCATCACCATCTGGTATGGAAAAGCAACTACATAGGATCAGAAAAAGCTGCAGTAAGTTGTAAACTCAGCCAGCTCTGATCATGGGCATAAGCCTCCCGAGCATTCAGGAAATCTTGAAAAGGCAATGCTTCAAAAAAAAAGGCAGTGTCCATTATTAAGAGCCCCCATCAGCCAGGACATGCTCTCTTCTCATTGCTACTATTGAGGAGAAGATACAGGGCCTCAAGAGACACGTTCAATGTTTCAGGAACAGCTTCTTACCCTCCGGTATCTGGTTCCTGAATGTACAACGAACCCATGAGCACTTCTTTAGTTCATTTTTTCCCTTTCTTTTGGCACTATTTACTTAATTTAATCTTTATATATACTTGTTGCAATTTATAGCTTTTATTACTATGTATTGCAATGTAGTGCTGCCATAAGACAACAAATTTTATGACATACTGTACGCTGGTAATATTAAACTTGATTTGGATGCATTGATGAGTATGTTGCCAAGTGCATCTGTTGGTTTGTCCATAAAACCCTGCTCACATGATACAATAATTGTCAAAGATCAAGTGAATTGTGCATGCAGCAAAATGCTTTGCAAATGATACTTTGCCAGTCATTTTCACTCACCTAAATTATAAGGAAAGCTTAAATTCCAATCATCAAATAGAATAAACTGGAAATTGAAATGCACACAAGAATGTATGCTACTTGGTAATTAACCTTAATATGGGTGATATCACAAAACACATTCCTGCACTGAAGTTAGCGCAAAGCATTAGCTCTGGCGTACACCTCCCCGATCACCTCCTGCTTCTTCAACTTAAATCTAATTCGAGCAGGCAGAACATCCTTCCAACAAAAATGCAATGATAAAAATGCTTGCCCTATGGGTAATATCCAGAAAGCCACACAAAATAAATTAAAATAGTATAAAATATTATTGAATATTAAAGGCACATTTTAATAATCCTCAGAGAACATCAGAGTGCCTGACATGACTACTTGCCAAATTACACAGAATTTGATAATGATGGATATGAGCTAAGCTGGTGCTCTCTTGAAATTAGTAAATCTTAGTGTATTTGAATCAGCTGTTTTAAGTGCCACTTAAGTGTTGTGCTGTACATAAAAGAAATCACTCCTGTAGATCGTATGCCAACATTAAGAATCTTTAAGGTTGCATTTTATTACATGATAAAGTTCTATTTGTCCATATATTTAATATCCAAATTCTGCTTTACAGATACTTTACATCACCCAACATATTTATAATGTGCAGTTTAAAGTCATAATTGCAAAATCAAAGAATAAACAGATTCACATGCTTCAAAATTGTTATGGTTATGATTATTTCTACACCTACACCATTAATTGAAACTACTTTATTTAATTGTTAATTGAATGATGATTGTCAATCAACACAATAGATTTCTTGAAAAGATACAGAATTCAAATTTAGAACATACTTCTTATAAGTTCTACTTTTGAAATATAATATAATTTTACACTTAAAGTGGCATGTACCTTTCCCTTGTCAAATGCTATTTGGCACCATATACAGTAGAATTATTAGAAAAGTCAAGTTATAAAATCATTCAAAATTCTTAACAAATTAATGATGATATCAATGGTAAATGTATTCTTAGTATTTACAGTGCCTTGAAAAAGTATTCAGCCTCCACAACTATTTTTACATTTCACTCTCATTTTCTAAATTAAAAAATATTTAAGTAGGATTTTTTGAACTAATCTACAAAACATTGAGTATTATGTCAAATCAAAAGAAAAATACCAAAAACTGTCAATAATTTATTAAAAATTTAAATCCTATATTGTGAGCTTGTAAAAGTATTCATCCCCCTTTGTAATTACTAGGCTAAGTTTTCTCAGGTGCTATATATTACCTTACCAACTCACCCAATTTGTTGATGTAAAAAATTAGAGGATCACATATTTTCAATTAATTCATAAGAGTACATACCTCTTCTCTCTGTAAAGTCCAACATTATGATAAACTTTCAACAGAAGAAATCAAACTGAAGACAAAGCAGCATTCAACACAAGTCAGGGAAATGATAATCTAGAGGCACAATTTGGGAGAAGGGTGAAAGACGGTCTCAAAGGCATTGAACATACGTTGGAGCTCAGTGCAGTCCATCGTGAAACCACAGCCACACTGCCTAGGTCAGGTTGCCCCTCTAAGTGCAGTCACCGGAGAAGAATGACACCTGTAAGAGAAGCTGCCGTGATGCCAACAGTCACACTCAGTGAGCTGCGTAAGTCAGTGGGTGGAACTGGAGATAAAGTTCATGTCTCCACAATCTCTAAGGTCTTGCACAAAAAGGAAATTTATGGAAGAGTGGCAAGGAAGAAGCCCTGGTTGAAAATTATATATATATTCTTGCCCATAAAGACTTTGCAAAGCATCACTTAGAAGACACTATAAAGATGTGGAAGAAGGACTTGTAGATGGATGAGATGAAAGAAGAACTTTCTGACCTCAACACTAAGTGGTATTTGTGGCATAAATCTCTATTGCAAAGTATGGTGGAGGTAGCATCATGCTATGGGGATGCTTTTCAGCAGCAGGGACTGGAAATCTAGTCAGACTTGTTGGGATGATGAACGTTGCTAAATACAGAGAGATCCTGGATAAAAATCTGCTAGCCTCTGCCAGAAAGCTTAAACTGGGGAGGAAATTCATCTTTCAGCAGGAAAGCACACTGCCAGAGCAACAATGTGTGGTTTCAAGTGAAGAAAATTGATATTCTTGAGTGGTCCAGTCAGAGTCCTGACCTCCTGAGCATCTCAGGCAAGATCTCAAGATTGCTGTCCAACACCGCTCCCCAACTAACCTGGCACAGCTTGAACAATTTTGCAAGGAGTAATGGGTAAATCTTGTTCCATTATGTTGTGTAAAGTTAATAGAGACTTGTCCAAAAAGACAGCTGGCTGAAATAGCTGTGAGAGGTGGTTCAACTGAGCAAAGGATGGGGAGGGGGGCTGAATACTTTTGAACTGCGGACATTTCAGTTTTTGAATTTTTAGTTTTTCATTCTTTATAATTTTCCCTTTTTTTTTGGGCTCCAAAATTGATCAAAATCTCTAGTTGTAATAAAAGCCTTGGGGGCTGAATAACTACAAAGCACTGTATATTGATTATATTTTAACATCTTCTTGCTCTCAGTTTTGGTTTACAAACAGATCAAAAATTTACAACTTTGCATAATTATCTTATATCTGCTATAATATATTTCATAAGTACACTTGTTCCAAAATATGGTTATTATAAATCATTCAGGAAAACAATAAGTGACATTTTTCAATTTGTAAAGTATCTACCAATCTTCTTGAGATACAGATGTATAATTAGCTGGAAAAATGCCAACCTTTCCTTGGAGTTGTCCTTCCCACCAGTCAAAATGAGAATTAGTTTTGGATATCACTGTAATTACATCACCTGAATTGAAGCTTAGATCACCTGCTGCTTGTCCCTCAAAGGAATATATTGCTGTCACTGTTAAAGGTTTTTCCCATGGATTTTCTGTGAGACAGAAAATGAATATAAATACATTTACTTTTTTTAATAAACTTTTTTATTGAGTTTTCAAATAATTACAGAAATAAAAGAAAATATGAAAAGAAAATATATACCCTACCCCCCTCCCCTCTAACATCCCTATATAAAAAAGAAAGAAAGAAAGGAAAAAAAAGAGAGTGCCTGGATATCGGAAGATCCCCACATGCTCCATGGAGTTCGTAATAACTTTAGTATATATATTTATTTCTTTCCCCAAATAACCAATTATTTCATCTTCGGAGCACCTATATATTTAATCCTGTCTTTTGTAAATAAGGGCACCAAATTTTCAAAAATCTTTCATATTTATCTCTTAAATTGTAAGTAATTTTTTCAAGTGGAATTAAATACATTTACTTGAGCTGAACAGAGTTAGAAAATCCACAGTATATATTCTGTCATAATAGAAGATTGGGTAACTGGCAGGAAGCAAAGAGTGAGAATAAAGGGGCCTTTTATGGTTGGCTGCTAGTGACTAGTGGTATTTCGCAGGGTCAGTGTTGGGACTGCTTCTTTTCATGTTATACGTCACTGATTTGGATGATGGAATTGTGAATTCTAACCAAAATTATTTAAAAATTGTTGTGTTCTTTTCACATACACCTTAGGGTATTCACAAACACATTTGCAAACAAAGGACATACTGCACATGCATTCAAGGCCACAAGAAACACATTATTGGAATTAGCACAAATACAATACAGAAAGAAAACCAAAAGTCTACAGTAGTAGTAGTACAGAAATCATTCACTAAGCAGACCAATATCTGGAATGTTAGAAAGGAGCTACAGATCCGACAATCTTACACACAGCCTGTTTCCTCCCCTCTCTCTAATTCTGACTTGGTGTACTTGCCCTATCTTCTTAGTCCTAGCACTGGCCGTGACCAACCCCAAGACAAAACTCTCCCATTTGCAAAAGAAAGTGTCCCTTTTTATACCCTTCAAAATCCCTGGCACTAGTACTTCTCCATTCCCTGTGGTACCAGCTGCACCCCCTTATGACTTGAAGCCCAAACATGTTTTTCAACATTTTCCACTATTATGGCTGTAAGCATGCACTTCCTTGACTTTGCAGCCCTCGTGACTCACACATATTGTTAGCGAATTGTTGCAGTGTGTCCCACTGATACCTACAAATTATGGATTAGGAAGTAATTGCCTGGCTGAAAATGACTTCACTTTATAGTTCACTCCTTTACCC
Organism: Hypanus sabinus; assembly: GCF_030144855.1. NCBI lineage: Eukaryota > Metazoa > Chordata > Chondrichthyes > Myliobatiformes > Dasyatidae > Hypanus > Hypanus sabinus. The sequence goes on along the minus strand of NC_082715.1, from coordinate 67,276,170 downwards.
CCCTGGAAAGCTGGTTTTCTTTGGAAAATATTATGCTTTCTTTGATATTAACTTCATTGAAGCAGTTTGATACCCTCTGTTTCTCTCTAACGGTGAGACATTCCTATCTGCTAACAAAACTTAATGCTTTCTAATCCACTAGCTGCATTTGTCCATGACTTGTATGTAAGTATAAAAGCATCTTCACACTGAGAACACTTTCTCTTGAACTGTGTGCAGACTTTGAAGAATGCAAGCTTCGTGAGGAGTGTGAGCTTCAACAAGGTATCGTATGGTATGATTTTTTTGTTCCTTTTGTTAGAACATAGAACAGTAAAACACTGGACAGGCCATTTTGGCCAATGATGTGCCAATCTTGATGCCAACTTATCCAGTGTCCTTCTGAGTATCATCCAAATTCCTCCATTCCTTTCATATTCATGTGTCTACTAAAAACATCTTAAACATCACCAAACTGCCTGCTTCTTATACTTGCTCCTCAAATTGCCTTTAAATTTCCTCCCTCTAACCTTAAAAGCATGTTGTCTGATGTTTTGACACTTCTTTGCTGGGGAAAGAGTCTGACTGTTTCCCTTATCTATGCCTCTCATAATTAAAAATAAAAAACCTCTATCAGGTCTACACATATAAATGTTGGAGGAATGTTGCAGGTCAGACAGCAGCTATGGAAATGAAAAAAACAGTCAACATTTTGGACCGAGAGCCTTCTTCAGGACTGGAAATGAAGGGGGAAGATGCCAGAATAAAAAGGAGAGGGGAGGGGAAGGAGGACTAGCTAGAAGGTGGTAGGTTAAGTCAGTTAAGAGGGAAAGATAGAGGGCTGGAGAAGAAGGAATGTTAGAAGAGGAAAGTGGACCACAGGAGAAAGGGAAGAAGGAGGGGTACAAGAGGGAGGTGATAGGTAGGTGAGAAGAGGTAAAAGACCAGAGTGAGGAACAAAAGAAGAGGAAAGGAGGAAGGAAAAAAAATTACCAGAAGGAGAAATCAACAATCATGCTATTAGGTTGGAGGCTACCTAGATGGAATATGAGGTGGTGCTCCTCCACCCTGAGAGTGGACACATCATGACAAAAGAGGAGGCCATGGACCGACATGCCGGAACAGGAAAAGGGATAGGATATAAATAGTCGGTCACCAGGAAATTGCACTTCTGTGTATGGAGCGGATGTGCTGAACTAAGCAGTCCACTAGTTTATGTCAGGTCTCACCAATCCACGGGAGGCTGCATTGGGAGCACCAGATACAATAGGAGACCCCAACTGTCACTTGCAGGGATATGTGCCAGGAGGGATATTAGTGGGGAGGGATGAATGGACAAGGGAATCACAGAAGGGGTGATTACTAATATAAGTGGAGAGTGGGGGGACGTAAAGACTGTTGGTGGTAGGATCCTGTTGAAAATGGGAGAAGTTTCAGAGAGGATGCTGAAGCTCATTAGGTGGTAGGTAAGGAGAGGAACTCTGTCTGTTAAGGTGGCAGGAAGATGAGATGAAGGCACTGATGTCTGGGAAATGGAGGATATGCAGGTGAGAGCAGCATCAATGCTAAATGAAGGGGAATCCCATTCTTAAGGAGCAAGACATCTCTGATTCCTGGAAAGGAAAACCTCATTCTAAGAATAGATGCAGTGGAGATGAAGGAACTAAGAAAAGGGCATGGCATTTTTAAAGGAAACAAGGCGGAAAGAGGTATAGTCAAAATAGCCATGGGAGTCAGAAGGTTTATAAAAGATATTGCTAGACAGTTTGGCACCAGAAATGGAGACAGAAGGGTCATGAAAGGGGAGCGAGCTGTCAGAAATGGACCAGCTGAATTGAGGGGCACATGAAAGCTGGGGGCAAAATTGATGAAATTTATAGGCTCAGCATGTGTGCATGAAGCAGCACCAATGTAACAAACAATACAGCATCAATAATAAAATACACCATTGCCAAGGTAAAAGACAGAAGAAAAAATTGTTTGAAGGACAAGATCTGAAATCCAGCATGAAACTCATGGTCAAATGCTTTTGGTACTTACAGCAGGCACGTCAAAACACTGGAGAGTTTTCATCAACTCTGCAAAAGCTTCCAAATTTGATTGGAAATAGAAATGAACAAACAGTGCGCATAATCTCAAGCGAACATTCATTGGCAATTGGTTTATTAGACCATAAGATACAGGAGTATATACTGAGGTCCAACAAACTAGCCTACAGTTTCCTTTCTTCTGCCTCTCTCCCTTCTTGAAGAGTGGAGTGACATTTGTAATTTTCCAATCTTCTGGAACCATTCCTGAATCTAGTGACTCTTCAAAGATCATTACTAATGCCTCCACAATCTCTTCAGCCACATCTTTCAGAACCTGAGAGTGTACACCGTCTGGTCCAGGTGACTTATCTACTTTCAGACCTTTCAATTTTCCAAGTACCTTCTCTCTAGCTATGGTAATGAATTACATGTATCGAGATACAGTGAAAAACTGTTTGCAGGTAGATAAGTAAGGTGCAAGGTCCAATACAAAGCATACTGTGAGATCAAGAGTTCATCCTTATCCCGTAAGAGTTCCATTCAAGAGACATAACAGCAATACAAGAGGTCTGTTCAAAAGTCTTCATAGCACTGAACCCTAATTACACTTAATCCACATTTCCTCAGACTCTTGAAACAAATGGTCTATTCTGAACTCTATCATGTGAATAAATTAGCAGGTAGATGGAGGGAAAGATTGAAGGATGTTCCCAAAGTTTACTTAAATAAAATTGTTTCATTCCCACTATCTTTGGGGAACCCCTGACTCATGGCTGTTCAATATGAAGAAGATGCACTCAAGATACCACTGGGAATTTCAGGTCCATGCTCTGAAGCACAGTGTAAAGAGCAAAAGGGACATACCACCTCACAAATTACCCACACATTCCTCTGTCAAGTGCTTCTTTTCCAATCTGTGGTAAGAATCAGAAGTGCTACAGTAGCCAAATCAGTCACCTCAGAATCTGAAGGAGTGAAATGGAATTAGGCCATGCTCAGTCAGGAGGTAGCACAACAAAATATAATTCTTCAGGTTCCACAATAGGTATTCCTGTCTTAATATTGTACACCACCAAATATTAGTTGTAATATTGCACATGGCATTAATCAGGAAATTAGACATTCATGTAATGGGGTAATGGACTGGTACTAAACTGATCTATATACATTATATGTAGAATGATTAGGCAAATTAGCAGTAGAAAAGTAGAAGAAAAATATATTCCTAGTTCTATATGTTGAGAAACACATGAGGAAGAGCATTTTTTTAGATCTTATATTATGAACTAAAAAAAGTTTAATAAATGATCTCGTTCTAAAGAGGTCTTTAAGCAAAAGTGACCACATTCAACCACGGCATCAAAGATGCGTGCTGTTCCAACTCCCACCCCAGTTATGGAAAATCAGATCCTAAGTTCTCTCTGTTTCCAGGTAGACATTGAAACCTGAGCACCTGATATAGAAAGTTGCTCAGCCTTAGTCTGAGGAAATACAGTGCCTATAAAATGTATTCACTCCCCCTTTGGAAGTTTTCAAAGTGGATTTAATTTGGATTTACATTGAACAACAGCAAAAGACTCTTTCATGTTAAGGTGAAAGCAAATCTCTATGAAGTGATCTAAATTAATTACAAATATAAAACACAACCTAATTTATTGCATAAGGATTTGGCCCCTTTAATATGACAAACCAAATCATCACTGGTGCAGCCAATTGGTGACTGTAATAGAAGTACACAGTGGCATGCAAAATTAGGGCACACCTGGTCAAAATTGCTGTTACTGTGAATAGCTAAGTGAATAAAAGATGACTTGATTTCCAAAAGGCATAAAGTTGAAGGTAACACATTTCTTTAATATTTTAAGCAAGATTACCTTTTTTATTTCCATCTTTTACAGTTTCAAAATAACAAAAAAGGAATAGGGCCTAAAGCAAAAGGTTGGGCACCTGCATGGCCAGTACTTAGCAACACCCCATTTGGAAAGTATCACAGCTTGTGAACGCTTTCTGTAGCCAGCTAAGAGTCTTTCAATTCTCGTTTGGAGGATTTTCGCCAATTCTTCCTTGCAAAAGGCTTCTAGTTCTGTGAGAATCTTGGGCCGTCTTGCATGCACTGTTCTTTTGAGGTCTATCCACAGATTTTCGATGATGTTTAGGTCGGGGGACTCTGAGGGCCATGGCAAAATCTTCAGCTTGCACCTTGAGGTAGTCAATTGTGGATTTTGTGGTGTGTTTAGGATCATTATCCTGTTGTAGAAGCCATCCTCTTTTCAGCTTAAGCTTTTTTATAGACAGCGTGATGTTTGCTTCCAGAATTTGTTGGTATTTAATTGAATTCATTCTTCCCCCGTGCCACTGGCTTCAACACAAGCCCAAAGCATGATTGATCTGCCCCCGTGCTTAACAGGTCGAGAGGTGTTCTTTTCATGAAATTCAGCACCTTTTTTTTTCTCCAAACATACCTTTGCTCATTGCAGCCAAAAAGTTCTATTTTAACTTCCTCAGTCTACAGGACTTGTTTCCAAAATGCATCAGGCTTGTTTCTTTGCAAACTTCTGATGCTGAATTTTGTGGTGAGGACGCAGGAAAGGTTTTCTTCTGACGACGCTTCCATGAAGGTCATATTTATGCAGGTGTCGCTGCACAGTAGAACAGTGCACCAACACTCCAGAGTCTGCTAAATCTTCCTGAAGGTCTTTTGCAGTCAAACGGGTGTTTTGATTTGTCTTTCTAGCAATCCTATGAGCAGTTCTTGTGGAAGGTTTTCTTGGTCTTCCAGACCTTAACTTGACCACCACCGTTCCTGTTAACTGCCATTTCTTAATTACTTTACAAACTGAAGAAATGGCTACCTGAAAACACTTTGCTGTCTTCTTATAGCCTTCTCCTGCTTTGTAGGCATCATTTGGAGATCATTTCATCTTCTACTTACTTAACTATTCACAGTAACAGAAATTTTGACCGGGGTGCCCAAACCTTTGCATGCCACTGTATGTGTGTCTGGAAGTCTTCAAAAATCATTACTAATGCCTCCATGATGTCTTCAGCCACATCTTCAGAACCCTGGAGTGTACATCATCTGGTCCAGGTGACTTATCTACTTTCAGACCTCTCAGTTTCCCAAGAACTGGTGAGTCCTACAACTGCTGGTGAGTCAGTATCCACGCAAAAACTACACCATGAAGACAAAAGAACACTCCAAGCAACTATACAAAAGGGTTATTGAAAAGCAGAAGTCAGGATATGGTTACAAGAATATTTCCAAGTCACTGAATATCTCTTGGAATTCAGTAAAGTCAATCATCAAGAAATGGAAAGAATATGGCACAGCTGTAAATCTGCCTAAAGCAAGCAGTCCTTAGAAACTGAGTGACCGTGCAAGAAGGGGACTGGTGAGGAGGGCCACTGAGACCTATAACAACTCTGGAGGAGTTAGAAGCTTCAGTAGCTGAGAGGGGAGAGAACGTGCATACAACAACTGTTGCCTGGGAACTTCATAGTCGCAGCTTTATGGGAGAGTGGCAAAGAAAAACACTGTTGAAAAAGACTCACATGGAAACTTGGTTAGAGTTTGCCAGAAGGCATGTGGGAGACTCTGAAGTCAGCTGGAAGAAGGTTCTATGGTCTGATGAAACCAAAATTGAGGTTTTTGGCCATCAGATTAAATGTTGCTTGACATAAGCCAAACACCACACATCATCAAAAACACACCATCCCTACCATGAAGCATGGTGGTGGCTGAATCATGCTGCGAGGATGCTTCACTGCAGCTGACCCTGGAAGGCTTGTGAAGGTAGAGGGTAAAATGAATGCAGCAAAATACAGGGAAATGGTGGAGGAAAACGTGATTCAGTCTTCGAGAGAACTGTGACTTGGGAGATTTGTTTTCCAGTAAGACAATGACCCCAAGCGTCAAGCCAAAGTAGGCAGAATGGCTTAAAAATAACAGAATTAATGTCCTGAGTGGCCAAGTTAGAATCCAGATCTTACTCCAATTGAGAATTTGTGGCTGGGCTTGAAAAGGGCTGTTCACTCATGATCCCCTTGCAATCTTACAGAGCTTGAGCAGTTTAGTTAAGAAGAATGGGGGAAAATTGCAGTGCCCAGATGTGCAAAGCTGATGGACTCACAAACTCAAGGTTGTAATTATTGCCAAAGGTACGTCTGCTAAATACTTACTTGAAGGGGGTGAATACTTACACAATTATTTTGTGTTTTATATCTGTAGTTAATTTAAAACACTGTAGAGATCTGTTTTCACTTTGACACAAAGTGTCTTTTACTGTAGATCAGTATCAAAAAAAGCCGAATTAAACCCACTGTGATTCAATGTTACAAAACAATAAAACATGAAATCTTCCAAGTGGGAGGGAGGGGGGGGTCAATACTTTTTATAGGCACATTAGATGAGATCCTAAATGAATGTTAATACCCCTCCTCCCCTTCTTACCCCATCCCTGACATACTTAGTTGTTTGTTTTTTTCTCTGTTTCTGCCCATCACTCTGCCTGTTCTTCATCTCCCTCTTCCTTTCTTTCTCCTGAGGCCTCCTGTCCCATGATCCTTTCCCTTCTCCAGCTCTGTATCACTTTTGCCAATCACCTTTCCAGCTCTTAGCTTCATCTCACCCCCTCCGGTCTTCTCCTATCATTTCGCATTTCCCCCTCCCTCCACTACTTACAAATCTCTTAGTATCTTTCCCTTCAGTTAGTCCTGATGAAGGGTCTTGGCCCAAAACGTTGACAGTGCTTCTCCTTATAGATGCTGCCTGGCCTGCTGTGTTCCACCAGCAGTTTGTGTGTGTTGTTTGAATTTCCAGCATCTGCAGATTTCCTCGTGTTTGCGTTTTAAGTCAGTGGGCTAGTCCATATTCAAGAACTCAATCTAAATGAGTATGCCACATTTGACACAGACTTCAATAGTGATTAGAGGACTGTGCATCAAAGAAGCCTATGCAAGTATTCCCCAACTGGAAGTCGCAGAACTGAATTTCAGGAGACTGAGAAATACACTGTCTCCTGAAATTCAGTTCTGAAGCTTTCAAGTTGGGTGATTGTGAGCTATACAGGAAATCTAGGTTTGACTTTCTCAAAGCCCTTGGGGATACAAGAGTCAATATCAGACCAAGCTTGAGCTTCAGACTAGCCACATAAACACATTGTGATTGTGGCCTAGTTTGTGTGCATTAATGGACTACCAAGCCTAATTAGGCAGTATCACAGGAAATAAGGCTACCGAAAATTGTAAAATTTCAGAGTTCATATCAATGGATTGTAGACTACTCAGGTAAAGCATAAGGTGCTATTTCTCTGGTTTACCACTGGACAATGGAGAAAGCTGAGTAGGCAGGTCAATGTGGAAATGGGAAGGAGAATAGAAATGACATGCAACTGGGAGCTTGGGATGGCCATCACAGAACACTGCAAACTGGGCATCTCATCCGGGCTTGCCCCCCCTGCTATAAAGAAGGCTGATTGAGTGCATCAACGTAGGTTGGAGGAGGTGCATAGCGTATGACTTCTTGCATAGAGTAATTAGGCCAAATGAATGATGTATGCAATTTAAATAATTGCTTCTTAGCTTTATTCTTAGCATTTTAAAGTTCTGTTAGGTACATCTACAGCATATTTAGATTTGGTGTCAAGTTAATACAGATGCATCTAATTATTTCACCTCTAAGTTATTCTTAAGATCACATACAGAATTGATTTTCTTAAATGACATCCAGCAGGCAAGAATTAGCTTTAGAAAACAATCCAGATGGGGAGGAAAATTGTTTTTTTTAAACAGATGTTGAAATGTTTCAATCAGATTAATTCCACAAGGACAAATTTTGACATTTTTACTGCTTCAGTGTTGGCTGCAATAAAGATCCCCATGAATTAGACCTGAAATTCTTGACTGTAGTTAGAACTAACTTCACATTATGCACTACTTTCATTAATATTTATTTTGAAACTCAAAATCGGCTGGTATGCATGCATGAATCTGTCATTTCACTCAAGTGGATATAAAAATCACATGGAAATACTGTTTTCAATTTATATTTAAAGTACACACATATATCAAGTTTGAAATTTTTACTTACAAAACCTAACAGTATAAAATTATGAGAAGCATAGGTAGTCAGAGCCATTGTTCCAAAGTGATATTGTCAAATATTAGAGCGCACAGCCTTAAAGTGAGAGGGGCATGTCTAAATGAGATTTATGGGAAGATTTTTTTTTGCACAATGGTAGGTGCCTGGAACATGCTGTAGGGGGAGGTAGTTGAAGCAGATACAATGGCAACGTTGAAAAGACACTTAGGCAGATGTGGGCATGCAGGAGATGGATGGATAGAAATCACATACAGGCAGGTGAGATTAGTTTAATATGGTAAGCACAGACATCGTGAACTGGAAGGCCTTTTCCTGTTCTGTGCTACTCTATGTTCAATAAAAGGAAACAATATACCTCCAGTGCCCTCTAGTTTTGCTTTGTTAAGCCAGGTTACAAAGGACAGCAGCAATTACTTTGAAGACAGTAGCATTTCAGACTTAGCCACTCAGCTACTTGACCTCTCGGGATGTCATGACTGGCCGATATCCAACATGCCAAGGGTGCGGCCTAAGAGTTTGGCTTGCCACTGGAGGCTCTGGATGGATCGAAGGTCGGTGTCCCAACAGACCGGTGTGTCATGGGAGTTGGAAGATCTTTGGCTGTGTGCCCAGAAACCTGAGATCTTGGGCACAGAGCTTGGAAAAAACAACACAACGGACTTTTAACGTCATAAACCAGTGAGTTGTTTGTTAAGTCTCCCCTCTTGCTGTGAAACGGAGACATCGCTTTCTCCCTTATTAGGGAGAGAGAGAACCTGTGGTATGTTGAATACAGGGTGAACGTGTAGTCTTTGCAGTACTGCAAGTGTGTGTCTCTGCTGTTCCTTTTGCTGCACGCTTGAGTGCTCGGTGACAGGTAAAGATGCTTTTTTTTGCTGGTGGGGGGAGGGAGTTTCGTGCTTGCTGCCAATTACACGTGGGAGGGAGGGGAGCTGGGGGGGGACTTTGGGGTTCTAACATTTAACTGTCATTCATTCTTTGGGGCACTACTCTGTTTTCATGGATGGTTGCGAAGAAAAAGCATTTCATGATGTTCATGTATATTATATACATTTCTCTGACATTAAATGTACCTTTGAAACCTTTGAAAAGACTTTTATTAACTTCTTACTGCATATTTTCAGTCGTCACTTTTTGCCTCAATGGTATACAGGTTTCCCCCACTATTTGAAGGTAGAGCGTTCCTATGAAACGGTTCGTAAGCCGGAATGTCATAAAGAAGCAATTACCATTTATTTATATGGGAAATATTGGAAGGTACTTAACACAAACAGCTAGCATAGTCGTGCACAGCAGGTGCACACAGAAGCAAATGACCACTAGTCTATAGATATCAAAGTTTAATGTGAAAGTACATTAATGTCAACATACACAACCCTGAGATTCATTTTCTTATGGACATGCTCAGTAAATATATAAAAATGCCATAATAGAATCAAAGAAAGACCAGCCGAAGTTGGCCATTCAACCAGCGTGCAAAAGACAACAAACTGTGCAAATACAAAAAGAAATAATAATAATAATAATAAACAATACATAAGAAGAACATGAAATGAATAGTACTTGAAAGTGAGTTCATTGATTGTGAGATAGGTCAAGTGAAGTTGAGTAAAGTTCTTTTTTTTTCAATCTTTTTATTAAATTTCATATAAAAAAAAACAACACATAATAATGAATAGATTACAAATTCAATAAACTTGAAATTACATTAGTAATAGGATAATAATATCCTATTAAACATCAATCAACAAAAGGTACATAAATCAATCAAGTCTATATAAATATATATGAAAAAAAAACAAAAATAATCATCAAAAAAGAAAAAAAAAATTGAAATTATATATGAGAAAAAATATATATTGAAAAAAATACTAAACTAAACTAACATGGGCAATAATAGCACTTTATAAATATATGAAGGTGTCAAGAAAAGAACTCCGGAACTCCATACCTGAACAAGGATAAGAGTAAGGTTATCCCCTTTGGTTCAACAGTATGATGGTTGAGGGGTAGTAATCATTCCTGGACCTGACGGTATAAGTCTTGAGGCTCCTGTACTTTCTTCCTGAGGGCAGCAATGAGCATGTTCTTGGTGGCATGGGTCACTGACGATGGATGTTGCTTTCCTGCGACAACGTTTTGTATAGATTTGCTCAATGGTGGGAAGGACTTTACCCGTGACAGTCTGGGCCGTATCCACTTCTTCTCATAGGATCTTCCCTGCCAGGCTATGATACAGCCAGTCAACATTCTCTCCATTACACATTTATAGAAGATTGTCAAAGTTTTAGATGTCATGCTCAATCTTTGTAAAGTCCTAGGGAAGTAAAGGTGCTGCTGTGCTTTCTTTGCAATTGCATTTATTGTGCTTGGCCCAGGACAGGTCCTTCAAAATATTAACACTGAGGAATTTAAAGTTGCTGACCCTCTCCACCTCTGATACTTCAATAAGGACTGGCTTAAGGACTTCTGATTTCCTCCTTCTGAAATAAATAATCAGTTCCTTGGTCTTGCTGACATTGAGTAAGAGGTTGTTGATGTGGCGCCACTCAGCCAGATTTTCAATCTCCCTCCTATATGCTGATTCATTACCATCTTTGATTTGACCTTCAACAGTGGTATCATCAGCAAACTTGAATACGGCATTGGAGCTTTCTTTAGCCACACAATTCTAAGTGTAAAGCAAGTAAAGCAGGTGGCTAAGCTTACAGCCTTGTGGCACACCTGTGCTGATGTACATTGTGGAGGAGATGTTGTTGCCAATCTGAATTGACTGAGGTTTCAAGTGAGGAAATAGAGGATTCAATTGTGCAAGGAGGTATTGAGGCCAAGGTCTAGAAGCTTATCAATAAGTTTTGAGTGGATTATGATATTGAATGCTGAGCTGTCGTTGATAAAAGAACATGCTGATTTATGCATTTTTGGGGTCCAGATGTTCCAGGGTTGAGCGAAGAGCCAGTGAGAAGGCATCTGCTCTGGACCTGTTGCTCAGTTTTGCAAATTGGAGTGGATCCAAGGTGCCTCTCAGGCATGTGCTGATAGGTTTGGTTCTCACTGTGGACAGTAGTCTTTGACACAGGTTACCACATTCTTCTTAGGCACCAGTATAAATGAAACAGGTGGCTACTTCAGACTGCCAAAGCAACAAGTTAAAGATCTCAGTGCTTTAGTATTTGGCCAGGTACCCTGTCTGGGATGGATGATTGTTGTGGGTTCACCATCCTTAAGGCTGCTCACACATCAGCCTCAGTGGCTGAAATAACAGGATCATCAGGAGCTATGGGAGTGATGGTCAAAGCAAACATAGAAGGCACTGAGCTCATCAGGAAGCAAAGCCCTGTTGTTGCCGATGTCGCTTTATAAGAGGTGATAATATTCAAGCCCTGCCACAACTGTCAAGCATTTTTAGTTGATCCAAGTTTAGTCCGTTATTGCCACTTTGCTTGTTGATGGCTTTCCAGAGATTGTATCTGGACCTCTGATTGTGCTCTCAGCACATTGTAGATCTCATGGTTCATCCAGGGCTTCTGGTTGGGAAAGACTCTGAATGATTTTCTTGTTTTAATAAAGTCTGTGACGATTGTTTTAATAAAGTGGAGTATTCAACAGATCCACAGGTGACTCCTTAGACATAGCCAGGTCCACCAAACCAAAGCAATCCCATACCCACTCCTCTGCCTCCTGCACCGCCGCTTTGTTGTCTTAGGCTACATCCACACTACACCAGATAAATCCGTAACCAAAGCTTTTTTTCTTCGTTTTTACCCTCCGTCCACACTAAAACGGCGTTTTCGTCCCCCGAAACCAGAGCTTTTCAGAAACGTTTTCCAGGGTGGGTATTTTTGAAAACGTCGCTTGGGCAGATCAGTGTAGACGGGGTAACCGGAGACTTCTGAAAAAGCTATCAGACGGCAGCTCGCTATTTCATTGTTTTCTTGAACAGAACCTAACAATTTCAGAACAGACGGCAACGAGACTGAAGCCAGAAGAGTTAGAAACATACTCACCAAATACTTTGAACCAGAGCTTACTGAATTAATAGAAACATCGAAAATAGGTGCAGGAGTAGGCCATTTAGCCCTTCAAGCCTGCACCGCCATTCAGTATGATCATGGCTGATCATCCAACTCAGAACCCTGTACCTGCTTTCTCTCCCTACCCCAATCCCTTTAGCCACAAGGGCCATATCTAACTTCCTCTTAAATATAGCCAATGAACTGGCCTCAACTGTTTCCTGTGGCAGAGAATTCCATAGATTCACCAGTCTCTGTGTGAAGAAGTTTTTCCTCGTCTCGGTCCCAAAAGGCTTCCCCTTTATTCTTAAACTGTGACCCCTCGTTAGGGCCTTCCCCAACATCAGAAACAATCTTCCTGCATCTAGCCTGTCCAATCCCTTTAGAATTTTATACGTTTCAATAAGATCCCCCCTCAATCTTCTAAATTCCAGTGAGTACAAGCCGAGTCGATCCAGTCTTTCTCCATATGAAAGTCCTGCCATCCCAGGAATCAATCTGGTGAACCTTCTCTGTACTCCCTCTATGGCAAGAATGTCTTTCCTCAGATTAGGGGACCAAAACTGCACACAATATTCTAGGTGCGGTCAATACAGCAATCAATTTCAATACAGCAATCTTTCCCTCGGGTCCTCAATTTTGTTCTCCAGGTACTGCACATTTGCTAGCAAGATGCTAGATAGAGGGGGCCTCATCTCTCTGCATTTTTGCCTGGCTTGGACCCCCACCTCTGGTTTTGCTTCCTCCACTGTGATGAACTTTCCTCCACTTTAAGGTGCCATACTTCCTTAGTCCGCCAAATCGTTCAGAAGATCTTGAAATCTGTAGATCATTAAGTTGATTAAAAAGCACATTGCTTAAAGGGAAATTATGTGCTGCAAATTGCAGTGAGAATAATTCAAAAGATCTCCATTGTAATGAAACTGCTCCATTTTGGCTTTAACACCAAACATCAGCCTACAAGACTTGGAATAGAGAAATTAACACTTCCTTAGATGCTGGCCGAGAGCACTAATGCTGCCTAATTTAAGACAGGAATCAATGTCAAGTATACAAGAGTACTAAGGAAGGAAAAACAAGGAATTATCTTGGCTACATTTCATCCCAGAAATTCTTGCTCACTACCTACCAACAACTTTGGATGTGGAAAGAAACTAATGTTACCAGAGAAAACCACAGGTAGAAAGTATAAACTCCATGTAGATAGCACTGGAGGTTATGACTGAACTTGGGTCACTGGATCTATTCAGCAGCAATTCTGTTAATTGCACTGCTGTGTTGCCTTACGTAATCAGTATTTGAAAATGGCACTGAGGTGACAAGCCAAGATCGTTTTGAATGGCTGAGCTGCCGAGAAGGGCTTAATGGTTTAGTCTTGCTTCTTTGATGTGTTCTTAACTAAAATTTTATGTTCACTTAAGAGCCTAGGTAGAATCCAGACTTGGTAATTCATGTGAAAGAGAATTAAGAGGTAAAATCAACACTGGTTGGAAGTGCTAATGCTCAAATATGCATTGCCTTTCATTTCCTTAAATAATGGTACCTGCTGGCGAGCATATGACAGTATCATTGGAAGCTACAAATGGTAGCCTCAGCTAGCTGACCCATAAACATATTCATATTTTCTTACAACACAGAAGGAAGCTAGAGTCATAGGACAATAGGTGGTGCAAATAGTAGATCTATAGCATTGCCATGTCAGAGACCCATGTTAAATCCTTATCAAGGATGCTGTCTGCATGGAATTTCTATGCCTTGCATGTAACCACCTGGGTTTCCTCCAGGTGCTCCAGTTACCTCCCACATTCCAACACTTGCAGACTGGTAGCTCATTGATGAAGTGCTTCAAGAGGCTGATCATCTCCTGCCTCCCAGACAGCTTTGACCCACTGAATTTGCTAAAAGGTGTATCAGGTGCATGATGGACACCATCTCCCTAGTCCTACACTCATCCTTGGAGTACTTGGTCATAAAGACACTTACTGTATGTTTGACTATTGGTTATTGATTACAGCTCCACATTCAACTCTCTAGTTCCATGCAAAAACATTTCCAAATTCCTTGATGTGGGACCTAACATCACAAATAGCCTGTCTGGTCAAACCATATAGATACTGTGGCCAAGAAAACACACCAGCCAGGGTGATAATCACTCCTGGGAACTTGAAGTTATCAACCTCTGAACCTCAGCACCACTGAGGTAAACAGGAGATTGACCACCACCCTCCTTCCTGAAGTCAATAACCAGCTCTCCTGTTTTACTGACAATGAGGGATTAGTTGCTGTCATGATACCTTGTCACTAGGCTTATTATCTCCCTCATTTACTCTGATTTTCTTATTTGAGATACAGCCCACTACAGTGATATAATCTGCAAATGTGTAAATGAAGTTACAGCAGAACCAGCTGATACAGTATGAATGTATAGGCAGTTCAGGCATTTCCAGCTGGAACTTTTTAAATGTTAAAGAGATTGATAATTTCAATAATTAAGACCTACTCTCGTCATTAACTCTATTGTAAAGGTGAACCAAAAATAGAAGTCGTTATTAAGCTACCTCACAAGGTTCAAAGGACAATTTGATTCATTTAGGCATACGTACATATTTAAAACTTGTTTTCTGTAAGATTTAACTTACCTGATCGGTAGCTTGGTAGACGTGGATAAAGATTGCCGTTGGAATTTGGCTCCACTTTGAATCAAGGAAAGAAAACATTAGACCATAAGACATCAGAGCAGAATTAGGGTATTTGGCTCATCGAGTCTACTATGCCATTCCATCATGGCTGATTTATTATCCTTCTCAACTCCATTCCCCTGTCTTCTCAAGTAACCTTTGACATTCTGACTAATCAAGAATCTATTAGCCTCTATTTTAAAAATACTTAATAACTTGGCTTCCACAGCCATCCGTGACAATGAATTCTGCATGTTCACCACCTTCTGGCTCAAGAAATTCCCCCTCATTGCTGTTAAAAATGGACATCTCTCTATTCTGAGGTTGTGCCAAAACTCACACACTATAGGAAACATCCTCTCCACATCCACTCTACAGAGGCCTTTCAATATTTGATAGGTTTTAATGAGATCCCCACCTTAGTATTCTAACTCCAGCAAGTTCAGGCCCACAGTTGTCAAATGCTCCACAAGCGTTAACCCTTTCATTCCTGCAATAATTCTTGTGAACCTCCTCTGGATCCTCTCTAATGCCAGCACATAATTTCTCAGATAAAGAGCCCAAAACTGTTCACAGTACTCCAATGCAGTCCAAACAAAGCCTTATAAAGTGTCAGCATTGCATCCTTGCTACTAAATTCTAGTCCACTCAAAATGAATGTGACATTGCATTTGCCTTCCCTACCACTGTCTCAATCTGAAAGTTTAGCTTTACGGAATCCTGCACAAGGACTCCCAAGCCCCTTTGCACCTCTGATTTTTGAATTTTCTCCATTTAGAAAATGGCCAACATCTTTATTCTGTTGACCAAAATGCATGACCAAACACTTGCCTACAATATATTCCATCCGTCACCTTTTTGCCCATTCTTCCAATCTGTTTCAGTCCTTCTACAGGCACTAATTCCTCAACATTACCGATCACTCCACATACCTTTGTATCTTCTGCAAATTCCATCATCCAAATCGTTGACATATAATGTGAACAGAAGCGGTTCCAATAGAAATCTCTGCAGAAATCACTAGTCACTGGCAGCCAACCAGAAGAGCCTCCGTTTATTCCTACTCTTTACCTCCTGCCAGTCAGCCCATGTTTTATCCATGCTAGTGTCTTTCCTTTAATACCATGGGTTCCCATCTTGTTAAGCACCCTCGTGTGTGGTACCTTGTGAAAGACCTTCTGAAAATCCAAAGAAATGACATCCACTGACTCTCCTTTGTCCATCCTGTATGTTATTTCCTCAAAGAATTCCAACAGATTTGTCAGGCTGGATTTCCACTTAAGGAAACCATGTTGACTTTGGCCTACTTTATCATGTCCCTCCAAGTAGTCGAAAACCTCATCCTAAATAATTAAATCCAACACCTTCTGAAACACTGAAGTGAGGCCAGCTGCCCTATAATTTCCCTTCTTCTGCCTCCCTCCATTCTTAAAAGAGTGTAGTGACATTTGCAACTGTCCAGTCTCCTAGAACAACTCCAGAATTAGTGATTCTTGTATGATCATTACTAATGCCTCCATAATCACTTCAGCTACCTTTCAGAACACTGGGTTGTATTCTATCTGGCCCAGGTGACTTACCTACTCTTCGGAACTTTCAGCTTCCGAAGTACCTTCTCCTTAGTTAATAGCAACAACACTAACTTGCACTTCCTGATATTCTCAAATATCTGGCATAGTGCCAGAATCTTCCACAGTGACACCTGCTCCAAAATACTTGTTAAGTTTGTCTGCCATTTCTCTGTCCCCCATTACTACCTCTCAAGCATCATTTTTCCAGCGGTTCAATATTCACTCTCATTCTTTTATTCATTATATATCTGAAAAAAAACGTTTGACATCCTCTTTTATATTACTGGCTAGCTTCCCTTCATAATTATTCTTTTCCCTCATTATTACTTTTTAGTTTCCTTCTACTGGCTTTTAAAAGATCCCTAAACCTCAAACTTCCCACTAATTGGAGATGACAATGCTGTCATCTACTGGCTGAACAGAGCTACTCCCATTTGGATAAGCAGGGCAACACTGTGAGGATCATGTTTTTTTCATTTCTCAAATGCTTTCAATACCATATAGCCCTCATTACTGGGGGATAAGCTCCATTCAATGCAGGTTGGCAGTTCCATTGTATCCTGGATAATGGAATATGTGACTGGCAGACCACAGTATGTGAGGCTTCAGAGCAGTGAGTCAGACATGGCTATAAGCAGCACTGGGGCCCCACAGGGGACTGTACTGGCTCCCTTCTTGTTTCCCCTGTATACACCAGACTTCAGGTACAACACTGAGTTATGTCATCTGCAGAAATTCTCTGATGACTCAGCAATAGTTGGGAAGATAATGGAGGACTATGTCAAATAGTGCAAGCTGAATCATCGACAGCTCAACATTAGTAAGACAAAGGAGATGGTGATAGACTTTAGGAAGACTAAGCCTGCAATGCTCCCTGTTACTATTGGTGTTGAGGACATGGATGTAGTGATGACCTACAAGTACCTGGGGGTGCACCTGGATGACAGACTTGAATGGAGCACCAACACAGAGGCTGTGTACAAGAAAGGCCAGAGTCGTCTCTACTTCCAGAGAAGACTGAGGTCTTTTGGAGTATGCAAGCCTCTCCTTTCTGTTTTTTACATCTTTTTTAATCCATTCAATATACATACACTGTAATTGATTTACTTACTTACTTATTATTATTTTATTTAATTATTATTTTTTTTCTCTTCTAGATTATGTATTGTATTGAACTGCTGCTGCTAAGTTAACAAATTTCACAGCACACTTCCGTGATAATAAACCTGATTCTGATTCTGACCTAATCCTGTTGAGCTAAAAACTAACCAAAGCCCGATTCCCTATAATATTGCATCAACAAAAATATTATAATGTCACATTTCCAAAGATATTAATTAGAAAAGGAATTTTCACACAAATGCAGCATTTAATTTTTGATTTTATATTGAGACCATCTTTTGTAGCACAGAATGTGAGATTGGAATCAACTCCCCACTTGTCTCACTCAATAAAGGCACGTCGAAAAATAATGTACTAAAGCAATACTCATACACATACCTCCTACCCTTCCATTCACTGATGTTTGGGTACGCAATGATCTAGGTGAGTATCTTTCTGGTTCTTTGACCTGTATAATAAAAAAAGTACAATTATGCAGAATGAACAAATACATATATGCCTTCATCATCAAAATTTAAGGTCCAGGCAGTCAAGTCAAGCAACACTTAAATATATATTCAGGACTCATTATTCTTGAAGGATAGCACACACACTTCGTGTGGATTACTTAAAATAGTGCAGATAGCACGAAGGTCACTAGCAATGATATTGACATATAATCCATGAATCTTACAATTTTATGTAATACTTAGCTTGTAAATTTCAGCCTGCACACTTCAGCAGTTGTCAACTGATGATGTGGTGCAGTCCGAAAACCAAAAGCTACGCTCAAAGTCTACTATCATTCTTCAACCAAGTATCCTTTTTTATTCTAATTAGCAGTCAAAATTTAAGACCTTCTTTAACAAACTAAAGACCTGCTGAGGCAAATGGGTGAGAGGGTAATTGATTAGTTATTTCTGAGTTTTTTCATCTAGTGCCAGATTCAGTACTAATTTATCAGTCATCTCATTATAGATAGTTCCACTGAATGGGATAAAGGAGGTATAGAAATCAAATCTACACGCAACAGAGCTACTGGTAATCTGAGATCATAATAGAAAGCAACACCCAGAATAGAAGGTTCAGTAGAAGAACCACAATACACTTGAGAAGATTGCACTTTTTTGGGGGGGGTGTCCATTGAAGATAGGACATTTAACACAAAAGGAAACACTGTGGAGGGAACTGAGGAACCAAGGGGCGAAGATTATCAACTTTAAGATGGCAGCACAGGTAGAAACGTTAATGAAGAAGGTATTTGGGATGTTTGTCTTCATTAGCCAGGGCACAGAGTAGGAAACTCTCTGCACTACTTTATAGAACATTGGTCAATATCGAGCTCCCGGTCGATACCATCAAAAGGAGGGAAGGCAATTTATCTATTCAATCTCCGGGGACGGTTACATCAATTGACTGTGTTTCAATCCAAAACAGAACATATACTCAATGGCCACTTTATTAAGTACACCCATATGCCTGCTTGTTAATGTAAATATCTAATCAGCCAATCATGTGGCAGCAACTCAATGCTTAAAAGCATGCAGACGTGGTCAAGTTGTTGTTCAGACCACACATCAGAATAGGGAAGAAATGTGATCAAAGTGACTTTAACCACTGAATGATTTAATGATGCCAGATGGGGCGATCTCAGAAACTGCTGATCTCTTAGGACTTTCACACCCAAGTCTCTAGAGTTTACAGAGAAAGGTGTGAGAGACAAAAAAGACGTGGCATTTCTATGGCTAAAAAAGCCTTATTAATAAGTGCATGGCCAGGAGCATAGGAGAATGGCCAGACTGGTTCAAGCTGACAGCAAGGCCACCATAAATCAAATAACCATGCTTTCACAGTGGTATGCATAAGAACTGCTCCAAATGCACATGTTGAACCTTGAAGTGGAAGCACTACAGCTGCAGAAGACCATGAATGTACACAGTCAAGTACAGGAGGTACCTAGTAAAGTGGCCACCGAGTACAAGTAATACTCATTTTCCACAGAGCACTTTACGAAATCCCAAGGACTCACACTGATTATTATGGAAGCAATTTTGATCACTATACTTCATTGTTTAATATAAATAGGAAAACATTTTAAAGCTTTCTTAAGCTTTTAATAATTGGGGATTTTTAACAATTTATTTTGAATTTACTCCTAAAATACTATGTCATTTTTATTCTTGATTCTACATTATATATCAGAAAATTTGTTTCCAACTGTAATTTTCATAAGTGGAGTATATAATAAAATTGTTAGAATGAGGTTACATTTACCAAGGGAGTTTGAACAGCAGAGATATGAATGTTTGTAAAAATAACTTGCAGAAACCAAATTCGTTTGGTTAGTGCATGAAAAGACTTTAAAGTATTTGCCCAAGGTGATTAAAAAAAATGACATAAGATGCAAAGAAGGCAACATGCAAAGATCTTTTAATGAATTCTTTACCCTGATTCTGGTAACTGAAAAGCAGTTTGAAAGAGCCTGAATTGTAACAAAAATATAAATTTTATATATAAAATAAGACGAACCCTTGTTTGTACTTTTGCTACTTTTTGCTTGATTCCATGTGGTTCTTCCTTTAGGTACTGTTCAGTGAAATTGTTCAGTACTTCATATAGCTCTTGGGTTACATCTGGAGGCTCGACATCTCCAAGTAAAATTGAACTTGCTCTGATGTCCTGGCAGTAAAATCTATTTAAACACAGTTTTTAGAAAATTAATGTTTTCAAAACTAAAGGAATGCCGTCCATTATACGCTATTGGTCCAATATTTTAATTCAGAATAAACATGAAGCTATTTTATATTAAGAAAGTAATCTAAAGTTCAAGTAGAACATAAAACACCACAGTACAGTAAGGCTCTTCAGCCCACTATTTTGTGCTAACTCTATAATCTACTCTAAGATCAATTTAACCCTTCCCTCCAACATAGCCCTCCATTTTTCTATCATCCATGTGCCCATCTATGAGTTTCTTAATGTATCTGACTGTACCACCATCCTTGGCAGGATGTTCCATGTATGCACTACCTTCTGTGTGAAAAAAATACACCTCTGACATCCTCCCTTCACTTTGCTCCAACGTAAAACTACCCCCCTCATATTAGCTATTCGCACCCTGGGAAAAAGTCTCTGGCTATCTACTTGATCTATGACACTTACCATTTTGTAAAACTCTTGTCAAGTCACCTCTCATCTTCCTTCCCTCCAAAGAAAAAAGCTGGCTCACTTAACCTATCCTCATAAAACTCTAATCCAGGCAGCATCCAGGTAAATCATCTCTGTACTCTCTCTAAAGCTTCCACCTCCTTCCTATAAAGAGGCAACCAGAATTGAATGCAATATTACAAGCGTGGTCTAAGCATGGTTCTACAGAGCTGCAACATAATTTCATGGCTCTTGAGCTCAAACTCCAGACTAAGGAAGACCATTACACTATACACTTTTTATAACCCTATCAACCCGCAGCAACTTTGAGGGGGGGTTCATGGATGTGAAACCCAAGATCCTTCTGTTCCTCCACATTGCTAAGAATCCTGCCATTAACCCTGTATTCTGCCTTCAAATTTTTCACGACCTGGAACCTAAGGTCAAAGCAGGCTCAAAGATGATGACCTGGAATCTGAGCTTCAAACACTGCAGTACATCGGGAAGGGAGAGAATTACCTGGATGCTCTGTTTCAGGCGGTAGTCATGCCCATTAGATTAACTGCCTCAAGTTCGGTCTGTGGTCAAGGACAAGAGGGCGTGACTGCAAGTGAGGTGGGTTATAGGATCCAAGACAGTTCTGGAGGAGCCTGAGCCCTTGAGCTTGTCCAACAGGTCTGAGATTCTTGCTCCCTGAGTGGAGGCTGTGGGAATGATAAGCACTGTAGTTCAGGAAACCATTCAAGAGAGGGAAAAGAAGAGAAATATAGTCATAATTGGGGATAGTATAGTCAGGGGAATAGACAGAGTTCTCTGTTGCGAGAATAGAGTATCCTGAAGGCTGCGTTGCCTGCCTGGTGCCTGGGTTTGGGACATTTGACCTGCAGAGGAATTTGCAGTGGGAGGGAAAAGATCAAGTTGTTGAGGTCTGTGTCGGTACCAGTGACATCGAAAGAACGAGGAAAGAGGTTCTGCTGAGGGAATTTGAGCAGCTAGGGACTAAATTAAAAAGCAGAATCAAAAAGGTGGTAATCTCTGGCGCTGTGGATAGGACTTTAAACTAAATAGAACGGGGTGGGTTCAACAGACTGGAGAGGTATGGATAAAGTAAAAAAGAAAAGTGTGGGTAAAGACAAAGAAAAAGCAAAGGATAAACAAGAGAAAAATAAGAGTGGAGAGAAGAAAAGTTAAGTGCAAAAGATTACAAGATTTTAAAACCACGAGTGTAAGGGCACTTTATTTGAATGCCTGTAGTATTTGAAACAACGTCAGTGAACTTGTGGCACAAAACTACAAAGAGGTATGATTTAGTGGCCATTACAGAGAGGTGAAGAGGATTGGGAATTAAATATCCAAGGATATCAGGTAATACGAAAGGATAGGCAGGAAGGTAATGGAGGCGGGGTAGCGCTCTTAATTAAAGGGGAGGTCAGGGCAACAGTGAGAGACGATATACGGAGCAGAATGCTGAATCCATCTGGATAGAGATTAGGAGTAGTAAAGGGAAAAGAAAAGTCACTCGTGGGGGGTTATCTATCAGCCACTGAATAATAACATGACAGTGGCACAGGCAATAAACAGAAATAGCTGAGGCATGTAAGAATGGAACAGCCATTATCTTGGGGAACTTTAACTTGCACATAGATTGGGTGGATCAAGTTGGTCGAGGCAGTCTTGAGGAGAACTTCATAGAATGTATCCATGATGGCTTTCTTGAACAACATGTTACTCAACCTACAAGGGAACGTGCTAGCCTATATCTGGTCCTGTGCAATGAGACAGGTAAAATTATTTATCGGGTAGTTAGGGATCCTCTCAGAAATAGTGTCCGCAGTATGATTGAATTTCTCTTACAAATGGAGGGTGCAATAGTCCAATCTAAAACCAGTGTATTTTGCCTAAATAATGAAGACTACAATGGGATGAGGGAGGATTTGGCCAGTGTAGACTGGGAACACAGGCTATATGGTGGGACAATAGAGGAACAGTAGAAGACCTTCAAAGAGATTTTTCACTGTGCTCAACAAAAGTATATTCCAGTTAAAAGCAAGGACAGGAAGGGTGGGGAGAGCCAGCTTTTGGTAACTAAGGAAGTAAAAGAAGGCATCAAAGTAAAAGCTTGTGCATACAAAGCCGCCAAGAGTAGTGGGAAACTGGAAGATTGGGACAGCTTTAAAAAGCAACAAAGAATCACTAAGTGAGCAATACAAAAAGCGATGCTAGATTATGAAAGTAAACTAGCACAAAATAGAAAAATGGATAGTGAAAGCTTTTATAATTATATAAAGCGGTAAAGGGTGGTTAAAGTGATCGTAGGTTTCTTGGGGGACAATTAGGGGGAATTGATATTGGGTAATGAGGAAGTGGCAGAGGCTTTGAATAACTATTTTGTGTGAGTCTTCACAGTGGAGGACACGTTTAACGTGCCAAAGAGAGATGTTATGGATACGATGGGAGGCGAGGACCACGATACAATAGCTACCTCTAAAGAGGTAGTGCTGAGCAAACTTGTGGTCCTGAAGACATTAAATTTCCCTGATCCTGATAGGATGCATCCCAGGGTACTGAAAGACATGGCAGAAGTTACAGTAAAGGCTTTAGTGATTTTACAAAAATTCTCTGGACTCTGGGCAGGTCCCAGCAGATTGGAAGACAGCAAATGTCACACCACTGCTCAAAAACGCATGTAACTATAGGCCAGTTAGTTTAACATTTGCAGTTGAGAAAATGCTTTAAACTATCCTTAAAGAAGAAATAACAAGGCATCTGGGAAAAAAAATGGATCCATCAGGCAGATGCAGCTTGGATTCAGCAAAGGCAGGTCCTGTCTGACAAACTTACTGGAGTTTATCTTTGAGGGTATAATGAGTGCAGTGGATGGAGCAGAACAGATGGATGTTATTTACTTGGATTTCTGGAAGGCATCCAATAAAGTGCTACATAAAAGACTTTTGCATAAGATAAGGATGCATAGAGTTGGGGGTGATGTATCAGCAGGGATAGAGGATTGGTTAACTAATAGAACACAGAGTTGAGATACATGGGTGTTACTTTGGTTGGTAATGAGTGGTGAGTGGTGTGCCACAGGGATCAGTGCTGGTCCCACAACTATTCACGATATACAGTCGGCCCTCCTTATCCGCGGAGTAAACCAACCGTGGACCAGGAAAAACCGGTAGTTCTCTCTCCAGCACTCGTTGTTTGAGCATGTACAGACTATTTTTTCTTGTCATTATTCCCTAAACAATACAGTATAACAACTATTTACATAGCCTTTACATTGTATTAAGCATTATAAGTAATCTAGAAATGACTTAAAAGTACAGACAGTCCCCGGGTTATGAACAAGTTCCATTCCTGAGTCCATCTTTAAGCTGGATTTGAGGTTGGAACAGGTGTATCCGGTATTATTTAGCAAAAGTTAGTCAAACATTTTTCTTAGTATATAGCACATATTTTACCTTTCTATGAAAATAAAACACTTAAGAAACATACGTATTTCAATAATTAAACCACTGCGTTGCTTAGTAATAATTGTAGCTTTCATCGGGGCAGGGCCTTTCACATGCTCCATTAAAATTTTTCCGATCGTTGAACGACTGTAGCCTAACGCTTTTCCAATGACTGATGGCGTTTCATCTCTTTCCGATTGCTTAATTACTTTCACCTTATTTTCAATCGTGATCGTGATTATTTTCGTGAACAGAAACACTGCGGATTCAGAGCTGTGCCACCGGGTCCTAATGTCCACCGCACTGAGATACATCAAATAAAGTCTGGGGTTCGCGTGGATCCTAAAGACCACCGCACTGGGACAACTTAAATAAGGGACTTGAGCATCCATGTTTTTTGGTATCCTTGGGGGGGTCTCGGAACCAATCCCCCATGGTTAAGGAGGGCCGACTGTACATTAACCATCTGGAAGAGGGGACCAAGTGTAGTGTATCTAAGTTTGCTAATGATACAAAATTGAGTGGAAAAGCAAATTGTGCAAAAGCCACAGAGATAAGATCTATGAGGATGTACGAGAAATCCAGAGCCTGATAGCAGAAGCTAGGACATCATTCCTTGGAGCATTAAAGAATGAGTTGTGACATTAAACAGGTGTATAAAATCATGAGTGATATACTTAGGATGAAACCCATTGTCTTTTTTTCCCAGGTAAGGGGAAGTAAGATGGCATGTGTTTATGTGAGAGGCAAAAGATTTAAAAGAGATCTGAACTGCAGCTTCTTCATGCAGAGAGTGGTGCACATGTAGAAAGAACAGTCAGAAAGAGTTAGTTGAGGTAGATGCAATAAAAAATCGTGACAGAGCAGTTTGGCAATGCTGATTCTCCTGGTAACCTTGCCCCTTTGCCTCATTAATCACTTCTCATTCTGTTTAGTTACCCCAGTAGTTCACATACTTTGGCCTACTGTTCTGCATTTCTTGGGAGTTCACTATTTACGCACCCCATAACAGTAAAACAATCGCTATCTTAATTAATCAAAACAATTCCTTTAGTTAACGTGCTCTACCGATTCATAACTCATAAAAATAAGGATTCTAAACATAGGCATACCAAACAATTTAAATTAAGAACATAAGAAATAGGAGCAAGAGTAGGCCATCTGACCCGTCAAGCTTGCTCTGCCATTCAATAAGATCATGGCTAATTTGACCATGGACTCACCTCCAACTACTTGCCTTTTCCCCATAACCCCTAATTCCCCTATTATACAAAAATCTATCCAACCTTGTCTTAAATATATTTACAGAGGTTGCCTCCACTGGTTCTAGTCTCTCCTTCTTCTAGTCTCATCTACCAGTGGAAACAATTTTCCTGCCTCTATCTTATCTATCCTTCTCATAATTTTATATGTTTCTATAAGATCTGCTCTCATTCTTCTGAATTGCAGCAAGTACTGTCCCAGGCAACTCAATCTCTCCTCATAGTTGAATCCCATCATCTCTGGTAAACCACCTCTGCACAGCCTCCAAAGCCAGTGTATCTTTCCTCAAGTAAGGAGATTAGAAGTACATGTAGTACTCCAGGTGCAGCCTCACCAATACCATGTGCAGTTGTAGCATAATCTCCCTGCTCTTAAATTCAATCCCTCTAGCAATAAAGAACAACATTACGAGCCTGATTGAATTTTTTGAGTATGTGACTAAACGCATTGATGAAAGAAGAGCAGTAGATGTAGTGTATATGGATTTCAGCAAGGCATTTGATAAGGTACCCCATGCAAGATTTATTGACAAAGTAAGGAGGCATGGGATCCAAGGGGACATTGCTTTCTGGATCCAGAACTAGCTTGTCCATAGAAGGGAATGAGTGGTTGTAAACGGGTCATATTCTGCAGGGAGGTTGATGACCAGTGGGGTGCCTCAGGGATCTGTTCTGGGACCCTTATTCTTCGTGATTTTTATAAGTGAGCTGGATGAGGAAGTGGAGGGATGGGTTAGTAAGTTTGCTGATGACACAAAGGTTGGAGATGTTGTGGACAGTGTGGAGGACTGTCAGAGGTCACAGCGGGACATTGAAAGGATGCAAAACTGGGCTGAGAAATGGCAGATGGAGTTCAACCATGATAAGTGTGAAGTGGTTCATTTGGGTAGGTCAAATATGATGGCAGAATATAGTACTAATGGTAAGACTCTTGGCAGTGTGAAGGATCAGAGGGATCTTGGGGTCTGAGTCCATAGGACACTCTAGGCAGCTGCGCAGGTTGATTCTGTGGTTAAGAAGGCGTATGGTGTATTAGCCTTCATCAATCGTGGAATTGAATTTAGGAGCTGAGAGATAATGTTGCAGCTATATAGGACCCTGGTAAGACCCCACTTGGGAGTACTGTGCTCAGTTCCGGTTGCCTCACTACAGGAAGGATATGGAAGCCACAAAAAGGGTGCAGAGAAGATTTACAAGGATGTTGCCTGGATTGCGGAGCATGCCTTATGAGAATAGGTTGAGTGAACTCGGCCTTTTCTCCTTGGAGCGAAGGAGGATGAGAGGTGACCTGATAGAGGTGTACAAGATGATGAGAGGCATTGATCTTGTAAATAGTCAGAGGCTTTTTCCCAGGGCTGAAATGGTTTCCAGAAGAGGACACAGGTTTAAGGTACTGGGGAGTAGGTACAGAGGAGATGTCAGGGGTAAGTTTTTTTACTCAGAGAGTGGTGAGTGCATGGAATGGGCTGCCAGCAACGGTGGTGGAAGCAGATATGATAAGGTCTTTTAAGAGGCTTTTAGATAGGTACATGGTGCTTAGTAAAATAGAGGGCTATAGGTAAGCCTAGTAATTTCTAAGGTAGGGACATGTTCGGCACAACTTTGTGGGCCAAAGGGCCTGTATTGTGCTGTAAGTTTTTTGTTTCTAACATTCTATTTGCCTTCTTGATAGCCTGCTGCACCTGCAAACCAACCTTTTGTGATTCATGCACAGGCACTCCCAAGTCCCTCTGCACAGCAGCATGCTGCAAATTGTTACCATTTAAATAGTAATCTTCTCTTTCATTTTTCCCTAAGTAGATGACCTCACATTTACCAACATTGTATTCCATCAGCTAGACTCCTGCCTACTCACTTAATCCATCTATATCTCTCTGCAGAATTTCTGTATCATCTGCACAATATGCTTTTCCACTCAATTTAGCATCAACAGCAAATGTAAATACACTACAAGACGTACAAAAAAGCTGGATGAACTCAGCAGGTCGGGCAGCATCTGTTGAAAGAAGCAGTCAACGTTTCGGGTCGAGACCCTTCGTCAGGACTGACGAAGAGTCCTGACGAAGGGTCTCGGCCCGAAACGTTGACTGCGTCTTTCAATGGATGCTGCCTGACCTGCTGAGTGCATCCAGCTTTTTTGTACGCCTTGATTTGACCACAGCATCTGCAGTGTACTTTGTAAATACACTACACTTGGTCCCCTCTTCCAGATCGTTAATGTATATCATGAACAGTTGTGGCCCAGCACCGACCTCTGCGGTACACTGCTCGCCAACCAGAGTAACACCCACATATCCCAATTCTCTATTAGTTAACCAATCATCTATCAATGCTAATACATTACTCCCAACTCTATGCATCCTTATCTTATGGATCAGACTTTTTTGCTGCACCTTAACGAATGCCTTCTGGAAATCCAAGTAAATAACATCCATCTGTTTCACTCTATCCACTGTGCTTGTCATATCCTCAAAGAACTTCAGTATGTTTGTCAGACAGGACCTGCCTTTGCTGAATCCGCTGCGTCTGCCTGATGGATCCATTTATTTCCAGATGCCTCACTATTTCTTCTTTATTGATAGCTTCAAGTGTTTCCCCAACTACAGATATTAAACTAACTGGCCTATAGTTACCTGCCTTTTGCCTAGATCCTTAGTGATAGCTGTTGTATCGAAATCCTCACTTGCCACCGTATCCATAGAATAATCATTCAAAGCATCTGTCATTTCCTCATTACCCAATATCACATCCTCCTTCTCGTCCTCCAAGGGAACTACATTTACTTTAGCCACTCTTTCCTGCTTTGTATAATTATAAAAACTTCTAACATCTGTTTTTATATTTTGTGCCAGTTTATTTTCATAATCTAGCTTCTCTTTCTTTATTGGTCATTCAGTGATTCTTTGTTGCTTTTTAAATTTGTCCCAATCTTCCGGTTTCCTACTACTCTTGGTGACATCGTATGCACAAGCTTTTACTTTGATGCCTTCTTTTACTTCCTCTGTTACCAAAAGCTGGCTCGCCCCACCCTTACTGTGCTTATTTTTAACTGGAATATATTTTTGTTGAGCATCGTGAACAATCTCCTTGAATGTTTTCCACTGTGCAACCTCATAGTGAAAGTGCATAATCCTGGTACAACTGCATAGGTGAGAGCTTCCAACACCTCTGTTCCTCAGGAGTGTAAAGAAATCTGGCATATCCCCATCAACCAGTTTTATCGATGCACCTAGCTGGAGGTGTTATGACTTTGTATGGCAACTGTTCTTCCTGTGACTGCAGGTAACTACTGAGAGTTATGTACACAGCTCAGCACATCACAGAAACTGGACTCCCTTTTATGGACTCTGTCAATATTTCTCACTGCATCAGTAAAGCAGCCAGCATAACCAAAGACACCACCAACCCCAGACATTCTCAAGTTCAGCTTCATGTTCAAGTTTAATTGTTATTCGACCATACATCAATACCCATAAATATAGCCAAATGAAACAGTGTTCCTCTGGGTCCAAGGTGTAAAACACAATACCAACAGTCAGAGCACAGCACGAGGCACATATAACACACCTAAGATACAAGTAAAATAGTCACACAAAAAAATATAATCCAAGTCCCTTAGTTCATGAATGTTGCGTGTCCGTTTTATCGTACAAGCAAGCCGTTTACCATTCTGATAACAGTGGGGTGTAGAAGCTGCTCTTGTATCTTCTGGCCAATGGGAGAGGGGAGAAATGAGAACTCTGAGGTGGTGTGGCACAGCCTCTATGCTAGAGTCGGTGCTGTCCCCCAGAGTTCACAAGGCAGACAAGCTGTATTTCAACTGCAGGCTGTCGCAACATTCAGACTTACCAAGACATTAAGCAACTCTCTTTGTGACTGACACTCTCGTAACCAGGCAACACCTTGGTGATCTCTAATTCATCCTCTCCAAAACTTGTAATGCAGTGACCATAAACACACACAATACTCCAAATATAATCTAGCCAACGTTTTATACAGCTACAACACAACCTCCTGACTTTTGTATTCACCACAACCTATGAACAGAAGTGAGCCAAATACACCTTCTTTACTATCCCTATGGAGGCATTTATGCAGTATGCCTTTAGTACAACATGACATACTAAAAAATGGAAACACGTATGGCACAATCTGGCTATGGTAGACAAAGAGGGCACCTAGTTATTTTTTTTTTAAAAAGTAATGATGATGACCACACTGTTAAGTTAAATTTAAAACCATAACTGCAATCTAATTTGATGAACAGAAGTGCTATATAGTACTGTGTAAAAGTCTTAGGCACATATATATTGTTAGGGTGCCTAAGACTTTTACACAGGACCATTGTGATTTTATGTATTGCACCGTACTGTTCTGATATGGGTCCCCATCGTGGACTGAGAGTTGCACGATGGCAGGGAGAGGGGAACCATGGTTGCGAAAATGGGAAAGGAGCAGGATGTTCCAGAGACACATTTTGTAATTATCAATAAACCAATTGTTTGGAACCAGATTACCTTGCCTGGTGACTCAGGGCTGAGTGTTTCTGCACTCACGCCACTCCCCACCCCTGGCACTCTTTCTCTGCTAACAGTCCAAACCATATCCCTTCTGTGGCACTCCACTTTCTCTATTCCCAACATTCTTGACTCCACTCCATATTGACAAGTACAGTACTGTGCTAAAGTCTTAGATATATATACACACACACACACAAATGTTTATAAATAAAAACAATGCAAAATAAATATTTTATTAACTTCTTAAAATAGTTGGACTTGGCAAAATTATTTGACCAATTATGTGCTTTATTGTTTTTCAGAAAGCACCTTCTGGAACTGGTCACTTTTCTTTATTCCAATCTGAACTTGCTGTGTAGTGTAGCTGTCGGAGATAAATATCTAAATAGATTTACGACAACTTATATAAATAAAATATTTAGAGAAAGAGAGAATTCTGTGCGACTTACTTGCGATTGGTCTCTTTTCTTTCAATCAAGCAAGATCCCTCTAATGACACACCAGCAAACAACCCTCGTGATTTGCAGTAAGTGTACACTGCAGCTGAACTCCTAACAGCAACATCTCCCTCTAAATTTCTGAAAAACATTATCTCATGATCATTAATGCAACATAAGAAAAAAATGATGTAAGTGCAGATAATTTGCTTCCTTGAAAGCAAATAACATTATTAGCCATGTCTCAGGTTCGCCTTGAAAGAAGTGCTTCCAAATTGCACTCTGGAGATATGAGCATGCTATCCAAGCTAATTAATAATGTAGCAATATTTCACTATAACAAGCATAAAAATCTGGTTTTGCTTCTTACACTAACATATTATTTTTACTGTGCATTGAAGTCAATGGGAATTTAATTTTCGATATGGAGTAGAGAGCAGCCACTAGAATATAGTGTATTTAGCATGTTACCAAATTTGTTTTTCTGCCTATCCCTTTCTGCTGAGATGTTAACTTAAAGCTCTACTCAGTTGTCACGTCATTTTTAGGATGATATGTTAACTGAAGGCACAATTACCTCCTCAAATGAAAGTAAAAGATTCAATGCTACACTTTCAAAGGAGAGTAGAGCTATTTATTTCGAGTGTTATGGTCAATATTACTCACATATTAATATATTGCTCTTTGCCAAGTGCAATTTGATACACCACAAACAGTGATTTCACTTAAAGAGTACAACCCTTTATTGCTAAGGCTATAAAAGGTCTACTACTTTGACAAGAAAGCAATAAATTCGCACATCATTAACTACATTTTAAAAAGTTAATTTTGTTGATTAATATTCAATGTAAATTTAACCAATAGTAAATTTATCTAATTTCATCCTTCTTGCCAAATTCACATGGCATCACTGAAATATTCACTCCAGATTACAGATTTGTTTTTGGTTATAGCTCATGTAGAAGGGCCAAGGCAACAACACATTCTAAGATGGTCACTCATGAATTTAGAGCAGAAATGTACAGCACCTACGTTGTTGAAGAAAAGTCATGTTTGACAGAAAAGTGAAGAGATTTCTTTCACTTGAAAAACTATTCAGGAGTTCAAAATAAGTTGCAAAATATGATATGTATAGGTTACTGACGAATTAGGCTTTTGGAGTGTGTTTTCCAAGCAAGCACGGGTAATTATTGTGATTGACTTTGTTGTCATACCACAAAAAATGTTTCCTGTGGGAAATGGGAGTCATTCAGGATGATATCAACCAACTGATCTACCTCACTCCTGTATGACTCCTCATCATTTTCTGAAATTCTGCCAATAGTTGTGCCATTGGCATATTTATAGATACTGTCTCAGCTGCATCTAGCCACACAGTCATAGGTGTAGAGAGAGGAGAGCAGTGGGCTAAGCACGCATCCTTAATGTGTCAGAGTCGACTGTCAGCGAGGATGTGATGTTACTTGCAATCCACACTGATTGTGGTCTCCTGATGAGGAAGTCAAAGATCCAGTTACAGAGGGAGGCACAGAGGCCCAGGCTTTGAAGATTATTAGTACAAGAGTATATGATGATTTGAATTCTGAACTGCAATCAATAAATAGCAACCTGGATGTAGGTCCAGATTGTCCAGGGTTGAGTGGAGAACCAATGAGATTGCATCCCCTGTAGGCTATAGTGGCGATTAAAAATTGTAGTGGGTCCAGGTCCTTGCTTAGGAAAGAGTTGATTCTAGCCGTGACCAACCTCTCAGAACACGTCATCACAGTAGATGTGAGAGCATCTGGGTGATGGTCATTGAGGGAGCTCACCCTGGTCTTCTTGGGCTCTGGTATGATTGTCACCCTTCTGATACAGGTGGTAACCTCTGACCGCAGCAGTGAGAGATTGAAGGTGTTCTTGAGCACTTCCATCAGTTGGCTGGCATAAGTCTTCAGTGCCCTACCATGTACACCATCAGGGCCTGATGCCTTGTGAGGGTTCACGCTCTTGAAAAATGTTCAGACATTGGCCTCTGAGTCAGAGGCCAGAGGGTCACCAAATGCTGCATGGATTCACACAGGCGTAGTTTCATTCATCTTCTCAAAGAATGTATAAAAGGTGTTGAGCTCATCTGGGACTGAAGGATCACAGTTAATCATTATGTTGCAGTCCTCAGAGTCTGTCTGTATGCTGTAAGTTTAAGTACAGCTAGGTGATTGGATTTTCCAAAGTAGCGATGTGGGATGGCACGTTAAGTGTTCTTGATGGTGGTGTAACAGTGGTCAAGTGTGTTGGCTCCTCTGGTTCCATAGCTGATATGTTGACAGGGGATGCTCTTTCAGGGGTTAGCACTTAGTCACATCACTGCCCCGTCACTGACTCTGAGGCTCAAAAGGAAGGGGTGTCGTCAGACAGAGTGACAGTGATAGAAGACTTGTTAGGGAAAAGGGGGAAGACAGAATATTCTACGGCCTCAGAAGTGATGGCAGGATGGTGTGTTGCTTCCAAGGTGCCAAGGTAAGATGTCTCTGAGCAGAAAGTACTCAAGGACAAGGATGAACTAACAATGGTCATTATACATTTATTCTCCCAAAGTGGAACACTTCACACTTGTCCAGATTAAACACCACCTACTATTTCTTTGTACTTATCTGCAACTGATCCATGTCCTGCTGTAATCTTTAACAAGCTTCTACCACAATCTGTCAACCTGCCCCCCCCCCCGAATCTTTATGTTGTCTGACAACTTACTAACCCATCCATTCACATTTTCATCCAAGTCAATCAGCAGA
The DNA here is from genome assembly GCF_030144855.1 of Hypanus sabinus. Lineage (NCBI taxonomy): Eukaryota > Metazoa > Chordata > Chondrichthyes > Myliobatiformes > Dasyatidae > Hypanus > Hypanus sabinus. The sequence continues at coordinate 67,243,106 of NC_082715.1, read as the reverse complement.
GGTCCTAGTTTTGATCCCTGCTTAACACCACTAGTCACACTCCTCCAGCCAGAGGAAGTCCAATTTACCTCTACACCTCATCTCCTATGGGCAAGCCAGTTCCAAATTCTAGTGTCCAGATCACTGCAGATCTCATTCCAATGGATGAGACTACTATGAGGGACTTTATCAAGAGCCTTATTAAAATCGATGTAGTCAACATCTACAACATCAATCACCTTTGTCACCTTCTCAAAAGGCTCAATCAAGATAGCAAGACATGCTTGCTCTCCACAAAGTCATACCAACTATCCCTCACTAAGCTATCGTTTTCCACAGGCTCCTATATCCTATCCCAAGAATATTCTTAATAGCCTCCCTACCACCATAGTTTCCAAGATGATCTTTATTCCCATTCTTGAATAAAAGAATAACATTACAATTCCTGTGCAGGACACAAGAAACTGAGCAAGTCAGGAAGGTGTTAAACAGCCAGTGCAGAGTATCCCTGTGGCCATCCGCCTCAACAACAGGCATATATATCACTTTGGATACTGTTGGGGGTGGGGGGGTTGACGAAGCTGAAGAAAGTCTCAGTGTCTCTGGCACTGAGTGTGACCTTGTGACTCAGAAGGGAAGGGGGAAGAAGAGGCAAGTTGTGGTGATAGGAGATTCATTAGTTGGAGTACAAAAAGCTGGCTCAATGGATGAGAAAAAAATTCTAATGTTGCCTCCAGATGCCAGGGTCTGGGACATTTGTACTGAATCCCCAGCATTCATAACTGGGTGGGTGAATAGCCAGAGGACGTGGTCCATGTAGTTACCAATGACATAGTTAGGAAGAGTGATGAGATTCTGCAAAGTGGTACAAATTGGTACCAATGAAATAGGAAGAAAAAGGGAGAAGGTCCTTAAAAAGAGAATAAAGGGAGTTAGGAAGGAAGCTGAGAAGCAAGGACTCAAAGGTAGTAATCTCAGGATTGCTGCCTGTGCCACACGACAGTAAGGATAGGAATAGAATGAGGCGGCAGATAAATGTGTGGCTGAGGAATTAGAGCAGAGAGCAGGGATTTATTTTGCTGGATAATGGGATCTCTTCTGGGGCAGGTGGGACCTGTATAAAAAGGGACAGGTTGCACTTGAATCCAAAGGGGATCAATATTCTTGCGGGCAGATTCACTAGAGCTGTTGGAGTGGTTTAAACTAATATGGCAGGGGGGTGTAAACCATTATGATATAGAGCTGAGGATGAGCCAGCAGGTTTACAAGTAGATGATGGGTGTAACATGAATGTAAGGAAGGACAAGCCAATGACTGGGTACAAATGTAACAGAGCAAAGAGATAAATTGTACCACAGAGGCAAAATTCAAAAGGGTGAAGAATGCAGGACTGAAGGTGTTGTATTTAAATGTACGTAGCATTCAGAATAAGGTGAATGAACTCATGGCGTAATTAGAGATTGGTCAGTATGATGTTGTGGGCATCACTGAGTCATGACTGAATGGTGGTCATAGTTGGGAGCTTAACATCAAAGGATATACTTTGTATCGAAAGGACAGGCAGGAAAGTATAGGTGGTGGTGTGGGTCAGTTGGTAAGAGATGGAATTACATCTTTAGAAAGAGGTGACATAGCGTCAGAGAATGCTGTATCTTTTGGGTGGAGTTAAGAAATTGTAAGGGTCAAAAAACCACTATGGGAATCATATATAGGTCTCCTAATAGTAGACAAGATGTGCGGTTGGAGTTGAAGTTGCAAAGGAAGCTGGAAAAGGCATGTGATAAGGGTAATGACTTAATTGAAATGGGGGCTTCAATATGAAAGGGGATGGGAAAATCAGGTTGGTGTCGGGTCACAAGAGAAATAATTTGTTGAATGCCTTTGAAATGGCTTTTTAGGGCAGCTCGTGCTTGAGTCTGTAAGAGGAAAGGCCATCTTAGATTGGGTGTCATAATGCAGAAAAAGTTTGATAAGGTGTCACACGAGGCTGCTTAACAAGTTAAAATCCTATGGTGTTACAGGAAAGACACTGGCATGGTTGGCTGCCAGTTGTCTAGTGGTGTTCCTCAGGGGTCAGTATTGGGACCACTGCTTTTCACATCATTTGTCAATGATTTAGATAATGGAATTGATGGCTTTGTGGCAAAGTTTGCAGATGATATGAAATAGGTGGAGGGTGGGTTGTGCTGAGGAATCAATGTGATTGGAGCAGGACTTAGACACATTGGAAGAATGGGCAAAAAAGTGGCAGATGGAATCCAGTGTTGGGAAATGTATGATAATGCATTTTCGCAAAAGTAACAATAGTGTGGACTATTATCTAAATGGGAAGAAGGCTCAAACATCAGCGGTGCAGAGGGATTTAGGAGTCCTCATGCAAGACTCCCAGAAGGTTTATTTACAGGTTAAGTCTGTGATAAAGAGGGCATATGCAATGTTGCCATTTATTTCAAGGGGAATAGAAGATAAAAGGAAGGAGATAAAACTGAGCCTTTAGAAGACACTAGTTAGGCCCCACCGTCAACAATTTTAGGCCTCATATCTTAGAAAGGATATGTCGTCATTGGAGAGAGTCTAAAGGAGGTTCATAAGGATGATTCTGGGAATGAAGAGGTTAATTAATGAGGAATATTTGGCAGCTTTGGGCTGTACCCACTGGAATTTAGAAGAATACAGGGGATCTCATTGAGACAGACCGAATGTTGAAAGGACTAGACAGGGTGGATGTGGAGAGGATGTTTCCTATGTTAGGGGCATCCAGAACTAGAGGGCACAGTCTCAAAATTGAGGGGTGACTCTTTACAACAGAGTTAAGGAGGATTTTTGTTTTAGCCAGAGAGTAATAAATCTGTGGAATGCTCTGCCACAGACAGGGCTGGAGGCCAAGACAGTGTATATTTTTAAAGCAGACACTGATCGCTTCCTGATCAGTCAGAGCTTCAAATGATATGGCGAGAAGGCAGGTGTATGAGGTTAAATGGGATCCAGGATCACCTATGATGGAATGGCAGAGCAGACTCGATGGGCTGAATAGCCTAATTCTACCCCTATGGCTTACAGTCTAAAAGTGAGTTCAGGGAGTTAGATGCCAAGTTAAATGGCAGGAGCTCCAGGGTTGGGATTTCAGGATTGCTACCATGCCACATTCTAGTGAGGTCAGCAACAGGAATATTATACAGTTTAACCTATGACTAAGGAGTTGGACAATCAGGTTTTTGGACCATTGGGCTCTTTTCCAAGAAAAGTGAGACCTGTACAGAAGAAATGGTTTGCACTTGAACTGGAAGCGAACTAAAAACCTAGTGGGAATGTTTGCTAGTGCTGCACTGTGGGGGAGGGGGGGTAGGTGGGGGGTTCAGTTTAAACTAGAGTTGGAAGGGGATTCTGTAAAAGGACTAGATGGGATAGAGTATGTCAAGAGTGTTTAGGAAAGTTTCTACAGTATGTAGAAGTCACAATGAAAGACTGTGCGATACTTGATCTGCTATTAGGGAAGGAGACCGGGCAGGTGACAGAAGATTGTGTGGGGGAACACTTGGCATCTAGTGATCACAATGACATTAGTTTCCAAGTAAATACGCAAAAAGATAGGTTGGATCCGCAGGCTGAGATTCTAAAAAGAAGAAAGGCTAATTTTTGATGGTATCTGGCAAGTGTGAACTGAGACAGGCTTTTTTCTGGCAAAGTTGTACTTGGTAAGTGGGAGGCCTTCCAAAGCGAAATTTTGAAAGTACAAAGCATGTATGTGCCTGTCAAAATGCTGGTCATGGTTACATCTTGAGTTTAGAGAAAGTAGGAGGAGCAGAGAGAGAAACAGTTGTCAGAACTTCATAAAATTAATGGAAGATATTGGCACCTTGCCTAAAGAAGCATTTTTGTAAAAAATATCATCACAAGATATTAAATTATTCCTCAAGAAACAAAACAATACCTGCCAATGGGTCCAACTGCAACAGTAAAATTTCCACCCAGCGTAAGATTTCCCCCTTTTGCAAAAGCATCAACTGCACGCTTGTGATTCAGGATTATTACCAAATCAGAGACCTATCATAAAAGTTAAAATAATTTAATTGATGAAATAACAATCAATCTTTATAATATCATGTTATAAAACAATACATCTATACCATAGAGACTGTTAACAGCATTAAAGTCTCAGTTGAGAAGCCTTAGATTCATTGCTTCATTATCATACTTCCACTACAGCAATCACAAATGCATTTTTGTATCCAATAAACTTGTCAAAGTAAACTTAACTGAAATGTATCAAGGATATTGATATTGAGAGAGCCAGAGAATACTTTAATGGGCTGACAGGTAAGTGTTGACCATCGTAAGTATTGACCAGCATTTTTCTTCCTTCAGTCTCCTTTGCCCTTTCTCACTTTAGTCAGTCTTCCTGCTTCCATTTCTCCCTGCCTCATGCTTCAGTGATTTAGACATAGGTCAAGTTACATAGCATGCTGAAATTAAGCATCCTGTTTCAGAGGCCTGGGTAAAATATGCTGAAATTCTCTTATTTTATTTCATCTGAAATTCTCTTAGCAATATACTAACACTTCACTAACTTTCGACACAATTGCCAAACTGTTCCTCCCACGATGACTTGTAACATCTACTGCTGATTACTTAATATGTTTTGAAGAGTACTTCTAAGCTAATTCATCCAACAATCAAATGTATTACAAAATAATATTGCTGTCTCTCATGAAAAAGCAGATTAATGTATTTTGTAGTATTTTTAAGTATAGGTAACATCAACTGGTGTAATTACTTGGCCATGGCTTAACATACTGCTTTTAAGTTTCGTTGTTTGTATTTTAACCATTTTATCTCATCAACTAAAATGGGAGAGCATTTTGGAAATAGTGATCACAATTCCATCTCCTTTACTACAGCATTGGAGAGGGATACCAAAGGTTCAAAAAACTAGCTAATGATAGAGATTTGAAAGATTATAAGGCTAGCAGGAAGGAGTTTCAGAAAGAAATTAGGAGAGCCAGAAGGGGCCATGAGAAGCCTTGGCAGACAGGATTAAGGAAAACCCCAAGGCATTCTACAGGTAAGTGAAGAGCAAGAGGATAAGATGTGAGAGAATAGGGCTAATCAAGAGTGACAGTGGAAAAGTGTGTATGGAACCAGAGGAGATAGCAAGAGTACTTAATGAGTACTTTGCTTCAGTATTCACAATGGAAAAGGATTTTGGCGATTGCAGGGATGACTAACAGTGGATTGAAAAGCTTGAGCATGTAGATATTAAGAAGGAGGATGTGCTGGAGCTTTTGGAAAGCATCAAGTTGGATAAGTCACTGGGACTGGACAAGATGTACCCCAAGCTACTGTGGGAGGCAAGGGAGGAGATTGCTGATACTCTGGCAATGATCTTTGCATCATCAATGGGGACAGGAGAGGTTCTGGAGAATTACAGGGTTGCGGATGTTGTTCCTTTATTCAAAAAAGGAGTAGAAATAGCCCAGGAAATTATAGACCAGTGAGTCTTACTTCAGTGGTTGGTAAGTTGATGGAGAAGATCATGCGAGGCAGGCTTTATGAAAATTTGGAGAGGCATAATATGATTAGGAATAGTCAGCATGGCTTTGTAAAAGGCAGGTTTTGCCTTACGAGCCTGATTGAATTTTTTGAGGATGTGACTAAACACATTGATGAAGGTAGAGCAGTAGATGTAGTGTATATGGATTTCAGCAAGGCATTTGACAAGGTATCCCATGCAGGGCTTATTGAGAAAGTATGGAGGCATGGGATCCAAGGGGACATTGATTTGTGGATCCAAAACTGGCTTGCCCACAGAAGGCAAAGAATGGTTGTAGACTGGTCATATTCTGCATGGAGGTCGGTCACCAGTGGTGTGCCTCAGGGATCTGTTCTGGGACTCTTACTCTTCGTGATTTTTATAAATGACCTGGATGAGGAAGTGGAAGGATGGGTTAGTAAATTTGCTGGTGACACAAAGGTTGGAGGTGTTGTGGATAGTGTGGAAGGCTGTCAGAGGTTACAGAGGGACATTGATATGATGCAAAACTGGGCTAAGAAGTGGCAGATGGAGTTCTCCCAGATAAGTGTGAGATGGTTCATTTTGGTGGGTCAAATACGATGACAGAATATAGTATTAATGGTAAGACTCGAAGCTGCTATGCAGGTTGACTCTGTGGTTAAGAAAGCATACAGTGCATTGGCTTTCATCAATCGTGGGACTGAGTTTAGAAGCCGAGAGGTAATGTTGCAGCTATATAGGACCCTGGTCAGACCCCACTTCGAGTACTGTGCTCAGTTCTGGTCATCTCACTAAAGGAAGGATGTAGAAACCATAGAAAGGGTGCAGAGGAGAAATATAAGGATGTTGTCTGGATTGGGGAGCATGTCTTATGAGAACAGGTTGAGTGAACTTGTCCTTTTCTCCTTGGAGCGATGGAGGATGAGAGGTGACCTGATAGAGGTGTATAAGATGATGAGAGGCATAGATTGTGTGGTTAGTCAGAGGCTTTTCCCCAGGGCTGAAATGACTAGTGTGAGAGGGCAGAGTTTTAAGGTGCTTGGAAGTAGGTACAAAGGAGATGTCAGAGGTAGGTTTTTTTTTTCGCAGAGAGTGATGAGTGTGTGGAATGGGCTGCCATTGACGGTGGTGGAAGCAGATACAATAGGGTCTTTTAAGAGACTCCTGGACAGGTATACAGATGGCCCTTACATCCCAGCCATTAATTATTATAACACTATACTAATTACAACTACATATTACAAAATAGGAGACATGAAATCTTTAAGGATAAATATTCACATATTGTCAACACAGTTTAACAGTAATGCAAATATATTCTTTCTTCTTTAAACCAAGTCATGCAACAGTAACCTAATGCCAGAGGTTACTAGCACTTAGCCTAGTACAAAGTGATCTTTACCACCATTCTCTGTCAGTTCAGTAAGTCAAGTCAATGTCAAAAAGTCAAACCACCAAAGTAAGGGAAGTTTCTAGAACTGTCACTGTAGCTTCTCAAACCTCTGCCTCCTCTAGAAGACAGATTTCAATTATAGACCTGTAGAGAGACTTGGTCTTGGTCTTGATGTGCACCTGCCACACAAAGTCTCTTCTGTTGGAAGTGACTCTTCCCGTTGTCCATGAATTGTGAGGTGCTGTAAGCAGAGTGCCTCCTAGGAGGAAATTATGCTTCATACCTGACCATTTCTGAGATTCCTATAACTGTGTTAAGTATTCCTGGACCCACCATTTGTTTCCAAAACAAGTTTGACATGTATTGGACCTACTTCCATCTACAACGAGCATAAATATCTTCCTTTTGGAACTCGCCTGGTGGTAAGGATGGTGATGACTTCAGAAGCAACAGATATTTGTATGTTACTACTTCCATGTCATTGAGATCAGAGGATGCCTTAGTTATTGGACGATCATTGATAACAGAGTCTACTTCACAAAAGACCGTATGAAAATCCTCTCTCTCAAGGTTCTGTACATTCATGGTGGAATTGAGAAACTTTCGCACAGACTTGATCAATCACTCATGTTCTCCTGTGATGTCAGCTAGCTGCGGGGGGTGGGGGGGGTTAAAATCCACTTAATTCCTTTATAAAGAAGAACATCATTGAACTGCGAATGGTTCCACTTCTAAATGGTTTCTCTTAATGGACACTCCGCTCCAACAAAGTTTGTTGCATTATCAGAGAGTAGTTCACAAACATGTCATTTTTCTACAAAGTGTTGAAGGGCATCAGTAAAGGAATGTGTCCAATGGAGATGCAACTTCAACATGAATAGTTTGTATAACCAGACAGGTAAATATGACCCCATACCTCTTCACTATACTCTTTCTGCTCTTCATTTCAAAAGGTCTTTAGTCCACTTCTATTACAGGAGACACCCTGTCCAGAGGTAGATCTGCCATTGGCTGGCATCCTCAAGCTACAGGCAACCATTGATAAACAACACACTTAAAAATGATTTGTCTTATACCCGCACTAGCGCTGGGAATCCAGTGTTTTTGGCACAACGTGGACAATATGTGGTTACGGCGACCATGTCCCACCTCTTGGCGCACATGCCTCAGAATGATGTCTGAGATATGGAGGTCCTTTGCCAGTATAACAAGATGTTTAGATTCTTCATGTATAGCTGCCCTACTAAGGCATCCACTCACTTTCAAGACACCATCTTCAAGAACTGGATTGAGCTTGAAAATATGGCTGTTCCTTTGCACACTTTCTCTCCTTGCAAACTTGAGAACTTATCTGGAAATCTTCTTTTGCATAACCCAGTGATCTCCATTTCAGCTTTTCTGCCTCCTCCACTGAGAGATAATCTCAGCCAATCTGACCTTCAGTCCTTTCCATCTCTCTCTCTCTCTCTCTCTCTCCCCACCCCACCAAAGAATAACTTTGTTTTTCTTCATCTTTGTCAGACTGAGCAAAAGCGACGCTCAATTGCCTCTTGCTAAGAGACAGGTTCTTAAATCTAATAATTCAGGCCATTGTCCTCCTCAAACAGGTACAAAATGAGAAGTGATGGATTATACGTGTTACCGTATCCACCTCCTCCAGTATGCACAGCATTGTGACAATCCTAAATGATTTCCGCACCATCTAGCAAGAGTTCTCCAGAACAATAGGGATTCACAGGCCATTTCCTTTCAGGCTGAAGAAGATACTGAGACCCAGACATTCATGTTTCATTAATCAGGAATGCTTCCACCTTCAGACCTCCAGAGGCCACATTTGCTGGATTACTTGAAGTGTTTACAAACCTCGACTGAGATGCCTGGGAGACCTTAAGAATTTCTGAAACGCTGTTTGCAAAGAAGGTTCGGAACCTGGAAGTTTCATTCTACAATTATGTCAGTACAGTAGAACTATCAGTCCAGAAAACCAAGTCATTGAGCTACACATACAACTCCTTCCTCCAGAATGTGTTCATATAGCTTGCCACCATAGCAGTAGTGACTCTATGCAAGGGATGGAAACTGACTTCAATGGAGCTACCCTAGACTTTTTCATGATAAAAACACGGTGCACCTAAAAGAGCCTGTTGTGTAACAATAGACAGGTTACTGCTCCATACCCATTGTTGCTTGCATCTGTAAAGTGGTTTAACTGTGCAGCTTTAACGGTGATCTCTGTACACAACCACAAACAACTGTTTTCTCACATACCTCTGAAACAAAGTAAACTACCGCTAAAGACTTACACAGGACTGAGAGTGCATCCCAAAGGTAACATTAAAGTGACAGTGACCTACAGTGACAAAACACAGCAGCTGAACCTCTGTGTACTGAAAAATGGAGGACCACCGTTGCTGGGACGTGAATGGGCCAGGAAAATCCAGTTGGACTGGCACACCATAAAAGCAATAGATGTGTTAACAAAGGAAGGTAGCTCGGCAGTGAAGATGTCTGCAGCTCTCCTCTCACCCATTGTTGATTGTTACAACGACAAGGAAGAGCTAAACAGCATCAACGATGAGGATGAATGCAGTATTCATGGCTTTGACTTGGATGAAGAAACAGAGGATGCAAGGGAGACAGTTATTGCCAATAAGCAGGATGATGAAGACTACCTGGAAGTTAAAGAGCAGATGTATTAGTAGAAATTGACATCTTTGAGAAGACAGCTACAGCAATTACAGGAAGGCACTTTGCAGGAGTATCAGAAAAAGATGAAAAAACCAGATCAACAATACAAGGAAAGAATACAAAATGCAGAGCTTTTTCTGCAACTGGAGACAGAACAAGTGGAAAGGTATTATATTAAAGAGAAGAAAGCAGCAGTGAAGGAATCTGAAGATAAAAAGATAGAGATAGAAGAAAAGAAAAAGATGATTGAGAATGAGAGGCTAACAATGGAATTCACAGGAGATTCTATGAAGATAAAGCCAATAATGACTAGCAAACTAAAGAGGAGACCTAATGACCCTGTTCCAATTACAGACAAAAGATGAAAATTTGCACTTGCACAGTTAAATTATTTGTTAACAGATGAACAGATAATGGAAGATCTGTGAACTCTCAATAAGCTTAAATCTCCGAAAAGACCAGCATTTCCATCTTCTCCTGAGCATCTTCCCAGCACTCCTGCTGAATCACCAGCACAAAGATATGAAGCACAAATAGAAGATGGAAAGTTATATTACGATAAGAGATGGCATCACAAAGGTCAGGCTATCTATTTGGAATCTAAGGGGACTACGAAGATTGGTTTTGTAATTAGCTCAGTTGGATCAATTGAGTTTTGGGTAAGGAAGACAAGTGATAGCACAAAGATGTGTATATAACTAGGATAGCTGCACAGAGGAGTCTTTATTATATGGAGGCGATCTGTTGCCTAGAACTCTTAGCAAGTTGGAGGCGCACATCTTCTTAACTCCCTATGCTCAGAGATCAACTTTTCATGATTTTAATGTGGAAATCTATATTAAAACAAACAAGTTTATTGACAGACATTACCTAGGGAGGCAGAGAAGACCCCCCAAGAGACTTGAGTTATAAGTGGGTCTTAGACCAAAAGTAAAAAAAACAGGCTTGTTATAATTTGATATTATTAAGTTACTAAGTAAACAAATGGTAGGTGTTTGTATGTTAAGGGTAAACATATTTGTTTAACATAGTGCCCCAGTAACAAAAAACATTGATGCACAATTAAAATAAAAGGGGAGGAGTGTTCCGTATAGCCCATGTTATAATAAGGGACTACTTTATGTCATAACATGTTGTTGCATGCACTATTAGGCACATATGGAATTGTATATATGTGTGTTAAAGTTTGGATTCTGCCAATAAAGCACCATGAAACTTAGCTCCCGCCTCCAGAGTTTTTATTAATAGCATTGTCGTGTAACCAGGCCACATACGCAACAAAGGGGATGCATTGGATGTTGTAGATTTGGACTTTTAGAAGGCCTTTGGTAAGTGCCACACGAGGCGCCTTACCAATTTAAAAGGCCATAGCATAACAGGAAAGTTACTGGCATGCTTAGAGCATTGGCTGATTGGCAGGAGGCAGTGAGTGGGAGTAAAAGGATCCTTTTCTGGTTGGCTGCCAATGACTAGTGATGTTCCGCAGGGGTCGGTGTTGGGACTGTTTCTTTTTATGTTGTATATAAATGATACAGATGATGGAATAGATGGCTTTGTTGCTAAGTTTGCAGATGATACGAAGATTGGAGGAGGGACAGGTAGTGTTGAGGAAACAGGTAAGCTGCAGAAGGACTTAGACAGATTAGGAGAATGGGCAAAAGAGTGGCCAATGGGGAGAAGTCTGGGATTTGAGCTGAGGAGGGGAAAAAGGATCAGCCATGATAGAATGGCAGAGTGGACTCGATGGACAAAATGGCTTAATTCTGCATTGTATGGTCTTAGTCAGACTATGGTTCACCAAATACTCATAAATCCTGTCTCTGAGAAATGCTCTCCAATAAATTGCCTACCACTGTGGAACATGAATGGCTGAGAGGCAAACTGATGGTAGTTTATAAAATTATCAGGGTATGGTAGATAGTCATAGTCTTTTTCCTGAGTAGAAGAGTCAAATACTATGAGCCTTAGCTTGAAGGTAAGTGGTGGAAAGCTTAGAAGAGACGTACAAGGGAAATTTATTTTTAAAACAGAGAGGTGGATGTTGAGAATGTGCGACAGGAAGTGATGATATAAATAGAATAGCATTTAGAAGGGACATGAACAAAGAGTGAATAGAGATATGTGGATCATGTGAAGTTTAAATATGTGTTATATTCATACAGACATTGTGGGGCAAAGGGTTTAATCCAGTGCCTTACAGGATTTATCTCTCCCCACCAATTTCTCTCCTGGCACTTATCCCTGCCAGCACCAGAAGCACTACACCTGCCCATTGACCTCCTACCTCACCTCCATTCAGGGCCCAAACAGTTCATCCAGTTGAAGTAACACTTCACTTGTGAATGGTTGGGTCATCTACTGTATCTGATGCTCCCAGTACAGCCTCCTCTACATTAGTGAAATCTACCTCAGACTGGTGGAGCACTTTGTCAAGCGCTTAGGCTCCAGCCGCAAAAAGTTGAATTTTCTGGTAGCCAACCATTTTCAAGTCAAGTCAAATTTATTGTCATTAAACTGTACACACATATACCATCAAACAAGACAACCTTTCTCTGAACCAGAGTGTAAAGCACTGTGAGATACACACCTTATGAAAGTAGGGGTGAAATCTACAGATGGATTACACACAAGTGAGCAAACTAAAATGCTCAAATTAAATATTGTAATGTACAGACGGATTAACCAGTGACACTTTGAAGTTCTATCCCCATTCCGATTGTGACATGGCCTGCATGATGGTTGGAGGAACACCACCTCAACTTCCACTTAAATAATCACCAGCCTAATGGCATGAACATCGATTTCTCCAAATTCTGGTCATTTTTGCCCTCCTCTTTCCATTTCCCCACTCTGCCCACTTACCACTTCTCACCTTGCTATCACCTGCCCCTGGGGCCCCTCCTCCTTCCTTTTCTCCCATGGTCCACTTTCCTCTCCTATCAAATTCCTTCCTCTCCAGACAGTTGCCTTTTCCATCCAACACCTCTCAGCTTCTTACCCCCAACCACCTGGCTTCATCTATCACCTTCTAGCTTGTCCTTCCCATCCTGTCATTTTCTTATTCTGGCTCCTTCCCTCTTCCTTTCCAGCCTTGATGAAGAGTCTTAGCCCGAAACATCAACTGTTCATTTATTTCTATAAATGCTGCCTGATTTACTGATTTCTCAGAATTTTGTGTGTTGCTCTGGATTTCCAGCATCTGCAGAATCTCTTGTGTCTATGTTCTAACTGCAGTTCTGGCAATAGTTTTGCAGCAGTCATGGGGCTCCATCTGCATGTCATTTTTCATTACATTCTCACTCTGACCTCATCACCACAGTGATGCCAAATGCAAACTTTCTCCCCTTTCTCAATCTCCCTGCCTCTATCTCTGGAGACAGCTTCACTACTGATGTATTTTAAAAACCCACCGACTCTCACAGCTACCTGGGCTATACTTCTTTCCACCCCCTTAATTGTAAAAAAAAATGCCAATCATTTTTTTCTCAATTCCTCCGTCTCTGCCACATCTGCTCTCAGAATAAGGCTTTTCATTTCAGAATGGAGAAGTCCTCCACTTTCCTCCACCATCAATGCTACTGTCAACTGTATCTCTTCCAGTGTGCACATCTGCCCTCACCTCATCCTCCTGACCCCACCACAAGGATAGGGTTCCTCTTTTCCACCTACCACCCCACCAGCCTCCGTGTCCAGTACATAATTCTCCATAACCTCTGCTATCTCCAACAGAATTCCACCACCAAGCACATCTTTCCCTCCCCCCCTCCATTTTCTGCTTTCCGCAGGAATTGCTCCCTACCTGATTCCCTAGTCCATTTGTCCCTCCCCACTGATCTCCATTCTGGCACTTATCCTTACAAGTAGAACATGTGCTACACCTGCCCCTACACCTCCTCCCTCACTACCACTCAGGGCCCCAAACAGTACTTCCAGGTGAAGCAACATTTCACATGCGAGTCTGTTGGAGTCATCTACTGTATCCGGTATGGTCCCCTGTATATCAGTGAAACCTGATGTAGATTGGGAGATCACTTCGCTGACCACCATCAGCCAGAAAATGCAGGATCTTCCAGTGGCTACCCATTTAAATTCCACTTCCTATTCGCATATGTTGGTCTATGGCCCCCTCTACTGCTGTGGAGAGGTCACACTCAGGTTGAAGGAGCAACACCTTATATTCTGTCTGGGTAGCCTCCAACCTGATGGAATGAACATCGATTTCATTATCACTTTCAAAAAAAATCTGGGAAAAGGATACTAGTTGTATCGATGACTTTGATGATTGTATAACATTCTATCAAGTGTGCATGGATAGATAGATAAATAGATACTTTATTCAAACCCAAGGGAAATTCAACATTTTTCCAGTGTCCCATACACTTATTGTAGCAAAACTAATTACATAAGTATTTAACTCAATATAAATATGATATCCATCTAAAATCACCCTCCCAAAATGCTTTAATAAATAGCTTTTAAAAAGTTCTTAAATAGTTACTAAAGTGCATTGAGTGGTAACTTAAGCTCAGTCCTAACCCCGGCACTTTAACATGTCTTTCCCCTGGTGGTTGAATTGTAGAGCCGAATGGCATTGGGGAGTAATGATCTCTTCATCCTATCTGAGGAGCATTGCATTGACAGCAACCTGGCGCTGAAGCTGCTTCTCTGTCTCTGGATGGTGCTGTGCAGAGGATGTTCAGGGTTTTCCATGATTGACCGTAGCCTACTCAGCGCCCTCCGCTCTGCCACCAATGTCATACTCTCCAGTTCTGTGCCCACGACAGAGCCTGCCTTCCTTACCAGCTTATTAAGACTTGAGGCGTCCCTCTTCTTAGAAATGGATAGAAATGGTTTACACAAGGATAATGGCCAAAGGTGGGGAAATAGGGCTAGCTTGGATAGGTATCTTGGCCAGCATGGATGAGTTGGGTTAAAGGGCTGGGTTTTGTGCTATAAGACTCTACACTGTAGAAAACAGACACAGTTAAGCAAAATAACTGTTTTCAGTCTGCAGAAGTGACCTGAATCTTCTGGTTCAGTTTAAATTTAAATCCAGTATAAATCCCTATCACATTCTCACTCTGAACTCAAAGAATCTTCATGATCAATGAAATTGGGCACTGATAGTGGTTCTTCAATGATGTTAATCAAGATGTATGGTTAACAATAAAAGCACAAACTAGCTTTCACACCATTTCAATGGTGAGACTCATCAATACTTTAAAACCACTGAAATTAGCCATTAGGCATGGAACGTCACAACTTTTGTACCTTTGTAATTCAAACAATGAAACAAAAGATAAATCTTGATGTTGATTAGACGATTAGTTAAGATTAGGCATGAATCCAGACTGGTTATCCTGTTAATCAATTTTTGTTTGATTAGTAGGACTGGATGTTACAATCCCTGAAGTTTCTGCACTGCACTGGACGAGTGGGAGTAGTTCTTAAAGATGACCACTAGATAATGTTACTACCATTACGACACATCTTCAGTTGTGTACCCCAACATCGCTGTATTTGTAAACACACATATTTTGTCAATCGATATTTGTATTTGGATATTTAGAGTCATTCCCAGAAAAAAATAGTGAAGTAAATTTTTTAAGCATTTGGATTCCCAAAAATGGTGTTTGAATATTCAGCGATGCATTGTCAGTTTAGATGTGCTCCCATGGTAAATATGTAATTCTATAAACAGTTTGCTTACAGCCAAGGTATTTAAGTACACTATGTAATTGTAACTATAGAAATTGTACTTGAAAGCCTGAT
The DNA here is from genome assembly GCF_030144855.1 of Hypanus sabinus. NCBI lineage: Eukaryota > Metazoa > Chordata > Chondrichthyes > Myliobatiformes > Dasyatidae > Hypanus > Hypanus sabinus. The sequence continues at coordinate 67,227,762 of NC_082715.1, read as the reverse complement.
TATTTTTGTATATAAAAAATATAAAACCTCCATGTACTCCTATATGTGTCTACATTTTAGTCATCTACAAATCTAGTTTCCATGTAGATCCTTAAGGCCATAAGATATAGAAGCATAATTAGGCCAGTCAGCCTATCGAGTCTGTTCCACCGTTCCATCATGGCTGATGAATTATCCCTCTGAACCCCACTCTCCTGCCTTTCCATGTGACATTTGGCTCCCTGGCTAATCAAGAACCTATCAACCTCCACTTTAAATATACTCAATGACTTGGCCTTCACAACTATCTGTGGCAATGAATTCCACAGATTCACCACCCTCTGATTAATGAAATTTCTCCTATTCCCTGTTACAAATAGACGTCACACTATTCTCAGGTTGTGCACTCTGACCCTATAAATCCTCACCGAAGGGAATGACCTCTCCACATCCACTCTATCTAGGCCTTTTAATGTTCGATGAGATCCTCCCTCAATCTTCTAATCCAGTAACTATAGACCCAGAGTAACAAAATGCTCCCATACATCAACTCTTTCATTCTTGGAATCTTCAAGGAGCGGTGTCTCAGAAAGGCAGCGTTCATCATTAAGGACATCCAGCATCCAGGGCATGCCCTTTTCTCTTCGTTATCAGCTCTTCAGTATAATTTTCCAACAGTCAGATATCCATTCTAGCCTCTCTTTTAACCTTTATATATCTGAATCGCCTTTCCCTTAGTGGACTCAACCACAAGCTGCCCTAAAAAAGCCATCCTGTAGACTTTTTATATTTAATTAAAATAACATGAAGTTGTGAAATTGCCACTCAGTTAATTTTAATAGAGATAATAGGAACAAAACGTTTCAGTGGAAATTTAGTGCTAATCTCTATCTAATCCATAAATTCAGCTATTTATTTCCAACATTAATTGCTCAATAGACAGCAGAATGGACAGGAGGGCCACCTGGCTAGGGCTTACTTTTTTCCTGGCACAAACTCCTGCCTGCTCGCCTCACTTCCGCTTCCTCGCACACCACTTACGATGTCCCCAACTCTGGCCACCGGCATCAGGTGACTCTGAGGACTGCAGGCCCGAAAACCATATAGCTCTGGATATATAGATATAGGCTTGGTCCAATACGGACAAAAAGCCAAATTAGTGTCCAAGCATCTCTTGTATTAGCCTCACCCATACTGGGATAAAGGCACTGGCTGGCCACTCTATCTATGCCCCTTATCATCTCCATCACATCTCTCCTCAACTTTCTCACTTCAAAGAGAAAAGCCCTTGCTTACTCAACCTACATTCGTAAAATATGTTTTTTAATCCAGGCAGCACCTACTAAATCTCCTCTGCATTCTCTGTGAAGTTTCCACATTCCTTCTAAAATGAGGTAACCAGAACTAAATACAATATTCCAAGTGTGACCTAAGAAGGGTTCGATACAGCTGCAACATTACCTAGTGGCTCTTGAACTCAATCCCCCAAATGATCTACAAATCTGAAACCCTGCTCGCTGCATCAGTTCTTTAACCACACATTCAGCTGACATGTTATCTTATTCTTATTTTCACTCTTACTAGCATGTGGCACAGGCAGCAATCACAGGATTACTTCCCTTGAGGTCCTACTTACACCTGCCTTCTCACCATATCCTTTAATGCCCTGAATGATCAGGAAACTATCAACTTCCGCCTATACAAATGGACTTGGCCTCCACTGCAGTCTGTGGCAGAACATTTCACAGATTTACTACTCTCTGGCTAAAAACTTCCTCCTTGCCTCTGCTGGAAAGGGTTGCCCATCAATGTTGAGGCTGTGCTCTCTAGTTCTGGATACCCCTAACATAGGAAACATCCTCTCCACATCCACCCTATCTAGTCCTTTCAACATTTAGTAGGTTTCAGTGAGACCCCCCACAGTGACTTCAGGCCCAAAGAAATGCAGCCTGACTGGTGTCTTATAAAGGCTCAGCCTCATCTCTCTGCTTTTATATTCTACTCCCCTTGAAATAAATGCCAACATTGCATTTGCCTTCCTTACCACAGATTCAACCTGTAAGTTAACCTTCTGGGAGTCTTGAACAAGGACTCCTAAGTCCCTCAGCACCTCTGATATTTGAACCTTCTCTCCATTTAGATAATAGTCCACACTATTTTTCCCGTTACCAATATGCATTATCATATATTTCCCAACACTGCATTTCATCTGCCACTTTTTTGCCTATTCTTCCAATTTGTCTAAGTCCTGCTGCAATCGTATTGCTTCCTCAGCACTACCTACCCCTCCACCTATCTTCATATCATCCACAGACTTTGCCATAGAGCCATCAATTCCATTATCTAAGTCATTGACAAGCAATGCGAAAAGCAGCGGTCCCAGTACTGACCACTGAGGAACATCACTAGTCACTGGCAGCCAACCAGAAAAGGCCCCTTTTATTCCCAATCGCTGATTCCTGCCTGTCAGCCATTCTGCTATCCACACCAATATCTTTCCTGTAACGCCATAGAATTATATCTTGTTAAACAGCCTCATGTTTGGTACCTTATCAAAAACACCTTCTTTAAATCCAAGTAAATGACATTCACTGCTTCTCCATTGTCCACCCTGCTTGTTACTTCCTTGAAGGACTCTAACAGATTTGTCAGGCAAGATTCTCCTTTACAGACACCATGCTGACTTCGACTTATTTTATCATTAGTTTCCAAGTACCTTGAAATCTCATCCTTCGTGAAGACTCCCAACACTTCCCCAACCACTGAAGTTAGGCTAATCAGCCTATAATTTCCTTTCTTTTGCCTTCTTTCTTTCTTAAAGAGTGGAGTGACATTTGAAATCTTCCAGCCCTCCAGGCCATGCCAGAATCAAGTAATTCTTGAAAGATCGTGACCAATGCATCTGCTGTCTCTTCAGCAACCTCTCAGGGCTCTGGGATGTAGTCCATCTAGTTCAGGTGACCTATCTACCTCAAGACCTTTGAGTTTGCCAAGCACCTTTTCCTTTGTAATAGCAATGCCACTCACTCCTGCTCCCTGACATTCACAGCTAATATCTTCCACGGTGAAGAGAGATGCAAAGTACCCATCAAATTTATCTGCCATTTCTTTGTCCTTCCATTACTCCCTCACCAGATTCATTTTCCAGTGGTCCAATATCAACTCTCACCTCCCTTTTACTCTCTATATCACCAAAAATACATTTGGTATCCTGCTTTATATTACTGGCTGGTCTGCCCTCATATTTCATCTTTTCCCTTGTAGGTTTTTTAGTTGCCTTTTGTTGGATTTTAAAAGCTTCCCTATCATTCCCACTCACTTTTGCTACCCTATATGCTCTTTCTTTGGCTGTTATGCAGTCCTCAACTTATGTTATAAGTTAACTATTTTTTTTAAAGTTAGCATCTATTTTTATAGGTTATGGAGGGCTATGGTCCAGTGCAAGTTGATGGGAGTAGGAAGAATAATAGCTTGCAATGGAACAGATTGGCCAAAGGGCCTGGTGCTATGCAATTCTATGACTCAAGGTAAGGGATTGAGGGGGAGAGGGGGAGAGGGGGAGAGGGGGAGAGGGGGAGAGGGGGAGAGGGGGAGAGGGGGAGAGGGGGAGAGGGGGAGAGGGGGAGAGGGGGAGAGGGGGAGAGGGGGAGAGGGGGAGAGGGGGAGAGGGGGAGAGGGGGAGAGGGGGAGAGGGGGAGAGGGGGAGAGGGGGAGAGGGGGAGAGGGGGAGAGGGGGAGAGAGAGAGAGAGAGAGATACAGAGTTTCTGGCAGTATTTAAGTACTGTATCTAGGTGAACATTTAAAGCATAGAAAGCAGGGGCCACCTGCTTAAAGATAAAATAGAATATGCATGGATACCCACTGTGCAGATATAGCAGTCTGAATGGCCTGCTTCCCTGCAGCATGACTTCATAACCTAACCCAGCCTGGTGGAGTCCTTGATTGTGTTGGAAAACCTTCTTCCTCATAAAGGTCACAATTCTCTGTGAAACCTGAGTATAACCTGAAACAAGGCCACCAATTTAGAGAAGAAGAAACAGATTGAGGATAGGTTACTTAGCCAAAGTTCATCAAAGCCAACTGAAAACATTATGTTATCAGCTACAAGTTCAACTCTGATTCATATCTTGAGATATTATCATACATAAATCCAATGTTCTGGTAATTAAATATGACCCCTTGATTCCAGTGATAATTTTTATTGTTACCTGAAAATTATCTGACACTAATTATACCTGTAAGACACATCTCATTTTCTGAAGTAACAAGACAAACATCAATTAAATGTCAGTTCTTACTTATCAAAGTACAGAGTAATTTTATAATCAAAGTATATATATGAGCATATATTACCCTGAGATTCATTTTCTTTCAGGCATTCACAATTGAACAAATAAGTACAATAGAATCAGTGAAAAACCACAAAGACTTGACAAGCAACCAACGAGCAGAACAGAGAGCTTTGATCACGGTGATACTAAGTTTAGCATTCAGATGCCAAATGGTGTGTAGAGATAACAGTAATGTAAGGAACATCTTTAGCAGCTGTAGAACCAGGAGGAAATAAATGTTATTAAGAAAATATACATAGAAACATAGAAAATAGGTGCAGGAGTAGGCCTTTCGGCCCTTCGAGCCTGCATCGCCATTCAGTATGATCATGGCTGATCATCCAACTCAGAACCCTGTACTTGCTTTCTCTCCATACCCCCGATCCCTTTAGCCACAAGGGCCATATCTAACTTCCTCTTAAATATAGCCAATGAATCAGCCTCAACTGTTCCCTGTGGCAGAGAATTCCACAGATTCACCACTCTCTGTGTGAAGAAGTTTTTCCTCATCTCGGTCCTAAAAGGCTTCCCCTTTATCCTTAAACTGTGACCCCTCGTTCTGGACTTCCCCAACATCGGAAACAATCTTCCTGCATCTAGCCTGTCCAATCCCTTTAGAATTTTATATGTTTCAATAAGATCCCCCCTCAGTCTTCTAAATTCCAGTGAGTATAAGCCTAGTTGATCCAGTCTTTCTTCATATGAAAGTCCTGCCATCCCAGGAATCAATCTGGTGAACTTTCTCTGTACTCCCTCTATGGCAAGAATATCTTTCCTCAGATTAGGGAACCACAACTGCACACAATACTCTAGGTGCGGTCTCACCAAGGCCTTGTATAACTGTAGTAGAACCTCCCTGCTCCTGTACTCAAATCCTTTTGCTATGAATGCCAACATACCATTTGCTTTTTTCACCACCTGCTGTACCTGCATGCCCACCTTCAATGACTGGTGTACAATGTCACCCAGGTCTCGTTGCACCTCCTCTTTTCCTAATCGGCCACCGTTCAGATAATAATGTTTTCCTGTTCTTGCAACCAAAGTGGATAACCTCACATTTATCCACATTAAATTGCATCTGCCATGAATTTGCCCACTCACCTAACCTATCTAAGTCACCCTGCATCCTCTTAGCATCCTGCTCACAGCTAACACTACCACCCAGCTTTGTGTCATCCGCAAACTTGGAGATGCTGTATTTAATTCCCTCGTCTAAATCATTAATATATATTGTAAACAACTGGGGTCCCAGCACTGAGCCTTGCGGTACCCCACTAGTCACTGCCTGCCATTCCGAAAAGGTCAATAGACAATAGACAGTAGGTGCAGGAGTAGGCCATTAGGCCCTTCTAGCCAGCACTGCCATTCATTGTGATCATGACTGATCATACACAGTCAGTACCCCTTTGCTGCCCTCTCCCCATATCCCTTGACCCCGCTATCTATAAGAGCTCTATCTAACTCTCTCTTGAATGCATCCAGAGACTTAGCCTCCACTGCCTTCTGGGGCAGAGCATTCCACATATCCACCACTCTCTGGGTGAAAAAGTTTTTCCGCATCTCTGTTATCAATGGCCTAACCCTTATTCTTAAACTGTGGCCTCTAGTTCTGGACTCACCCATCAGCGGGAACATGCTTCCTGCCTCCAGTGCGTCCAAACCCTTAATAATCTTATAGGCTTCAATCAGATCCCCTCTCATCCTTCTAAATTCCAGTGTACACAAGCCCAGTCGCTCCAATCTTTCAACATATGACCGTCTCGCCATTCCGGGAATTAACCTTGTGAACCTACGCTGCACTCCCTCAGTAGCAAGAATGTCCTTCCTCAAATTTGGAGACCAAAACTGCAAACAATACTCCAGGTGGGGTCTCACCAGGGCCCTGTACAGCTGCAGAAGGACCTCTTTTCTCCTATACTCAATTCCTCTTGTTATAAAGGCCAGCATGCCATTAGCTTTCTTCACTGCCTGCTGTACCTGCATGCTTGCTTTTATTGACTGATGTACAAGAACACCTAGATCTCGTTGTACTTCCCCTTTTCCTAACTTGACTCCATTTAGATAGTAATCTGCCTTCCTGTTTTTGCCACCAAAGTGGATAACCTCACATTTATCCACATTAAACTGCATCTGCCATACATTTGCCCACTCACCCAACCTGTCCAAGTCACCCTGCATTCTCAAAACATCCTTCTGCCATTTCACACTGTCACCCAGCTTTGTGTCATCGGCAAATTTGCTAACGTTACTTTTAATCCCTTCATCTAAATCATTAATGTATATTGTAAACAGCTGCGGTCCCAGCACCGAACCTTGTGGTACCCCACTGGTCACAGCCTGCCATTCCGAAAGGGACCCGTTAATCGCTACTCTTTGTTTCCTGTCAGCCAGCCAATTTTCAATCCACTTCAGTACTGTGCCCCCAATACCATGTGCCCTAATTTTGCCCACTAATCTCCTATGTGGGACTTTATCAAAAGCTTTCTGGAAGTCCAGGTACACTACATCCACTGGCTCTCCCTTGTCCATTTTCCTAGTTACATCCTCAAAAAACTCCAGAAGATTATTCAAGCATGATTTTCCCTTCGTAAATCCATGCTGGCTCGGACTGATCCTTCTACTGCTATCCAAATGTGTCATAATTTCCTCTTTTATAATTGACTCCAGCATCTTTCCCACCACTGATGTCAGGCTAACCGGTCTATAATTCCCTGTTTTCTCTCTCCCTCCTTTCTTGAAAAGTGGGACAACATTAGCCACCCTCCAATCTGCAGGAACTGTTCATGAATCTATAGAACATTGGAAAATGATATCCAATGCGTCCACGATTTCTAGAGCCACCTCTTTAAGTACCCTCGGATGTAGACCATCAGGTCCCGGGGACTTATCAGCCTTCAGACTCAACAGTCTATCCAACACTGTTTCTTGCCTAATATAAATTTCCTTCATATAAAGTCCTGTTTACTCCCACTCTTTGCTTCCTGTCTGTCAACCAATTCTTTATCCACATCAATACCATACCCCTAATACCATGTGCTTTAAGTTTGCACACTAATCTCCTGTGTGGGATCTTGTCAAAAGCCTTTTGAAAATCTAAATATACCACATCCACTGGCTCTCCCCTATCCACTCTACTAGTTACATCTTCAAAAAATTCTATAAGATTCATCACACATGATATTCCTTTCACAAATCCATGCTGACTTTGTCCGATGATTTCACCTCTTTCCAAATTTACTGTCATCACATCTTTGATAACCCACTCTAGCATTTTCCCCACCACTGATGTCAAGCTAACCAGTCTATAATTCCCCAGTTTTTCTCTCCCTCTTTTTTTAAAAAAGTGGGGTTACATTAGCCACCCTCTAATCCTCAGAACTAATCCAGAATCTAAGGAGTTTTGAAAAATTATCATTAATGTATCCACTATTTCTTGGGTTACTTCCTTAAGCACTTTGGGATGCAGACCATCTGGCCCTGGGGATTTATTTGCCGTTAATCCCTTCAATTTACCTAACACCACTTCCCTAATAACATGTATTTCCCTCAGTTCCTCCATCTCACTAGACCTTCGGTCCCCTACTATTTCCAGAAGATTATTTATGTCCTCCTTAGTGAAGACAGAACCAAAGTAGTTATTCAATTGGTCTGCCATGTCCTTGTTCCCTATGATCAATTCACCTGTTTCTGACTGTAAGGGACCTACGTTTGTCTTGACCAATCTTTTTCTTTTCACATATCTATAGATTTTATTCAGGATTCTCTCTGAAGGATACTTACAATACTGCAATAGGCAGGGATAACATGGTTCTATATTCATTAAACTAAACTTATTTTTATTTTCTTTCATCATCTATTTTTGTAAATGTAATATTTACATACATACGCTTAAAATGTGGTGCCTACCTCAATTCCAATTTCAAAACCACCACCAAGACCAGCAATGCCTATTGCTGAGGGAGCAGACCATCCTGCATAGAAAACACAAATTCAGACAAATGCTTTTAACTATGAAAATAACAAAAACTGGCTGAGCCTAAAATGAAAGGCCACATCGTGCTGGTTGGACCACCCTGCATTCAGAATCAACATACACAGACTCCTACACTGAATATGGAAGTCCAATGTACAGGATTAAAGCATCCAGTGGCATAGTTTTGCAGCCACAGCTTTCCCTTCCCCCCCCCCAACCAGTTTACCTTGAAACTTCTTACAATTGACAAAGCACTTGCCCCAAGCTTTACTATTCCACTTCATAATACCTGTTCATTATCACTGACATTTACAGAAACAGAGTCACTCATACAACTGCATTATATTAACTAAGAACAATTATATATAACTGAAAATATTAAATTAAGATATTTTGTCTCTCATTCAAAAGAAATTTATCCTCTTTCTCGTCTTCTTTCAGCTGAAATCCCAAACGAAGTTGCTGGGATCTCAGATCTTGTGCCAGGTCTAACCTGGCAGCTGATCAGAGAAGCAAATTCCTAGCATATTGGGGAATTCAGTTTTGGGTAGATTTTGCATTTTCAATCTATCAGCAAGTCTAGGACTTTTAGATGTTTTAGTACCTTACCATGACCTATTATTATTTAAACTGACGAATATGAGCAATAACATGGTTATAGACTTTAACTCGATGATTAATAACTTTTAGAACATATTTTTGAAAAAAATTAAGATTCAGCTTGTGTTTACTTCCATTCGTTTTTACTCCTAGGGATGTTTGCTGAAGTCAGCTTTCAAATACTCAAGGGGTGTAGGAAGACATGAGATTAAAATAAATATGCACTGCAATTATTGTTATTCACATCCTATACATTAGAGCAACAAAAATGAAATGTTAAGATGTTTGGTCACCTATACCTATCAGTTGTAGTTGTCTTTGCACAATCAGCTGAATTAGTGAAGCAGTAAGACAGAGAAAATTAAAGCTCTCATCACTTAGTCAGTCAGGGATACAGAAAATGTGCTATTTAAAATTAAAATTAAACCTTTATTTTGGTGCTTTGCAAATGTATGCAAATTCTATGAATTCAGATGTAAAAAAGAAATTATGTAACTGTGCAAAATTTGAAAAAAGTCCAAAAAAAAAGAAGTACAATTCAATTATTGTACTGCTATCCATCAACAACCACCAAGGAGTTTGCACTAATTTATGTTTGATAGCTGCAATTGAAAAGAATATATTATGATAGTACATTGAACCTTACTAACGGTGAAAGGTGTGCGGATGATTAAATTGCACTGCACTTCTCGTTTCTATCAATCAACCTTTACCAATACTTTAAAGGAGATGTTTTAAGAATATTTCTTGCAGAAATAATTGGCTTCTAGGTCATAAAGAATCATACAATCTGACAACTAGGAAATAGGGGTAAGTTGGACTTGAAGATGAGCAAAGAAATAACAAATACTGTGGCCTAACATTATTTTAGTTAAAATAATTTTGAAGTGTACCAGCAAAAGTGAATAAAATATATGGATCAATTAATGAAATAAATCATATGGATCAAATAATAGACACTTACTTCCATCAGGCAGGCGGCTCAATACAATTCCACTACCTCCACGAGCTGTTACTAAAAATCCAGCTTTAATTACTGATAAGATTGCAAGTCCTTGTGCTTTTGCTATCACGTGAGCTTAAAAATGAACAAAATGTTAAATAAGAAATTTGAAGTTCTCTCATTAAATAATAAAATTAAGTTCATTGCATGTCTTCTAAAATGATAAACTGATCCTATGAGCACATACCAGAAAAAGAAACCCTTAAAATATGCATTTCATAAATCATTCCCAGTTCATTAACAAAAAAAAATTAAGTATTTCCTTTGGAAATAAACTATGTCAGCTTAAAAAAGATTACTTTTCTGGAGATTTCTTGATGACTTTTATCATGGCCTGGATATTGTTCTCACAATCAGTCATTTGCAATAACAGCAAAAAGTAAATTCATCTCTCAACTGCAATAAGTAACAAGATATTCTACAAAGTACTTCTCAATTGGAGAAAGCAGGCAAGCTCCACACAAACAACACCCACAATCAAGAGTGGTGCTGGGTTCCTAGAGCTGTGGGTCAACAACACTTTCTGTTACACCACTATGCCACTTGTAGAATCGTGGACTCTATCTCCCATCCCGTCCATGCTAACATCATACCTAACTGTACAATTACCATTTAAATTATGACTTTCCATGTGCTGGCAATTCAAGTGTTTGTCTAAATACTTCTTTAATGCTAAATACTTCTTTAATGTTGTGAGTGGTACCTGCCCACTGAAGCACTGCATATTCCATTCAATGTCTCCCATCCACTCCATAATGTACTGGTTAGGCACTGGAGTACATTCAGCCAGAGACTCATTCCACCGAGATGCAACACTGAGCATCATAGGAAGTCATTCCTGCCTGTGGCCATCAAACTTTACAACTCCTCCCTTGGAGTGTCAGACACCCTGAGCCAATAGGCTGGTCCTGGACTTATTTCCACTTGGCATAACTTACTTATTATTATTTAATTATTTATGGTTTTATGTTGCTATATTTCTACACTATTCTTGGTTGGTACGACTGTAACAAAACCCAATTTCCGTCGGGATCAATAAAATATGTCTATCTATCTGTCTGTCAATCTCTTACCCCAAAGCTATGACCCTTGGGAAAATGCTAAGGGGAGAAGTTCCTACTATCTACCCTCAGAAAACATATCCAATGATCTAGGAAGTATTAGAGAAAATGTTGATGGGACCCTGTGGAAAATCGAAACAAAAATAGATGAGGGGATACTATTTAAGGATAAATGGAAAGTCAAAGGGAGGCTTTCTTCCAAATGATACATATAGAAACAAGAGCATAACATACTAGGTGGAGTGAACAGGTAGAAAAGTGATTGTGGTAGGTAGATGCCGCCACCACAAAGAAAACATGGAAGATTGTGGATTTTTGTTGTAATGTTCTGATTTGTATGGTTAATAGTAAATTAGTTTATTATTATCTCACTTAGTGAGGTTAAGTATATAGCTGGTCTTCATACAGATCAATTGAATACATTGAGATAGCACATGGAAAACAGTAACAATGCAAAATAAAGTGTAACAACAACCTCTGCAATACAGGTAAAGAATAAGGTGCAAGATCATAACGAGATTGATTGTGAGGTCAAGAGTGGAACTGATGTGTATCATGGCTCGTTATGGAAACACCAATGCCTTTCAACAGAAACTCCTTCAAAAGGTAGTGGATTCAGCCCAATACATTACAGGTGAAGCTCACCCAACCATTGAGCACATCTACATGAAACACTGTCGATGGAAAGCAGCATCCACCATCAGAGATCCTCACCACCCAGGCCATACTTTTCACTCACTGCCGCCATCAGATAGAAGATATAACAGCCTCAGCACTTGCACCAAGTTCAGGAGCAGTTACTACCCTCAACCATCAGGCTCTTGAACAAAAGGGAAAAACTACACCCACTTGCCCATTCATTGAGATGTTCCCACAATAATCTTACTTTAAAGAGCCTTTTTCTTGTTATTTATTGCTATTTATTTACTGTATGTTTGCATTTGCAGTTTGTTGTCTTCTAGTTGATATTTAATTTTTCCTGTTATAGTTACTATTCTATAGATTTACTGAATATACCAGCAGAAAAATGAATCTCAGAGTTGTATGTGGTGACATACATGTAGTCTGAAATTAAAATTTACTTTGAACTTTTACAATAATCCTATAAAAGTGGGGAAGAAGCGGTCTTTGAGCTTGTTGGCACATGCGTTAAAGCGGTTGTATCTTCTGCCTGATGGTAGAGGGAGAAGAGTCAATAACCAGGGTGGGTGGGTCTTTGATCATGCTGTCTGCTTTACTAAAGCAGCACTAGGCATAAACAAAGTTCATGGTGGGAGGCTGGCTTCTGTGATGTGCTGTGCCTACAACTTCTTGCAGTTTCTATACCAACATATGATGCATCCAAATAGTACATCAATAAAAGTTGGTGAGGGTCAAAGAAGACATACCACATTTCTTTAGCTTCTTGAGGAAGTAGAGTCGGAGATGAGCTTTCTTGGCTGTAGCATTAATGAATGGCCCAGGTCACGCTATTTGTGATGTTCACTCCTAGGATATGGAAGGTCCTAACCTTAGCATAATTTATGTAAACAGAAACATACACACTGCCTTCCCTCCTTAAGTCAATGACCAGCTCTTTTCTTTTGCTGATATTGAGAGAGTGGTCATTATTATGTCAGCACGTCACAAGGCTCTCTACCTCTTTCCTGTACTCCCACTATCGTTATTTGAGATATGGCTCACTATGTTAGTCTTACCTACAAACATGCAGATGGATTTAGAGCAGAATCTGAATCGGTTGATGTGGAGGATCAAAAACTCAAAACCCCAAAACCCAATAATTAAACCATTGCATTGCTTAGTAATAATTGTAGCTTTCATCGGGGCAGGGCCTTTCTCACTTTATCCTTTAAAATTGTTCCGATCATTGACCGACGTAGCCTAACGCTTTTACAATGACTGATGGCATTTCACCTTTTTTGATCGCTTTATTATTTCCACTTTATTTTCAATCATGATCGTGATTATTTTCGTGAACATAAACACTGCGGATTCTGAGCTCTGCCGCGGGGTACTACGTCCACCATACTGAGACAGGTTAAATAAAGTCTAGGGTTCCGCCGGGTCCTAAGATTCACCACATTGAGACAGGTTGAATAAGGGACTTGAGCATCCACGTTTTTTGGTATCTGCGAACGGTCCCAGAAACAATCCATCGCGGATAAGGAGGGTCGACTGTAATTAAATCAGAGATTGATTTAATTACAGTTATAGCAACTGTCTTGAGTGGAGTCAGAACTGTTTGCAATTGTTCACAAACAAGAGAAAATATGTATATAGTGGAAATCAAAGCAATTCACACACAATCCTGGGAGGAACTCAGCAAGCCAGGCAACGTCTATGGAAAAGAGTAAACAGTCAATGTTTCAGGCTGAGACCCTTTATCATGACTCAGGAAGGGTTTCAGTCTGAAATGTTGACTGTTTACTCTTTTCCATAGATGCTGACTAGCCTGCTGAGTTCCTCAAGCATTTTGTGTGATTACAGATGCTGTAAGTTAGAACAAAGAACAAAAAACAACCTGCTGGAAGAACTTAGTGGGTTGAGCAATATCTGAGCAAGACAAATAGATTGTTGACATTTCAGGTCGAAAATTTGCATCAGCACTACATGCAGAATCTCAACTTGAAACATGGACAATCCCTTTGTCTCCTCAGATGCTGCTCAGTTTTCTGAGTTCCTCCAGCAGTTTGTTTTTCAACGTTCTCTGATCTCTTTCTTTCTCCAGAATCACAAATGTGCCTTGAGATGCCACAAGACCACCAATAATAATGAACAATAGATTTCATATTGCTTTCCTACACGTGGAACATGATCCCTGAACCCAGTGCCACCATGTATCTAATTCCTGGAATGAGAACATGAAAAGAATTATAAAAGCCCAAGAGAAGACAAGACATATTATCTATGTCCATTGACATGAAGATATGCCAAAAAGCAACACATTACTAACTTACTAACCTGGTATAATTACATCAGGTCCATTTCTTGAAGTTATTTCTGTAAATTCTCTTAGAATTTTTGCAGCTTTCTTGGCTTCAGACTTAAGATTTGATGGAATTGGATTCACTGGAACAATGCAAATAAGTTTATTTAAAATGCTGCTTGCAACACCATATTTTTTACAAAATGTACAGTATCTCATTAAAATTTGTGACATTACATTTGAGTTTTTTTTGTAAATTACTGTAACAATGTGTTGGAAAGATTAAGTCTGTATTAGTTACAGGATTACACTCTAAGTAATTGGTGAAATAATGAGATGATCAGAAATACTGTTAAAAATAAATACTTTTAAATATATACTCTTCTATGAAAAGTTATATCCATGGATGGATATAACGGAATGGGAAGTGTAATTAAAATGGGTGGCTACTGGCCTGGAGTGTACATGATATGGAAGAGAACCAAACAGAAAAATATCAAGACATTAGTAACTTTGTAGAAATGAAATAATTCAGGATAACTTGACAGACAGGATTCCAATTTTGAGAAGACATTTCCCATTAGCAAAAAATGTAGACACTAGATTTCTAAAATAAAAACAGAAATCAGAAAATGCTAGAAATACCTAGCAAGTGACTTGCACAGGTAAGAAGAAAAACAAAATTAATGTTTCAGGTCAAAGGTCCTTTGAAAGAATCAGGAAGGATTAAAAAAAAGATTATTAAGCTTCAGAGAGGTTATGGGGAGGGGGACGTCTCTGACAGTCCCAGGGTCATCTTGAGGATAAACTGAAAATGAGATTATCTGGTCAGTGACTGAATGGGAGCAGGTAAGGAGTGAGGACATAGATAAAATAACCTAGAAGAAAAGAAAATAGAAGCTGTGACTGTGGAGAAGGAAGACATCCTTGGAGGAGAAAACATTCTTTGAGGCCCTGGTTAAGAAGAAGGAGGTGCATAGCAGGTAAAAGCATGGAGGAGCAAATGAGGTACTTGAGGAGTATAAGAAATGTAAGAGAACACTAAAGGAAAGCTTCCATAACATACATTTCAAAAGTTGTATTCATAACACCATCTATCTGCCAATTTCCATCTGCCATAAAAGACAGAGAAGACTAAAGACATAGTTACAAATGAAAACCAGCAAAAAAAGAAATAAGCTCAGATCCCACTTAATGCTGAAGATGTGTTCCTCAGAGGAGGAGTGTTAAATAAACCTACGTTATGCAGGGTCATTATAACATTACATAAATGGACATATGTGCCTGATAAATATTAAAAAATCAAACCCGAGATATATGCTATATTATTTCATGAAAACACAGTAATTCACGGAATAACAAATATAGAAATAGGCCTAACCTTTATATCAGTGGAGCAGCAACACATTGCTGCAGCAGTGGAGGGAAGTGGGTGGTGGTTACATCTTGGAGGAGAGACCAAGCCATGGTTCCTCCTCTAACTTTAGCTTCTTCTTCAAGTAGGCAGCAAGATTTGACTGCTTTTTCTTAAATTTCCTCTCATGAAGCAGTTCTTGGTGGCAGGAAATCATGTCGAGAACACCTCTCTTTGCCTTATTGCTTTGCTCCCAGCCAGGGTCATTATCGATGAATTGGTCCTTCATTTGTGTAATTGTGGTGATGCTAGTGTTGAGGAATTTTGTGCTGAGGTTTCTTGCTGATGTTTCCTCTTCTCTGTCCTCCCTCTTTCGGCATTCTTCCATGGCTTTCTCTGCCTCTTTCAATCAACTTCACAGCTCTTAGCTTCATCCTTCCCCCTCCAAGTTACACCTATTGCCTAGTCTCCTGCCGCCACCTTTCAAATTTACTCCTCAGCTTTTTTCTTCAGTTTTGCCGAAGGGTTTTGGACAGAAATGTCAAATGTGCTTTTCTCCATAGAGGCTGCCTGGCCTGCTGAGTTCCTCCAGCATTTTGTGAGTCCAGTATTCTCAGTTTGGTGATGGTCTTAATGATGCACTGAAAGATTGTTTAGTTTGTGGAATCTTAAAGGAGAGCATTCAAAAACAGCTCCTAATTAAAACACAACTTGTATTCAAAAGAACAATTGTAATTGCTGTTTCAATGGAAACAGACAAAAATGCAATTAAGTTAGAGCAGTGTTTCCCAATGGGAGCGACACTGCCCTCCCAAGGGAGCATTAAAGAAAATAGAAGTTGTTGGGGGAGGGGGTTCAAGATTCTTGGGGGAGGCGGTAAGCAGCACCCTAATTTGAGGCACGAGACCTGATCGACAATGTCCACTCACTGCCATCGTCAACATCCAATAGGCATTTCCAGTTTATTTGAATTTAGCCCCGTTAGTAGTAGTAGTCTCTCGAAGTCCGAGGAAGACGAATGTGTTGTGCAGTCAATGTCTGTGGGACGCATATGACTTCTGAGGCCGAAGTCCGAAGCGCAGATACGGTTGCAGATGGGACAAGGAGCACTGCCTGTTGGGGCAGGAGCGGACGCCTTCCTGTGTCTTTCTCGACTCGCCTTGAGGCACTGCATGCGCCAGTTGGCTTGTAAGTTGTTTGCTGCCTTGGAGCATAGATTGCACCACTTGGACCAATCAGCAGCAGTGTGTTCGAGATGGCGGGGCTGGAGTTTGGCCCAATTAAGGTTTGACTTGTGGTTGTCCTTGTACCACTTCCTTGAGTGACCTTGGGCACGGTTGCCCTGCTCAAGTTCTCCGTAGAGCAACTGGCGCGGCATGCTGGACTCATCCATGCGGATCACATGGCCGGTCCATCTGAGCTGAGCCTTCAAAACCTTGGTGAAGCTTGTGGAATTGGCTCGGTCCAGGACTGTCAGGTTGGAGATACAGTCTGGCCAGCGGATTTGCATGATTGATCGCAGAGCGTGATTGTGGAATTTTTCAAGCTGTTTGACATGTCTGCGATACAGTGTCTAGGTTTCACAGCCATATAAAAGTGATGAGACCACAACAGCATTGTAAACCTTCAGTTTAGTGGAGTGGCGAATGTCTTTGTGCTGCAGAACTTTGACCCGGAGCCTTCCGAGTGCCTGGCTTGCTTTCTGGATCCGACATGATTTCTTTATCAAGGGCCCCGTCACTGGAGATGGTACTCTCCAGGTATTTGAAGTTGTCAATGTTCTGTAGTTGTATAACATCAATGGTGATGCATGGCTGCGGTGGGGCACTGTTAGGTGCAGGCTGCAGGAGGACCTCTGTTTTACCGAGGCTGATTGTCAAGCAGAACAATTTAGATGTGGCGGAGAATCTGCTGACCATTGTTTGTGCGCAGTGATCCTCTTGGTGCGCTATGAGTGCGCAGTCATCTGCAAAGAGTGCTTCTATGAACAGCTTTCAGAGGGTCTTTGTGTGTGCTGCAAGGCAACATAGGTTAAAGAGGGACCTGTCCAGGCGGTATTTGATATAAATGCCCAGGTTTAAGTCTTTGACAGCATGCATTAGTACTAGAGTGAAGAAAAAGTTGAAAATACTGGTGCAAGCACACAGCCTTGTTTAAAGCTGTTGGAAATGTCAAATTTCTCGCTAGGTTCGTCAGCTGAGAGAATCCCTCCAGTCATGTTGTCATGGAAGAAGCGTATGAGGTTGATGAACTTTGGAGGGCAGCCAAGTTTCCCGAGGATGATCCACAAGGCTTCGCTGTTGACAGTATCAAATGCTTTAGTCAGATCAATGAAGACAAAGTACAAGTTCATGTTCTGCTCCAGGCATTTCTCCTGCATTTGTCTAATAGTGAAGATCATATCCACAGTACTGAGTTTAGGCCGAAAGCTGCATTGTGATTCTGGGAGGTTTCCTTCAGATACTGCTGAAAAAAGTCAATTGAGGATGATGCGAGCCAGGATTTTTCCAGCGATGGAAAGTAGGGAGCTGCCCCGGTGGTTCTCACAGATTATTGCAGCATCCCGAAGGTCGGGTGGCATTACTTCCTCTTCCCAGATACTGATCAGGACGTCCTGGAATGCTTTGAGTGACTCCTGTTTGAGGGCTTTGAACAGTTCTGCGGGAAGGCCATCCTTGCCTGGAGCTTTGCCACAGCTCGTCTGTTTGATGGCTGTGCTGACCTCGGTCGGGGGGGCGGGGGGGGGGGTAGTTGTTGAGGTGCTCATGGACTGGGCTCTGGGGAACCTGGTCGAGTACTGACTGGTCGACAGTGGAGGGGCGGTTCAGGAGCTGACTGAAGTGTTCCTTCCATCTGATGTTGATGCTCTTTTTGTCCTTGATAAGCGAGGATCCATCTACAGAAAGCAGAGCAGCTATTCTTAACTTTGAGGGACCAAAGACAGACTTGACGGCGTTGAAGAACAGCTTGGTGTTGTTTGTGTCAGCATAGTGCTGAACCTCATCCGCCTTCTTATTCCACCATGTGTCGCGCATTATACGGATTTCCCTTTGAGCGAGTGCCTGATAGGACTTGAATCTGTCCTTTTTGCAGGTGGAGTTTGGGTCATCCTGCCATTCTTTGAATGCCTTGTTCTTCTTGGTGAGTAGGTCATCGATGATGGTGCTATTCTCATTGAACCAATCTTGGTGGGTGCGCTTTCTGCGGCCTAGGGTTGATTTTGCCATTTTAGTTATAGCATTTTTGAAGTGGCTCCATTTCTGGATTGGGTTACCTGTGACTGGTTGGTTTGTTGATAGTTTCTGTTTAAGAGTATTTTGAAATTCGTGTAGACACAGAGGGTGCTGAAGTTTGGAGGTGTTAAAGGATGGCCATACTGCCTTTGGACGCTTTTTGTGATGTAGCTTGAGGGTGGTGCGGAGGAATCTGGTCCGGCCAACACTCTGCTCCTCGCATGGCTCGTGTGATGACTACATCTTGGATGTCACATTGACAGACAATGACATAATCGATCAGATGCCATTGTTTGGGTCTAGGGTGCATCCATGTTGTCTTGAATTTGTTGGCCATTCTGAACACTGTGTTCGTGATAGTGAGGTCATACTCTTCACATTTACTGAGAAGCAGAAGGCTATTGCCGACTCCGTGTCTGTCGAGCACTCCACTCCACTGATCCTGGTCTTGGCTGACTCGGGCATTAAAATCTCCCAGCAAGATCAGCTTATCACTGGCCAGCACTGAGCGCAGGATGGAGTCAAGGTCAGCGTAAAACTGCTCTATGGTTTCAGTAGGGCTGGTCAGGGTGGGGGCATAGGCACTAATGATAGTTGCATGTCGGTTTTGGCTGAGGGGCAGACATAGCTTCATCAATCTTTCGCTGATGCCAACAGGCAGGTCGGGGAGCTGTTTCATCAGGGTACTCCTTATGGTACTCCGTGGATCCTGTCTTTGTTCTGCGCCCTTCCTCTCCAGAAGAAGTCGTAGCTGCTTGCAAGCTCAGTGATGGATCCCTCATCTGCAACCCTGGTTTCACTCAGCGCTGCGATGTCAATGTTGTAGCGAGCAAATTCTTTACCAATGAGAGCTGTTCTCCTTTCAGGTCTTGCAGTGTTTTCCTTATCCATTAAGGTGTGAATGTTCCATGCTCCTAGATGGAGAATCTTTTTCTTTTGATTTCGACCGCAATGATTGGGTGATCCGTCAGTCGCGGTTAACTGGCCGAATGATCTAGGGCAGGCGATTTTTAGGCCACCTCTTCTAGGCCCCTCCCTGATTACAGGGTGGGCAGCGCTGTCCTGAAAAGGGCTGCCCAGTCACCCTTTTTGCTGCCGGACTCCCCTACTGCCCTGGGTTCAGAGGAGAATGACCATCTGTCCAAGGGCCGCCTACGTGCAGGTTTGCAACTGCAACTCAGTGGTCACCTCCACCTGTTGGTTCGCTGCTCTCCCATCACTGTAGGACTCTTGAAGAGAGAAATAAGATGAAGATGCACAACACAAGGACCTATGCGTGAAAGATATTATAGTGAAAAAGCCTTAGCATGGAGACAGTCCCACTCTCTCGGCCTCAGAGGTCAGGATCCACTGGCACGAAGATCGGTACACATGTAGGCCTCTTCGGCTGCAGGAGTTGCCGGACAATATTGATGAAGTCCTCCCTCCTATTGACCGCCTACGGGACTCCGGCTCCGGATTTCTTCTTCGCCCCGTTAATGATGGATAAATACATACAGCACAATCTCTATGAGCCTGAAAGCAGTTAAACCCTGAATTCTAATTCTGCTAGAAACAGAAACTACAGAAAGTGTGTCAATACAATGTTACATACCTGGTATGGTTTTATTCCATTCCCATCAGATCAGTGACACCCCATGTGTCTTGCTTCTAATAGTGTACTGTCTCATGAAGCCATGAAACCATCAAGATTGCAGGATCACTTCCATAAAAGACACACTGAAAGGCTACTTACAGTATTACTCAATTGCAGGAGGTGAAAAAAACATTTGAAAAGAGTTAACCTGAGTGAATCTGCAGATGCTGGAAATAAATAAAAACACAAAATGCTGGCAGAACTCAGCAGGCCAGACAGCATCTATGGGAGGAGGTAATGATGACGTTTCGGGCCGAAACCCTTCATCAGGAGTGAAGTAACATGGGATGGTCGGGGGGGATAAGAAGTTGGGGGAGGGATGAAGTAGAGAGCTGGGAAGTGATAGGCTGGAGGGAAATGGGGTAGGGGGAAGGTGGAGAATTATGGGAAATAAAAGAGAAAGAAAGGTAGGGCCCTGGGGGGAGATTATAGTGAGAAAGAAGAGCAAGAAAGAGAACCAGACTATATTTTAGATAGGGATATTTTAGATAGATAGGAATGGGGGTAAGGTGGGGGCAGGGGTATCAATGGAGCCTCCTACCTGCCAGCATGAACATTCAACTCACAGACCTCCGTTGATACCCTTGCCCTCCCCCCTTACCCCCATCCCTATCCATAATTTTAGTCTGGTTCTCTTTCTCTTTTGTCCCCCCCTCACTATAATCTCCCCCCATGGCCCTACCTTTCTTTCTCTTTTATTTCCCATAATTCTCCACCCTCCCCCTAGCCCATTTCCCTCCAGCCTACCACTTCCCAGCTCTCTACTTCATCCCTCCCCCCACTTCTTACCCCCCTCGACCATCCCATGTTACTTCACTCCTGATGAAGGATTTCGGCCTGAAACGTCGTTATTACCTCCTCCCATTGATGCTGTCTGGCCTGCTGAGTTCTGCCAGCATTTTGTGTTTTTATTTGAAAACACTTGTACACTTGAGTCATTTGTCAAGAAAGCTAAAAATGATTATAAGACATAGGAGCAGAATTAGGCCATTCAGCCTTTTAAATCTGCTCTGTCATTCCATCATGGCTGATCACAGATCCTACTCAACCCTATATATTTGCCTTCTCACCATAACCTTCGATACAATGACCAATCAGGAAACTATAACTTTCCTTTTAAATATACCCACTGTCTTGGCTTCCACAGCTGCCTGTGGCAGAGCATTCCACAGATTCAGTACTCTCTGTCTAAAAAACTCCTCCTTATCTCTGTGGTCTTCATCGTGGTTTCATTGTTTCTTATAACATTGCCAAAATGATACCAAAGTGTGGAAAATTAATAATGCCTGCTGTATCAGAAGTGTTCACCACTGTTCTCAAAATGGATATTAGTATTTTAAAATCAATTTCTCTGAGTAATAACTCTACCTCATTGTATTGATGAACTGAGTGAAGACATTGAGCATCAGCTATGCAGAGGTATAAAAAACAGAATTTGGCATACAATTATGAGTCAACTGTATGAGACAATGAGGCATTGCTAATGGCGTATGTATGGTTTATCAGAAATGAAGAAGTTGTAAAAAGTTAAAAGCAAATATGAATGTAGAATCAATCTATGATGGGCTCAAAATGTATATTGAGGATAAATGTATTCCGATTAGGAACATGATTGTGTATCACCATATACCGGTGTAGCACTAGCAAACCTTTCCACTAGGATATCAAGGCAGATTTATACTTCTGCATATGGGCTACGCCACAGGCCTGATTTATACTTCTGCATAGGCTCCACGTTGGTGTGCGCCAAGATGCTAGTTGGCGGTAGGTTGCCACTGTGTTGAATTTCTTTGTGAGAGACATGGACGAGGAAATGTATTTCAAACATTTTTGCATGTCGGCAAGTAGATTTGATTATTTGGTTCATCTATTTCACATCAGTCTACAGACATGGTGGAGAAGAAGTGACCGGAAACGCATAGGAGGAAATGCGATACTACCAAGCGGACCAATCACATTTGTTGCGGTCTGTGTTGCCGCCACATGTGAATCACATTTTTGGGAAGGTGCACATCACCCTACAGCGTAAGTACAGCAAAGGGTACGTGGTACCTATGGCTTAGATTCGACGCTGAAGTATAAATTGGCCTTTAGTCCCCTACCAGTTCAGGTGGAAACCATCTCTTCTCTACAGGTCCCACCTGCCCTGGAAGAGAGCCCATTGGTCAAGAATCGTATCCCCCCCCTATACTAACTCCTTACCCACATGTTCAACATATGCTGAAGTCTCAAAGAGCTAAAGCTTCAAATAACCACTCTAACTCTGTCCAGTACAACCAAAGGTTGCTCAAACAATGGTCACTCCACTTGTCTGTGCTTTATTTTTGTTTGTTCTTGCAATCTAATCCTGATCACTGATTGGCCGCTGCTCCAACTCCAAACTGCTGCAAATCAATGCCTTATGTACTCCATCGTTGAAACCTGAGCGAGCTAGTCTTAGTGTATGCTCCATGGACAACAGTTCCCACCTATCCTGTGTCTCCTTGTAAGTCAAGCCCTCCAGTCCTGGGAACACCCTCATGAACCTTCACTATCGTAATTGAATCCCTCTATAACATGATTCAAGATTGTTTAGTATCATTTTCAGTACAGAAGTGTAAAGGCAAACAAACTAATTGTTACTTCAGATCTGTCGCAGCACTAAAAAAAAACACAATAAGATAAAGAGCAAAATAATTTTAAAAAAAACATAATACATACAAATACATGAGATAGCTTAAATAATTCATTGTATGTTTGACTATAAGGTGACGCTAGGCACAGGAGTGTCTGTACATAAGGTGTCAAGGTGACTGACAGGAAATTAAAAAGTAGTAATGATGGATGATGGAGGGTCTGGAAATGTTGATCAGCCTGACTGTTTTTGAGTCTGGCAGTCTTACCATGGATGCTAAATAGCCTCCTTCCTAATGGGAGTGGACCAAACTGCCCTTTAGTGTGTGATCCTTTATTATGTTACTGGCCGTTTTCAGGCACCATTCTGTAGCCACGTCCTTGATGGTGGGTAAGTTGGTGCCGGTGAAGCTTTCTTGATTGTGTAGGATGTGTTCTGGGACCATGGGAGGTTATGGAACAGTGCACTCCCAGGAGTTTGAAACCGTTCAGTTTCCACTGCTGTACTGCTGATGTAGAGTAGTGTGAGATCTCCTGAAGTTGATAATCATCTCTTTTGTTTGGATAAGATTGAGGAAAAGGCTATTTGTCTGGTTACCAAAGTTAAAAACAGTATTCCAGGTGATATTGCACCAAAATCCTGTACAGCTGGAACATGTTTTCCTCCCCACCTTCTTCCCCGAGTCGCCATTCTCAGAATACTATGTACATGTACCCCTAGTTCACTCTGTTGTGCTACACTTCCCAGTGCCACATCAGCATATTTTGTTTACCAAGTCCTGATTTAATTTCTTAAAATACACAGTCATCTGGGTTAAGTTTCTTCTGCCATTCCCGACCCACTTTCCCAGTAGATCTAGATCCTATTGCAAGTTCAGCCAACCTTCTTCCCTACACCACCAATCATCTGCAAGCATACCAATCATGCCAGGCACTCAGATGGTTTTTTATATATATATGACAAATAACAGATGATCCAGCACTAATCCACCACAAGTCACAGGCTTGAAAAGCAACACTCCACAGCACCTTCTGATTACTTCCACCAAGCCAGCTCCATGCATCAATTTCATCCTTGGCAACATCCTAATCAATTTGATATGTACAAAGATGTAAATATAAACATCCAAACCACTACTCAACTACCATTTAGTACTTACACAGATCTGTGCTTCACTTTCCCGATTATTGCTACTGTTTAGTTTACATCGCCTGCTCTAATCCCCCTTGCCAAAGGGTCTCAGCCCGAAACATTATCTGTACTTATTTTTCATAGATACTGCTGAGATCCTCCAGCACTTTGTGTGTGTTGCTTGGATTTTCAGCATCTGTAGAATTTCTCTTGTTTCTGAAAGAATACCTCTACTTTATTAATAAAACTTTTTCTGATAAACACATTTATGGTAAATGATCATCGCAAACAATGGAGAGGCAAGCAAAGGTGAGGCTGAGTCAAGGGTTGAAACATGTTGGTACAGGACAGAGTCAAGGCATATTCTAGTCAAAGCCGGGGTAAGCAAAGCACAGGAGAGGCAGATTTGAGGCCTGTGAACCTAAGATGAAGGAGAGGTTTGATCGATCCAAGTGCCAGGCCAATTTAGGAAGGTTGGGTGCAGGCAAGGTCCAAGCCCAGGTCCCAGGTCGAGCAAAGAACGAACCGACATCTGGACGACTTCCATGCCAGGCCAGATGGATTGATAACGCAGCATGCTGGGACCAGAGGCGAGGGTCCAGTCTGTTCTGTTTGCTGCTCCATGACATTTACATGGCTCTGTGCTGAACTGTGGCCTGCTCTGGCTGTTTTGGGCTTTGTGTCTGTAGACTCACTTTTGATCTGAATGGTATTTGTTTACTTTTATTGTTTGCATGATTTTTTTTTGCACATTGGGTGTTTGACAGTCTTTTTTTAATATAGGCTCTTTTGGGTTTCTTTGTTTTCCAGCTGACTATAAGATGCATCGCAAGGTTGTATAGTGTATACATACATTGATTATAAATGTATTTTGAACATTATGCTTTGTAACTTCAAAACATTAAACTAATTAAAATGAAGACACAGGACTCCAAAATGCAGGTCCAATTTCGAGTTTACTTTAAGTGATGCATGTACATTTCACGTAGTAGCATGATGAAGTATCCAATAATTCTGTAAAGAATTATTTAAACGAACAGGAAAACTTAATCTCTGTAATGTCCTGGTTAAGATTTTTACTGCCATACTGTGAAGTTTTATCCCCCATGGTGTGTCTTATTAGTAATAGAGTTTTGGCTTTGATTAAAGATAATGAGTTATGTTGTCCAACTTAGGAATGTTGTGTCATCCAGTTGTAACTTTCTGCAATGAAAGATTCAGGAGAGATCGGTGGGATCAGATTTCTGAAGGGCAGTAGTCCGGTTTGGGGTCTTTTTGCAGGAGCTGCTGAATGGGGGACAAGGGAAGATGCTGTAGAATTCCATTCAAAGCAGAACCCGTTGTAAGAAGTTCATTGCACAGATGAATGGCTTCAAGGAGGAAATGTCAATACTCTTGAGAGACCAGCTTGTTTGAGATGGTCTTTGACGGAAGTTCGAACTGTGGCTGGTGTCTTTCATACAGAATGTGGATTCAGTTTGCGAGTAAAGCGATACACCTGACTACTCCAGAAATGATCTCACCAGACTGGTTTAACTGTATGGGCCCTTTTATTTTTCTCCTCATTTTCTTCTGTAATTGTAAATTTGGTAGATGTATTTGTTTATAATTTTATATTGGTGTATGATCTGTTAATTTGCAGGCAAATGATAACTTTGCATGGAGCAGTATTTAAATATTCGCTATAATGCTGCTTAAAAGATTAAATACACAACATTCCTCCCTGCTTAGCTATGAACTCCAACTTAATGAAGAAAGCATCCCAACTATATACACAGTATATATTACATACAGACATCCATTGCATCATAAATTTTTCAATTGTCCCTTTCAGGCCTGAAGATTTAATTGCTGTACAGGATTTCTTACTCCGGTGGGATAATGTCTTTCCTGACAAGGGGATCACTGTGCTTTCAGGTGAAACTTGTGCCTGTGAAAACAATCTCAGCTTCTGGGCCCTCCTCCATGGTGGTTGTAGGATTTGACTCTGAGAATGCAAGAAGTGATTCTAACAGTGGTAGACAACTTCTCTTCTTCCTTTTCTTCTAGTTTGTGCATCTTGATCTTTGTGAAACCCCCGGTTTCCTTGGCTGCACAAGTCTAGGGAAAACAGAGACAGAAACTGAAACAACTCTCCCGCCCCAAACCTCAGTTTGCGGGGATGTGGTATAATTTGCTAACCTGTTACAAATTAGTGCTATAAAGTTACAGTCATATGTGCACAAGTTGGAGCTCATCTTGAACTCTGTCACTCATGCACTGAGCCCTCGGTCAGTGTGAAAGCACACACCACCTTCCGAACGTCACTCGCAATCCATCTCCAACAAACAGGTCTCCCACCGGATTGTATCCGACAACCAGTTCTCCCTAGTGACTTCTCTCTTCATCTCCTTCACCAAGAAAACCTCCCCCTAACTGGGTGGCACACATTCTACATCATGCCTTACCTTTAACATCATCCCTTACCCAAAGGGGCTGAAAGCAGAACAAACTGCTAATTGAAATAGCTACAGCATAACAGTAAAGATGTGAACTAGGGCATTACATTTGGAAGGTACTTTTGGTTCACTGGAATATTATCTTATTAATCCTTCTATCGTTCCCTTTACAATCTAATCTCTCCTCTTGGTTTCCTCATCCAAAACATCATCTGATGAATCCTCTGTTTTCATATTGACTCCTTTCTTTTTGACCTTTCATTCATCCAGTAGGCTTTGGTCTTTGCATCTACTTTTAGAAGCAGCTGTTTGGCTCCCACTTGAAGTTCATACAATACTTTAATGCAGACAGAATAGATTCTCGTTATTTATACACGCAAAAACCAAATGCTTGAAACTTTCCGAAAGCTCCACAAATTCTCTACCAGTAGTTGTCTTAGCCATTCATGGCCCTACAATGCTGGTCCTTCTGTTTTTAAACACATATAAACCCAATGTGACTTGTTGGTTGTTATATTTCACAATTATGATTCTCATTCCCACACGAGTTATCTTTTCTCCAGTATAACTTCTGTTATATTTCTGGTAGTTTGTAGCTTGGGTCTGTGGAGGTCGTATCTTTTGCTGACTGCTAAGATAATGCTCAACAGTGCTTAATTGTATTGCTAATAAAGGATCAGATAAAGGGTTTGAGTTTTGGAGCAATCATTGGAGCTGTGGGCACATCACACCGTATGGTCGCAGGAAAACAACAACTGTTTTGTGTAGATTTTGGATTAGTTTTGCTGCTGCAGATGACCTTTTAAGAGGTTTAAAAAATCATGAGGGGAACAGATAATATGAAATGGCCAAAGTATCCAAGGCTTTTCCCCAAGCCAGGGGACTCCAAAACTAGGGGACACACTTGCACCAGTCACTCCCCCCTTTATTTCTGTGGCACAACCTCTCATGGTCCCAGAACATGGTGCTACACAATCAAGAAAGATCACCAACAGCTCTATGTTCTGCGGAGGCTGAAGAGAGCCGGACTATGCACATCCATACTCACAGCCTTCCTCAGATGCACAGTAAAAAACATCCTAACATGTTGCATCACTTCTTAATACAGAAATTACACTACAACAAGACAGAATGCCTCTACAACAGGTAGCCAAAATGCCCAACACATCATCAGCACGAGCCTGCCATGCATTAAGGACATATATACAGAAAGCTGCCAGAAAATGGTCAGCAATATCACTGACCCTGCTGATGGACTGTTTGCCTCTCTCCCATCAGGGTGGAGGCTATGTAGCATCCACATGAGTACCACCAGACTCAATAACAATTACTTTCCCCAAGCAGTAAGACTGATCAACACCTTCACCCAATAACCCACCCCACCACATGCCCTCGCAACATCCACTTTATAGTTTTCTGTCAGAGTCACCTATAGACATTCCTGTACCGAGTGTCACTTTATGGACATGCAATCTATGTATATATAAACTATCTCATGTATTTATAATTACTGCGTTTATTTACTATTGTGTTCTTTATACTATTGTGCTTCTCTTATGCTACACTGAATCTGGAGTAACAATTATTTTGTTCCCCTTTGCACTTGTGTACTGAAAATGACATTGAAAAAATCTTAATCTACATTGAGATTTAAAAGTTATAAGTTACCAGAGGAAATGGTAGAATTGGGTACAATTACATGATTTGAAAGCCATTTTAATAACCTGTACTGGAAAAGTTTAGAGGATCATGAACCAACCATAGCCAAGTGGGACTACCTCAGTTGGGCAGTTTGTTCAGCACAGACGAAATAGATTTAAAGATCTGTTTCGGTGGTGTATACCTCTGATTTTATAACACAAAGATAGATAATATCAGAGTTTAAAAATAGAGGGATCAAGCAATAAGAATGAAAAAATATAGCGAGTTGCTATAACCTGGATACTTCACCAGGAAGGGTGGTGGAGGAATATACTAAACCAGATTCAAGTATATTGGAGGGAAAACACAATGTGAACCTAGCTGGGAAGCACTTAGAGCAGAGAAGTCAGTTGTGTAGAATGATTATGTAATTCAACAAATCGCACTTTCACTTACGCCAACTATGTAACATAATTCAACGTAAATGATACACCGCACAAACATAATACATTTTTGAAAACAAGTGATCCTCCAACGAAAGCTACAGTACTCACTCTTTAAGGGAAGTTCTCCAGTAAAGAATCGAATCTGAAACCATCCAACAATGTCCACTTCGTTCCTCTTCTCGACTCACCTGAGTTATCCGAACACCTGTCCACCTCCCAATGAGCGGTCAGCGGGCCTCAACTTAGCTCTCCGTAAAACTGCCAGAAAGGTCAGACACCCAGAGGTCGTTGTAGCTAATTTCAGCACGTTTTCCTATATTTATAAAGTGATATATGATAATATAATATGATAATATGATAATAACCGTGGGGGTTAATTGATCAGGCAAGACGGAAGGCACCGTAGATATAGCGAGGACCCAGTAAAGATGGCGGAGCGTTCAGTTCTTTTCGTCTGTTTGGGTAAATAGTCGTTCTTTATTTGTTAGATATCTTGTAGTGTTTGTATTGACATAACGCTTTTTGTTTACGGCGCCCTGTTTATCAGGCGAGTGGTGGTTACAGAATAGCCAACGAGCCTCAGAATTTTGAAGAATGAATGGGTTGGGGATCTCATTGAAAACTATCGGATTTTGAAAGGCTTTGTTAAGTGGGTGTGGTGAGGATGTTTCCGATGGCGGGGTAGTGTTGGATCAGAGAGTACAGTCTCAGAATAGAGGGACATCTATTTAGAATGGAAATGAGGAATTTCTTTCGCCCGAGGGTGGTGAATCTACGGAATTCGTTCCAGTGTTCTGTGCTATGTTTAAGGAGGAAGCTGATAAATTCTTGTATACTCAAAGTGGGAAAGGTTACGGACTGAAGACAGGCGATGGGGAGGGGCGGTTGAGAAGGAAATGCATCAGGCATAATGAAATTGGACAGTTGACTCGATAAGCCGAGAGGCTTAATTCTGCTCCTATGTCTTATGGTCTTCTCACGGTGAGGTCCCGCAGAGCAGGGAGCCACCTCCGCATACGGAAAGTTTAATTTAAACGGGTGATGACGTCCCGTTCAGACCAGTCTCTGCTGCCCGGGGAAGTACTGTACTCAGACGATGTTGTATCAAGGTCCTTTCGGGTCTGTCGACGATCTAGAGATGTACTCGGAGCACCCTGGCCAATGTCTGCCCCTTAGTGAAGCACTTCATACCCAGTTGCAGAAATACCTGCACAATATCCAGGCTTGGGTTGACGCGTGCTAAGTAATATTCAAGCCACTCGAGTGCCAGGTAATGACCATCTCCAACAAGAGAGGCTCTAACCATCGTCCCTTGACATTCAGTGGCATCACCATCACTGAATCCCCTACTATCCACATCCTGGGTGTTACCATTGACAGGAAACTGAACTGGTCTGGCTACACCATGACTACAATAGCAGGTCAAAGGCTAGGAATCCTGCAGCTTGTAACTCACTTCCTGATTCTCCAAAGCTTGTCCACCATCTACAAGGCTCAGGTCAGGAGTGAAATGGAATACTCACCGCTCGCAAATCCATCAACATTCAAGAAGCTTGACACCATCCAGTACAAGGCAGTCCACTTACTTGCTACCCCTTCTACAAGCATCCAATCCCTCTACCATTGAAGTACAGTTGCAGCAGTGTGTACTATCTACAAAATGCACTGGACCAACACACCAAAGTTCCTGAGGCCCACGACCACTATCATCTAGAAGGATGAGAACAGCAAATACCTAGGAGCACCACCACTTGGAAATACCCCTCTAAGTCACTCACAATATGTTTTTTTTGGAAACAAATCACATTTCTTTCATTGTCACTGGGTCAAACTCATGGAATTCCTTCCCTAACAGCACTGTGGGTGTGCATACACCTCAGGAACTGCAGTGGTTCAAGAAGGCAGCTCATCATCACTGTGTCAAGGACAACTAGGAATGGGCAATAAATATTGGCATATCTGGCGACTCCCACATCCCATAAATGATTAAATTTTTAAAAAGTCGCTAACTGCTTTCACAGTTTCCTGGATGGAAATACTAATATGAAAGTATGTGTGTGTATGTATCTGTGTGTGTAATACACACGGTCTGAGAATGGTGGATGCCTGGAGCACAAAAAAAGGTCATGTAAAAAACACAAAATACAAAAAAAAAGCATGACTGAAGAGAAATGTCCACATCCAAAATGAGAAAACCTGGGATACATTCTCCCTCTCCATAGCAGTGCAATCTCACCAGTGATTTTAAAAAGGCAGTCTACTCTCTGGCAGCAAAGATTGAAACACCAGCCACCTGCTTTTTTAATCTCCTTCGTTGCTTTGATCAGCAAAATGAAGTCAAACATTGGCTTGCACCCCATGACGCAATGAGGTTCCCATTCGCTGCCTCTGCCTCGCGGAATCCTGTCAGAGATTGCAGAGCACTGAAACACCTAAATTATCTCCAAACTGCAAATCACAGGCTCCAGCAGTTCCAGAATCACATTCAAGTCGAAAAACAAACGTAAAAGACTTAAGAGGTGAAATATATTGTTTCATAATCTATCCCGAAGATATTGACCGAAGGAGCATTGTACACAGGCGCCATCTTGACCGGAAGTCAAATTCCAGTTGAGTTTCTGAAATGCTATCAATGACTGCACTTTCAAAGTACAGAGTAAAATGGAACATGCTCAAAGCACTCGGAAGGTAAGTTAAGATCTGTGGAAAAAGTAGAAGTTAATGTTTGGTGTAATAGCAATTCAATAATGGGATAATTCAATAAGCTTTTGCTTTTTTTTCTTATTTACGTACTTTGCAAGCGTCATAAGTAACTTTTGAGATTTGCTAAGATTTGTGAAAGGTACTATATTTGTTATAACTTTAACAACTTATATGGAGCAGTGTTGAATGCATTAATAAAACAATGTGCCCTGGGTTTTGGTGATATCGGATTATCAGATTTTCTGGACTATAGGATGTTGTTCCTGCAAATAACCAAAAGCATTTTTTTTACTTCAACTTTTTAAATATTATACATTATTATAATTTTCCTAGTGAATTTGATAAGTCTAAAGGGAGTGCAGGAACCAAGGCTCCAGTGAGTCTGAAGAGAGCATAGCAAACATTACCTGATAAACCAGGTCCTGAAATACCTAGCTTTCTAAATAGTTAAATTATGGACTATCTGAGTTTTACTTTTGCTATTTGTAGCATGGTATGCCACAAAAAAGGGAGTATTAGTTGCATTATTGGGGCAAAATTGAACTGATTACAAAGTAGGATATTAGAGCAAATCGAGTTGAGATGCTGGTCCCGATTAAGCTGGAGAGGATCCAGAATGCATTCACAATTTGCTGGAGAAAATTCTTAGGGCTAGGAAATAAGATAACTTGGAAATCCATGGTCTAATTAGGGGCAAATCATGTCTTATCAACTTGATTGAGATTGTCTTTGTGCGGGGCAAATCATGTCTTATCAACTTGATTGAGATTTTTGATAAGGAGATGAGAGATTGATGAAGGTACAAAAGTGCATGTTGTCTACATGGATTTTAGTAAGGCATTTGACAAAGTCCCTCATGGGAGACTAATCCAGAAGATTAGAATGCATGGGATCTGTGGCAAATTGGCTGCTTGGATTCAGAATTGTCTTGCCCATAGAAGACAGAGGGACTTATTTGAGCTGGAGGTCTCTAAGTAGTGTTCTGTAGGGATCTGTGCTGTTTGTGATGTATATAAATGACCTAGCTGAAAATGTAGATGGATAAGTCAGTAAGTTTGTGGATGATACCAAGATTGGTGGAGTTGTGGATAGTGTAGAAGACTAGCAAAGTACACCGGCAATATAGATCAGTTGTAGATATGGGCCGAGAACTGGCAAATGGAGTTTAACCCAGATAAATGTGAGGTGTTGCACCTCTTGAATGGCAAATGCAAGGAGACAGTACACTGTTAAGGGCAAGATCCTTAAGAGTGTTGCTGAGCAGAGAGATCGTGGGGTCCAAGTTCATAGCTCCATGAAAGTGGTTACACAGGTCAATAGGGTGGTAAAGAAGGCTTATAGAATGTTTGTTTTATTCATTGAGGCATTGAGTTCAAAAGTCAAGAGGTTATGTTACAACTTCATGGAACTCTGGTTAGGCCACATTTAGAGTCGCCCCATTGTTGAATGATGAGAAAAGGTTTTCCAGGATCCTACCTGGTTTAGAGGGCACCTGCTATCATGAGAGGCTGGATAAATGTGGGTTGTCTTCTTTGGAGCAGTGGAGGCTGAGGAAAGATCTGATAGAGGTTTACAAGATTATGTGAGGCAGAGATAGAGTAGACAGGGAGTATCCTTCCCCAGGGTTGAAATGTCTAATACCGGAGGGCATGCATTGAAGATGAGAGGGGTAGGTTCAAAGGCGATGTAAGGAGTAAGTTTTTTACTTGAGTAGTAGATGCCTGGGATGTGCTGCCTAGTAGAGGTAAATACATTAGAGGTTTTTAAAGATGTTTAGATAGGCACATGAATATGAGAAGATGGAGGAATATGGACATTGTGTATGTAACCCTTTCACCATGGCGTCAGAATGAGTTAACTATTTTTGTGAATATGGAACTTGACAATGCATTGGAATATTGATGAGAAGGCCATTTCCAATAAACATGTCTAGGGTAAATACAAAACATAAAGTGTGAACGTTCCTTTAAGAGAAAGTAGGATTGTTAACTTGTATGAACACTGATCACCTGATCCCACAAACCAATAATTTAACTCACAACAGTATAAGCTTAGATTAAAGTTGTATTGACAAACTATTTTAAACTGTAGCAAAGAAAATAAAGGAAAACGGCCCTATAATTAGCCTAAGGTATGCACATAATTGTTAAAGTTCATTGTTGTGTAGTCAATCCTAGTTTGCTTCACTCTGTTTACTCACAGTAATGAACAATTTTGACTGAAACACAGTCCAAGCAAAGCATAAGTAAATATCCAACGAACATCCAAGTACAGGGGTCCTCGAATTTTCTCCAGGGTTGTGTGATAACTAGCTAATTACAAGTTGTCTGTACATTCTCCATGAAACTATTATCTGCGTGAGGATTTTCCAACATCAGTGTCTGGCCTTCCAAATGAGTTCATGTTCTTGTATAATGTTTGTTGTCAGTTTCCATTTTTCTTCTTTCTCCCTCTTCCAAAACTCCTATGCTCTCTCCAGAAAATGGCTACCCCCAATACCTCTAGAATGTTCCAGGGCATCTTATTGGACAAAATGTTAACAAGACAAATTTTGTGGCTATTACAGCAAGCCTAACTGAATTATTCTTTTAAGCAGGAGAAAATGAAATACTCAATTGTACATTGTAATTAAAGAAGCACATTGCATTTCGAGAAAGTCTGCAGAAAACAAAACAAAATACCCAACAACGTAACTATATTAATGCAATAAAACATTGTCTAAATTAGGGTAATACATGTAGGTAGAAGGGATTAGCTTTTGTTTTTTTTTTATTTACATTTTAGTTAGTCTGGCACAACATTGTGGGTCACAGAGCCTGTTCCTGTGCTGTACTGTTCTGTGTTCTATAAATAACACAGATGGTCAACTTAAGGTGAGAAGGGAAAGATATATAGGACACCTGAGGACCAACATTTTCCAAGTGGTTGATCTGAGGAATTAGCTTCTTGAGGATATGGGTATATTTATAGTGTTTAAAGATATTAGATATGGTAGGAAAACCTTGGAGGGATTTAAACCGATTGCAGCAAAGAAGATTAATTCAAGAAGAAATCTTCGTCAACATGGACAAGTTGGGCTGAAGGACTT
This sequence comes from Hypanus sabinus, assembly GCF_030144855.1. Taxonomy (NCBI): domain Eukaryota; kingdom Metazoa; phylum Chordata; class Chondrichthyes; order Myliobatiformes; family Dasyatidae; genus Hypanus; species Hypanus sabinus. The sequence goes on along the minus strand of NC_082715.1, from coordinate 67,193,604 downwards.
TTTTCCATGCCGGAAGTCTCTGTGACTCATTGAACTGCCATTATTTAATTTCTGAATGATTTCCCATAGGTTGTGCACAGCAGGTCAGTTTGTCCTTGTAGGATGTGCCCATCGGGTCAGCCTGGAGAGAGAAAACAGTGTCTTGATTTCAAATGGCTGATTTGGCAGATACTAGAAAGAGCAAGTTACCCAAAGTTGGAGAATTTAATCTTAAATCCAGAAAAATGTAATGTTTCAAGGATAGGGTAATAGAGTTATGCCGGTTGGAAATAAGTCTTTTGAGCCAACATGCCCATATCAATCAAGATGCCTTCCTAAATTCATGTACGCCCAATTCAACGTTTTTTAAGATCTTGCACTTTAAACTTTAAGATAGTGGTATCATTTACTGAGTGTGGGGCATGGCCAAGTTGTTAAGGCGTTGCTGAGTTTGAACCCCAGTCGAGGCGGCATGTTGTGTCTCCGAGCAAGGCACTTAACCACACATTGCTCCAGTCCACCCTGCTGAAAATGGGTACCGGCAAAATGCTGGGGGTTAACCTCGCTAGACTAGCATCCTATGGGGGGGGGGGGGGGGAGCTCGGGACAGACTTTAACTTTAACTATCATCCACAGACTTGTAGCTAAAATTACAGCAGTAACTTCTGGCCGCACAGTCACGATCTTCCAACTGTGCAGGTTTGTCCAGTTTGGGGTTGGGGTAGAAGGAATCTTGGGGCATTTGAGCAATTCAGTTTACTTTTAATCATGCTCCTAACAGAATAATTTGTGTATAGAAATTATTAGGATTAGTTTTTAATGTTTTATTGTAACTTTTGTATAAATGGCAGAGATATTCAATAGTCTCTTAGGCAGCTTATCCAATGAGGTATGCGTGGGGCCTGCCAAAGTTTTATTTTAAGTAGCTTCGTGATCTGTGTTACAGCTATCAATGTGATGCTGGCAGTATTAGTAGGCCTTTCCTTTTGAACAATTGGAATATATTTAGGGAGGAATTTCCTGTAGGAATTTGTGCACATAACTCAGGAAATTGGTGCTGATATCACCACTGAACACAGCTTGTTATTGACTATATGTAGTTTGGCCATTTTGTTTGTAACATCCACAATTAAAGTGCTTTTTTTGGAATTAATTGTGCAGTTAGTAGTAGGTTAACTGAGAGCTTGTATTTACTGTTCTCAAAGAAGGTGGATCTAGCACATTATAACACTTTAGAGCAAAGAAAACAAAATAAAATATATCTTAATACAAGGAGATGAGGAATTGGCGAAGTCGAGAGATTTGGGTATTGTGTGAATGAACTACCAAGACTTAGAGCTTCGGGTACTTTTCAGCAGGCTTTAATCACTGCAATATATCAGGCACTTAGCTAAGAAGTTAGGTGTAAGTGGAGCAGCCATTGCAGGAGTGGACCAGTGTTAGAATGCTTAATTTCAGGTTTGGGCATGAGAGGCTTAGGCACAGGAGGCAAAGGCTAATGTAAGTTTCTGGTTTGTTTGTTTGGTGCACAGTTAATGCATTGAGAACGGGGACAGGGTCAGTGATGTTTTCTTCAGTGTACACCCTCTGGGAGACCCTCCTTGCAAACTGTGTTAGGAAACTGGTGCTGCAGCTGGATGACTGTCAGCTCTTACAAGACATTGAGAAATGATAGGCAGGAGTTACAGGCAACTAGTCGCCCTAAGTTGCAGGAGGCAAGTAGCTAGGTGACTGTTGGCAGAGGGAAAGGGAATAGGCAGATAGTATAGCTGACCCCAGTGGTCATTGCTGCAACAACAGGTATATCACTTTGGATTCTTTTTGGGAGGAGTGTGGGGAAACAATATACCAGGGCAAAGCTACAGTGATCAGGTCACTGGCACTGAGTCTTGCCCTGTGCGTCAGGAGGGAAGAGGGGAGAAGAGGAATGAGGTAGTGTTAGGGGATTCCATTGTTAGAAGAGGAAACAGGAAATCCTACAGACATCTAAAGAGGCACCTGGATGGTATGTTGCCTACCAGATCCTGGGGTCAGGGATGTCTTGGATCGAGTCCACAGCATTCTGAAGCGGGAGGGTGAACATCCGGAAGTCATTGGTACCAAAATGTACAAGTGACGTGGATAGGTAAAGGAATGAGGTCCTGAAGAGAGAATATTGAGACTTGGTAGAAAGCTGAAAAGCAGGATCTTAAAAGATGGTAATCCCTGGATTGCTGCCTGTATCACATGCCAGTGAGGGATGATTTGGCAGATAAATGTGTGGCTGAGGATTTTATGGAGGGGGTAGAGTTTCAGCTTTCTGAATCTTTGGGATCTCTTTTGCGAAAACTATAACTCATATAAATGGGATAGGTTGCACCTGAATCGTGGAGGACCAATATCTTTTTCAGCAGTTTTGTTAGAGCTGTTGTGGAGAGTTTAAACTCATTAAATAGGAAATGGAGTGATAGGGCTGAGAATGAGTCAGTTGGAATACAACTAAGTGTAATGTGTAGTAAGACTGTGAGGAAGGATAGGCAGTTGACAGGACAAAATTGCAATCATAGGGATGGGTTGAGGTGTGTCTTCAAACTAAATAATTTGTTCAACACTTCCTTTTCTAACTGTTGAAGTGTGAAGTTGAAGGGAAGGAGAGTGCAGAAGAGGTTATAAAAGTGTCCAGAATAAAAATATATAAAGGAATAAGAACTTAACTTCTGGTAATATAAGGACAAAATTGAAAAGTGTGATGAATACTAAACAAAGGTGGTATATTTGAATGCATGCAGTATGTGAAATAAGGTAGGTGATCTTGTAGCACTGTTAGAAATTGGCAGGTATAACTTTGTAAGCATCACTTAATCATGGCTGAAAGAATTTTACAATTGGGAGCTTAATATCAAAGGGTGTACGTTGTAGCGAAAGGTAGATGGAGGGGTAGGCTCTGTGGGTAAAAAAATGAAATCAAATCAGAATGAGATAATACAGCATATGATTAGAAGATGTAGAATCATAGAGTGTAGAGTACAGAAACTGCAAGGGTAAAAAGGCCGCAATGGGAGTATTTTACAGCCCTCTGAACAGCGGCCAGGACGCGGGGTATAAATTACAACTGAGTATGTTATAGTTATGGTGGATTTCCATATCCAGTAGATTGGTAAAATCAGGTTGGTGCTGTGTTCCAAGAAAAGGAATTTGTAGAATTCCTACAAGATGGATCTTTAGAGCAGATTGTGGTTGAGCCCACCAGGGAAAAGGCAAGTGTGGATTGGATGTTGTGTAATGAACTGAATCTGATTAGGGAGCTTAAAGTAAAGCATCTCTTAGGAGACAGAGATAGAATTCATCAGTTTGAAAAGGAAAAGGTAAATTCAGATGCATCAGTACTACAGTGGAGTAAAGGGAACTAAGGGACATGAGAGACGGACTGGCCAGAGTTGATTGGAAAGGGACACGAGCAGAGATGATGACACAACAACAATGGCTGGAGTTTCTTGGAGCAATTTGGAAGTGCATGATAGATTCATCCCAAAGAAAAAGTAATATTCTAAAGGGAGGATGAGGCAACTGCACCTGACAAAGGAAGTCAAAGACAGCATAAAAGCAAAAGCAAGGACATACAAAATTGTAAGCTAGCTAATATTGCAAATGACAGGTGAGAGTGGATATTAGTGATGGTAAATGATGCTGGGGGGTAGTAATGGGGGACAAAGAAATGGCGGTTGAAGTGAATAAGCTTTTTACATAATTATATACAGGTGTCTTCCCCCCCCCCCCCCACACACACACACACAGCGTTTTTATGAAACTTACCTTAAGCCGAAACGGCGTAAAACAAAGAACCATTAATTTATATGGGAAAAATTTTAGTAAAGGCGAAAATTCTCTTGGTAATGCGAAAACAGGTTACTAATGTAGGTCTTTTGTAAAAGCGAAGTGGCATAAAGTGAACATTCATAAAGCAGGGGACACCTGTTCTGCCAAGAAACCGGGAAAGTACCAGAAATTCAAGAGTGTCTGTCAGAAGTGAGTGTAGTTGCCATTACTAAGGAGATGAAACTGAAAGGTCTGAAGGTTGATAAGCCTCCTGAATCAGATGGACTACACACCAGGGTTCTGAGTAAGGTAGCTGAAGAGTTTGTGGAGGCATTAGTAATCTTGCAAGTATCACCAGATTCTCCATTGGTACCAGAGGACTAAAATTGCAACTTCCACTCCACTCCTTAAGAATGGAGTGGGGTAAAGGTCAGGAAACAATGGGCCTGTTATCCTGACTTCAGTGGTTGGGAAGATGTTGGAGTGCATTGTTAAGAATGAGGTTTTGGGGTACTTGGAGACACGTGTGTAATGCTCTGGAAAAGGTTTCATTGCTAATGTAATAGTTTTTCTGAAGAAGTAGTGTTTGGGTTATGGCTAGAGATAACGGAGGCTTTGGAATGTACGCCATCCAATGAAGGGAGTGTATTTTTCTTGTTGTATGCCTGAGAACGAGGTGATCTGGGTCTTTTGTTCAGTGAGAGGCGAAGAGAGAGGATGGCAAAAAGGAGAGGACGTAAACAGCTGGACGGACTAGACCTGGAGCGGGGCCGGGAGTCGGCGAAGCCCAGAGAAATCGATGGAGTACCAGTGGAAGGGAAACCGTGAGCTCCATCATGCACATTAGACTTGTTATATTAAAATGGGCCCTTTTTGTTTTTCTTTACTAACCCTACAGTCAAATTAAGAATTAAAGAGCTAAATTGTTTAATTGTATATGGTGTTCTTTCTGTTATTTCGTGGTACTGATTTGCAACGGGGGAGCAGACCACACAGCATCCACACACTAGATTTCACACATTTGGCGGGGCCAGAGACAGTCTTCCCTAGACTAACACCGCTGGCCGAACCTGAGGGTTACACATGGTAAAGCAGGCTGAAGTCTGCATGATTTCCTTAAGGGGAAATCTTGCCTGACAAACTTGTTGGAATTTAATCTCGACAAGTGTGAGGTGATGCATTTTGTAAAGTCATGTAGTTTAAGGCATTAAGGAATATTGTTAAGTAGAGAAACTGAAGGATTAAAGTCCATCATTCCCTGAAGGGGGGAAGATAGGGTGGATAAGCATATGGCATGCTTGCCTTCATAGGTCAGAGTATAGAATATAAACTTTGAAATGGTATCTTGCAGCTTTATAAAGCACTGATTAGATTACATTTTGTAGTTTTCGTTGCCAGGCTGTAGGAATAGCGTTGTTGCATTTGAGAGAAGGCAGAAGAAAGTCTGCGGGTTAGTACTTAGATTGGAAGACTTCAATTATGTAGAGAGATTATTTAGACTGGATTTAACTACCTCTGGTGACTGAGAGGTGACCAGATAGAAGTATATTAAATTATGAGAGGCATAGATAGTGTAGATGGTCAAACATATCCACACTTTGGTAAACCAGACCACGAGGCTATGCTCCCACTACCTGAATACAAACAGAGGCTGAAACAGGAGAATCCATCACAGAAAGTCGTACGGTTTTGATCTGAAGAAACGTGAGATTCTACTTGACTACAATGAGTCGGTAGACAAGTCCATTTTTAAAGATTAAACTGCCAGCGTAGCTAAGTATGTCACTACCAACATAGACATAACCAGAGACATTGAATGAACCACGAGATCCATTATATTCTGAAGTCTTAAGTCTGCATTATTCAAATCATTAACCTGACCTGATGATGGACATGTAGGAATAGGAAGAGGAATTAAAATGGATGGCCACAGGAAATCCTGCTTATTCTGGGGGACGAAACGTAGATGTTCGGCGAACCTAAACAGTCCTTCCAGGTGAGGCGACACTTCACCTATGAATCTGTTGGGGTCATTTACTGTGTTCGGTGCTCCCATTGTGGCCTCCTGTACATCGATGAAATCCAGCACAGATTGGGAGACCGCTTTGCCAAGCATCTACGCTTCGTCTGCCAGTACAAGCATGATCTCCCAGGGGTCACCCATTTTAATTCCATTCACCATTCCCATTCCGATATGTCCATCCATGGCCTCCTCCACTGTTGTGAAAATGCCACACTTAGGCTGGAGAAATAACACCTTAATGTTCTGTTTGGGTAGCCTCCAACCCGCTGGCATGAACATTGATTTCTCAAACTTCCAGTGATGCCCCCCAAACCCCTCCCCCTCCATTTGCCATCCCCCTTTTTCCTCTCTCACCACGCATTGGCTCCCTCTGGTGCTTCTTCCCCTTTTTCTTTCTTCCATGGCCTTTTGTCTCTTTCACCAATCAACTTCCCAGCCCTTTGCTTCATCCTTCCCCTTCAGGTTTCACCTAACACCTGGTGGTTCCCTCTCCCCTTCTTCTCCCCTTCTCCCCCCCCCCACCCCCATCTACTCCTCAGCTTCTTTTCTCCAATCTGCGGAAGGATTTTGGCCCGAAACAACGATAGTACTTTTTCCTGGCCTGCTGAGTTTCTCCAGCATTTTGTCAAATCAAGTCACTTTTATTGTCATTGCAACCATAACTGCTGGTACAGTACATAGTAAAAATGAGACAACGTTTTTCAGGACCATGGTGTTACATGACACAGTACAAAAACTAGACTGAACTACGTTAAAAAAAAACAACAGAAAAAGCTACACTAGTCTACAGACCTACATAGGATTGTGTAAAGTGCACAAAAACAGTGCAGGCATTACAATAAATAATAAACAGGACAATAGGGCAGTAAGGTGTCAATCCAGGCTCTGGGTATTGGGGAGTCTGATCGCTTCGGGGAAGAAACTGTTACATCATCTGTTCCTGAGAGCCCAAATGCTTCGGAGCCTTTTCCCAGATGGCAGGAGGGAGAAGAGATTGTATGAGGGGTGCACGGGGTCCTTCATAATGCTGTTTCCTTTGCGGATGCAGCATGTAGTGTAAATGTCCGTGATGGCTGGAAGGGAGACCCCAATGATCTTCTCAGCTGATCTCACTATCCGCTGCAGGGTCTTGCGATCCGAGATGGTGCAATTTCCAAACCAGGCAGTGATGCAGCTGCTCAGGATGCTCTCAATACAACCCCTGTAGAATGTGATGAGGATGGGGGGTGGGAGATGGACTTTCCTCAGCCTTCGCAGAAGGTAGAGACGCTGCTGAGCTTTCTTTGTAATGGAGCTGTTGTTGAGGGACCAGGTGAGATTCTCCATCAGATGAACACCAAGAGATTTGGTGCTCTTTACGATCTCTACCGAGGAGCCGTCGATGTTCAGCGGGAGTGGTCGCTCCGTGCCCTCCTGAAGTCAACAACCATCTCTTTTGTCTTGTTCACATTAAGATACAGGTTGTTGGCTCTGCACCAGTCCGTTAGCCACTGCAACTCCTCTCTGTATGCTGACTCGTCGTTCTTGCTGATGAGACCCACCACGGTTGTGTCATCGGCGAACTTGATGATATGGTTCGAGCTGTGTGTTGCTGCACAGTGGTGGGTCAACAGAGTGAACAGCAGTGGACTGAGAGTATTGTGAATAGTTTTGGGCACATTACCTATAAAAGGGTGGGCTGTCTTTTGAGGGGGTGAGGGGATCCAGAGGAGGCTCATGAGAATGATCGTGGGAATGAAAGGTTTAACATATCAGGAGTTTTTGATCACTTTGTGCCTGTACTCACTGGAGTTTAGAAGAGTGAGTGGGAACCTCATTAAAACCTATCAAATATTGAAAGGCACTAATGGAGCAGACGTGGAGAGGATGTTTTCAGAGGAGTTTAGGGCTAGCCCTGCTAAAATAGAGATGAGGAGGGCTCGCTTCTGCTGGAAGGTGGCAAATCTGTGGAATTAATTGTCATGAATGGCTGTGGAGGTCAAGTGATCGTGTGTATTTAAAGCAGAAATTGATAGGTAAGAGTGTCAAAGGTGACAGGGAGAAGGCAGTAGAATAGAACTGAGAGGGATAATAAATTTGCTGTGATGGAGCAGACCCAATAGCTGAATGGCCTAATTCTGCTCCTGTGTCTTATGACCTTAGTGATCTTAGGGGGGGTTGAATTAAATCAATTGTAGATCATTGTAGAGCTGCAGTAACTAATAAAATGAGCAAAAATTGTTGCTTTAATTTTAAAATTTTAATTTTTTAAGGCAATATTTGTCGATCTCCAATTGCTGAAGCTATCTTCAGGAAGCTGGCAACAGATCAGGGAGTAATAAATAAAGTAAGTTATTCCATCTCTTTGTCATCAAAATTATTCACTAACCCATTTAATCTCTAAACCAGTCACCCCACAAAGCTAAGCTAACAAACTAAATATCTGCCGCTAACTGCGTTATATAATTTTTGTACTGTCTCAATTTTGCTGGAACTACAATAATTTGATCAATAACAAATAGTTACTTGCAATGCTTCCAGTACCATTTGTTCTTATGGAATAAAATATTAAAGTTTTCACATAACCTTCATTCTAATTCTGATGAGAATGTAAAGAAAATTTGATACACGTATAACGAATCTTAATTCAACCATTATTTATTATTTTGCAGTAATTCTTGCAAAGAATCCTTAGCATTGATAGTTAACCCAAGTTTAGCAGAGCTCCCCCCCTTCACTCTCATTACTTTCAAATGTATTCTACTTTCCAGTTCATTCTCATGACTGCATCATTCTCATCGTCTATGCCATTTACTTTAGATATTCCAAAGTGATGTATGAGTTTTATTTCCTCGTCATCCTTAAGAAAAAACAAAAAATCTTGGTAAATCGATTTTCCCAAATTAAGTTTATGCCTACTTTATCTGCATTTGCTCATGTGCATAGGTTATCAAAGTTCAATTTAGCTTGGGTACATTATTTTATAACCTGTTTATTCCTTCATCAGAGTTGCATTATCCCAATCTAAATAAGGTCCATGTAAATCTTTTCCTCTTGACTTAGTGCTTTAATATTCCATGTTTATTTTGAAGCTTGAAACAATGCACTATGTTCTATGCAAGGATGTGCATAAATTGACATGATCTTTATATTACTTACCTCTAGAAATAAGCATAAGAATTTTTTACTTTTAATGACCATATGAAACTTTTCTGTTGCTACTTTATAGAATGGAGGTATATATACAGTGGTGCTCGAAAGTTTGTAAACACTATAGAATTTTCTCTATTTCTGTGATTAGATGTGATTAAATGTGATTAGATCTTCACACGTCCAAAAACTAGATGGAGAACCCAATTAAATAAATAACACGGAAAAAAACATTATACTGCTCATTTATTTATTAAGAAAATGATCCAATATTATATGTTTGTTGGACAATGCATGTGAATCCCTGTAGTATGCATTCTATAAAAGCTATTTGAAATCAGGTGTTCCAGTCAATGAGATGAGATTGGAGGTGTGGGTTGCAGAGATGTTTTGTCCTATAAAAAGACACACAAAGCCAGATTACTGGCAGAGCCTGCTCTCCTCAAGGAGGATCTTTTTATGTGCACCATGCCTCTATCAAAACAACTCTCAGAGGACCTTAAAAGAAGAACTGTCGAGTTGCATGAAGCTGGAAAAGGCTATAAAAGCATTTCGAAAAACCCGAGTGTTCATGAGTCCACAGTAAGAGAAATCCTCGACAAATAGAGGAAACTCGGTACTCTTGCTTTTAAATGGAAACGATTTCCAAACATTTAAGTTGCTAATAAATATTTGATGTAAAGATATAACATGCTGGAAATCCTCCAGAGATAAAGGAAGGTAGCATTGCAGATCAGTGAAGCTTCATCACAAGAGTATGTTGAAGTTTCACTGTAGAAAAGTGGAAGTTCGTACCGATTTATGATCTTAACAGTGTGGCTTTAATATAATAATTTTTTACTGACTGCATGGGGGGAACAAACAGCATGGCACTTGTGTTTCTTCCAGTGGAAAATAGACAGTGCTGCAACCTCAACGTATGAAATAGGGAATCCGGTTGACCCACGAAGCCAAAGGTGTCTGAGGAAGCATGATGTTACCACGAATCACATTGCCAGGCAGGTACTGTATACTAGTTTTATTTGTTTTGTTGTGGGCTATCAATTTTTTTTCTTATTACAGTGGATGATAGACAGTGCTGGTGTAGCTGACATCAATGCTGGGAAGTCCCCAGATTCAAGGGCTTTAAACTGTTTAAGACAGTATGGCATTGAGACAACACATAAGGCAAGACAGGTAGACCAACCAGCCTATTTCAACTTAATTTTTGTTTTCAAATATGTGTTCTGTATCAAATAATGTAAATTGTAACCTTGGCTATTAAATACCACTAAGTCTTTGGTAAATTTTAAATGTGCTGACATAAAACAAAAAATGTGCATGTGTAATGCTGGTTAATATGTATTGTGTCAGCTGAGTAATATATCGGTTCTGTACTTTATTCTTGAACATACTGTATATGAATGTGTGCTTAAGATTTAAATCTAATTAAATGGTGACTATATTATATTTACATCTCTCAGAGATGCAGCAACAATCTTAAAACGGTTAATGTGAATCACAAGTGTACACTGATAATGAGGTGTTTTGGGGGGAGGGGAATCTTGCAACAAGAAAAAGGATGCCAATACAACTTACTTTGGTAAATGAAGGTAAATTTTTAATAATGGAAACAGACTTTAGTGTTAGGACTGTTGCATGATATTTCTATTATTGAGCACAAGGTTTTTTTAATCAATAGTTTGGCCATTGATGCAAATGATATATTTCACTGTATGTTCCGATATTTCAATGTACATGTGACAAATTAAAAAAATCAAACCTTTCTGCTTCATGAACACTTATACAGAACTGGGGGAAAAAAGCCAGTGATGTAGTAGTTGATCCTAATATTTCTGGGAGTTGGAGAAGAACTAAAAATTTGAGGGCTCTGTACAAGAAGTGACAGAGATGACTGTACTTGCCTGAGGAGGCTCCAGTCATTCAATGTCTGCAGTACCATGCTGCAGATGTTCAATGATTCAGTGGTGGCCAGCATTCTATTCTATGCTATAGTCTGCTAGGGTAGCCGGGTGAGAGCAGCTGAACCCAATAAGATCGAGAAACTAGTATGGAAGGCTAGTTCTGTTCTGGGGGTGGAAATAAATTCCCTGGTGGTTGTGTCCGAGAGGAGGATGCTGCAGAAGCTGTGCAACATAATGGACAATCCCTCTCACCCACTCCATGACATGCTGGACAAACAGAAGAGCATCTTTAGTAACAGACTGATTCCACTGAGGTACACCACTGAATGCCACTGGAGATCCTTTCTCTTTGTGGCTATAATACTTAACAACTCCTCCTCCTCAAGTATATAAGCATATGGTTTCATCACACATCTGTATTTTGCACTATTACTTCTTAATACACATTTAGTTTTCTTTTTCATACTTCAATGCTTACATTTTGTATCTTAAAGTATATATTTCTGACTCAGCATCTTTGCAACAATAATCTCCTTCAGGATAAATAAAGATTTATCTTATTTGTTGTATATCCATGTTAAAAATTGGAAATGGGTAGATCTGTAATAGTTTTAAATTTATATTTAAACACTTACATTTTTCTCCCAACTCTTCCTGATAAGTTAAATGAATAAATTGATATTCTCAAATGCTCCCAATGTTGGCAGTATTTACAGAGACTAAGTTCTATGCCAGTAAAGTTTGGGTCTGTAATAAAATAGAATTTTATAAGCTGAGAAAATGTATAGCTGCAGTTTTTTAACATGGCCCTCTAGTGATGAATCTCCAGGCAATAGAAATCAATACACACCCAAGAAATTTAAGGATTTACCTTTTGTAATTTTATCCGTTTCTTTAAAAAGTAGGAATTAAAACTTAGAACTGTGCAGCACAAGAACAAGCCCTTTGGCCCATGATGTTGTGCCAAACTAATGAAGCTAATGACAACTCATCCCTTCTGCATGAGCATGGTTTATATCTTTCCTTTCTCTTCATATTCATGTTCCAGTCCAAGAACCACTGAAATGCATCTATCATATCTGCCTTCCCCTGGCACCTCATTCCAGGCACCCACAACATCATCTTTTGAACTTTTCCCCTCTAGTATTAGACAGTTTAACCTGATGGGGTGGGGGGGGGGGGGGGGATTGGTGGGAAATACCAGCATAACATATAAACTTCTCATAATTTTATAAACTTCTTTCAGATTTCCCCTCAGCCTTCACTACTCCAAAAGAAAATAAACTTAGATTTTTTTCAACCTTTCCTTATATGCCCTCATATGTGGGTTGCCATGCCATACAAAATTTATGCATGACTTGGGCCACCATTGACACCTGCTGTCACGAGACAATTCATGTGGCACTTTTAGAACAGTGGCTGACAAGGTTTGCACGAGGTCTCCCAAGTTTTTTTTTTGCATCTCAGATTTTTAAATTTTCTGCCCTTTTAGAAAATAATCTAAGTTTTTGTTCCTTCTACTAAAGTGCATGGCACTATATTCCATCTTTCAAATAAATGGTGCTAAAAGAGAGAAAAACTGAACATGTTCATAGATTCATGGTCCATTCAGAAATCTGATGGTGAAGGAAAAGAAGCTGTCCTAAAACATGGAGTGTGCATCCTTAATGTCCTGTACCCATTCTCTGAGAAAAGGGCATGTCCTGGATAGTGAGGATCCCAAATGATGGATGCTGCCTTTTTGATGGAAGCTCGTGCTCATGATGAAGCTGACTGTGTCTACAACCCTGTTTTTCAGTCCTGTGCGTTGGAGCTTCCATACCAGATGGTGATGTAAACACTTCAACTGTTCTCCACAGTACATCTGTAGAAGTTTGCTAGAGTCTTTGATGACATACAAAATATCCTCAAACTACTAATGGTGTTGATAAGGCCCATTGGCATGACTCCTTCATGACAGCATCAATTTGTTGGGCCGAGGATAGATCCTCTGAGATGTTGACAACCAAGAACTTGAAACTGCTGAGCCCTCAATGAGGGCTGGTCTGTATTCTCCCAACTTCCTCTTCCTGAAGTCCACAATCAGTTCCTTGGTCTTACTGATGTCAAGTTGTTGTGACACCATTCAACCAGCCCATCTATCACTCCTATACAACTTGTCGTCAGCATTTGAAATTCTGCTATCAACAGTTGTGTCATCAGCAAATTTATAGATGGTGGTTGATCTCTGCCTAGCCACACACTTGAGTACATTCTTAATTGGTCAGTGCATGAAGGGTTATGGGAGAGGGGAGGCTGGAGATTGGGGCTGAGAGGAAAATTGGGTCAGCTATGATGAAATGGCAGAGCAGACTCAATGGGCCAAATGGCCTATTTCTGCTCGTATATATTGTGGTCTTATTGTCTTGTTATAAACCTGATTTTGAATCTGATGGTTTATGTAATATACAATCTTAAATTCCAGTGCACCTAAAATTTAGCTCCAATTTGCTTCTACTGTTGCCAACTGACCATGGCAATTTTGCTGGTGGTAGCAGACATCTGCCAACTTATGGGCCAGGGATTTTATTAGGATGCAGTAACATCCAGGGTAAACTGGAAGGCACAGCTTCAGCAATCAGTGTATGCTTTCGCCAAGTTACTTTCCTTTCGACTTGAAAAATGAGCACATACTACTGGGTTAGGTGGTCTTGCCCAGTGACTTATTTATTTATTTAAAACTGATTACAATCTAAGGTAATGAATTTCCTCTGAGCTTTGAAATAAAAGTGTTATTGCATTAGGTTAGGGGATGGTTAAGCAATTCCTGCTCCAGGTTGTGCGCTGCATTTGACAGCATTCACTTTGCAAATACTGTGTTGAAATTAACAAAGGGCACAATAGGCACAATTCTCCATGAACCTGGATCCTATTTCTTTTGGTCAGTAGCATGTAATTAACTGTTGGTAAAGCAGTGGACCAGATTTTCCTGTGCTCAGCCTGCTGACCATGCTTCTGTAAGGGTATGGGGAACCCATCTCACTGATCTATGAGTTGGGCGACAAGAACTTGATCGCAAGTAGGTCCCACGTCCAGTTAGGTTCTTGGGTTCTGCCTGAAATCAAAACTGTGGACCCTTGTCAACTCTGTTAAGGATGTTAAAATGTTTTGAATATCTATGATATTTAAAGACAGCTAAAGTTTATTAAAGATATTAAAGTTTATAGCAGTATTATTTTAATAATTTAAATGCACAGAACCTTTTTAATATTAAAGTGATGTCACTGTATACAAAAATAATATGCATCCACAGACTGTGCACTCACGTTGAAATGAATGCGATCTCCAATCCTGCACCAGTTTGATTCTATATGTATTTCAACATCAGATTGTAGTGAAGCATGTGGCAACATTTCTAATACCCGTACACAAAACCCCATACTTTCTCAATCTGGACTTTACTTCTTTCCCAACTTTTCAATGTATTTGTTTTGATTTATGGCAAGGGTAGAGAAAAAACCTGAGCATTGAACTTCCCTAAAAATTATGAAAGTCTGATGGTTATAATTACTGAATTATTTTGGTATTTGCTTTATTATTACTGAGATGCAATGAAAATCTTTTTTTTCATGCCACCTAAACAGATCATTGGTTGGTACCTTAAGTATAACAGTCAGGAAATTATGTTGCAGATGTATATAAATTTAGTTAGTATGCACTTAGAAATATTTTGAGCATTTCTGGTCACCTCATTATGGGAAGCTCTGAAAAGGGTGCAAAAGATGTTTCCAAGGATGCTGAGTAATACACAGTAAATGCTGGAGGACTCATTAGGTCAGGCAGCATCAATGGAGAGGAATAAACACGATGTTTCGGGCAGAGACCTTTCATTGTGACTTTTAAGTCTTGTCCCAAGACATTGACTTCTTATTCCTTTCCATAGATGCTGCATGACCTGTTGATTTTTGTGTCTGTTCCTCTGGATTTCCAGCATGTACAGATTCTCTTGTGCTTATTACAGGGATGCTGCATGGATTAGATGGTATGAGCTCAAAGGAGATATTGGGTGAACTTATTTTCCTTTCTCTGCTGGGTCAGATGCTGAGGGGAGACCTGATAACAGGTTTATAAGATTATGAGATGAATAGGCAGGTTAGAGAGTTTAAAAAAAACTCTTTCCAGGATTAGGAATGTCAAGTACTAGAGGACATGTATTTAATTTTTACTTTACTTAGAGAAACAGCACAGTAATAGGTCTTTCTGAACCAATGAGCCTTCACCAATTATACCAATTAACCTACTAACCCAAATGTCATTTAGAATGTGGGAGGAACCCCACAGTCACGATTAGTACGTACAAACTCCCTACCGACAGTGGCAGAATTGAAACTGGGTCTCTGGCGCAGTTATAGCATTACGCCAACCACTATACTATCATGCTATCTCAGATGAGAGGGGAAATTCTAAAGGAGATGTGCAGAGCAATTTTCTTCCCCCACATGAAGTGAGTGGTAAGTGTCTGGAGCATGGTGAAGGCAGATATAATAATAATGTTTAAGAGAGGCTATTGGATAGTGCCATGAAGGTAATGAATATTGATAATATACAGGCAGAAGAAATTTAGTTTAATTCATCATCACATTTGAGCTAAACTTTGTAGGTGGAAGGGCTTGTTTCCGGAAGGTACCGTTCTGTCATATCCTGGCCTAAGTACCTCAAGGTAGTAAAAAGGAAAACAATAACAGAACATAGAAAATAGTATTACAGTTATGAGGAAAGCACATTGCAGGTAGACAAATAAGGTGCAAGGGTAGTAATGAGGTAGACTGAAAGAGCAAGTTTTTATCTCATTCACTTTATTTTAATCATGAGATTATTGGTTAGGTGAGCTTCACAAAGTTGAAAAGGACTTGAAGTCTTGATTACCCAATGAGCTTGTGATTTCATTCCTTGGGGTCAATATAAGAACATCCTTCAGGAGAGTGAAACATGGAAGGCTCCAGGCCCAGATGGTGTACCTGGCTGAGTACTTGTCAACTGGCTGGAATGTTTACAAACATCTTCAAACTCTTATTCAACATCTCCTCCATACTTGCCATCGGACCTGTGCTAGCCCTCTGCTCAACTCACTTATGATTTTGTGGCTAAGTACAGCTCCAATGCTGAATTTAAGCTTGACAATACATTTATATGGAACACTACTACAAGAAAGCAGCATCCATCAATAGTCAACACGAGGAAATCTGCAGATGCTGGAAATTCAAGCAACACACACAAAATGCTGGTGGAACACAGCAGGCCAGGCAGCATCTATAAGGAGAAGCACTGTTGATGTTTTGGGCCGAGACCCTTCATCAGGACTCCTGACGAAGGGTCTCAGCCCGAAACATCGACAGTGCTTCTCCTTATAGATGCTGCCTGGCCTGCTGTGTTCCACCAGCATTTTGTGTGTGTTGTTCCATCAATAGTCTTTGGGCCGAAGACCCGCATTATCCAGCCCGTGCCCTCTTCTCACAACCATCAATAGGCAGGAGGTACAAAAGCCTTGGTTTGCAAACCACCAGGTTCTGGAACAATTATTACCCTATGACCATCAGGCTACTGAACTGGTGTGGATAACTTCATTTACCACTACTCTGAATTGATTCTACTACCTAGAGAATCAGTTTTAAGGGTTCTTGGGAACTCGTGTTTGCAGTATATTTATTTGTATGGTTTGCCTTCAATTTGCATATTTGTTTATCAGTCTTTGCTTTATATATAGTTTTTTTTGTAAAATTTTGTTGTATTTTTTCATAAATGCATGCAAGAAAATGAATCCCAAGGTAGTATATGGTAACGTACTGTGTACCTTGATGATAAATATACTTTGAACTTTGAAACTTAATATAGCAACATTATGAATGAGGAAGTGTTGTAGGTTATCAAGTACATTAAGTTGGAAATATCCCCAGGGTATGATTCGGTGCATTCCAAGCTATTCTGAGAAGCAAAGAAAGGGATTGCTGGGGCACTGGCAGAGATATAAATATTATATCTTCATTAGGCATGGGTTGGATTACTAAAAGTTTGCAGGGCAGCTAATGTTATAACTTTCTTTAAAAGGAACTACAGGCCGGTAATGGGAATGTTACTGGAAGGATTTCTGAGCGATAGGATTTATATGCATTTGAAAGGGCAAGGACTGATTAGGGATGATCAACATAGTTTTGATTATGGGAGATCATCTTATAATTTTTTGAGGTGTCTGAGAGGATTGACGAGCATAGTCGACATCTACAGTGTTCACTGAAAGGTCCTGTATGGTAGGCTGGTCCAGAGAATAGATAACATGGGGTCCAAACTGAGATGGCATTTGAATACAAAATTGACCTTTCAGATTGAAGACTTGTAAGTAGTATCACTGGTCCCAATATTGTGTCCTGTATTTTTTGTCATACATTTTAATGGTTTATAAGAGAATTTAGGTGGCATGATTAATAAGTTTGCAAATGACACAATGATTAGTCATATTGCAGACAGTGAAAATGGTTGTCTAAGGTTCCAGATCAACTGGGAAAGTAGGCAATGTGAATGGGAAATTAATTCATAGAAGTGTGAAGTGATACATTTTGTGAAGTTAAAGCAGACCAGGACAATACACAGTGAATGGCAAGACCCCATTGAGTATTTCAGAGGAGCTGGATCACAGGATACATGTACATAGTTTAGACCATAAAACATAGGAGCAGAAATAGGCCATTCGGCCCATCAAGTCTGCTCTGCCATTCGTTCATTGCTGATCCTTTCTTTCCCCTCCTCAGCCCCACTCCCCAGCCTTCTCCCATAACCTTTGATGCCATATCCAACCAAGAAACTATCAATCTCTGCCTTAAGTAAACACAATGATCTAGCCTCCACAGCTACCTGTGATAACAAATTCCCCATTCCCTCTGGTTTAAAGAAATTTCTCCACATCTCTGTTTTAAATTGATGTCCCTGTATCCTGAGGCTGTGCCTGCTTGTCCTAGACTTCCTGACCATAAGAAATAGTAGCAGAAGTAGGCCATTAGGTCCATCGAGTCTGCTCCACCATTCAATCATGCGCTGATTCAATTCTTCCAGTCATCCCCACTCCCCTGCTTTCTCCCGATACCCTTTGATGTCCTGGCTAATCATGAACCTATCTATCTCTGCCTTAAATGCACCCACTTACTTGGCCTCTACAGCTGCTCGTGGCAACAAATTCCACAGATTCCAGTAATTTCTCCGCATCTCTGTTCTAAATGGACGTCCTTCAATCCTGAAGTCCTGCCCTCTTGTCCTAGACTTCCCTACCATGGGAAATAACTTGGCCATATCTAATCTGTTCAGACCTCTTAACATTTGGAATGTTTCTCTGCAATCCTCCTCATTCTCCTGAACTCCAGGGGATACAGCCCAAGAGCTGCCAGAGGTTCCTCGTATGGTAACCTTTCATTTCTGGAATCATTCTCGTGAATCTTCTCCGAACCCTCTCCAATGTCAGTATATCCTTTCTAAAATAAGGAGCCCAAAGCTGCACACAGTACTTCAAGTGTGGTCTCACGAGTGCTTTACAGAGCCTCAACATCACATCCCTGCTCTTATATTCTGTACCTGTAGAAATGAACGTCAACATTGCATTCACCATCTTCCCAACCGACTCAACCTGGAGGTTAACCTTTAGGAATTCATGGATTTCAGTGCTTTAAAAGGGATTGAGAGGAGGGAAAAGGGGAAAAGGGGAGGAGGGGTGGTATTACTGGTCAAGGATACTATTACAGCTACAGAAAGGGTGGGTAATGTAGCAGGATCCTCTTTTGAGTCAGTATGGGTGGAAGTCAGGAACAGGAGGGGAGCAGTTACTCTACTGGGGGTATTCTATAGGTCCCCTGGTAGCAGCAGAGATACCGAGGAGCAGATTGGGAGGCAGATTTTGGAAAGGTGCAAAAATAACAGGGTTGTTATCATGGGTAACTTTAAATTCCCTAATATTGATTGGCACTTGATTAGTTCCAAGGGTTTAGATGGAGCAGAGTTTGCTAAGTGTGTCCAGGATGGATTCCTATCACAGTATGTTGACAGACCGACTGGGGGAATACCATACTAGATCTAGTATTAGGTAACGAACTGGGTCAGGTCACAGGTCTGTCAGTGGGTGAGCATCTGGGGGACAGTGATCACTGCTCCATGACCTTTAGCATTATCATGGAAAAGGATAGAATCAGAGAGGATAGGAAAATTTTTAATTGGGGAATGGCAAATTATGAGGCTATAAGGCTAGAACTTGCAGGTGTGAATTGGGATGATGTTTTTGCAGGGAAATGTACTATGGACATGCGGTGGATGTTTAAGGATCTCTTGTAGGATGTTAGGGATAAATTTGTCCCGGTGAGGAAGATAAAGAATGGTAGGGTGAAGGAACTATGGTTAACAAGTGAAGTGGAAAATCTAGTCAGGTGGAAGAAGACAGCATACAAGGGGCCTCACACTGGGCCCCTTCCCTCACTGTTCCCCTCTGCCCACCCCAACTCTCTCCTCTCATGAGGTTTAGGAAGCAAGGATCAGATGGGGTCTATTGAAGAATATAGGGTCACAAGAAAGGAGCTTAAGAAGGGGCTGAGAAGAGCAAGAAGGGGGCATGAGAAGGTCTTGGCAAGTAGGGTAAAGGAAAACCCCAAGGCATTCTTCAATTATGTGAAGAACAAAAGGATGACAGGAGTGAAGGTAGGACCGATTAGAGATAAAAGTGGGGAGATGTGCTTGAAGGCTGTGGAAGTGAGCAAGGTCCTCAATGAATACTTCGGTATTCACCACTGAAAGGGAACTTGATGACGGTGAGGACAATATGAGTGAGGTTGATGTTCTGGAGCATGTTGATATTAAGGGAGAGGAGGTGTTGGAGTTGTTAAAATACATTAGGACGGATAAGTCCCTGGGGCCTGATGGAATATTCCCCAGGCTGCTCCACGAGGCAAGGGAAAAGATTGCTGAACCTCTGACTAGGATCTTTATGTCCTCGTTGTCCACGGGAATGGTACCGGAGGATTGGAGGGAGGTGAATGTTGTCCCCTTGTTCAAAAAAGGTAGTAGGGTTAGTCCAGGTAATTATAGACCAGTGAGCCTTACATCTGTGGTGGGAAAGCTGTTGGAAAAGATTCTTAGAGATAGAATCTGTGGGCATTTAGAGAATCCTGGTCTGATCAGGGACAGTCAGCATGGTTTTGTGAAGGGCAGATCATGCCTAACAAGCCTGATAGAGTTCTTTGAGGAGGTGACCAGACATATAGATGAGGGTAGTGCAGTAGATGTGATCTACATGGATTTTAGTAAGGCATTTGACAAGGTTCCACATAGTAGGCTTATTCAGAAAGTCAGAAGGCATGTGATCCAGGGAAGTTTGGCCAGGTGGATTCAGAATTGGCTTGCCTGCAGAAGGTAGAGGGTCATGGTGGAGGGAGTACATTCAAATTGGAGGGTTGTGACTAGTGGTGTCCCACAAGAATTTCCAATTTTTTTCAATCCCGATCGATGATAACCCACGCACGTCCTCCTGTATACTTTAAATCATCTCTAGGTTACTTAACAGCTAATACAATGTAAATGCTATGTAAAATAGTTGTTATACTGCATTGTTTAGGGAATAATGACAAGAAAGGAAGTCTGTACATGCTCAAACAAGTACTGGAAGAGCACTTCTGGGTTTTCGCGATTCGTGGTTGGTTGAATTCGCGGATGCTGAATTCGTGGATAAGGATGGCCGACTGTATACTTAAAAAAAACTTTTAGTATCTTCTTGGATATTAGTCACCAGCTTCCTTTCATAATTCATCTTTTCCTTCCTAATGACCTTCTTAGTTTCCTTCTGCAAGTTTTTAAAAGCTTCCCAATCCTCTATCTTCCCACTAGTTCTGGCTTCTTTGTATGCCCTCTCTTTTGCTTTTAGTTTGGCTCTGACTTATCAGCCATGGTAGTGTTCCTTCCTTTGAAAATTTCTTCTTATTTGGAATATATCTGTCTTGCACTTCCCTCATTTTTCGCAGAAACTCCAGTCATTGCTGCTTTGCTGTCCTTCGTGCAAATGTCCCTTTCCAGTCAACTTCAGCCAGTTTCACTCTCATGCCATTGTAATTTCCTTTATTCCACTGAAATACTGACACATCGGATTTTATTTTTTTCCCTCTCAAATTTCAATGTGAACTTAAGTCACTGTGATCACTGTTCCCAAAGGGTTCCTTAACCTTAAGCTCTCTTATCACCTCTGGATCATTGCACAATACCCAATCCAGCACAGCTGATCTCCTAGTGGGCTCAACAACAAGCTGTTCTAAAAAGCCATCCCTTAAACATTCTACAGATTCTCTCTTGAGGTCTAGTACAGACCTGGTTTTGGCAATCCACTTTCATGTTAAAATCCTGTGTCATCTCTTTCTAATGATTTAATATTTCTTAAACGCAGAGCCACACCACCCATTCTGCCTGCTAAACTATCTTTATGATACACCATATACCCTTGGAGGTTTGGCTCCCAATGGCAGCCAAGTTTCAGAGATAGCCACAATATATTTGCCAATCTGTAGCTGAATTTCCAGATCATCCATTTTATTCCTTATGCTGCGGGCATTCAAATTTAACATTCTCTGTCCAATATTTGTTCCTTTCTGTTTTAACTGCACCATGCAGTTAACTCATTCCAATGGCTGTGATTAAGCCTCATCTCCTGCCTGTTCTTTCTATAATCTCTGTTGCACACTATTTCTGATTTATTTCTGTCTTCCCCTTCCTCAACCCAATCACTCTGGTTCCCATCCCCCTGCCAAATTAGTTTATACCCTCCCTAACGGCTCTATTAAATGTGCCTGCTAGGATATCGGACCCCTTTGAGTTCAGGTCCTCAACTGCCAGCAACATCCCTGTAAATTTTCTATGCACTCCTTCAACCTTATTTACAGCTTTCCTGCAGGTAGATAATCAGAACTGCACACAATACTCCAAATTAGGCTTCACAACTTATACAACTTCAATACAACACCCCAAATCTTACACTAAGTACCTTGATTTATGAAGTCCAATGTGTCAAATGGTCTGTTTATGAACCTATCTAACTGTGGTCCCACTTTCATGGGATTATGGATCTGTATTCCCAGATCCCTCTGTTCTACCGCACTTCTCAGTGTACAAGTCCTACTCTGGTTTGTTCTCACAATGTGCGACACTTCATACTTGTTTGCATTAAATTCTATCTGCCATGTTGCAGCTCATTTTCAGCTAGTCCAAATCCTACTGCAAGCTTTGATAGCTTCCTCATCGTCCACAACGCCAGGAGTGTTTGCGTTATCCACAAATTTCCTGACATTGTCGTCCAAATTGTTCATATCGATGACAAAAACCAGACCCAGCACCAATCCCTGTGGCACTCCACTAGTTGCAGACCTCTAGTCAGAGAAGCAACTACCTGTTGCCATTCTCTGGCTTCTCCTGCAAAGCCAATGTCTAATGCAGTTTATCCTGAATGCCAAGTGACTGAACCTTCTTGACCAACTTCCCATGCGGGACTTTGCCAAAGACCTTGCTAATTCCTTGTAGACAACATCCATTGTCTCACTTTCATTCCTAGAATCATTCTAATGAATCTCCTCTAGACCCGCTCCAATACCACATCTTTTCTTAGATAAGGGGCACTAAACAAATGCAATAGCATGATCAGGTGTATGCAGATGAGAGACTGGTGTAGGGAGTAGGGCTTCAGATTCTTGGATCATTGGGGCCTCTGCTGGGGGAGGTACAACCTGAACAAAAAGGAGTTATAGGAAAGGTTGAATAAGTTTGGACTTTGTTCCCTAGAGCATAGGAGATTGAGGGGAGATTTGATAAAGGTATGCAAAATTATGAAGGATATAGATAGGGTAAATGCAAGCAGGCTTTTGTAACTGAGGTTGGACAAGAACTAGAGGATATATTTTAAGGATGAAAGGTTTAATATTTAAGGGGAACAGGAAGGAAATCTTCTCTTAAAGGGTGGTGAGAGTGTAAAGGAGCTGCCAGCAGAAGTGATGTATGCAGGTTCGATTTCAGCAAGAGACATTTGGATAGTTACATTGATGGGAGGTGTATAAAGGGCTATGGTCCAGCTGCAGTTTGATAGGTCTAGGCAAATTAATAGTATGGCATGGACTATATGGGTCAAATGGCCTTTTAAGTACTGTAGTAACCTATGACTTTATGGCTCTACACCCAGCTCAAACCGCATTTATATGTTCACCGATGACACATTGCAGAATTTTAGAGCCATACAGGAGTGAGATACATTGAATGGTTGAGTGCAACATCATTAATATCAAGAAATTGATGTGGACTTCAGAAAGGGGAAGCCAGGAAAACACACACTAGTCCTCATTGTGCAGGGTGAGCAGCTTCAAGTTCCTGGGCTTCAGCATCTCAGAGGAGGTATTCTGGGCCCAGCATACTGATGCAATCATGAAGAATGCATGCAAGTGTCTGTACTTTATTGGGAGATTGAGAAGATTTTGTATGTCACCAAAGACTAGGAAATTTTTATATTACTATACCATAGAGAACTTTCTGACTGGTTGCATCATCACCTGGTATGCTGTCTCCAATGCATCGGATCAACAGAGGACGTGTTTGAAGAAGTCAGCACCCATCATTAAGGATCTTCACCATTCAGCACATTGCTCATTTCATTGCTACCATCAGGGAGGAGGTACAGGACCTGAAGACTCGTACTCAAAGTTTTAGGAACTGCTTCTTCCCCTCTTCCATAGATTTCTCAATGGTACCATGAACCCACAAACACTGTTCTGTTCTCTTTTTGCACTATTATTTTTATATTTCTTATGATAACTTATAGTAATTTTATGTATTGTTCTATTCCGCTGCCACAAAACAACAAATCTATGTGTCAGTGATAATAAAGCTGATTCTAATTTTCTGGCAATTCATCCATGATGAATCATAATGCAAATATCTCAGCCAGGATTCATAAGGCCATAAGATATCAGTGCAGAATTAGGCCATTTGGCCCATCAAGTCTGCTCTGCCATTTCATCATGGCTGATCCATTTTTCTCTTGGCCTACCCCCGCCCGCACCGCATTTCTCTTCATGCCCTGACCAATCATGAATCTATCATCCTCATCCTTAAATATACATGAAGTATTGGTCTCCACAGCTGCTTTTGGCAACAAATTCCACAGATTCCCCACTCATTGTCTAAAGAATTTCCTCCTCATCCCCGTTCTAAAAGAACACCCCATTAATCTGAGGAGTGTCCTCTGGTCTTAGAGACTGCCACCATAGGAGGGATCTTCTCCACATCCAATCTATCAAGGCCTTTCACCATTCAATAGGTTTCAATGACATCCCGTCTCATTCTTCTGAGTTCAAGTGAATAAAGGCCCAGAGGCCACAGACACTTTATATATGACAAGCCATTTAATCCTGTAATCACGAGGAAATCTGCAGATGCTGGAAATTCAAACAACAACACACACAAAATGCTGGTGGAACACAACAGGCCAGGCAGCATCTACGACTATCAGTTTTCTTGGATATACCTGATCAGGTTTTAGAAATTTATTTACCTTCATGCACTTTAGCTCATTGAGGACCTCCTTTACTGTAATGTGTGCTTTTTCCAAAATTTTCCCAATAACTTTCCTAGTTCCAAAGTCTTTGTGTTCCACCACAGTTTAAAAAAAAAGAGGAGAAATATTCATTGAGGACCTTGAAGATTTGCTATGCTATAGATATACACTTTTGTCTCATAGGTACTCTATTCTCTCTCTGGTTACTCCTTTGTCTTTAATATACTGTAAAAATCTATTTGAGTTCTTAAATATTCTCTGCCAAAGCTGTCTCATGCCCCCATATCTTGATTTCCTTCATTACACTCTTGCATTCCCTGTACACATCCAAAGAAGAAGAAGGCCCTTAACTCCTGGTGGAGTCATTGGGGTGCTGTCATGACAAGCTTTTTGCACCGATATTTTTGGTGATTGCTTACCATGAGGCGATTCTGTAGCATTCTGCAGTTTTTTTTTAATATGAGTTTGAGTTGCTAGCTTGATGCTCAACCTAGCATGGATGGAAAGCATGCAAGGGAGCTCGCTGGATCCAAACTCAGGACCATTCACTCCGGACTGTACCCAATCCATGTCTCATTTTGTCAAGCCACTGTCTCAATATTGCTTGTGTTCCTACTTTGTCAACCCAGTCCATTACTCCAGTAGGAACATGCAGAACTTGAGCTCTCACTCCCACATGCTGGAGGTCTCCTTGCTCATAAACAACCTAATCCTTTGCAAGTTCCTGTCTCATACTTGCAAATTCTGTGTTGCTCCAATTTAAAACCTGAACTTGTGGAAAAGTTTTGCTCCTTTCTATAACTATTTAATAACAAATAGAACTAACCAAAGTACTCTTCCAATATTATATCAGTCTCTTTCCCCACCCTATTACCCAAGAGGAGGTTGACCTGTGCCCTTTCCCTAGCTGGCCCTCTATATATTATCCAAGGAAACTTCTGAACATGCTGAACAAATTCAACCCCATCGAAGCCCTTAACATTATAACAGTCCCAAATCCTGTTTTTCTTGCAACTCTCCACAATCTCCCTACGTATATATATTTTCTAACTCCCTTTGAGTATCTAGTGGCCTGTAGTACACACCAATAAGGAGATCGGCCCTTTGTATTTCTCATAGTCCTCCCTTAACTGCATTTCTGTAATGGCTATAACATCCCAGTCCTTTGTAGCTATCCCTGTTCTGAGTTCCTCCACCTTACCTGTCAGGTCTCTTGTAGTGAAATAAATGAAATTTAATCCATCAGTTTTATCTTGCAACCTGCATGCTTCTGCCTGTGTTGTGTATTCAGCTTGCTCGTCACTGACCTGAATCACTTTCAAGCCTCTCATTTGCCTTCCTGCTGCTGAGACTTCCTCTCTCCTGCCAAACTATTTTAAACCCTCCCTAGCAAATCTGCCTGTTATGATGTTGCTCACTGAAAGTTCAGGTGCAACAATCCCTCTGACATACATAATCTGTGCTCCAGAAGAAACTCCATTAGCCCAAAAATCTGAATCACAATGACCTGCACCATTTTTTCAGTGATGCAATCATCTGTCATCTTAACCTAGCTGCACATGATAAAAAATCATAGGCAGCCAAAAGTAAAAGTACACAGCTCCGTAAACATGGCATTACAGCTACACCTGGTCATGTTTGCATCATCAGTCAGGGCACTGAGTATGGATGTTGGCAGTTATGTTGCCATTGTAACAGGACATTAGTAATGACAAATTTGGATTATTTTCAGTTTTGGCAATACTGGTATAGAAAAGATGCCATTAAGCTGGAAAAAATGAAGAAGAGATTTACGAGGTTGTTTGCCTCGACTCGTGGAACTTGATCAAGTTGGTACTTTTTTCTCTGGATCACTTGGAAATGAGAGAGGATCATACAGTAAATCACTGATTGCAAGATTATTTCAGTAGAGCAGAATAGTTTGAGTAATTTTATTAAAATGTTAATTATTCAATTATGCAATAATCTAATGATTAAAATAAAACTTTTGTGTTACGTTTTTCAATTCTAGGTAACTGACAATGATCTTGCAACATTTGATTTTATGCTTTGCATGGATGACAGCAATTTGAGGTGAGTCAAATAATATTTTCTGCAGCTGATGTAGTTTGAAACAGGTTTGACACCTGTCGTGTTAAAATATTTCCAGGCATAAAATGATTTAGCCTTTGTGTACATCAATTATCTTCCTCTGTGAATCACAATAGGTACATAACCAACAGTTATAGTTTCCTTGCAATACTATATCTCAACAGTAGAACTTCCTTATCTGGAAATCACTTGTGAAGATTTCCTTAAAATCATTTCAAAACTTGTAAATAGAAATGTGAGGGAGTGAAAGGGATTATTGTTCACGTGGAGCTTTATGAATTATTTAGATTTTTTAAAAAGTATAATCTCTAGAACCTCTCTCAAAACCTATTTTCATTGTTCATATGCTGGTATTTGGCTTCTTGTTGGGTAGAACTCCTAATACTACTCCATTCTGGTCTCTTAAATGGTATAACATATTCTTCATGTAATATTGTAGTGTATGTTGCCCAAGTTTTCTAATAGAATGAAAATCACATGCTATGCCCAATTGTAAAGTGCTAAAAATGAAACTCTTATTTGGCTGGTTTTCCTCTTTATTCAGACAATGTGGGGGAAATATAGTTACACACCTTGTTGTTTTCCCAATTACTTGATATTTTCACTTTGGTATAATAGAATGGATTTTTTTGCAATTGATAGATGAATATATATTAGAATAAGGTATTGACCTTTTGGCCCTTGAGCTTACTTTGCAATTCAATAAGATCACTGATCTAATTCTGGCTCCAACTTTGCAAGTTCCCACTCCAGTAACCCCTCATCTTATTATGAAACTTGGCCTTGAAGTATTGAATGATGCTGCTTCCAGTGCCTTGAGGAAGAGAATTACAAAGTCTTACAACCGTCTGAGAGAAAAATTCACCTCATCTTTATCTTAAATGAGTGGTCACTTATCTTATTCTTTTTAATATGTAGCATGATTTTTAATCTGTTCGGTGTACGTATACTGCAAATGATTTACATTATTATTTCTCTTCTGCGTCATGTATTGCATTGAATTGCTACTGCTAAGTTAACAAATTTCACGACCACATGTTGGTGATTATAAATCTGATTCTGATTTAAGCTGCGATCCCTGGTTCGAAGTTCTCAAGCAGGTAGAAAACATCCTGCCAAAACCCCTAAAGATCTAATATGTTTCAATCAAGTTTCACGCTTTTAAAATCCAATGGATACAGGCGCAGGCTTTCCAACCTGTGATCTAAAGACAGCCAGCACATTTTTGGTATTAATCTAGTAAACCTTATCTGAACTGCTTGCAACACATTAGCAGTGTTCATTAAATAAAGCAATATTCTATACACTTCTCTGGATGTGGTCTCATTAATGCCCTTTCCAACAAAAGATTTGTACTTAATCCCCAGCAATCAATGATAATGTCCATTTTTTTTATTATAAGCTGAATCTGTACTCTAGAGTTTTTAAATCTTGCAATTAGATCCATCTGCATCTTAGATCTTTGAAATCACTTACCCTTTAGGTCATGTGTGCCATTTTATTTCTTTTGTCAAAATGATCAATTTCACATTGGGCTTATTTGCCAACTCTTTGCCTCCTCACTTATTTTAATCTTGTTATACACTCCTTATATTTACAAACATCCTTCTCTTATCTGCAAATTTAGCAGCTATATCTTTATTCCTTCATCTAAGTCATTTATATGAAGTTAATGTCCCAGTCTTTTGGTAACGCACATGTTAAATCTTGTCAACCAAGAAAATGCCAATATTCATTTTGTTGTTTGCCAGCCAACATTCTATCCATGCTATTTCCTGTACCACAAGGTTTTATTTCCAGCATTAGCACCCTATCAATTGCCTTTTGGCAATCCAACTGTCAAAAGTTTTCCTTCATCTTCAGCACATATTAAATCCAAAAAAGGTCATATTCCCTTTATATAAAGCTCTTTTGTATTTGCCTGATTATTTTGATTATTTTCAAGTGTCCCAATGTTATATCATAGAATCAAAGATCCAAGAGGTCATACAGCAAAGCCCCCTCAGCCCACAATACCTATATTAATCCCATTTGCCAGTACTTGATCCATAGGCTTCCATGTCTTGGCAACTCAAGTGCTCTTTCAGATACTACTTGTATTTGAGAAACTCCACTGTTACCTTCGGCTATGAGTTCTAGTTTACTACCAGCAGCTTGTTGAAAACATTCCTTCCTCAGATCCCTTCTGCACTTTTCCTCCTCCCTGTTTTCTTTGGGCCCTCCGGATTTAGACATCGCAATGATGGGTATTGGTTTTCACTGTCAACCCAACTATGGTTTCAATGAGGAAACATCTATTACTATGTACAACTTTCATAATTTTGTAAAACACTGAGGTCTCTTCCTCGGTCTCCTCTGCTCCAATGAAAACAAATCCAAACTATCCATCACATCTCATAACTAAAGCATTACATCCCAGGTAACATCTTGCTGAAACCCCTCTTCATCTTCATCAGTACAATCATGTTCTTCCAGAACTGCAAGCATATATTCATTCCACTGTGATCTAATCAAGATGTTATAAAATTGTATGAGTTATATGATGGCCTCTGCCACTAATTAGGGTTTAAGCTAATATGGCAGGACGGTGGGAATCCAGGCAGAAAGACAGAGACCAAAGCAAAAATTAGAAATGAAAAAGTCAATGAAGCACAGAAAAGTCAAATGCAAAACACACAAAGGTTACTAGATTCGAAAAGGACAATGAGGGTAAGGACATTATCTGAATTTCTGTAGTATTTGAAACAAGGCCAATGAATTAGTGAACAAATCAGTACAAAGAGGCATTGCAGAATTGTGTTTGCAGTGTTGAGATTATTGGGAATTAAATATTCAAGGGAATTTTGGTAATACAGAAGGATACACAGAAAGGTATGGAAAGTGGAGCGCTGTTAAATCTGAGATCAGGGTGATAGTAAGAGATGATAATTCAAATTCAGAATTGGTTAATGTTATTTTCAGTGCACTTGTGTAAAGGAGGACCAAATAATTATTACTCCTGATCCATTGCAGCATGAAAAAACAATAATATAAACACACAGAAAGGTCTAGAGAGTAGAATGTTGAGTCTATCTTTTTAGAAATTAGTAGTTGAGGGACAAAAAATCAGTCGTGTGAGTTGTCTGTTGGTCGAAAGAATACAGAAAATATCTGTAAGTATGTTGCCAGGATTGGAGGACCTGAGTTGTAAGGAAAGGTTGAATAGATCAAGACTTTATTCCTTGGAACGTAGAAGATTGGGGAAATATTTGATAGAGGTTTACAAAATTATGAGGGATGTTGATAGGGTAAATGCAAGCAGACATTTTCCACTGAGGTTGGGTGAGACTACAGCTAGAGGTCATGGGTTAAGGGTATAAGGTGTAATTTTTAACGAGAAGGGAAACTTCTTCACTCAGAGGGTCATGAGAATGTGGAACGAGCTACCAGCAGAAGAGGTGCATATACGCTTGATTTGAACATTTAAGAGAAGTTTGGGTAGGTACATGGGTGGCAGGGATATGGAGGGATATGGTCTGGTTGCAGGTCAATGAAATTGGGCAGTTTAAATAGTTCAGCATGGACTAGGTAGGCCAAAGGGCCTGTTTCTGTGCTGTACTTTTTTATTTTTATGACTGTGACTCTAAAAGAAGCAAGTACTCATAGTGGTAAATCGTTACAAGTTTAGTGATGCATTCTCTGTGCAAATCGTAAATAGTAGAAATGTGAAACTACAACTCACCTTTAGTTTTGCTTAATATTATTTTGCAGTCATACCAGTTACTAAATTATCTATTTAGTACCAATGCAAAATGGAGAGCATTGTACTGAACTTGCTTCCAAAAGAGTTGCTGAGCTAACGTGAATGCTAATTTGAGTAGAATATCAAAGTCTTAACATTTTTATTTCAGATAGTTAGATGCTTATGCCATTACTCAAGTATTATCTTTGTATTTTCTCTTTTTTTCAGCAATTAAATTAGATTATAAATTTATATTTCATTATCTTCAAATTAATACTAATATTTTCAGAATCTCTTTCTTAAAGTCACATATTAAATAAGTAAATGATTTACTTCAAATAATTTCTATCTTTAATGTTTTTTCTCCTCTGACCTAATTATGGAGTTATTTAAAAATGCATCCTTCTGATATCAAAGTTTCTATCAGTTTTTTTTTTAACTATTTGTTAAGCAGTATACAGAATTCCATGTGGAAGAATTTAGTTA
The DNA here is from genome assembly GCF_030144855.1 of Hypanus sabinus. Classification (NCBI taxonomy): domain Eukaryota; kingdom Metazoa; phylum Chordata; class Chondrichthyes; order Myliobatiformes; family Dasyatidae; genus Hypanus; species Hypanus sabinus. The sequence goes on along the minus strand of NC_082715.1, from coordinate 67,162,891 downwards.
CTATTGTGATTATTATTAATACGATTCAAAATTTGTGGAAGGATTCTAGCTCTTGTTTGATAAATTTGCAGATCTTTAAAATCATTGGCTGGAAAAGTAAACAATCCAAAGTCAAAAATACAATTACTTGGATCATATGATCCACAAAAGAAGCTTATTATACACGATCCTTATTATGTAAGTAAAACCTTCAAATTATTTTTTGTGTATATAAAATTTACATTGCTCAAAGCTTTAATTGGAATCATATTTATTCTTCAATCCCATCTTGTGTCTGTTTTGGAGATTTTGTTTTATCTTTTTTTTTTGCTTCTTATTCCAGGGAGAGGAATCAGATTTTGAAGAAGTGTACCAGCAGTGCTTAAGGTGTTGCACAGCATTCCTGGAAGCTAATAATTAATTACGTTCAAGAGGAGTTATTTTTATCATGTATTAGAACAAATTATATCATTGAGCCTGGATTTACTAACATCATTGGTTTCAGATTTCCAGATCTAGTTACTGGAAATTAAATTAAATATAGCTAACAATATTAAACATACGTTTCAATGTTCCTGTTTTCTCTGTAGTGAGTAGACAGAAGTATTCATCCACGCAAATTTTAAAACTGCTAAAACCTCATTAAAACTTGCATTTGATGGTCTTCATGAATTTTTAATCTGGTTAATTTCTGGGAAGTATGGCACAGAGCTACAAAATGAATAATATGGTTGAGAGTTTAAGTATGTTCAAGAAAGAGTGAAAAGTTGCTAAGCACATTAAATTTATTCTATATTGATGTTGCTACAACTAATTCCTTTCCACTTTTTAAAAATACATTTTAGCCTGAATGACTTGAATGCTAAAAATTTTCCCATACCATAAAACATGTAAAGAATTACTATTTACAATTATACATTTAATGCTGTTCTTTGAGAGATAAAACTACTTTGGTTTAAAAAAAAACTTGCATTTATATAGCACACTTATAATTGTTAGCAATCTTAAACACCTTAAAATGATGTATTTATAAAATTTGCCTCTGGTCTATGGAATGTTAACATGAGAGTCTTGAAGAAGGAATTACCTGGAGCTTGGATAACAGGCTTATCCAACAGCCCAATCAGCAGCAGGAGCAGGCCACAGCGATGAGATTTCTCGCAGATTGGTGACGCTTGTTTAAAAGTACAGAAGGGACAAGCGGGGTGACCATTGTTAGGAGTAGGCCAGTGGTGAGAGTAGAAGTGTCAAGCTTTGGCTCAAAGGAAGCTTTAGCTCAAAAGAAGTGTTGGCTCTTGGTAAGCTTCTGTTAAGATTCTCGTTTTTTTCTCTCTTACTGGCTGTTTTGTGTTCTTCATGCCGGATGTTGGAACCCCAGGAGACCCAGAGTCTCCCATACTTCTGCATGAAGGTTATCCAACTGCAGCTCCTTGAGACGTTGTTAGGAATCTGGAGCAGTAGCTGCATGACCTTCGGCTAATACAGGAGTTACAAGGAAGTAGTCACCCCAAAATTCCAGGAGGCAAGTAGCTAGATGACTGTCAGGAGAAATGGAAATGTGAATAGGTAGTTAACACAGAGCACCCTTTGGCAATTTCCCTAAATAATAAGTATACTGTTTTGTATATTATTTTGGGGGGTGACCTCCCAGGGGAATGCCATGGAGACCAGGTTACTTGCACTAAGCATTGGTCTGTGGTGCAGAAGGGAAGGAGGGAGAAGAGGAGACTGGTAGTGATATGGGACTCAATAGTCAGGGGAACAGACAGGAGATTCTGTGGATGTAAACAGAACACCTGAATAGTATGTCATCTCCCAGGTGCCAGGGTCAGAGACATCTCAGATTGCGTCCACAACATCTTGAAGAAGAAGGGAGAGCAGCCAGATATCTTGGTACTTACTGATACCAGCGGCGTAGGAAGGAAAAGCAGAGTTCCTGAAAAGAAAATTTAGAGAGCTAGGTAGAAAGCTGAGAAGCAGGACCTTCGGGTAGTAATTTCTGGATTGCCAACTTTGCCACGCGCCAATGAGGGAAGAGGGTGATTTGGCAGATTAATGTGTGGTTGAGAAGCTGGTGCAGGGGACAGAGCTTCAAGTTCTTGGATCATTGGGATTTCCTCGGGGGAGGTTTGACTTGTTTAAAAGTGATGGGTTGCACCTGAACCCAAGGGGACCCTATAGTCTTGAGGGCGGATTTATTGGAGCAGTTAGGGAGGGTTTAAACTAATTTGGTAGGTGAGTGGGAACCAGAGAGAAGGAACTCAGGATAGGACAGATGGTAAAAAAGCAAAGGTAGTGTGCAGTCAGACTCAAGAAAGTCAGGCAGATGACAGGACACAATTGCAGCCAGCACAGTGAGTATCAGTGCATTACGGATACGGAATCAAAAAGGGTAAGCAATACAGTACTCAAAGTGTTATATCTCAGTGCACAGAGTATAAGAAATAAGGTGGAATACCTTGTTGCACTATTACAGATTGTCAGGTATGATGTTGTGATCATCACTGAATCATGGCTGAAGGATGGCTGTAATTGAGAGCTAAATGTCCAAGGTTACATGTTGTATCAAAGGGATAGGAAGATGGGTGTGGGGATGCTATGGCTCTGTTGCTAAGGAATGGCATCAATTCAGCAGAAAGATGTGACATAGGATCGGAAGATATCGAATCCTTGTGGGTCGAGTTAAGAAACTGCAAAGGTAAAATGACCTTGATGTCAGTTATATACTGGCCTCCCAATGGCAGCTGGGATGTGGACCACAGATTACAAAGGGAAATAGAAAAGGTGTGTCAAAAAGGCAGTGTCATAAGAGTCATGTTAAATTTCAACATGCCGGTAGATTGGGAAAATCAGATTGGCAATGGGTCTCGAGAGGGAGTTTGTCAGTGAGCCTACTAGGGGATCAGCTATACTGGACTGGGTGTTACGTAATGAACCAGAGGTGATTAGGGAGCTTAAGGTAAAAGAACCCTTCGGATGCAGTGATGCTAGGAGTAGGGAGTAAACAGCTGGAAATGACAGATGCAGCCAAGATGTTTAGCAAAATGGTTGACAGTCTGCATTCCATCTCACCATGTAGAAGTGGCTACAATGGGAGCTCCAAATGCAATAGTAAATCCCAGAGGATATGCATGTGAAAGGCTGTTTCACCTGGAAGTGCTGTTTAGGGCCTTCAACATTGGTGAGGGAGGAACTGTGGGACCAGGTGTTATAACTCTGGTAGGTACAAATGCCTAGTGAGAGAGGGGAATGGAAGAGCAAGATTGAGTGAACCAGGTAGTCAAGGAGTGATCGCTGCAGGAAGGGGAAGGAGACATGCAGTTGGTTGTGGGATTCTGGTGTAGGTTATGAAAATTGTAAGGAATGATATGTTAGCTTTGTAGGCTGGTGCGGTGGTAGGTGAGGACCATGGGAATTTTATCCCAGTTTGCCCTTGGTGGTAGAGGCATGGGGGAAGAGTAGAAGTGTGAGAAATAAAGGAGATGTGATTGAAGGTTCCATCGATCACAATGAGAGGCGAAGGAGCTCTGTTTGCTTACAGAAAGATCATCTTAGATGTCCTGGAGTGGAAGGCCTGCTGAGATCAGATATGTCACATCTTCGTTGGATGTCTTTGCTACATTTGCAGTGGCTATCTGGACTCTCCATTTGCCAGCGGTTTTAATTCTCTCTCCCATACTGACATGTCGAGCCTCAGACTTCTGCACCGATAATCACAAACTAGAGGAAAATCACCTCATATTCTGCCTGGGTGGCTTACATCCTGATGGTATAAACATCGAATTCTCCAATTTCTAGTAGCAGACTCCACCTTCCATCCCCCATTGTTCCCCTTTTCTCCCTTTTGAACAATCTGCTCGTGACCATGCCTCATTCCTTTCCTCCATACTTCCCACCTACCCATCATCTGCACACTTGCCCCATGGTTACCCCTCCTCCAGTACTTCCCTTTGACCTCCCCACCTCACTTCCTTTATTTCAAACTTCCCTTGCCTGTCCTCTGAGAAATCATCATCTTCTGGCCCTTTGTCACTTCCACCTATGATCCCCTCAGTTTCTGGTGCCACATCCACTGTCCACTCCCTTATCTGCCTATCAACTATTTCACCTGGATCTTCCCATCACCTCAAAGTAAATTCATCATCAATGTACATATATGTCACCATATACTTTATTGAGCTTTTATTTTCTTGCAGGCATTCACAGTAGAAAAGAGAAAATACAATAGCAAAACTACACACAGACATATACTGACAAACAACCAAAGTGCAAGTAAAGAATAAATAACTTAATAATACTGAGAACATGACTTGTAGAACCTTTGAAAAGGACTCCATGTGTTGTGAAATCAGTTCAGCTTTGAGTTAAATGAAGTTATCCGTGCTTGATGTTCCTGAACCCGATGGTGTGGGAATTACAGCTCCTGTACTTCCCTTTTAATGGCTGCAGTGGGAAAAGAATCTGGCCTGGATCTGGAAGTAGGATAATAATTGATAACCTATTATATGTCAATTGACTTCAATAATCATAAGGTTACACTGACTATTTTTTTGTAGGAATCTCATCTAATCTCCATTGCATCTGTTAACTCTAAAGGCATTTTACAAACCAGTGTTTTACATATCCCCTTTTCAAGACACCCAAGCAGGAGATGTGTACTTTGATCTTGTTTATTCCATTTTTCACTCCACTTGCCATGACTTCAGTTTCCAGTCAACAGCATTCTCTGTCATTTCATGGCATTGCCAGTATGATGTTAATTCAATCACATCTTTCCCTCCCCCTCCACCTCCGTCTCACTCCCTTGATTTTTCCCATGGAACTTACCTGGGATATGACGAGCTGGAAGATGTGCCCTGTTACTTCCTCCCTTCTGACTATCTGGAACAGCAAAAAACACTTGAAAATAAAGTACATCAATAATTGTATTCTACACTTACATCGAACTCAAACAGCAAAGTTACTTTTGCTGCCAATTTATACCCTGTTTTCATCATTACACATTCTGTCTCTGACCCTCCCTTGTTTGGATTTCTGTTTCCAATTCAGAAGTTGATCAAGCCATAAACATCCATCACAAACTTGTGTATGCCTGTAGATATGTTGGCTATGTTCAACTACTTATAACCATTCCATTCCATACTTCTATTTCCTCTGTCCACTTGGCAATTATTATAATAATGAGATTTTCTGCAAAGGTGCCTCTGAAATGCCATACTTCTTCCTGAATTGTGGCTTCTCTATCATGGCGGACAGAGTCCTTGACTTAATTAATTTCCTGCACCTCACATTGAACACACTGTTACTTGCTGTGTTAGTTCCAATGCAGACATGAAGAACTAAACCTCATCTTTCCTCTGAGCTTGTAGCTTGTATTCAACATTGACCTCTAGGAAATTGCTTTCTCTGTCTGCGGTGTTGGCTCAGTTTTTCAATCCCTTACTAGAGCCCAGTCTGCTGGTCATGTTATACAGTCTGACTTTTAATATCACATAATACAGAAAAAGAAGCATAAACATTCTCCAGCTGTCTGTATTAACCAATCTGATGTGATAATCCCCTAGGTATTCCCTTTACATTATCCATCTGCGTCTCCCTCCAGCTCTGCAACATTTTATCTGTTTGCCACATCAGATGAATGTCTCCAACATAACATGCTAACTCAATTTTTTCTTGCCACAAGTGCTGTCTCACTTGATGATTATGTCTAATGGAGTGCCTCAGGGATCTGATCTGTCCTTTCTCTTTGTGATTTTTATAAATGACCTGGATGAGTAAGTGGAGGGATGGGTTAATAAATTTGCTGATGACGCAAAGGTTGGAGGTGTTGTGGATAGTGTGGAGGGCTGACAGAGGTTACAACAGGACATTGATAGGATGCAAAACTGGGCTGAGAAGTGGCAGATAGAGTTCAACCCAGATAAGTATGAAGTGGTTCATTTTGGTAGGTCAAATATGATGGCAGAATATAGTACTAATGGTAAGACTAGGTGGTGTGGAGGATCAGAGGGATCTTGGAGACCGAGTCCATAGGACACTCAAAGCTACTGCGCAAGTTGACTCTGTGGTTAAGAAGGCATACGGTGCATTGGCCTTCATCAACCGTGGGATTGAGTTTTAGAGCCGAGAAGTAATGTTGCAGCTATATAGGACCTTGGTCAGATCCCATTTGGAGTACTGTGCTCAGTTTTGGTCACCTCAGTACAGGAGGGATGTGGAAACTATCGAAAGGGCGCAGCGGGTCCAGGATGTTGCCTGGATTGGGGAGCATGCCTTACGAGAAAAAGTTGAGTGAACTTGGCCTTTTCTCCTTGGAGCAACGGAGGATGAGAGGTAACCTAGTAGAGGTGTATAAGACGATGAGAGGCATTGATCGTGTGGATAGTCAGATGCTTTTCCCCAGGGCTGAAATGGCTATCCTGAGAAGGCACAGTTTTAAGGTGCTTGAAAGTAAGTACAGAAGAGATGTCAGGGGTAAGTTTTTTTACGCAGAGAGTGGTGAGTGTGTGGAATGGGCTTCTGGCGAAGGTGGTGGAGGTGGATAGAATAGGGTCTTTTAAGAGACTCCTGGATAGATACATGGAACTCAGAAAAATAGAGGGCTATGGGTAACCCTAGTAATTTCTAAAGTAAGTACATGTTTGGCACAGCATTATGGGCTGAAGGGTCTGTATTGTGCTTTAGTTTTTCTATGTTTCCATTTTTAACTCAATTGTACTTATTGATAAAATAGTAATTTACTTATTCTTTTCAATTAATATGCAAAAGTCAGTTTTAGGTGAGACTGCTTTGCAGAGTTCTCTGCTTAGTTCACTTACTTGTCACATTCATTCTTCATCTCACTCCCACTAGGTGTGTGCTCAAGCACCCTTCACTTGTCCAACAAAGTTTAAGTACAGCATTTTCTTCAATTGGGCACATCACAGGCTTCTGGGCTCGATAACTTACAATGATAAATATTATTTCTGTTTATTTTTTTTCCAGACCTATCTTAGTTTTCTTGTGTTTCCATTTTGTCATTAACCCTCTCTTCACATTCTATCAATTTGCACCAATGACATAGTTAGAAAAGGGGAGGAGGTGCTGTATAGTGAGTATAGCAAGTTCTGGAAGTGGCTGAAAAGCAGGATCTAAAAGGTAGTAAATCTCTGGATTACTCCCAGTGCCACATGCTAGTCAGTGCAGGAATATGATAGTAGTACAGATCAATGAGAGCTTGAGGATCTGATGCAGTTGCAGGGTTTCAGATTTCTGGATTATTAGGTCTCTTCTGAGTAGGTTATGACCTGAGAAAAAAAAGATAGATTACATCTGAACCTGAAAGGGACCAACACTCTTGACACGTTTTCTGGAGCTGCTGGGAAAGACTTAAACTAATTTAGCAGAGGGATGGGAACTGGAGTAATAGGGCTGAAAATAGGGCAATTGATATACAAATAGATGTAGTGTGAAATGTGACTGAGGAAGGATAAGCAAATGATGAGGCAAAATTGCAGGCAGTGAGAAGATTTGAAGTGTAACATGGCAAAATTAAAAACGACAATGAATACAAGACTGAAGGTGTTATATTTGAATGCACATGGACGGTACACAGAGTAAAGTAGATCAACTTCTAGCACAGTTAGAGATTTGCAAGTATGGCATGAACATCATTGAGTCATGGATGAAATAAGATCATATTTGGAAGCTTGACATCTAAGGATGTACATAGTATCGACAGGACAAGCATGTAGAGGGGATGGGATGCCAATGTTGATAAAAATGAAATCAAATTCTTAGAAGGAGGTGACATATGATTGGAAGATGTAGAATCCTTGTGGGTAGAGTTAAGAAACTGAAAAAGGAAAAAAAAATCCCATTGGGAATTGTATACAGGCCTCTGAACAGTAGTCAGGATATGAGACATGAATTACAATGGGAGATGGAAAAGGCATGTCAAAAAGGATAATGTTATGTTAGTCATGGGGGGATTTCAATATGCAGGTAGACTGGGAAAATCAGGTTGGTGCTGAATCCTAAGAGGAAATTTGTAGGATGTGTGCGAGATGGCTTTTTAGAGCGGCTTCTGGTTCAGTCCACTTGGGGAAAGTTAATTATGAATTTGGTATTGTGTAATGAACCAGATTTGTTGAGGGGCTTAAGGTAAAAGATTGCTTCAGAGGCAGTGATGAAAATATGGTAGAATTCAGTTTCAGAGAAAGAAGCTAAAGTCAGATGTATGAGCATTAGAGTGGAGTAAAGAAAATTACTGAGGCATAAGCGAGGAATTGGCCATAGTTGATTGGAAGGGGACACTAGCAGAGATGACAGCAGAACAGCAGTGACTGGAGTTTCTGGAGGCAATTTGGAAGGGACAGGATTGATGCATCCCAAAGATGAAGTATTCTAATGCAAGATGACGCAACCATGACTGACATGGGAAGTCAAAGACAACAGAAAAGCAAAAGAAAGGGTATATACTATGGCAAAATTAGTGGCAAGTTAAAGGATTGGGAATCTTTTAAAAATAACAGAAGGCAACTGGAAAAAATCCGGAAGGAGAGAAAAGATGAAATATGAAGGTAAGCTAGGCAATAATATAAAAGAAGATTCCAGAAGTTTTTTTTGGGGGGGATATATAATGAATTAAAATGAATCGAGTAGATAGTGCACTGCTGGAAAATGACATTGGAGAGGTGGTAATGGGGGACAGAGAGATGGTGGGAGATCTTACTATTTTGCATCAGTCTTCACTGTGGAAGGTACTAGCAGGGTGCCAGTAATTTGAGTGTTAGGACAGAAGTGAGTGTAGTTGCTATTACGAAGGACAAGGTGCTTGGAAAGCTAGAAGGTCTGAAGGTAGATAAGTCACATAGACCAGATGCTGTACACCCCTGAGTTTTAAAAGAGGTTGTGGAGGCAAAAATAATGATATTTCAAGATCTGCAAGATTCTGGAATTGTTCTGGAGGACTGGAAAATTACAAATGTCACTGCACTCTTTAAGAAGGGAGGGGAGCAGAGGAAAGAAATTATAGGCTGATTAGGCTGACTTCAGTGGTTGGGAAGATGCCTGAGTCCATTATTAAGGATAAAGTTTTGGGAAACATGGATAACATAAGCCCAAGTCAGCCTGGTTTCCTTTGGGGAAATCTTGCCAAATCTGTTGAAGTTCTTTGAGGAATGCTGGATAGACTGAAGAGTCCATCAATGTTTTTTTCATGGATTTTGACAAGGTGTCATACATCAGACTGCTTAACAAGAGCCCATGGTAGTACAGGAAAGATACTAGTGTGGACAGAAGTTTGGCAGACTGGCGGGAGGCAAAGAGTGAGAACAAAGCAGATCTTTTCTGGTAGGCTGCTGGTAAATAATGATGTTCTGCAGGATCAGTATTGGGACTGCTTCTTTTCATGCTATATGTCAGTGATATTGTTAATGAAATTGATGGCTTGTGGCTAAGTTTGTGGATGATATGAAGATAGGTGGAGAAGCAGGTCGTGTTGAGGAAGCAGAGTCTGCAGAAGGACTTGGACAGATTGTGATAAGTGACAGATGGATAATAAGGAAAGGAACTGTATGTTCATGCACTTTAGTAGATAGAATAAAGCATAGACTTTTCTAAATGGGGAGAACATTCAAAAATTAGTAATGCAAAGGGACTTGGAAGTCCTTGTGCACGATTCCCTACAGATTAACTTGCAGGCTGAGTTGGTTGTAAGGACTGCAAATGCAATGTTAGCATTCATACCAAGAGCACTAGAGTACAAGACCAAGGGTGTAATGCTGAGACTTTATAAGGCATTGATTAGGCCACATGGAGTATTGTCAGCAGTTTTGGTCCCTTATCTAAGAAATGATGTGCTGCATTGGAAAGTATCTAGAAAAGTTTTAATGCGAATGACTCTGGGCATAAAAGGCTTAATGTGTGAGGAGCATTGATGGCTCTGGGACTGTATTCACAGGAGTTTGGAAGAATGTGGGGGTATCTCATTGAAACCTGTTGAATATTGAAAGGCCTAGATAAAGAGAATGTTTCTTATAGCTGGTGAGTCTAGGACCAGAGGGCACTGCCTCAGAATAGAGGAACGTCTATTTAGAACAGAGATTAGGAAGTATTTCTTCAGGCAAAGGGTGATGACTCTGTGGAATTCATTGCCACATGCTTCTATGGAGGTGAAATCATTGAGTATATTTAAAACTGGTGTTGGGAGGATCTTGATTCGACAGGGTGTCAGAGGTTATGGGGAGAAGGAATTGAGAGGGATATTAAATCAGACATGTTTGAATAGCAGAACAGACTTGAACCAAATGACCTAATTTGCTCTTATGTCTTATGGTCGATCACACCTTCCAGTTTATTCTTCCTTACCTCATATTACAACAACTTCTGTCTAACTTTTCCCCAGCTATCACGGAAGGTTAATGAGTTGGAATGCAATTTGTGGCTAAATATAATATGCCAAGAGAGTTCTATTTAGAGACACGAGAGTGCAGATGCTGGGATCTGGAACAACGAACAACCTGCTGGAGGAATTCTGCACAACAGAACAGATTCTGCTCAACCCAGAGAATTTTAGCTGCTAAAATACTAATAGACAAATGTTTAACAACTCCATCTATGCCTTAATAGAGGAAGCAGCATTGTTTCTTTAAATGGATTAATGCAATCTCTAAAACGCAGAATTTTAACAGTTGGAGTATATAGAAAAACTGATCAATCTGCTCCACGTCCACTCTACTGAAGCCATTCGGAATGAAGTAGGCTTCAATTATATCCCTCCCTCATCCTCTAAACTTCAAGTACAGGCCCAGAGACAGCAAACGCTCCTCATATGTTAAGTTTATGAAAAAAGGAAAGATGTAAAAAGTATAAACAATTATAATCATACAAGTCCCCTGAAGAATATAAAAAATGTACAGGAGAAAAATAAATTAAATTTGGAGAGCAAAGGAGTTGTTGGCAGGTAAGATTAAGCAGAATACGAAATTATTCTATCTTTGGAGCATGATGATAGCTTGGGAAAGATGGGTTTTCATAGGTATTGTACTGCTTTCCTTATGTGTGAGCCCGGAAGTACATAATTTAGCAGGAAACCAAACTCCGCTCAATTGAAGTCAGGATATAGTGTCCAAACAACAGCTATTTTATTGGACAGCACTCACGTACAATTGAACAAGAGTAGATCTGAGAGAGAACCAGAAAAATACTGTAAGTACTGAACACAGCAAACTTATGATGATTAAAGCACACATTCATAAGAAATTATTTAATTTTTGAAGCTTCTCTGCTCCCTATATACCCATGACTGTGTGCCTAGGCACAGCTCAAATACCATCTGCAAATTTGCTGAAAATACAACTACTGTTGGCTGAATACCAGATGGTGACGAGGGGGCATACAGGAGCGAGATATATCAGCTAGTTGAGTGGTGTTACAGTAACAACATTGACTCAACATCCTTAAGACCAAAGAACTGATTGTGGACTTCAGAAAGGGTAAAATGGGAACAGACACCAGTCCTCATAGAGGGATGAGCAGTGGAAAGAGTGAGCAATTTTAAGTTTCTGAGTGTCAATATCTCTGAGGATCTAACTTGGACCCAACATACCCATGCAGCTACAAAGAAGATACAGCATCTAAATGTCATTAGGCATTTGAAGAGATTTGTTATGTCATCAAAGACACTGACAAATTTTTGTCATGGAGAGCAATCTAACCGGCTGCATCACCGTCTGATATGCGGTGTGCTACTACACAGGATTACAATGGGCTGCAGAGTCTTGTAAACTTACCCCCATCATTGGCACTAGCCTGCCTAGTATCCAGGCCATCTTCAAGGAACGATGACTCAAAAAGATGACATCCATCATTAAGGACCCCCATCACCCAGGCGACACTTTGTTCTCAATGCTACCATCAGGAAGGAGATGATGAAGCCTGAAGGCACACATCCAACAATTCAGGAACAGCTTCTTCCTCTGCCATCCAATATCTGAATGGGGATTGAATCCGTGAACACTACCTCATTACTTTTTTAAATTCTTATTTTGCACCACTTATTTAATTTAACTATTATATAAGTTTTACTGTAATTCACACTTTATTACTATTATGTATTGCATTGTACTGCTGCCACAAAGATAACAAATTTCACAACATGAGTAAACAAAGATTTAAAGTATATAAGAAGATTAATATCATGTAAACCTTCCTTAAATTACCATGGCTGGCCAAACACTGTACTGATAATCAGGAATAAACTTTTACATAATATTAACAAAATATTGCTCAAATAACATTGTCCTTTATGAACTAAAACAACACTAGATTTTGATGGTGCAAATGAAAGATGACACAGAGTTGTATATATGTACTTCAGTCTTACAGAAAACCACTATTAAAAGTAAAATAACTGCCCTCCTGTTGTGTTCCAACTGAATTTAAAAATTAAAATATGCAAGGTTATTAAAAGTCAACAGTGCTATCAGTTAACAAATAAAAACCTGAGCACTCCCCACCTACCATCTATAAATTTGTCATAAACTGTTAATGGAACACGTTACAAGGTTTAGTCCTACTTTTCCAGGAGAACAATATCAGTCAGAGGCCTGAAGAACTTGTTTGATCCTTGCTTTGTCACCTGGAGCTATACTTTGCAAATTCTCGCAACTTCACCTGGAAAGGTGTATGTTACTAATGCTATCTAAATTCTGCATTTGATGCCATTGCTGCTTATGAATGTCTGTGTTTCTGTGTGAGAGATATTGCAGGAGTAAGAATCAAAGGTGAAAGTGTATCTGCAGAGACTGGAACCAATGGTTCTGAGTTGATAATTGCCATTATTTCTGCCATGAGAGTGTACAGATCCTTATGACTCAAGCTAGATGATCCTATATACATCAGCATAGAGTCCAAGATTCTTCTTAACACTCCAATCATTCAATCAAATGCACCACCTACATGTGAGGAGTGTGGCGGATTAAAGTTCCAAGTGCAGTCTTGGCTGTTGATATACCTCTGCACCTTAGAGTCTTGTCATTTTCAGAATCAGAATCAGGTTTATTATCACCGGCATGTGCTGTGAAATTTGTTAACTAACCAGCAGCAATTCAATGCAACACATGATAATATAGAAATAAATGAATCAATTAATCTATTACAGTAGTGTGGCGACCCATTTCCTGGCGCATCCGAACCGACTCACAATTAGATAGCCTACGGGGGTTTGCGAGCACAGAGCTTTGGAGCCTCTGCGCCATGGGGGGCCAGTTGAGGGAGGCTTAAAAGTGAGGCTGAAGTTTTCGAATAAAGTTTTTTCCTTCGACTGCAGTTACCGATTCCGTGTCGTAATTTTAGCGCTGCGTGTAGCACACCGCTACAGTAGGTACATATGCTTATTAAATAGAATAAAAATCATGCAAAAACAAATATATATTTTTTTAAAAAGCAAGTTAGTGTTCATGAGTTCAATGTCCATTTCGGAATCATATGGCAGAGGGAAAGATGTTCCTGAATTGCTGTATGCATACCTTCAGGCTTCTGTACCTCCTTCCTGATGGTATCAATGAGAGGAGGGTATGCCCTGGGAGATGGACGTCCTTAACAATGGACACAGCCTTTCTGAGGCACCACGCCAAGATGTCTTGGATGCTATAGAGGCTAGTATCCAAGATGGAGCTGACTAATTTTACAGCATTCTATAGCTTCCTTTGGTCCTGTGCAGCAGCTCCTCCCCCACCTCGATAACAGACAGTGATGCATCCTGTCAGATTGCTCTTCATGGTACAGCTATAGAAATGTTCAAGTGTTTTAGTTGACAAACCAAACCTCTTCAAACTCCTCATGAAATATAGCCAGTGTCTTGCCTTCTTTATAGTTGTATCAGTATGCTGGGACCAGGTTAGATCCTCAGAGATCTTGACACTCAGGAACTTGAAGTTGCTCACTCTCTCCACTTCTGATCCTTCTTTGAGGATTGGTTTGCATTCCCTCATCTTACCCTTCCTGAAGACCACAATCAGCTCCTTTGTCTTACTGGCATTGAATGCAAGGTTGTTGCTGTGACACCACTAGCTGGTATATTACACTCCTGTACACCTTCTCATCTCCATCTGAAATTTTACCAACAATGGTTGTATCATCAGAAAATTTATAGGTGGTATTTGAGCTATTCCTAGCTGCACAGTCATAGGTATAGAGTGAGTGGAGCAGTGGCTAAGCACACACCCCTGAGGTGTGCCAGAGTTGATCATCAGCAAGGAGGAGATATTATCACCAATCCACACAGATTGTTGTCTTCTGGTTAGGAAGTCGAGGATTCAATTGTAGAGGGAGGTACAGAGGCCCAGGTCCTGTAGCTTATCGATCAGAACTGTGTGAATGGTGGTGGTAAACGCTGAGCTATAGTCAACAAACAGTATTCTGACATTAAGTGTTTGTATTGTCCAAGAGATCCAAGCCCTTAAGTACATGACAAGCACCAAGAAAATATGTACCCCAGTCAGAGTATAGTTGTTAAGAGGGACCATGAATGGTCTCAGTGCATTCATGAAGCTGGCTGTATTAATGGACTCAATTCCTTCTCTGTGGACAGCTCGAGTTACCAGGCAAGTAAAGAACTCTGCCCATCACTTGTGCTGAGCTAAACCTGACTGCCTGCAAGGAGATGAATCTCCAGGTTGTATAATATATACATACTTTGATAATTAATGTGTTTTGAGCTCATGTACAATGCTACTTAAGTGCCTCTTCCCACCAATTGACCATACACCAGCAGCTCCTACAGCTCCTTCTGTGAATGCAAGCTTGATGCACTACCTGTTCATGATAATGGTGACATGGAGACATGATGCTTGCTGAGCAAAATGATAGGGTTCTTCTCTGAGCTGCTCAAATCTCCATGCTTTATTCTTCATCTAACTCTGAGCAGGCCATCTTTGCCTGTGATTGGATTTGATATAGTGAGTGTGCTGTTCTTATTGAGGTTTCTTCCCTTTGAAAGAATGTCTCATTCATCATAGAAGGTGACTGCACTTGGTGAGTTTGGAGGCTTGGACACATCTGGTAGCATGATCTGAGGATTATGCTCTGTGGGCACATACTTCCACTGCTTTGGCTGCATAGACTGTCGAATTCTTTGGACCTTGTTATGGCTATTATCTAAGTCTGGTCTGGTGAGCAGGATGTTATTCAGACTAGCGCCATTGTTTTGAGCACTAGAGTTGGAAACCACCGTCATCTGGTATATCTTTCTGGAGTGGTCGACTCGAAATATGGATAGATACCAGCTTACTTTTCTCTCAGTCAGTGGAGGGGCTAGCTCTGCTTGGTCTTTGTCAAAGACCTGTATGAAAGCAACAAACTGTCTTACGTCTTTGGCTTTTGATCAAGCATGCATCATAGAGAAGAGGCAAGTCAAGGCTTGTTCTTTATTCTTGGGCAAAAATGGTCTGGAAGACTCAAAGGGGAAAGGCACCACCACCCAGCTGTTGAACTCATCATGTAAGACCTGTTTGTCCATATTCTTAGGAAAGAGTTAATAGAAACATTGAAAACCTACAGTATAATACAGGCCCTTAAGCCCACAAAGCTGTGCCGAACATATCCTTACCTTCAGAACGTACCTAGGGTTACCCATTGCCCTCTACCTTTCTGACCTCCATGTACCTGTCCAGGAGTCTCTTAAAAGACCCAATTGTACCCGCCTTCATCACCATCACCAGCAGTCCATTCCACACACTCACCACTCTGCATAAAAAACATACTCCTGACATCTCTGTACCTACTTCCAAGCACCTTAAAACTGTGCCCTCTCATGCTAGTCATTTCAGCCCTCAGAAAAAGCCTCTGACTATCCACACAATCAATGCCTCTCATTGACTTATACACCTCTATCAGGTTACCTCTCATCTTCTGTCACCCCAAGGAAAAAAGGCCAAGTTCACTCAACATTTTCTCATAAGACATACTCCCCAATCCAGGCAACATCCTTGTAAATCTCCTCTGCACCCTTTCTATGGTTTCCACATCTGCCATCATATTCAACCTACCAAAATGAACCACCTCACACTTATCTGGGTTGAACTCCATCTGCCACTTCCCAGTCTGGTTTTACATCCTATCAATGTCCCGCTGTAGCCTCTGCCAGCCCTCCACACTATCCACAACACCCCCAACCTTTGTGTCATTAGCAAATTTACTAACCCATCCCTCCACTTCCTCATCCAGGTCATTTCTGAAAATCATGAAAAGTAGGGATCCCAGAGCAGATCCCTGATTGAACACCATGCAGAATATGACCCGTCTACAACCACTCATTGCCTTTTGTGGGCAAGCCAGTTCTGGATCCACAAAGCAATGTCTGCTTGGAACCCTTGCCTCAGTACTTTCTCAATAAGCCTTGCAAGGGGTATCTTGTCAAATGCCTTGCTGTAATCTGCATACTCTACCTTCATCAATGTGTTTAGTCACATCCTCAAAAAATTCAATCAGGTTCGTAAGGTATGACCTGCCTTTCACAAAGCCATGCTGACTATTCCTAATCATATTATGCCTCTCCAAATGTTCATAAATCCTGCCTCTCAGGGTCTTCTCCATCAACTTACCAACCACTGAAGTAAGACTCACTGGTCTATAGTTTCCTGGGCTATCTCTACTCCCTTTCTTGAATAATGGGACAACATCTTCAACCCTCCAATCCTCCAAAACCTCTCCCGTCCCCGTTGATGATGCAAAGGTCATCATCAGAGGCTCTGCAATCTTCTCCCTTGCCTCCCACAGTAGCCTGGGGTATTTCTCATCCGGTCCTGGTGACTTATCCAACTTTATGCTTTTCAAAAGCTCCAGCACATCCTCTTTCTTAATATCTACATGCTCAAGCTTTTCAGTCCACTGTAAGTCATCCCTACAAGATCCTTTTCCGTCATGAATACTGAAGCAAAGTATTCATTAAGTACCTCTGCTATCTCCTTCGGTTCCATACCCACTGTCACACTTGATTGGTCCTATTCTCTCACATCTTATCCTCTTTCCCTTCACATACTTGTAGAATGCCTTGGGGTTTTCTTTACTCCTGTCTGCCAAGACCTTCTCATGGGCCATTCTGGCTCTCCTAATTTATTTCTTAAGCTCCTTCCTGCTAGCCTTATAATCTTCTAGATCTCCATCATTACCTAGCTTTTTGAACCCTTCATAAACTCTTCTTTTCATCTTGACTAGATTTACAACAGCCTTTGTACACCACGGTTCCTGTACCCTACCATCCTTTCCCTGTCTCACTGGAATGTACTTATGCAGAACTCCTTGTAAATATCCCCTGAACATTTGTCACATTTCTGCTGTACATTTCCCTGAGAACATCTTTTTCCAATTTATACTTCCAAGTTCCTGTCTGATAGCCTCATAGTTCTCCTTACTCCAATTAAACGCTTCCCTAGCTTGTCTGTTCATATCCCTCTCCAATGCTATAGTAAAGGAGATAGAATTGTGATCACTATCTCCAAAATGCTTTCCCACTAAGAGATCTGACACCTAACCAGGTTCATTTCCCAATACTGGATCAAGTACAGCCTCTCCTCTTGTAGGCTTATGTACATATTGTGTCAAGAAACCTTCCTGAACACACCTAACAAACTCCACCCCATCTAAACCCCTCACTCTAGGGATATGCTGATTGATATTTGGGAAATTAAAATCTCCCATCACGACAACCCTGTTATTATTTCACCTTTCCAGTATCTGTCTCCCTATCTGCTCGATGTCCCTGTTACTATTGGGTGGTCTGTAAAAAACACCCAGTAGAGTTATTGACCCCTTCCTGTTCCTAACTTCTACCCACAGACACTCAGTAGGCAATCCTTCCATGTCTTCCTCCTTTTCTGCAGCTGTGACGCTGTCCCTGACCAACAGTGCCACGCCCCCACCTCTATTGCCTCCCATCCTGTCCTTTCTGAAACATCTAAAGCCTGGCACTCGAAGTAACCATTCCTGCCCCTGAGGCATCCAAATCTCTGTAATGGCCACAACATCATAGCTCCAAGTACTGATCCACACTCTAAGCTCATCCACTTTGTTCATAATACTCCTTGCATTAAAATAGACACATCTCAAACCAGCAGTCTGAGCACGTCCTTTCTCTTCACCTGCCTATCCTCCCTCACACACTGTCTCCAAGCTTTCTCTATTTGTGAGCCAACCACTTCCTCCGTCTCTTCAGTCCGGTTCCCACCCCACAGCAATCCTAGTTTAAACTCTCCCCAATAGCCTTAGCCAACTTCCCTGCCAGGATATTGGTCCCCCTGGGCTTCAAGTTCAACTTGTCCTTTTTGTACAGGTCATTCCTGCCCCAAAAGTGGTCCCAGTGATCCAGAAATCTGAATCCCTGCCCCCTGCCCCAATCCATCAGCAATGCATTTATCCTCCACCTCACTCTATTCCATTACTCGCTGTAACGTGGCACAGGCAGTAATCCTGAGATTACTACCTTTGAGGTCCTGCTTCTCAACTTCCTTCCTAACTTCCTGTAGTCTGCTTTCAGGACCTCCTCCCTTTTCCTGCCTTTGTCGTTGGTACCAATATGTACTACGACCTCTGGCAGTTCTCCTTCCCACTTCAGAATATCGTGGATGCGATCAGAAACATCCCAGACCCTGGCACATGGCACCTGGCACTTAAGGGGCAAACTACCATCTGTGCTGCTTTCACTGATCTTTGAAAGAGTGAAAGCTTATGATAGTGCTAATTTCTTTTGAAGACTGAGCCCTTTGGGAGCTGTGAACAGTGGGACAATGGACATTTGCTAAACACATATCACTATAAGCATCCATCCTAGGTCCAGCTTCTATGCAAAAGGTGCATTACCAGAGTTGTTGCTATGCTTCCTGACCCTATGAGCTGTGAGTATAGCTCTCCCAAGCAACAGCAGCATTTGGGCTTTATCATCTGGAGTTAGGATCTGTTCAGTAAGTCACGAGGTTAGTGTGATAGAGAACAGCCTCAGGAGTCAGATTTCTTCACAATTGTCTGGAATGTTATTACACTCATTTAGTGTTGGAAGTGTAAGAGTAATGCTACCGTTTCATACTGCAATTTGATAGCCTGTCATTATTCTACCTGATCCCTCCATTTCACCCGCAGAGGTTTTCAAGATGTAGGATGATGAATTGCCATGGATGCCACATGGATCAAAGGACTCTGACCGGGTTGAGAATCTTTCACTATGGTCATTGAGCATAGCATATATCTCAAAAGCATTCTCTTTTTGCCTGTTAGGATACACCTGAACGAAGCATACCTAGGAGCAGGGTTTCATGGATAGACTGTTGTTACAAATCTGTGCATAATGTTCACAGACTGCAAAGTTTTTTCCTCCTCCCCAATGCTGGGATCTGAAGTGCAGTCTATAACCTTGGCTGTCCACAAAGGAGGACTAGCACGTAGGCCTGTAACATGACTGTTTTCCTTGCTCTCATCACACTTTAATGCGGCTTTGTAGGTATGTGCAAGATGTGATGGTGAAGAACAGTATCTGAAATAAATCCCTTACTCTTTCAGGTAAACCTTTCTTGCCCCAATGGTTATTAACCTAAAGCCATGGCAATTTCACAATGGGTGAAGTTTATTATGCATAGAGCAATGTTTTGCTGGGTCATCTTTAAGTACAGTTGCATTTTGAGCTGTAGTTTGGGAGCAATTGGAGTCTTTATGTTTTTGTGCTTCAGAGGAGGTATCTCGTTCCAAGGTGAGCTGCAGTCGGGAAGAGTGAAGCTGGAAACATTTCTTACTTTAGCTTGATGGCAGGCAGACGAAATAAGTGAAGAAAGAAATGGATGACTCTATGCTGCTCTTTATACATTGAATCTTGAGAAATCCATATCCTTGCAAAAAATATGGCAGCATTTCAACAATAGGACTAATGCAATGGGTAGTGTCTAAATAAGACAATCTAGACTGATAACTTTTACTGAATGCAGCTCCAGTAACAGATCCTCAAATTCTCTTATCTTATCCTTGTAAGTTTTCTCTGTATTTTTCATCTAATTCTCATACAGATAAATCTGATTTTATCTTCTCCGTCTCGGACTGCAATCATATTATTATCACTGCCTCCTTTCTTAAACTGTCTAATTAAATCTGGTGGATTACACAACACCCAATCCAGAATTGCCTTCTCCCTCAAGGACTCAGCCATAAACTGCTTGCTCTAAAAGAAATCTTGTAGGCATTCTACAAATTCCTTCTCTTGGGATCCAGCTCAAACCTAACTCTCCCAATCTACCTGCATACTGAAATCTCCCATGACTACCAAACATTGCCCTTTTCACATGTCTTTATTATCTCCCATTGCAATTTGTACCCCAGTATCTGGTTATTGTTCAGAGGCCTGTATATAACTCCTATCAGGGTCTTTTAGTCCTTGTAGTTTTTTTTAACTATCCCCACAAGGATTCTGCATCTTTAAATACTCTTTCTAAGAATTTGTTTTCAGTTTTTACCAACAGAACTATCCTACCCCCTCTGCCTACCTGTCTGACCTTTCGATACAATGTGTATCCTTGAATGTTAAGCTCCCAACTGTGATCTTCTTTCAGCCACTTCTCTGTGATGCCTACAATATCATATCTGCCAATTTCTAACTGCTCTTCAAAATTATCTATCTTATTCCTTATGTCCTGTGTATTCATCACCCTTTTTAAATTTTGCACCCATGTTATTAGAAGTTAAATTCTTATCCATTTCTAATCTTTTTGTCTTTTTTTATTCTGGAAACTCTCCTAACCGGTCCAGCGCTGTTTTTTCTTTTTACTTTATCCTCAGTTTTCAAAACTTGAAATGTTGAACCTACTCTTCAGTTTAAAGATATAAAGGATGTGAAGGTTATAGAGAGGGTCCAGAAAAGATTGGTGAGAATGGTTCCGGGAATAAGGCACTGCAGTTGCAAATGTCAATTTGAAAGATGGACTGGTTTCTTTGAAGAAAATAAGGTTGAGAACAGATTTGATTACAATATATAAAATTGCTTGAGGTTAGGACATCATAGAAGGTGTTATTATTGACAGAGGATTGAGGATAAGTAGCCTCAGGTAATGAAGGGGAAGAGAGTTAAGGATGACCTGAGAAAAAACATTTACACCATGTAGTTGAAATCACACTTCAAATATGGCGGAGCGAAGATCTATTGTGTCTTTAAGCTGAAATTGAATGAATAAACGTTGGTTATTGCAAGGTTATAAAGGACTGGGTGATGGAACTGCAAAGGAGATCTGGCAGAGAGATGGCACAGACATCCTGTGACCACTGTATAATCAATGGTGCAATTTAATATGAGAGAATGGATACAGTACACAACCTGAAATCCTTACTCTTCGCAAATATCCACAAAACATAAAAAAGGAATGAGTGCCAGAAAATGTTAGAGCCCCAAAGTCCCCCCTCCCCACACACAAGCAGCTGCAAAAGCATCAACCCCTCCACCCATCATACAAGTAACAGCAAAGCCACCAGAGACCATGATCTCAAGTCCAGCAGAAACGACTGTCCATACCAACACTTCAACATCTCAGACAGGCTCTCTCACTAGTGAGGGAGAGAGAGATATTGTTCCTGCCTCAGTGAGAGGGAAGACCATCAGCTCACTGTTTCAATGTTACATTCTGCCGAGTAGCTTCTCAGAGTTCGCCCTGACTCGAGGCCTAGCAAACTCTCACTCGCCATCGAGGGAGAGAGAGATCACTCGAGTGCAGGAGTCTTCTTTCAACAGCTGCGTACAGCACCTGCCTGCTGTCTTGATGTTTCAACCTCCCGCGACACTTCAGTCGGCAACATCGGCAAGAAATTGGGTTGTCCACAGGGTCACACCATGAAGGCGTACATCTTCCAGGCTGCACCTGGAGATACTGGAACACCAGGCCACTCAGTGAGTTCCAAGAGCAAGAACCCACCTCCCGTGAAGAGCCATAGTTTGAGCTACAGTTGTAGATCACAGACTCTGGCAGGAATTCAGCCGCCAGCAAAGTTTGCCTATCAGCTTGTATTGGATTGGTCATTAACTCCTTACTCATAAAACCAGACATCATATACTTGATGATCAGTCCACTTCATAACTTCCATAATATCAGCAAAGTTAATTTCAGCTGGTTTGGTTGGATCAGTTAAACTTATAAGAAAACTTTGCCTTTAAACACAATGCACTCCAGCAAAGCTAGTACTCATTTCTCATTGGCTATTTCATTTGCTTCAAAATACAGCTCAATTTGCTCAGTATACATATTTCAGTTATCTCTTGTGCAATTGAACATGTCTATTTTGCCAATGTAGCCAGCTATTTCTGCTTCTTTTGGTATTTATGATTATTATCATGTTTATACTGTTTATGAACCTATGACTTTGTTCACTTTCTGCCTTTTTTTAACTCAACCATGTTCTGCATTTATTTTTTAAACTCCAACGTCTTGCTGCACTTTTTAAAAAAATTTAATGCTTTACTGCATTTCAACAGCTAGGTAATTATCTTTAGTTTGTTCAAAAACCTCCTCAATGCCGCTGTTATGTTTTACAACTCCAAAACATGAAACTAATTGAAGCAAAAAAAAAACAAAGGAGTTCAGAATGCGTGTACACTAGTTTCATTTTTACTTTTAGTGGATGCGCATTTATGACGTGGTGGCGTAATGACATATGCCATTCACATACTTTTACACATATCCCATTTAATAACTTAAACAAATTAAGAATGTTTAATCAAATATACAGTATTAACAAATTTACTGATATATTGCTGTAATATTAAATGCACAACATGGAGGTAGAAGCCTGATGGTTGAAGACCAAAGGTAGAGGCTCAAAGAAGTTGCAAGAGCTCAAGTCAGTAGAGTTGGAGGACCATGCAAATCTGTAAGTCAAGGTGCAAAGGTCAGCAAGTTCTGGGGTGAAGTTCGAAGCTGGACCCTCAATGTTGCAAGTCTGAGAGTCCAGGATCAAGGACCAGAGGCCCGGAGCTGGTGTTGGAGGCCTCGTTATCTGTGGGAGGGTG
The DNA here is from genome assembly GCF_030144855.1 of Hypanus sabinus. Lineage (NCBI taxonomy): Eukaryota > Metazoa > Chordata > Chondrichthyes > Myliobatiformes > Dasyatidae > Hypanus > Hypanus sabinus. The sequence continues at coordinate 67,139,901 of NC_082715.1, read as the reverse complement.
AAAAAAGGGCTTGTTTAGCTGGTGTTGTCTTGTCCTGTTTGTCATTGTTATTATTTTTGCTGCTGCTTGTGCTTTTTCTGCTGAACATTGTGGGGATGCTATGTTGGAGCTAGAATGTGTGGCGACACTTGCAGCCTGCCTCTAACACATTAATGGTGGTTATTTACACACACTATACATTTCACTGTATGTTTTGATGCATATGTGATAAATAAATCTGAATATGAATGAAAAATTAGATCACTAAGAATCTTGAAAGGGTGACCATGGAGAGGATATTTCCTCATATGGGATATTCCAAAACTAGGGGATTTATTTAAACAAAGTGAATTTCTCTTCTCTCAAAAGCCATGAATTCTTGTAACTCACTTCTTTAAAGAACAGTGGAGGCATTTTTAAACTTTGAATGAAGCAGAAGTAGATAATCTCTTGATAAGCAAACGTGTGGAGTTGAGGTTACTTTTAGATCAGCCATGATCTTATTAAGTGAAAAAGCAGGTTCGGTGGTACCATAGGCTACATCTGTTCTGAGTTCCTATGCATATGTACTTTGATATGTAAACATAAGGTGGTCTTGATTTTGTGGTTGAGCTATCAATGTTCACTGTAGAATTTAAATCAAGCGGTAACCTCTGACACAACAAGGATCAGAAATTAGGGTAGAAGAGAACAATGTGTATATGCTATACAACTGCACATTTAGCCAGTGCCATTGAGGATGAACTTCTACCCTTAAATACTGTGAGCCTAACGGAGTCTTCAACTGTAATTGTTAACATCCCTGTTCACATAGACCCCAAAAGAGCATGCTGCCCTGTTTTAACTGATTAACAACAAAGGCACAGAATCATAAACATTGTATGATCATAATATTCATTATGCTGATGCAAAGCCCAACTCATTTTCCTCAGCCCTTGCCCACCCTTTCCTTTTTTGGCATCTTCTGAGAGTGAATTAGACTTTCCCTACACTTTCCATTCTGTTCTGAGCTGAGTTTCAGTTCCTTCACTTTCTCAACTTTTAAACCTGCTTGTGACACCTAAACATAAGAACAAATCTGTTGAAAATTGCCTTTAATTGTTCCTGCATCATCCACAATTGAACCCCTCCAACATGTTCCTCTGTCGTCTGCAATTTATTATTCCAGTGCTGCTTGTCTGCGGTGGTGCAAATTCCACAGGCACCAATAGGCAGCATGTGTACTTTACTTCACTATCTTTCATTCACTCAGCACCTCTATTAGCTTCCTGTACATGAACATTAAGATCTTTGTTTAAAATTGTTCCAAGGCTTTCTCCACTTCTGTAACGCCTCTCCTGTTTCTGCCCAATCCAGTTCTCTGTTTGGCTTCAACTGTTTGGCCAAAATAATTTCCTTTCTGTATTTATATAACCATATAACAATTACAGCATGGAAGTAGGCCATCTCAGCCCTTCTAGTCCATGCCGAACATTTACTCTCACCTATCCCCACCTACCTGCACTCAGCTCATAACCCTCCATTCCTTTCCTGTCCATACACCTATCCAATTTTCTTTTTTAAATGACAATATTGAACCTGCCTCTACCACTTCTACTGGAAGCTCGTTCCACTCAGCTACCACTTTGAGTAAAGAAGTTCCCCCTCGTGTTACCCCTAAACTTTTGCCCCTTAACTCTCAGCTCATGTCCTTTTGTTTGAATCGCCCCTACTCTCAATGGAAAAAGCCTATCCACATCAAATCTGTCTATCCCCCTCATAATTTTAAATACCTCTATCAAGTCCCCGCTCAACCTACTATGCTCCAAAGAATAAGGACCAAATTTTAATCTGCTTCTTTAAAGAAAAATAAACCTGAAAAAAAATTAATAGATCTTTGCTGCTATCATTGCTCAAAATTAATCTTAGTTCATGGCCTCCTATACTTCCACAATGAGGCAACTCTCAGGTTGGAGAGCAATACCTCATGTTCCATTTGGGCAGCCTCCAAACTGATGGCGTGAATATCAATTTCTCTAATTTCTGGTAATTTTCCTCCTCTACCTTCCTTCTTCAATTCCCCAGTCTGGTTACCCTTTAACTCTTTTGTTCTCCTTATTTGCCCATTAACATCCTCTGGTGCCCTTGTTCATCTGAAATTATTAACCTGCTCAGTTGAGGAAAAAACACCAGAGACACGAAATTACCTCTGAAGCGGTTTTTATTCAGAGAGGAGTTCGCAGTCACACGCACTTCGGGTGCAAGGTAGCCAACTCCCAATTTGTCGGTTCACAGAGGTCATATTTATACCCAAAATCAGGGCACTACATTCGTAAATATGGTTACCGATTCAAATTCATCGATTGATTGGCTATTGCATAGCTAAGCACGCAAAATACTCGGAATAAGTATAGACACAAGCGAAATACTTGGAATAAGTATGGACGCAAGCAAAACACTCGAAATAGGTATATAGCTCAGATACTTTGCCAGACACATTGTCTTGCAGTGGCAAGGTTCCTCTTTCCTTGTGGTTGCCACATCTGTCTGGCATCCTATTTTAGTTACATGTTCCCTGTCCTCCTACACTTCCCCAATGACATACTCTGTCCTTAGTCCTGTATGCATACTTTGTTACACTTACCCCTTGTCCCCCCTTCTACACATACCCCTTACCCTCTCCATATTCTCATTCCCTCCTGTGATCATTTCAATGATCACTCATCAATATCGTGAAAATCCTCTGGTGCAGGTTCGAGGAGTTCGGTGGCCTCAACGGTTTCCCATACTACCATCAGTGGCTCAGCCGGCAGCAGGTCCCCTAACGAGGCCATCATGCATTCAGAATACATTTGACAGTGGGAATACAGACAAAAATCCCTATAATGACCGTCAGCGCGTAGATAGCCCTGTTGATCAACCAGTCCTTCCACGCACTTAGTCCCCAATCCCCCCATCCTGCCCAAATTGTTCCTTCCTTAATGGATCCTAACTGTTCATCTATTTTGTTCACGTACCGTGTTATGTTGGCAGTAGTATCGTCAAGCTCCATTATGCATTTGTCCTTTACGATAGCACAGAGCCCTCCCTCCCTGGTGAGGAGATAATAAAGTGCATAGCGGTTTTGCATGGAGAAGAGCCGCAGTTGGTTAAGGCTGTCAGTTATGAGTCTTAATGCTCCCCTGGTGGCGTTCCCAAGGCTCATGAGACCACAGGGCAGATAGTTCCAATTGTGGGCCGCCATAGTGGCTCCTGATGCTCCCAAAGAGAAAAAGCCAGCTGCCCCGACCTGCGGTTAGGGTGGTCAGGACTTGGTAATCTGCACAAAATTCCTGGGAGACCTCTCTCTTGTACCTCCCAGACGGGTGGGACAGGTGACCCCAAGTCCCAGGGCAAGGGACCGCGGTGGGGAGGAAAGTGCCATAGGCCACCGAGGAAGGGTAAGGGTACTCCAGGAAGTTGGTAGCAATGCCATTATAGAAGAAAAAATACCCCAGGAGGGTATACATGGTCTCAGTGCAACCTTCACCCTTTAGGTTTTTGTCATCGCTCCACTGCCCCACACAGGCAGAGGGGTACACTCGTTTGGTACCCCTGCGATAGTCAGGTAGTGGGAAAACATGATCATGGACCCGGAGCTGGGTGCGGTTCCCCTCCCCACAAAGGAGTTGCACCCCCCTTGGCCAGGGACTGGCACTTTGTCTCATGGCAAGAGCAAGATATCCCTAAGGGGTCCTTGGTGGGGTGACACTCCCTTTTCCTACGGGGCTTGGAGAGGCAGGTGACATCATTCGAGACTTACACGTCTGAACATCCCCACCCTGTTCCAAAGTAGCAGTTCTCAAATACTCGGTCACCCTTCGGGGGTTTGGGATTTCCCTCCCACCAGAGATCTTCTTTCATCCGCGGGAGGAGTCAAACGGCCCCTATATGGTCTGACCACTTAATGATGGACGGGGAAATTAGGCAGTCCGCAACAGGGGCTTTGGAAGGGTCATAGGTGAGCTCCACCCTCTTACCCTCAGGCAATGTTTCGCTGGCGGGGGCATATCGGAAGGGTTGATTGGCACAATCCCAGTGCGGGAAAATGGTAAAGAGCAAGGAGACACTGGCGGGGTGGGGATAGCAAATGATGGCCGTAGTTCCATACAGTCATTTGTGCACGTTTTGGAAATAGTTCTCACTTATAAACCCTGAGGGGGTCTTCCAAGGGTGGGGCCTTTGGGGAAACTCCAATCCCTCTTCTGCCTTGACATGTCCCCCTTCGATCTCTTTAGGGGGTGTGGTTCCTCGTCCAGAGCTTCCTGCAAACACTTCCCCTTGTGTAACAGGCCCCTTAATCAACCCTCTGCCTGATTTCTCTTGCAAGTAAAGTCGAACCTGCAATTCTGGTCCTGACAGGGAGGGGCCCAATAGTTCCCTTCGCCTAGGATCAGTTGACGGTCCAAGTCTCCCAGTACAATAATTAACCCTGGTTACATTCCATTTCCCCGATTGGCCTTCATCATCATCACAGACCAGGACATCCTGGCTGCAAAGGTGGTATACTCTACTGTCCTTTCCCGGGTGGCATTGATAGACCCGACCCTCGACCTTTACCCTATACCCACTATCCCTAAAAGAGTATAGGTAACCAACAGCATCCTACCTTCCATTACCAGAGTACAATTTCAAGGATGAGGCACCATAAGGAAAAAAGGAATTTAAACACACAACAGTTCAATCAAGTCCGTTTGTCAGTCCCTTCATTTATCTGTAGTTTCTAGCAGGTCTGGGGTCCAGCGCTTGCAGTCTCTCAGATGAATCCAAAGTTCTTGTTCTTTCACTTTGACAGCAGAGGGGGTCTGCAGGAGGACCTGTTATGGTCCTTTCCACCGGGGTCCCAGCTTGGGTCGATCCCAGTTCCTTATTAGCACCCAATCTCCTGGTTCTGCTCCCTGCCACTTGCCTTCTCTGTCAGGAACAGGTCTTGAGGCTTCCTTCACCTGAGTGTGTAGAGGCTTAAGAGACAAAGTTAAATGCTTGAGGTAACACTGCAATTCCTCGCCCATCATTTGAAAATCTACTTGCACTGGCGGGGGGTTGTGGTCACTGCCCCATGGGGTTCTATTCGGGCGTCTGTAAACTATCTCAGCAGCAGTTAACCTGGTACCAGTTTGAGGTGTAATGCACATGTGATACAGTGCCGGGGAAGGACTTTAAGTCAATTTAGTCCTGTTTCAAGGGTCAATTAAGTTAGTTTATCCTTCAGGATGCCGTTTGTACGTTCCACGATTCCTGCGGCTCAGGGGGTGATGGGCACAGTGAAACTGTTGTTCAATCTTTAGTATTTCGCAGAGTTCTTTGCTTACTTTCCCAATGAAGTGCGGACCGTTATCAGATGAGATTCTTTGTGGGATACCAAAACGAGGAATGACTTCTTTCAGCAGTATTTGCACCACCGTGGAAGCCTTGTTGTTCATTGTGGGGAAGGCTTCAATCCATTTGCTGAAGACATCAATTATAACTAAACAGTACCTGTAACAATTCACCTTAGGTAACTCAATAAAGTCCATTTGTAATGTGTCAAGCGGTCCTGATGGGGTTGGGGTGCACCCTTTATCACATATAATAGATTTACCTGGGTTTACTTTCTGGCAAATTAAGCAACCCCTTGCCCGTCTCTCCGCTGCCTCATTTAAACTGGGGGACCACCATGTTTTTAATAACAACATACACATTCCTTCCTTGCCGAGGTGGGTGTCAGAGTGGAGGTGGTCTATTAGGACAGGCAGGAGAGTACCAGGAAGGCAAGTCTGGCCTCGTGGGGTCTGTTGCGTCATCAAGAATACAACCATGCTGTTTCCAAACATAAATTTCTGTCACAGGGGCGTCCCCCTGTAATCGCATGATGTCGGATATGCCTGGGCTATCAGCTGGCTGCCTGCCAGGCAGAAGGCGTGGGGCCGAATCCACAGTTATTGCTTTAGAGGAGGAGACTCTCTTGGCTGCCAGGTCTGCTCTGGCACTGCCTTTACTAATGGGAGAGTCATCGGATAAGTGGGCGGCACATTTTATAATAGCAAGCTTACCGGGGAGCTGGATGGCTTTGAGCAAATTGTCAATGTTGGCAATGCTTTTGCCAGCCGACGTTTGGAAGCCCCACTGCACCCAGAACGTACCAAAATCATGATTGACCCCAAAAACGTAGCGTGAATCTGTGTAAATATTGGCTATCTGACTCGAGGCGAGGATGCATGCGCGAGTGAGGGCGAAAAGCTCAGCCTGTTGGGCCGAGACTGGTGGGTGGAAGGCTGCCGCCTCCAGGGTGGTGTGCGGGGTCACGACACCATAGCCTGATTGCCGGACACCGTTCGGGGAGACAGAGGACGAGCCGTCCACAAAAAGTATCAGGTCCGGATTGTCGAACTCAATGTCCTGTAGGTCTGGCCGCGGGGAAATGAGGAAGTGGTTTCAGTCTACGCAGGAGTGGGGAGGCTCGGATAGAAGGTCGGGCGGGTGATCCACAAAGGTAGCAGGGTTAAGTGTGGTGTAATAGGCGAATGTCAGCAACGGATTATAGAGAAGAGCAACCTCGTAGTGGCTGAGTCTCGCCTGAGTGAGATGCTGAGTTTGGTGCGTGCTTAGAAGGGCAGTTACCGCATGGGAAGAGTAAACAGTCACCGGTTGATGCAGGGAAACTAAAAAGATCCCTTGGCGTCGCCCTGTAGATCTTAATAGTACTCAGCAAATATTCGATAAATTGCTCCGGCTTCTGCTTTCTGTCCGGGGCGCCCTGCTTCACTACCAGCATTTCATTGGGCTTCCAGGGGGTATACACAGAAACTGTCAAGGGATTTTGCACAGCATCCTCAGCCTGGGCTGGATTGTGAATAGGGTTAGGGACCTCTCGCATTGGCATCTGTCGGTGAGGGGCGGGGGGGGGGGGGGGGGTGCTTGGATCTACCTGGATCTTTGGATCTTTGGTGGGGTAGGGCCAATCAGGGTACTTTCGAGCAAGAGCCACGTCAGGATTATCCTCAGGGTCGGTATCATCACTGGAGGTGGTAAGTTCTGAGTCAGGGTCAAACTCATCCCCTTGGGGATCTGTCAAAGGGCTGTCACCCACATAGAGGTTCCGTCTTGTAGTCCATTTATGAGCCATGCGGTTCTTAGGGGTCGCAGGTTTAGTACCTTGTGTGTCCCCTTTCCTGGTTTTAGCTCGGGTACGGGCCACAATGGGGTCAGTGAATCGTGGGCTTGGGGTCGGGAGTGCATGGGGGGGTGATCATGGGTCAAGGGCACAGGGGGAGCGGAAGGTTACGAAGGTACAGGCGGGACGGGATTTGCAGCCCCCGCAGGCGAAGGGACCTGCTGCTCCTCCTCAGTGTCCTCATTAGGGTCAAATAGGGTCTGCAGCCCAGTCATATCTGGTGCTGGCCTTTTATCACCAGGTTTTACATTATGATCATTAATCCTATGCTGCTCATCATAGATTTCACATAAGGCCTTCGGTCCCGGCCAGCCCCTGGGTTTTCTGTTACTATCATTAATGGGTATCTCTCTATTTTTTTGTATTCACCTCCCAGGAGGTCTGGCGGGAGCGCTCATTAAGTCTGCTGGCCACAGTATGGCAACACGTAATTACGTCTTTCTATTTCTGTGAGACATTCTGTCGCCACACCTGTCCCTCTGCTCACTTACACTTCTCAAGATCCCAGGTTCCCCCTAATGCGCAAACTTCATTCCCCAGCTTCTTATTCATCCGCGTGCTCAGTCTCCGTAAATCTGTCTCGTTTTCAGGGAACTCCTTACACATTTTCCATAATGGTGTGTTTGGTCCTGATTTATCCAGAGTCTGGCCCATTTTGGTAACTTACCCTCACATCCACTTCAGTGTCCTGACTTTCGCGTGGCAGTTTCTGCTCTTAACAACCAGTCTAAGGCAGGATGTGGTTTCAGTTAGATGTTGGAACCAGACCTTAATCAAATTGAGGATGTATTACTCCGGAGCTTCTAACCCCAAACCCCATGCAGGGACTCTAACCCCACTTCCTAAACCAGGGGACTCGAACTCCAAACTCTATTCAGGGCCTCTAACCCCAACTTCTTAAACCAGGGGACAAGAACCCCAATCTCTATGCAGCGCTTCTAACCCCACTTCCCAAACCAGGGGACTCGAACCCCAAACTCTATGCAATTCATACCTGTTATCCGTGTCTCCCAACTGTGGTTCTCCGTTTGATCCGTGGAGGCCATAGGATGGTCAGCTGGAGCCGAAGGAGTCGGAACGGGGAGTTAGAGAGGGAGAGAGACTAAGAAAAATCTCTCCGAAGGCCCTTCCATCTCAACCCGCTTGTACCTGCCCGCCGATCTCTTACACCGGACCCTGAACTGCCAACCGTTTGGCTCCTGGCTTGCTCGCCAAATTGTCAACCTGAAATTATTAACCTGCTCAGTTGAGGAAAAACACCAGACACAAAATTACCTCTGAAGCAGTTTTTATTCAGAGAGGAGTTCGCAGTCACACGCACTTAGGGTGTAAGGTAGCCAACTCCCAATTTGTCGGTTCACAGAGGTCATATTTATACCCCAAAACAGGGCACTACATTCATAAATATGGTTACCGATTCAAATTCTTCGATTGATTGGCTATTGCATAGCTAAGCACACAAAATACCCGGAATAAATATAGACACAAGCGAAACACTTGGAATAAGCATGGACGCAAACAAAACACTCGAAATAGGTATATAGCTCAGATACTTTGCCAGACACATTGTCTTGCAGTGGCAAGGTTCCTCTTTCCTTGTGGTTGCCACATCTGTCTGGCATCCTATTTTAGTTACATGTTCCCTGTCCTCCTACACTTCCCCTATGACATACTCTGTCCCTAGTCCTGTATGCATACTTTGTTACACTTACCCCTCGTCCCCCCTTCTACATGTACCCCTTACCCTCTCCACATTCTCATCCTTCCTCCTTCCCTTTCTGCCATGGTCCACTTTCTTCTCTCCTATCAGATTCCTCCTTCTCCAATCCTTTACATTTTCTACCTATCACCTTCCAACATCTTACTTCATGACCTCCTTCCCCCATCCACTTGGCTTCACTTATCACCTTCTAACTTGTACCATCTTATTCTGCTTCTTCCACCCCCCCCCCCTTGCTTTCCAGTCCTGATGAAGGGTCCTGATGCTGAGTTCCTCCAACATTTCTTTGTCTTGCTTTTCCTTAATTAATCTGTTGAATGGCTGGCAACGTTTTATACTTACATTGCATTCACAGGCAAAGTACAACCACAAAGTTAAATTTTTATCTTCAAGTTGCTTGTATGGTTACTTAGATCAAGTCTACTTGTATCTTTCAAAAATGTCAGTAGAATTCAATGGGGGAGAATTTAATGATTTCAAGTTTATAAAAAACATATCCGAAAGTTTACGCCTTTTAATTTAGCTTAAACCATCACAAACACCTGTTTATTTTGTGAGGTTTTAATTTCCTTCCTTTTAACCCAACATACCTGTTGCTCTTACATTTGCTTGCAATGTAGCATGACCACATTTGTCGACCTCCATAATTGTAATGGACATTTTAAACATGCCAATCCTAAATGGGGATTCAAATCTTTTCCTAAAATTGTTTGAATTTCATTTTCCTAGGCGCAATAACTAAGTTTTATCTGTCACCACATATTTCCTTTATGGAGAGGAAGTACAATTCAACATTCTTGTTTCTAGTAATTTATCTCTGAGCAAGAATATTTATCAGTCTATGTAACTGTTCAACTCTTTTGTTCTCCTTATTTGTGTTATGTTTATGGTGCATAGTGGATGGGAGTCTAGCAAGAGGATTACAAGATATGAATTTGAATGAGTCTTATCTACCTAGGGAGTTCTCCATAATCCTGACCGCAGTTTGCATTCCACCAGCGACTGACTATTGTTAAGCACTTAAGGTACTGCATGATGCTTTCTCGAAACAAGAAACAATCTATCTCGACACATTTCATATCATTATAGGGGACTGCCACCAGGCTTGTTTGAAGGAAACCCTGCCCAATTACCATCAGCATTTAACCTGTAGCACCAGAGTACCAAACACACTAGATCACTGTTACACTAAGTTAAGAAATGCCGACCGTTGCACGCCCGGACCGCATTTCAGGAAGTCAACTCACTTGGCTGTCCTTCTCCTGTCTGCATGCAAGCAGAGGCCAAGGTACAGAGTACAAGGTACAAGGTACAGATTAGGATAACAAAGAAGTGGTTGTGGGAGGTGAAAGAGCAGCAACAGGATTGCTTTGAGTTGGTTGACTGGACCATGTTCATGGACTCATCTGTGGATCTGAATGAATACACCAGTTGTCATGGACTATATTAAAACAGTTGAAGATGACTGTGTCCTCACAAGATCAATCAGAGTCTACCCCAGTCAGAAGCCCTAGGCAATGTGCTGAGGGTTAGATCAGAGGCATTCAAGTCTGGTGAGTTACAAGAGGATCAGGTATGATCTCCAGAAAGCCATCTCATGGTTGATTTGGCAATTCCGGACTAAACTTGCATCAATGAAGGATGCTGAACAGTTGTGGCACATCTTGAATACTATCTCCTCTTATAAAGAGAAATCAAGTGACATAGACTCAATGCCTTCTATGTTCCCTTTAACATCAAAACATGCAGGAACTATCATGAACACCCACAGCCCCCAATAATCCTGTGATTTCATTCTCTGAGGCTGACATGCAGGCAAGAGGCTGAACCCACAAAAAGCATCTAGCCCAGACAGGGTACCTGGACAAGTACCAAGAACTGTCCTGATCAACTGCCTGCAGCATTCACTGAAGTATTGAACCTTACACTTTGGCAATCTCAAGTTCTCATCTGCTTCAAGTAAGCTTCAATTATACCGGTGCCTAAGAAGAATGTGGAAAATTGCCTCAATGACTATCATCTAGTCATACTTACATCCACAGTGATGAAGGTTTTGAGAAGTTGGTGATGAAACATATCCACACAAAATGCTGCAGGAACTCAGAAAGCCAGGCAGCATCTATGGAATAATGTTTCAGTCTGAAAGGTCAATTGTACTTTTTTCCACAGATGCTGCCTGCCCTGCTGAGTTTCTCCAGCATTCTGCATATGTTGCTTGGATATCCAACTTCAGCAGATTTGCTCGTTTATGAAAGGTATCCATTCCTGCCTGAGAAGGAAGTTGGATCTGCTCCAATTTGCCATTAGGTCCACAGCAGGTGCCATTTCATTGGCTTTTCACTCAACCCTGAAACATCTGGACAGCAAAAATACATACATCAGGATGCTCTTTATCAACTACAGCTGAGCATTCAATACCATCTCCCCTCAAAACTTATCAATAAGCTTCAAGACTTCGGGCTTAATATCTCCTTGTGGAGTTGGATCCTTGATTTTATTACTTGCAGACCTCAGTCAGTTCAGATTGGCAACAAAACCTCCGTCACAATCTCCATCAGTACAGGTGCACCACAGGGCTATGTGCTTAACCCTTTGCTGTACTCACTTTACAGTTATGACTGTATGGCTAAGCACAGCTCCAATGTCATACTCAAGTTTGCTGACACCACTGTTGTATGTTGAATCAAAGGGGGTGATAAATCAGCATCTAAGAGGGAGATTGAAAATCTGGCTGAGTGGTGCAACTTCTTAATCAATGTCAGCAAGACCAAGGAGGTACTTTTTCTGTTGAGGAATTGATCCTATCATTAAGTATATATTTATGTTGAAGAATAGTCCTTATTATGTTAGAGATTAATGGTATAAATTTATGAATGTTGTCAGCCAATGGATGATGAAGTAGAAATGTAAAACAATAAATCAATTAAATGACCAGCAAGTATTTCATATGATTGCCTAAGCTGTTTTGATGTAGACGCAGGAAGATACGAGCTTGTTGGTTTCAAAAAAAGTGGGAAATGCCTGGTCACTTACTATCCCACATCCATCTCTAAAGAGAAAACAACAGGCAGTGACATGGTGGCCGATGGTACCAGGACAGAAAGGGCAAAGATCTTGCTTTAATCATGTGAATTTAGGCAATAATAGAATCATAGAGCCCTACAGCACAGCTTTGCTATGGCCTTGCAAACCAACAATTAGCAACCAAAACTAATCCTATTTACCAGCACATGGTCCACAACCTTCTACACCTTGGCAATTCATCAACTAGATACTTCTTAAATGTTGTGAGAGTACCTGCTCCAATAACTTTTCAAGCAGTGTGTTCTGATTACTATCACCTTCAGATTCCTCCAATCCCCTTTACACACCCTCCTTACCCTAATTTTGAAACCTCTTTTTTTGTGGGGGGGGAGGGTTTTCTTCAATCTACTCTATGCCCATCATAATTTTGTTTTGAATTTCTAAGTATCATGACATGGCAATTTTTATCATCTACTAAGTTCAATCAATTCAGCATTTTCTGAATATTACATACCTTTCACCAAGTAAATTGCTTTAATTGCCCTCTTAAGAAACCTTTTTGAATATGACTGCACATTGATGTTCACTACAATGTTAAATGCCAAAACCTATCATGATACACCAGATTTAGACATGTAGATGTCTTAGTTACTTATTTATATGTAATAGTCCTAACTTCCTTTCTAAAGTAAAGAGGCATGGGATCCAAGGGGACATTGCTTTGTGGATCCAGAACTGGCTTGCTCACAGAAGGCAAAGAATGGTTGTAGACGGGTCATATTCTGCATTGAGGTCGGTCGCCAGAGAATGTCCAGGTTTTGTAGGATCTTTGATTCTGTTGGCTGTTTTACTGCAGCAGTGAGAAGTATAGACAGAGTCCATGGATGGGATGTTGGTTTCCTGGTGTTCTGAGCTTTGTCCATAATTCTCTGCAGTTTCTTGTGGTCTTGGACAGAGCAATTGCCATTCCAAGCCATGATGCTTTCTGTGGTGCACTGATAACAATTGGTGGGCATCTGAGTCACCAAATTTCATTAGCCTGCTGTGGAGGTAGAGGTGCTGGTAAGCTTTCTTGGGGACAGTGTCAACGTGGTTGGTCCACAACAGACTAGGGTGATGTTCACTCCTAGAAACTTGAAACTCTCAGCTCTCTCGACATCAGTAAATTGATGCACACAGGAGCACATCTCTGACACCCGTTCTAAAGTCAATAGCTAGTTCTTTCATTTTGCTGACATTGAGTGAAGGTTGTTATCATGATACCTTGTCACTACTGCCTTCCTGTACTCTGCCTCATCATTACTTGACATACAGTCCACAATGCTGATATCAAGTGCAAACCTGAAGAAAGAGTTAGAGCAGAATCTGGACACACATTTGTGAGTACAGGAATTAGAGTAGGGGGCTAAGAATAATTATGCTGGAAGTGTTGTTGTCTATTAGCATTGATTGCAATCTGTCGGTCAGGAAGCCAACAATCCAGTTAGAAAGGGATGTCTAGGAGTCTGAAGATGAGTTTGTGCGTCAATGTCCATTTCATGCTGTATGACTGATTCAATGAATCTAGTTTGTTTATCTTCACTATCAATAAAACTATTCCCAGATTCAGAGACTGTCATCAGTAACAATGATCTGGAGATATTTCGCAGCTTTGGACAATGTTCTGTGCAGATTCTTTCCGCAGATTGGTCTGAGCAGGAATGGTGATGTGTTTCGGCAATGTGGCTTAGAGTGGAAGAGTCGTACAGAAAGCTCAGATTTTCGCTTCAGTTGGTTGGACAGAAAATGCTGGTTACAAACTTTGATCAATGGTTTAAAACTTGTTTTTAACATAGGGAAAGTAAGCAGTTGATTATCCAGTGTTGCTAAATAGTTAAGTCATGCATTCCTTGGGTATGCTTAACTGATTGATGTCCCATACAGATTGTTTTGCAAGCACTCCGTGTACATCTATACTCCCATAAATAGCTGAGAAAGTCACAAGAAGACACAATGCTTCAGCAAGAGCTGTACTTCTCATTGACAATTCAGAGAAGCAAGTGCAAAAGCCAAAGCTTTCAGTCTTCATGCCTTACCAAGTAAATTTGTTGCAGTATCAAGTTCAATTGAGGATATTAGTAAACAAAATGTGTTTGATGAAAACTTTTTGTAATGATATTCCGATTGGGAGTCACCATTGCATTTAAGTTTTGAAAATATTGCCAAATTTACCACTGCAAATATGACTTCTGAAATCAATCTTGAGAAGGTGAGAAAGGGTAATAAGTGCAACAAAGGGATATGACTATTGCTGTTGATGATTGACAACTACTAAATCACTTTCTTCCACATTTCATATTATAATCACTGACATTTTCTTGCTAGTTCATCTTCTTTTATTTCATAGTTTTACTTGTATATCTCCAGAATATTATTCCTTACTACCTGAGGAAAGTCTATCTCCCACCCCCCATCCTCATCACATTCTACAGGGGTTGTATTGAGAGCATCCTGAGCAACTGCATCACTGCCTGGTTCGGAAATTGCACCATCTCATTTCGCAAGACCTTACAGTGGATAGTGAGGTCAGCTGAGAAGATCATCGGGTTCTCTCTTCCCACCATCACGGACATTTACACTACACGCTGCATCCACAAAGCAAACAACATTATGAAGGACCCCATGCACCCCTCATACAATCTCTTCTCCCTCCTGCCATCTGGGAAAAGGCACCGAAGCATTCAGGCTCTCACGACCAGACTATGTAACAGTTTCTTCCCCCAAGCTATCAGACTCCTCAGTACCCAGCGCCTGGCCTGACACCTTGCCCTATTGTCCTGTTTATTATTTATTGTAATGCCTGCACTCTTTTGTGCACTTTATGCAGTCCTGGGTAGGTCTGTAGTCTAATGTAGTTGTTGTGTGTTTATTTTTCTCTGTTGTTGCTTTTTTTTAAAACGTAGTTCAGTCTAGTTTTTGTAATGTGTCATGTAACACCATGGTCCTGATAAATGTTGTCTCATTTTTACTATGTACTGTATCAGCAGTTATGGTCAAAATGACAATAAAACTTGATTTGATTTGACTTGACAAATATTACCAGCTTCTCCATTGCATCTTGGATGTTGCATTCAGTACCAATATTTTAATTTGTGTTTTCTACTTGCTTTTTGTTTTATTGTCTTTTAATATTTCTATCTTATCTGACTTTCTTGTATTAGCACTACATTTGTAGGTCAGATAATTTATATTTTCTTTCTTTTAGATTCAGACATTTTCATCTGATCCTCCTCCATCCTTTAAATATCAGCACATATTATGACATGAACTGTCAGCTCTGCTTAATGCAGACTGGCATTTTCATTGTATCCTGGATAATGGACTACCTGACTGGCAGACCACAGTTTGTGCAGCTTCCAAGTGTCTCAGACAAGGCTATAGGCAGCACTGGGGCTCCACAGGGGACTGTATTGGCTCCCTTCCTGTTTATCCTGTATACCTCGGATGCCAGATACAACACCGAGTCATGCTACCTGCAGAAATTCTCTAATGACTCAGCAATAGTTTGGTGTATAAAGGGAGGACAGGATGATGAATACAGGACCCTGATGGAGGACTTTATCAAATGGTGCAAGCTGAATCATCTGTAGCTCAACATTAGTAAGACAAAGGAGATGGCGATGGACTTTAGGAAGCCTACACTGCTCCCTGATACAATTGATTGTCAGGATGTGGATGTGGTGAGGACCTACAAGTACCTGGGGCTGCACCTGGATAACAGACTTGAGGAGCACCAACACAGAGGCTGTGTACAAGAAGGGTCAGAGTCACCATTACTTCCTGAAGTGACAGATCCTTTGCAGTATGCAGGCCTCTCCCTCACATGCTCTACCAGTCAGTTGTCACCAGTACAATCTTCTATGTGGTGGTGTGCTGGGGCAACGGCATCAACACAAATGATGCCAACAGGCTCAATAAACTGATTAGAAAGGCTAGCTCTGTTATAAGAGTCAAACTGGACACACTGCTGTGGTAGATCAAAGGACCCTACAGAAAATCCTGGCAATTGCGGACAATGTTTCTCACCCTCTACATGCCACTGTGGCTAAACAGACTAATAGACTAAGACAATTGCACTGCTCCAAAGAGCACTATATGAGGTCATTCTTACCTAGGCCATTAGGCTCGATAATGAGTCAACCTATAGCCGGGGAAATGATGACCCCCTCCTGTTAGTCTATTTTTTTAAATTCTTTCTTACTTTTCTTCTGATATTTGTATATTTGTAGATCTGTGCACTTGTAATGCTACGGTGACACTGTAATTTCCTTTGGGATCAATAAGGTATCTATCTATCTATATAAATACATTACACAAAGTAGCTTTTAAAGAAGCATGGTTTTTCATTACAGTATATTGTACCATATCGTAAACACTGATTTCACTAAGGGCAGCTATTGTGCAATCCCATCTTAAAACAATAGCTTTAAGTTGTACTTACTTTTGTTGTGTTTTATGCTTGAGGGTTATCATAAGAAGTTCTTTATTCTCAGAAATCAGAACAGGTGTTATTACACAAGAGTTTTACATTGTTTACCAATATATTCTTCTGCTTTTACTGATGATCCCAACTGTTCCTGCAACAGAAATTCACACGAAGAGTTCACAAATCATTACCAAAATAAAAATCTGAAATGCAGGATTTTAAATAGTTCTCACAAAACCTATTTTGAGCTTGCATTTCCTGATGCACATACAGATGATGTGGCTTTGCACTACAGACATACAGCAACGTGGACAGTTTTCAAGGAACATGACTGGTGTAATGTGGACTTGCCTGTACCTACCTCACCAGATTGTCAGTGCCATCTTATGATCTTTCAGTGGAGGTGAAATGGACAACTGCTCACAGTGAAATCCTATATTCTCTGGCTACTGGAAACTTCATACTTCACGCTTGCCAGTCCCCTCTCCTATGAAAGTTAAACTATTTACATTTCATCTGAACCCATCTTTTGTTTCAATTTTCTCCTGTTGACACTTACTTTAGTTTGCTTTTGCCTTTGTTATTTAATCACATATTCTCTCCTCCCAGTCGCAGACATCTTCCACTTCTCTTTTTTTCAGCTGTGTTTGCTTAAAAACTGTTTATTGTAACATACTTCATTTATGATGTTATGTCACTGACTCCAAAGGCTAGATCCATTTCTTTTCTCACAAATGTTGTGTGACCAGTTCAATGTTTCCAGTACGTTCTGCTGAATTTCATATTTCCTGTTTCTGCTGGAATTTGTTTTAGTGCTTTCACAGTCCCTCAGATATCAAAAGCAAAGGAAGTGACACTGTTCAGACCAATTTCAGCAATAATCTACAGCATACACTTAAAGGTAATATTAGTGAGTAAATAATTCCTTGTTAGAATTAGAATGTATTGAAAAGATGCAATCTTTAATATATAATTTCCTTAACAATAGTTTTAAGTAACTTTTCCTACATATCCCACTCCAGCTCCACATCCACTTTCATCATTTGTACTTTCTCCTGATGCCCTTTAAAAAAACAAGGAACTGTGACCTTTTGTTCCTTTCTTCCTTCTCCACATTACTTCCTCTGTATTTGTTGAAATAAGGAAGACAGCAAAATGATTACGTTACCAAGCAAGGAAATATACTTCTGGATCATTCTTCCAAGGACGTGAATTTTGGAGGCATTGAGTAAACTTTAAATTTGAAGAATTAAATAAAGTTGAAATTGAAAAAAAAAGTTAGTTTTAGTAACAGGAGCTATGGAACTAGTGGACCTATCATTAATAACTCTCGAGGATGGAAAGGTTTATCCGGTCTGATAATCCCATTACTCCAGACTCACGAAAGTGGTCAACTCCTAACTCTAAGTAAAGATGGACAGTAAATGACAGTATTGCATTCATTTCCATATTCTGTGAATGAGTAAACAAATATTATTATATCCCTAATAAAAGCCAATAGAAATGAAAACCATCAACTTGAAATGTTGCTTCTGTCCTCTTAGATTTCATTAGACGCCACCTAACCTGTTAGGTCCTGCTTTAAATTTAATGATCAACTGGGAATGTATTCTCTGAATATTATTTCTTGCATTGCAATTGCAACATTTCAAAATACTCCAGTGGACAATTGAGACTGCAAAAAAAATGCACGAGTGGAATTATTTTTTTCTTAAATGTGCCTGGTTTCCTTTGATAGTTTAATAAGAACAAAAGAAATTCCAAATCTCTCTTGCAAAGTCATCAGTTCTGAAAAATACTTGCATGAAAGCAAGCAACAAGAACTATTTAAATTAGCTGATTTAGCTAATCAATTATCAAAATGAACATAGAGCAAGATTTGCAAATGAAACATCATTATGCACTTCTGGCTAACATAACCTACTTTTCCAGAGGTACTGTAAGTGTTGCTTGTAACTCCACTGATCTTGAAACAGACACAAGTCCAGTTAACAGCCTGTCAGTACTTCAATAAAGTATTAAATAACTATGGTGATGCTTTACCGTTATCCATTTTCACTAAAGACTAACTGAATTTAAAAACATTCTTACTTGCGCAAAAATTTTTGAGCAAGTTAAATTTAATGTGATCAGCATTATTGTTTGAAGATGCTCCAATGTTTGCAACATTATTTATACATGGCATGCTAATTATCATTATTTAATTGTAAATAATTCAATTGATTTATTACTGCCACATGTACAGAGGTACAATGAAAAGTTTTGTTTTGCATGTCATTACAACAATGCACTAAGGTAATACAAGGCAAAGCAATAGTAGAATGCAGCATGAAGTGTTACTGTGACAGAAAAAGCACAGTGCAGGCAGTCAATAAGGTGTAAGGCCAAAGTGGAATAGATTATGAGATCAAGAGTCCATCTTATTGTACTTGGGGACTGCTTATTAGTCTTGTAACAGTGGAATAGAAACTATTTTTGAGCCTGAGGTTACATCAAGAAACTTCAGATTTTGCAGAAGAGGGAATGTTCGGGATGTGTGGGGTCTTTAATTATGTTGGCTGATTTCCTAAAGCAACAAGTACAAAGTCCATAGCGGTGTCCCTAATTCTCCACGTTTTTGTGCTGTCGCAGGCCGTACCAAGGTGTGACGTGTCCAGATAGGACGCTTTCTGTGGTGTATTGATAAAAATTGGTGAGCATCAAGGGGTACATGCCAAATCTCTTTAGCCTTCTGAGTAAGTAAAGGAATTGGTGCACTTTCTTGATTGTGGCCAGGAAAGTGGTGATGCTCACTCCTAGGAAATTATGGCTTTCAGCCATTGCAACCTGAGAACTGTTCATGTAAACAGGAATGTGTGCAGAACCCCTCTGCCACAAGTCATTGACCAGTTCTTGTTTTGACGACATTGAGAGAGAAGTCATTATCATGCCAGCAAGATCTCTAGTGATGGAGAAGACTTGATAGGTTGAACAGATTTTTCTAATCATTAGGTCACATAATAGTACATGAGCACTCAGTAGCCACTTTTCCTAATAAAGTGGCCACTATGTTTATGTCTGTGGCCTCTGCTGCTGTAGCCTGTCCACTTCAAGTTTCAAGAAATTGTGCACTCAAAAATGCTCTCCTGCACAACAATGTTGTAATGTGAGCTTACTTACATTAACAGTCCCCTTCCTGTCAGCTCAGATCAGTCTGGTCATACTCTTTTGACCTCTATCATTAACAAGGTGTTTTCTCCCATAGAACTGCTGCTCACTGGAAATTTGTGTTTTTCATACCATTCTTTGGACACGGTTAAACATGAAAATCCCAGGAAATCTGCAGTTTCTGAGATACTTGAACTGCCCTGTCTGGCACCAACAATCATTCTAAGTTCAAAGTAAATTTTATTATCAGAGTTCATACGTGTCACCACATATTCATTTTCTTGGAGGCATGCTCAGCAAATCTATAGAAAGATCAATCAGTGTGCAGAAGACAAGAAATGGTGAAAAGGCAAATATACATAAATAATGAGAACATGAGATAATTAGATAAAGAGTACTTAAAGTGAGATCATTGGTTGTGTGATGGGGTAAGTGAGTGTAGTTATCCTCTTTTATTCAGAGCCTGATGGTTGAGGGGTAGTAATTATTCTTGAACCTTGTGCAAATCCTGAAGCTCATGCTGACTTTGCACAATAAATAAATGCTTCACAGAATGTGAGTAAATCTTGGAAGATTTTCTGAAATAATTTCCCTACTACAGATATCATGCACACTGGCTCTAAGGACTCATTTTAGTGTGGAATGTTTTTGCTCACTTCTACTATTTGCATGATTTGTGTCTTTTTTCCTTTCTCTGCGCATCAGTGTTGGTCTTTCTTTTATTTATTTAAATTGGATTCTTTCAGGTTTCTTGCTTTGTGGCTGCCTAGAAGCAAACAAATCTCAGAGTTGTAAACTTTATACATTCTTTGAAAATAAATGTTCTTTGCAACTTTGAAAAGTGTCTTTGATATTCAGGGTTTGAGCATAAAAGTTGGGAAGTCATGTTGCAACTGTATAAAGCATTAGCTAGGCCATATTTGGAATGTGATTTACAGTTCTTTAAAGGAAGATGTGCAGGCTGTGGAGAGGGCAAAAAAAAGAGGATCGCCAGGATACTGCCTGGATCAGAGGGTTTTAGCTATAAGGTGAGGTTGGACAAATGTGGTTTGTTTTCTCTGGAGCACCTGAGCTTGTTGGAAATCTGACAGAAGTCTTTAAAACTGTAAGCGGTAAAATAGGCTAAAAAGAGTTCTTCTCCCAGGGTGGAAGTGATTGACATCAGAAGGAATAGTTTTAAGCTGGTGGGGAGGCCAGTGGGGGTGGGGGGTGGTGGTGTGGGGAGGTAAGGTAAAAGGTGATTTGCAAGGCCTAGAGCAGTAGGTGTTAGGTGCTTAGAACATACTGCTTGGGGAAATAGTGGGAACAGATATGAAAGCAACATTTAATAGACATTTAGAAATGCACATCAATGGGTATGGAATAGAGGGATAAAGGCCAATTCTGGCAGATGATAATATCCTAGATTGGCATTGTGGTTGGCACATACATTGTGACTGAAGGACTGCTATACTGTTCTAAATTCTATGTTCCAGAAATAGGAAAGAGAGAAAGGCATTATTTTTCAATTGCAGGGAGGATACAGGAGGGATTGATAGAACAAAGGGACACATAAAAGCTGTGAAATGGTGGTCAGAGCTGCAGCAAACATCCAACAGTTCAGATAGTGAGAATGGAGGCACAAAAATCAAGTTAATGGCTAATGGCTGATAATCTACAACTAAAATGACGTATTTCAACACAGAGAAAGAAAGTTACCAAAAACATTACATATTCTATGCTGTATCATTTGAATCTGAAGTATGTTATGAAATGGATTTTAGGCATGGTGACTTTCTATCACTGTTACATTCCAAGATCTGCTGAATTTATGCACTCACTGCATCGTGCATTTAAAGACAGTTCCCCAATCACTTGCTTGACTGGTCAGTAGACATGACCATAGCATTTGATAACACTAATCAAGCCTTTTCCAATGCAAACCTACTGGCACACCTGCTCCTCAATGCATCTAGAGCCATTACTACTGATGCATCAGACCATGCTGTGCACAAACAGTTCGTCAGAGGCATGTGGCAGCCACTCGCCTTCTTCAGCCTGCAGCTCTGTCTCCCGAAAGGAAGTACGGCACATTTGACTGAGTTTCTCAGTCTCTGTCATTTACATTTTCTTCTAGGGGGGTCGCCATTCAAAGTTCAAAGCAAATTTTAGTATCGAACTATGTATAAATTCAGTACGCTTCAGATCTGTCAGCTTATAAACAGCCACAAGACAAGAAATCTGAAAAAAAGACCAATGCCCAATGCGTAGATAGAAAAAAACTCAAATCAAATTATGCAAACAATAACGCAAGTATCAGCATTCAGAATGAAATTGAGTCCGTAAACCCGGAGTCAGGAGCAGCCAAAAAGGGCCCATGGTCTCAGTGCATCACAGAGGCAAATTGCTTCGAAGTTTGAAGACACTACACACCCAGCAGCTGGGGCAGCCAGGACACAAAATGTTATCAGCGCCAAGAAGAATGGAGTAAAACATCATGGAACAGAACTGGCTTGACTGTCACCTCCTGTCCCAACACCATCCCTTTTTAACCCATCTGGCCCAGGGTTGTGATTTACCACTACACTACCGAGCTAGCCCAGGATGAATGAATTAATGAAAGATGCCAGAGGAAAATGGCCAGATAGATTGATAATGGCAACTCTGGTATTGGCTTTGGTATATCAGTGTCACAAGTACAGTAAAAGGCTTGCCTTGCATACTGTTAATACAGATCAATTCATTACACAGTGCATTGACTGTGCTCATTGCTCATTGAAACTTCAAAGATGAAACCACACTCAGTTGCCCCTTTATGAGGTACAACTGTACACCTGCTCATAAATGCAAGTATCTAATCAGTCAATCATGGCAGCAATGCAGTGCATAAAAGCATGCAAACATAGTCAAGTTGTTTGTTTGTTGTTCAGTCCAAACATCAGAATGGTAAAGAAATGAGATCTAAGTGACTTTGAACATGGAAGTAGTAGATTTGACCTAATACATCACAGGTAAAGCCTTCCCAATTATTGAGCAAATCTACATGAAATGCTGTTGTAGGAAAGCAGCATCAGCAACAGAGATCCCACCACACAAGCCATGCTCTCTTCTCTCTGCTGCTATCAGGTAGAAGGTACAAGAGCTTCAAGACTCACACCACCAGGTTCAAGAACAGTTACTATTCCTCAACAATCAGGCTCTTAAATAAAAGGGGTAACTAACATTGAGATGTTCCCCAAATCGCTGCCCCAGGAGCCATTCTCATTGCCCTAACAGATGAGGAATAAACAAATAAGGACAGAGAGAGATTAACTTACAAGACTATCTACCTTACCCAAGGACTATTTCACCTAAACCCGACAGAGCAAAACCACTAAATGCTGGCACACTCACAAGAATGGATACTCTGCTTGCACTTGAATTATTCTTATTGGTCCATTCTAATGAACTGGTCTTGCTGATTGGTCACTCCTCAACTCAGAAAAATTGCCACGAAACTCTGCCTGCAAAATCTTGATTACCAGTCTGATTAAAAAGTAGCTCTTTTCATGCACCACTGGTGTGGATTGTCCAATATAGTAATTATAATATTAGAGCATACAAGCAGAATGAAGCATTCAGAATTCGAAGCCTTTGGAATTCACGTCCCTCTTTGGTAACTTTTCACATTCCAAGTAAATGCCCAAATTCAGTGCGCAGGGTTCAGTCATAAAACATGTTAAATGGAAGACAAACCACAATTAGGTGATTTTATGCCTTTATTGTAGAAGGAAGAAAAAGTGGAATAAAAAATTCTACTGCCTGAAACCATATATTTTCCATGTCTTCTAATGTTCCCTCTTAAGGTTCAAGGTACACTTGTTATTGAGGTATGCAGTTTACAACAGAGATTCATCTGGACTTGTGATATCCATGAAGCCCATCCTCTGCTCCCCTGTTTGCATGCTCAAAAAGCTGCTGACATGTCAGATACCATCTCAGCTCTGAAGTAGGCCAATATTTTTAGGGCAACACGAGTGAATCTGCAGATGCTGGAAATAAATGAAAACACAAAATGCCAGCAGAACTCAGCAGGCCAGACAGCAACAATGGGAGGAGGTAGTGACGATGTTTCGGGCCGAAACTCCTGATGAAGGATTTCAGCCCAAAACGTCGTCACTACCTCCTCCCATAGATGCTGTCTGGCCTGCTGAGTTCTGCCAGCATTTTGTGTTTTTATCCAATATTTTTAATGTGTTTTTCTCACTGTAAGTATTGTCTCCCATCTACAAAGAACAAGTCTTAAAATCTCCATCCATGCAGGATCTTAGCCCAAAATGTTGACTGTTTGTTTGTTTCCATAGATGGTGCCTGACCTACAGAGTTCCACCAGCATTTTGTTCATGTTGTTACGGATTTCCAGTATCTCCAGAACTTCTTGTGTTCATATAAATCTTTATTTCCTCAC
Organism: Hypanus sabinus; assembly: GCF_030144855.1. Taxonomy (NCBI): domain Eukaryota; kingdom Metazoa; phylum Chordata; class Chondrichthyes; order Myliobatiformes; family Dasyatidae; genus Hypanus; species Hypanus sabinus. The sequence goes on along the minus strand of NC_082715.1, from coordinate 67,115,969 downwards.
TAAAGTGCTCGAACACAATATCACCTCCTAAATTCACAGAGCTGCATATTTGTTCAAGTTCAAATTTATTGTCATTTCAACAACGTTTCTCTAGGCCAAGATGAACGAGGCCGTAGATATAACTCACACACAAACACAAAGAAATATTACCATAAATAACTGAACAAAGGTATATTTACATCACAAGTTACTGGTGCTTCTTACCTGGTGAGAAGTTCAGTAGTCTCACAACCTAGGGAAGAAGCTGTTTTCCATCCTAAAAGTCTTTGCCTAAACATACAGTGCAGAGATTGTTAGACAGCTGGGAAGGAACAATGACAAAGCTACATAAGGGTTGTGTATACATAGCACTCTGGGTTAGAATCTCGGATGGGTGGAAGAAAGGGCCCAGTGATCCTCTCAGCAATCCTCACAACCCTTTTTAGGGTCTTGCAGTCAGATGGCTTGCAATTCCCGTAGCAGATGGTGATGTAGCTGGTCAGTACACTCTCAGTGGTGTTTCTGTAAACATTGCTTAGAATGAGGGGGCGGGAGGGAACCTTGCTCACCTCCATCTCCTCAGGAATGGAGACACTGCTGTGCTATATTGACTAAGGAGGCTGTGTTGTGCGACCAGGTGAGATTGTCCATTTGGTGCACTCCCAGAAATTTGGTAAGGTTTTCCTCCTTATCATAAAACTAAACAATTCCAACCAAAATTATATATGACACTTTTTATATCAGAAAACCGCTTCAGGCAGTAGGGCTCATCAGCCTTGGTTGGCAGCCTAGGAGAAGGAAAACTCTGATTTTAAACCTCCACTGCCTTGCGACCATTCCCATCCATAGGAAAGGCTTTGGGACTAAGCCCGGGGAAGAAATCTGGAACCAGGATCTCCAAGGCAGTTTGATGACAACACTGGTGCCAAACTGTATCGGCGCTTGCCCTTCCCTTGGACTACATCAGTGACATTGACAGGGGGAACCGCTGCATGGGCAACAGTCAGTTCTTCAAATCTTCCTGCTCAGGCTTGCTCCCTGGAGAGGCCACAGTCCACCAGAGGCGCAAACCCATGATCCTCTGGGATCGATGGTTGCCTACTATTACTGTATCAGAAGCAAAGGCAAGCCTCTCTCAACAATCCACGTGCAGCATGTGCAATAGTTGTCCACTCTATCCTACTCTAATACTTCTCCATCACATACACTAATTTGATTCTGTACACTACTTACAAACAGACAGTAAATGAGTCATTTAAAAATGTATTTAAAGTTCTATTCGAAATAGCAAACAGAGTACTTCTGCTAATCCTGAAACTGAATTATGTTGATCTTACTTGGAATTCGAAACATTATTCATTAAATCTAACTTATGTCCATTTATTTCTAAACACACTTTTCTGATTCATTATCATTATATTATTTGTATATTGCAGTCAATGTAAGATTGTATTATAAGATCAAATCATGTCTAGGCATTCAGGAACATTGAAACAGGAATAAAGCATTCAAAGCCTTAAGCCCATTTCACTCTGCAAGACCAGTATGTCTTTCCATAGATACTGAAAACAGAAATAAGCAGAAATACTCAGAAGCTCAGGTAACATCCATGGAGAGAGAAGAAAGGTTAACATTTCAGAGCAGTGATGCAGAATATAGATTGGAACTATACACAGAATACATTTCTTGAAAATAGATCTAATGAAGATTTCGATCAACTAAAAGGTCTCTCCTCACAATCAGAACCAGGTTTATTATCACCGGCATTTCAGCAGTATGGATCAAATGTGCACAAATGGAACTTGCTCAGGCAGGCCATTGGATGTTATGGTGAAATTGGTTTAAAAGGCCTCTTTTCCGTAACATATCACTCCACAACTCTATGATGAACCCTTGGAGATATGGACCAATTTCCTTATTATGAGAGCCACCTCTCAGCAATCAGACATCAGCGAAATTATTTGATGCCTGCCTTTGAATTGTAGCACTGACAGCCCTTCAGCAAAGTTTAGGTCAATTGAGGTAAAAGGCAATTTTCATTTGAAAATTTGAAGATTTACATTGTAAGCATATCCTCAGATTTAACACAAAGCACATGGTCCACCAGGCAGTTGATTCCTGCCTTCCTAGATTCTGCTGATACAAGGATAACCCACAGGTATCTCAAGAAATCTCAAGGAAAAAAACATACACCAAAGCTTTCCCCATAACATCATCCAAAGTTAATTGAAAGATAAAATAAATCAACATTATTGCTCTTTGCCAAGCTATGACCTCTGGCACTGAAACATTAATTACACTTAAGTCTGTAGGGTAGCCCATTATTAGTTGCACGGTCCTGAAGCAGCTATTCAATTTCAAGCTCTGTTGGGATGAAAAATCAGTTGAACAGTGAAAAAAAAATTCAAGGATGTGCTCAAAGATGCCTTGAAAAATTTAGCATCTCCACTGGCACCAGCACATCTAGCCATTGACTGTACAAAGTGGATAAGGAGCACACAAGATAGTATTAAGAACATTACGATCATGGATTGGAGCTCACAGAGTCACTTCTCCAAGCTTCCTTATGGTTCTCAAGTGGTAGAAGAAAACTCCCTCCCTCACAAGCTTTTCACCCAGTTATCTGCTGCCCCTCTGAGGAAGAGAAAGCTGTTCACACATTGGCATCATTCACACTTCAGAACCCCAAAACCAGAGAGGAATCAAGTTGTTTTCAGAACTGAGGGACCTCCTAAGTAGTAGATGAGGAATATGGGATCAAGGAATAAATGTGTATCACAGGAAGGAGAAGAGCATATTTTATATATAAAGCAATGTTGAATGAGAATTAGGCAAGTAGGAGAAAATTATTCCATCGTTAAGTCAATTGTCATGTAAATTGTCATTGTAAATTGTATAATCAATTAAATTCATTTTCTAAGAAAGCAATTTCAATTATATAGTCGATTTAATTCTTAGTATCACTTTTGTGGTAACAACATAACATCATTAGCCATTGTAGGCTTTTGTGATTATCACAGTGTCAGTGGAAATGCTTTGAAGGTGTGATTTCCAGGATGTCTCCAGAGAAAAGAAGGAGTAAATATGTATTTTTTTAGGAATGTTCACCTAGCAACGTACTGCACAGCTCACACAAATATATTAATATACAATCAAATTACACTAATTGTGTCACAGACACAATGTTGAGAAATTTGATTGTAACTGTTTCTGTTACTTTAGAGTCTTCCATTGGTGTTATTCTGATCATTGTTCATCAGTAAATTGGAATTTAAATTGGTTTATTTTGTCAAGTGTACTGAGATACAATGAAAATCTTGCAAAACTACATCCAGATCAAATCAAATCAGTGCATTCATTGAGTGAAAACAAGTTAAAACAATAATGATGCAGAATACAGTGCAGTGGAGATAAACAATAAGGTGCAAGATTATAATGATGTAAATGGCAGGAGGATTGGAAAAATGAATTAAAGGGAAGGCATTTCTTTTCTAGTCACCCTCTAGTTAAGAAGGTCTCAGACTGTTACTCTTTAAATCATAGAGATATGGTGAAAATAACAAGACTTAGGTTGGGGCATTGTGGGCTAAACTATTACTTAAAGATAAAAGGAAAACATCCAACTGGATTATGTGACTGTGGTAGTCCAGAGACAGTTCAGCATGTTTTGCTGAGTTGTAATCGATATGAAATTGAAAGAAGAATATTGCTCAAGAGGCTGTCTGACTGAAAAGTATTTTGTTTTTATATTAAATCTTTGTTTGGCCACCAAGAGAACGACCATCTGATTGAAAAGTTTATTATTCTGTTTCTACGTGTGACTAGTTTATATTTGAGAATTTGATTCTCTTGAAATTCTATAATTAATTATACATCTTGCAGAGGGCAGTAGATGCATCTAAACTGCTGGAAATAGAAGAAGAAGAAGAGCGATGGAGATTGGGAGCTCAGGAGTCCATCTCATCACAGTAGGCAATTAGCAGAGAAGTTGTTCCTGGCCTGATGATATGCACTTTCAAGCTTTTGTATCATTTACCCCATGGAAGAAGAGAGAAGAATGCTTGGGGTGGTTAGAGTCCTTGATTACACAACCGGCTTTAGTGAGGCAGTGAAAACTACAGACAGAGTCCATGGAGGGTAAGCTAGTTTCCATTATGTGTCACAACTTTCTGCAGTTTCTTGTGGCCATGTGCAGAGCAGTTGCCATAACAAACCATCTGCCATCCAGATGGGATGGTTTCCATGGTGCATCAATAGAATTTGTAATGGTCAATGGAAGCATGATAAATTCCTTTCAGTGGTGTCATTGTGTTTGGACCAGAATAGGCTAGTGGTGATGTTGCCCCCTTCCTGAAGTCAATGACCATCTCTTTCATTTTGCTGACATTATTTTTTTATTTGTTTAGAGATACAGCATGAAATACCCCCATTTCACCCAATCTAAGCAAATCATGAGACAATTTACAATGGCCAGTTAGCCTACCTGGTACATCTTTGTTCTATGAGAGGAAACTGCTGCAGATGGGGAAAAACAAGTATTCCATGGGGAGGACATCTGGAGACCCCTTACAGAGGATGCCAGGATTGAACTCTGAACTGAAATGTCCCGAGCTGAAATAGCACCACTCTAACTGCTACACGCAAAAGGTTATTGTCATGTTACTAAGCTCTTGCATTCTGAATGTTTGTTTGAGATATGGCACATTACTGTGGTATCATCTGCAACTTCACCATGAAATCATGGTAGAGAGTAGAGTAGAGGGCTGAGTGCACAAACTTGTGGAGCACTGCTTACTAACCATAGAAACATAGAAAATAGGTGCAGGAGTAGGCCATTTGGCCCTTCGAGCCTGCACTGCCATTCAGTATGATCATGGCTGATCATCCGACTCAAAACCCTGTACGGGCTTTCTCTCCATACTCCTTGATCCCTTTAGCCACAAGGGCCATATCTAACTCCCTCTTAAATATAACCAATGAACCGGCCTCAACTGTTTCCTGTGGCAGAGAATTCCACAGATTCACCACTCTCTGTGTGAAGAAGTTTTTCCTCATATCGGTCTGAAAAGGCTTCCCCTTTATCCTTAAAGTCCTGGGTAGGTCTGTAGTCTAGTGTAATTTTCTTTTCTGTGTTGTTTTTACACAGCTCAGTATAGTTTTTGTATTGTTTCATGTAGCACCATGGTCCTGAAAAACGTTGTCTCGTTTTTACTGTGTACTGTACCAGCAGTTATGGTCGAAATGACAATAAAAAGTGACTAGACTTAACTTGAAAATGGCAATAAAAAGTAGTGAGATGTTCATGGGTTCAAAGTCCATTCAGAAATCTGATGGCAGAGGGGAAGAAGCTGTTCCTGAATTGCTGAATGTGTGCTTTCCGATGGTAGCAATGAGAAGAGGGCATGACCTGAGTAGGTGATGGGAGTTCTTAATGATGGATACCAACTTTATGGGGCATCACTTCTTGAAGATGTCCTGGATACTACAGAGACATGGAGTGATGGAGTGCCCGTGATGGAGCTCACAACTCTCTGCAGCTTACTTAGATCCTGTACGGTAGCCACCCCCATTCCCCCGCCATACCAGACGGTGATGCAGCCAGTTAGAATGCTCTCCACAGTACATCTGTAGAAGTTTGTGAGTATCTTTGGTGACATAGCAAATCCTCTCAGACTCTGAAGGAAATACAGCCACTCTCATGCCTTCTTTGTAGCTGCATCGATATGTTGGGTCCTGATTAGATCCTCTGAGATATTGACACACATTACTTGAAGTTGCTCACCTTTCCACTTCGGATCCTCCTATGAGGACTGGTGTGTGTTCCCTCATTTTACACTTTCTGAAGTCCACAATCAGTCCTTTGGCTTTTCTGATGTTGAGTGCAAGGTTGGTGCTGCCACACCAGTCATCTAGCTGATAAATCTCAATCCTATACACCCTCTTGTCACCATTTGAAATTCTGCGAACAATGGTTGTATCATCAGCAGATTTATAGATGGCATTTGTGCTGTGTCTAACTATGCAGTCATGGGTGTATAGAGAGTAGAGCAGTGGGCAAAGCACACAACCCTGAGGTGCACCTGTGTTGACTGTCAGCAAGGTGGAGATGTCATTTCTGATCCACACAGATTGTGGTCTTCCGAGACAATGATTGCAGGGTCACCAGGTGCTGCAGGGATCCTGGTAGCTCTAGTTTTATTCTCCCTTTCAAAGCGTGCACAAATAAGTTGGTCAGAAGTTCAAAACAGAAGCTGATGTTCATATAAAAAGAATAATTTGCAGACTTCTGGGACAGTTCAAAAGGGATTGCTGCAACAGGAGCTAACAATAATCTCCTGATACTTACATAAAATGGGGGAAATAGGAGGTATGCAAATTAATAGTAAAAGATCTTTAAAGTACAGAAAAAGGAAAAAAAAATCAAAGAACTGAGGTGAGGTAAATTGCAGGGGAGAGTAATTAATGAAGGCGTTGAAGGTAAAAGGAGGAGTCTGTAGGTATCACTATGAGTTTTGGAATACCTGGTCCAATTTAATGCTAAACCAACTTGCTGGCAAATACATAAGTTCTGCAAGACTTTAGGAAGTGGCAAAGTAAAGTTCACAGAAAACAATGCATGTTATTCATCCAAACAGAACTATGAATGAAATTAGTTTTATTTCAAGCCGTTTTATTTGTCAGACAAGATACTTCTTATTTACGTAAGTAGTGCACTGTTATTTTCGAGTAACTGCAATAACAAGAGCACCTTAGTTTCTGATGGACTCTGGATCATGGTGTCTGGACAGTGGGTGGAGGGAGCCTGATGCTTTTGCTGCTGCTTGTGAGTGGGAGGGGGAGGGGTTGCTTTGGGGTTCTGATGTTTCTGTCATTCACTCTTTTGGGGTTTTTTTCTGCTTTGTGGATGCCTGCAAAGTAATAATTTCAGGTTGTTTGCTGTATACATTCTCTGATATTAAATTCAACCATTGAATATAAGAGTGTTTCAGGGATGTTGAGGATCTACAATTACAATCTACCTCTGGATTAATGCATCGTATCATACACTAACCTAGTTCCTCTGTCTGTTATCTGTCTAGCTATAGTTTTCCAGCACCATCCCTTATTTCAAATGTCCACTATGCCTTTACATCTTTTTTTTCAATTTTATTCATACAGAAGGATATTTCTATAGAAGTGTAATGGAGAGCATATTGAGTGACTACACCACAGTCTGGTATGGAAACACCAAAGACCTTGAATGGAAAATCCTCCAAAAAGTAATGCATACGGCCCAGTCCATCACGGATAAAGCCTTCCTCACTACTGAGCTCATCTACATGAAATGCCATCACAGAAAAGCAGCATCCACCATCAGACCCCCACCACCCAATGTATGCTCTCTTCTCGCTGTCACCACCAAGAAGGTGGCACAGGAGCCTCAGGTCTCGCATCAGCAGGTTTGGGAACAGTTATTACTCCTCAGCCATCAGGCTCTTGAGCCAAAGGGGATAACTTGATTTAACTTCACTTGTTCTTTCATTGAAATCTTCCCACAAACAATGGACTTTCCTTCAGTGACTCTTCATTTCACTTTCTTGATATTTATTGCTTATTTATTTATTTATATATTTATTATTATTTCTTATTTCTCTTTCTTTTTATATTTGATCAGTTTATTGCCTTTTGCACAATGGTTGAAAAAATTCTATTATGGTTATTATTCTATGGATCTATTAAGTATGCCTGGAAGAGAAAGAATCTCAGGCTTTTATATGGTGACACATATGTACTTTAATAACAGACTAGCTTTGAATTTTGGGCATTTCGGATGAGGCCAGATTTATTGTCCATTCCAATTATCTCAAGATGGTGATAATATGATTGTTTGGAATGTTCAAAGTCGACTACCTGAGTGGTGGCAATGATAAGGAGGACCAGATTAGGGGGCTGGTTTCCTTTCTAAAGGAGACTAGTGTACCAGAACGGTTTTTAATGTTACCATTACTAAGACTGGAGACAACAACTTTCTCCAAATTTCAGGTTATTAACTGAATATAAATTTCATGGCTATCTGGGTGGGATTTTAACAACTGCTCTGTTGCAGCTTAAGAAGACAGAAAATAATTTGCTATTTGTTATTGTTGCATTCCAGAATGATATTTTGAACTTGGAACCAGTCAAGAGATGGCTTGGAGTGTTTTAATTAATCTAACTGGGTTGTGAAGTTATTTGCAGGGTATGGTAACCAGGAATTCTCCAGTGGGAGATCTTTCACAGAAGTTAATATTCCAAGTATTAGCATTAATGGTCACAATAGAAAAATGATAAATGTGAAATTAATAGTCACCTTGCCATGACTTACCAGATCAAGACAGTAATTTCAGCCGGGAAGCATGATGGTTGCTCTCATTTTGCAATACTAAATTTATTTTTTTTAATATATTGCTAATGGTGGCATATATTTTTGTATTGCATTGTACTATGGTTGAGGTGCTGCTACTGATTTTTACTGATTGCAGTCTGGTGGTTAGAAAGTTAAGGTTGTAGCTGCAGAGGGACATGTTGACTCCCAGGGTCCAGAGCTTACTAATGAGTTGCTTGAAATTGTAGTATTGAAGGTGGAGTTGAGTAAATTAAAAAATAGTCTGACATACTGCAAGTGTCTTTTTGGTCCAGATTCTCAAGAACTTAATTAGGCCAGGGAAACCGTGTCCATCATTGGCGTGTTTGCAGTGGGTTGAGATTGTCTGGAAGACTGGAGTTAGTGATTGCCATGAACCGCATCTCAAAGGACTTTATGATGGTAGATGTCAGAGCCACCGAGCACTCATTGTTAAGGCACATTATCTTCAATTTCCTAGATAATATTGATCTAGGATTAAAATTCATACTTATAAAAACATAGAAAATTTACAGCACAATACAGGCCCTTCAGCCCTCAAGGTTTTGCCAAACATGTCCCTACCCTAGAAATTACTAGGCTTACCTATAGCTCACTATTTTTCTAAGCTCCATGTACCTATTCAAAAGTCTCTTAAGACTATCATATCTGCCTCCACCACCTTTGCTGGCAGCCAATTCCATGCACTCACCACTCTGAGTAAAAAGTTTACCCCTGACATCTCCTCTGTACCTACTCCCCAGCACCTTAAACATGTGTCCTCTCCTGGCAACCATTTCAGCCCTGGGAAAAAGCCTCTGACTATCCACGTGATCAATGCCTCTCAATATCTTATACACCTCTATCAGGTCACCTCTCATCCTCCATCGCTCCAAGGTGAAAAGGCCGAGTTCACTCAATCTATCCACATAAGACATGCCCCCCAATCCAGGCAACATCCTTGTAAATCTTCTGTGCACCCTTTCTATGGCTTCCACATCCTTCCTGTAGTGAGGCGACCAAAACTGAGCACAGTACTCCAAGTGGGGTCTGACCAGGGTCCTATATAGCTGTAACATTATCTCTCAGCTCCTAAATTCAATTCCACGATTGATGAAGGCCAATAGACCGTACGCCTTCCTAACCACCGAGTCAACCTGCGCAGTTGCTTTGAGCGTCCTTTGGATTCAGACCCCAAGATCCCTCTGATCCTCCACACTGCCAAGAGTCTTACCATTTGTACTATATTCTGCCATCATATTTGACCTACCCAGATGAACCACTTCTCACTTATCAGGGTTGAACTCCATCTGCCACTTCTCAGCCCAGTTTTGCATCCTTTCAATGTCCCACTGTAACCTCTGACAGTCCTCCACACTATCCACAACACCTCCAACCTTAGTGTTACCAGCAAACTTGCTAACACATCCCTCCACTTCCTCATCCAGGTCATTTATAAAAATTGCAAAGAGAATGGGTCCCAAAACAGATCCCTGGGGCACACCACTGGTCACCAACCTCCATGCAGAATATGACACGTCTACAACCACTCTTTGCCTTCTGTGGGCAAGCTTGTTCTGGATCCACAAAGCAATGTCCCCTTGGATCCCATGCCTCCTTACTTTCTCAATAAGCCCTGCATGGGGTACCTTATCAAATGCCTTGCTGAAATCCATAAACACTCCATCTACTGCTCTACCTTCATCAATGTGTTTAGTCACATCCTCAAAATTCAATCAGGCTTGTAAGGCATGATCTGCCCTTGACAAAGTAGTAAGATCCCTAGATTTACTGCTACCGGTCTGGTAAAGAGAACAGCAAGAATTATTGATGTAGAAACTTCTCCAAGAATCTTTTAAATTATTATTAAAGTCATCAACTGTATAGAGCTCTGTTCTCTGAAATTTCTACTTCAAACGCCTCTGCTCCCAGAAGACAAACTATAAAACTTCAAATGAAAACAAACTGCTGAACACATTTGGTGAAGGGTCTCTGACTTGAAACATTGCTTTTGCAATCCCCTCCACAGATGGTTGCCTGAACTGCTTAGTAATTTCAGTATCTTTTGTTCTTATTTCATATTTCCAGCATTGGCAACATTTTGTAGTTTTTAGTAATGCCCATGAAAATTAACACATTGATAATATTTGTGATATATTTATTATCCATTTTTTCATTTCGACACCTATTCTTCTCTCTCATTTCTGAAGCTCTGGGTCAAAGTTTCTCTGTTAACGAATGCATCTATATTTCCTCAGGAGGCTAAAGAAATTTGGCATGACCCCTGTAACCCTCACCAATTTGTTATGATGCAGCATTAAAAGTATTCTATCCACATGCAACACAGTATGTGCTGTACTTTTCTGTGACTGTATGATTACGACAACTGTTCTACCCATTATCACAGAATTCTGGACACAGCTTTGCACACCATGAAAAACAACCTCCTCTCCATGGACTGTGTCAACACTTCTTGCTGTCTGAGTAAAAGAGCCATCATAATCAATGAGCCCATATACCCCAGATGTTCTCTTCCCTCTCATTGGGCAGAAGATACAAATGCATGAAAGCACATTCCACCAACCTCAAGGTCATCTTCTATCCCATTGTTATAAGGATATGTAAGGTTATATTGATTAGCCATCAGATGATCTACTTTGTTATGTCCTTGTACCTTATTGTCTCCCAGCACTACACTTTCTCTGTAACTGCATGCTTTATTCTGCATTCTGTTGTTTTATCTTGTACTATCCCTTTTCAGTGTTATAATGGATTGATCTACATGAAGAGTATACAAGACATCATATGAAAGGTATGTAAGATATGCTTTTCACTCCGTTGGTACAATTAGCAATAATAAACCATTTGATATGGAAGAAAGCAAAGTTCTTGAATGGAAAAACCAACAGAAAGTAGAGGATACAGCCCGGCCCATCGTAGGTAAAGCCCTCACCACCATTGAGCACATCTACAAGAAGCGCATTTGCAGGAAAGCAGCATCCATAATCAAGGACCCCACCAACCAGGCCATGCTCTCTTTTTGCTGCTGCCATCAGAAAGGCAGTACAGGAGCATCAAATCCCACACCACCAGGTTATTGACCCTTAATCATCAGACTCTTGAACCAGAGGGGCTAACTTCACTCACCCCAAAACTGAACTGCTCTCATACCATGTAGACTCACTTTCAAGGACTCTGCAACTCATGTTCTCAGTATGCAATATTTTCTTTTTTGTATTTGCACAATTTGTTGACTTTTGCACATTGATTTCTTGTCCATCTTTGCATACAGTTTTTCATTGATTCTATTGTGTTTTTTGTATTTACCGTGAATGTCTACAAGAAAATAAATCTCAAGGTAGTATATGGTGATTATATATGTACTTTGATAATAAGTTTTGAACTTCGCACTTACTAATTCAATAACTCTTGTTGTTTTAATATGTGAGATTTCTAGCAATTTGATCTAGAATGAAGTTTTCAACCTGCAAATGGAGCCCAAAACTCCAGAGTTGTTCACCTTCCCATTAAGGTGCAACAAAATCTTACTCACTTTTAGCCAGTATTTGGAAGAAAATACTGTATTTGAGTAGTAAAGCCTTCAGATCAGATTGAAGGTTCATGTTAGTAATTTTTTCTCATCAAACTTAGTAAACAGAAAATTGAATCATGTTTATTAAGACTAAATGATAAAAAATAATATGTGACTCATAATATACTCATAACTTAGTGAATGAATGGCACCTAGTGGGAAGAAGTGGGATAGTCACCATTTTCAAAAAATAACATCCGTCGCTGGTAAACAAACTCTGATACATATATTTCCCAAAGTGGTTTCTGCAGCAATTAATTCTGCTACTCATGTGCAACCATTGCTTGAATGGCTTGATCAGTGCCAACCTAATCCTACTGCAAATCAGCTCCCAATGTTCACATTCACTTAAACACAATGAGTCCCTTTCATCTGTTGATGAATGGTGCTACTGTCCATTCCTCCACCATAGAATGCTTCTAATTACTGTCTGTTTCTTTTCTGGGATTTAATATGTGATGTATCTTCATTTAAAGCAGTAGTAGTTTATATTAAATAGGAAGTTAAAAAACTAAAGTTGCCAGTTTCAGAAGAATTGGGCAAACAACTGATGTTTCCATTTTTTATTCAGCTTGACTTTAATATCTGTATTAACCTGAAAGGAGTGCTGGACATGTCCTGAAGAAACAGACAGGTTAAAGGGATTTACATTTCAAGAAATTAACATCCACCACTCGAAAGCTGCATCCCGCTTCCCATCCGAGGCTGGTGATTTGGTGATTTTTAATCAAAGATTCTCCAAGTCAAAATGAACTTACCTTTAAGAAACTCTGTAGACAATGGAGGAATTTTACTGCAATATATAGTAACATGTAAATATAAACACCTCCCATCATCTTTAACTGTTTTCCATATAGCAACCTTTCCAATAATTTGTTGCGTTGTAAGTTAAACATACTGATAAATACTTGAGGATCAGTTATTCTGGACTCAGTGTTGTGCAATGAACTGGAATTGATTAGAGAGCCCATAGCAGCAAGTGATCATAATAGGATTGAAATCACCCTTACATTTGAGAAGAAGGTAAACTCTGATGAATCAGTATTACACATTGGAGTGAAGGGAATTACAAAAGCACAAAAGGAGTTGGCCAGAATTGACTGGAAAATAACACTGGCAAGGATGACAGCAGAGCAGCAATGGCTGGAATTTCTGGAAGCAATTCAGAAAGTACAGGATATGTACATCCCAAAGAGGAAGAGGTGTTCTGACAGCAAGATGATACAACCATCGATAACAAGAGAAGTCAAAGCCAACATAAAAGCCAAAGGGAGGGCATATAATAGAGTAAAAATTAGTGGAAGTTTGAGGATTGGGAGGCTTTAAAAAAACCAACATAACATAACTAAAAAGTAATTGAGAAGGAAAGATCATATGCAAAAGTAAGCCAGCCAATAATATTAAAGAAGATACCAAAAGTTTCTGCAGATACATAAAGTGTAAAAGAGAGGAGAGAGAAGATATCAGACTACTGCAAAAGGTGCTGGAAAGGTAATAATGGGGGATAAGGAAATGGGGACAGGCTGAATAAGTATTTTGCATCAGTCTTCATTGTGGAAGGCACAAGCAGAATGCCAGAAGTTCCAGATATCAAAGGTCATGAATTGCCTTAAGTTGCCATTACAAGGGAGAAGGTTTTTGGGAAACTGAAAGGTTTGAAGGTGGATAAGTGACTTGAACCAGATGGTGTACTCCCCAGGGTTCAGAAATAGGTGGCTGAAGAGACCATGGAGGCTTTAATAATGATCTTTCAACAATCATTAGAATCTGGAATGGTTCTGGAAGTTGCTGATGTCACTTGACTCTTCAAGAAGGGAGAGAGGCAGAAGAAAGGAAATTATTGACTGGTTAGTTAACCTCAGTGGCTGGGAAAGTATTGGAGTCGATTGTCAAGTATGTGGTTTTGGGATACTTGGAGGTACGTGATAAGATAGGCCATAGTCAGCATGGTTTCCTCAAGGGAAAATTTGAAGTAGTAACAAGCAGGATAGACAATAGAGAGTAGGTTGACCAGAAGATCATAGAAGAACAATATTAGGCCCATTGAGTTTGCTGATCCAATTTTCCTCTCAATGTTGTGTACTTTGATGTTCAGAAGACCATTGACAAGGTGCTTTACATGAGGCTGCTTAACAAGATACAAGCCCATGGTATTTCAGCAATGATTCTAGCATGGACTGGCAGGAACCAAAGACTGGGTATAGAGGGAGCCTTTTCTGATTGGCTGCCGGTGATCACTGGTGCTACACAGGTTTTACATTGTATGCCAATGATTTGGATGATGGAATTGATGGATTTGTTGCAAAGTTTGCAGATGATATGAAAATAGGTGAAGAGGCTGGTATTTTTGAGGAAGTAGAGAGGCTACTGAAGTGTTTAAACAGACTAGGAGAATGGACAAAGAAGTATCAGTGGAATACAGAGACAGGAAGTGCAAGGTCATGTACATTAGTGAAGAAATAAAAGGGCTGACCATTCTCTAAATAGAGAGAGATCATACAAATAACTGATGCAAAAAGGTACGTTGGTGTCCATGCGCAGGATTCCCTAAGAGTGAACTTGCAGTTGAGGAAGGCATGCAATGTTCACATCCACTTCAAAGGAAACTAGTATATGAAAGCAAGGGTGTGTTGTTGAGGTGTTATAAAGCACTAGTGAGGTTTCACTTGGACTATTGTGAGAAGTTCTGGGCCCATTATCTTAGAAAGGACGTACTGAAACTGGACATTCACGAAAATGATTCTAGGATTGGATGGCTTGTCATATGAATTGCATCTGGTCCTTTATTCAATGAAATTCAGAAGAATGAGGGGTGACCTAATTAAAACCTAGCAAATAGTGAGAGGACTTAATAGAGTGGATGTGGAGAGGGTGTTTCCTATGGTAGGAGATTCAGGCACCAGATGATAAAGCCTCAGAAGAGAGGGGTGTCCTTAGAGAACAGAGGTGAAGAGGAATTTCTTTAGACAGAAAGGTGAGTCTGTAGAATTTGTTGCCACAGGCAATTGTGGAGGTCATATCTTTATATTTAAGGCAGAGACAGATAGATTTTTGGTTGGTCAGCATGAGGGAATGGGGGGGGAGGGATGAAAGGAAAAATGGATCAGCCATGACAAAATAGCAGAGCAGACTGATGGGCCCAATGGCCCATCTTATGGTCTAAATAGGTCTATCAGAAATCGCTTCCTGGTGATCATTGAATAACCTGCAAAGGCCAGGAATGTATTATCAGTTATGGGTTTTCATGTTTTAGAGAAGGAAACTGAGAGAGAGAGAAAGAGAGAAAAGTTCCTGGTCTCAATGGTAAGACTAGGTGGTGTGGAGGATCAGAGGGATCTTGGCGTCCAAGTCCATAGGACACTCATAACAGCTGTGCAGGTTGACTCTGTGGTTAAGAAAGCATACAGTGCTTTGGCCTTCATCAATCGTGCTACTGAGTTTAAGAGACGAGATGTAACGTTACAGCTATATAGGACCCTGGTCAGACTCTCCTTGGAGCAGTAGAGGATGAGAGGTGACCTGATAGAGGTGTATAAGATATTGAGAGGCTTTGATTGTGTGGATAGTCAGAGGTTTTTTCCCAGGGCTGAAATGGCTAGCTCAAGAGGGCACAGTTTTAAGGTGCTTGGAAGTAGGTACAGAGGGGATGTCAGGGGTAAGTTTTTCCACACAGAGTGGTGAATGTGTGGAATGGGCTGCTGGGAATGATGGTGGAGGCGGATACCATAGGATCTTTTAAGAGACTCCTGGAAGCTTAGAAAAATGGAGGTAACCTTAGGTAACTTCTCAGATAAGGACATGTTAGGCACAGCATTGTGGGCCGAAGGGCCTGTATTGCGCTGTTTTGTAAGTTTTCTATGTTTCTATCTACGCAGCCCTGTCATTCAGCGCCGGCCTCATCATTATTTGGGAGGGTGAAAATGATGCAATTTTTGGAGTGTCTGATCGGGAAGGACGAATTTTTCAAACAATGTTAACACGTTTCCAATTAAAGACCCACTGGGGTAAACTGGTGGGGTCCGATTACGTCTGAATATAGTCAGTGAAAGGCTGGGAACATTCTAACAATTTATTTAACAAAGGTCGCCAAGTAGACTTTTATTGTTAACAAGAGAAAATCTGCAGATGCTGCAAATCCAAACAACACACTCAAAATGCTGGAGGAACACAGCAGGCCAGGTTGCATCTACAGACGTTTTATTGTTTACCACCCACCCACCTCAAGTCGATAACATTATATTGAACTACCACATGCATCATTTACTATATAAGGGCCTGCGCTTGGAGGCACCACTGAAATGGTGTAGTTTATGGAATAAAGTGCACACCGAGAAGAATTATATATTTTTTGAGCAACTGTCCATTTTTTCCCGAACGGTGACAGGGAAAAAGACACGTTTCAAGGCGAGAGCAACAAAGATCCAGTTTATCAACCATTGTTTAAAGGTACGAGTTTTTTTTTCTTGAATAGACATCCAGTTAAAATAGATACTTCGAAATGGTTTGACTACAGTCAAGCAAAACAGAGATTGCTTAATGCTATTTGTCTGATCCTGCTCGCTACCCCTTGTAAAATAACATCAGTGACCATTTATCACATGTGTATCCTTTTTAAAAAGTTTAGTCGGATATACTCAACAAAATGCTCATTAATGAATAACCGGCCGAGTTTTGAATTGTGTTTTATGTAGTATCAGAAAGTTTAATTTCCATTCCTGAAAAACCAGTGAAGTGCAAAAGAATGTCGGCAGTACCTTGACTAACCCCTGTCGGTTTCCTTGCTCTCTCTGTGTTACCGATCGAGGTCTGGAGGCTTTACTCTTTCAATCAGAAATGATCAGGTAGAGATTGTCGTTATTCTTTGAGCTGGAGGTAGTAAAGACAGGACAAATCTCACGAAGTTACGGGACGATGGAATTCTCTTCGATACTAGAAGCCCCAAATCCTCGGAAGAACCAGGATGAGGAAATTAATTGGATCTCCCGCAGCAAGTCGACCACAAATTTGATCTTCAGGAATTGCCTGCCCTTGGTTTAAGATTATAATAGGGATGTTGGTGCTGACTCGTACTTATCGCATTTCATTGTTTCTTGGGCATTCGTCAATCTTGGTATTGAGAATGCGTTTTTGCTTACTGTTATAAGGATCCTATGTGCATTACAGATATTGTTCAAAAAGGTGTGAATTGACGATTCTATGGGGGGCGGGTTATTTTCGATTTGGGTACAGTTAGGTAACACTGCCGCGCTCCCCTGAGAACGCGAGTGGTCAGTAAGTCAGCCTGTACATTTAACCGTCGCGAAGTGATGTCGACAGGAGGGTGTTTTCACACCGAAAGCCGGAGGTAAACGAATTCGGAGGAGAGAAGCGAAATCAAAATGATAAATCAGCACAATGGCAGCTCCGCGCATTTTATGAATGGTCTGACCAGGGTGACTTGAGGACAGAAGTCCCGGGTTTTTCAGGCAAATGGGAAATTAGCCTACCTTCGTTATATATATATATATAAAACGTTTATATATATATAAACGCAGCATATAAACATATATATGTAGTGCGTTTTACGTTTATCAGGCAACAGGCAAAAATTGTTTTCCCGTACAGTATTGCTTTATTTTATCCGATTGGAAGCGAGAGGAGACAGATGAAAGATTAGAGCAGTTTTATGTAAGGCAATTGTATAGAGTGTGCCGTTGTATGCCAGGCTGATGCTGGTTTGGATGGCTTTACTTGGGAGCAATTGAATAGGCTGGGCTTGCTTTCCCTTGAGCGAAGCTGGCTGAGAAACTGTTAGAAGTATATAAACTATAAGAGATGTAAATAATGTCAATGTATTTTTATCTGCGTTAGGGATATGACAGCATGAGTATATGTTGATAAGAATTATCTTAAAAGGGATTTGAGGAATGACTATTTACACAAATACCTAAAATTCACTGCTGAATGCGGAGTTGGGATCAATTTTTGCATTTCCGAAATACTTACAGAGAAGACAGAAAGATACTGACCTTCGTGAACAAATGGGATTAGTGCAAATGGGCAAAAGCGATGGCGATGTGGTGGCCGGAGAGTTTGTTTCAGCCTGTATGACGAGCAAAATTTGAAGTTACTCTCGATCGCGATTGAGGCGCTGCACTTTATTTAAAGCTGTTAGAATCCGCTGTTCTCCGACCTGACATCGGAACAAGGGGAAAGCTCTGTCGTTCGCTGTTTTGCCCTCCAGTGGAGAATATTTTCCACTCTGAGCTAATTCTTGGAATAGTGAATGGCTGGAGTCAATGTTTTACGAATCTATCCATTTTAAGAACAAACCTGAAAATATCTCTTCGCCTACATCGACCCCAACGTAAAATCAATAAAAAAAATCTACAACCCCAAATTATTACAGAAACTAATTGCAAACCAGAGAAAATCTGCGGTTGTTGGAAATCCGAGCACCGCACACAATACGCTGGAGGAACTCAGCAGGCCAGGCAACATCTAGGAAAATAGGCGACGTTTTGGGTCGAAGTCCTGACAAAGGAAGAGTTATTACAACACCTTATAGGAGAGGGTCCTTTCAGCGCTTTTCCCGCAGTCTTCAACATTACTATTAATTGACTTCTGATGCTGTTTCAGGACGTCTTCACACCTACGCCAAGTACTATATACTACCAACGGTTGTTTCGCAGTAGGGGAGATTGCAACATACCAGCGTGTAAGTGCTCCGGCCTCATGGGCACATCAGCAACAACTAACTTAAAGCAAACAGTTGTTCTAGATTGATGTATAATTTTTTTTTCACTGTTCTTTCAAAATTGGTCAGACTTGTGGGCACTGCAGTACCAGTACCAGAGGGCATGGATTGAGAATTCCAGTACCAGAGGGCATGGATTGAGAATAAGAGGTCAGTTATTTAAAACAGAGTTGAGGAAGAGCTTCTTCTCCCAGAGAGTTGGGGAGGTGTGGAATGTGCCTCGGAAGACGGTGGAGGCCAATTCTCTGGATGCTTTCAAGAAGGAGCTAGATAGATATCTGATGGATAGGGGAATCAAGAGATATGGGGACAAGGCAGGGACTGGGTATTGATAGTGAATGATCAGCCATGATCTCAGAATGGCGGTGCAGACTCGAGGGGCCGAATGGTCTACTTCTGCACCTATTGTCTATTGTCTATTGCAGATTCTGGAAATATGAAACAATATTTCAGGTTCATAGTCTTTCACCAGGGATTCTTAATGGACCCATTTCTTGTTATTGGACCCAATTAGACCCAGGCTGCCTGATTTTTAATTGTATATAGTAGTAACGTTTCTGAAAGGGCCCTCTGTATAGTTAGGTGGAGGGAAATGTGGAGGAGTGTTGTGATGGAAATAACTGGTTCTTTGAGTCTCAACAGTAGAGGCCTGGACACACACAGTTTTAATAAAAAGGAATTTATCATTAAAGGGGAAGTTGGGTCAACACAAGCAACTACAATACACAGGAAGCGGTGTGGGGACAGGGTACAATTACACAAACAAAGAACAAGGGAAAAGCATGACAACAGCTATCCCCCTTGACCTTGGATAGCTGCGGCTCCCTTACCAGGACAAACGATAGACCTTCCCAAGCATAAATCAATCCACTTACCTTCAATAAGGTGGTCTGTAAGACAGACTGAGCCAGGGACAAGTCTCACCTTTTATAGCATGGGGCTGGGCGAGATAATCCAGTTAAGGTGACCAAGGTGTGCATTGATTAGTTGGGAGGGCCCAAATGTTGATTGGCATGTGGTGTGTCCGCTGACCAGCCAGATGGCAGTGCATCTGTCAAGTGGCCGGTATCTCTGGATACAAGGAGGAAGGACTTGGAGAATCTATAATTGGCATTTGCTTCCTGGACCATGTCCCATTCTGCAAAAAGGATGATGGCTGATTAACTTGAAAAGATTCTTATGAACATTTAGTGGTTCCATCTCCACATGATTATGCAGTTACTAGAAGTTAGTATAGCTCCAAT